>NC_044258.1:14230582-15430582 GCF_003957555.1 Calypte anna
AGCAGGCAGGGCTTCACAGAGCCCCTTCCAGGAGAAGGGTCCTGACAGCACATCAGAGCAAGACAGAGGAACACAGAGTATCTGGAGCAGCAACACGAGGAAGAACATTGGAGAACAAGTAAGAAGTGGCAGAGCTGCCCAAGGCCCCAAAGGCAAGGAGAAGATGCTAAATTTGATGAGGTTGAGGAAGAGAGCCAAAGGAGGAATAAATAGAGCTAATGAGAAAACAAGGCATGATCATTCAAAATCCTTTAACACATTGCTAAAAAGCAATAAAAAGGCAATTAGACTTCTGAGATGCATAGAGGGTAATTACACATGCTATAAATAGGTGGTGAGAAGACTGTCCCACTCAGCAGGATCTGATTCACTTTTGGGGTGACTTCGGCACAGACAGGGATATTCTGGTGTGAGACGGAAGCTGAGAAGAGTTTACAGAGAGACAAGATGATAGGAAGATTCCTATCACACACATCCTTCTGCACAAAATATGCACCAAGCAGGAGCTTTACAAGAGAGGCTTCAGAGGTCTGAGCTTGAGGAACTCCAAAGGCAAGTTTAGCAGCAGAGATGTGAAATATCCTCAGAAAGAAACATCCCTTGTATGCCAGTCAGCAACATGTAATGGCAGTGGCACCAGAGAAGTTCAGTGGCTGTCACTATTGATGGAGAAACCTCCTGCCCATGCTGCTCTCTAGCACTAGAGATCCTGCAGGAGCAAGGGCACCAACTTGCACATGGCTCAGGCCCAGGGGAACATGCTGCTGAGAGATCCTGGGGAAAAAGGAGCTTTCAGAGCAGATAAAACCCATGAGACCTCAGCTGAAGGTAAGTGCAGGGACCCTGCAGCATTGTCATCAACATCTTTAAGAGCAGAAGGCACCACTGAAGTCCAACAAGCTGAAATTGTACCAGACAGATCCCTGGCCAATGTAAACCACCACTGTATGATCAACTCAGTTTTTTTTTTAGGACATAAGTTCACTCTCAAGACTGCTAAAGGCTAGAAAAGTACTATTCTCCATCATCCCTGCACAGCCCCAGGTCATGCCTGCCATGAAGCAAATGGAAGATGGAAAATGCAACTCAGAGCTGTGAGCAACCCCTCTTCCCTGCCAGAGATCATTCACCAGCACCCTTCTGGAGGAGAATTTGCAGACTGAAGCACCAACAGCCTGAGGAAGGGCAGAAGGCAAAGTTGTCACCTCCCAACTCCAAGCTCCCTTTGCCAGGCCTGGTGGCCACCCCAGCTCCCCACTCCTTCCCACCGCAGAGCATTGGCATCGCTTCGCACTCAGGAGCTGCTCTGCCCTCAGGAATGACTGAGCACACACAAAGTCTCTGCAGCCCTAACTCCAGATAGCTCTTGGTTATGCACCAAAACCCAACCCTGTGCATCTCAGACAGCTGTGTGTCCTCAGAGAGCAGCCGCAGATGGCTCCTGCCTTGAGGTCTCACTGGCAAGAGGGTGGTCTGCAGTACCGGGGCTGGGAGGCACAGCCCTGGTTTTTGCAGCACATGCTGCTGGTGGGTCACAGTGCCTCCCCCGTGGCTGAAGAAGGGCTGGCTGTGTCCTTCCTTCATCCTTGCACTGTCACCTTGCAGGTAGCAAAGCAGCTGGCTCCTGCTGCGTCACCCCATGAGCTTCCTTCTGAGGCAGCAATGAGTCTGTCATCTCTGGTTGCAAGACGGGTGGGAGCAGCAGGCTCAGAGGGAGGGGAGATCTAGGTCTGTAGGCAATAAAAGCAAAGCCAGCCTGTGCAATATGCAAAACATTTGTGTCCCCTTGCTGAATCAGGAAAGGTTATTCAGCATCTTAGAGGACGTTTGCCTTTTGCGTCATTTTCAGCTTTTGTGATGCCTCTGCATCACCTTCCAGCTGCCTAAATCCTCTGCTGCTGAGGCATGAGAGCAGCTGACCCTCCCCTCAACATGCCAGGCAAAGTGAAACCCCCTTTTTGCAAAAGCCAGCCCATCAGCAGACCCAAGAGAACTTGTGAAGAGCTTAGGAGCATCATTCCATATTCCCACTGGCAGATAAATATGAAACCCAAGTGAGGGGAGTGTGGAAGATTGGAGTTTGGGTGCAGGGTTTTACTGTCTTCAGAACCTGCAGCTTTATGTTGGGGTATTAAAAAAGGTAAAATCTTGCACCTCAACACACAGCTTTCTGTATCTCATGGCAACATTGACTTAGCAGCACCTGGACTGGTAACATAAATTCCACAGGCAATGAAGAATCCCTTCCTACAGGAGCTGGCATGCCCCACACACCTCATCCATTGCAAACACACACTGCAACTAACAGGAAACTTAGAGGATCTGCAGACTCCCAGTGCCATCTTCTCCAGGTGCTTGGGATGCAATTCAAATGCTATAGCAGACACAGCTGATGCTCTTCACAAAACAACATGTGAGACTGTTTCAATAAAACATTTCTTAACAAATAGATTTTCCTATCAGTAGTTCCTCATGGTGTGAGCCTGGAAAACAGCCTTTCCTCCCTATTAGTTTCCTCCCCTGCACCAGACAAGCAACTGGGAGCCAAACCACCCACTTTGAGCCCTACTCCAAAGGACTGAGCTGGGCCTGTGCACACTATGGTTCTGTGGCTTCTCTGGATGCAGAAGAACATCAGGTGATGACACCATCCCAAACAAGTGCTTCTTCTCCACTGCCAAGAATTGTCTGCCTTACTGTGAGGCAGACAGACAGGTTTTTGAACTATGAGAACTACAAACATGGTATTGCTGAATAAACATTTGCATGACATTTTGACTCAGGTGTTTAAATTCTATAAACCATCTGACTTTATCAGCCTGATTCACAAACAAGATCAAATATTATCACTAAAAGCACCTTTTCAAACAACAATTTTACACATTCATATCAAACGGGGACTGCACTTGTGTTCAGTTTAAAGAACTATGTCCACCCAATCCAGGAGAAAACCCAATCAAAGCAGCCCAAGCACCCTGTACCTACTGTACCATCCTGTACCTCCTCAAAAAATAACCCCTTCCAAAGCAGGTGCCAGGTTAGGATGCTCCACATATTTTATTTTTTTTTTAGTACCTACAAGGTAATAACACAGAAACACATCAAGAACCTTCCATCTCCTGCATCTCTCCTCTCCCACCATTATGAAGACACAGCTGGGACCCTGCTGCTGGGTCTCAAACCATGCCTTATGAGAAGGGTGGCTCAATTTTGACCTGCTGTGAGCTGGTGGTAGCACTTGTGGTGTGAAACAGCCAAGGTATGAAGACTCTTGTCCTCCTGTGCCTGCACCATGCTCTCTGAGAGCTGGAGAGGGAGATGTCATCTTCCTTTGCACCTCACCCTGCTCTTTTCCAGGAAGGCAAGACCCTTGAGAGCCACCCATGATATCCTTACTCTAAGGAGCCACCCATCCTCCTGGATGATGAATGGAGAGGACCAGCTCACCAGGAAGGGCCCCTGATCTGCTGTTTTAAGGAAACTCCACTGTTTGAATCAGTAAGTTTTTAAGGACACGTTAAAACACACATGGTTCCCAGAGATAACTTTGTGTGTGAAACCCAAGGCTGCTGAAGCTGAATTCACAAGCAACAGCTTTATTGATTATACTATATTAATTGCTCCTAATGAATTAATCAAGTTTACATCATTAAATAGAGGATATTTACCTTGTACCCTCTTGGACGAAAGCACTGGCAGTAGGTGTAAGAGGTTTGTAAACACACACTTGTACTAGCAATATTGTGATGACTGGGCTTCTACTGCTAGAAAACACCAAAACCAAATGAAATTATTTCTCCAGCTAACAAAAAATTACACAGGGAAATTACTTGCTGACCACTTCCCACTTAGGTGAATGGAGAACAAGTGACTCATCTGTTAGCAGAAGGAACTCCAAGTTGTGCAAAAGGCAAAGTGCTTCAGGGAGAGTGTCTAGACTGTGCAAGGCAAGGCCATAAATAATACCTTTTGGAAATGTTGGCTTTAGCAGGGGTTGGAGCTGCATGATCCGATGAGTTCTATCTCCTCTTAGCTCACAACATCTCTGGCCCGAGAGGTGCTACCAACAATAATTGTTGGGCACTGTGAAGTTTTACAACAGCCAAAGACTAAGCTCACAGCCTACTTAATTACCTGCTTCCCAATCCAATAAGCTACAAGTATATAAATAGCCCAAGTACGACATATATTTAATATCAGCTAGAATTAAATTAAGATAAGGCACTGGCAAAATAAATGTGTTTTAACTGAAAACATCTATTTTCTGCAGACTCCTGGAATTTCAGAGCAATGACCACATCCTGCACTCCCCACTGCTCAGGAATACAGCATGATCTTCTTCTTCCCCATGGCACTGCTCTCCCAGCAGCAGGAAAACATGGGGAGGCTGGCACAAGGCTGACCCCAGAATGACCCTAGCTGAGAGCTCAGCCACACACACAGCTCTCATCTGATGGTGGTGGTGGCCACACAGAGCCAGCTGAGTGGTGAAAGTAGCCCCCAGCTCATCTTTTGGGCTTCCATGGGTGTAGTTCTAACAATCATCTTGCAAGCCCTGTTCCATATCATTGAGCTTTGCTGCCAACTACAGCTGCACATGTGGTCCAGCTCATGCATGAGACCTGCCTGGACCTTGCATCTCCTTAAGAAACAGCACTAGAGAGCAACAGAGGAACAGAGATAAAACAAGCAGAGCAGCATCTTCACCTCTCCTCTTCTGCAGAGCTGAGAAAACCATGCCTCCAAGGGTTTCCTAAGGGACAGCAGGGAAGAATGTGACCATAAAATCACAGCAGAGAGTTGCTAACACAAGTCCCAACACCACCTGAGTCATGCTCTGCCCCAGAGGAACAATGTGTTGGTGGTTTTAAGAAAGAATTTGTGTAAATATGGCATGAGAGTAACAACAAAACCCATGATAAGTAAGGAGTATGGGATTATTTGGAAGGTTGCACTAGTTTTACTATGTTTTAACTTTATAGCATTTGCATGGATGTCAAAATGGCAGAAATTTGATATTTTAAGATGCATCATAACTGATTTAGCAGAGTTTCTGATCCCTCCACACCTGTCCTGCATTAAGCACCATGCTTAAATCAATCACCATTCTGCAAAGCACAAGCTTAAGCGCTTTGCTGAATTTGACTGAGAATTTTGCTAATGCACCTGACGTCATCCCACAGGCTTACACAAGGACCCAAATCACAAGCCACTTCTCCCAGGAGTAGCTCTGGTAATCTGCAACTAAGCTGGAACTTCTTTTTCATCCCACATTTATCCCACTGGGAACTGATTTACTCTCCTGCCTGCTCCCTCGTTCTGAGGGGAAGAAACTCAGTGATGAAAAACAGACAATGGCAACCACAGCTGCAGTGATGCCTAACCTGACATGCTCCCCACCTTTTATCTCTTAATAAGTTCCTCCTGGTGATAATCTGGAGAAGACATCCCAGTTTATGCTGTTTTGAATGAGCAAATGCCAGTTCCTGGGCTGCACAGTGCCTTTTGGCTGCTGTGTTCTGGAGAAATTTAGCAAGAAGTAAAACTTGCATCCAAGGGTGTTTGGTCTGCATCACTAGAGACAGACATGCTGCCCAAATTCCCCAAGGTGCCAGCTGAGCAATCCTCCCAAAGGCTTCAGACAGTCAGGCTCAAGCAGGGAGAGGCACAGAGCATGTATGGTCATCTCACCTCCACTTCCAACAAGTCAGCAGGAGCCAGAAGAAAGACTAAATACATCCTGGGTAAGCAATTACCAAGCTAAGTGCCATCTGTGGTACTAAAACACGTTGTTCTGAAAGAAACAGAGCTGGCAAAACTGTTTTCCTGCTGAGTGGCCTCTAGAAGTTGGAGACTCCAGTGTCCAGCAGAGTGCAAGCTCTGACAGGAGCTTTTCCTGCAGGGTCACACAGTCTGTAGGTTTTTTACTCAGATTACCCACAGTCTAGTAAGGGCTGCCCACACACTGCCACCCTCCTCCCACCTGGAGTAGGAGATAAATACAGATCTCCTTGTTTTCACTAAGCTGTTAAGGGATGAGTATCTTGCAGACACTTCTGCCTGTCCATCATGCCTGGAATTCAGTAGGGGTCTAAAAAAGAAATCCAAGTGGGAAGCAAAATAGCACAGGCAAGCATCTAATAAGCTTTTTTTGTTTCGTTTGTTTTGCTTGTTTTGTTTTGGTTTTGTTTGTTTTACTTGTTTCATTTTGGTTCTGTTTGTTTTGTTTTTCTCCTTAGAAAACAACACCAGTGACATGTAAATAAAAGAACTTACAGGTTGACATCACAGATGTGTCATTCCTAAAGTGAAGCCTTACCATGTAAACATCAAGAAAACCACAAACAGAGGTGCAGGTTTAACACACTGATCTAAAGACGAATATTATCATGGTGCTGAAATTTCTGGGGTGTCAGGATTAGAAAAATATCAGCTCTGAGTGGCATTTACTTTAATTCATCTTGAAAATGGTAACAGAGTTTGCTACTGGTGTAAAGAAGCAATACTGTGGTGCCCACGTGCAGTCTCTACATCACCACTCACACATCCTCACTGTGCTCTTCACTCTCACAAATGTCCTAATTTATCAAACCACACATAATTATCTTTCCATTGCAACAACACCTGAAGTACACATTTCCCCCCATTCCAAGGTGGTTCACAGGTGCTGTAAAATACCAGGTGCGTTTTCCAGCTCCCCAGCATTGCACACAGAGATGCTGCTGCACAGCTGGTACCCGCAGGGGCTCAGGGAAACAGCCACCTCTGCCAGAGCAACACTGCAGGACTAAGGAGGATGAGACACCTCTGGGAGGTACCATGGGGATCTTCAGCCCAAGTAAGAAGTTGAGTCCTGAGCCTGCAACAAAATCAGTTCCTTTCTTTTCTGAGAAAATGGCAAAGATGACGACAAAGCCACAGAAAGAGCTCAGGTTCTGGGAGCTTGGCAGGGACTGCATGCAGAGGAGCCCAGCTGAGACCCTGTGGTCCTCCCACAAGGATGCCTGGCTCTTATCTGGTAATCCAGAGATGTTGGGCTGTGCCAGACAGTGGCTGTATGGGGTGACAGCATCTCCTGCAAAGCTGTGATCACCCTACTCGGGCTGTGCTGAAGGGTGGCAGCATCTCCTGCTCTACAGAGGAAAGCTGTGGGCCAGGTGAAGCCAGATTTTATCCTCCTCCCAGCACAAGGCAGGACCTGCTGAGCTGGGGACAGGTCTCCAGCCCTTGCTTCTGCACAGCTCCACCAAAGCAGCTCTGCAGCGGCTGCTTGGTATCTCCCTGATACAGACATGGGGGCTGAGCAGACCCACATGGAGCCTGGTTGGTTCTCATCCTTCCCACAGGGAGCTGCAGCATCCCTGCCTCAGCAGGGCCAGTGGGCTTCCACAGGGCAGGAAACCCAGACAACAGCTCCCATCCGAGCAGGACCAAAACCTGCGTATCTCCCTCTTTTCCCCTGAGGAGCAAAATGCATTTGCTCCACCCTGATGAGTCCTGAAGCACCTGGTACTTCCAAAGACCCACCAATACACAGAGTCCCCACAGACACCATCCAGCCTGGCAGAGCCACCACAACAGGAGCTTGGTGCCCAAGCAATAATTGTCCCACACCTGTGCCCTATGATCCCTCTCAAGCCAGAGAAGGAAAGTTGGACTTTCCCAGATGGATGCAAAGGAGTACATGGAGTCCAGCAACAAACTCTGGGCTCTGGAAGTCCTTTAATTGACTTTAACAGGAGTCCTGGCTAAGGAAAAAGGGAAAGGATTTACTGGCAGGCACTTGCATGACAACTGAATTGAGGGTTACGCAGAAGACAAAAACCTAGAATTAATTCACCTTTAAAAGGGTGAATGCAGTTTGACATGTGCTGTCAAGTTAAATTTAGCTTTCCCAATTCTACTTCACTACTAAGTTTGAGGGGGAAAAATAAGCTCCTAAAACATACCTATTTTAGCTATTTGTATAAGCCAGATACATTTTCTTATGTTCTTCATTTGCCAGAGAACAGATTAGGTCCTCCCAAGAACCTGTGTAACTTCCCCTTAAGTACTGCCACCTGGTTATAATTTCTCTCATTACTCATTTGTTTCACCTGGACTTCATTCCTTCCTTTTCTCTTTGTGTCCCTTCACAGTGCAGAATTTTAATTTCTGAGATTATGAATCCCCTTTCTTCCTAGCCACTCTTCTCCAGACCACCAAGACACTGCCTGTTTCTTTGGAAAAACTCCTTTTAATCTCGGTTTACTTTTATGCCAGAAACAGTTGCATGGACTGTTTTAATTTCTGCAAAACTATCAATTACTTAAATTCCATAATCTTTTTCTAATGAAAATTAGTTGCAGAGGAAACAAAAGCCGAAATAACTTTGAAAAACCACAATCTATTGAAAAGGCAAGAACAAGAACGTATTTGAAAAATCTTCCAAACCTAGCTGTAATTTTCAGCTATGTACTTTCCTCAGCAAACAAAAGCAGATCATTCAACCTTCCAGCAACACCAGATTGTCCTATATTGCCTTTAAACTGCACACAGTACGGATACACTTTCCTACCTCCGTATGTTGCAATGACTAATAATAGTCCTGTGGTGTAGCAGAACTGAATGTCGTTTGCATCAATACATCCAGGAGTCTGTCTGATTTGTAAAGGTCATTTGTGAACGCAGAAAAGCATCAAGGCTAAAACTGAAGTCTGAGAAAACTCAGCTGAAAACAGGGGAAAAAAAAAAACAGCCAACCATTCTAGAGTGCTACATCCCATCACAGACCTAACAGGGACAAAGTTGGCTGCATCTGACTGAAAGGCACCAGTAAACACATCCTGGAGAAACATAATTTCTGCCATGAACTGGTGCCTCAGTGGAGAAACAAGCTCCAAGAAAGCTCCTGGGGATGAAGAGCCCAGGTGAGGGGCTTCTGATCAGCCTCTGCCTGGAGCATCGCAGTGACACACCCGGGGGGAGGAAGAGTCAGGGTTGTGGCAGTGGCTTCATCACAAAGCTCTGCAGCCACTGGCAGGAGCTCACCATGCATGAACGCTGGGAAGAAGTTGAAATGAGACTCAGTAACTCCCCAAGTCAATGCTGGCACTCCCAGTTAAGCAAACTTTGCAGCGAACGCAGAGTTGCAGAGTCCCTTTGCGGTAGGCAAGGGCACATGCCGGGTGTTTTCCAGCAACGTAACCCATTTCTCTTTTGACAACCTTTAGATGGCCAACATCCCAAACTTCCCAAACCCCGATGTTGCATAACTAGGAGGGATGCCATATGCCAGTGCGCTGGCTCCCTGCGGGAGATCAAGGCAGGGAACAGCACAGAGGGGTGGCAAAGGGGGCAGGGATCTTCCCCACGCTCCGGGACGGGGATGTTGCCGGCAAACTCCACCCGTGCGAGCCCAAAGTGTCCTGAGCCAGCATTGCCCTTGGGGTGCCCGGGTGGCTGCGCACCCGGGGAGAGGCTGCATGGAACAGCTGGGGAGCAGGAGAGAGGCAGGCGGGGAGGCAAGGGGTGTTCAGGGGGTAGGTGAGCAGGGGGCAGAAGGACAGCTAGGGGAGGGGGCTGGGGGCAGGCAGGCAGGATGCTGCCAGGGGGCAGAAGGACAGGGAAGGCAGGAAAGAAGCAGGGATAGAGGATGGGGGCGCGGGCAGGG
Organism: Calypte anna; assembly: GCF_003957555.1. Taxonomy (NCBI): domain Eukaryota; kingdom Metazoa; phylum Chordata; class Aves; order Apodiformes; family Trochilidae; genus Calypte; species Calypte anna. The sequence goes on from NC_044258.1 coordinate 14,240,235, forward strand.
GAGGCTGGGCCTGGAGGTGCAGGCAGGGCCGGGTCGGGCAGAACCGGGTCGGTCAGGGCAGCGGTACCTTCTGCTGCCGGCGGGCCATGTCGGTGGGCTGCTTGGCGTTGAAGGGGTAGGCGATGCAGCGCATGACGAAGACGTAGAGCTGCAGCTTCCTCTTCCTCTCCTCCTCCTCCCGCTGCAGCCGCTCCAGCTCGTCCTTCTCCTTCTCGCTGGCCACCGAGGGGCTGGGGCTGGCGGGCCGAGCCGCACTACCGGCGCGCACGCCCGGCTGCAGCCCCCCGCTGCTGCCGCCGCCGCCACCGCCGCTTCCACCGCCGCCGCCGCCGCCACCGCCACCGCCCGGGCCCTCACCGGGGCGGCTGGGGGAGAGCCGGGCGGCGGCGGGGGCCAGCGGCTCCTTCCCGCTCTCCTCCTCCACCAGCTCCTCCGACTCCTCCTCGCTGGACGATGGGTCTAGCATGATGGTGGTGGCGGCTGAGCTCGGCCGGGCCGGCTCCGGGCTGCACTGGTTCCGTTCAGCTCTGCCCGGCTCGCAGCTCCGAGCTCCCCGCTCCGGCTCAGGCTCCGCTCGGCGCCGCGCCCGCGCGCGCCCCCGCGCCGCCCGGCCCCGCCCCGCCCCCTGCGCGCGGGCGCTGGCCGCGGTGCTGCACGGCGGGGCGCGGGGGAGCGCGAGCGGCGGGCGCGGCCCCGCGCGCGCATGTCCGGCAGGGGCGGCCCCGGGACCCGCCATGGACCCGGCCCGAGGGTGCGGGGTCCCGGTGTGGCACCGCCGCGGAGATGCTGTGTCCTGGGTGCCCCCGCAGCCCCACGCAGACACCCACCCCTGTGTCCTCGCTGTCCCCCCCCCGTTGTGTCCTGGTGTCCCCACGGCCACAGAGATAACCGACGTGCCTGTGATGTCCCCACGCAGCGGCTGTGACCTTGGTGTCCCCACGGCCATGGAGATATCTCTGCGCCCACTGTGCCCCCGCGGACATCGGTGTGTCCCAGTGTCCACACAGACACCCACCCCCGTGTCCTCGGTGCCCCCGCAGATGCTGTTGTGACCTTGGTGTCCCCACAGCCACACAGCCCTGTGCCCACGATGTCCCCACAGGCGCTGCTGTGTCTCAGTGTCCTCAAAGCCCCACACAGACACTGCTGTGTCCCTGGTGTCCCCACAGACAGCGTTATCCCTCAGTGTCCCTACATACAGTGTTGTCCCTCACTGTCCCCACAGACAGCGTTGTCCCTTGGTGTCCCCACAGCCTCCCACGGGCATCCCTGTGTTCTCAGTGTCCCCACAGCCCCACAGGGACACTGCTTTGTCCCCACGGCCGCCTGAGTCACACAAAGCCCTGCAGACCTGAGGGTCTCAGCTGGGTTGCTTTCCACAGAGCAGCTCTTCCTGAGCTAAAAAGTTGAAGCTAAAAAAACTGAAATGAAAAGCAACGCTGCCAATAAATACTTCACTCCACTCACTAATTGTTACACGTGTAATGATACCCTGGTGTTCTGCTTTGAGGATTTCCTGGAGCAACACAGGAGCGGCTCTGAGGGATGAATCAGTGACGACATCCCATGTGTGTTGAATATTTTAATTTTCAGTGGTTTTCAGGTTTGATTGAAACCTCACTTGCATATAGTGGTGCGTTTGTGGTGGGTGGGTGTGTGTTTTCAAGGTTTGTTGTGTTTTTTGTTGGTTTCTTTTTTTTCTGCTCAATTAGCAGTGCTACTTTTGTAGATGTCAAAATACCTGTCACCTGTTATACATGTTAATAAATGTTTGTTTCAGTTTCGGGGAGAATAGGTAAACATCGATTCCTGGTGACGGGGCTGTGATAGCAGCTCGCAGGAGAAGAGACAGGTGCTGCCTCAGACCACGTGTTTGGGGATTTTTCACATCTGCTGGGCTTTCTGAGATCATTGACTACTTCTAATTAGAAACTCGGCGTAGCAGATGAGTCTGGAAAAACTTCAGGGCCCTGCGTCTCTGAAAGCCACGAGAGGCAGCTGAAAAATCGGTGCGGAGGGGGAAAAAAATGATGTTTCTCTGTGCCTGGTAGCTTTCCCTGCTGAAGCTGTGGGAGCCCCTGGTTCTCTGGGGACACCAGCAATACCCAGAGGTGACCAGCAGCCCTGTGGCTCTGCATGCAATGGTGTGTGTCCTGCCTGTGGTGCGGGATGTCCTGGGGACACCGAGCTCTCTTCTGGAGAGAGCAAAGTTTTCAAGTTTCTGCAAGCAACCCTGTTGGGATCAGTTTTCTGAAGTCTGAGATTTGGAGCGTTGCATTCCTGGCACTGCACGGAAACATCCGTGGCTCAGTCTTTTTGAGACCAACACCCAGAAAGGTGCCAGAAGGTGACACCCCTGCCCGGGGGATCAGGGTGGTCTCTGTAAGGCATGGCTGCTGCCTTTGCCAGCCCCAAACTCTCTCCCCCTGCAAGTCTGCCCTGGACTCCACAGGGTGTGGGTGAGCTCCTTCAAGTGCTGACATGCACTGACACACCAGGCAGACACAGCTTCAGCCCTGTTTCACCTTCACACCCTTCTTGTTTGCATCACTCTTGGAAAGCAACGCTGCATTTTCTGCAACAGCACCATCAGCACGTCAAAACAACACTGCACATCAGGCTGGCAATGTCCAAAGCCAGAACAGCCACACAACTTGCTCTGCCCAGCTATTGATTTCCTCCAGGGGTGGTCCTTTATTGCCCAGTTTCTCAGGAGATTCTGCCAGGACTGTTGATCCAACCCAGAAGCTGACAAAAGCAGCACGAGCCACCCTGGCATGGTACTGGGACAGCCCATGGCCCTGCTGGCAGCCAGGGAGAGGCAGCATGAGCTGAGAATGTGGTGCTGGTGGTGGTGGGAATACTGGGAAGTTTGCTGGAAGCTTCATGACTGTAAGCTTGAGATGTTTTCCTGTGTCTGCATCTTCCCATCAGCCTGGGAAAGGAAAGGACACACAATGGCGTGTTAGGATGGAGAGGCAGATCCAAGCTGAGCTTAGGAAAATGTTTTTCAGCCCCTCTCAGCCTTCCTCAGTACCATTTCATTTCATGCTTCCCTATTTATTATCTCCTAAAAAAACCAAATAAAATTAACAGCTGTGCTGCCAGTCCCTTGTGATGAGGACGTCACACAGCACTTCCAGGTACCATTTTGCCTTGCACGTGTGTCCTAACATAAGTAACCCAAGGATGACTACCACAAGGGTGATGTAAATAACTCAAAGATCACTTCCCCAGCAAATTTCTTCTTATTTTTTTAAAGTCTCTTTTGAGGTCCTAAAAATGGATACAATTTTCACATTATCCATCAGAAAAACTCCTGGCTCTGAGTCCAGTTGTGCAAACTGCAAAGGCAGAAACAATCCTATCAGCACCAATAGTGGTGTCATCTGTAGGTAATCCCAAAACACAAGGGAAGCCTTTGCCTTTGGGGTTTTCTAGAAAGAAATGCCACCTATTGTAGTGGAGAAATTTCTTTCTGCAACATGAGTCTGAGGGGACTTTCCTTATAGTGTAGGAGGTGGATGTTTGAAAGCTGCAGGTCTCCATCTTCCCTGTCTCAGCCATGACAGCAGTGAAACTCTCCGAGTTGATCGGAGGAAAACTGTGCATTTTTTCTGAAAGGTTTTCTTTCAGTGGTGATTGCTCTGAATTGTTTAGGTGGTTGGAAGTGCTACAGATAGCTCCACAGAGCTGGATTTGCTGGAGGAAAGCAGCTGGGGATGACAGAAGCAACTTTTGCTGGTATCACAGACATTACGTATGTCGATGGAGACAGATTGACTCTTCTGACAGATTGTCAGAAAAGATTTCTTAAATTAATTGATGCAAAATAGGTACATACAACCACAGTGTTCCTTTTTAAGATATTTCAAAACTATATTTATCCTTTAGTGGGTGAGATTTTGCTCACTGGAGAACTTTGAAACTGGATATGCTTGAAAGGGCCTGGCTAGACTTCCAGGCACAGCTTAGTCAAGGTTCATCTGGAAATGCTGCTGGTCCAGAGCAGCAGGAACATATCAATCTCAGAGTGATCCATGCTCTGCCTTTCCTTAAAGCAGCCATGTTTTCCCAGTCTGTACACAGAGTTACAACATTAATGCTTTTTGTTTTGAGTAAAGGAAAGAAGAAAATCAAGTCAGACCTTTTTACTTTCCATTCCCAAATGCCATTTTTGTCCAGATCACTCTAAAACATTTCCCACTTACAGCTGTTTGTGTCCTTCTGTAAACCAGCACTGTTACAGTATGATGACACCAAGAGAGAGCAGCAGGATTTTCAAAAGCTTTTGGTGTTGGCCTCCCTGCACCCACCTCTAGGGCACTTTTTACTGGAGCTGAAGGCGGCCTCTGCAGTGTTGAAACATCCCAGGGAATATTGTCCTGTGAAAAGCATGAACAGCATGTGAATCCTGACTATTGCATCTAGAAAGGTGATATGGAACATGGCTGGGTGAGCCAGCAAAGCAGCTGAGCAGCATGCATGGCTTTCCAGCATGGTGCAGGAAGGGAAGCAGAGCGAGAGGAGCGATCACGGAAATTATGTGTGCGTAACTTCTAGTGGTAATATTTCATGGTGGATAATTGTGTAATTACCCATTACGGGTGGATAAATGCAGACAAATGAGAGCATTAGCTAAGTCACTGTTGATATTATATTGGTGTATATTGCTGTTTGCTCAGGATGCTAAAACAAAGGCTCTTGGGGTTAAAAGGATGCGTAATGTTGGGCAGTTTGTTTTCAAGGTGCAACAGAGCTGCAAAATCCGTGGTGCTTTCTAGGTTATCACTTTGGAACAGGCTCCAGGATGTTTCAGAAAATCTGCCCCTAACTTATTTGTTCCCAGCATCATGAATTAATTTCTTCTTCTGAAACACTTTCTAGAATAATTACTTAATGAGATCCGAAGTGCCTGCGTTTCCAGCTCTCTTGTGGGTTCCAGTAAGAGGTGATGCCTGATGTGCGGGAATATTCAACCTCTGCCTGCTCGTGTTTACACAACAGACAAGGAGCAGCAAACACACACAAAGCCTGGCAGCACCTGCACCATCCCCATGGATGGCCTGATGCTTCTCACCTCTCCTGGCTGCAGCCACTGCAGATGCATAAAAAAGATCTCAGGTGGCCCCAGCTACTGGAAGCAGCTTCAGTTGAAGAATACTAAAAGCATTTTGTGAGATGTTTCAGATTTGTTTCCATTTTGTATGGTGTCACAGAGAAGAACCTGCTGATATAAGAAAAAAATCACTGTTGTAGCATTCATCTCCCCCTCCATTTATTCCCATTAGGCTGGGGAAATCAGTGTAAATAATGATTTGTGGAAATGGCTGTGAAGAAAAGCAGAGCTGAAGCTAGGAAAGAGAGTGGCTGTGTATGTGGCACTGGGTGCCATGCATCAGGCAAGACCTGATGGTTTGGAAGAGACTCTCAGCAAGAGTAAACTCCATTTTAAAGCAGCCATTTGGGAGACCTAAACTGAATAGCTCCCAGAGGGAGGTTCACATGAAAAACAAACAAACCCATGCTCATTGTATTAATCCTGGTTAAAGGCCTAAACCAGAATATTAATGAAAGCTGGAGGCAATTAGGACCTTTGTAAAATCTGTGTGCAGTGATGGCAGCAAGTCATGAAGATGGTCAAGAAGGCAAAAGAGAGAGCAAAGAGCATTTCTTGTGCCTTTGTGTCTCCTCTAAATCATAGTATGCTGTAAATACAGATTTAAGGAACTCGTAAGTAAATATCAAAAGTATTCATTTGAGGTATGCTGAAATAAAAACTGGAAATGTACCCGATTCCCAAGTTCCCTTTGAGTTCAGAAAGAGCCACACAAAGTTCTCACAGCTTTGCAGTATGGAGTCAGGGCCTGAGATAAAAATTTTGACCTCTTTGCAACTGTGAACTCTTGTGGTGGCTGCCTCAATATAAGTGTATGAAGTTACTTGTAAGCACTAACAAAATATCTATTTCTACATGCTCTACTGTAAAGTTGATAACACTTGTTGCCAGTAACTCTATTCTATAGATTCTTTATATTTTACAATTTAAATTTAACAAAGTGTTCAATAAGAAAACCATGAATATGCTGTTCTGGCTGAATGAACAACAGAAAGTTCCATCATAATTTATTTTTGTTATTGAACGCAGTGGGTCAAATTTACTTATGGTATAGTAATTTTAATGTAATATCCTAATTTTGCAGCAACCATACGTGCTTCACTGTCATCTGTGTTTATCCAGTCAATCGGTACAATATTATTGTGCTGTTTAGCCTCCCTCATGGCCTTGAAAGTTGCTTGCACTGAACGTGAGATTTGGAAAGCAACGTGAGCCCACGGGCTGCAGGTGCTGGGACATTCACTGCTTCTTCGTGCTGATCACTGTCCCCAGCCCAGCTGGGATGGTGTTGATTAAGCAAGGCAGAGCTGTTATGCTTTCCTCCTGCAGTATGCTGGGTATGGACCTGGAAATGCTGGAGAGGTGTGCCAGGGCCTCAGCTGGGATTCCCTCGTGCTTTGAGACACCCTGGACAAGCAGAGCAGCTCCTGATTTCAGACGGTGGAGAGGTGGGCACGGGGCTGCCCAGCGCCAGCCATCTGGAAATCACACATTGCCTGCTGTCAGAGCCTGTAGGAGTCCAACACTTGTGACCATTTGTTCTTCTGGCTGTCACCACAGCCCCAGCCCCTGGGCAGTGTGCGTCAAAATGGGAAATAAGTGTTTGCTCAGCTCTACATCTTGTTTCAGAAAAGCAATTTTGCAAGACAAGTCTGAATTTTGTATGGTAGCAAGCAACACGGGAAGGGGAAAAAAAAAAGAGACGAAGTAAGTGGCAAAGAGTCTACTCAAATATATAATATCTTCCAGTTCATAAAATTGAAAAATTTCAGCATCAGCTGAAAGAGGAAACGGGAACTGCTGAGAGCCAGCCTTGCTCAGGCTGTGCAACAAGTAGTGCTGAGTAAATGGTGCCTTCTCCTGAGGAGTCACAGTGACGTCCTTGGGCATACACAGCAAGGGGCAGAACAGTTTGCACCCTGCAGCTGGACAGATTAAAGAACAACAGTTCAGGCTCTGGATAACGAGAGCGTGTGAGTGGGCAGGTTTGAGCAATGCATCCTTTCTTTTAGGCATGAATGGAGTCGGGTCTGCAGCCACGGAGTGCTACAGTGAAACGCTGCTGCTCGGTAATAACACTAATTTAGAGGGGAAATAGAAATCCTGGTGTGTCCTGGGCTCTGCTTGCTTCACCTTCTCCTAAAATAGCACAGAAAACAATTGTCGTTTCTTGGTAACAGCCTTATATAGATCGCTGTATTTCCAAACAGAATGGCTTAAAATGGTGCTCTTTTCACCCCTGCACACACGCTCAGCTAATATTTACATTGGGATCCTGGCTGCATCAGGGCTGAGCTGGGAGGAAAGCAGGGGCCAGCACGGGCTGCTGGCCTTGCTTAACCCCTCAGCAGTGAGTAAGCATGGGATGGGGATGGGAGACACCACAGGGGACCTGGACACTGCAGCTGGGGACAGCACAAGAGCCGGGGTGCCACTGCTGCACCTCAGCATTTCTCTTCCCAGTGCTGCAGCAGTGGCTCAGTCTCCTCCCTGCCCTGCACACAGAATATTTACAGCACGGGGCTCCCTGAATTGCAGCTGAGCAAGAACGTTTCTTTTTTTCAGCAAATTGCCCTCTCAGAGAGCAGCTTGCAGCTGATTGAGGGTCAATCTCTCCTCTGTGGTGGGACCAGTTATCTGTGTCCTGCTTGGTGGCATCTGCTTGCTAGGGACTGGCAGCATCCTCCTGCCAGGAGAGATGGAGTGCCCCGTGCTGCTGGGGAAACTGGGGCTTGCAATGAGGTCACCTGCTCATCTATTTCTGGATAGTGTGTTTGAAGATGCTTTGGGAAATCATGTCAGTCCCTCAAAAAAAAATCTGTTGAGCCGTCATTCCTGCTCCCTTGCCTCTCCCCATCTTGCAGGTGCTGAGCTCTACTCTCCAGACCTGATTAGCATCTGCAGGAAAATCAGAGCTCCCACAGCAGTCAGGCTCCAGGATCAGAAATAACTCTGTATGCTGAGGTAGGAGGGCTTGTTCCACCCTGCAAGTGGATTTAGGTGCTGTTTGGGGGGGTGCTGGTGGCTGGGCTTGAGGCAGTCTCAGCCTCAGAAGGCAATGGGGAGGCAGCTCCCCAGCCCTCTGCCTCCCGCAGCCGTGCTGCAGGAAGGAGACAGCCAGCACATCAGCTTTGGTGGCTTCTGTGTCTTAAGGCTGATGCTTTTGATCATTCACCCGATGTGCTCCTCCCAGGGGCCTGTGATTCCTCTGAGGCCCTGGGAGAGCAAACACCGCAGGAAGAGAAGAGGTGATGTCTGATGAGAGGCACATCAGGGCAGAAGCAGAAGAGGAGAGATTGAATCACCTTCTTTAACAGCACAGGAAACTGGGAAGTGTAACCAAAGGATGGTGGGAAGCATTCTGCATGCCCTGGCCCCCCTGCCCTGCTGCTCTCCTCCCCTGGGCTTGGGCAGAGCTCACTCACCCCAGGGGTGCAGTGAGTCAGAGGTGCTCGACCTCATCCCTGGCTCCTGATTTTGCAGCCTCTTCCTAGGATTTATTACCCCATGTGTTAGATAACCCCAAATTACCCTGACCCAGCAGGCCCTTAAAGAGGGCAGACTCGATGTCTGTGGCTACTCAGCAGAATCCACAAGCAGGCTCTCTACTCCTGCTCTCTGGTCAGACTGGCAGCATCACACCCCTGTCAAGTTCAGCACCAAAATCCTTTTCCAGTCCCTACTGAGACAATTGTAGCAATATTTTGCTGCCCAATCAGCGCTGGCTCCCAGCTTTGGAGGTGTCTATAATTAAAAATGACTGAGGTTTATTGCAGATAGGAGGACCACGGGAGCTTTATTAAAAGCACCCTACTCCGCCCGCCCAGAGCCTGGAAATAATTGCAGCTGATTTATTACAGCAAGCACAGAGCTCATACAAAACCTGGGCTGGATTGCTGCTGCCATTCAGTGCCTGGCTGCCACCCCCATGGTCACAGGAAACCGAGGTGTATCTCTCTACATACTTTTAAGTTTCTTGTGGTCATTTTTCAATTGGTCCTTGCATTTTAGGAAAGCACCCGGAGAAAGAAACAATCTGTTTGTAGCAATTATGATCTGGCTGAGTGCTTCTCTGAATGTACAGTACTCCCAATGCTAAGGAAATAACTCCTAATCTCTACACGGCTTTGAAGTGTCTTTATTCTTCAAGGGCTGATTTTACTGGTCTTCAACAGATGAAGAAAAACTTCTAGCTAGTGCTTTTTTTCATGGTAATTATGAACCTTTGAATTTCCCTTTGCATGAGCCAGTTCCTCAGGTTTACAGAAGTGACTAGATGAGATACCTCTGGGGCCATGAATCTCACTTTTTATTAAACAGCCAAATCATTATGAATGCCTCAGAGTCACCATTTTACAATAAACGCATTATCACTACTGCAAAATCTATGTGAATTAATATGTAATATCACTAAGTAGGCCGCTGGAGCAATATTTTGGGCACGCAATAAATATTTAATGATTTCTGCTCCAAATTTTGTGTGAAAGTGATTTAAATGCACAGCATGCACCCTGCTTACATACCAACAATTTGACACCAATACCAGCCCGCTGCTTGCGTGTTTCCTGGGTGCCACGGAGCATCCTCACCAGTGGCACAGCCACAGCTCACTGCACTTTGAAATTTCTCTGCTATTAATTCAGCAAAATACCTGCTTATACTTGGTAAGGAGACTTGGTGCTGCTCAGAGGACTTTGTCTTCAGGTGGGATGCAGAGAACACCCAGTCTATTGAAGTGGCTGGCTGTGGTTGGCAAGAGGAAAAAAAGAGTTTATGGAGGTAGGGGGTGGGGGTTTTAATCAAACTGAAAGCTCACACACCTGGACAGGGTCTGTTTCTCCTGTGATTATTTTGGAAATGATGATGAACCTCTTGACACACCAGGGCTCATTGAGAAGCCCACACCACGGCTTGAATCTCCTGAGCTGTTCAGAAATCATGGGATTTGGTTGTTTTCTCAAAGGAATGCCTCTTTGACCACTCAAAATAATAAGTTTTTAGTTATCGGCACAGGTAACACCACAGCCAGGCTCCCTCTGAAACTCCTGGAGAGATCCACTGGGGAAGTTTTAGGCTCTTACCAACTCGAAGAGGTTGAAAGCTGCTTTTAACCAATCTCCTACCAGGTCTGATGAAAAAAAGATTTCAGCCGAGCCAAATGAACAGAAGAAACTCAGCTTTCAACTTGAGTCATCTAGATATTTACATGTCTCAACCACGAGCACATTTTAATGGATGAATTAGAAGTGCAGCACCAAAGCATTACAATGTGAAAAGGGAAGAAGCTCGTGGCTGTGGTTTCACCTGTGGGGCTGCTGTGCTCAGGGGACCTGGGGAGACTTTGTGGAGTCAGTGAGGAGCAATGTTTGACTTTTTCCTCTCTGTTTGCTACTGGCAGTCAGTTACAACAAGGGGTTGCCAGGGGGGGTCCAGCTGGCACCCACAGGCACAGTCCTGCTGCCACCTCACCCTTCCCACCATGGGCTCTGCCTTCCCAGGCAATGCAAACAAGAAAGCTGCCTTGTAAAATCCCCCTCTCCAACCTGTATTTGGGGATGTAGTCACTCAAATGAGACACAGCTGATCCAGGCTCACAGAGAAATACAGCCCAAATACAACCCCAGTAAAATTACAGACTGCTGAAGCTTCCAAAGTTTGCACAGAGAAAGTGATTTTGCTGAGCAGCAAGAGGTCTGGGTCTGCAGTGCTGAACCTTGGCTGTGCTCACACTGCACATTTTACAAGCTGGTAAAGCAACTGCTGGGTGGAGTTGTCCCATAAAAGTATAATAATGAAGGGAAATGTGCCTCTTTACTCTATGGAAACCTCCTGTAATAGTCTGATTGCACTATGATTCTCTATTTTACTGATGTGTAAGGTGCTGAGTTGCACAGATTTCAGCCCTCTAAGTAATTTGACATCTCTGTACATGGTATCACACAGCAGCAGAAGGGGAAGGTTTGACGTAGGTTTTGAAAGCATCTGTTTGGATCTCTTTAAAGCATTGGTGCAGTGTTTGCATTTCCCATTACTCCCCAAGTACTTTTGTTGCAAGCAAGCAGTATCTTTCAGGTTAGATGCAAAATTTTCTCCTTCACTAAGAAACTTTATCCTGGGGTGATATCAAGCACCATGTATATGTGATTATATATACCCACAGATGAATATTTCTACATGTAAGTGGTGGTTTAGAACATAACCATAGCAGTAAAATTGCTATAGAACTGCCTCAGGCTATTACTTAAAAATATTATGCTCTTTGTAATGATCCTAGGACACTGTTAATTTTAAGTAAATTATAAGAATGGTCAGATCACTTAACAAGAAGAGTTCTCCTTCATCATAGTTTCTGTGATTCACAAGAACATCTTACTGCCTTGGTCTTGGGTGATGCTCTGAGCTGAACAGCATTTACAGAGATGTTACACAGAAACAGAAAAGATCCTGTTTAACAGCAAATCAAGCTGCAACAGGTAGTCAGTGTCATTGGACACAATTTTTCAGACAGCAGACTTGCAGAGTTGCTTCTATCACCCCCCTCAGCCAGGGAATGCCTACAGAAAAATTGTGTTTCAGCATGTGGTTTGCTGCAGCTGTCATACCCACACAGCCCTGGTGGCACACAGGGATGGCCATTCCCACCTCCCAGGGCTAATGGATCTCTCCCCCTCTGGCATAGCCTCAAGGGCTGCATGTGCTCCCAGCACAGGGGCACCCCAGCTCATAGCCATACAGGGACTGGGTTTCCAGGACACCCAGCAGTCCTGGACCCTCTTCACCCTCTGTATCAACCAAACTTCAGGGCAAGTGCTAAACTGCAGTAGTTTTGCAGAGCCAGGTTTTGTTTCTCTAGCAGGACTGTGTTGATCAAGACAGAGCTGATTCCTTCTAAACAGCAGGTTTTGAAGAGCTGGACTGAAGCACTGTTTTGAACACTTGTTGCCTTATTGGCCTCACTGGCATAATTTCTGGCAACTTGATTTACTGCAGACGTTTTACTGCAAGGAGAGCAGAGGGACGAAGCTTCTGTGCCTCCCCAGCAGCAATTTGGGCTGTGTGGGTAGAAGAAAACACCTCAAATCAGCCCCATGCTGTTATGGTGAGACTAGGGGTAGGGCTGAAAAAGGTTATCCCCTTCTCAGGGAGGCTGGGGGAGAGGTGGAGAGACAGCCAGCTGCCTGGCTCCATCAGAACCATTGGGACTGATTACTGGGGGGATCAGCTCCTTCAGAGCCCCTCAGGTATCACCCCATTAGGCTCTAGAGGAACCTCAAGAAGAGTTGCGACCTTGGGCATTGTGCTCTACATGCATCATGCTTTGTGTACGCCATGCATTGCATGCATTGTGCTGTCTGCACTGTGCTGTGCCTGCAGAGTATTTTATAGACACTGAGCTCCATCTGCCCCGTGCTGCATCTGCAGTGCTGTGCACACACGTGTTGTGCATACACCGTGTTGTACATACTCCATGTTGTACATACTCCATATTGTACACACTCCATGTTGTACATGCACTCTGCTGCCTTTGCTATGCCTGCCGTGTGTGTGCAGCCCTTGCTGGGTGCCCAGCCAGCCCCTGTCAGCATCTGTGGAAGTGGGGCTGGCAAAAACCACAACATGAAAACCATAAGAACCAGCTGGTGCTAACGAGGACCAGGCATAGGAACCCAGACCCTGCTGAGAGCAGAGCAGTGTTTTACCATGAGTATGTGGAGATGGAAATAACTGTGAACCCAAACATCTCTAGTGGTGTTTGTGATGAGAATGAGAGAGAATCTACTCCCTGGTGTCAACCAAATTTCCAAACACATCTTCAGATGGGAGAACAGCCACAATATCCCCCCAGAAGGAAGCCAGCTATGGCCTCATTTCAGCCCTCATTTGGGGCTGATGAGCAGGGGAATGGTGGCTGCTGGGTGAGCATCTCAATGCTGGCACTGTCCAGGTGGCTGTGACAAAGATGGGAGTCACCATTTCCCTCATAGGCAAGTCCAGTATGTTCCCCATAGTGCTAATATTACAGTCTTTGTGGGTTTATTTTCTTTTCAAAACATGTGTTGTTCTACTCGGAGAGCTTCTCCTATTTCTGCTTTGATCTTGTCCAGGAACAGTGCTGGGACACTTTTCTTATAATTTCTGGTTTTTCCTTCATACTTTGTATTCTCTTTCTATCCCCAAACCCCCTGAACTCAGCTGTTCATGCCTTGCCAGCCAGCTCAGCCACTGGGGAGTGGATGCAGGATGATGTTTGAAATGGTGACTTGGCATTCAACTAGTCATGGAAACAGCTGAGACCACAAACATTTCCAAAACCCACAGGAAAAAGAAAACATAAAAAAAAAAATAAATATAGTGCAATTGCTGCTGCCTGTGATTTACAGGTACCACTGAGGGCCTTGGCAAGCCACTGTCCTTGCACAGCCCCATTCACCTCATCTGTAAGAGTAATCAAGGGATGCAATAACCAAGCTGCTGAAAATTCAAATGCAAGGTATATTCTTTAGAGATGTGGCACAACTCTTTGGCTTTTGCCTTTAAACATAAATCCAAGCACTTTTCTACATTAACAAAAACTTGCTTGGTTGAAGTCTGTTAGAGGTTTCATTAATGTTGTTGGTGCAGAAAAGCTCTGGGTAATTAACTTAAGAAAAACAAGTTCTAAAAAGAGTAGAAGATACAAGTTTAATAATGCTAAATGATAATGAATCTTTCCTTAAGGATAGACTGAACTTGTCCAACACTTTTAAAGCATTTTGAAGTCTAATTTAACTTGACAAGGGTGAACATGGGTAAACAAAACATGAAATTCAGTGAGCAGTTGCCAGTCACGCAATCATCCCTGTGTTCATAGCTCTGTGCCTGAGTCATTTCACTGATTTCAACAGGTACTTGAGTTTTCTGATGGGTTGCACAGGTCTGATACCTCACTGCCTGTGTATCAGGGGAAGACAGGACCACTGAAACATTTACCTTTTCCTTCCCTTTATTTTCTGCTTGGTTCTATAACACAGGACATTTGAAGCTGTATGATGATGTGTCCTTAATATACCACTCTGCAAATGTCAAGATCTCTGGGATGTTTTTTGTTTTGCAGCCAGTATGGAAGCCAAGCCCATAGGCTGTTTTGGAGCAATAAAGCAGAGCAGAAGTAGTCCCTGAGTTCTCCTGCTTCCAGGTCTTCAGCCCATGTGCCAATGATGGCAAAACTGCAGTGGCATCAGTCACAGCTCAGGGCTTGTTTCAGCAAGCACCCTATCACCAAAACAGATAATTCCTTACAAACAAAGACCACCTTTTGCAGAGACAGCAGCACAACAGGCACTTTCAGGCTATGATCCATGTCTTTTATGATAAGTGCCTTAGCTCCTGCCTTAGCAGCCCTGATTTGCCTCCTTAGCTCAGAGCTCATGCCACTACTGGAGATGGGAATGTCTATAGGGTCTCCAGTGTCAGGGGAGATGTACTGCATCCCAAAACCTCTGTCTTTCACTTGCTTCTGTATTGTGCTAAGACACTTTATTTGGCAAAACATTTCTCCTAATCACAGAGAACATTCAATATTGTATCCACAGACGGAGATTCTAGAGAGGAATACCAATGGGAAAAGCTCTGTCATCCCCCAAGGTATGATCCATTTATGTTTTACTTCTCTAGTGCATCTTTACATTTCTGGACTGCAGCCATGCTGACATTCGTTTCCACGAGAAATCTCCAATAAAACAGAGTATCTGATATTAATGTTATTGACCTGCTGGCCTTGCTGAATATGCAGGGAAGTAAGTGTGCATTTAATCAATTTTGCTGTGTATGTAAAGGTCATCGTTGTGAGTGGGCTCCTGGAGATGCTGCTCAATTACTTCTCTGCAGAGGAGGTTTCAGATCCCAACATAGTCTCAAGAATGCAGAATGCCCAACAAATTCCTTGTCATAACAGCCTGTTGGGAAGGAACTTGATGTTACAGATGCTTTGGTGACGTGGCTCCTTCTCTTCCCCTGGGTACTGTGAACTTCCCTTCACATGGTAACTATCTGGTCACTGCAGAGAGCACTCACATTATTGTCTGCAGAGCAAACGAGTTGGGGCATATGAAGGTTTTTGGAGTAAACAGGGAAGAGCCCCACATCCAAGAATATCAGTGCTTGGGAAATGCATGGGCTGGCATTCAAGAAAACAAGGTTGCTAGCAAGGCTCTGCTTTAATAGAACAGGTTTTTTAGCACTAAAACCCAACACAGACTCTGGTGTTTGGTTTTTTTGCTTAAGTAAACATGCAACTTTCTATAATAATTTTAACATGAGCAGAGCTGATGTTTTATCCAATACCAGCCTGATCTGATGGCTAACGATGGTTAGATAAGGCCCACTGTGAGTCCATGTTTGTTCATATGGCACTATCTTTTATGTAATTTGAAATGCAAGTTCCTAGCACAGAGACTAATTTTTATATTTTATATTTATACAGAGTTTCATACAAGAGTATTAATAGAAAATAGTTACAACCCAGTGACATAAATTGGTGGAGAACTACTTATTTAGCTCCTGTGTGTAATAAACAGTTATCAAAGGGGATAGCCATATCCTAGAAGACTAAAACTTAGCAGGAACATTACATTATCCTCCATTTATTCATATCCCAAAGCCCCATTTTTTTCTAAGATTCAGACCGTGCTGTGTGAAGAAAATGGACAATTTATTTTAAACAATCTGAGCCTAAAGCAAAGAAAGGCAGCTCCATCAGAGAGGAGGGTGTTGTCCTCGTGGTTTGCTGCCTTTCATCTTCTGCTGAAATCCCCAGCTGGTTGGGTGACCAACTCACCTCCAGTCCAGATGTGCTGAGAACTGCAGTGCCTGGACATGGGAAGGAGGTTAAAAAGAGAGTTCCCTCAGCTCTAAGATGTAAGAGAAGTGGCATCCTAGGTGATGTTAGGACTACAGATGCCAACACTTGCAAACCCAGCCCCAGATCTGTGGCAACAGCCCTGGGACACTCATCTGAGCACTGGATGGGCTCCCAGGTTTCTTTGCTCATCTCACTGGTTTCTGGTAGAGCTGCCATGGAGGTGAACACTCTTCCTTGGCCATCAAATCATCACCTAAGTCAAGAGGTTCCTGTCAACCCCTCTTTTCCAAAATTCTACTACTGAGCATTGCATGACTGACAGCAGCAGCTGGACTAGTCTCACATCCTTAAAAATGTCTTCAGGAGGACCCTTAATAATCTAGGTCTGAAGTCAGAAAGAGAAATAATTAAGAAAATTATAAGCAATTGACAAATTAACCCCATGCAGAAAAGCCGAAGTCAGAAAGCCCTGGTCTGACTACCCCAGCAGTAAGAAACTCTATTTTGGGGCATCTTCAGCAAAATGCTGCTCACATGAGTGTCCTTGTTGTGCCAGCCCAGCAAATGTACAGCTTAGGCTGCTCTTCAGATGGAGGTGGAAGCTGGGGATAAAAATGTGTCAAAATGTCTAGGGATGGCTGGCTGAAAGCAGGTATCTCTGTACCCTGGTCAGTGAACACTGAAGCTCTAGAGTTTATTTCCCTTACCTAGTGCAAAACCAAATGACATCCAACAAGACAGTATCTTCTCTCCAGGACAGAGATGTAGCCATTCTTCCAGGAGCACAAGATCAAGTGCAGGTCATAACTCATGGAAAGTGTTTGGTACTTTGAGAAAACTCACTTTCGTAATGCCAATCAATTATGTACCAGGGCAAGTTGTGAAACAGAACTCAGGAAATACAGAAATACCTTTGTAGGCTACTGCAACCCAAATCTTTGAGAGCCCCAGCCCCTCTGCTGGCAAAAGATCCCTGAGAAGTGTCTCAGAGAAACAATGAGAGAAATGTTTGCATCCAAATAGAAAACAATCAGAAAAAGGAAAAGTTGCAATTAATGTAATATGGAAATTAGAAACTGGATAAATTCGATAAGGAGAGGCAGAGAATATAAAACACAGAGAAAAGAACAGTAAGAAAAAGTCTTTAAAAAGTGTATTAGGGATGATGAGAAGCCAAACAATGTCTTTGGACTATTACCAAGTTGAAATTATAGAAAAGGCAATAATTATGCAGAAAGGCAAATGTTTTTAATGAACAAGCATTCCTGTTCTAAACCTGGGGAGAAAAACAAACACAAATGATGCATTCCCATCAGATGATGATGATACAACAATTTGCATAACAGCAGAAGTTCAGGGGGTAGCAAGCAACAGCTACAACAACCAAGCATCTTCAAATCAGCAGAGAAAATAATTTGCATAGAAGTGTTTTAAGTGTTTTGAAGAGAACTTGCTGGCTTTTATGAACTGTTAACACTGTTCTTGCAGAGGTCGTGGAGTACAGGCAAAATTACAGCAGAAGAAAAGCTATTTAAGGGAAAGTTCAATGATTTGGATATCAATAGGCCTGCTGAGCTTCTGTCCTGGGGAGATAATGCATCCCAGACAATGAGAAACAACTGCAGAAATTTAAAAATAGGAAGGGATAATATCATTAATGCCCATCAACAGGAGCTGATGAGGAATAGATCTTCGAAAACTAGATTTTTTTTTTTTAAATGAGAATAAAATTCTGCTTAATAAAGGAAATAGTGTTGATTTAAGCTTCTGTAAAATATTTGACTTTGTATTCCACAATGTAACATTCAAGAAGCCAGGTCAGTGCAAAATCAGTACAGCACACAAAGTGAATTAAATGTGACCTAAAAGAACTATCTGTCAGAGCAGCTGAAGTGGGTGTGTTTGAAGTGGAATCTCCACAGAAAGCAGGCAGTGCTTTACTGGTTATGTGGGAAACAACCACATGAAATCCCATCAGAGCT
This sequence comes from Calypte anna, assembly GCF_003957555.1. Taxonomy (NCBI): domain Eukaryota; kingdom Metazoa; phylum Chordata; class Aves; order Apodiformes; family Trochilidae; genus Calypte; species Calypte anna. The sequence continues at coordinate 14,258,176 of NC_044258.1, forward strand.
GGCTGCTCCCTGACCAGGAAGGTCCAGAGGAGAGGTCCCCAGTCCACAGGGGAATCTTCTGCTTGGCTGAATGTGATGGAGCTGTAAGTGAGGTCAGAGGCTGAAAGAGATTGGTGGCTCTTGTGCCTGGCAAGAATGGGGACATGGTAGAGCTGCCTCTGGGAGAGAGGTTTGGGTCTGAAAGTGGGTAATTAGGTTTAAAATTGCTAGAGGGCTAATGCAGGAAGGGGTCCTGATGCAATTATTTCTGAAATAGTGTGCAGTGGGAGGGCAGCTGGCCCAGCAGCATGCTCGTGAGTGCTGAGGTGGATCTGCTCACCGTGGATGTTTTCATCAGGATTTGCTGTGAAAATCAGAATGTTCTATTAGAGCAATGGCCCAGCTGGAAACTGCAGCCACTGCTATTGGGACTCTACTTATTGAACCCAGATCTCTATTTTTCCCAACATCAAGTTCAGTGTTTTTCTGTTTTAGTAGTTCCTTCAGTGCAACAAGACCTGTGTCTCATCTTTTGGAAAGGGCTCAGTCTGGATCCATGTGTCCATGTATCTTTTCTCCATGTCTTAAAATCTTCTCTTCAGCTGTGGAGAGAGGGTAAAAATCAAGTACCCCACCCTCAGTTCTCATTACCTATCCTGAAGATGGAAGACCACTTCATTTAACTAAGGTGATGACAGCAAGCTGGTTTTTAGATGGAACATGTTGCAGTCTTACACCACTGCTCGTGTTTTCTGCCCTCTCATGCTGCATGTCAGTCAGGGAACCAACTCATCTTCACTTGGTTGCTTCTTTTGGGAACAAAAACATTCAAGTAACAGTGTTTATTCATTTCTAATGCACACACACAGCCTTCATACCAGCAAATAGCTTTTTGGGGTGAGGCCCTGTTAATTAAAATTGAATTAAAGAATAAATCAACCTGAGCCATCACTGACAAGTAAACTAAACCAGTCATTGGCACCAGCATAGGGCTTTGAAATAAAAATAGGGCACTCATCTCCTCTCCTGATGGGGTGCTGGGTACCAGCACAGAGTCAGGGAGTGAGGGGATGAGACAGTGCAGAGGTGACATGGTCACTGTCTGGGAGCTCATGTGTGGATTTTGGCCAAGGTGTGTCTGTGTAGCTGCATCTGCCAGCAGGATGAAGAAGAAGAAAGGCAATTAGAGCCATTATTAATCACTTGGGGACTGACAGATTACATGGCATTAATAAGACAGAAGTAGCAATGAAAACGTGGCACAGACCAGGCTGCCTTTGCCCATCAGGGATGAGCCACGGTCCCTGTGCCAGCTGAGAGTGTCACCAGCCCCTCAGAGCAAACTCCCCAACTACCTGGAATCCCATGCCAGGTGTCCTAAGGACAAGTTCTCTGCTGTCACATCCTTCCCTGACACAGTCACGAGGGCACTGAAAGGCACAGGGGCTCAAAGTCAGACCCTGATGTACTGATGCAGTCAGGGCTGTGCCAAAGCCAGCCAAAGATGCTGAGCTCCCAGAGAGATCTCCTTGGAAAGAAAAAAATTGCTTGTCCAATTTTTTTTTTTTCCTGCAAGCTGAATGTAGCCAAGATATCAGAGCCTAAAAGCAGAGAGAGCTCTTAAACAGCTGATTTCCTGATGACAGGAAGGTTTGCACAAGTCTTTGATGGTTGTTTTGACTGAAGATGAAAGCCTTACATCGCTCAGCCACCCAGGAGGCCACAATCCTGTGACAGAAACAGTTACTTTAGAAAGGAGGAAAACCTAAATATTTGATACTGTTTCTTGGAACTAGTGATCAGATATTTTATTTATATTTTTAAAGATGATTTGTGATGAATACTACTTTAAAAAAATCTTGGAAAACATATGCAAAGCAAATGACTTAACAGAGATCCCCAAAAGCTTTTCCTCCATAGCTATTATTTCCCTTCCTCTTTGCAATGAGAATTCTATTTAAAGTTTCTATTTATGATAGTGTTCAGACAGTTTTATCTGAGCATCTAAAGCATTTCTTAGTTTCATCTGTCAATGGCTGCCACAAAAATCAAAAGCTTTAACAGGGCAAGTGGGGGAGGAACCCGTTGTGCTCCTTTATTCCATATTAGTCATCCCTAACTCTCCTCCAGCAGCTGAAGATCACAGTGGGACTCCCATGCTCCTCCCATGCCTTGCCAAAAGAGTATTTCCTTTTGATTAGGTATTAGCTGAATGCTAATCAGGCAGGCAGATCCTCATCTTTGCCTGCCAACCAAGCAGGAGTTTTGGGGGCAGGTCCCCTGGGGATGGGGGAAAGCATCCACCTCTGCTCCAGCCCAGGGCCCTGATGCACAGAGCACCAAATAGAGCCCCAGCTCTCCCCAGGGAAGGTGGTCTGACACATAATAAGAAATATCTATAGTTCCCAGTCAGCTCAGCAGTGCTCATATCCCAGAACTTTTGTTTTCTGGGCTGCTCTTTCTGCTAGTGGGAAGCTTTCTGCTGCTGAGCATTTGTACCTGTACAAGCGTTGCCTCAGCTACAGCCAGGAGTGGGGAACATTACAATTTCACTGTCCCTGCAGACACATCCTGCCAATAACTTCAGCCCCTTATCAACTCTGCCTTCCTTTTCATATAGGGTTTATTAAAGTATTTATCAGAATCTCAGTGCTATTTTTCAGGGACAAAGCTCACTGCCAATCGAGGCAGTAATCAGAAAGGTTTCTGTGCCCAGCAGCCCCCGAGGAACTCTGCAATCAGATATTGCACCAATGGAGCAGCCAGCTCAGGGTGCTGCTGACAGACACAAGGAAGCAGCACCAGCCTCTTCCAGAGTTCAGTTCATCAGTAACAGAGAAACAAGACAGCATATGTCTGTCTGCTTGCAAGATTTGGGGTAGATGGGTAGATACACATTTCTTTGTGCATTATTGGGTTTTTTCCAAGTTGCTACTTTTAAATTTTATCAGTTTCCGTGAAGATTTGTTTCTAGAACTATGGATTTTCCTAGTGGGCTAAAGATATGTTGCTCCTCTATTTGTTTCACTGGAAGGGAAAACATGAACATGGAAAAAATAAACACAAAATGGATTTTGGAACTTGCATTTTTTCAGCTATTCAAAGTAATTGTAGCGCTTGAGATTTTCAAGAGTGCATTGGGTTTCTTGGCTTGTACAGTTTAGAGCAATATAAAATTAATGAAGCACTTAAAGTTTTTAAGAGCACTTCAATTTGCAAGTGATCAGAGTTTGGGGATGCAGAGAAAGTAATTTAAAAGAACTGGAATTGCTTGGCAGAGTGTTTATCGTAACTCTGACATAAATGGCACCATGTTCAGGGACTGCCAGCACTTCTCTTGTGTCCTGTAGGCCACAAAGTTTTATCTGACAATCAGCTCTTCAATAAAATCACCTGGCTGCTCATGGTCTCGTAGGATACTGTCTATATTTTTAAACAGCTGAAGAGCTGTGTGATTTGGGCACCATTTCTTCATCAAAAGCTTCTTTCTACCTGTTTGAAAGGACTTAATCTCAGCTGAAATATTAGGGGAATCCTGAAGGTCAGATGAAACCTGCCACCATACTTGCTGCACAACAACCCTCATGGCAGCTTTCTTCCACATACAGCCTAAAAGACTTATTTCCAAGCACAGTTGGTTAAGTTAAAGTAGTGAGACAAATCTTACAACACAAAGTCAAAATAACTCTTTGAAATTTCATGGAAAAACACACTTGTGAAGGTATCTTTTCACGCTGGGGGTAATGTGGATATACTGCAATGAGAGCACTTGCTCAAATTACATCTCTAATGTAGATCTTCAATGGACTACCAGGGCATTTCCTTATGTATCTGTTGAATTTTGTGGCTAAGAAATTACTTCTCAGCTGTTCCATTCATCTGCAATAAATCTCATGACTGGAGGGGGAAAGATTCCATCCTGAAATTACAATTTTCTTGTCAATGTGCTCGAACAGGTTACCCAGAGATTGTCATTTCTCATCTGAAAGCAGGCACCAGAGTTCCTTTTTCAAAGCATTATTTGAAGTAGTAAATGACATGGAGAAAGGAACTGACAGCAGAAAGGAAAATAACATGCAAACATGCATGGCTTGCACATCAGTTTGAGACAAGGAAAGTGCCAGAGGAAAAGCTGAGAGCAGAGGGGTTTTGCCAAACCCCAGGAGGGGAGATACCTGGGCTTGAGCCCCAGTTTGACATCTCTCTGCAGGTTCAAAGCTTTTGCTGTTTGTTTTCTTCAAGTAGACACTTAACAAATCTTGTCAAGAGGAGCTGATAAGCTTATTATCCTCAGAAATAACTCAGACCACAGAAAGTACCCACAAACCTAAGCACAGAGAGTTGTTCTGCCCACGACTGTGGTTTCTGAACATTACAAGAAAGAGGAGGAGGATGTGAGGAGGAGGGTTTTCCTGCAAAGGAGGGCACTGGAGAAGCAGAAGATATCAGCTGCAAGCAAAGCTTGCAAAAGACCTGCCTCATCTTGGAAATGGGGAGGGAAAAACATGAATAAAGATGATTTAAATGAGAAATTTCTGTGAAGTTTTTCATCATCAAACCACATACTCTTAAGAGAACAAGAGAGAAACAAAAAGCACAGCAGACAAATGCTAACAGATACTACTGTAGCCCTTCCACCACCCCAAATACACACTGTGGAGCTACCATTATGCTCTGCCTTTGAGGTGGAGCCTAATTTATAGGAAAGCAATCATCTGCATTTCCCTGCAGCACCTCATATGGCAACAAAAGTGCTGGTGTGACTTCAGCTCCTCAAGATGTACTCAAAGGCATCCAAACAGCTGGATTAAAGCTCCACCAAGCAGTGTGTAGGACCTAACTGTATGCTAAGGAAAACCAGGGAAAAAGCAACCGGGTGGGAACAGAACCTCCCCCAAAATGACACCAGGAACTGTACCCTCTGGTCCTGCATGGCTTCAAACTTGGGTTGAGCACATACCTGAGAGCTGCTGGCCAAAACCACTGCTCCAGAACAGGAATTTCTTGACAAAGGAGCCCCTCATCTGTGAGCCTCAATAGACAAGCATCTTCTGCAGCCCCCCCTCCATGCTCAGCCACAGAGTATGGCAGTGGTACCTATCTCTAGGAAAGAGAGTGGAATGGGAGATTTCCAGGTCTTTTAATGCTTCCAACATCCCAGTCCCACCCCTTCCTAATTTGCACTTGATTATGAAGCTATTGAAAGTTAATCACTCATTGCAAAAGCCTGTGTAGTATCAGGTAGCAATATGTGCCCTGTTAATTAGTGGTTTTCATCCATGGGTGATGTGTGTATGCTCACAGGGTACATTGCTGTCCTCTGGAAGGATTTGATCAGGACTGTTTATTTCCCTCCCTATTATTATGCCTTGGGAAATAGCTTAGAATTCAGAAGTGATGCTTTTAGACAGCTACAGGTAGCTGTAATATGACTTAGCTAAAATATAGCCTGAATTATGAAAACATTGGAGCCTAGATAATGCACTTAAAAATGTGAGGTACAAAGTCTACACACCTGATTTTAAGAGGGGGAAAAAAGTACCTGAGGTGCAAATGGACAATTTGTAGGATTTGTGAATTGCCTGCAAATCTGGAAGTTGTGAGCAAGGAAGGACAATTCAAATGACTGCTTTGTGTGCATGAGTCGTTATTGCAATTAGCAGTACCATGGAAAGCCTCTATAGGATAAACAATGCAATCATGTCTGGAAAAGGTAATCACATCTCCTGCAGAATAATTTATGAAGATATTAACTCAATAGGCAAATCAAAATTAATTAAGAAGCTTAATGTGTTGACTTTTTAATGTCTAATTATACCTCTATTTATATCAGTTACAGGTAAGAGTCAAATAAGTGGGGGTAGAATGCTTTTTAAAGAGTTTTCCCTGCCTTCTTTTTTTATATTAAAAAAAATCAATAAACAAAAGACAGTTGCTAGAAGAATTGAAGATGTAAGCTTGAATTATGAAAAGGGTAAGAGAAGTGATAAGATGGTGAAGCAACAGCTTCATAAATCAGAATTTAAGCATATTGCATAATGAAATATGTTTATCATTCTGATACCTGAATGCAAACTTAACTTCTCTACTGGAATAAAGTACTTAGCTGTCTATCTTTCCAAACACAAACATCAGTCTGTTTCCTTTAAATTTAAAACAGTTCTTGCATAATAGACTGGGGTTTTCTGCTTCTCAAGACTGTGGAAAAAAGCCATGTTTATCAGGCAGAGTCTCCACTGAATGTAGCCCTTTGGGGTTTTCCCAGCCTTGCCAGTGTGGCAGAGCTCCAGGGGCAGGGGGATGGCAAGGATGGACCCTAGAAGAATGGCATTAAAACAGGATGAAGGAAGGAAGGAAGGGGAGAAAATAGAGAAAATACGAAAAATGAAATAAAAAAACATTTAAAAGAAAATCAAGATGATTTTCAGAGGAAAATATTTGAGTTACTTCTTAGCCTGCTGCTTTTTCCCATCATGGGCTGGTGTCACATCGTCAGTGCTAATTGCAAAGTAATCTGCCAGGTTGCCCATGGCAGACTCACTTGCCACATCCCAGTTGTTGGTGGTATTCCTGTAGGGTTTCAGTCACAAACCTGCTCTGATTCACAAACCCTACTGGTTTTACCTCTGGCTGCTAGCTTGAAGATACCTGACCTTCATGTTTCCCCCTCTTTACAGCTGCAGGCAGGGACAGGAAGGACATCTTCAGAATATGCAGCCCTGTCAATCGATTTATATCACCACTGGTTTAAATGTCTGTAATTTCTCCAAATGTTATTAATTCTCCACTTTCCCAAGGACAGAATTGCTCACTATAAATCAGAGGTCTTCTTCATAAATCCTTTTTGTCACCTGTGGGAAGCACAGACTGAAGCTCACTTTTGCAGTCCTGATAAGAGACCTTTTGCTACTCAAGCTCTCCATATACTCAGCATCTGTAAATGTGACAGCAATTCAGATACTTCCCAGAACTCCAGAAACCACAGAGAACCTTCTACAGATAGATTCACCTAAAACTTTTGCTTACTGGAGCCTAACTGGATTCCCTGTCCCCTGGCTGGTGATTCAGAGCCACACAAACACTGCAAGGCACAAAACGGGAGAACGCGACTGGTTTTGTCATCACTCCCACCAAGATATTTTTTTCAGAGAATGAGTAAGTCTTCATCTATTAAACTATGTGTGTTTTATTAGTTCCAGTGAGAATGTATTAGACTGACAAGGATCTCAGAAGTATTTGTCTTTTTTTAATACCCAGGCTGCTATTGTAATGAGAGCACCAGAGCCAGACGGGCCAGAAGCCATTGTGCTTCATCTGGTTAGGAAATTAAGTGATGGACGCAGGGTGCATTCCAATGAGGAGTGCAGCAGTAGGTCTGGAGACTTTAGGGGAAGATTAGCTACAGCTCATCCTCATTTTAAAGCTCTCTCCAGCCAGCAAAACATGGAAAAGAGTTGCATTAAAGAAGGATCTATATAAAATTGTTGTTGGACTCTGACAGAGGTGACAGAGCAACGGGAGAGATTTAAGAGTAATATCTTTTTAGATGCTGAGGTTTGTTTATTGTGAGCAGTTTGTTGTGCAAAGTGTGTTTTCAGAAGTAGCTTGAGGAAGGCAGGGAGGTTTGTAACCACTTAGCTCAGAGAGAGGAAATCAGCTCAACAGATACAAGGTGGCACAGACTGAGGATGTCTTGGAGGAGAGAAGGCCAAGTGGCCTGAAGGGATGAGAAAATTCAGGATGTTCTGGGAAAGAGAAGCTATAAAAATAATGTCAGTTACTTCTGGTAAAGTCACTTAAACAAAAGATTTGAGTTAGTCAGAATGAAGGTCTGAGAGGAAATGGTTTTAACAGTTTTTCCTCAGTTGCTTACTCCTGGAGGGTAGATGCAAACCAATCAAAACCAGCATTTTTCACCACTGGCAATGTGGCCAAAGCACCCAGCAGCTTCTCCTCACTGCTGAGAGGTATCCTTCATGCATATGAATGCTCTGTGTTTGAAGAAAGCTGGCTAGAATAAATGGACTTAATTATCAAGGAGAATGAACTGGAACAAAGATGATTAATTAAGTGAACCCAGTAAACCTTGAGGAAAGAGAAAAAGCTTATGAAAGGTGTGAAGGTGGCCAGATTTGTAGTGCTGTAAGGGTTTGGAAGTCCCTAACGAAAGGAAGGAGGAGAGCAGTGGTTTTGCTCAGCCAAGCCTGCAAGCAACAAAAATTATTGAACTATAAAAGCAACCCGTGCTGCTTCAGCAGGGCCACTTCAAAAGAAAACCTTAAGCGACCTCTGCCAATATTTTGTGATGAGCAGACAGCTAATGAAGATCTCCAGTTGAAGATGATACTAATATTGGCTGAAAGCTGGCTCACTGGGCATGTTGCTTGCCCTGTAGCTCGGAGCTAAATCCTGTAGCTGAAAGCACAGCCAGGCAACAGGCGTGTGGTATCAGTGGTTATTGAAGCCCATCAACAGGATGCAGCACAGGTAGCTATTGACTATGATTTTTTAAAAAGGTTTTTGAGTTGTTAAACTCTGGCAGTCCATAAAATTGATTGATGAATCATTCATAAGCTAGCAGCTGGTTCTTTATAATCTATAGATTCACCTTTACTATGAAGTGTAATGACAACTGCTGTTTGCTGTGGCATCTGCACCACTGCTGGGTTCAAGGCCCCAGTTCCCTGGGGTTATGCTGCTTGGCTGTGATCATCCCTCTCACCCTGCCTGGGTTGATCTCTCATGAGGAAAACAAGAATTCTTACTAGCACCTTTCCAATCCTGCCATGCTGAGAGATGTACAGCTCTACCCTCCAGCCAGGAGCAGATATGTTTTTGTCATGTCTGGTATTTTTCCCCATTGACTGAAGATGCATCACAGATTTTAGGTTATTTTCCAAAAGCAATTCCACTAATCATTCACGTAGAGTGAAAACCAGAGGCTTTTTAAAATTTCTGCTGTCTCTCTCTTGCTGGCAAATTGGTTACTGGTTCAGCTCCATTGAAATCACCAGCCAAGGACAGCCAAATTACTTTTACAGCACAAAAAGCAGAAAACAAAAAGTCCCTGTTAATTTAATTGGGTCCTTTCAAGTGCTTCAGAGATTTTGTTAGCAGAGGTACTAACATTATCATGTTGTGCTACTTAAAACCCAACACATTCTTTGCTGTGTTTTCAAACATAACACTTGATTTTATTTTTAAATACTGATCTAGCCTGTGCAAATTTCTTGGAAATCTTGTATGGAAAGGGCAATTCTGAGCAATTCTGGTTTTAACTTTAAAGGACCTTTCAAGTACTGTGTGTGTTTTTCCTCTTCTGGGAGAATGATAGGCAAACAGTTTTCTTAATTAGCAAATGCTTATGTAACTTGCCTAAATATAAAATTAGACTTTATTTTCAAGCTGCTGACCTACTAGATTTCTTTGTGTCATGTGGAGTTCTGGCACAATAGTAACTGTGAAAATACTGCTAAAATTGGAGCTGCAAAAATTGACTGCTTTATTTTTTGCCTCTTTATGTACACGACAGAAACGGAGGGTCTAGCAACACTGAAGTGCAGAGGAAAGCTGGAGTGGGATGTATCAAGAGTGGAGCAAGGAGGGGTTTGGCCTTCTCTAAAAAGACTGAAATCTGTCTCTGTTATAGCAAGGAGTTGTTTGGCGCTGGACTGTCTGGTGGGGGAAAAATCTCTTTAATTTTCAGCACAGCTGAGCATCTGCTACTTTTAACTCCAGTTCTCATTACTTCTGCAAGCAGTGAGAGCATGTTGGTACACAAGACATTATTTGGGATGTTTTATTCAGCTAAACTCTCGATAGACACAGTATTTGCATACTTCTGCAGCCTAACTTCCTATCCTACATCCTTGGGGAACATCTCACAGCTTCCATTGGGTCCTTGTCCCTGCAAAGGCCCTGGATTCCCAAGTGCTCAACGTTGCAGACATCCAGTCCAGAAGATCCAAAGCTGCATCTCTCCAGACCCCAAATCACAGCCCATGAAAAGAACAGTTAAACTGGGTTTTGCAGGAGGCTAAATTAACTGCCATTCATGCTTTGCTTTGAATAATTCACTGCCCTGTGAAGTATAAGACTAGCCAATTCAATTTAATATTCCAGTCAAAGAAATCAAATAAAAGAAACCAAATACATATATTGCAATCTCATTTGGAACACTCTGTTATTTTAATTTGTCTTGTAACCTCAAGCACTGAATAAAAGTAATATACCTTTGCTATTCCAACTGCCTTGAGGAAAGCAAGATGCTGGAACAAAATGTTTTCCACTCCGCAATTAACTGACAGATCTCTTTATTCTTCTGTGTATTGATCATGGAGAAAATACAAAGATAGTACAAATGGGACAGAAATGTCTGTGCATAAGCCAGAGACAACCAGCCTCACCAGCATGTGCCTCAGCCTGCAAAAGGCAGAAAGCAATTGTCCAGGAGCAAGAGTGTGAATATGGTGCTGACCTCCTATAGGGGCACAAGGATATTGGCAGAGGCCAAGGTTATCAGCTTCTCAGCCCTGTCCTCATCTCACTGCCAGAAAAGAGAAAAAGACTTGAGAAAATACTTGAGTCATCTAGCAGGAATCTCCTCCGATGGCACCCTCAGGGCACACAGCTGGGGTTGGGGCTGCTGGGTATTTGTTTTTCAAAATGTTTGTATTACAGCTTTTGAAAAATGTATAGGAGGATGTGAAACCTCCTGGGAAATTCATGGCTTATAGAAATTCATAAACTCTCTGAAGAGGTTGTTCGTAAGCGGAGTGAGATAGGTCAGTATCTGAATATTGGAGGTTTTGCTTGCTTTAGTCATAAACCCAAGGAAAACAGAACATTTTGCCTGAACAGTGACTGTGCTAGAAAGTTGAGAACTCCCACCTCATGTGTTGACCTTAGGTTTTTCAGGCTTTTTTTTTTAATGCATCATTGTGAAAAAAAGTAAAAAGGAAAACCACGGAGGCATCTGGTGACTGCTCCCCTGGGCTATCCAAAAAGTCAGCAAAGAGCACAAATCCAAGCTCTGGCCATCTGAGAAGGGAGCAGGACCAATGGCAGAGCTCAGTTCTGTCAGTTTCCTCATAAGGAAATTTAATCTGTTGGTCTGGCATGTTTTGCTTGACCTAGCATTCAGTAAGTTTGAGTGACACTGTCAAGATCCCTTCTGACAGTGAAGACCTGGAAAAGCATTATAGTTAAAAGCTATCAAACACATTTTTTGATATTTATGACCAGGGAGCCATTTCACCCTTTCCTCTTGCAAGCAGGACTTCCCTTGGTGTTGATGGATTGTACTAAGGACACAGCATTTATCAAGGTCAACACTTCCTGTAGGACAATTATACCCACACATATTTCTAAAATTTTTAAGACAGCCTGAGAGTCCCCAGCATCTGGGGGTGCTCAGAAATGAGGCTGAGCCATGGCTGCAGGTGAGGAGGAGCACAGGGCCAAGCCAAGGCTGATAACCACCCCACTTGCTAAATGAATAAAAGTGAAAAAAACCAAAACCCAGAAATCCAACAGCTGCAGTGGCCTGGCAGCTACATGCCCACCACATCAGCAGCCAGACTTTAGTTCAGCACCTGAAGCTTTGCAGCAGGTTTGGCTGAAAGAGCACTAAGAAGAGCCAAAAATCAGTCCTGGAGAGCTGACTGATCAGCAGTCTGGGTGCAGTGCACTGCAGTTCAGTTGTCCATGGGTAGGAGGGAATAGGCTTGCTCTGAATGATGCATCCACCAATGGGCACTCCATTGTAGTGTAACAAGGCAACCAGGTGCCCCTAATTGCCAGGGAGTGAGCATGAGCTTGTGTCAAGCCCACCTGTGCCTGATTAGGGTGGGCCCCCACTGCACATGAGCAGGACCAGGGGGCCAATAAAAGGCCTCATTTCACTACACTCCATGCTCATTTTGGCTGCAGAGCTGGCTAAATGCTGGCAAACTCTTTCAAAATAGTCTGACCCCAGAGACATGTAGAGAAACAAGATAAATCAGGTGCCTCGAGTTGCCAAAGAGTGGGTGTGAGTCCACCTGTGCCTGGTTAGGGCAGGCCTCCTATTACCAGGGGGCCAATAAAGGTGGGACACACACCCACAGAGGGCAGTGCAGCTGAGCTCACTCTTGTGCGAGGCAACGGAGAAGCCAGCAGCTCGTCGAGCCTCAGGAGCAAGAAAGGCTCTTCCCACTACAGAGACAAGTCTGAGGATGCTCTGTAGGAACTCTGGGACTCAGCATCTGTACAAAATGGGATACTTTTTCCCTCTGGACCTTGGGCAGAGGTTGCAGGAGAGAAAAATCCCTCACTCTTCAGCCTCATGGCCATGTCCTGGCTGCCACCAGCTGATCTTAGGGCAGGACTTTCACATTCCCACACCAAGACTCTTAAAGGCAAAGCACAGGGCTGGCAGCATTTGAAAATCCAGAAGCTCAGAGTCATTTCATGCTAGACCTTACCTAGTCCTGCCCCACATGCAAATATACTGAATTTCATGGTACACAAAATGAGCACAACAATATCAATACCCATTAGAATTATAATAAAGACAGCAATAACAATAAATATTAATCCAGAGAAGTACCTAATAAGTGACAGCATTGCAAAGATAGCTGCTAACCTAATGTACAATTCCTGGCTGCTTGTGGTAACAAAATTAAAAATAAATTGTACACTATTAGATCCCAATCTGTGCTGTCTTTAGAGCTGAGAGCTTTTAGAGCTCTGCTCCCTGGAGACTGTGAAGCCACCAAGGCCACTGCCCGAGCTACCAAATCCTGCACACTGTGGCAGCATCCCCACATTCATTCATCATTCTCAACTCAGCATCTGTTACCTGTATAAAAATTCTGATGCTCTGCCAGACCAGATGCATTCAGAAATTGATGGCAGAAAGCAGGTTCTGATCCATTGTGTTAAAGACAAAATTGTGTTAAACTGAATAAAATCTGTCATAAACAAAAAAATGAATGTCTCTGGATGTGGCCCCAAACTTGCTCAGCTGAATGTGGACAAGGGCACAGGGCCACCCAGAAAAAACCTCAAATTACAGACATTCTATCACTGCTTCTAGAGCTGTAGGCTGAATTGGACTTTTCTTAGTAAAAAAATGTGTGCTCCAGCACAGGCAGGGAGAGCTTGGGCAAACAGGTGAAATATAGACCTCAGCTTTGCCTCACACCTCCAGCAAAACATCACTTGAAGTCATTACACGTTAAAGACAAAGAAATAACAACAGCCTGATTCATATGCTTCCAGCTTGCAAATGCTTGTAAGTAAATAGCTGAGATACCCTGCTTATCCCAAACATAAGCAAGGCCTCAAAAAGCAAAAGCAAACACAAATTATGCATTACAAGTCTCATAGATCTCATTTTTGTAAGCAATTTTCATTTTCAAATTTCAATTTGCTGAGAGTACCCAGGAATCTTGTTTCAGGAATGGTTCATTGGCTGCTGGAGATTGCTTTCTTGGTGCAATATTGACAGAGAAACAAAATCCCTCCCCTGTTAACACTAGCAGGCAATGATATATTTGGGTGTACTTTGACAGATTTTACTTTAAGAGCCTGATTATAAATAAAGGAACAGTTTTAAACCTACATAATGAACCCTTTGTTCTTTGAGAGCATTACATTATTTAAAGTCTTTCACCCCACTTAGGTCTGCAATTTCTTTCAGAGCATTTTCTTTCGGATACGTTGATATCTGAAGATGGATGCAAAGGTTGAAATGCAAAATACTAATCTGTTTAGCAGCTGGAAATTGCATGAGCTGAAGGTACCAAACCTAAAAGAATTCCTCCTTGGGATTATCAGTCACTCTGCTTTCTTTCTTTTTTTTTTTTTTTATTTAATAGAAGTAATTTCAGAACTATTGTGGTGGTGTCAAGCCAGCACATTAGCACAGCAGCACAAATAAACTTGCTATTGAACTTTGCACATGGCTGCAGATCCATCAGGGTCCTGGTGCAGAGTAGAGCTGGCATGGGGCCAGCCCAGCTGCTCTCTTCCCCATAAGTTAAGGAGATGTGGAAAACTTTTCTGTAGTCATCAGCTCTCCCCAGAGCACTTCAGTCCTTATGGCTGATATGGAGAAGAAAGCCTAACAGCAGCTCCCCAGGGGAAATGGGAATGAAGGATGTAAAAGGACCCATGGAATCCATATGGACATAAAGGGCTTCCTACAGGGCTGAAGTTGCAGGGATGGTGATGAAGTGTATGTGTTAGCCAAGACCTCACCACGTGGCTTGGGCTCCTTCCTCGTTTTTTGCTGGACAAAGGTTTTTGTTTAGCACTCCCCTGATTAAAAAGAACAGTAGTAGAGTCAATGAGACTGCACTAAGTTATTAACTGTCTCAGTTTTAAAGTCAAATGGCACTATCTTTTCTGTTCACCCACCCAGCTTTGGTTATAAGACTAGAATTGAAGTTGATATTTAATTAAGTTGATATTTAATATTCATTAGCTGACCCAATCACACGGCTGGTTTTGTTGTATGAGCTATGCAGTCACTTGCAGGGTCCATTGTAATGCTATAAATAATGGAAATAATTGTGATAATTGAATGCAAGATTATCCTCCTGCTAAGAAGAGATACTCAAGTGGTTATCTTTTGATGAAAAACCAAACCAAACCAAACCAAACCAAAAAAAACAAAACAAAACAAAACAAAACAAAACAGGAAAAAAAAGATTAATTGCTATATTTCCATCCCAAGCCTGGAGCAATGATTGATTAAGCTGCAGGGAAGTCTAATTAATACACCAGATTTCCTTCAACTCCCCAGTGGCATGATGAAATGCTGTTTTCTGGCTTTTCAAGGAGTAAAAAGAGAGCCCTTCAGAAGTGATGGGGCAGAATGAAGAGGACACTGCTGAATTATTGCCAGGGAGTGTTAGATAATGTTTCACAATCTCATTCTGTCTGATTTTCTGTTTCCTGGAGTTTCTGGACTGCGTCCTAGATCTGGTGCAGTGGTTGGACAGCCCCTAGCAGCACTGGTGCTGACAGGCATCCTGACAACCCGGTGGGTTTTCTCCCCCAGCTCCAGTCCCAGTGGGATGACCAGCACTGGGTGACCAGAGGCACCCAGTTATGGCACGTCCTGTGGGTTCCTGTCTGTGCTCACACAGAACCCCCCTCAGCCCTCCAAAAAGAGGAGGTAAACAGCCTCAGATGAAGCCTGTGCATAGGGACAGCAAATGTGCCATACCCTGCATGTGTCAGAACCTCCCAAGGGTCTCCCACCACTCTGTCCTACTGGAAGACCCTAGACCAAGAAGGGCAAAGTCTCTCTTGCCTCCTGCTAAACAAAGGGATAAGTTCCATGTCAAAAGCTGTACTCTGTAGGACCTCTCCATCCTGGATGAGGGAGGCAAAGGCAGGAGCCAGGGCTATTCTCATCCTCATCCTGAAATTAATGGCAAAGCTCTTGAGAGGCTTGAGAACTTGTGGGTCAGATAAGCCTAACTAAGTCACAGTCTGTGCCAGTACTACAGAATTTGAAGATAATTCCAATTTACTCGTCTTCTAGAAATACAAGTGTTATTCAGAGGCACATTTCATACACTGTCTATTTTTCCTTTCTCTTTTTGGAGTAGCCAAGGACCAAACCAGAAGCTGAAAAGCTTGAAGGAAAGGAGTTGTCCAAAGTATTTTTTAAAATCACAGGCCTGCAGGGTTGCCCCTAGAATCCCAAATCCTGGTGCAAATCAAGATCTCATTCATTTGTCTCATGTGCTCTGTGTCCCCTGGTCCTGAGAGCAAAGTGAGGTGGAAGAATTTCATAATGGAATGAAAGATGGATCTCAGGCCACAGGCATGATCTGTGCTGCACATTTGTGCCTGGTGGCTCCATAGCTTTCCTCTCCTCCTGCCAGCTGTAGTCTCAGAAAACAGAGGGAGCAATAAGACTGTGAACTATATTTTGCAGGGGAATAAATTGGAGGCCATGTCTAAAGATTTCTTGCTTACCAGCAGCCTGAGAAGCTCAAGAAATTCTTCTTTTTTGTTCAAGAAATTGATTGGAGTTGAAAGTGACACCACTGATTATGAAAACAAGAAGCCAAAAGAATATACTTGCTGATAATTCAATTATGCAAAAAGAAATAATGAGCAGTGGTTCTCATCTGTCCTGGGAATGTCAGCAGCTGACAGACCTGAATATGACCTGTGTTGTAGTTGGATCCATGGTCACTTCAACCTGGAGCTTGTGTTGCTCATGCATGGATTTCCCTTCCACAGAATACAGTCAAACTTTACTTGGGTTTTATTTATTTATTTTAATTTCTAAATTTATTAGAATTTATTTTCTATTTTATTTATTTCTTGGAATCTGTCCTAAGGGTATGGACTGTCTGTTGCACTCACAGGCTAATAGGATCATAGGTCATTATTCAGGATGAGAAATAACTCACAGTGAGATATGAAGCTGGACCTGGCAATAACATAATTTCCTTAGAAGTCATTTGTGCCTTTAACTATGCCAAAGACCTACTAAACAGTAAAAAATACTTGTTTGCATTATACAGTGACATGGAGCAGTTAATCACAGGAAGATATATTCCAGCTGGAATTATTTTTCTTCTAATATTCTCATTAGCAGACTTATTTCTGATATCCATTAAGTTCATCATAGAGTTTCATTTCTGGTCAAAGACCATTCACTGAGTCAGTGAGAAGACTCATTGATTTCATATAAGTTTGGGACTGACTTTTAATTTTACTGGCTCATGAGGCAATTTATTCTGACATTTCTTCTGCTTATGCATTATACTTCAAAGATTATTTCCTCTTGGTTCATTCACTGTACTATGTATCTAATGCCTGAATTACCAAATGCTTTGGGGTGTACATGTCAGAACTGCTGGCATTTTCTTAGTCTTATTCTGATTTTCTTTGGGCCCAGGAATGGGTTGCCATGCTCAGTAGCCTTATTCTGGTTTGCTTTGGACCTAGGATTGTGCTGCCATACACAGTGGTGTAAGCAGAGTTCTTCTTTCTACAGGAAAAGAAGGATCAAGCCCTGTGAGTCTTTTGATACTGTGTGGGTAGCTCACTATAGATCAAAGACTGAGAAATTTAACTGATCAGATCCTGGTGACTAGCACTGCAAGGGGGAAAGGTGATCCTCCAGTCTTCCAAGTGCTGTCATTTTCAACTTTCTTCCTAATTACCCAAATCTTGTTTGAAAAGCAACATAAAACAGCAATAAGAATCCCTTTCATTCAGCGGCTCAGAGTACTGTGTAGGGATTACTCTGAGCTCTACTCTTAGGATGAAGCTAGTAAGGTTTGTTTTCTCTTTTTTTTGGTTTTGTTTTGTTTTGTTTTGTTTTGTTTTGTTTTGTTTTTAAGAAGTAGGCAAAAGCTTTTCTGACTGTCAGGAGCCCAACTTCTCCTTTCATGTGACACATCTGGGTTACGGTGAGCCTCCCCGAGGCAGACGGCTGGCGGTGGTTGTGTAACACTACAGTGCAAGAGCCCAGCACCAGGCACAAGGGAGCAAAGGAAGAAAAACACACAGAAAAAAAAAACCCAAATGAGATCATTTAGCAATTAAAAAATAATGATACCAGGAATAGGGAGGATGGAGGGTGGTTTTGATCTCGCAGCAGGTTTTGTTGCTAAAGAAAATGCTGCTCATTGATGCATTTCTCCGCCAAAATGTTATTTTTGGCAGGGCAGGGAGGTGATGGTGTGCAGGGCTGAGCCTCCAGGAGGAGACTTGCTATGCTGCTGGGAGCTGGCAGGGTTTGCTCAGAGCTGCAGCATCCATCCTGCTGCCCAAGGGCTCCCGTGGCTGGCGTGGGGAAGCAGAAAGCAAAGGCTGAAATCTCCTGTCTGAGGATTTTCAGCCTCAGATCAGCAATTTAGGGAGGGAAATAACTGCTGTTGCCTCTGCCTCACCATGGCAGCCTCTGGAGCAGCGTTTCACTGTGACACACTCATGTCCTTGAGAAAAATACCCCTTTTGGGGACTGTGTGACCACTTATATTCACTCTACATTGGGCAATTCCCCATTATCCAGACCTCTGCCCTCAGTTCAGGGTCCTGCAGTGCATCCCCTTACAAAACCACTACAGGACACTCAATTTTTCACATTTTTAAACTAACATAAAACAAAGTCAGCAAGCAACAGTTTCAACATGAACTGGGCATTTGAACAGGCATATCTGCCTCTGCATTGTGTCCAGCTTCCCTTCAGAGCTCTGCTCTGGATCTGCCCCAGGTGCCATTGCAGGGGTGGAGGGAGCCAAGGAGGCTCTATAGAGCCTGTCACCCTACAGACAAGCCAGCAAGAGTAACAAAATTCTGGACTAAGCAGCAGTGAACTGGCAGCTACAGCTTTCCTCTGGCAACAGTAAGCCACTGCCACAGTGATCACTATTCACTTACTGCTCAGAAATGCCATCCCCTAATAACATCTTCACTTCCCGTGCTCAAGTCACTTTAATGGTTTTATCTTAGCCAAGAAAAAACACGAGTTACTTTTCATTTTAAATAGCATCTCCTGATGATGTTATTAAAATGCAAACTGAAGAATGACAAAATGGAGAAAAGCTAAATACAAACTGAAACACCAGCTAAGTTGGAAGCACTCATACCTTTTGAGAAAGGCAAAGTTAAAACAGGAAAAAAAAAATCTAAAAGTGTTTATGATTTTGCAGACATCAGAAAACACACTGTAATTTCTAAAGTCTGGGTTCCCTCTTGTCCCATCACTTCCTTAACTTGAACATCACATCTTTCACTGTGATGTTGTTCATAAAGTCATGAGAAGGAAACAACAGTTCAGTCACCAGAGCCTGAGAAATGAAACAGCAGATGGGGATTAACAATTCTTTGTAAGATCCCTTACAGCCTTGTAGCTCTGTTGCTATTTTTAATCAATTCTTGAAGAATTGCTACCAAACGTCCTCTTCTGTGACCATCAGGAATGTCAATAAAAGCACTATCATTAGATAACCTTGTTGAAGGGCGGGTGACAAACGACATCACTGGAGCATGGCACACAAATGACTGACTGCAAAGAAACATCTACAGCACTTTTGGAGGATGCCAGGCTCTGCCTCATCTCTGCTGCAGTGAATTTGTCACCATCAGAATTGGGAGGCTCTTCAGACAAGCAGGGAAGTTTTCCCTCTGGATCCCATCTTCCCCTGCCCCCTGGCCAGCAAAGGGGTTATTCTCAACACTTGCTGCATCTTCTTACCAAGTTTTCAGCAATGAATATTCAACACTTTAAAAGAAACAGCCACACATGTTCAGGATCACTCAGAGAACATGCAAATATTTATACTTCAGAGCTAGAAAAGCCATGTTAGTGCTATAGGACATCATCTGTATGAATTTATTCATACTACTACTTTCCACAAAGAGGAAATGACTCTGAGCCTTCACCGCTACTGAAAAATACTACAGGTAGTCTACAAGCACATAGAAATTTGATGATAAGCTATTTCCCTTTATTTGAGCAGATTTTACAAAGCAAGAAAAGTAGTCAGTATTTTAAATGCTGTGGTGACATTTTTTTGGGTGCCTTCTCACCAGAACAGCAATTTATGCTTTGGAAAGGGAGGAGGCTGCTTTAAGTAAAGAGAAAGGGGAAGATTTGGAGATGTGCTTTGGCTGACTGGAGCAAGGAGATGGTTATGGTTTTGTAACAGGACAGTAAAAGAATAAAAGCACAAGAAAAATACCAGTGGGCCCTTAGGGTAGCTGAGGGTAGGGATGACCTCCCCAGACATGTTCCTTACAGTGCTCCTCAGCTGCAGTGAAATTCCCACACATCTCTGGGGCTGCAGGTGCCATATTTTGGATGACTTATTTTAATGCAAATTGATCATCCAAATGCTCTTTGCAGTATAAAGATTACAGCCAAGATTAAAGTGCCTTTTAATGATGACTGCTCTGGTTTACAACCCTGAGACAGCCAGGAGCCAGAGCTTTGGAGAGTATGTCCAGGATCCACAGAAAATACCCTGATCTGCTGGTAGAGAGACAAAACTGACAGACACTTCAGGCATAAGATTCTCTGCTTTATGAGTCCTACTGATTTTTTGAGTTTGTGGCATCTGAAAGTATATGAGGATGCCAGTTGCTGGGAGAAATTCCTTAAAATCAGTTTTCTTAAGTTGCTTGTTGTTTTTTTTTTTAAATCTCACCAGTATCATCACTAAAAGCAATCAGACAAGAATAGGGGGGGAGGAAAAAAAAGTAGTGTTAAAAATCTCTTTTAATGAAAATCCAAAAAAACCTCCAGCTACACTCAGAAATGTGCACTTCTCCAAAGCATAATTTGGCACCTGCTACAGTCCTTTGGGCTGAAATCTGGAATTTTTGTCCCTTCTTACTCTATAAATCCAAGCAGGAGGCAATTAATTCTGCTGGGCACAGGAGGTTTTAAATATCCAGCTTTTTATCCCACCAAGGTGACTGTTTGTTGAAGAAGACCAAAGAACAGGATTATATGGGAATTCTTCCTGGCTGGACACATGTGTCTCCTTCTCTAGAGCATTAACCTTGTGGTTTTATAGTCCTCTCTCATTTTTTCTTCCACCTTTGATCATTTCTGTAAGCATTAGACAGTGCTGACAGCAGGAGTTTGTGTGAGCAGGGCTCTACCTACCCTCTTTCTAACTCTTTCTTCAGATATTCTTTTTGGTTCAACTTAGCCAGTGTTAATTATGATCCTCCTACTATTGGGAAATGACATTGCTATATATTGCTTATCTCCTTTCATATTTTAATGAAGGGTATGAAAGATAATGGCTGAATTCATGTAGTGGCAGAAGAAAGGACTTGGTAGATGATGCTATTGTCTGAACACACACTGGGTCTCTATAAATACAGAAAGTCTGTAATTATCATTAGAAGGTTTGTTAAAATTGAAAAGTAGAGGAATGCCAATTATCCATTAATGAAAATCTCTCTCTTCCCCTGTTACCCTCAGAGGAAGCTGGCAAGCTTCTATTCTGAACATTGTTCCCCTACCTCCATCCTTTTTCCTCCCTTCCTCTCATTTCCATTCCTGTCAAAGCCTGCAATGCCTTCAGCATGATAAACACACTGCTCCTCTGCCTCCACCCCTATCTCGTGGAGAAAGAGGAGGCTCATTCATTGCTAGCATTTTTATTTAACACAAATTCATTGTTTCAGGACTGTTTTATTTCCTGCACATACCCCAGTGACTGTGCTCAGAGTTCAAGCTGTGGATGCCAGTCCCAGCCAGGAGTCCAGCTCCCTTCTGCTCTGAACTGGAGCATCTCTGGTGACCAGCAGTGGCAATCATCACCTCCTCCTAGTGAGATGTGGACCCAGATTTCCATCCAGATGTATCTACAGGAGACTTCATCTTCTCAAAGAGCACTTTTTAATATATATACATACATATTTATACGTATGTATAGTTATACATACATGCACGCACACACACACACACATTTTCACATATAAAATATATTTTGTGTATATAATTGCAAACTTTGGGACTAAATGTCAAAACCTGTACACAATTATGGGTGAAACTAGGAAAACTGGTATGGTTATTAATTTATATTCTTGAAAGCACTCCTCAGTATCAGCTATTATTAAAATTTTTATTCCTATAACCAGCTTCACAGTTGACATTAATCAGATGAAGAGCATGATTTTGTACTACATGATAAACATGAGTGCCAAAACATTTGGGCAGTTTCAGAGACTTTTCTCTCTATTTTTGTGCTAAGGAATTAAGCAAAACTAGTCCATTCCCATGAGCACTTTCATTTGTGAAGACTTACAGTTTCGGGGAATATATGTATAATCAAAACACATAATTCATGCTCATCTCTAACTTGAATCTGGAATTTGAAAAAGCAGATACAAAATCAGGGTTTCTCCTACACTCACCCATAGGATACCTACAGAGTGTGTGCCAGGAGCAGAAGTCATTCTGCTGCTGTGAGCTCTTCTTCATCTGGGATGAGTGCAGTGCAGCCCCTGAGGAAATGATTTCCCTAAATCTCAGCCATTATTGTTCAGTATTGCAATTTATCCATTTCTGCCTAAATCCCTGCTCTGTACTCAGAGCCCCTGTACTCAGCCCTGCTGAGGCCACACCTTGAGTCCTGTGTCCAGTTCTGGGCCCCTCAGTTTAGGAAGGATATCGAGGTCCTGGAGTGGGTCCAAAGGAGGGCAACTAAGCTGGTGAAGGGACTTAAGCAAATATCCTATGAAGAGAGGCTGAGGGAGCTGGGGGTGTTCAGCCTGGAAAAGAGGAGGCTCCAAGGAGACCTCATCACTCTCTACAACTCCCTGAAAGGAGGTTGGAGCCAAGTGGGGGTTGGTCTCTTTTCCCAGGCAACTCTCAGCAGGACAAGAGGACACGGTCTCAAGTTGTGCCAGGGGAGGTTTAGGTTGGATATTAGAAAGAATTTCTTTATGGAGAGGGTGATCAGACATTGGAATGGGCTGCCCAGGGAAGTAGTGGATTCTCCGTCCCTGGAGATATTTAAAAAGAGACTGAATGTGGCACTCAGTGCCATGGGCTGGGAACTGCAGCGGGAGTGGATCAAGGGTTGGACTTGATGATCTCTGAGGTCCCTTCCAACCCAGCCAATTCTATGATTCTATGTTTTGGGCCAGTTAGCTGAAGCATGATAAGACTTCAGAAAATGTGTGATTTGAAATACAATTTTGGTGAGTCAGTGTGAGAACTCTTTCACAGAGGTTAAGATAATGTTTTGTAATCTCACTTTTTCGTTGAGCTAAGATCCTGAGTCTCAGAAGCTTTGGGGTAAGGTGTGGTATGCCAGGGTCCAAGGGAGTAGCACAACACAACATGCACACCAACTCACCCTTTAATTCATACTGAATATGTATTTTAATCACCTTCACTTTAAGGACCTTGACTTCTGCATTGTGAAAGATGTAAAAATGCCCCAGATTTGTCTGACCTTTAGGCTTTAGCCACAGACCACTGATACTCAGGTAGCCACATGCTAAAGTAGCAGCAGCAATTAATATGCAGTGTGTACATGCACTGATCTTTGGGGCTGTAAGCAATCAGCTATGGAAAAGCTGTTCTGCTTCTTGATGTTTGTATCCTGGGTTGCCATTGAGCATTCAGACACCTGGACATCAGTTTAAGATCTCAAATTTAGACATCGATTTAAAATAATACCTTTCCAGTTCTTTGCATGGAAATGCCACTGTGCTGCTTGTTGTAAGGACATTTCTGAGGCTGACAGAGCTGCTAGGAGAGGCAGCAGCTAGGAGAGCCAGATTTGCACACCCAGAGCATTTGCACTGTTGGGCTGAATTTCATATTATCCTTGAATTTTTTTTTCCTTTTCATCAGAACTGGGATGTTCTTGTCCAGAAATATCCAGGAAACACAATATATTCACAAATAGTTCTGTCTCAAGAGTAAAGTAGAAAAGATAAAATTCAGAAGTATCAGTAAACCCAGTAAAAACCAGTATTTTAATCCCAGCATATACTGCTGGCATGTACAATATGGTTGGGTTTTTTTGTTTATTTTTTAATTTTCAGTATGCCATGCATTTGAGATAATGTGATTATTAGAATTAAAATAAATATAATTCCAGCTCTGAAGAATATTTAGCATTGCAGAAATGAATCTCATTTGGGTATTGTTATGCATTTCATTTCTTCTAAATCTTTGCTGCCCAAGGCCAGAAACATTTAAATAGGTCAGGGATAGCTGCCCTTATCCTACTGCATTTAGATGCTCCCTTTATATGACAGCACTTGTTTCTCTTTGATCACCAACTTGTCTTGATGTGCATTTCAGTAATTATTTGAATTATCCCCTAGAACTTCCCTGTACCCCCCTTTTAAAAAATACTGTGCAAGGGAATAAGAGATCTAGAGACAGCAGAAGGGCTTGGCAATACTTGCTGCTCCCAAGCTGAAGTTCCCTGTCTCTGATTTTTCATAACCAGAACGAGAGCAAGTGATCAGTTTGGTGGCCACTGTGGTAGGCAAGAATCCTTTCTTACTAACTTGGGATGCAAAGCTCCAAAGGAGTGGCTTAAAACTGTTTTTTTTTAAAGAAACCAAACCTTCATGAACTCCTCCATCACTAAATGGCTCTGAGAGCCTTATCAGCTTGCCCATAACCCTGTCACCTCCAGAGAAAAAAATGGAAAAACTGAAACAACACCCATATTCACTGGGCTTCTCTGAGCAGGTTTGTTCTTGCTTGCTGTACACAAACAGCAGCAATGTCAGTTTCTGGTGCCTGCTCAAGTCAACCAAAGAACCTTCCCCGTTAGCACTGGGAGATTGCATTGCCCAGAATGGCTCTAATAAGCTTCCAACTAGCTCCTATGAAACTTAATTTTATGAGAAATCTTGTAGTTACTTAAACAGATTCTTATTTCTGTAAAAGTTCTTACAACTTTCCAAGAGAAAGCATCTTCAGATTTATATTATTTACCAGTGGCAGGAGAAACACAGTTAGGTTGGAGTGAGAAGAATTGTGTTCCCCGACATAGGGGAAGCTTAGTACTTTGATCCAAGCTGCAGGAGTGGTCCCTGGGGTGGGACAGGGCCTGGGCTTGCAGTAGCCTAATACTTGGGTGAGGCATGGGTGGGACCTGGGAGATCTGAGTGCTGCCTGTAAATGTTAATGTAGATGTCTAACATATCCACTTCCAGATGAACAATGAGAGGGTGGAATTTCTGGGAAAAGGTGATGGGAGGGACAGAAGGCAAGTTACAGAAACAGAAACTTAAATGAAATGTTCATTGAAAAATATTTAGGGATGTTAGAGCCAGAGCTGATGGTCAGAGACAGAGTTGATGGTCAGAGCCATCCCCATTTGTTCTCTCCCCTGCTCCATGGGTGTTCAGGTGTGGTTGTTTGTAGGGGCAGTGCATGTCCAGGCTCACCATTTGAGCAGTAGAATTTCAGCCAGAAGCATGCATCAGAGAATAACATTTGTCCTCTGACATCCCTTCACTTGTGATGTGCTGGCTAGTAAAAATTAACAGCAGAAGTAAGATAAATAAAAATTTGTCTATATTAAAAATCAATAAAATGTGCTCAACTGCTATTTATCCCTGGTTTTTAAACATCAAGTCTTTGGACTTTAGCTAGCTGGGGGCAGGGAGTCTGTTGCCCACACTTTTACAAGCATGAAAATATTTATGACCAGAGACACCACCAGCACTATCTGGCAGTGAAAGGCCCCTGCCAGCAACATGCAGGCACATCAAATCTGTATTGTTTGTCTCATTTAGCAACTGTGGACACATGAATTTTTAACCTATTTCCAATTGAATTGCAAGACCATGGCCATTTGGCTTCAAACCACCCCAAAGTAGCTGCTGTGTGTGCTGTGTCGTGCATTGCACTTGATTGAGAGCCAGGGGAGAGCTGGTGCAGAGCTGACCTTTCCTGCAGAAAACTTTGGGAATGACTCAGCTGTCCTGACATTCCCAGGGATGAAATGGCCACTACAGCTTCAGCAGGAAAAGGCAGAAGCACCCAGAGGCTGATGGCCATCACAGGCTGTTTGGTTGATGGATGGGGAAGTGGTTGGAGCCATAGGAGATTAAATCTCAACCAAGGCTGGTTGCAGACTCCAGAGCTTGAGGGATCTCTGACCAACCTCAAGCACTGCATCCATGCAGTGGCACTGCCACCATCACCATCCTGCTCTTCAGGAAGTTTTACAGGCCATATTTTTGGTGCTCCATTAAAAAAGCTTTTATACCCCATCCGCAGTGGTGTATTAGCCACTGTAATGGTGGAGAAACATCAACTCCATCCTTCCTCCTCAAAGCCTGAGCTCCTTTCTACCCTTCCTTGGGAGCACTCCCCTTCCTAAAATTTTCATTTCATTGCCTGGCTTGGCAAAAACCAGGTATGTGATTTCATCCTAAATGATCTTTTCAGCTCTGGTAGTTTATCATAAATTTAAACCAGCAATTCTGGAAACTATTTAGTTTAATAGTGTTCCTGATGCTCACCTTTGCTTTGTGGTGGAAGCAGCCAGAGCTGTTACGCACAACAACTGTTCTGCTCTGCAGTCAGATTTGAAGGAACTTTGAGTACAAGATGCAAACACTACTCTTAGAAATAAAAATGAGCATTTAGAGAATCTTTGCAAATGCATGTGGAATTCTCCAGAAATTATCTGTAAGGTTCTTCTTCCCATGGGTGACAGCAACTCCTTTTTGTCCTAGAGATCCCAAATGTGCTCTGTCAGGTTGTATTCAGTGGGACTTGTGTCAGTTGCAGCCACGATTCTCAGAGTGAATCACTCCTTTCTTTTTATTAATTAGAAAGGAAAAAAACTTTTTTGCCTTCCATATTTCCTTCACTGTTATATCATCACACGAAGAACATCACAGTTGCAAAGTTAGACTAAAAAAGTACTTCGCATGAAAGATAAATAATTTTATTGACTGTCTAGTTAATATCTCTCTAAAAAGTCTTGCATTTCTCTGATCTCAGCTGATGTGTTTGAGCAATGCAATGTACATCTCATGGTTTGACTTTACCAAAAAGATTTACCTTGCTCATAGGCTCCTACCAGCCTGCTGGTCTGAGTCTTAAAATAGAGCTGTCAATACCACTTTCTTCAGAAGAATGTGGTGCTGCTGAGCCATTATTCAGAATAAAAAGAGTAGAGCTTCCAGAGAAAACATTGTTTAACATAGGAAAAAAAAGGACACAAAGCCTACTGAATCAACAACTGTGTGTCTCTTGGTTTTGGTCGGGGTTTCTGCCACAAGTTATCTGAAGTGTACCAGTGGTCTCCCATCATCAAAAACAAAAGAATAAGTGTTATTCCTCTTTGTCCTCCTCAGTCAAAGATTATTTAATACAAAATCTGTTTAGTAGAGGAGACAAATAAACTTTTGTGATTGCTACATTTGCATATGAAGAAGTGGCAAGGTTTATAATTGTAAACCACCACCATCACTTGGAAACTTCCATGTTCTTCCCTGGTGGGCTCACTTACCAGCTGCGCCAGAAAGTTCCACACCTCCTAAACTGCTTTTCTGCTGTGTTGTATTTCCAGTAGACGTGGTAAATTGAAGTCTCCCACTAGAACAAGGGATAGTGACTGTGAGACTTCTGCCAGATGCCTGTAGAACACTTTGTCTGCCTCTTCATCCTTACTGGGTGGTCTATAGCAGACTCCCAACAGGATATCTGCCTTGTTGGCCTTGCCCATCATCCTCACCCAGAAACACTCAACTTTATCAAGCAGCTGTTGAGCTCTATACAATACACAGAGCCACCTCACCACCTCTCCTTCCTTATCTGTCCCTTCTGGAGAGCTCATAGCCACACATTGCAGCACTCCATTCACCAGCTGTCCCACCATGTTTCTGTGATGGTGACTGTGTCACACCTATCCTGACACACAGTGGCTTTCATCTCATTCTGCTTGTTGCCCATGACACATATATTTTTGTAGATGCACTTGAGCTGGGCTATCAATTTCACCCTCAGCTTTGACATGCCACCCCTAGGCTCATCTCCACTTTTGTCACCTTCCCCCTCCAAACCGAGTTTAAAGCCCTTAAAATGAGCCCTGCCAACTCATGAACTATAATCTGTTTCCCCCTTTGAGACAGCTCAATTCTATCTCTTGCTAGCAGGTCCAGTGCCATGTACACCTTCTCATGATAAAAAAAAAATAGTAAAAAAATAGACAAAATTCTACTGATGGCACCAGCCCCTAACCCATGTGTTAATCAAGTGTTTTGTCTGTTCCTTTTAGCATCCTTCCCTGCCACTGAAGGGACTAAGGAGAACACTACCTGTGCTCCTGAACCTTCAGCTAATCATTCCAGCAACCTAAAGTGCTTTTTGATCACTTTTAGACTTCTCTCTGCAACCTCGCTGCTGCCACATGCATTACCAAGAGTGGGAGACAGTCAGAGGGCTGAACCAGACCCAGGAGTTCCCTGGTTACATCTCTAACCCAGGATCCAGGGAGGCAAAGACATCCCTGTGGGAAGGGTCTGGTCACCATGTTGGGCCCTTGGTTCTCCTCAGAAGGTAATCACCCACAATTATACTCCTTGTTTGGTTTTTTGTTTGGTTTGGTTTGGGTTTTTTGTTTTAGTTTGTTTGTTTTTTCTCTTAATAAAGTATTCATAATGCATGGGGGTGACTGGCACACCTTAAGCAACATCCTGGATGGACCTTCACCTACATCCTCAAGTTCCAGAGCCCCCACATGTGTTGTTCAGGGGCAACTGGGGCGGTAGGAGAGGACGAGAGGTGATTCATCTGCTCTGAGCAGGGACTTGTTTCTATTCCCCCCTTTCTCTCTGAGGTCCCCTCCTCCTGCTGGGTGACAGCAGGGTAGAGGATCCTCTCCTGGTGGAGCCTCCATCCTCTGGCTTTCCCTCAGGGCTGGTAGGCTCTGGCTCCATCAACCTCTCTCCCCCTCACACTCCCTGACGATCCTCAACCTTTCCACTTCCTCTCTCAGCCACCATGCCGAGCAGGGCATTCACCGTGTCACAGGGGACACAGCTCTCGTCTCCTCTGCTCCCTAGACCGGGATCAGGCAGTCCCTGATTCCCGCTCTTTTTGCCGCAGCTCCCTTGGTGCTGCTCCTCCCCCTTTGAGGGCTCGGCCGCCATTCACCTCATTCCCCACCCCCGAGCCGATCCAGAGGCGCCGGGCAGGAGCTCTCTGCTTGCGGGGAGAGGAAGGGCTGCGGTGCCCTCCATTTCTTTCTGCTTCTGCCACGGTTTGGCTTCTTGAGGAAAGGTCCCGCTCTCCAGAGCCCTTTGCCTCAGTAGCTTTGATGGAAACAGTGTGTCAGAAGTGTGTCAGAAGGGTCTCTTCGAAAATATCCTTGGAAAATGTGCTTCCTCGCTCTTTGCCTCTATAGTGACACCCTCCCATACCTGAAAAAAACCCCAAACCACTGCATCTTCTATAAAAAGTGAAAGAAACAACACTGCATTTAGGGTTGAAGTCCTCCGACGTTCACCTTTTCTTAGATTGCAGGGAGGTTTCATTATAGCCCTGGAAGCTGTGCTGGGCTCCTCTTCAGACTCAGCTTTTCCCTTCTATCCTCAAGAACTGGAGAGGGAAAACCCCACAATGTCCTCCTGGTTCCTAGAATCCAGATAGGGGTTTTTAAGGGTATTTGCTATTCTCCTTCCCTCTGGTGCTAAAGGTAATGCTGGGAAAAAAAAAATAAAAAAAAATAAAATTCAGCCCTGTAGTATAGACGAGGAGGCCAAAGGAGCAAGTGACCTGCACAAGGGCAAAGAGAAGTAGGAAATGACATTTTCTCTGGCCAGCTTGCCTTCCTCTTCAGCCCTCAGCATCTTTCTCCTCAGTATATGACACTAGTTCTACATCTCAGATTTTTTCAGACATTCTTAGCAGCTCAGTGTGTCTGCTGTTCCAATCCTCTAGGCAAAACCAGCACTGTTCTACAGGTCTGTGCCTACAGGGGACCTCTCCTATCTGCTGTCCCTGCTCTGACACAGCCTGGAGCTTGGGGAGAGCCTTTTCCAAAAACACTCTTTTTTGCCACCAGGAATTACCAGGGGGATTGCAAGCAGATGAGTGTGCACACACCTGCAACAGGCAGCGCACATAACTATAGCACGTCATGCACACACCTGCAACATGGACCGTGCATGAAAACCCTGGAAAATTTTAAAATAAGCCCTTCTATAGAGCTAGTGTTATACACTGAAATGGGTTCAGAAGATATTTTTGTTGCCTTGAAACCTCGAAGTCCAGGTCTCAGCTTCAAGAGGTTCCTGGTAAGGCAGTGAGTGCCTTGCCCGGGTGCAGGTCCCCTCTCCTTAGGGACTGGATCTGGTCTCTGCTGACGACCAGATGAGAACCAGACATGGCTTGGCCTCAGGGAACTGTAGAGAAATGACACTGCCACCCAGCAGCATCTCCCTGCAGCTCTCTGCTGGCTTCCTCTTAGTCTCAGTTATTTAAGTTGGCTCAAGGAAGTTTTCTCAGCAGCAGCAGTCTGGGCTAGGGGCAACTTTCATCAAATGGGGATGCCAGCCCAAAAGCAAGTTGCAGAAGTACTCTGAGCAGACATGGGAAATAGTGGCACGTTCAGCTGCTGTAAAAAACTCAGACATATGGGTGTTTTAGACAGAGAATTACAAATTAGTTTTCTTGGGCTGAGGAATTAAATCCAACCCACAGCTGCCCCACTGTCAGCTCGTGACTTTGCTTAAATTTTTATGAACTGTTTAATGGTTATTAAACTTGGTGCACTTGCTATTTGGCACAAAATTGTCATAATATGTCACAGGGAGAGAATTACTTGAGGAAGAATTGACTCTGGTGATGTGTGAGAGGGATGAGCTCCCCGGGCTCTCTGCAGCACCCTTTATGTTCATGGAATCAGAGAATGGTGTTTGGGTTGGAAGGGACCTTAAAGATCATCTGGTTCCAACCCACCTATATGAGCAGGGACACCACCCACTAGACAAGGTTGTTCCAAGCTCCATCTGGCCTGTCCTTGAACACTTCCAGGGATGGAGTATCTACTCCTTTTCTGGGCAACTTGTGTTAATGTCTCACCATCCTCACACTGTGTTGCAAGACCAGAGCCATCTCAGGGACTGAACAGAAGGTGGCATGAGCCCCTTCATCACAGCCTGCCTGGGGCTGGTGATTGTCATGATGAATCAGGATGGCAGAAATCAAGTTATTTTCAGCATGAGTCATTCAAGAAGCAATTGTTTCCCTGAATGAAAACTTGCAAAAGGGCAGGAAAGGCTTTGGAGTTAAATAAGCAATGAAGGGAGTGATGGAAAACCACTGAAGTTAGTTGAAAACTATTGATGGCTTGGAGCCACATGGAGACAGGGATGGGGTGGCAGGCTGAGATGAACAGCTGGAAACAGCAACCTGGAAGGTAAGGATGATGGCTTTGCTTGGTGTGGAATGGCAATTGTTGCAAGAAGAATGAAAGAGAAGATTGTTACTGCTGAGTGAAATCTGCTATTTCCAGAATGTTCACTTCATTTATTTTTTTAGCACTGTTACTGCAGTTTTCCCTTGGAATAAATTGTTCTTCCATGCATTCTGGATCCCACTCCAGCATCCCTGGTGACAGCCCCAGATGTGAGAGGTATTTTAGGCACCTAAGCTTGGACAGATAGGCTAACACTTGCTCTCAAAAATGCTGTGCATCATGACCTTTGTTGAATTTTTTTTCTGAAACTGAAAAAGGTCCCACTGGAAAAACCTTGTCTCAGGGAACCTCAGCATAAACGTGGTCCCTGCACTGCACCACATACCAAGCAGGCTATTCACCACTTCTGAATGAATGACTAAGCTTTGCTTTAAATTTCCTATGCTTATGGCAGCAGTGACAGTAAAAATTGTTTAAAGTTTCATATTTTGTAGGTGTCTAGAGGGTTTCTGATGAATCACAGAAGTGAAGATCTTCTCTATGTAAAATTGGGGCAAATAAAATACAAGCTGCACTTTGTTTTGATCTGACATCAACATGGTTAAGTTATACACATCCTAACTCTTCTCAGCAAGTCTCAGAAATTTCTGAAGAACAAATACTGTCTTTAAGGTGATATGCAGCCTTGCAGATTCATTCAAGCTCAGCTCCCAGGCTGAGCCTTAACAATTTGGGATTCTTCAACCTGATTGACTTTAAGTGGACTAATTCCTCATGTAACAAACTTTTTTGTTCTGTCAGACACTCACTTGACACTGCACATTTTCGTCTTTTGTTAGAGTCCATGTTTTTTGTTCTCAACTTTGCTTTTCTTTGAACTCGAGCCACTTCTACTGCCAAGGTTTCTGGCTGAGTGTGGGACTGTGTTGCTTTTACTCACTTTGAAGGTTATCTTCTCAGGACAGTTTAGAAATAGATTCTCTACATCTTACACTCTGAATTTATTTTTGTTGCTTTAAGTTCCTGCATAGATTTCCTCTGCAACTTATCAGCTTTGCCATTAATTTTGTACCTGAATGTCATCTTTATTCCAGTGCTTTGTTTGGCTCAGTCTTTCTGCCACTACAATATCTTCAGTGCCTTCCTTTCTACAGCCTTCCTCAGCTGTTACTCAGCCATCAGAGAATCACCAGCTGGGATTTTTCTTAGAGGAAACAGGGAGTTTTGCATTTGATTTTCAGAAGGTCACAAGAATGAGATGACAGTAACTGGGATGTCATGAAAATGTCCGTTCAGGCCTTTGATCCAGAGGCAGGATGACATCATTCTATATGCTACAAACTGCAGACTTAAAACGAAAAGATGTCTTGTAAGCTTCAACAAATTTGTGGAAGCAAAAGTCTTTTGGCAAGGAGGAGGTAAAAACTCCCAACTTTAAAATTTAAGTGTCCAATTTTAAAACCCTACAGCCAAATGATTTCAGAAAGAGCCCACCTGAGCTGACAAGTGCTTTTGAAAATCCTGTCTCAGTATTGCACTGGACACAGGTTATGAAACATTTTCCTAATATTGCTTTTCCTTGGGTTGTAAACACTGGAGACAGATAACACAGGAAAGGAAATAAATTTGACACAGAAAGATGAGAAGAGGGAACCTTCTCACTGCAACTAAAAAAAAGTGGGAGACAACAGATCTTGTTAGTTGGTCCCACTAAGTACTGTGCTTTATTTATATCATATAAACTTCCCATGAACTTAAAACTGCTTATAACAATAGACATAGCATCTGGAGCTCACTCTAATAATCTTTCCTAGGTATCCTTTGCTGACATCCATCATCATTTAGAAGAGAGAAGATGAAGATTCCCATTAGACCTCTTTGTTTAATTGCTCTTATTGCTTCTGTCACTTGACAAGAGCTTAAGTGATATGCACTGTGATCCAAGGATACCCTGTCCATCAGAGCAGTGTCACATTCATCCAGACACACCATGGAGAGGGTGCACCAAAAAGGTGAATCTTTGGGGAAGAGGGTATAAAATGCAGAGTCACTCCTTAGTGATTAGCTGGTTTAGTGCAGAGGATGAACCAGCATTTGTTTATGGGGTCAGGAGCCTGTTTGTGAGACCGCTGATGCAGCAACAAAGCTGCCATTTGTTTGCCATTAAAATTCAATTTGTAATCTGTCATTAAAATACTCCTCTGTTCCCAACCAACTGGTACCAGAAGCTATGTGAAACTACCCATTCCATACATTAATTTGCTCCCACCTTGGGTGTCTGTGAAGCATATGGAGAATACTGTACATCAGGGGGACCCAACCAGCAGTGTCTGTGCTGTGGGGGCTCAGCTGCCTTCCTGAGAGAGATGTCAGGGAGTAGAGCCAGAGCATCCATCCATGTCCCATGCTTGAGCCCTATACAGGGAGCCCTATACAGAGGCTCACAACTTCCCCTAAGGATAATTCAGTTCAGATCAAAGAACATCAGATGGTTTTGAACTCGTGTCATCCTTAGCAAGGTACCACCAAACCTTTTTTCCCTGACCTTGGGGCAGTTTTCTATAGCAACCCAAGCACAGGTTTCATCTGGAATTCCCTTTAGCTTAGTGTAGTCAGTCCAGCCCACATCTTATTTTTGTCTTCATTTTTTTTTTGGACAATGACTTCCAGGCAAAACACACATGAAAATTTATAGGTAGCTTGCAGGTTGGCTATGCCCCACATACACCTGATCTATATGTCTGACACTCCTGGGCAGGCTGAGCTGCATGCTAAGAGTTTTTCTGGGAAGTTTCTGTGAGCACCATGAATGCTGGCATCACACATTTTCCAGTTGGGTGGAAAGCCCCAGTATGTATTTATTCACTTCAAGTAAAAATAGCAGAAGGTGTGGCAGGGAGTTGGTGTGGTCTGCACTACCACATGTCTTTTCTGCCTTGTGCTCACAGTAGGCAACTGGAGTAATCAGAGAGGTAAAGCACCAAAGCCTCCATCTTTTGTCCTTCAGATATTCCCAGGAGGTCAATCTGTCCATAGGCACAGCTTGCACTGAGAGGTGTGGAGGAAGCTGTATGACACCGAAAGCCATCCTGGAGGAAGAAGCTCTAAGTCAAGACATCTCTGCTGTGCTCTCCTCCATCACCTAGGGGGGAAGTTCTGCAATTCTCCTCTCTGGAGGAGTAGATGGAGTCCCCTCTACTGCTGAGTACCAGTGGATGTCTCCAAGGAAGTTAAACTGAATATGCTGCTTTGACCTTGTTCTACCTGATCATCTCAACCAACCTGCTGATGAAATGAAACTGAGCCTGGCAGATAGGAAATGGGGCACTGGAAATTATTTTTTACTATATTTAAGGTTTTGCAATATACAGGAACCAAATTATCATATTTGCAAATGGGTCAAATCTCCTTTCTCTAAGAGGGAAAAGGAGCAGAAAAAAGCACAAGACTGAATTTCTATTCAAATTTCCAAAACAGTTAAGGTAAGTGTCCAATGTCTACAGTAACTTCTACATGCTAGTGCATCATCACTCCCAGTGTAACCTAAACAACCATATGAGGAGCCAACACATTCCAGCCAACACATTGCAGAGCTTTTGAGGCTTTCCAGATCTTCTGTTTGTCATCTTGGAGATGCTTTTTTTTAACCACTTCCTTTCTGGTGACCGATGAGGTTCTTTGTCATCAGGATGTCCTGGGGAGCTGAGGTGCAGCTCAGGGCAATTCAGGGGCTTCATCCGCCTGAAGATGTCCTTTCCACACCAAGGTGCTGACATTTCCTGGTTGCAGGTGTTGCATACTTTCTGGGAAACACATTGTCACTGATGCTGGTGAGATGTTCACATACAAGTCTTCTAGATAAAGAGGACACTTTGGATGAAAGCAGTGGTAATTTGTCTCTGCTGGCAGTAGGAAAAGTAGCATTTGGCACCTGGGTGTTGGTTTTCTTTTTAAAGAATTCTGTCCCTCTCCTGGTTTGTTTTCTCACTGTTTGAAAGCTGGTATGATACATAACAAACACCAAAACCAGAGCAGATCTGCAACAGAATTGATGCCCTCCAAACTTGGAGAAGATAGCACTAGGACTTTCTGAGTGACTGCAGCATTCAAGTGGAAAGACTTCTTGCCTGACAAATGTGTTTGAATTATCTGAGTACATCGGGGCATTGCTGGATAAGTATGTAACAGAGAACATCATCTATCATGATTTCAGGGAAGTGTTTGACAGTGTGCCACGAAGGGAATGTGATATACAAAGTAAGACAAAAATGATGTAAGGAAACTATTGATACCACTTACCAATCAGACTGGCAGTTTGAGGGAGAGGACAGGGATGAGAAATACAGCAGAAGTAGAAGGCTGGACAAAGGCTGGAGTTCTCTGAACACTGTTCAAAGTAAACCTAATGTAACCACACTGAGTACTTGGGGCAAGGAGAAAAGAGAGAGCAAATGCAGAAGATTGCCTGAAATGAAATTACATTCCACTATTCAGCAAGTCAAGGGAACAGGAGGCAGGAGCAGTCAGGAACCATACTCCATGAGCCATTAATAAAACCTAATTTGCAGGGTGGCTCAGCACAGCAGATTCCCACAGGACACTCTGCATCTGACACAGGACAGCTCTGACCCTGCTGGGAGTGTCTCATCAGTAAATATGAACTGTCAACAGTACATCGCTCCTGCAACATAATCCAGTACTGGGTTACTGAAAGGTACATATGAAAACCTTGTTACAAACAGTCTTTGCCAAAGCACACAGCTGTCTCTGATGTGGCTGATGGGTGTCCTGGGTGCATGCTCCCAGGCACAGGGGCATTTTGCAAAAAAACATCTGCCATACCTCCCCCACACAAAGGGAGGTATTGAACAGAAACTAAGCAGTGAGGTTTAAACAGGCACTGCTTGGGGAGGAGGGATGTTTTTGTTATCAGGCAGGATTTAAGCAGCTAATCCATAATCATCAGGTGACTTGTACTCGTGCAGAACAGTCCTGGTGCCAGGAGGTAGAGCAGGTCCAACTCATCATCATGCCTGAGCTTCCCTGAGCTTCTGACAGAGCCAGGCAGCAGGAGTGCATCACTGCAGTGGTTTTGACTGGAAATAGCTGGCAGCTAGCTCCATCATCTTTCACAAAGAAAGATCAGTTAGAAGAGGGAGGCAGAGGGCTGCTCCTTTCCTAGGACCTTGAAGACTCAGGAGTTATCTGTGGCTGCAGCTCAGGAAACCTGGATCAGCTCCTCAGTCCTGCCTCCTGCTCTGCCTTTGTCTCTCTCCCTCACCAGTTGGGGCAGAAAGCTCTCTGGAGCTGGGCTGTCCCTGAGGTCTGTGCAACACTTCCGCAGGTGGACTGGACACAAGACACAAGGTGGTCCTCGTGTCTACTGAGCTGCTACCAGGCAATGCTGGCCCAGACAGGCTCTGGGAAGGTTCCTCCTGGATGTCTTTTTGGTGGCTGCTCGGGGGTGATGTCCCTTGCCACCCTCTGGACTCACAGTTCTGCACGGGTGGCTGGCTGAGGTCAGGCTGTACCTGCAGTGTGCAGCCCAGAACGGCAGAAGGAAAAGCTCAACCAGAAATTTCTCATTTTTGCTCTTGCTAGGCTGAGGGGTGCAAAGCCTACAATTTGTGCTTGTTTTCTGTTTTTTTCCCATTGCCTGATTATTGCCAAGTATTTTATATAGACACAGCAATTTAGTTAGATTGATGGCCCTTGTCTCCCAAGTGACAAATGCCACGCCTGCCAGACGCTTGGCTCCAAACTGTCTTTACAATCATTCTGCTTTTTTAAAAGTATAAAAGCCCACTGGAGAAAAGCTTAGTTTGTCATTTAGATTGGCCTTGGTTAAATTAGTTCATTCCTGAGCAACCATAAGACACACAATGAGTACGAGTCTGGGAGGCAAGGGGTCTCCTCATAAAGGGCAGATGGAGTGGTTTTAAATTCACATCAAAGAGAACCACTAGAGAAGAATATAGGGCAGGAAGATAATGTGAAGGAGATACATACCCAGTGAGTGTGTGATGAGTCCAGATTGTGTCACAGGACAGCAAAAGGCAGAGGATGGTGCCAGTGAACAAGGGAGGGATGAAACCTTAGTCTTGCTGCAGTCACTAGGATCAGTGTCCCAGGGTCCCAGGTGGGATTAAGATGCTGCATCTCCTTGACCTGAGGGAACTCATCCATAAACTGCTTGCAGGAGCAGTGTCTGCCCACCCAGGCTTTATTAGGGATGGAAGGGGAAAGAGGATACAGCATGTATCCTCATAGATTCCTCATACAGCATGTATTCCTCATACAGCATGTAGGATCAACTGGATGTTTAAAGAACCTTCCCGCCTACATCAGAAATATTAATTGCTAGTACCTCATAAGTAATGGTATTTGAGATCCCTAATTTTACACTTCTGGGAGAGTCAAAGTGCAGGCAGGGGCCTGAGGCCAATAGTAAGAGGTATTCACAGACTTGTCTCAGGTCTCAGGTTGGGAGTGGAGGTTACCCCCACCTCCTGTGCAAGGGACTGGTTTTGATGTCGTTGCTCTTTGCTGCTTTGTCCTTGTGAGAGTGCACAGCCAAGTTATAAAACTCTGAAAACAGGATTTAGTAATGGCAATGCTGACAAAGCCTCAACCACAGCAAAGCTAGTGGGGGCCTCTGTGTGTATACCCACCAGACAGCTGGGCTGAAAAACAGATAGGAGGAGAGCTAATTTATTGTTATTAGCTAGGTGTGCTTCTGAAAGTTTCATAATTTAGAGACCTTCCTTCTTCAGACTGGTAAAAGTCTGGATCTGGAGACAGATTAATGATTCTAATTTCACCACCTGTGTTATTTTATTAGACTCACTCTGGCAAACTGGTTTTGTTGTTGTTAATGGGCCCTGCATCCATATTTCTCTATGTGCTGCATGCAGAATGGGCTCCATTCTGCCTATCACAATAACTTTGTTAAAAATACCAGAGCTGAGTCTGCTGTGCCTGTTAGTAGAGCTGAAATGAAAAATATCTGGCAGGAAGGGAGTCTGAAGTGAACAAGAATTTACTTAGACTAGGGCAGAAAGTACGCTGTGATTTAGTATTCAGCTTGGGTGCATGTTTTATGCATGTGCATATAGAAAGGGAAAATTCATTGATTTGCTTCAGAGTTAGTTTATGTCTTGATGGAGCAAAGCATGTAAGTGCCTGCTTAAGTCTATTCCTGTTCAATAAAGTGTTTAAGCAGCTGCCTATGTTCCGCTGGTGCTAATATAAGATTTAAGTGTCTGCTTAGAATGTTCTCAGCATCTTTGTTGTACAGTGGCCTGATGCATGCTGCTTTATTCTGGGCACAACTGGTCATGCAGACTCAGGATGCAGAAATGGAGACCAGAGTGGTCATTACTCGGTCACAACATGATGGCTTGCTCAGGCTTCCTCCAGATAGAGCTCTGACGAAATATTTTAAGTGTTGTCAGCAGATGTATACAGGGATTTGTTTTTAAATCTTTTGCAGGTTCTCAGATGTGTGAGTATTTCACCCCCAGAACGGTAGCAGAAATTTGCAGGATCAAGACTGGTCTGGGAATGCTCTCCATTGCAGTTATGGACATGTACCAGCCTCTCCAAAGTTATCCAAAACCCTCCTCCACTCTTTGGCTTTTTATCTCTCATCTGGAATGCTCTGGGAAAGGATTTTATCAGTTACTTGCTATACAGAATTATTTTGACAGCACATTGCTGCATTTTAGGCTGTGACATGAGGAGCTGCTTTACATGGGTGGCAGAGGAAAGGACACATGAGCTACTCCTGCTTGGGATTGTAACAAAGCAAGGTGTGATGTACTGATGGGTGATAGCAAGGGAAACACTCAGAGTATTTGGCATAATATTTGTGAAACTGTCTTCTTTGGGAATGAGGCCATGGCAAGGCCTGGGGCACCTTGTTACCCCAGAGCCAGCTGGTGTTTCAAACGAGGTAATGACTCTACTGTCAGCATCAGGGAATTTATATGAAATTATCATTCCCCCAAAAAAAGAAATTGTAAGAAATGTGGAACAATAATTTTTAGGATCAAAGTCACCTAATAATTTTGCTAACAATGTCTGTGAATGAAAAGTGGGCAGTTTTTCAATGTTGAGTTCACTCTTCCAGCTAATCTGGGACATTCAGGGCTCAGTTCTGCTTGGGGCACATCACAGAGGTCACTTATTTCTTGGTGTGTCCCTAGGAATAGTCAGCTCAGCAGAAGTGGCAGCTCTCAGGGTCTGGCCTGCATGCTGATGGAAGTAGAAAGTCTGGAACAGATGATGAAACCTTGTAACAGCTTTAGGAAGAGTTCTTATTTTGCTTTCTCTTGTACAGTGCTGAGATTAAAATTTACTGTTGCTGCTATTTCCGGAGAAGAGTCGGGAGCTGAGTTGAGGTTTCCTTTTTTCAAGTGGATTTTAGTGTTGGTTGTGTGGAAGAGTCATCTGTGACAATTTTGTTTTTTCTGTCTGTGCATCTTCCCACGTGGGATTTATTTTTATGGCCAGAATATTATTTTTTTCAATTCCATTTTCATTTAGCAAAGTAACTTCTGTGGGTTGTTCCTACACAGACATTTTTATATACTCTGGAAAGCTGAGTTACTTTTATGATTTTTGCTGATTCTGGAAATGAATTACCCTCTTCTGTGCCCTGCAAGGGTATTATTTTAAATCTTTATTAGTGCTGAGGATTTCAGTAGGAATTTTGCCTAACTCATTGCCAGTGTTGGTCCATACAGAGATTTGAGTCACATTGCAACAATGAGGTTTTTTTGAAGTGTGATATCCATGTATCCATGAAA
Organism: Calypte anna; assembly: GCF_003957555.1. Classification (NCBI taxonomy): domain Eukaryota; kingdom Metazoa; phylum Chordata; class Aves; order Apodiformes; family Trochilidae; genus Calypte; species Calypte anna. The sequence continues at coordinate 14,297,864 of NC_044258.1, forward strand.
TTGGTTTATCAGATAAAACATCATTGTCTCTTATCTTCTTCCTGGTCATCTTTCTTCCTCACTTTTTTTTCCTCATTTTCCATATCTCATCTTATGCTAAAATTGTAGATCACTTGTGGCAAGGATCATCATTTTTTATCAGTAATGTAGCAAGCCCACCTTGAGTAGAATTTATGTACAAATGTAAAACATTATGTTTTCAGCAAAGAAATAGCTGTGCAAATGCAACTGAAAGCATTCAGCTGTCCAGAATCTCATTAGTCTTATGTGCATCCCTGGAGCCAACTTAAATGTTCACCACTAAGCCCTGAAAACACACAACAAAGCTTTCCATAGGGCAGGGGATTACACAGTCCCAGTCCCATATATAGTACCAAGGCTTTGGTGTGGCTTTTGCAATGCCTGTCATTATATTTCAGATACCAAGCAGATAAAACCTGTATTTCCATAGAAACTGTAATGTGTTGCCCAATATTGCCCTTAAGTGTGCAAGTATCTCTTCTGGTATAGTCAAGTGACATGTTACTTTAATTTAAAGAAGAATTTGGTGCCATATGTTGGTATATAAATGTCAGTCAGTTACATATATCCCAATATCTGTATTTCACCTGTTATTTCTACCACTGCATGGTGCTTGATGACTTCTGACCAAGGTGACTCAGTGAGCACCCATGGCATGAGGCCGGCCCAACACCAGGACCCAGAGGAAAGGGAAAGGGCATGGGGCTGCCACAGCCCCAGTCCCATGGGTATCTTGAGGATTTGGGTTGCTTAAAATTAAGGATTTATAAGGGGAGATCATTGCACTGCTATAAATAATCACTGGATTAAACAGCTAATACAAGAAAAGGGACTAGTAATGACTGCTGTAGTGTAGGCTGTTGTCTCTGTTCTTTCCAGGCAGATCTCATAATTATAAATCATTGTCACAGCTTTTCTCTCACAGAGCAATTGCCATGTGCCCTCTCGGAAACCCTGCAGATGGACATGGGACACTAATGCATTCTTCTTCCCAGGGGAAAAGTAATTCAGATTTAGCCAAAATGAGAATAATAATTGTTAGATGAAACAATTCAAGAAAAAAAAAAAAAAAAAAGAAAAAAAAAGAAAAACAAACCATGTTTGAATGCACCTGAAACTTTCTGACTGTCTTGGAATAAAAAGCTCTGATTCACTGTAAACAATTTAATGATTTTCTTCTGTTAAAACTTTAAGTCAGATTTGAAAAGGAAAAAAAAGCTGTTTTTCCAAATGAAGAGGCCAATAGCAGCTTGAAAATGCTTTACATTGCCAAAAATTTTGCATCTTTAAGATTGACAAAATGCCACATTCCCTGCTATTTTATTTTCCTCTACTTCTTTTCAACTGGAAGTTTCACATTTATAATTGTGTCTCTCTGAATTGCACCTTCTGCAGAGATTTAAATAGTAATTTCAACATGTTTTGCTACATGCAGAATGCTAAAATGCTGCTGAAACCGATAAGAAAACAGAAATTATTTCCATGTTTCACTCCCAATCAACAAACTTTCCATAGGCAGGGAAGGTATCTCAGTGGTTTTTCCTTCCTGGCCTTTATTGCATCAAAAGAATCCACCACAGGTGGATGCTGCTTCTTAATGAGCATAATGGACTTTCCAAACATTGAATCATTGACTCAAGTGAGAAAAAAAATGAGGCTAAAAGTAAATGATATGTTGTCTCTAGGAGAACATGCAGTCTTTGCTTTAAGAATTGGGATAAAATTTGGGCTAAGTTTACTTACTTATTTCTAGAAACTTACTTCGGTTTTGAACTAATGTTGGGATTAAAAACCTTGAAGTTTTTACTATTTTCGTTTCCAAAATTTGAAGGCAGTGTTAATAATTTATGACAGTGAACAAGCACAGGATATGAAAGCACTTCCCCAGGTCATAGCTTGAAAATCACTGTCTTTAAATGCACTCCTGCTCATGATGTTGCATCAAAGCTAAGGAATCATCCTCATCCTTCTCTGGAATACTGAAATATTTAATAAATCCCTTACATGATATTGTATAGAAAATGAATCATCAGTGCATAGGCTGGCTGCTGGCTATTTACACACCATTTTCTTGTTGTTCTGGCTTTTATTAACTATTATAAATTCAATTCTTCACATCCAGCCCTAGAGAAGATCTTCCAGGGCACCTGGGGCTTGCTCTCAGATGTAAATACTCTTCAAGAGGTTCTGCAGCATGCTGAAACTGAAAAAATCAATATGTATTCTAATAGACAGGAACAAATCGGGTCCTAAAGTGTAAATAGGGCTGTGTGAAATACAATAAAGTAAATTTAACTAGTGAACTGTATTAACTGCAGTGATTATTCTGCATTTGTGGAGGATAATTTATGTAATGATTGTCAGTGCTGTTGGACTTTCTTCCATAGATCTTGAAGGTCATCAGTTGAGCTGGGACCTGAACGTTTCCAAAGGTAAAGAAAATCTTTTCAGCTAGATTAAGCCTCCTTTTTACTTTCCATCTCACCTCTATTGCACTGCCAGCATCTGGAAACAAGGTGGGATGGTGTCTTGTGGCCTGAAAGCAGGGCTGGCAGCACGCAGCATTCACACAGTCCCTCAGGCCTGCAGCACTGTCACAGTGTGAGAGATACAGCTCCTGGATCATCTAATCATTTCTAATTTATAAATCTGACAGCATTTTAGGCATGGTCATTATTAGACTAATTAAAATCCAGTGTGACCAGTGGTGTTTGGTTGATTTTGATATTAAGGATGCTCAACAAAGCTGTTTCCATTGCCAGCTCTCTAATACCATCCTGGCACCCAGTCCAGTTGAGTTTCAGTAGTTTCCACTTTTTGCATATTCTGTTGTTCAGCCTCACTGTATTTAGCTGTGTTTTCATATGAGGGATGAAATTGGCCTGACCCAAAAAGGTAAAGGATAACCACAAGTGTTATTTAATCATAAGGATAATCATAAGAGTAATCTAGGGAAAAAACTTATATGAATATGGTCTAACAATAATGTCTGTCCCTTTTATTTCACCATAGCACTGCCAGGCAAGGTGATATCTGACTCAGGGAATTTGACATCTAAGTTCACAAACCAAGAAGCCCTACAAGATCCTCAGTATTCCAAGGAGAGCAAACAGCATTGTGGGGAGGCTTCTGCAGATAACTGAAGGATCTTGGCAAAAGTAAGATGCTTTAATAACAGATGGTAAGGAAAAGGATTAGCCAGTTCTCTTTCCATCATTCTCCAGTGCAGAAGATCCCTCCACATCACATCCTGCACTGTCATCACAGATCTATTCTTAAATACCTGTTGCAGTGTGTGTGCTCTGCTTCCTTCCTCAGGAGACAGTCTCTGGGATTAAGGTTTTGACTTCCATGCTGATGTGTCTGGCTGAGCCATCCCACCTCTGTGGGGTTCACAAGGTGGAAGTGCTTAACTTTCCTCCCAGTGGAGCCAAAGGTCCAATTCAAACCAGCACAGAAATGCAGGGATACAGAAATGCAGTTGCTTTGTATCAGACTCTACATCTACTTCTCCTGCTTCTTTGCAGGACCAAGGTGCTCTGTAAAGTCAGATGTTCTGGGGCACTGAGACTCTCTACTCTTTATCAGCACTTACTAAAAACAAACACTAAGGAGAAGGGTGATAACAGAAGAATGACAGCAGTAATCTTCCTCTGGGTACAAGCTCCAAGCTGCAACGTGACCCTCTATGGCTCCATGTGATAAACTGAGATGGAAAAAGCTAAAACCCTGTGTTTGAAAACATTCTTGTAACTGCAAAACATGGTGTCCATCATGTTAATAAACAAGTGAGAGCAAGGGAGAGAATCCCTCCTGGCACTGGGTACAGGGGCCAGGATCTGTGTCAGAACACCCAAGGATTCTCCCTCTGCTCTACATGAAGATTTCCTGACCGCTCAAGCTTTTATTAAGATATTTTGATCTTCAAATGACCAAGGGATGTTGACAATGACCTGAAACTGGCTCGTGGTCTGTTAAGACCCAGCGTTGCCGAGAGGGATAGAAAGGGCTGCGAGGAGCTGCCCCACCTTCTGCTGGTGCTCTCAGGTGAGGGCAATCAATGAGGTGATAAGGGGGCCACGCCCAGCACTGCCCAGAGGGATAGAAAGGGCTGCAAGGAGCAACAGCAACCTGAAGTAGGGCGTACAAGAGCAGGCAAACAGGAACGGGGCATGGCAGTTAGCAAGGCAGTTCACGCAGGTAGGGTATGCAGGAGGAGCACAGCCACCTCCCACCTCTCTTGAAGGAGCAATGGTTCCAAAAAAGCAAAACCTGTTGCTGTTAAGACACAGGGTGTGTGCACACAGATGGAACTCCTTAAGACTGACAGCAAGAGGGACGTAGCTGTTTAGGCCTCTGGCTGTGTAGAGTGTCTGAGCCTCGTGTTAGCACCAGAGGACAGTGTGAGTGGGGTCTGTGTGCAATGCGAGCAAGTGAATGACTTGCTATGCTTGGTGGCAGAGCTAAAGGAGGAGGTAGAGAGACTAAGAAGTATTAGGGACAGTGAAAGGGAAATTGACTGGTGGAGTCACACCCTTTCTAACCCAAAGAAGTCCAGAAGGGGACAGTGAAGCCCTGCCCCTCCTGCCATCAGGCAGTTGGAGCAAGCCAGGTGGTTAGGAGGGAATAGAAACAGGTCCCTCATTGGAGAGGCAAAAGAATCCCCTCCCAATCCCCACCATCTCCCCAGGTGCCCTTAGAGAACAGATTTGAGGCCCTGGACTCAGAGAATCAGGCAGAGGACAGACAAGAGAAAGATCTGTCTGGAAGGTCTCCTGTTTGCCCCCCGTCTACCAGACAGGTTACAACTACAGCTACAAAGAAAAAAAGAAGGGTAGTTGTAGTTGGTGACTCCCTTCTGAGGGGAACTGATATGTCGACCGGACCCATCCCACAGGGAGGTCTGCTGCCTCACCAGGGCCCGGGTGAGGGATATTAGTAGGAGACTCCCCCAGCTAATTCAGCCCTCTGATTATTATCCACTGTTGGTAGTCCAGGCTGGCAATGATGACATTAATGGAAGAAGTACTAAGACAATTAAAAAGGACTTCAAGGCACTGGGTCACTTAGTTGATGGGTCAGGAGCACAGGTGGTGTTCGCCTCAATTCCTGCAGTAGCAGAGATGAATGAGGAGAGGAGTAGGAAAACCTATCATATCAGTAGGTGGCTAAGGAATTGGTGCCACCGGTGGAACTTTGGGTTTTTTGAGCATGGGCCAAATTTTATCAAACCTAGCCTCTTCAACCAGATGGGCTTCATCTGTTTAGCAAGGGCAAAAGGGCTCTAGCCTATAAGTTGGCAGGGCTGATGAGGAGGGCTTTAAACTAGGTTTGAAGGGGGATGGGGTCAAAACTGGGCTCTCCAGAAAGAAGCCCAAGGGTGGACAGCCCAAGTTAAGAGCCAAATCAGCAGCCCAGCTAAAGTGCATGTACACCAATGCACGCAGCATGGGCAACAAACAGGAGGAGATGGAAGTCATTGTGCAGCAGGAAAGCTATGATGTAGTCGCTATCATGGAAACGTGGTGGGATGACTTCCATGACTGGAGTGCTGCCATGGGTGGCTACAGGCTCTTCAGAAGGGACAGGCAGAGTAGGAGAGGTGGAGGGGTAGCTCTGTATGTTAGACAGTCTCTTGACTCTGTAGAAGTTGAAGTCATTAACGATAAGGTTGAGTGCCTGTGGATCAGAATCGGGGGGAAGGCCAACAAGGCTGATATCATGGTGGGAATCTGTTACAGACCACCCAGTCAGGATGATGAGGGTGATGAATTATTCTACAAGCAGCTGCCGGATGTTTCAAAATCATCAGCCCTTGTTCTCATGGGTGACTTTAACCTGCTGGACGTCTGCTGGGAACGCCACACAGCAGAGAGGAGGAAGTCTAGGAAATTCATAGAGTGTGTAGAGGACAACTTCCTGCTCCAGCTGGTAAATGAGCCTACTGGGGATGGAGCCCCACTAGACCTCCTGTTCACAAACAGAGAGGGGCTTGTGGGAGATGTGGTGGTTGGTGGATGTCTGGGACACAGTGATCACGAAATAATAGTTTTCAATACTCAGGGATGCAAGGAGGGCCGTCAATAAAACCTCTACGTTGGACTTCCAGAGGGCAGATTTTGGCCTATTCAGAAGACCGATTCAGAGTGTACCCTGGGAAACAGCCCGTGAAAACAAAGGGGACCAGGAGGGATGGACGTACTTCAAGGAGCAAGTTTTGAAAGCACAGGAGCAGGCTGTCCCAGTGTGCCGAAAGGCGAGCTGGCAGGGAAGACGATCAGTCTGGCTGAACAGGGAGATTTTGAAAGAAATTAGGGTAAAGAAGAGAGCCTACTGATTATGGAAAAAAGGGCTAACTACTCAAGAAGACTTTAGGAATATAGTTAGGTTGTGTAGAAAGAAAATTAGAGAGACAAAGGCACAACTTGAACTGAATCTCGCCACCTCTGTGAAGGATAACAAAAAGTCCTTCTACAGATAAATCAATAGCAAAAAGAGACAGGTCCTGGAAGAAAATAGTCTCTTTGTAATTTGCAGCACACTCTCTTGGCTCTTGCAAGTCTCTGACAGGTTTACAAGACAGTCTACAGTATTATACATCTTAAAATACTGGCCATTAAAAATCACATTAATATACAGATAATAAAACAGGGAATGACTGTGGCAACTAATAACACATAGGAGAGACTTCTGTCCTCCCAGTCCCACCCAGCTGGCCAAAGAAGCAGAGTTGAGCCTAAAGTCATTAGGACTGATAGCAGCCTGTGTCCAAAGTGAGTGATTTGAACAGCATGCTCTGTTATGCCGGAGCTAATTCTGCATCCAAGTGTTTGAGTAAATCCTAGAGTCTTGTCCCAGCAGTGATTGAAGGAAAGTTTTTACACAGCTCTTTATATTCATATTATGAACCTTGAAAGGAAATGTACCAGTCTTGAGCTGGAATAGACTTAATAATGCCCTTTTTCTGGTGAAAAATAGCCCATCTATTGCTGTGAATGGTTATGAAGCCTTTTCTGAGCAAAGGAAGGTGATGGAGGTGCTGCTGCTCCACAGCTCTGCTGGGGAGGTGGCCACAGGCAGTAAGCAAAGACTGAGATGTGGGAGCTGTGAAATCCCACTGAGAAAAGCAGATTTTAAAACAAGCAATCAATCAGACTGGTTTTCTTTTTTAATGACTCCATGATTCACCCAAGATAAAGCATTTCAGCTTTGAATGGCTTCACTCCTGGGAGTAACTTTGTTTGGAACCCATTGTTTTGAATGAAAATGGGAAATGCATCTAAAACCAGTTCTACTGAGACTGGATCCACAGTGTCTAACTTACTTCATATAATATTTTCCCCTGTTTCTCCTCCTCCTCAGTTACTCATACAGATGTCCTCAGTTACTCGTAGCCCCTTGCCAGGGGAAGTAGGCCTTTGGGTCTTGATTGACCTTTTAAAATTCTGACCACCACCACCTCTCCCTGCTTTGACTGGGAAATGTGGAGCTTCAGTATCTCCCAGTCTGGTGTCACACTAAGAAACTGGTGTTACAAATTGCAACCAGGGAAGTTTCACTGTGGCTTTTCTCTCACAACTCTAAGACGTACAAGAGGGACCAGAAGGAATGAAGGTACAAGATGCCAAATAATAAAAAGCTACAATCCATATGGGAATGGTGTGTGTAAATCCCAAAAGCAAGCTCTGGGAAGATACATTTGATTTCCAGCTTTGTCCTAGACCCAGTACATCACACTGGGCAAAACTCTTGGTGAGCCTGTGTCTCCCTTCTCTAGCTAGAAGCAAAGAGTTCCCTTGCATGACTCAGCTTCCCTTTGACCAGGTATGAAATTTCCCATGAGAGGAATGGGGCAAAAGATTTTAGACTGATTTCTGCACAAAACTCTGATGAGGAGAAAGCCAGTAAGGAAAGGCAATACCATTCCTGGAGCAGCTGCTCCATGCTTTCAGCCTTGCAACCCTTTCTTCTGAGCTGAAGATCTAGCTCTGAAGACAAACTGGACCCAGTACAGGAAGAACATGGGAATAAAGGCTCATTTAAGGTAGGTTTTGTTCCTACCTACCTTTGTTCTCTTTGCAGTGCTCAGCCCACACAGCTCTACCTTGGTAAGATCTCAGAGCTGAAAAAGTGCTTCTGTTGTCCTTTCATCCAGCAAATAGAGATGATATAAACCAAGCTGTTATCACTTGCATGGGCCTTATCCTGCTTTCCTCCTTAGACCACTGGGGTTAAAACAGTGGAGACACAGGTTCTTCACCCTTGCTTATCATGGTAAGCAGATAAAGGAGTAAACAATGAGCTAAACCCCAGTAGATGCTGAAGCCCCTTGTCTGGATCTGTTGTACTAAGATCCAAGGAGTCAGGAGCCTCTTGGGCTGATCTCTTTGACAAGTGCTATGGTCTCACACCATTTCATCTGCCCTTTTTAAATCATCTCCCAGGTTTCCACCCACAGGAATCTCACCCTGAGATAATGGATGAAATGCAGAGTTTTGCAGAGGAACACGGATGCACTAAATGACCCCTGCCAATAGCAGGCTAGTTCACTGCCAGCTCCAGATGGGTTTTTTAATCAAGCAGACAATATTGATGGCCTCTGCTCAAGCTCTTTCACTAATTGCCTTCCAACATGAACTCAGCAAAAGGTATGATAAATCTGAATTTCCACCAAACATAAGGGTGGGATGATGATCTATTTTGAATGTGTATAGGCAGAAGGCAGCAAACAGGGAATCTTGACACTTAAGTATTTCTTTTGAAGATGTTTTTGCTGACTTCTCTGGATATTGAAATGCATAATTTATCACCCTGTTTTTTACCTCATTTAAAAGAAGCTGCCAAGCCCCCACGTCCTTACTCACAGTTTAAGGTGTTCTTTAACACTTCCAGATGAGCTGTATTAAGTATTCAATTCTCTCTCCTCATTTCCATTATGTTTACTAAGCAGTTAGTGTTATTAGGTTGTTGCTGTTTCTTATAGTACAAAATATACTATGCAAGTTCTCAGATCTTAAGCACTCATCTGCAGAAATATCTGATCAATTTCAGGTTCAGGAATTTGTGTTTAAATTGGTATTTAAGAGGCATTATTAGCATAAGTACAGTTATAGCTCTAAACTGATTAGATCTATTCAAGCATTGAAGAAGACTTGAGACCTGCCAGAAGACCTTTTCCAATTTACCTGCCATTTTTAATAGAAAATATCCATTAAACATATGGATGAAAAGGAGATACTTTAGCTGACATGTTCACTTGTTAGCCCTACTCTCTTCTCTGTATGTGGTGAAGATGACAGTGTTTTCAATTATACACTTAATTCCATGCTCCTGAGTGTTAACACTACCCAATCTGTCCTTGGAGAATTTCTGAGCTTGAGCTGTGTTGCCAGTTTGAATGAACAAAGCCAGCTCTCTTTTTTTAAACCCATTTATTTCTGTTCATGATTATTTTCACTCAGGGGCCCTTTCATGCCTTCTCTCCATTGCCTTCAACTTCTTCAGCCTTCCCAGGAAGGAGCAAGGAAAGCCCTTTTCTCTCAGCAGCCATGTTCCATTGTGTGATTTCAAAGCTAAAACTCTGGAAGAGATGAAGGGCTGGAGGGATGCTGAGGGTTTGGAGACATGGCATAGAAAAAGGTGCACGTGTTGGCCATGGCCACTCACCCCAGTCTGAGCAAGCACCATGATGGGGAGCTGGTTGCAAAGAGGGTGAAGATGGGCACTGCTGAGACCCAGTTGCAGAGGGGGAGCCACCCCAGTTTTACATGTATCTCAAGCCTGTCCTCCAGGCTCAGAAACAACACTGACCACAACCAGGCTTGAGGAGGGCTGCGGGGAGGTGCCAGCTCTGCCCCAGAACAGAGGGGACTTCCTACAACAAGGCCACCTGGGGCTGTGCAGGGATGTCAGCTGCTGATGCTGGAACATCAGCCCTCTCCCACCAGTCTCCTAAAATGAGCAAAAGGAGGCTGAGTGGATGCTCTGGCAGTGTCTGCCACCTCTAAGCATTCAGTAGTCCACTGTCCAGCTGTGTCTGCTTGTGATACCCCTCCCCAAGTGCTTGAACTCATCCTGAGCATCCCCCTTTACAACCCCCCTTGTGCTCTGGGTGTCTAAGGCAATTTGCCCAGCTGCCTGGCTGGGGCCTGGCTGCTTAAATACATTAAGGGACAGTAATTTCCTGTTGAGACAGCCAACAATCTCCCTCATTTCAAATTTTCTGTCTAATTTAATTTTCTGTTTAAATTAATGTTGTTTCCTCTGTGCTTGTCTCAGAGTGATCTCTCTCCCTTAGAGGCTCTCTGGGATTTCTGCCTCAAGCAGGCTGAAGGCAACTCTGCAGCTTTTAATGTCCTTAGACACCAGGTCCCTGGGCACCACTGCCAGCAGGAGAGTGGGGAGGTGATGGATCCCTCCCTCCCTCTCTTTCCTGCTGGACTTGGAGAACCAGGGCATCAAGCCTTTGGCTTTTGCTGTGCAAGGGGAGGTATATGTTTGACATGGACCTCAGACATACTCCTATAAGTACATTTCCCAGAGGTTCCCAAGTGCCACATGGAGAGGCAGTGGGACAGACACTTTCCAGCTCATGTTGGTTCATGTTGGTGACTGCTTCAAGGCACATGTCTGCATCATCAAACAAACTACCACTTTTTACCAAGCAGAGAGGAGAGCCTGGCTTCATACAGCTCACCTTCACTTCCTGACAATTTCTTGTTAAGGAAAATCTCACCATTAACCCATCTGTGTAAATATACTTTGAGATGTGTGACTACACTACAAGCAGTTCCAGGCAGGCACCAGGTGTTTTCATGGATGCTGTAATTTTCATTATGTAGAAACCACGCAAACAGCTCTTAGAGGATGAGAAAGCAGAGCTAATAGGGCTTTCAAAGAGAGACAAATTATTGATATTACTGGAAGTCTCAGAGGTCATCCTTTCAATACATTTTATACTCCATGGCACAACTGAAAATACTGCGTCTCCTGCAATTATTTTCCATTTTAAGTTACTGGCAAAGCAAAGTGAGGAAAAACTGAATGCACAGAAGTGTGGAAGGGTTATGAAGTGCCATGCCACAGCTTCAGCTCTGTGCACAGAGGCGTAAGCTTTTCAGAAAAGAATTTAAGCATCTCTTTGTGTTTTAAGACCAACGGGTTTAGATGGAATGAATCACAGGGCCATATTCTGTTTTAAGCATGGTGATGCATCCATTGTAAGCTTTTCTGAAGGGACAGCACATTGTCTTCTCCCTGAAGAAACCAGGGAATTAGAAGAATTTTTAAAATTCTGGGGAAAAAACCCAGGTTAGTAGGGTGGTCACCTGTGGCTTGCAGAGCCTGGCTGCTCCCTCCAAACACTGCCAGCCCCCATGGCCATGAGTGGGAATCCCTCAGGGACAGATATCTTCAAGCAGCTGAACTGCAAAGCATCGTGTTCCCTTCTTTTGAGATAATCTTTTATTTCATGACAAATGCCATAGAGTGAAACAGTCAGTTCTGGAAGTGTGCATGGGCCAAGTTCCCAGAGGCCTGGGCAAGGAGCCCTCACATATGTCCCCTCCTGATCTGTCCACTTATTCCATGTCCTGTTTAACTTAATGAGACAAAGACCAGCTAAATCATCTTTAAATCTTTTTCAACTGATAAAAAAAAGCTTTCCAACAAAAATAATGAACAGAAAGGTTTGTAGAGGCTGCAATATTGTATTTGAACAAAGTACAACCTTTGTTTTCATTTTGAAAGAACTTCCATTCTTCAAGTCCATGTAATTTTTCACCTGTCTTCATGCAAAGATCTTTTCAAAAGGATTTCTTTTTAGTGAAAATGAATTCACTCAGTTGCCCTGAGCTGAGTGCTGCTCTCAGTTTGACAAGCCAGAAATGTTTTCATTTGGATAAAAACTTTGAAAAGATGGAGAACTTCCTGGCTCTCCAACACAAAAAAAATTCATCCATTGCTTTCCTTCTCCATAAGTGAGGGAAGAGTCAAATTGAGGTCCACCTCTCACAGTGGCTGGTGGCAAAAGACCAGGAGGAGATTAGAAGAATTAAAAGGACATTATTTGATTGAGTAAAAGGTAGGAAAAGCCCAAATGAGTCTGCATTTGCAAGTACTGGCTGCTTCTGTGTTCTGCTGACCTCCTTGAGAAAAATTTAAAGAAGTAATCAGGATTTTTTTGGTTGTTTTTGTTTTTGTTTGTTTGTTTTTGTTTTTTTTTTAATTAAGGAGTCATTATGGAGTCTCTGCTAAGCAAATGGATGAAGATAAGTATTGTGTTTCAGTACCTCCCAGGAGCCCAAGGTTCAGAGATGGTTCAGAGAGAAGCTATGTGGTGCTGGGCCCTTCACATTGGTATTTTCTCTTCCATATGCAAGCAGCAATGAATCATATTATTTCTTATCTAAGTTTCACCTCCAGGGAATTCAAATGAAATACAGGCATGGAGGAAAGTCAGCCCACTGCTGTTGGAGTACATCAAAACTTCACCTTGGAAAGATGAGCTCCCCCAGTTTTAAATATTTCCTGAGATCAGCCTGTGCCCTGAAGCAAAATATATAGAAAATACATAAAGCTAAGATTTCTTGCTTGGCAATGGAGGCATAAAATCCCTCTTTGGAGTTAATAGAGAACCTGTTACAGCAATCTGGAGTGCCAAATCCACCAACACCAAGCTCAAGGGAGCTCTTCCTCTCACTTCTTTCCTGTACAAGTAGTCCTTCATGAGGCTTAGGTCCTGCAGTTGTTTAAAATGTTCCAATACAGTGTCTGTTCATATGAATCACTAATTAGGTATAGAATCCCATTTGGCTTGACACTGAATCCTGTCTTTAGGCTAATATTTATGGTAGCATATCAAATGCTTCACCATCATCCAAAAACTGAACATCCGAGGGAAAAATTTACTGCTCAGGGAATTACTCAGAGCTAACTGCAGTGACAACACATCAGCAAAATACAGCAGTTGCTTTCCTCTGGATGCTTTCTAACTTCTTTCTGAAAGAACCATGGCAAGACCTAGCACTCAGCTCAGAGGTGGCTGGGGAAGGTTTATGTGCAATAAATCAAAAGTGCATCCCATCAAACAGGGGACTTGGTTTGGTCTAAGACTTAGGAAAGGACCTTAGAAAGAAAAAGTAAACAAAGGACAACACTCAGCTGTTTCGCCTGTTCAGAACTTATCAACAGTCTCAAATATTTTTGAGCCAGTGGGATCTCAGAAATACTTTCCTGGGCTTTCAGCTGGTTCTAGCTTGCTTTGTTGTGTCAGATTTTCCAGGAGAACCTCACATGGATTGAGATGCAGAGAATGTTCTTGATGCCAGCAAAGCAGATACTTTAGATTTACTCTCCTTGTTATACATAGAAGTTTCTCCTGGGTAAATGTTGGACAGCCATTACCTCTTTATCCCTTAATGACCTCATTTTTCCAGCAGAATCTAGTATTAGACTTTTTTAAAAAAGGTGAAAACCAGGCCTGAGAATCATCCTATTTTTGTTGCATCATCTCCAGTTCTAGCAGGATTGTCTCAAAATACTGCAGTGAGCACCTGCCTCTCACAACCACTGTGATGGTTACCTAAATTTGGAGCAATACCTTGAAGACAAATCATATGTAGGAAGGGCAACTGTCATTAGTGTTAGTAATAAGGTTATTTTAAACTCAAAGTAGGTAACTGAAGGAGTTCCATAAAAAGCCCCTGCAAAACACAGTATTTAAAATGCTGTTAGCTGAGAACAAAGAATTAGCAGTCTCAAATGGAAGAAGCAGACAAGAAGTAGGCAGCACCTTTTTATGGGCACTGTGAAGCAGGCCCTGGGTGCAGCTGGTGGCTATGCCAGAGCCAGCCTGAGTTGTCCTGCACCCATCACAGCCCTGCCCCATCCTACCTCCTCTCCCAGCCCCAATCCACCCTTCAGAACATATCTGAGCACATCCCAAAGCCTATGATGGATTTAAGTGGAATTTTGGCTCAGTTTTATAGACTTCAGTTCCCTGTCTCCTAATTTATGTCTTAAATGAGAGAGCCCCAAACTCTCAGGAATTCCTCTGCTGACAGTTATCCAGTCAAGTAGGACCTCAGATTCTTTATTTCTGGAAATTATTATTTAAACTTTTATATTCTTATATCCACGTACTGTCTGCAAACAAAGATAAACCTAACAGGTTGGGACATCTTTGTTTTATGATTAGCAGTAGAGAATAAAGGTCAGGCCAGATGATTTTTTGTTATCCACTCCATCCTGGGCTGTTCTGTTGAAAGAACTTACAAAAACCTTGTAAAACCAGAAACTAAAAGGATAGAGTGGTAGTTCATCCATTCTTATTAGCCTGAAAATTATGTAAAACAGAGGCTTGTTTTTATACAATATAATTTTAAGCATAATAATAATTTTAAGATGATTAATTAAGAACAAAATCCTTACTGATTGGTGTGGCAGCAGCCTGGGTTAGATACCATGAGGATGAAGTGATCATTAGGGAATGCCACAACAAATTGGCCCTAAATTGCATGAAGCTGCTAAAAATATAAAGCTTTAATTATTAGCTCATAACACCAGGTGAGAAAATAAAATGCTGCCATAGTGACAAGATACAACACCAGCACATCTGCACTTCTTAATCACATTTGCTAATTATGGTGGCACATGCTGATGGGGATTAGTTGGATGGAGACCACTGGTCCAGCATGCAGAAAGACCCTGACAGGCAGGGAGCTGGAGAAACATGGAGGGGGAACCTGGGAGAGGCAGGGAGAGGGAAACCTTCCCCCCAGGCAAAGGGAGGAATGGGGGTGCACAACTCCCCACTTGCAGATGCTGCAAGGAGATGGTGATGCTCAACAGATGAGAAAACACACCTGAGCCTGGCTCTGTTCCATACCCACGGCTAGGGGACGACCCTGCTGGGGAGCACACCCTGGGCACCTTCCAAGGAGACCTTCTCCAAGTGCTGGGGATGTTTATTAGGCAGGATGCTGCCTAATATATACCTGGAGACATTCACATTTGCATTTCACACTCCTCCGTACACTCAGATGGACGTCTTCCCAATTAGCTTAACTTCTGCTAAAGAATCTAGCAGAAGCAAGACAGCAGAAAATATCTTGAATGTCAGGGACTTAAAATATAACCTTTTCAGACTCTGACCACAGCTGAGGGCTCTAAATGATACTTTAAAGGAGATAAACAATATAATCATAATACATAATAACAAGTGTCAAGTCTGTCATAACTTGAAAATGCAATTTACCTCCTCAGCCAGAGGGAATGTAAGCTTGTATGTTGTTCTCTGCCATTAATGCTCTGCCAGTTAATGTACTTGGTTTCTATAATTACCAATCCACCTTTCATTATATTGGTAGTTGAGTGAACGTTTGGAGATGCACGCTTGCACCTCAGCCCACATCTTGGCCCTTGATTTACCAAATCTCAGCAGCCAAGGCTCTGCCTCCTTAATAAAGACAGAACAACTCAAGGGAGCTCTGGAGACTGTTGCTGTTTGCAACAGAAAAAATAAATTGCTGGAGCTTTGATCTGAGTGGTTACCCCTGTCCACAGCACTCATTAATTACATCTAACTATGGGATGCTGCAGACAGATTTTAAGAAACTTTCTCACAGAGTTTGGGAGATAAGTGCTAGTAATTGTGCTAATGGTGCCCAGAGCTGAACAAGTCTGGGCAATATTTTGCACACTGTTCAGCACCACCAAAATATCTGCAAGGTTCTGCCTCAGCTGAGTGCTGGGATGGGAGGGGTGAGCTCTGCTCTGCCTGCCCACACTGCCCACACAGCACTGCTCAGCTGATGGACTTCTCCCCTAAGCATCTGCTGATGCTGGAGGAGGCAGGAGCTTCCTCCCTTGATGAACTTGTGATACTGAATGTACAGGTCCAGATCAAATTAGTTTAATCTGCTAGGAACAAAGTAAAAAGGCCCCTTATCTAGAATTCCTAATGTCATTCTCCCCTCCCCTTTTTTTTCCAATATGTTTTGTGCATAGGTTATAGAAATGAAAACCTGAAGGCAAGTTATTAACAGAAGTATAGTCCTTAATTGCAAATATTTTTAAAAGTTTGAGGGGGTTTGCTGCATTGCATCTTTTCCTCAGGATTTCTTGGATTTTTTTATGATATGCTCTTTTCGGGGGGCTGGAAATCATGGCCTTTTTGAAATAGGTGGTGCTTTCTCCTTGAATAGCTTTTAAAAACTAAAGATCACTTTAAAAAAACCCTATGTTTCAAGCTTAGTACCACTTCCAGCCATGTTATCTGCTGCAATGATGGCTTTTCTTTTTCCCTTAACCCCCCTCACCCTGCAGACTTTCATATTTCCAAGTCAAAGAAAACATCACGAAGCACATCTAGATATGGCACATTCCAGTCTGCTCTGAGTAGATCATCAGATACCTGCATGTACCAGGTCCTGCTGAGCTGAGGCAAATGTCAGAGCTGTGGTGGGGACAGCAGTGACAGGGATGGCAGGAAGATGGGCTTTATCCACCGAGCATCACATGTGCCTGGCTTCTTATCTTCAGCATTGCCAAGAAATGCTGTCAGAACAGGGACCTCAATTATCATAAGAGCTCATGAGATAATTAACTGCACAGATAAAACCAGTTAACAAATTGATCCAAAGCAAAAAGACAGAGAAGGGAGATGTCAACTGTCAATTAGGAAAATATTCTGTTATCTGTAGGCTCGCAGCAGTGCAGCCACTGCTGTTTTCAAAGCATGGCAAAACCAGACAGGAAACCACCAGAGTGACATTAAGATGGTTCAGATGTTAACAGCACCAGTAATAGCTGTGTGAGTAGTGGAACTTAAAATATGAGATCAGGTACTTTAACCATGGAGCTGATGGTAACCCATAAAGTAAAATGTAAAGACACTTCTGAAAGTGAGGAGACTTCATGAATCAGAGCAAAAAGTAACTAACAAAAAAGACTCAACAAGTGGGTCACATCTTTGGAGGGCAATGCTCTGCTTCACAATTTTTACAATCTGTTTGAAATTTTATGTACTCAAGGAGTTGCTCTGGCAAAATAAATACATCTACTGATAAAAGAGTTTGCAAACTGTACCTCGAAACAGGGAGGCAAATCACTTCACACAGCAAACTGTGAATCCAGCATGCTGCCAAAGCTCTTCTCTAGAAGTGCTCCCCAGAAGATTCAAGAGAATGAACTTTGCATGTTATAAGGCATGGATAACCTTACAATTTTCCTGAAATCCAGATGATGTAAGATTCCCCATCTGCTCAGATTTCCTCTTCTCTGATACTCAGTGTATTGTCCAGAACAGACCCAAAGATAGATGGTCCATCAGACCCATCTAGGGGACAGGCTTACAGTTTGGAGCCATGTCTCACAGCTGTGGACTTGTGCCACACAACCCACCCTCACACACCTTCCTCCCTCACTCTTCTCTTTCAGATAAATAAACAGAATACAAATCAGATCAGATAGAGACTCTGAATCACATGCAAATTGAGCTTCTGGAATAAAACAGCCTGTTTTTCAGTAATTATAATACTTAAAGCCCCATCCAAAGGTTATTGCTGGTAAAGTCAGTGCTGGCATGGACTTCAGCATCCTCCAGCCTGGGTATTTTTACTGCTGGAAAGCATCCACTGTGTCTCAGTGGTTCTCTCATGTCTCCGAGATAATATCCAGTGCAGCCAGTTGGTCTGAGCAAGCAGCTTCAATAGGAAGTCAGCGACAGTGGCTGGGAACCATCTGTGTGCATGGATAGTAATGATGCCTCTAATGTCACAGGGTGATTAAGGCAGAGATGATAAGCAGCCAGAATCACTGCTTTTGGGGATGGGGTGGCTGCCGGGAGGGAAGTGCAGACTGTGCAAACCCAAGAGCATTCCCAGAGCAGCAGCCTCCTGCCTGTCCCTTTCAAGGACCCACATTCCAGCTCTCAGGAAGATGGAAAATTGGGCAGAGCTGGGTGGTGAAAATTGGCCTCTGGAAGACATTTTGTCTTCTCCTGCAGATGATGAGGCATCTGCTGTGTTCTGGTTTTCTGAAATGCTGCTGATATTGTTTATCTCAGCTTGTGAAGGAGGGTGAGCTATCCCTTAGCATGAACCTTAGCTCGGGGCTGAGGTGGCTCCCAGGCTCTCAGCCTTTTAGATGGAATTGTCTCATTTCCACCTGCACACCTGCACTGCATAATCTTTCTATAGGCATTGCAGATTGTCTTGGCTCTTTCGTGGGCTGTGGGAAAATGGAGCACAGAGAAAGTCTAAGGAGACCTCCATGCATTTCAAACACCTAATGTACCTGGAGAATTCTTTTTTAACTAATTCAACAGCACTGCCCATTCATAGAAGAGAAGCTATCCCTCTGTTGTAATTTCTAGGAAATGAAGTGTGAAAAAAGGCACTTTCAGGAAAAAAAAGAGGAGAGATGCAAGCAGAAACCTTCAAAACAAATCAGAGTGTTTTTTCTAATACACTGCAGCTCAGTTCATCACAAATATCTGATGATGACTGCTCACAAAGCTGACAAGAAGTCACTAGCAGGATCATGTCTGTTTAGCCTCCACAGTGATGCAGGTGACCATGTGTCACCTTACTGTGCAGAGTGCTTCTTGTGGACATCCTCACAAGCACAGTGCCCCAGCAACCTGCAGCATCACCACCTCTCCCTTTGGCTCCATAACTTCAAATACATCTTGTGCAAGGAAACAGCTCCCCTGACCCAATTCTGCTTACTGATGGGTGGGAGCTGGAGGAAGCCTCAGCTCCATGAGCAGGTCAGGGAACAAAATACCCAGAGTCTGAGCCATGCACAAGCTGATATCTGTGGTGGGTTTTGCAAGAAGCATCCCCATGGAGCTCATCGATTCATTGTAGCTTCTCATAATTTTTCTTCCCCTCTTCTCTGCTTCTTCTATGAGAAACATCACCCACTCCCACCCTAATTCCCTACAAATTCTGCAGAGCTGGGCTGCCTCCTCCCAAAGATCCAGTAGGAGGGAGGAGGAGAGCAGGACTGCTGGCAGTGTGTGTGTATCTGTGTATGCAAGGACAAGGGAGGGCACAGCCAGGGTCCTGCCTACTGCCAGGTGCTCTGAGCTCCATTCACATCTCTCTGTAACTGCTCTGTGCTTAAGCCCACAATTTTCATGAGCTAAATCCCTCCCCTGTCCCTCTTAAGACATCCTGGACTCCAAGAGCCTTCCTACTCTGCTAGAGCATTGCTAGGGAGGAGCTCTTCACCTATTGTCATGTCTGATCTGTCCTCCTAAAGGCATTTCCTTGAAATGAATGGAAACTGTGTAAGGGTGGGAAAGTTCTGAGATGGTTGTGAAGTGTAAAATACCAAGATGACTTAATGACACAATTATCTTTTCTCCTTTTCTGCTCAGATGAGATCCAAGCTGTGTCCATCGTATCAAAAGCTTCAACTGAGCCAGTGCCATTTCACATGTGGAGCTGCCACATCCACATCACGTCAAATGCAATCTTCCAGTGAAGGGGAAATGGTTCTCCCAGACACCAATGACAGGCACCAGAGTCCCCTTAGGTTTGAAAATTGGTGCTGTCTGTTCCTGCCTTGCATAAACTTCTGCCTTGATCTGGACCTTGGGTTGTCAGTTTGTGAAAGCACCTAGTGCCCGAGTAGCGCACAGGCTGGGGAAACTTGTCTGGGTCATCTCACACAGCACAGTGGTGCCAATGGTCATATAATTTCTTGCTTCCATCTTTTATTATTATGTATTTACATTTTTTTTTTTACTTTCCTTCTTTATGAGATGCTCTTGCTATCTCAGACAACCCCATCATTTTTTTCAGAGTATTTTTAATAAATTTTCCCAATTTCCCCTTCAGTTGTCTTTCACATGTCACAGCTCATATGGCTGGGGCTCGTTGTAACTCCCTGCGTGTCTATCCATTTGTCTTCCTAAATCCCTGCAGATTTCAGGGGTGGTATTTCAGTATGTCTGAGTTGTCTTCTCTTTGAACTGCAACATTTCATAAGAAAAGGTGCTGGTGATGAGATCTGTCGAGAGAGAGAAAGCGATGAGTTAAACAGCCTCGTGTACTTGAAAGAGCTGATGACAGTGTATGAAGAACCAAGTGTTCAGAGGCCCTTGGGATATGAAAACCAAATGAAAACTGAAGAGGCACAGAAATCACAGGTCAAAAGTGGAGTCCCTCCTTCCCTTGCCATGTGGGCTTTTGCAACATTATACATTGCTCTGCAGAGCCACAGAGCCCAAATGTGCCTGAATATGGGACACTGGGTAGCAGCTCTGTCCCTGTGAAACTCTCCACTGATGCTTGTTGAGCACCTGTATACATCAGTGAATACATCAAAAAGAAAGTAAACGAAAATTCCACAAAATAACTTGTAACCTGAGGGGAGTAAATGGGTTTCTTGAGTTAAAAAAGTCTAAAGTATTTTGTTTTGACAAAAAGTTTGCAAGGACTGTCTGAGCAGAGGACACCTTCCAGATGAAGGCATATTCCTGATGAGGCCTTGGCAGTTCTTCTTTTGCCTCTCATCCCCAGCTGCTCTCCTGAACTTCTTCAAATAAATTATGCAAGGATTTTTTCTGATGCCCCCTCACTAATACATCATTCCTGGGATTAGCCTCTGCCAATATTGATGGCAGCAGCAGTAGCTCTCAGACTGGGCAAGGTAGTCAAGTGATTCCTCTTGCATAACGTTGATCTAATGAAGGATCAGCAGTTCTTAGATGGAGATGTAGTGGAAGAAAGCCAGAAAAGTCTTCTAAGCAAAAAGGGTTTTAATTAGCTCTCCAAGCCTCTAAGCCGAAGGAGAGATTTCAAATCAGATACTCCATGATGTTACTCTGAATTATGCTGGACCTTGTTTTATCCCCATAGCAGCAGAGGGCATAACTGAATGAGATCTGAATTTCCTGATCCTTTCCAGGAGCCTTTTCTTTCCAGTAAGAAAAAAAAAAATTAAATAATTAGTTTGCAGATGTAGACAGAGAGCCCCTGCTTCAGACTCCTACTTTCCAATAACAAATCAGTGTGCTTAAAATCAATGCAGTCTCCTCTTAGTCCAAGAATTTTCCGTTCATTTCAAATTTTGCTCTGCTTAAGACAGGTGAAACCTTCAGAAGTCCCCTGTTCCTCATTTGTCTGGAATAACTGTAGGGAGGTCTTATAAAGGGAATTTTTGCCTGTGTTTTGTGGAAAGCAGGCACAACAAGCTTGAAATGAAGAATGGGTTTTCTTGGATACGTGGCCAGGGCAAACCTCTGCAGTGCTCTGACACGGAGCCATTCCTGCATCCCTGTCTCTAGCAGCATCCCTAGCTGGAGGCACAGGAATGTACACCCACTCAGCCAGGGTGAATTAAACACGCCATCTTAAAACCAAGCTGCCTTCTCTGAACTGAGGAATGAACGAGCCTGCCCTGGATAATACCATTCTTTTTTTTTTTTTTTTTTAATTTTGGCAGGTTTTTGTGCAAAAAGGGCTTTTCCTATTTTTTTCTTTTCTCTCTCTCAGCACAGACAGGATCAGGATCTCACTGCACTGTTCTCTCATTGAGAGCAAAAAGGGACCTACTCCACAGAGCTGACAAGTGTCAAGAGGTGGTTACTGACATATGAGGGAGCAGGAGGAAACAAATCAAAATGCAGTGAGAAAATAGGTCATGCTGATGCTATTTTTGCAAGCATAATATTGATTAACCAACAGACTCAAGCAGTTCTTAAACCAGGTATGTGCTCATGTTTCCTTGACTTTTTTAGTGATGCTTCTTTAAAACAGTCATTAAAAAATACGTTCCTGTATGAAACTCTCAAAGCACTGAAAGCATGGCCAAGCTGATGCAAG
This sequence comes from Calypte anna, assembly GCF_003957555.1. Classification (NCBI taxonomy): domain Eukaryota; kingdom Metazoa; phylum Chordata; class Aves; order Apodiformes; family Trochilidae; genus Calypte; species Calypte anna. Next base: position 14,319,724 of record NC_044258.1, read on the forward strand.
TTTTCTGAGCTAGGTTGAGGGCAAGCTGTCACTGCATTAGTACATGAACCTCTCAGTTTGTTAAGCTCAGTGCAACATTACTACAAGTAGCTGTTTGATGCCCAGATATATGAATGGTATCCATATAGAAATCTCTAAAAATATTCCACTGTTATTTTATGCCCAAATGCTGCTGAAATCAATGGGGTAGTACTGTAGGTATCAAGGTACTTAGCACCTACCCAACAGTTAGATTATGGTAGATGTGCCTCAAAAAGTGTGCTTCAACATTCAACTAATCAGCAGGGGCACAGCAGAAGGAAGTGTCCCGTGTCAAGGTGACAAATACAACCCCAGCTGGCATCACCCACACGGGGCTGCTCTGCCATGGTTGGCATCATGCCCTGCCCACAGCTTGGCATGGGCTCTGGTGTCACTGGCCATAATTAACACCTCCTTGAGTATGGTTCCAAGTCTTCCAAAGCCAAGTTTCATACCACGCCAGGCACTTGGGAATGTGCTCTCCTGTACTGCCATTTTCTGCACCCAACAAAATGCTGAGTCCTTCTTGTTGGCAAGTAAGGTCTTCTACAGCTGGATGTTGGCTTGTTGTGAGGAAGAGGACAGAGACCACACCAAGACTGGACCTTTCCAAGGCACTGGAAGAAACAATCAAGCATGATGCTCTTCTTTCCTGCTTTCCAGTCCTGGTGTTGGGTGCTTCTGTATGAAAGTTCTTGAGATTTCCAAGCCATAGGATCCGATGGACATTTTAGGACCATTTTGAAGGGGGAAAAATGTTTGCAGACAACTGTGGGAGCCCATCAGCATTGGCAGAGTCTACGCCAGGGATGCAGGGAGGATCATAGAAACTTCTATCAAGTTGATACAATACTTGGAGGTTTCTACATATATTTAACTAGGATAGGAATGATAATATAGACTTTTTCATTAAACATCCTGGAAGACCCCAGTTCCCCTTGGTGGAAAGTGCTATGAAGGTGACTGAGATTTGTTCTCATTAAAATCTTCCCCTCTACAGACACCCCCTCAGTCTGTCTGTGCTGCCCCCAAAGCATTAGAAGCCAGATGAAAACCTGGGATCCATTCAATAGCCAGGCACCCTGTGGCCCATCCCTGGAATAACGTGGTCAAGAAACTTTCAAACTATCTTCATTACCAAGTCAGCCTCAGCTATCGTATGAAGCACGGTGCATATAAAATATCTAGGAAAATCCTTCATTTCTGAAGCAACTTTGAAAGAGAAAAGGGAAGAAAAACATTGTCTTTCTTTCAAAGGGAAACCCCTCTGCTAGCTCTTTCAAACCCAGAGAAAACCAAAATGACTGGGGATGAAATGAATATGGGTGGGTGGGTGCTGCATTGCACTGATAAGAAGCTCTCCAGTTCTTCTGGCACTGCCATCCATCTCCGTGGCAGCACTCAGCTGATGAGAGCCACCCACCCAGGGAAGAGGAGTGTGAGGAGGAAGGAGCAGATCCAGCAGCACCCTCACAGGGGCTTTGGCTTTCAGAACCCCTCAGGCACTGCTCTTGTAGCTGGATGCAAACATGCAGCAGTGTTCTGTCTGCAGAGGCTCTCTTTGCAAAGGAGAGGCACTCAGGGACCAGCAGAGCAAAGCAATGGTCAGGAGGCATCTCGATCCCCAACAGCATCCCCATCACCTGGGGATGGAGATCAGGGGTCTGGAAGAGGCACTTGCTCTGCCTGTTCAGCTGCAGCAATCTCACTATCCCAGAAACTTACTCAACTAAGAATTGTTCTTTTATACTTTTTATACTTTTATACTTCATCTGTAACTCCTTATTTTTGCAAATCATCCTAATTTCCCCAATCCCTCCAATGCTGGCAAAACTGCCAGGAGTCTCCCTGTTGGACACACAGCCCCGTGGCCAGCAAAGCCTTCAGGTCTCAGCATTGCTCAGAGGAGTACCCAGTGGGGCCAAGCAAGGTGACGTGCCACGCTGTGCCACATTGCATGTCACCTCCTACATCACCTTCTGAGGCAGGGAGCCACACTCTGGAATGAGCAGGTCATTGCTTCTGACTGGGGCTGATGGGTGAGGTACTGCCCTCGAGCACCATGCACAGCCTTACTTTTCTTGGCTAAAGCAGCCAAGCTTTCACAGACCTCTCTCACATAACCCCAGCACCCTGATACTCCTACTCAGGACCTCTTCGCTTGAAATCAGGGCTCACCAGTGCCCATGTTAGCATAAGAAGCAGCTCTTTGTGCTACATCACTGGATCCCATTTCCCCGATCCATACTTCATGTGTCTCAGTCTGTTAGCAGCTGATAGATGGAGAACAATCATTTCCAAATAATAAGCCCTAGACGTGCACCAGAAGTGCTCATTAAGTGCATTACCTGGTGCTTTGATTCTACTAAATTGCATGCCATATTTATCCCCCAGTGGTCAGATCTTCTCTGTGCTGAAAAATGCCTCCAGCTTTCTCTCCTTGCTGAACTTCATTAGCACACACAGTTTGCAAAGGCTCTTAATACATGAAACGGGCTCAAGACTGGGCCACTCCTTGAGAACCAGCCTCATTACCTTCTCTTTGCATTGATACTGTGTTTAAAAGATGCTGGTTTCCCACTTTTACCCAATTTTTGAAATCATCACCCAGTTTTCTCAGGAGTCTTTTCTTCACTATCATAGCCAATAATCTCCCCTGTGGAACCCCAGCTGCAAGCAATCTGCTGATGCCCAAGCCTGTTAACCTGCCAGACTTCTCTTGGTTTACAAATCAGCTATTGGACTTGACTGACAGACATGGCAACTTCTTTAATGCCTCTTTTCCCCCAAGTCTCCAGGCCTCCCCTTGGAGACTTCAGCACAGTTCATTATTGAGTAGTTCAAGGTAATAAACTTTGGTGGAACCAATTAGAAGCACTTGGATGAAAGTAGGTGAAGATGCAGGGGAGGCCAAGACCCATGCTTAGCCTATCTCTAGCAAGTTATGGTCTCTGGGCCCAACCTCATTCCTCCCATGGGCTGGTAATGAGCTACTTTCTCCCTGTTCATCACACAAAGATGGTTCTGAAGCTATAAAAAGATCTCTGTGTTTGAGCTCCACTCCTTTGCCTGTCAGCAAACAGCAGGCTTGCACAATATAGGGATTTTCTTCACAGTCAGGGAGGTATTAAGATAGCCACATTGATCCATGGATAATGGGCTCCAAAAATAATACCAAGGAATGAGATGGGAAGTTTGAAGCCCTTACTCTCAACCAGACCACAAAAGCCACCTACAGTGGTATGGCCTCAGGGTGTGGCTTTCCTGGGTCACCGAGGTACAGCTGTGCATATCCTGGGGCTAGATGCTCTCCTTCTTGTAGCAGCTTTCTTTACATTAGTTCTAGCAGGCATAAGGCCATAAAAATTGCTGGTTTCTGGTCAGCTCAGCTGATATCCTGTGATCCCAAAGCTGTTTGATCCCCAGGAAGTGTGCAGAGCACAATAGCTCCTTTCAGCAGCAGCATGGGGCATATTTTTACAAGCTATGATTTTCTGATACCTCGCCCCTTACCATGTATCCCAGTCCCTTGGCATTTTAACAGCTCTCCATGAGTCCCTCTCCTATTTCTTCCCATCCTTGCTCCATGCAAGTGCACTTTGTGAGGCCAATTGACCTGCCCAAAACATCCAAGTGCTCAGTACCACCCATTTATCATCATCTGTGGCAGTGGGGCTGCTGCCCCTTTCCTGAGGGCTCAGGAGCAATCCCATGTGTAGCCACGGGTTAGTACAGGGAGAGGCAAAGCAAGGACGGGGAGATTTAGGGAGGTTTGGGGAGGTTTCGGGTGGAACGCCTGGCTCCGAATTAGGCGATGGATTGAGGAGCAGGGAGGTGGGGGAGCGGAGAGGCAGCTGTCCCAAAAGGAGACATTCGGCCCCATCCAGTGGCAACTCGGAAAATTGCAGACAAACGCAGCTCAATTAATTTTATCTGAGGATTAAATACCTGCGTAGTTCACTTCCCTGTTGCTCTGCCACAATCAAGAGTTACCAATGCCACATTCTTTTGCGAATAAGAAATGTTCTGGGCATTTTCAGCAGCACGGATTTAAATGTATTCAAATACACTTGCTAAAGGGAAAGTTTAGAAATGGATACTTTCTTTGCAACAATAAATTCAGTTAATCTAAAAAGCACTAATTTGATTTTTTTTTTCCAAGTACCAGCACTGTTCCTCACTGAAAGTATTGTCAGGTTTGTCAGGTTCTAGTATAATATCCATGCAACTATTTAGTGTAATGCTTAGAAATATAGCTAAGATTACAGGATGTGCCTATGCCTCACATAGAAGGGTACAACCTCCTATGTGCTGCGTAAACGTTACAAATGATACAGGTTTGGTGGAAGGTAATATGGTTTGTTTTAGTTCCAGCCAGGGCTGCAAACCATCCCATTCCCTGACCCTTACTCAGCACAACCCCAGCAGGGGCACAAGGGCAACCTTGCAAATACAGTTTCCCACTATTGGAAGCTTAGTACAAAATGGATTTTTATTACCCCCTGTATGAACTACAGATTTGGAAACTGTGAATGTGTTTTTCAGCACTTGAACATTGTCACAGCAGTAAATGGATATGAAATGATGCTCTTACTAGCACTGAAGTGTTGTCCAGGGTTACAAATTGTTGGGCTTGAAATGAATCAACAAACAGCTCAGAAGCCTGATGTCCTGATTTCTAATGCTGCCTACAAAGGTGGGGAAGAGTAGAGAGCAGGCTTTGCATCCCAGCTCAGCTCCATTTCAAGTACAGAAAGCCAGGCTAAAGTCTATGAGACTCTTGCACAGGATAGAAGTTTCCAGCACCACTTGCTACAGCTTATGAGCCATGTTCCCTTCCTCATGTGCTGTTCTGTCAGCAGTGGAATTGCTGGAAGGGGCCTGTTCATCTGGGAAAGCAGATCCATGTCCAGATGGAGATCCCTAGTTCAAACTCAACCAGCCTGAAGACCCTTTGTGACTACCATCAGCATACCCAATCTTCCCTCCACTTATGTACTTTTCTTCTGAAATACCTGTGAAGAGCTTTGAAAGCAATCCTGTGATTGAATCTGTTAATTATCTTCTCTCCTCCACACCTTCTGTTATGTTCATTTAAGGAAAAATCAATCTAAAACCTACTTCTGTGAAAATGAATGCAGACACCTAAAGAAAAGATGAGCCGATTTCCATCTACCTCAGTGTGAAGTATCCCACAAAGAAAATCCCTCCACCTCTGCTGCCAAAATCCCAAACTCTCACTTTTTTTGAATATTGATCATGCCAGTCTTGGTGCTTTTGGATGCAGAGCATAACTTTTCTGATGGGATCACACCCATGGAAAGCCACCACATCAGCCACCCAGCTGGAAGGACTCTTCTTATTGCCTTGCCTGCAGCATGTGCTGACCAGAGAAGATTTAACAGAGGGAGGAGGTCTGAAAGTGATGCAGGCTGCAGCAACCTCCACCAAAATTCAATATCATTCCAATAATCTGTTAAAAGGTCACTGAATAGTGAGTAATTCATCTCGCAGCTGATAGCAAGATGATAGCATTGCTGGCACACAGCCTCCCTGCTCACACAGATAACTTGCTAAGTGAGGCCATTTTCTGTGAAAGACAAAGCTGGGGTTAGAAACACAGCCCTCTCACTGGGAGCTGGATTTTCAGTTTAATCTCATGTTAGAGGATTTCAAATGTCACCGAGGCACCCAGCTGGATCCTGGGAAGTGGAAAAGCATGGGTGAGCCGGCAAGTTTCCATGCATCCAAAATAGCCAGAAAACAATAGAATGGCTGGGAAAGCACTTTTCTGGAGGGAGAAAGCAGGGGTCCTGTTTCTGAGTGTCTTTGGGCAAAGAGAGAAGATGCTCCAAGTCGGTGCCTCCCCTCTGCACTGCCACAACACCTTCCCACAGCTCTACAAAGTGCCCCAGGCTGCTCTGGCACCAGATCACAGCTCTAGCAGGTGCCTGATGTTCATGGAATCCCCTCTACACCCCAGCTGGGGGTCTCCAGGTGACTGTTTCCCTCTGTGTCCTCTCTCAGTTGCTGAGCCTGGTGCTGGCACCAGCACTGCCTGAGCACCCGGGGCTGCATCCTGCAGCCCAGTGGGAAGGGGCTCCTCTCCAGCCCAGCTGCAGCTGACTGGCACGGGGGTGTGAGGCATTTGTGGTCAAATTCTCAGCCAGCATCAAACACCTCCATTCCTGAGGTCAGTTTTTTCTGAACAAGGACCTAGTTTCTGAGCAAACAGCTGAGTTTTGTGTCAAGGCAGGAGAAAATACGCAACTGCTGCTTCGCTGTAACAAACTCCCTGTTCTTTACATTCCCAAGGATCTCAGACAAAAACCTCTGATCTACTGTAGTAAATAGAGCATGAAAATCAGGTTTGGGCTTCAGTTTTATCCATGACGTTAGCTCTGCCTTCCGTTTTTTTCTCCTGCAGGGTGAAGTACTAATGAAAAAAGTGAAAGTCACTGCTAATAATCTGGGGGTTATTTTTCCTTTCCTTTCTTTCAAACCCGGGTAAGGTGGATTTTAGCAAGAATGGATTTATAGTTCAGAGCTCTCCCACGAGCCCTCATTGTGCTGCTGGTTAAGTCACTGCACCATTGGCATCTCCTAGATGGGAGCTGGGATCCTCCCAGCTAGAATCTGCCCATCTCCCAGCTTCTCACTACCTCCTGCAGAGAAATGGTTGGGAAAAAAAGGAAAATAAAGTCCGCAGATCAACTGCTTTCCCACCAAGAAACCAACTTTTCTCAAAATGCATGGGAATTATTGACTTCTGTTATTTTTCACAGGGTTTCTGGGGCCTGGGAGAGCACTGACATTAGAGGCTGCAAGTTTGCAGCAGTCACCCATGACACAGGACACATTTCCTGCCTCTTTTCCATCCAGGCTGATAACCACTCTGGCCATCCATGATGGGAGGCAGTTTTCCAGTGAGCTCTGGGAGCATCCCTGAGCATACTCAGCTGCTCAGAAGCAAAGTTGGGATGAAGTTGCAGTCAGGCTTGTCCAAAGCTGTAAAAAGCCTGACGGACTCAGCTCGCTGTCTCTTTTGCTGTACTCTCTCATCAAAAGCAAAGCATGGCAGAGAGGCATCTCGCTCTTGAAAGGGACTGGCAGGGAGTGTGGGTGGAAACACAGTGGTGGCTCGGATCAGGTTATCAATCATCCCTTCACAACGTGGAGTTGGGGCCACTCGAGTCACTGCTTGACTGAGTGTCCCGTGGTTGCCAGAAAACCACATGGCCCAAGCAGCTGCTGAGCAGTCAGCCAGGCAAACACCAGGGATGGCAAGGGGAGAAGAAAAGCAAAGCCTTCAGCCACTTCTCTTGGTTCAGAGAACAACTAAATATGAATGTGATGATAGGCTTGGTTATTACCCCCATTTTAATTGAGGGTAGGGGTTGCCCAGGTTGCTAAATTCAGCCCCCCGGGGAAGCTGCCCCGAGCTCTACTGAGGCGGAGAAGGAAGGTTCCTGAACTGCAAAGTGCTGTGGGTTTGCAGAAACCCAGACAAAGTCCTGGCTTTTCAGAGGGATCTGTTGTAGAAAGTTGTCTTCTAATGCAGGCAGTGGGAATTAACATCACTACTTAAATAATATTGCATGGTGGTGAATTAATAGTGCCTGGATAGTAAGCCACTCCCTGACTTGGCAGAAGTCCCTCTTTGATGCTCAGCTAGAGAAAGATTACTTTCCAGAAATTCATAAGCAGAGGTTCTTTGCATCACAAAAGTCTCCTATTGCTCCTATAGCATTTTCCAGGGGATTATTTTGGAACAACTCACAGGGTCAAGGCCTCTGTGTGACTACATGGTCCATTTGGTAGCTACAGTCCTATTAGTGCTCCTTTCAGCTCTGCTTTCTGTGGGAAACCTTGCCTGTTGCTAATGCTGCTGACCTCCCAAAAGGCTTTGAGGGCCAGTGATGGCAAATGCTGTATAAGAGCAAGATGTTGTTGCAATTTGCCAGAGTCATTAAGTGCATTCTGGCAGGTAATGAGTATATGACATATGTCTGTACAATAATGCAGCAACTTTAGAGTGTTGAAAAGGAGTTTGTGCTTTCTAAAAGCCCTAGGTTTAAAGAAGGGAATGAGGGCACAGCTGCTTTTGGCAGAGGAGCCACGTAGGGGGAGGATGAGAGATGTAAAGGCTGTGGGAAAGGACAGCCAAGCCTAGCAGCCCTCTTCATCTGCCTCCTCTTCATATCTTCTACTTTCAGACCATCCCAGTGATGGTTGTCCTACAGTGAGCTCTTGCCCTGGAGGGAACCTGGAGGGAAACCAGCCACCCTGGGGGACCTGGGAAGTCACCATGGGAGGCTGGCAGAGGACCCATGCCCTGAACACACACATGTGACTCTGCCCAGTCACCACAAGAAGCCAGGTCTTGATGTGGGTTCCTAAAAGTTCCAGGGCCAAAGAGTGATACAAAGTGCCTCCTGCTGCCAGCAGAGAAGTCCCTGCTGGCTTCTCCTGCTTGGTGCAGCACTTCTCCTGCCAGTGGCAGGAAACCCTCCTCTCTTTAGCTGTGCTGTCCAAGTTGATGTGAGCAGTAAACGTACAACTTGAGTGTGAATCAACATCATGATTCATCCTTCCTGCAATGTATCCTTTCACTGTGATTAAACAGCTATTCTATAAGACACGAACTTCACTTAAGAGTACATGGTTTATTTGGGTTTGGGAATACAGATGCGGTCCTGCTCAAACTGCCATGCCCGGGAGCCAGTGACAGAATATAAAAATAGCTTATGCTGTCAGCATGGCTTTTTCTTATTTGTATTCTGAGTATCATCACTTTGGCAGGCACAGGAAGCTCTTCTTGTTTGCATTTTATTTTGCCTGCAGAAAATTTACAGTTCAAATGACTTCTCTATGCTTCATCAGACTAATCGGATGACAAATTGCTTGAGCTACAGAGAAGAGACCTCAGACAACAGAAAATAGTAATGGAAGAAAAAATTAAATGTTTGCTTTTGGTAGGAGCACAGATTTTGATTCATAGCAATCCCAGTTTTCATTTTTTCCTTCTATATTTGTGCAAGGCTTTGTGAAATGGGAATCGGATTATTTAATCTGATTACAAGGATGTAAAGGCTCGGCATCATCATTTTCTTCAGTGGCACAAAGCCTCAGAAATGCTTCCTGTCCTTAACCAAAACAAACAGCTATGTACTCTATTTGTGCTGCACTCCCTGATTCCACTGAAGCTTCATAAAGCATCCAGGGAGGGGCTTATTTTGTCCTCATCTTATTTATTGGTTTTGATGGCTTGCTGCTACCCAGAAAGGGTAGTTTAAAAAATACCCAAAGATTTGTCCCTTTTTTCAGAAGGGAACGGGGAGATGGGATGGGTTTTCTCTCCTAGCTGTGCTATTTGACCTTGCCTGGAGTGACAGAGCAAAAGAAATAAAGATATGTTGCCCTAGTTTTCAGTAAGAACCTTAACACAGACTAAATGTCAGGTTTTGAGCTCTGGACTGCCCTTGAAAATAAGTTTACTCTTAAATTTCCACGAAGCATTATTTTCCATGCCAGGACTCTCTTCTGAGCTGGCATTCATCTTACAGGCAGAACTGTGGCACCATCTTCTGGATGACTCTTTCGACAATAAAAAATAACCCACCTAAAGAGAAGATGTTCCTTTATCAGCCCTAACAATGAGAGCAGCTTGAATATTCATCGACTCTGCACTCCTGATTACAGCAGGCTTTAAATCATTTAATTATGCCATCCATTTTGGAAACACTAAGAGCTAGTCAAACTCTTGATTGCTGAATATTTTTGCTAGGGAATACAGGTTTTTGCCTCTGAAAGGATAGTTCTACCCATAGAGCAGTAACAAGAAGTGCCCCATATATTCACCACTGGGGCATAACTCTCCCCTTTGTGAGGTTCTGAGCTCTGGCCATTCTATAGTGAAACAACTACAAATTATTCTCCCTCTCACTGTTACTCATTAAAGGTTTGCATTTTGTAAGGAGAAAACTGAAGACAGAGGTGCAAAAGGAATTTGGAAAAGCAGCCTGGGAATGCCTATGGATGTAATGCACAGCCCAAGATACCTGCAACAGCCTAACAGAGAATTAGAAAAGTTTACAGGCTTCTTATAATCACAGCTTTCCTGAACACAGCCTTTAGAGCAGTAATTACAGTTAACCCCCTGAGGCATCCAGCTACCTAAGGATAGCAAGCAGCTTTTTGGCATGAGGGAGTTTTAGGAAGATTCTGATGCATGGCAGCTCTGCTGCCCCTTGGCTGCCAGGCTTCTTGTTCTGTATATCCCCTCAGTGCAAGGGATTTTTAAAAAGCATTTCTTACTCATGGACTTGTGTTATTTTCAAGTATTTTATTTGGTGGTGACCACTGGAAACTCAGTAACAGGAGTTGGATTTCAATTATTGACTGTGGGTCATCCATCAAGGTCATTTTTTCTTTATTTCTCATGACACTGATGTCTTTTATATTTGTTGTGACTAAAATAACAAGCTCTTTGGATTCTGTTTTTGGCTGGAGATATGGGACTGGGACCTGCAGAGCCTCCTCACCTCTGCTGACTTTTCCTTTGCAGGTTACACACCAAGAAAGGTGAAGCTGATGGGCTGCAGCTTTCCCCTTGGGAACCCATTGCACTGCATATCATAGCAATCCTGTGTGAAAGGTAAACCCAAACACTCCAAACATACTTGGGGCTGACACTTGGTAAATTCTCCACAGTGTCAGACAGTGCGAGATGGAAGGCAGAGCTCTCTGCCCCTGCTCTCAGGTGAGCAGCAGTTCAAATGTTTCAGAGTCCATTCACTTGCACTCCCAGTCCTCATGCTTAAATCCAGAGTAGAAAGCATCAGCCCATTGAAAGGATCCTTTATCCTTTGTGTGTGCTGTGATGTGGGCTGCCTTTTGATAGCTCTCAGACGCTGTATGTCATCACTACAATCACACCATTTATCTCGGATGAGCAGTAAATGGTGTTTTCGTAGTTCTATATCATGACATACAAAACCACTCCAAAGGAACTGGCATTGCCTGACATTTATGCTGTGTGACCGATCTGCTCATTCACATATGGAGACCAGTTATGGTTCCCAGCAGCATATAATACATCAGATGGGATTTCTGGGGGTCATATTGCTGCACCTGTAAGAACAAGAGGCAGTTAACTAAGGTTGCCTCCCTCAGCAGCAGCTTGAAGATGCAATAACCTGCTTGAAACAGTGAAGGGGATCAATGACCCAACCCTGCCCCCAGGAAGTTCATGGGACTCCTACTGCCCCCAGTGATGGTTTCTGGGCTCAGGCTCTCACTCCTGCAGCACAGGGTACTCCACCCCAACCAAAATCAGCACCCAAAGCTGCCCAGCTCAAGTTGGTAGGATGAGCAGGACCTCAGCCACCTGACACCATCTACAGAGCCTTGGTCCTTCTGCAGAAATCAGCTCCTGGAACCACTCCGAGGTCCCCACGGGTCACTGCATGCCACTTACCCTGCACCACTCTTAATCCTATCAGCAGCAGAATCTTCACTCACATGTCCAGTAACTGAAAACACTGGGAATTTTGGCTTGCATGCTGGTGTGTAGAAAAATGTTATGGGGAGGCATTAAGCTCACACTGTGACACGTGGCATATTCCAGAGGATAGCAGATATTCCTGCTCCTTTTCCTTTGAGATTACACATGGTTACAGTACAGCAGGGGTTGGAAGAGCACAGGTAAATAACTGGCCCAATAACTACCAACTCCCAGGGAAAAAACATTGCTTAGTCCTTTGTTCTCTCTCCCTGAAGTTAAACTCTAGCTACACAGTGGAGCAAAGACCTCTGCTCTAGTTCTCTCTCCTTGAAATTAAAGTCTATCTGCACAAAATAGCTCCAAAGAGAGCTTTTCACTCCACAGCTCCAAAATGTATTAGGGAAAACATATGCATGGTGTGATTAGGTCATCCATACAATGAAAAACGATTTATGCTTCAGCCACTTGCTGTCCCTGGTGTTATTCTGTGCTTGAAACTGAAGTAAAAGGAAAGTTCATTTGACATACAAGTGCTTTGATCTTCAAAGCCTCCAAAGAATACAGGTCCAGATGCTACACTGTTGATTAGAGTAGGACCAAGAGTGTGCAAATGACATGCAAATATATTTGCAATCTTTAAATCCTGATGATATCTAGGTTTGTTTAAATCACCCTCCCTCTTTTGCTTTTCTCACAGGAATGTGCATGGCAGGATCTGACTGCACAGATGTTTAGGAAGAAGCTTTTATCTGTGCAAATTCAAAGGCTCCTTCACAAACCAATATATTCTGATCTGTGCCAGAAGTTCTCACAGAACCATCTTTTCTCCCTCATCAACTACACAATTACCTATGGCAAGAGAATCAAATATCCAATCTGATAGACATCCACGACATACTTGGTTTTCTTGGCAAGGCTTTCAAAGTATTTTTGTTCTCCATTCCTATAGCTCCTAGCAAGACCAAGGCTGTAAATCACTCTTCAATACAAGTAATAAGTACCACCTCTGTTTCACTTGGGGTTAAACACAGTTTTGAAGTTAATATGCTCAAGCAGAGACAATATTATCCTTTATTCAGGAAGAAAAGATTAATTATCTAGATAGTAGTTTCGGGAAGCATGAGGCTCCTTTGCTCATGTCCTCGGGGAGAGGCCAAGTGATGCTTCTGCAAGGAGCTTGAGAGCTCAGGGTGGCTTGGAGGGGGCTGCTCAATAGAAGAAAATAGTCCTGTGTGCATTGAGACTGTGGCCAGCACCAGAGTTGGTGGCAGTAGATGAAATGCAATGATGACATTTGGCTGAGAGAGTAAAAGGGGCTGCTCTTCAGGCTCTGGCACTAACAGATCTCAGGACTGGATCACAGTCTCACAATGTGTAGTGATTTTCCTAGAGCTGTGTGTGCTTGAGGAATATTTTCAGGTTTCAGTTTGATGAAATGGGAGGTTTTAACCTTCAAGATCATAAAAAATGTTGATCCCCGTGTATCAAAAATTTGACTCTGAGCTTTACTTTAGCAAAACATTTTAAGGTGTCAGGCTTGTGGTTATGAACGATGAAATTGAGCTCCTGAAATACAAGGTAGGCAAACCAGAAAAGAGAACAGTCTCTCCTGGATCCACCAGCTGAAGCCCAGGTGAGTGCAAGAGCCAGCTAAAAGCTGAGAAAGGTGCAGTCACACCCAGCCTGTGCAGGAGCCAGCAGAGGCTGCAGAAAGTGACATCTGGTCTTGGATAATCTGCCTTCCCATACAGAGGCTTTGTGCAAGGGAAAAGCCACTGATCTCAAAGGACTTGTTCCAGATTTAGCTCTGTACAGATCAGAACTAGACCAGCTGCAGCTGCTCTGGGCTGCCAGCCCTGAAGCACCCAGCAGCCTCGGGGTGGGTGCTGCAGCATCCTCGGGGTCAGTGATCCCCCAGGAGAGCCCGGGAGGCTCTGGGTACCACGGGAGTGAGATGCCTCACTGCCTGGTGTTCCATGGGAATGGAAGTGGCCACGGAAATACTTTCTGTTGGTTAAATGAGCCATCCTCAGCCAGAAAACTGGCTCACTCCAACTTCTTGATGCAGCAAACAGGGCTGGGAAGGGGACTGCAGAAAGGGGGGTGAGTTCATCACCTGCTGCCTGTGCTCTATTCAAAGCCAGTGCTTTGAAAATCCTCTCTGGAACTCACATCACTCATTTAAAGCCTTTGAGTGACAGCTTTCTCCCCCCTTCCCTGATCCTTTCCTCAGTGTGTGGGCAATGTGGCTTTTCCATCCCAAACCTACTATGAATTTCACAAGCAGAGGTAGTATAAAGGGTAAAAGCCATACAGCAGGGAAAGGGAGATGATAACCTATGAGTGCTGCCAGGTGTGTCCAGGCAGTGTGATGGCTAAGCAGAGGAAGTTTGACTAAAAATATCTACTGTGACAAATTGCACAAGAAAACAACCCCCAAATTAATATTTATCAAATATTTAGGCTTCCCTGATTTCACTTTGAATGACAGGATTTTTTTGCAAGCTCAGATTAACATGTAATATCCATATAATCAGGCCATTATTTGCAAAAATTACTCCTGTCATCACAGAATACAAGCAAGTTTTTCTTTTTGATGCTTCAGCAAATTGGTTAGGACCTATTTGCTTTACCATCAATGTTTATAGCTTACCAATGGTCCTCAATTTATGTTCTTTCCCCATGACCTAAATGTTTTGCTTTTATAAAAGAAATATGAAATATTCCTCATTTTCTCACAATGAACTGAGTTGTTCTGAAAGAATTAGATGAAAGACAACTATACAGCCCCAAATCCCATAGCACTCATGCTTGCACTGAACAGCACAGAGCAGATTTTGCATGAGATGTCCTGCTTGAGAGATGTGAAAATCTTGTGAATCTCTTGCCTCCTCCTGTCTTAGGCTCATAATTTTCATTACTGGTAAGGGTTGTAACAAAAAAAGAAAAAACAACCCAAAACCTCATTTGAAAACACAAAGAGTGCTGTTCTGGTTTTGTTCATTCAGTGGCTTAATTGTTTTCTTCATTTACTGGCAGGATGGTTTGTGGCCATAGAGATTTTACTGTAAAACAAAGCAAGCTGTCCCTGGTTTTCACATCAAAGGAAAGGAACATGTTATGAAATCTATTTTGAAAAGCTTTTCAATCACCAGACCTGTGTCTTTTTTTAATTAATCCAGTTATTTAAAGTGATAGAGTATTTTCTGCAACACTGCAAAGATATGGCATTGCTTTTAGATCAGTAAATCCCAATAAGGAGGCACCTTTGCACATCAATTACCACGATTTTTACTTCTAAAATGTAGCAGCTCCTGTGGGTTCTGGGTCTGCATGCTTGGACAGTGAATAATGAATGTGGGGGAGATCAGATCTTGAGCTGGAGGAGCCCTTTCTTCTCCCCCTTGGATCAGTTACCTCCCCACAATGTATATTTTAAAATCTTTTCCTCCAGCAGAGCAGGACTGGATTAGGTCTTTGCACACTCATCCGCTTTGCTTAAGACTTCTATATAATTTTAGAATTAAAAATTCATTAATTTAACAAAATATTCTTCAGGCTTTATGCTTTATTTCCCCTTTTCCCTCATTCCTCTCATGTGAGAGACAAAAAGAGCCTGGACATGTTGGTCGCTGCTCCCTCTCTCCCAGGGCAGAGTCAGGACCAGGGAGCTGGGTGCTGGGTGCCACACTCCTCTCCTGCATATATTTGGATTTGCAGGTAGCCTGCACTACACCCAGGAGGACAGGAAGGAGACTGTCTAGGGGAGACTCAAGAGCTTTATTTATAGAGTATCCAAACCCAGATTATTAAATACTGCTGAGACACGAGCTTGGGCAAAGCAGATTTTGGGATATGCTCCTCTCCATCACACTAGGAAAGGCTGTTGTCAAAACACAACTGAGCTTTCAGTCTAAACACTACTGGCACTGTCAGATCCACCCTCAGAGAGACACCATGGAACAGGCTAAGCTTCAGTAGATGATTTTAACACCCTCCTGGGACACCCCCTGTGCCAGAACTGATGGAGCCAGGCTCAGTTTCAGGCTTGAACCCGAACCCCAGCACCAACCTCTGTCCCTTTCCTCTCTGCACCTTTCCCTGTGATTACACCTTTCCTATTCCTGGGTGGCCATCACATCACATCACATCACATCACATCACATCACATCACATCACATCACACAACATCCCAAATCACACAGGGGTGCAGACACCCCTTGAACCCCACTGAAAACACCACTCCTGAGCAGATCCATAACAGTGTTTTATCCTGGCTCATAGCTGTCCTCCTCTGCATGAATAGCCAGACCCTGCCTTTCTACTCATACTTGATGAGCTCCCTGTTTAAGGCCAGAACAGATGGATTTGGTCCTTTGGTCACAGATGTGTCCCTATAGCTTGCACTTCTATGGGGAAACACTGCCAGTGAAGTGCTGGGACTGTCACCTACTAAGATATGTGCATGAATATAGATGGATACACACACACTGGGCTCCTCTACAGGTCTCCAGGCTCACCAGGAAGTTCTGGTGCATACAGGTCATTGAAATAAACTCTATGGCCTTTGCAAAGGTCAGCCTGCTCCTCAAGTTGCTTCTGCCAAGGCAGATTTGGAGGAAAGCAGTGCAGTGTCACCACACCGCCTTTTGTTGACAGCAGCCTAGGGGTAAAGGAACCTTCTTCATTTTCTTCTCCAAGCTTCCTTTCTTCCCTAGGCCTACCAAATGCTCTCAGACAGCCTGAGCTTATCATTTTCCCCAGATACTTCAGAAACTCAAGCCTTTGTTTTCCATCTCCCTGACTGATTCTGTGAGAGCTGCCATAGCCCCCAGCTCCTTCTGCACCTGAAGAAATGTCCTTGTAGGACTTCAGATGTTTCTGAAAACTGCAGCAGGAAATATAGTCAAAAGCCAAAGTTGGAGGAAGAGAGTGAAGAGGTGATAAAACTCAAGAAGAGGAACAGAAAGAAAGATGCTGCAGAATTCCCTTCCTTCTGCTACTCCTTTTTTGTTTTTTTTTCTTTCATACCCTGAGATTTTTCTCATTGTTAAGAAAAATTACCTTCAGCAGGAAAAGAAGATTTATTTTTCTTAGGAAGCATATAGCTAAAAAGAAGACTGAACCAAGAGATGACCCCCCACCCCTCAAAGAAAAAAACCAAACCAAACCAAACCCAAACTCCTGACCAATTGACTTTCTGATGTCTTTGGGAGTGGCCAACTCAATATAATCCCAGCAGTCCCTATCTGTGCTTCAGCTGCAGCTATTGGAGGGTTTTGTGCTGGGTTGTGTCTGCTTTCTTTTTAATTGCTCTCTGAGTTGTATTTGTGGGTTTTTAAGTTCCTTTTTTTTTTTTTCCCATTTTACTTTTCCACTTCAATTTTCCTGCTGTTTCTGGTAACACCTTTTCACCATGACTTGTTGTTAGTGGTCTCTGCTTGCTCTCTGTCCTGCTGGGTCTCCTGGTGTTTCTCTTTCCAGCAAGGGGAGAGGGTATCTAAGTTGTTCAAAACAAAAGAAATTAATTTTCTCTGCAGCTTCAGAGACTGTGGGTGTTTGGACAACTCTAAAAGGTTATTTCTAACCAGATGGGAAGGCTAATTTATAGTCATGAAAACTGGGTGTTGTTGGGTAAGTAGGAATAACACATTGGCTGGCTCTCTGTGCTTTGCAATGCCTAAATGATAACTTCAGTAGCAATCAAATAGATTCCCTCAGAAACAGGTTAAGAAGGGGGTTTTTCCTCTTCCACACTGTTCCTGGCCAAGGTTTGACTGGTTATGAGAATCCAGGCTCTGCTCCACATGCACAGGGGGCTTTCCCTGCCAGCACCTGAGTCCTCAGCTGAGGTGAGGATGCAGCAGGGGCTAGGGGTCCTTAAGGGGGTTTCAGTGTTGCCCATCATGGGGGGAAGAGCTGGGGGACCTATTCCCACCCTTGTGAGAGGGAAAATGAACTCAGGAGCCTGCTGAAATGGGCAGAATTTCCTTTTTTTTATTTTTTTTTTTTCGTTTTATTCATTCCACCGAACTTCTAAAAAAAAAAATTGTGGTGGGTTTTTTGTTGTTGTTTTTTTTTTTAAACCAGTTTCCTTTTGATGAAACACAAATTCAAAAGCCACAGATTAAAAAAAAAACCACAGTCCTGGGAGGTGGGAATGGATTTCAGTGTTCTCAGCAAGGCTATAAATAGTCCACCAGCAGCCAGCATGATTGTTGCAACAGCTTTGGCCAGATTGCAGATCTGAAGGAAATCCAGATAAAGTTTAGCATGAGAAGGGGGTGTTATGTTAATTTTAATGGAAAGGGATGTCTCCAGTTGTTTTCTGGTGGTTATTTATTGTTTTAAGCAGTTCTCTTTATGAAAGGTAATGATTCTTCTGTTTTGAGGTACTACTGATAATTGCAGTTCAGCACAAACTATTTATGCTCTTAGCAAATTTTCTAATTATATCCAGCAAAGTTCTTTATTAAAACCTGAAGGTTTACAGCCCTGTTTCTTCTTCAACCCCAAAGCTTGAGAAAGCAGTTGGAAGAACTGAAGTCAGCATGAGGAAAGCAAAGATAATGTGTGAATTGCCTGCAAGGAGAACAAGGGTGGGGGCTGCCACAGGCAGGAGAGGTTCTTGCTTTCCCATAATATGCACTTTTTGAGTCCATTTTCTGGTCTTGACCCCAAAAAGCGGGATGTAGAAAGCTGTTCATTTGCTAAAAGTTTCTTGAAATCCTGTTGAAGATTACAGGAGTTGCTGCCAGACTTGACTCTTCTGTCCATCCATTGAGAACTAATTAGATGCCTTCCACAAAAAGATCCCAGTGGGTCACTGTTTTTAATGCTTTTCCTGGCCAGTGAAGCCTGCTGAGTACTTTGATCTGGTTTGCATCCCCCTCTTGCTGCTGTGACCTTGCTTGGGCTCTGCAGCAGATGAAGCTTTGGGCATCTGCAGCCCCCTCCTTGGGGCACAGTTTGGAAAGGATGATGTGAGGTTTGGAATTCCCCTCTCCTGGAGATGAGGTTGAATTTTTCCTCCTGTGCTTGCTGTAAGAGTTCAGCCCAGCAGGCAGCAGGGCACAAGGCAAGTGGGAGTTTGAAGGAGAAGAAGCTCTTGCTGCCCTTGGAAGTCCTGGGGCACCCAGGCTGCAGTGCACATGGAGTTACATGGCTTTGGGATGGTTCCTATGCTTGGGGGTTTTATTAGCTATTTTACACAGCTGGCTGTGAAAAAAATGCCTTTCAGCTTGAAGGGATGAGCTGGTGGGAATCTGGGGATTTTGGTGGGTTTGTTTTTTCTGCTTTGGGGGTTGGGATATTTGCTCCTTCTGTACTGCCAAATGGCAGAGCTTCAGTCCAGACTAAGGGAGGCAATTTGATGCTCCCCCAGCAAGGGAAGGACAGGGAAATAGCTCTTGGGATAGAGCTGTGCATGCAGTATGTCTACTACCTCAGCCCTTTCTAAGGATGCAAGAAGTGTGTGTGTGTCCTTTAAACCACTACTCAGGATCAAAAATTAGGTTTTGTGGTATTTCTCATTCCAGCATCAGTCCTGGGGCTAGTAAGGTGAACCTCACCACTGGCTAGCCCTGACCTTCCAATCTCTTGCCCTGAAAAGAGCTTTTCCCATGTGAAACAGCAGCAAGGTAGGTTCAGGGCACTCACTATTTGATGCCTTACATGGGGCATTGAGCCAAGGCATGGCAGGGGGGTGCAGATGTGTCCCTCATGGGGCTGGGGCAGTGAGGAGCATCATCTCCGTGTAGGGACACGGTGCACCCTGTGGTTACCCCAAAGCAGCTCTGGGTTCTGCAGAGCTGGTGCATTGACATTTTTCCTCTTCCTTTAAGAAAAAATCTAGCATTTAAACATTTGCTTTGGTAAAGGATGAAAGGGAAAAGTAGGTCGGATTTGAAGGATCCAAGCCCTGACAGCGTCCCTTTAGAGTTCCAGACCCAGGTTTTTGGAGAGAGACAAAACATGACTGCAGCAGTGCTCCTCAAACTCCACTGTGCTCTTTGTGTTCCTGTCTACAAAAGCACTCTGAAAATGCCCAGAATAAAGGATAACCCCATGATTTAAGGGAGGGTTTTGGTTACCAACAATATATTTATGAAATGAAGCTACCCTACTTCAGCTCCTTTGAAACTTAGCTGGGTTTTACCAGGAAGCAAGGTTATTTTTTTTTGCTTTTAAATAGTCTAAGCTAAATTAGCTGGAACCTAATTACAGAATGCTTTTGATTAAAGCCAGACAATGCGCTCTGGAAGCTAGGATCAAAGTGACAAGATTCTGTGTCAGTGAAGGATTAAGAAGGAAAAAAAATCACTGATTAATTTCAAAAATCAAACCAGGGTTGCTCTTTATACACAGCACAATGGTTGCAGTGAAGTCAGACAAACCTTTTGGACTCAGGAAAACTTGACTTTCAATAATGGCTTTTATTTTAATTTCACAGGCATGTAACTGAATTCCAAGAAGAAATGCCAAAGATTATTTCTGCGGCTATTCTTAGAGATCAGGAGAGAAATAATTGTAAGTCTTGTGTGGAATCTAGCAATCTCATTAAGGTAGTTTGACTTGTAGACATGGTAGGTTTTGGTCAACATCAACTGTGCAGCCAAACAGCTGGCTGCTTGCCTTAATCACTGAACCTTTAGAAACTGCTTCATAATTATTTTCATATCATGGTTTGAAAATGACCCTGCTTAAGAAATTGTGCATGTTGCTAGAAAAACAAATGCTGATTCAACAAAGCTCCTTTTAAAAATACTTCTGTACCTCCAGCTTAATAAGGAGCAATGGCCTCATTGCTCTAATGATTGGTATTCTGAAAGCTCCCCATGTAATAGCAATATATTGAGACATGCATTTATTCCAAGCTATTTTTCTCTGAAACAAGCACTTGTGGGTTTCCGTCTGGAGACTTTTTTTCATCTTCCAAAGGTGGAATATTTTGCAGTACTGTGGCTTTTTAGTTCGTTAACTTTAACATACAGTAGAGGGGATTGATACCCTACTTTGGCCCTGTCCTCTGCAAGGAAATTTAGGAAATGAGATGCCTTGGGAAATAAGGTTTCATGAGGATTATTTATAGGAGTGGTGCAAACCTAGGATTTGAAAATGAAAAAAGGTGAGAGTCTCATGGGTGGCAGAAAGTGTGGTACAGGAGGTGGCTGGGACCTAATGGGCACAAAGTGATCTCTACTACAGATCCCAACATGTATTTTCTGGTCACATGCAAGGCAATTGTTGGCTACCTCAAGGCCTGGTATTTTGTTGCTTATCTATTATTGAATTTTAGATTGAAGACATCAAACAAATGAAGCCAAGCATGACTGGCAGTTGGCATTAGGTTGGGAGAGTCAAGTCCCTTGTGCCAGGAAAAGGTTAAAAGTTCCCTGGTGCAGAATACAGCCCGAGGGGAAAATATTGTAACCTAATCAAAATGACTGGTAGCTTTAAAAACAAGAGAAAGATCCAAGAGATGGCACCAAGCTCTCCCTTTCTGGGGATGATGTCTTGTGAACAAATTTGATGGGGACCCTGAGAGGATGAAATGACCCTCGACAGTGCAGATCTTGAGAAGAGTGACAGGTAGAGTGTGAGACTGAGGCCTGGCTGGAGCTGGGAAATCTGGTGTGCTAAGTGCCATCTGGTCCTCCTTGCGCGTGTGCGAGACCTCATTTCCACACCCAACTGCTCACAAAATTTTAGCACTGGTGCTATCACCAGTTGCCTTAAACTCACTTCAAACTGGGTGACCCCACCGTCTGGTCCTCGCTGCTTCAGCCTGGAAGACCCCAGGGTCACGGGCTTTGTGCTCTGCCACATGCCAGGAGAAATGTATTTTTCAACTATTTACTTCTCATAGGTGTGCATGCAGATAGAAGTAAAGCTGCCTTACATTTATTTTTCAACCTAGCAGAAGAAGAGAATCATGCCTTACAGTTTCCCCATTAGCAGAAGGAAGTAAGATTTAAATCAAAGATAACCCAAGCAAAGACAAATCCTCCCTGCCCTCTTTCAGCCCCTTGAGACTGGCACAGCTCTGCCTGCTGCAGCCCTGGGCAGAGGCAGTGTCACTATCACCCCCAAAGTTAGTGTCCCCTTCTTGCAGTAACCATTTCTAAGTTCCCATGGGGACAAATTGATCCTGGGTCACACACACAGGTTCATATTGATCTGCTGCCTGCATTGATCCAATGCTTTCCAGCACACCATGGTCTGCAGCCTGTGGGTGTGGAGCAAGAGGGTGAATTTAGTTGGTCTGGTGCTTGAGGGGAACATAGGAAAGGGTTGGCCAGGTCAGAAGTCTGATGCATTTCTTGATAAAGCCTTGGGGAGAAAACATTTCCAAGGTAAGAGTGAGAGCTAAACGTTCTTGATGCTTTTTCTACTGATACATATTGCCTGATGGATGCAGTTCTTACACTTGCTGTTAAGAGGGAAGTTTTCCATCCTCTGTACCAAAAAAAATTGGGGTGAATGTTTCCCAAGAACAAGAAAGAAACCATTATTTGTAGCTGGACAAGATGATAGTCTTAAAATACAGACTTTAGTTTTTAAACTTACCATATCAAGACTTGTGTCAATTACATTTATTTTTCCAAAGTGAAGTGGGAAGAGCACTGAAATCACAGGATCCTGTAGGTGACTTTCACCCCCAGCAGTGATGCAGGACTTGCACTGCTGAGCTTCTCCTGTGGCACTGCTGGACCCTCTCCAAGGAAAGGAAAGGGTGGGAGGCTCTCCTGCCTTCAGCAGCAGACTCATGGCATGAGGTCCAGTCCTCATGAGACACTCCTGGTCTTTCCAGGCTATTTTTCATTCATCACAGAGGTTGTGACTGCACCTGTACAGCATGTTTTGATTAATGCAAGTCAAGCACAGCCATCCAGGTGTGTGAACAGGGACTGTAATTTCATGTCTTTTTGTATAGGTTCTTGCTGTATTTCCAGTGATTGCAGACATACTCTCTGCTAGAACATTTTTAGAGGGTGTTGTATTATGTAGCATCAAAAAAAGGTGTAGATGTCTCGTGTCATTTGCAGAGCAAGGATTGGACTAGGAGGCTCAAGAACAGGGAAGAGGAGGCTCTTACTTCTGAACTGGGACCATGTGTGAAGAGAGCAGCTGTGAAAGCCAAAGAGAGACCCTCTGCCATGCTGGTCTGAATGCTAATAGCCATCTGGAAGGCTTAATACCAGCTAGAAGAGGCACTGAGCACAGATGATAAAATCAGGTTGCTGCTATGCTGCTATAAGGACTTCCAGCAAAAGGTGGGGATGGGGGAGCACTGAAGGGCACGAAACCAAAACACAGCTGGCACAGTAGAAGGAGAATGGAAAATGAAGCATGAAGGAACTCCTGTAAATGCTGCAAGTCCAAGTGTCCTGAGCTACTGAAGAAACTATCCCTGTTTTCAGAAAGGGCCAACCTACCAGTGGTGAAGATCTTACAGATATTTGTTTTTGTTTTTCTATCTCCAGTGGTTTCTGAAAACTGATGTTAAAGTGCTACTAAATAGCTCAGGTCTGTAATAGGTAATTAAAACAGGAAGAGTGAATTAGGCTTCCAGTTCTCCATGACAATAAATGGAGATTGGGCACGTTTCTTCCAGACGATACTATCAATAACATTAAGAAAGAACGATTCTCCACGTTTCCCCAGTCAACTGTTCAGTTACTAAATGTTTCAGTATATTTTCTTAATCTCTCAGGAGGTTTTTGAGCTGCTTCAACACAACCACAGCTGTATGTCTCTTCTATATGAAAGAAACCTATTAAAGGAAACAGCACATGAGAGTCACTGAAAACCTCAGGCAATGAAATTTCCTACAGCCAAGAATTTTTGTGGTTCCTTGTGCTGTCACAAGATAAATATGGCTGATATCAGACACCAGACCTGAAAATCTCCAGGGGGGAGGATGGTGACCATGTTTCTCTTGGGGAGGGAACTCATTTCTTTTTCAGTTGAGAGAGCTGAAGGCAGGTGGCTCACAATGTCCCAGCTCCTCTGCACCGCTGGGGGCAGCTGTGGCTGGAAGTCTGAGGGTGATTGTTTCATTACCTGCTTGTGCCTTTTGGAGACCTGGGGATGCTCTGTCCCTGTGCCAGTGTGAAGGGACTGTGCCTCCCGTGGCACTGGGCCACCAATAGGCAGTTACTGGAATTGCTGGGAAGTGTTTTGTGTTTTATAGAGGTTTTATTTAAATAAATAAATAAATAAAAAGGTTTTAACTTTTGTAAGAAAAAAGTTGTCTCTTTTTCTTTCCTGTTTTTTCTCCTAGGGAAGGAAGAAAAAGGACATAGAAAGCAACTTTTTTTTTCAATATTTTTTTTCTTATAAAAGAAGAGATGCAATTCTGACCTCAAAGATAGTTTTGATAGGGTAAAAAAAAAAAAAAAAAAAAAAAAGAACTGGACCCAGTTCCCACCAACTTCATCTGGGTTTGTTGAAGAAGCTTGACCTAAAATCCTCTACCTCAAATTTAGATGAAACCTTCAGAAATTCATTCTCTCCCATGTGCATCTTGTGTTTACTCCATTGGTTTTTTTTAAATAGTGATACAGTGTGAGCAAAACTAATTGATTTATTAAACTTTGGCTTCAGGTATTTTGTGGGTAGATTTTGTGGTCTATGACCTAATTAGGGCCCAAGTCCTATTTGAGGGTGGGTGCCTTGGTGGCACAACTGATCAGGATGGCAATTAAGTGGAAATGAAAATGTTTGCAGAATCAGGGGCTGAATCTCATGTCTGGGTGTGTGCTGTTAAATAGGGTGATGGGTTATGCCCTCAGCCCTTTCCCAAGCTTTTGCTAGGTCAGGATCTGGCTCCATCACTCCATCCATAAAACACTTAACCTTCCTGGTGATGTTTTAATGCCACAAAGAACTGGGAACACTGTCAGTGAACGGGGGTGAACAGGGAGCTGCTGCTCCTGCCAGGCTGTGCCACACGCGATGTTTTGTCATTATTAAGGCTGTGTTGGGAAACGAGGCCAGAACGGTGGCAATGCCAGGCAGAAAACGCCGTTCTGCTGTCAAGGAAATGCTACAAAAGCAGGAGGGAGCGAGAGCTGCGGGAGCGGGCGGGCAGCGCTGCAGCGGAGCTTCCGCGGGGGCGGAGGGCGGGCAGGGAAGGATGGGCACGGTGCAACGGGGTGCGAAGCACCCAAATATTCCGAGTTTCTTTGCAGCCGCTGGGGAAGGCACTTTGGTTTTTTTTTTTGTTGCTTCTTATTCTTCCCTCTCCCCCCCCTTCAATCCCCGACGTCTTCCTTTTCCTTCCTGCCTCGAAATAAAAATGATTTAAAATAATAATAATAATAATAATTACTACTAATTAAGAAAGCAGTGGAGTGCCGGGGGACAGACGGGCCGGTCAGCGGGCGGAGGCCGGAGCGTTGCGCGGTGGCGGGGCGGTGCGGGGGGCGCGGGGCCCCGCCCGGCTGCTCCGCCCGGCCTGCGCGGGGGCAGCGCCGCGCATCCCCGACTGGCGGGCGGCTCCGCTCCCCTCCGCTCCCTTCCGCTCCCCTCCGCGGGGCCGCGGCGCCATGGAGGCGGTGGACCAGGTACGCGGAGCCCCGCGGGTTGCGGGAAGGGGAGGGTGTGCGTGTGTGTGTGCGCGGAGGGGGATGAGCGCGGAGCGGGCGCGGAGCTGACCCCCTCTCTCTGCTCGCAGCTCGCCTCCGCCGGCACTTTCCGCGTGGTGAAGGAGCCGCTGGCCTTCCTCAGGGTGCTCGAGTGGGTGAGTCCCGGGGGGTTCGGCTTGGCAGGGGAAGGTTTGGGGGGGGCTGTCCCCAAAGTGCGCGCAGAGCGCTGCGCCCCGCGGAACAGGTGGGAGCGGGGCTGGGACAGCGGCGGGGCTGGGGAAGGGGCGCTGGGGGCGAGGGGCTGAGGCTGGGGGCACTCATCCCACAGAGATGTGGCCGGCGGGGCGGGCTGGGGGTGTGAGAGTGTGTGTGTGTCTGTCTGTCTGTCTCCCTTCTCTTCATCGTTGTGCTGGATGTAAACGATTTTTTTTTTTTAAACAGTGGGGGGAAAAATAATAATAAATAAATCCTCGTTATGCATTTAGCAAACTTGTCTCTGAGCCGAGCGGGGAAGGAGGCAGATAATTGGTGTGCGGAGCAATGTCACTGTGTGTTGCTCTGATGCTCATTCGTAGTGAAGTCTGCAGGTCAAATGACAGCCATCGCCAGTAGGTCTGCGGGAGGAGAGAAGCCTCCCTGAACGGAAAGTTCAGAACATGTCACGGAGGATTAATCACATTCCCCTAACGCCGGCTGGCTGGGGGGTTATGTAAGCTGCATATTTTGGGGGGCTGTGTCCCTGCGTGGGTGCCTTTAGCCACACGCTGGCACCCGCTGCCCACCCACAGGCTGTTTGCCAGGGGGTGTTTTTGGTGTGCTGGGGGCAGCTGTGTGCCCCAGACCTGGGCTCTGCCCATGGTCAGCATCTCTTCTTCCCTGCTGGGTGCCTTTGAGCACCAGGTCCAGCAGAGCTGGGTGGTGGGGAGCTGGTGGTGCCTTGGGCTTGGGACAAGGTGGCCCTGCAGTGGGGTGAACTGGATGGGAACTATGGAGAGGGTCCCTTGTGTTCCTCAAACCAATCCAGTGCTGCTGCTCCTGCCTCAAGAAGTCAGGACATCCAGGGGTTGAGCTCCAGACATCAGTCTAGGGGTGAATCAACCTTCTGCAGTGCTTGCTGGGAAGCAGAAAATGGGGACCAAAGCCATTTCAGTGGCAAATGGCTTCTGGGAGCATGGTCTCTTGACTGTCTGCCTGGTGAAGTTGTGTCTTGTGATGGTTGGGAAGGAAGCTTCTTTGGGAAGGGCTCTGGCCAGTGGGGGTATGGTCTGTGCCCTTCAAGGAAAGTTTCCCCCTGAGTGTGTTGGCATCCTTGGGACAGCAAGTGGAAACTCTTACTCTCTTGGCAGTTTCCTAGTCTGTAACTTCTTCCAGCAGCCAAACAGAAAAGCTGCCTTTGTCGTGGTTGAAAGCCACATGTGGATCTCCTCTGGCTGCTTGATCAGCATGTTGCCTGTTTGTATAGATACAGGAATATAAACACACTCTGCTGCCTCTAAACAGAGCTCTCCTGTCAGGCCTGGGGTGCATCAGGCCTTGGAAATAAGGGGATACAGGAGAAGGATGTAGAGCGTGTTCACATTTAAGATGGCCTGAGAACTTACTTTCTCCTGTTTTGAAATGCTCATGTGAGTAGAATTATGCAGATTTTAAGTGTATGATATCTGTATGTGGAAGTGTTTTCTTCTAATATACACTTGAAATGCTTTCTGGATTATCCAAATTTCATCATGTTGCTCCCATCTTCCATCTCTCACCATGCCTAGTGACTGTTTTCCACTTCTCTCCAACATCTCTAGTCTCAACTCCATGTCCATCTATCCCTCAGTCTCCTTTTGTTTTCCAGCCTAATTACAATTTTCAAAACCCCCAAATGCTCCATCCAATTCTGCCTCCACTTTCCCATTCCCCTGCAGCCCTTGGTGCACTTGATCAGAACAGTCAAATTACTCCACTAATTGCTGGATTTACAGCTGTTTCATTTCAGGTGTTAAATGATGTGTGAGCGGGGATTTTCATGCAAAATGTGCTGGTTTCAGTGGGATTTATTAAACCTGCTCTTGTTAAGGCTGATGAGTTTTTCAGACCTTTACAGTCGTCACCTGTCAGGGGGTGTGACCAATGTGCAAGAGACATGGCAGCTGCATCATAATACACACTTTGGCAGACTTGTAGGAATTGGGAAAGCAAGTGCAAGTAATTTTAATGTTGCCTGTTTTGCCTTATTTTTTTTATCTAAAAGGAAGGTGTCAACTTCTGCTTTTGGAAAACTTAAGGTTTCTTAATGCCTATTGCCCAGAACGCCAAGTTTTTGGTTTCTACCATGAAAAGCAAGCAGGCAGAACACAGAGGTGGGGGGGAAGCCCTTTCTGCAATCAAAGCAGGGAAAAAAACCTCATTTTCTGCCTTGTTGTCTGTGTACTGTAGCCTGTATGCTATTAATGGTGCCTCTTCACACCTCCTACTTGAGTCCCAGATTGCATCTGCAGAGGAATAAGGTTCACAGCCCAGCTGGTGACACAGGGATTCCAGTGTTGGGTGATTCTTGTTCTTGGGGGGAAGGTTTGTGGTGTCGCAGCAAGAGATGGAGGGCTTCTCAGGAGGGCTGGTAGGGTGGAGATGGTGTGGGTGGAAAACTCAGCTGGTTCAGCTGGTCTGGCCTTGAATTTACACTCTCATGTTTTGGGCACTCTGAGTAGGCCCACGTTGGCTCTGTCATTAATAAAGCTCGTGTGTAGTGGTGCTGCTCAAATTAATGTATAAATGAGGGCAAATATTTGCAGGTGTGGAGATAACAGGTGTGACTGTAGGTTTCCCAGGTGTGAAATCACAGCTCTTGCAGAAGCAGTGTATAGGTGTGCAAATTGCAGCTTACCCGCAGTCTGGCTCAGACATCAACCTCTGTCTTGGGGAGCAAGGACTTTATCTGACCCTCCTTAGTCTTTTCCTTTGACTGTCTCCTGGGACCCAGAGAGAAGATGCTGAGATAAGTCTGATTCTTCTGAATATTCACAGCACTGTAATATGTTTTCATTTGTATTTCCCATGTACTTTGTAATCTTATTTACAGTCAAGAAATTACATTTAGACGCCATTAAGAGACAATGCTGGCTGAAGCCCAGGAATGCTTAAAAGAGAAAAAACTGAAACAAAATTAAAATAGAACGAAAAATGATGTAGCAATTAAGTAGGAATTGTGTTTTCTGAGAACTCAGAGCTCCACCTTGGATTGTGTACTTACAATGTACGGATCACAGATCTGGTCTTGGAAAGCCATGTACAACTGTTCTAAGGAGGCTCTCTGGTTAGTTCTTGCTTCATGGCACAGGCAGGGAAGAGCTGTTTAAAAGCTGTGTTTGGTTTTGCTCCTTTGTTTTTTTTCCCCATGGCTGATACTCCACAGATGTTTGCATGAGAAGAGGGTGTCCTTCTGAAGCTTATTGCTCATTGTAATCTGCTGGGGCGCTACAACGAGTTGCAATGTTACAAGCACTATTACAACTTCATGGTTCCCCTGTGCAGGCACCTGACAATAATAAACAGGGAAAGATGAAAGAGAAGAAATATGTTCCTTCATCTCCCTGGATTAATTTCAGTCGTGTGGATCTCTGGATGTGCTTTTACTGGGGTCTGAAAAAAAGTGAGCACGTTTGTCAGTTGTGGGCCACTTGTTTTACAGTTGTTGCCCCTCTGGAGCCCTACAAAAGCAAAACAAGTGAAAAGCAGGGCTCTGCATCCCTGGGATGTGTGTATCCAGGACCTCACCTGTGATCAGGTGGTCACTTGCAAAAACACTTTTCTAAAACCGGAAACTTTGTTATTAAGATGAGGTTTTTATTTACTTGTGCTGCTTCCTTGCTGTAATTTGCCACCAACAACTTTTTTTCCTGCAGACCCAGGGCATCCTGAGTTTTGTTCAGTTTCTGTGTAAAGCAGCAGGAGTTTCAGTGCTGTCCCTAACACCTTTCCCTGTAATCCTTGGTAAATTGCAGAGGTGCAGAAACTTCACCTCCTCCAAGTTGGGAGGCACTGTCATTGCCTGGCTGGTTATCTGGAGAGGGGTGTTTTAAAATTCCCTGGTCACCCAGTTTGCAGCCCTGCCCGGGCTGGTGTGGGCACAGCAGAGGAGTCTTTTGGGCACAAGGACTGGGGAAGTAGCTCTGTGCTGCTTCTGTCAGGGAAGGTGGGAGTCATTTATGTTGCAGGACAAATCTGGTGGACACTGGGGCTTTTCTTATAGGACAACTTGGAAATGGACTTGGTTCAGTGAACCCACGTGTGTCAGAGGACTTGTTTTGATTCTTGCCTTTGAGCAAAAAAAAATACATGCCAGGCCTTGCATGGGTGCAGATCATCACTGCTCCTGAGCATCTTCATAGGCTGTGCCATAGATTTCCAAAGCAGCTCAGGGCATTTGGACAACAAAACCTCAGTCATCTCTGGTGGAAATTGGACAAAGGAATTACAAGGTGGTTTCAACAACCTGTGTGTACACAGACTGAGCTGATCTTCCTGTGCTTCCTTGCCTTCATCATGTGCTTGATCATTGGACTTGAGAGCCAGGAAAAAGGCCAGGCTGTTGCTAGCCTGGCAAGAGTCAGGTTTCCTTTAATGGTGCAGCTTCTGAAAGGGTTAGCAACCCTTGCCTCATAAACTGACGTGTGTTTGGAAGGCAAAAGGAATCTGAATCTTGAAAGACGGATAATAAGTCTTGCCTTTTGTCCTAATGCTGATTGCTCATCTGGTCATGGAGTGCTGTTGTTGGATTATATTTGCATGCGTATGAATGGACGTAAGTAGCTGCATGCTTCAAGTGTGTCCCAGAAAAGCCTAGAAATCTTGAGAGGCTGAAAATAAATGGGAAAAAAAATGAAGAAGGTAATTCTTGTGTGATTAGTTTGCTCTGTATAGCGTATTATAGGCCTGAGATATTTTATAGTTGCTTGGGGCTCTTCATCACATTTGCTTGTGCTTGTTTGGTTTTTGCTTAACCAGAAGGGCTGCTGTCTTGGCATGGGCAGAGGCTCTAGGAGATGGTGCATGGTAAACTTGCTGAAGCTTAGTGCTCCTCTTGGATGCAGGGCTGGAAAAGGTGAGTGTTTGATCTTCTCTGAGCTCACACTGAAAAAAGAGCTTTAATAAAATATTTCTTTCTGCCTGTTGATGTTGCTTATGCAATGCCAGGATCAGATGCTGATTTTAGTGCTAGGTCCTTGAACCTTGATGTGTAAGGTACTCAAACACATATAAAAAATTTGTCAGTTGTTTTGATGTCTGCCTTGGGGTGTAGGTACTGAGCTGTTCTTGAAAACATGGTCTGAGTTACTACCCCAAAGGTCCTGTATGTGTAATAGCAGGTCAATAAGCCCTGTGCCACTTAATAAAAAAAAAAAAGTAAATCCATTTCTATGGTATTTTAATATTAGAAAGGTAATTACTGTGTAACTAACCCTTCTTTGTAAGCTGTCATTAATTGGATGATTTCTTATAGGCAGCTTAGTATAATGCATGCAAAATACACAGCAGCTCTCTACAGACAAAAATTGCCATGGTGCAAGAACAGGATATGAGTGTCTCGGAGACCCAGGCCCTGCCAGTGGGCTCTATGGGTCCCTGTCATTGGGCATATGACATCTGAATATATATGGTGACATCAGTAGTTTGTAGGCAGGAAACTGTTGGACAAGGAATTTTTACAAGGAAGAACTGGGGGATGGGTTTTGCTGTTAGATACCAGGTTCTGTTGTGTGCAGTAGGAAAAGAACTGAAAAGTTTTTGTAGTCTTGCTGAAAGCAGATGTGAAAGCCACATCAGCCATGTGTCACTCTGCCAGTGGGACTGGGATAATGGCAGCAGAGTAATTGCAGTGCCCACATGGTATTTTACCTTATGGTCTTCCAGCCTCAGCTTCTTTGTGTCTTGTGATTCTGAAACCTTTGGCACTGATGAACCATCTGCAGGAGAGCAGAAGAAGGATGGAAGCCCTAAAGACTGAAAACCCTGAGCACAAGTGAAAGAGCAGAAAATCTGTCTTGTGATCCCATGTTTTTTATGCAGACTGCAGAGAGCTGTCTGTTCTGTATGCTGTTCACATGCACATTTATCTGTGTGCGTATTTGCTTGGAAACTGAGAACCGTGCTAATCTTGTCCCATCAAAAAGTTGCTGTTAAAATGGTATAAATGCTGGTACAGACAAGGAGGGAAGGAGAAAAGGTCAGCAGTGCCTGACCACACTGCAAATAAATGTCATCTTTCAACTGAGAAGTGTCTACTATTTTCCAGTTAGGCTCATGGTGTGATCATGGAAAAGTTGGTTTTAAAAGGTCACCTAACAATTCACTTAAGTCCTGATGATTCTCAAGCAGCCCAGAGTGGGAGCTGGTATAAATGAGTTACGTGGGATCAGCACATATGGCTGAGATAACAGTGCTCCAGGAAGCAAGGAATTTTTGGACTTATTTTCTGCTTCAGTGGGAATCCCTGGGTGAAACTGGTAGCATCTCCTCATGGTAAGCCATCTTCTTGGCAGAATCCACTGGTTCTATCCGAGTGTAGCTGTTTGAAGCATTAGGAATAGAAGATGAGAAGGGAGATTTATGCTAGGAATTCATTAATGCTAGGTTTGATTATATATGCAAACCAGGTTTCTGTGAAAGGAAGAACAAAAATTATCTGACTTTCAGACTCTCAAAAAGATGCTTGGAGATAGAGGGTTGTGCCATTAGGCATACATGGTTAAAGTCTCCTTGACAATTTTTATGAGGGAGATCTTTCAGTCATCACTCCTGTAAATCAGCATCTGCATAATTGGAGCCCCGGGTAAGGGCCCTGCATGTTGACATCTCTGGATTCAAATGTTGCAGTCAGAGGAGGACAGGCTTGGAGGTACTTGTGATAAAACCTCTCCATCATTTGAATCCTGTGATTCCTGAGTTAACCTGGATTCATGGCACTACATGTGATGCCAGGAGTCTGAAGTGTCCACTCTGCTCTGGAGAGGGGACCTCTTCCTGATGCTGGGGAAGGGGACAGGCAGAAAGAGGTGATGCTGGGCTCTGCATAGGGCTGGTGGTGGAAGGCAGAGTGCTCACACCAAACCTCTGCATGTGCAGCTTTCTCCTTGGCACTGAATAAAAGCATTTAAGTAGTAATATGGTCCTGGGGTGCAGTGGGGGAAATAGCACTTGGCTGGCTGGCTCTCCAGCAACCGGCCACAGAGGTCGTAATGGAATTTATTTTCAGGGGGGAACTGCAAAGTGCTGGAAAGAACATCATGGGAAGGAGCATACAGTGTGGAGGTGCTGCATTTAAGGTGTTTGTTCAAAGTGGCATATGTACCACAAAGTATGATGGAGTTGCTAAGGTGACAGCTTGCTTGCTTTTTGGCAAAAGCAAAAGAATGCTGAATATAGATTAACTACCAGCTTTTGCTTTGTTTAATTTGCATGGTTTTGTCTTGTGGCCATTGTAGGCACTGCTCTGGTTTGTCTTTGGATGCAGTGTTTTGACATTCAGATTGCTTTGCTGAGTTAGAGAAGGTAGTATTGCTCCTCATTCTTAAGGAACTGCTTAAATTGCATAAAATGATGAGGGTTTCAGTGATTATAATTGTAGATGTAAATTATGGCATTAAAAGGGTTTGGTAATGGCATTCAGTCAAGTAAGGAAGTATTCCCTGAGAACCTTATATATAAACAGAAATAATTCAGTGTTTCTTCCTTGGCATCCTATGGATGTGGCCATGTGCACAGTCCAGAAGATTTTTGTGTGTGCTGTGTGTTTGCCAACGGTTCAAACCAAAGCTAAAATGCAGGGTGAGGTGAGAACTCCTGTCAGTCATATTCAGAGGAGGTTGGTGGCTGGACTTGATGATCTTAAATGTCTTTTCCATACAAAATGATCCAATGGTTTTGTGGTGAGAGGGAGCAAGAGCCTTGCCCCAGCCAGCTTGGTTCCTGCCACAGTGGAGTATTTTCATAAAGCTGCTGGAGGAGAAGGATCAGCAGAGGATTAGACTGACGTGGCCCCTCAAGAGAGGGGGTTTTCCAGACGAGCAGCCATCTGTGGCATGAAGCAATGTTATGATCCTCAGCGTGGAGAGAAGCAGAAAGGTCTCACGAGTCTAGAGCCAAATTTGATCTGTGAAGCAGTGGGGTGTGTTCATGGTCCAGGAAAACAGGCCAGAATAGGCTGAAGGAATGAACTCATTGCCCTTTATTGTTTTACCTTTCCTTTTTTTTTTTTTTTGTGATGCTTTAACGGGTAGATAAATATGTATCTCTGAACGAGATGTTGTGTCTGTGCCTTTTCCAAAATGCCTTGGCATCTGGGGGGAAGGCTGTGTTGGAGGCAAAGCCTGTGGGAGCTGCTGAATGGATGCTGTGGGAGCAGCACATGCTGCATCCTGGAGCTTGGGATGAAAGCTGGGGGGAGCTCTGTGGACTCCCTGTCCCAGATGCCCCAGCCCCAGTTTGGCAGAGCTGTCACAAGGCACAAGTGACAAGCCTGAGTGTTTCCAGAGTGGTCAAAGATCATAACACCCTATGCAGTAGCCTTTGCAGGGGGATTGGGGATATCTCTCTGCTAAGAAGATCCCAACAAGTATTGTAGGCACTGAGGTATGGCAGGCAGCAGTGGGGAGGTAGTCTCCTGTTTCTCTGTGTTAAGGAAAGCTGTGGGGCAGGAAGATTCTAATAAAGTGTTACAAATTCTCAGCTGGAAGGTGCACGGTCCCAGGCCCAGAGTCAGAAACAAATCTGACTATTGCAAAACTGACCTGTCAACTCAATCTTTATTGCATGATAAATACCAGAGCCTGCTGCAAACAGCCTGACTGAATATTCACTAGAAGTGCTCAAGAACCTGGAAGAGTGAGGGTGAAATTCTGCCCAGAAAAATCTCTGAAAGAAATGCTACCTAATGTTGGCAAGATCATTGATACATCAGGAAGTAATTTATAGTAACAGCTCTTCAGTAAAGCTTGGAATTTCAAAAAAAGTTTACTGTGTCTATCCTCAGTCTTCACTTGTCCTGATGTTAGTGCTCTGCCCTCCTGTGTTACTTCCCAGGTGATGCAAATCCAAACATCTTTGGCTTGAATTGATCAGCTCAGATCTTCTGGTGCCTGCACACTAGGTGGTTCTTTTTGGGGTCCCGTGTTTGACACAATATTTGCCAAGCTTTCTAATATTAGGTGCCTCTGGGGCACCCCAAATAATACCATGGAAGCAGAAAAACCTTCCTTGTCATGTTCCCAAAAGCCAAGGATAAAACTGGTTACTTGGTTCAGCCTCCCTGGTGTGGGCAATGTTACGGCTTATGGCTGCCTGCAGCATCCAAGTCAAAATACCCCAGTATGCCAGGAAATATCTTACAGTTATTTAACAAGCAAACTTGAGCCTTGCTGGAAGTGTTTTGAGAATAATCCTCTCCTTGGCTGTGTGCTGGAGGTATGCTCAAAGCAAAACAAACCAAGACGAGCCCCCATCTGTGTGCAAGTTTAAAGCCACAGAGTTGCTTCCCCCTGGCTACTGCTCACGTAGAGGCCGTGTTGCCTGCAAAAAAGTCACTGTCCTGCAGCAGAGGTTTTTAACCCTGGTTAAACCAATCTTTGTATGGAAAAAGGGGTGGCAGGGGGCTGGTTTAATGTAGCAAGGTCACAGCTCCTTGTTGGGGCTATAAAGGGGAATGATGCCCATGGGTGGATGTTGTGCCCAGCCCAGTGGGGTTCGTTTTGAAACTGGAAATGGGTTTATTACTGCAGAATGCATGAATTGCAGTAATTATCCTTTGGAGTTGAGCTGTTTCTCCAAGTGGTTTTTTAGGGACTGTGCTTGAAAACCAAAGCAAGCATGGGATTCCCCTACCACCAAAGCCAGAAGCTGAGAATCCATCCGAGCTCTGCCCATTGCCATCTCCAAGGGCAGTCAGCATGCTGGGCTGGAATGGGGTCCTGGCTTGAAAAAACAAGCCTCCAAAAAATGAAACAATGGATGCTTTCCCCTTTAATTTTAACATTTTAATTAAATTCTTTGCTGCGGCGGCGCCTTTGATCTCGGGGAGCTAATGTGCCTGGTGGCTGCTGCTGTGTCACAGCAGTGTCCTGGTCTCCCCTTGCACCAGGATGCATTTGGGTATGGATAAAAGTGCAAAAACTGCATGCTGCCAAGTACTGGGTGCATCACAAAGTGACTTTTCCAACTGATGACCAAAGGCATGTGGACAGAGAGGTTATCCCTGAGCATGGCTCAGTAGAGATGCTTTCTGAACATATTTGCTCCCCATTCTTAATCTCTTTCTGTGAATGGTGCTGCAAGAAGTGTTTCCTTGATGGAATTACTCATTGAGAAGCTTCAGGCCAGGAACTGAGATTTCATTACAGAACAGAATCAGTTTCAAGTGGGACTCAGAGAGCAGAAGCAGTGCTGAATGGGGCTGACTGGGCACATCTCTGGATTAGTCTCAGCCCAGTGCTGGGTATGAGAGCAGCCTTACCCCACTCCATTTCAGAATGCATGGAAAGGTCACCAATAAAGCTGTGGTGACACATTTCCCCTGTGCTGTGGGTGGCTGGGCTTTGATGATGGTGGAGCATCATGTGGAGGAGGGTATGTGGAGTTGTGTCCTTTGTGATTTGGGTTGTATCTCCATGTCAGGGAAGTGGCTGTCATTGCTGCATCAAAACCTGTCATTGGTACGGCTGATTTGGAAAAAGGAATTTCGTTTCCTTGGCAGAAGAATAACTTAAATCTTAATTTCTATGGGAAAATTTGCTGGTGTGATTGTGAAATAAACTTTTTTTTTTTCCTTTTTTTTTTTTTTTTTTTTTTTTTTTTTTGCCTGAAACTACAATGTTTCAGCTCAAAATATTTCTGTAAGGAAACAGTGGTTGGCTCATATTCTCCTCCTCCCTGCTGCTCAGAGCATCCCCTTGTGATGCCCCAGGCTTGCCCTTCCTGGAGGAGTTGGAGATGGATCACATCAAGTGTGACCCTACTGTGCATCTGGGTGGAGCAGTCCATGGAGCCTGATTTACAGTGCAAGGAGCCAACCCAGGCTCCTTGGGGGCACAGCATTGGTGTTTTCAGAGTAGATATTACAAGCCCTTAGTGCTGGGATGTTCAAAGAAGGGTCGGTGTTTTTGACAGGAAGCTGACACCTTTTTTTTTTTTGAAAAAGATAAGTGAGCCTAAAATGCAGAAAAAGGGTTTGCTGGAAAATTTTTTGGTTGACTTTTAAGACAGCATGTGTGTGTTAGTGTTGTAGCCTGGGCTTCTATTGTATGATTAACCCTTTCTTTGGTCAAACATGGGGTATTTCACAGCTGCCCAGAGGCAGCACAATCCACTTAGCCAAAAATCACCGAGCTGCCTTCCTGGTCCTCCTGCCTGGGCAGCACTGGCTCGGGGTCTGGGCACATTCCCACTCTGCCAGGGCAGTCACTGGGGGCTCTGCAGGGAGAGTCCCCATTCCAGCACAGCCTGTCCCTGGCCAGGTTATGAGGCCTTGGCCATCAGCAGGAGCTGGCTTAGTGGCAGGCTAATATATGCAGGGGACACTGGGTGGGCCATGTGGTAGAAACCCTCCTGCTGCCACCAGCCATCTCACGGCACTTCCCAGGAAAGGAACGGTGCCATGGAAATGAGGTGCTTGCCTGCAGCCCCCTGCAGCCTGGTGGCACTCCTAGTTGCAGGGACCATGTGTTCTCTTACTGCTTTTCATTTCATTTTTTCCCCCCTTTTTTTTTTTTCATCCTCCCCATCATGTTTTCACATCAACTGGCAGCTGAAAGGGGCCTCTGCTCACATGGCAGAGCTGATCCAGCACAGCTTGTGTGGCTGAGCAGTGGCAGAGTCCCATATAGCTCACCATGGCACAGGTCACTCACTTTCAAACACAATTTTCCATTTTTTTGTTTGTGTGCTCATCCCGCACTGGCCACCCGTGGATGCACTGTTGGTTGTTGATGCAGCTGGAGAGACTCTGGCAGAGCTAATAAATGGGTTTTTTGCACAGCTTAGTCCCCAAAAAAACTAGTGACTCAGCAATGATCAAACATCTCTCACGGGACAAACAGTTCCCAGCTATTCCTGACTTGCAATAAAACCAGAGTGTCCCTGGGCTGCCAGGAGGCAGGGCTTGAGTACCCCACATCTGTATTACTTCTGCACAGGAAGATTGCTAAGCATGTCCCGGGTGTTAGCACAAGAGTACTCTTGCTTAGTTTAAAGGAGATTATTTTTTTCTGGGGATTTTTACACTCCACCCCGTGATGCGCTTTGGGATGCATTCAGCTTTCTCTTCTGAATAGGCCTCCAGATGATGGAAATAAATTATCATAAATTAGAATAGATTGCACTCTTCAGCATCTCTGCATCTGTCATTATGTTTCTTTAACAGTTCAGTTTAACATTTATACACACTCTGACAGCAGCTACTGGTGTGTATGCTATAAATATTGGCTTGGAGAAGACATTAATGGAGTTTAGGTAAACGTTTGATGCTGCTGAGATTCTGTTCCATATGGTGGCACGCAGTGAAATTGGCTTCAACGTGCCAGGTACAGCTCTCTCCTGTCCCCTGTACACTGACCTCCCAGCTTTTCATCTGCTTTCTGTGCTACCAAGAAAGTGCAGGTGCCATCAAAGAGGGAAGTGAGCTTCTTGCAGCCTGTTCTGTTTTTTACCACCTGTGTTGTTTGTGATGTTTAAAGCCAATGTGTAGCATGCATGGATGGGAAAAAGAGACATCTCCCAGAAGTTGTCAAGAATTAAGTAAGGTGCTGTGGGTCACAAATTTCAGATTTAGCAATGGTGACCAACCTACACACAAAGTTGAACACCTGAATCCCATGGGATTTTCTGCCCAAGTTGTCATTTTGTTAGCCAGTAACTGAGGAACAGGGCTAGAGCTTTGTGTGTAGGTTGGTCACCATTGCTAAATCTGAAATTTGTGACCCAATCTCTGGCAAAGCTGTCACCAACACCACACCTAGGAAATGATGCTTCAGGGTTTGAGGAGTCCAGCTTCCATCCCCATGACTTGCAGGAGGACAGATAGCCAAGACCATCAAAGCAAGAGGCAGGGAGAAATAGATTGTGGTCCCTCTGGTGTCCCTTCCATCTTTCAACAGAATTTAGATGTCTCCCACAAGTCTCTTGTTGTTTTCTTGGTTTAGGGTGGGTTGTTTTGGTTTTTTTGTTTTGCTAATTGCAACACCTTGATTAGCATATCCTGCCCCTGCCTCCTCTGTTGTATTTTTCTGCTTAGCCCTAATTTCAGGCCATTCATTGGGGTAGGAAGTGTGTGGTTTGGCTTGGAGGGGCAGTTGGGAGATAGCATCCAGGCAGCCCAGCCTCTGAGCCTGATGTGGGTTCCTGAGAAACATCTGGCTTGTGCCTGCCCCAGGGCACATCTGGTTCAGAGAGGAGCACGGCTGCTTCCTTTGCCCCTGTGTAATGCAATGTAAGTAATGAAGTAACAGTGATGTACAAACTGGCTCAGAGCAGGGCAAGCTGAAGAGAAAGTGCTCTTCACACTGCAAATTGCTAAAGGTCTTTATGATGCCAGTGAATTAAAAAATCTGAGAAGAAAAAGCCCTCCAGTGCTGAAAACTCAAGACGCAGCTTTTAAAAGCTGCTGGTGAGGAAGGGAAGAGATAACTTATCTGAATGGAAATGTATTTAAAATCTGTATCTTGTACAGTTCTGGGTAGCTGCAAAGAAAACAGTGTTTTCCCTGTCACTTGGAGAGCTGGGGAATTTTTGTATAGACTGCATGGGTTTCTGTGGTAATGTTACTCCTTTTGATCTGAGTTGTTAGCCAAAACTACCTCTGCAGGTTATTTCTTTTGAAAGAAGTTGCTTCACATGTTTTGGGGATGCACTTGTGGGGTTTTTTTGAGGAGCCTGGAGTGCTTCGCTATTGCATGCAGGACATGGCATTCACAGCCTCCTTCCCCACCATTCAAAGCCCTTCTTACCTTTTCACAAGTTCCCAGATTTTATTATGGTTCTGGCTGCTTGTGTTGTTCTTCTGCCTCAACCTTCTTTTCTAGCTCCAGCAGAAAAAAAAAATGCAAAACCATTAGCAAAATCCTTCTGCCCAGAGCAAAATCTTGCCTGTGATTTTTTGTTTGAACAGCCAGTTGTGTCTGTTTGAGCTTGAGGCTGGTGTTTATGTCTCTTGAATGATGCTATAAAGGATCTAAACTGCATTTAAAGAAAGGCAGCATTTACATTCACCTGATTTTAAAGACACTTTAGCCCAGCCAACAAGATTTCATGGTGAGCTTTGCTCCAGCAAGGAACCCTTCAGCCTTTGCCATGCTG
The DNA here is from genome assembly GCF_003957555.1 of Calypte anna. Classification (NCBI taxonomy): domain Eukaryota; kingdom Metazoa; phylum Chordata; class Aves; order Apodiformes; family Trochilidae; genus Calypte; species Calypte anna. The sequence continues at coordinate 14,359,171 of NC_044258.1, forward strand.
GAAGAGAAGCTGGACTGTGGGGAGCAGTTTCAAAGCATCTTTCATCGTTATTTTTTGTATTTATTTTCTGCATCTTTTGTCTCTTTGAGGCCCAGACCTGGATGCTGGTACCATGTAGTTGGGGCAGGCATTGGTTTCTCTGTGATGCCCTCCTATGAGCACGCTGAATTTGGGAAGGGATGTGCAGTGGGAGGAAATTCATGTAAACGATCTGCTGAGGTTCCCTTGTCATGAGAATATCTCCTTGAATAATTTATTTAATGAAATGCATTTTTAAAATTTATGTCTGATCTAGATGGTAAAGATACTCTTGGGTGGAGGGGAGAGAAAGCAGCCTTTATTGAGTGGGGTTTTCTGTTTGTTTTCAGATATATGTCATGTTCTCATAAGCAATGAGTCTGTGTACTTTTTTATTAATCCTTCCAGGTTTTAGCTTTCAGGTGTGGCTGACATTCACAAGTCCCAGAGATGTTTATTTGAGGCTTTCTGTCCCCATAGTAAACCTGGAGGGGACTCACACCCTGTTCTTGCTGTCACCTATACCTGGCTGAAAGGCCCTTCAGGGTAGGACAGGAGAAAAGTCACACTTTTTGCACTCCCATCAGCGCTGGATCTCGGAGTTTAAAAATACCACAAGTGAAAAACATGGATGTGAGTCATCCAAAAACCACCCTTCATCATTTCTAAGGGAATATAAATATCAGAAAAACACATTCTTCAGATGTTTCCTCCTCCTGAGCAGTAGCCACATCCCCAATTTCTGTTTGAAGTCTTCAGTCATAAACATGAGCCCCTGCTGTCAGAGTGACCACCGGATACAGGAGATGCCTATGAAATGTTAACTGCTAATACTGCACCAAAGCTGCATCAGTCAGGAGGGTCTGAGTGAGGTTTGCATGAAGGGAGAAAGAGGAGAAGGCTTGGACTTCATTTCTTGGGTCCAGACACTCCAGCAATCACAGTCTGCAGCAAATGCCTCCCTTTTGAAAAGTCTGGTGTTCACTTTAGACCTAAAAATGCCCATCCACACCTAAGCCCTGCGGTGTCCTTCTCCAGGACAGTCTATCTGGATGCTTTGGGGGAGTGAGTTCTCTTGTTTCAGTCATCCCCTTTGGCCCTCAGCAGCTGGTAAACTATGATTTTCTATCAGTTGGGATTTGTGGTGTTTTTGAAGCAAGCATGAGTTAATATTCATACGTGTTTCCTTGTGTCTTTACAAGATTAATATTTTAAAAGCTATTTAATACAAAATTGCTGAAAATTATTTAAATCTGAGACATGCTGGAGAGCAGAGAACTCTTATGAAGTGTTGAATTAGTGATGTTGAATTAGACATAAGAAAATCCTTTTCAGTTTAAGTGGCTTTTCTCAAAACTTTTTAACATGCTTAATATCTTCATTCATCCTTCTAATAATTCTTCCAGTTTTAGCTCTCCCTGAGTATCCATGCAAATGTGCACAGTTCATTACAGTTTTGTCCCTGATCCATTCAGCCAAGCTATGGATCCCTGAGGACCATCACAGAACCCCAGAACCACTTGTCTCACAGGTACATTTTTCTCCTGTGGATGGCAGTGCAAAGACTGAATAATTTATGGATAATTTCATACTTGTATATGAACAACCTGGTTGTGCTGCTGCCTGAGAGAATGAAGACCATGAGTGTTCTTTACTGTAGCCACTAGAACATTATCTTCCAAGAATCTTAAACTTTAAAATTTGAACTTGAAATAACATGTACATAGTATTTAGGATGCTACTCTGAGGCTCTGCAATGACAAATAATACAAATAATGCTTTTTTTGTTTGCTTTTGTTCATCACTCTTGGAGGGGCTCAGGCTCTCTCCAGGCCCTCTTGATAGCAAGCTGCTGTGAGAGCTTAGCAGAGCAATGTGTGTCCTGGTTGCACCAGATGGATCTCATTTGTGTTGCTGTTCATAGCCATGATAGGCAGCAAATGGAGGGGAGCCTGAGGCAGCACTTTGCTCCCTGAAGTTGGTGCCTGATGAGTTACGCAGATAAATAAGGTGGGAGTCTGCCTTTGTTTTTCCTTTTCAAGCACACGAGTGTTAGGTTGCCCGTGTTTGAAGAGACAATGTGCAATGAGCTTTCAAATATTTCCTTGAAGTTGTCTTAATTATTTCGTGATAACAGTAAGGAACAAAGCAGAAGAACCAATACGCCTAATTATTACATCTAAATGCGAGAAAAATTAGCCAGCGAACTCTCCCTTCTCTAGGGAGGATTAATCTTCCTATGCTCTATTTCAAATGTCTTCCAGAAAAATGAAAGGCTTATCACCTAGGAAACACACGGCCCTAATCACCCAGGTCCAGAATTTGGATTTACAGGAGTTGAGGCAACTCTTCCTTGGCCTTCTGAAGCACAAAATTAGATGGGTTTGCTTGTGGTTTCGTGTTGTAGTTGTGTAGCTGGGTGATTTTACTGACAAGCAGTAGCAGGACATGCACCACACATCATCCAGAGATGGCTCTGGATGAGCGGCTGGACCTACTCACTACCAGGTAGTGTTGGGCTGGGTCCAGCTGTGGTCCTCTCAGTGGGGCTGTGCTAATTAGCTGAGCTTCTCATTAGTGAAGGGCATTATTGATGAGTCTCCAGTGCTTTCAGAGCCATCTTGCTTAGGTTTGTGCTGTACAATATGTGTGTGATAGCTGTATCAAACTCCAAGAAGACACCATTTGGCTGTGGCCAGCTGGCAAATACCCACAAGATGCTTGCAGGGAATCCAGGTGGGACTTGATTTGTCCTCCTTGAATCAGCCACTGTGCTGAAATGACAGAACTATTTCCTGTGTGCTAGGTTTAGTACAGCAATAAATTCTGTTTCTACCTCTTTGCTGTTGACTTGCACCAAGTGAGTATCTTGTAATACTTTCTAGTAGATTGGTTATAACAATTTCAAGCTGTGACAGATGCAAGGTGATTTCAAATGGAATGTTAGATGAATAAATTAATATTTATGTAAAATCCGTTGAACCCCTACCATGTTTGACCTTCTTTAGATTTTTGTCATTTGTTGTTATGTGTCATCCTGGTGGAAATCCAAGTCTGGAAGTCCTAAGATGGGCTTCCCCAGAGCATTACCACATATATCCAAGAAGAGAAAGGTTAGGTTTAGGTTTATTTCTTGCCTGTAAACCAATCTCAGTGTAAAGAAAACTCATCAGCTAAAATATGAAATCTAAATAAAAGCAGAAAACGGGACATTTATTTGCGTAACAGTGGGGAAATCAGCCTTACAGTTCACAAACCAAGATGACAGCTTGCTGCAGGGAGAACTTCAGTCCATCATTATTTTGCATTTTTGGGTTGCATTACTCATGGCAGTCTATTAATTAGTTTCTGTTTTGCGTTCTTTCCTAAAAGAAAATAATTAAAACTCATTATGTTATCACCCTTGTATCTTCCTTTCTTCCTTCCCAAATTGCTCCTTGCATCGTGGTCAGTTCCCATCTTTCCTGGCTGTTGAGTTGATTAGCTGGGTGATGCTGACTGGAGGGCATGGGATGGGCCACTGATGCACCACCTGATTATGTGGTCATGGAAACCCCTGGAGGTAAGACCTCTGTTATAAGAATAAATTGGGATTTTCTGCCAACTAATGGTTGGCGAAGCTTGCACTAATGCTGGATTCTGGCGGATGATGCACCATGGAAGCCAATTAGCCTTTACTGATAAGCTAGGCTTTGATTAAGGTTTTCCAGGCTTTCTCATTGCAAGAACCATGTATTACTCACTGATCATGCAAATGCATTTGCAGTGTGTAATTACAAAATTTTCTAAAGGAGCGACCTATTTTAAACAGGCCTTTTGTTTCACTCTTGTTCCTTTGCTGCGCTCACCAACTCAGTCACACAGTCTAATTCAGCAAACATAATTGACTGGTTTGAGGAGTTAAAATATCCTGTTGTTGAATGTTTTATGCTTCAAAAACCGAATATAATGAAGACCACTGTGGTGGGTATGTAACCTATCTGCAGCTGCCCTCAAAGCCTTTCCCTTTGCAGCCAGCCTTTGGGAAGCAGTGGGCTGGCAGTGCTGCCATCCACAGCTTGAGCCAGTTTAGCAGTGATCTTGTCCCAATAATGCTGAGAACAAACTCTTTCTCTGTAGCCATAAGGCAGGGATAACTCACCCTGCTGAATGTGCAGCTCGTTGCACTTGATGGGAGTTCATTTATTGATCCAATTAGCTCCTGACCTGCTTATAGGGTGATTTCAGATAGAATGATGCAACTCAAATTGATTATGGCTTGTGTATCAAGTCTTTGATCTTTGAGGTTTGGGTATTATGGTGTGCCTTTTGTAGCTGGTAATGGATTGTGAAGAGCATCAAGAAGTTAACATGTTTTCACACCCTTAGAAGCATGAAAATATCCCTTAGGAATATGTTTCCTGTGTTACATTCTCATGTCTTGGGTTGTTAACTGAGTGGAAGCATCATGTGTCTTACCTGTTTATATGTTTTTTCATAGCTTTAGTCACTTCATCTAAGAGACTGCACAAGCTTGTATAGCTGAATCTGTATCTGAATGATGTTGCATTTGAAAAAAAGCCTGGGAAAAGGATGTTTTGTTTCCAGGTCTAATTCATAGCTATACTTTTTGAGTGTAACAAATGCATTCCTGTGCCTATATGCATTAAAACTTGCTCTTCGTGCTGCCCTTAGTTTATTGCATGCCTGATAACATGGAAATCAGTTTTCCCATTCAGAATTACACACTGCTGTGATCTCAGTTTGGCTGAGTTAGCATTTTCTGTTTGAAATGTCTTGCAAAATTCTCAAAGCAGAGCAGGAGGAAGAAGGGGACTGCCCTGTGCATCACAGCTCCTGTGCCATGGCTGTAGCTTCAGAGGTGAAAAGTGGCAGAAACAAGAATGACTGGGCCCATGTACACAGTTTCTTGGACTTCCTTCTCCAGAAGGAAGTTTTTTAGTTTTCTTTTGTTTTTTGGTGGGAGAAGAAAATGAGGGTTTGACCTCTGCAGACAGCTGTAGTTGAAAATCACCATAAGCCCCAATTCTGGAGTAATCTTGGGTGTGATACAGGTTTTGTCCCTTTTGCAGAGCTTAATCAACGACTTCAGCTTCTCATACCTTAGCAATGAGGTTTAAACTGAGCATTTAGGCTTGAGAAGAATTTTTTTTTAAATTTGGAATTGCAATTCTTTCCCATGTTATCAATAGTAACTGCAAACTTGAGCACATGCTGCAAAAGAATGGAGGCAAAGCACTCAGAGAACACAAGTGCCTTTTTCATCTGAAGAAAATTAGCAAAAAGGAGGCAACTTTGAGCAAACTGTGGCATCCGATCCACAAGCTGATCAAATCTGCATATTAGTCACAAGTTATTTTTCCAGATTTCTAGTTCTTCCTGTTTTCTGAATTAAAGATGCTGAAATTCTCTTTTCAGCCCTTTCAGCCTCGGTTTCATAACTAGTATACTTGGTGGGGAAGAAATCCAAACAACTAAACAAACTCACAATCATCACCATCACCGTTATTATAGCTCACATCTGGCAGGTTGTGATTTCTTTTTGTCTCAGGCAACTTTGTCTCAGCTGTTTTTTAATCAGGAGTAAATCTAGGGAAGAATAGAAGTTTTTATCAGAACCACGTTCTGTAAAAAGATTTTTTTCCCAAAGAGAAGATGTTATTTTATGACATTATCCCCCCATCCTCCCCCAGGATTATTATTGAATCCAAGCCCTTCATTGCATGGAGTTTGGGGCCAGCATCCCAGCACAGCCAGTGTTTGCAGAGCTGAGGTGTGATGCCAGTGTGGAAGAGTGGAGCTATTCTGAGTCTTTGCAGTGGTGGATGAGTGTCTGTGCAGGGCTTGCTCCACACTGAATTAATTGCTGTGAGGATTAATGATACTTCGCTGATTTTCACTTGCATGTGAAAGGAGTTTAAATACCAAAAGGTTTTCCAAAGTATAGGAGATGTCCCTGGCTTGGGGAATAGGTAACATCACTTGCCTGCTCGTGTAGAAGTGCAACCAAAGGCTCAGGGAAATGGTGCTGTGTGTGCCCAGCACAGAGCTGGGATCTGTCACCTGAGCAGAATATGTGCTGCTTCCCAGAGCAGCTGGGACACTGCTGTGGTGATGCTGCAATATTTAAGTCTCTGGAAAAGATGGGTGGCTGCTATGGAAGCTGGACCTCCTATGGAAATAAACCCAATATTTGGGGGTCGGTGGGAGAAAAGCTTGGGACGTGTTTGACAGGGGAGCAACTCCTCTGGTTTGGGGCAAAGCAGGTGAGTTCCTGATTTGGTGGTGATTTGGGGATTTTGCTTGCCCTTGCCCTACATCTCCTGGAGTCAGGGAGGTTTCTGCTTGGGTGCTGAGGTACAGATAAGCCTGCAGGAAACCTTCCTTGCAAGCTAGAGTAATTACTGTGCCTGTGTAAAAAATTAACTCCTGTATTTGTAGTTTAATTGATCTTACCTCTGACATGCTTGAAACTTTCCTACCCAAAATGTGCAATGGAGAGCTGTTCTGCCAGCCTTTTTAGGTAAAAACCAGACATATTTCCATGGACACACTGATTTTTACTCTCTAAAGGCAGAGACTGTGGTGCAGTGGGTGTCCCTCAGGAACTTGTTTAGAGCAGATAAACCTTCTGAAGATGTAACTAACAGAAATGTTTTCCTCTGGTTTCACTATTACTTTTTTTTTTTTTTTTAAGCAAAAGCTTGTAAAACATGGGCAAAATGTAAAGCTGCAAGGAAGAGAAGCCAGGAATACTAAAGAGAGAGAAAGGGGGGGGGGGAGCTTGCTTGGAAGTGTTGGCCAAGCAGCTGTTCATGCCTCCTATTTAGCATGAATGGAAGACATAGCCCTGATTAAAAATGGTAGGTAGCAGCTGCACAGCCTGGGCTAAGGATTACCAGATGGTTAGCTGTGATTGACTTGTCTCCATGGAGCTCAGTGGGGAGGGAGGAATGGAATATCTGAAATGTGATGAACATGCTAGGTACACAATTTTTTTTTTTAATTTTTTTTTTTTATAATGAATGTGCCAGATTTGTTTACATGCTTCTTGAATAAAATATGGCTGCTAGTTTGACTTAAGACAGACATCTTTAGTACATGCTATGTTGCAAAACCTTGCTCTTTTGATTGTAGGTGTGATGATTTCCCCCTCATCTCCCCCCACCCCCAATCCCCCCCCGGTGCTGTGATACAGCATAAAATAATTGGTTGACAGAATGTTGATTCTGCAGCACGGGGAGGATTTGCACAGATGGGAGTCAAAATATGTCTCCTTGCCTTATGCTAATGCCACCACAAAGGTTAGTGAGAAGTTCAGAGCTGAATGTGGCATCCTTGTGCTGCTTGAGCTGTTGCAAAGTGATTAAAGTCAATACCTGAAGGAAGAAGATTGGGATCGGAGTGCCCTGGTTGTTTGCTCCCTCGGATTCACAGCAGAGCTTGTTACATATCCATCCTAAAATGGTGCTTACAGGGCTGCTTTTCCTTAACATGTGCCCATCGTGGCCAACGTGGGATATTTTTCTAGCTCGGAAAGGGCTGAAAATCACATAAATCTCTAAAAATACTGTGGGAAGAGGATGATGCATCAAGATGATTCCAAACAGCATCTTCTACCAGAGCTCGGCCACATTTCTCACAAGTGCTGAACAATTGGCACTTGGGTAAGCAATATGTTCTGCAGAGGCTGTAGCCATGTGCAAGGTGCTGTGCTCATGGGGTGATGGGAGAAAACAGGCACTGCTTGTGTTGATGGCCAGAATGCTTCTCCCACATCTTCTCCTGGCAGTCCCTGGGAAGCAACCGCTTTGTGACTCAGTTTCCCTTCCCCTTCACGTGATCACAAACCCTTTGCTGCAGGCAGCAGCTCTCAGGGGGTATTTTTGGAGGAATCCCAGAGCCATGGCGTCCTGAGGACCATGGGGTTCATGGGCAAAGAGCCCCTCATGCTTCCAGCCTTCAGTTCCATGTGACTGCCTTCACTTTCCTGGGAGATGGAAATTGCAGGTAACTAAGAATAGAGGCCAGTAATTTGGAAAGTGATACCTTGGCATGTTTTCAGGGGAAAAGATAGTAATAACAGTGAATAATTTAGAAATGCCAAGATAAATACTGTGTTTGAGGGAATGTGTAGCCTCCAGCTGAGGGGAGTGGGAGACATCGTTCGTGTTTCTTTATCCTCTACAATGAACATTTTTGCTTTGTGTTTGCATTCATTTTTTAAGCAAATTGCAGACATGTCAGAAAGGTGGAGTTGTCAGTTATGCCAGCTCATTCCCTCAGATTTGGGTATGAATGAAATTGTGATGCAGATTTGTCTTCATAAATGCTTTGTTACCTAGAAAACATTTCTTTTGAGCCTGTGACACATAATACTTTATTATTAGTCTTGCCTGTATATAAATACAAATAAAATGCTAGCTCAAGCTTCTGATAAGTGAATGGTTCATTTTGACTTTGTTGTATTTCCTTTGGTTTTGTTGGGGTTTTTTTGTTGGTTTGTTTTGGTTTGGGTTTTTTTTGTTTTTTGTTTTTTGGTGTTTGGGCAATATCAGAACTTCCTCCACTTCTCCTTTCCAATATATAAAACCAAATCAAGACCTCACCAGATTTACTGAAAGTGGTAGAGTCTTAAAAGCCATGCTTTAGAGGCTCATTATCCTCAAGCAAAAGAGCTAAGTGCTGAATGAAGGAGGTTAGTTTGGGGAATGTGGCCACAACCTGGATCCATGTGGAATGAAACATTGGGCTGTGGGTTTTGTGGTCCTGGTGCAATGAGTGTCCTGGCTGTGGTGGCACAGCCACGTTTCCATGGGTTTCAAGTGCAGGAGAACCTCAAGAGGACAGCAAAGCCATGTTGGTGAGGCTGAGCAGGAAGCCTGGGAGGATGGTGGTACCTTTAGAAGGGACCAAGAAACTTTTGGTCTCCCCTTTGGTGTTGAGCCATTTGGATGCTGGGGTGTGGTGGATGCCCACGATGGACTCCATGTGCTGCACCTCCTCCTTTCTTCTGCCTGCTGCTGGAATTCTGGTGTCTGGGAGAAATGCATCCTCAGCATGGTCTGCTCCTCAAGGTGCTAGAAACTGCATTAATCTTGATGGCTTTTTAGGCCAGGTAATAGATGGAGGTGATACATCTGTTATCACACCCAAAAGGCTCTGGTTTTGTGGAGGTTCGGCCCCATTTGTGGAAGATAAAAGTTTACAGTTGGGCCAAACCTTGGAGAAAATGCAAAAGTGGTAGCCAAGGAGAGCTTTCCTGTCTGTTGTTTTTGTTTGGTTTTTTTTTATATATTGTTTTCTGATAGCAGGGAAAGGTGTGGAAAAGTGCTGGTGTGATGAGGAACAGTGACTGGGAGACAGAAGAGAGCTTGGCTTCGTTTTTCAGGTCAGAATGGGCACACTTACATTGCTCTTTAAACAGATGGCTGGGCAAACAGCTGTTTGAGCAAATGAACAAACTTTGTGTGGCTGTAGACACACTGTAGGTTAGAGAAAGGCTGTGGACAAGGCTCCTCTGCCAGTGTGGTGGGAAGAAAGGAAGCAATGGTAGTTTTGTGAGAAAAAGGAAGAAATGTAAGTGATGACATGGTGATTCCTCAGCAGCAGGAGACTTGGTGACCCTCATGTTTGGTTCCTGCCCTGTGAGAGTCAGGAAAGTAGTGGTTGTGATGTCTGGGGGCAGGACAGGGCAAACAAAGAGTGGCTGTGGGCATCTCTTTCTTCAGCCACCATTGTGGTTTTGAAGGCTTGTGTAGAGTGCAGGGATGGGAGGAGAAACCTGCCCTCCCCCTACACATGAGGGTAATTTCTTCATCAGTGATGCTTGGCAAAGCCACGTGTGAAACAGCCTTCACGTCTCACTGAAAAAAGGCAAGGCTGCCAAAATTTTGTCTGTTTTGAGTCAGGAAGAAATGTTGAAATCTTGAAAGTCTGTTTGCCTTGGAAAAGATACCAACACCCTAAAACTCAGATCTGGTCAACTGAAGTATTTTGATTTTGATCCATTATACTTTTTTTTTTAATGTGTGTTAAAATTTTGTAACAGGTTTTGTTTTTTTTTTTTTCAACCACAACTGTTCATTTTGAAAGCTCCAGGACAAGAATTCTGACAATGTGAAAAAAATATCTGTACAGAACACATCGTCCTTCCTGTCTGCAATTATTTATGATAACTCAAAATTTTAAGGGAAAAACACACATATGCAATCCTAGTTCTTTGGGAAATTCCTTTCCAGCTGCACCACTTAATACATTATCTCACATTTAAGGGAAAAAGAAATGGGCAGTATAGACCTATAGCATATTTTGAGAATGAATGGCAATTCTTCATGAGGCTCAGTCTCTTGTTGATGGGAAGATGGATCTTCTACTGTCCTAACAGTGCTTGGGAGAGGTGTCAAGAAATCCTCTCCCACATCTGTCCCTGTTGGCAGAAGCCAGGAGGTTTCAGAAGGACGTGGCTGATGGCACCACTGTCACAGTCCGAGGGGACATGTGGCTTTTTCTGCTGAAGACTGAAGAAATGTTGAGGGTTTGGGAAATGGGAAGACAGACTTGAGGGGTCAGCAGCTCTGCAGCCTTGGTTCTGTGCAGGTTGCTGATGGCTAATGGAAAGGTAAGGAAGAATGAGGGTTGGGCTGGCACCTTTTGGAAAGAAATATGATTCCCAAGATAATCTTGGGAGAACTGCCAGGGTTTGGGGAGTACGGGTTGGCACAGTGCCTCTTCATAGGTCCTGCTCATCCCTTCCAAAAGCAGCAGGCTCCTCTGTCTTGGCTCTGGGGGCAGAGCCATCAGGAGTGAGGGCACCTACCAAAGGTGCATTTCCAAATCGAGGAGATCCCCCTGTCCCTCTGGAAAACCATGTACAGCACCATGTCTGCTACTAATTTTATAGGTAATATAGCTGAGAAGACAGACATAGCTGGCCATCAGACTGTGGTGGGAGTGAGGGCAGGCAGAGCTGCAGCTCAGGCTTTCCTGTTTGCTTTCAAAACAGCAAATGGGTGTTAATGCCATGTCACAGAGCTGCCCTTGAAGGTAAGTGCCTATGGCCATGTTTTTTGTGTGTCGTTTCCTGCTGTGTGTTGTAACTATCAATGTCTGTGAAGAGAAGCATTGTGTTCTGCTGGTGCAAGGATGCTCACCCCTGTATTTCCCATAAAACATCCTCATCTCACTGACCTCCACGTTGATAAGTGCTTGATAGGGAACAAGAAGTATCTGACTGCTGTTTATGGCTCCATCATAAATAAAACAGATGCAAGGGGTTCTTCTTTTTAGCCTTGTGTCCTAAGCTTCAGGCTTTGGGAAAACCAGTGCCATCCAAACCTGTTTTCTTTCTGCATTTTGCCATTTTACTCTCAGCACAAGTCCCATGGTCTCCGTGTCATTCCATTGTGGGTAGCTCAGTGTTTGACATTTTCCCAGCAATATTTCTGAGCAGAGCTTTTGTCCCCAGTAGCATAAACACTGTGGATCAGGAGTTATGCTGTGTAACTCAAGACCTAGTACTCTGTACTAAGAATAACATCTTACCATGAATAAAAGCTTGGTGTCCACATGTCAGGTGGCTGCAGCATCCTGCCTTCTGCACAGCAGCATTTGTCTCAGGAAGAGGATGATGAATTAGCTCTTTGGCACTTAACTTCTACCCATGTAGTCTTCTTTATGGGTGTTTGAATGACTGGTTGGTACTCATGCAACGTAAATCAAATCTCTCCCTTGCTAGCTAAATGCTACCTTGAACATCAAAGGTAGCTTCAGAAATTGTCTTGGTAGAGACTGCACTGTTTATCATCTTAAATTAACTGTTAAAATTATTTGTTTGCAGTGATTCAGAAAAGTGTAGACAATTGATCCAGTTTAAGAGAAGTATATATTGATGTTGTCTAAACTTAGTCCACGTTTTGCGAGTAGAAAGCAAAATAGAATTAGCTTAGAAGAGATTGCACTTGTAACGTGTGACTTTTGCCTTAGATTAAAAAAGTAAAAACTTTCTGTTATCATGCTGCAATATAGAATGCATCTGTGTAGAGATTACAGAATATATGTAAATGTAAGGAGAACATAGAATGTGCCTGCATATGTGTAAATATATATATATAGAGAGAAATTAAGTAGAGGTTGCATGTATGTGTGGCTGTAGAAATCTGGATTTGTAGCATGACCTCCATGTTTGACATCTCTACCAAGCCTTAACAGGTCAAGATGTCACTCTGCTGCAGTTTGTATTTTTGATGTGCCAAGAGTAGGATGAATTAAATGAGACTGGATTAAATATTGTCAGTTCTGTACAGGTCATTAGCAATATGGGCTGGCCCTTGACTCCCCCCTCCTTGCCCCAGCATTCACAGTTGGATGCTTCCATGTACTCAGCCTTAGAAGTAATCTGGGGGCTGGGAAGTAAAGACTCATTCTGAGCCCTCTTCCAAGGATTGCTACAGTGCAAGCCCTGCATGTAGGGTCAACTATAATGAACATGTGCAGATATCCCAGCGTTGCTCTTGTGATGTGTGTGATCCCTAAAGCTCAGTATTTAAGGCTCAGATAGATGGGGAAGCTGGGCAGGAGGTTTTGCATGCATCTGTGCCTTGCACACCCCTGTTTCTGTCTGGAAAAGCAGCTTTACCCCTGTTGCCTCTGTCTGCCAAGTGGGGTGGTACCGGGCTCTGATTCTGGTTCTGGGGAGGTTGTTAAAGCCACACAGGGCTCGGTGCCATTCATACACATGGAGAGGTGGCTCAGGACCTTGCTGCCCAGATACATCATCTCTTCTTGTAGTGCCCTCTGTGCTGGTACAGCACAGAAATCTCATCACAGGGGATTAGAGGGTTTAGTTCTGCATTGTGCGGGCGAACCAGTTAAGCTGCACTTGGTTTATCCACGTGCCCAGAGAGCTTGATAGATTCATCCTGCCCTACAGCTTGTGCACATTCTGCTGAGAATTAGATTTATGTTTTTTTAAATTTCTGGGGAAAAAAAACCCCATCTAAACTAACAGAGTTGAGCAATTCATCTGGATTAATGGGGACCGACTCTATTAGCCTAATACAACACTAATCTGATTCCAAACTGTTAACATATTAAAGCTGCTTAATTATATGTTTGTTAGACACAGTGTAGTAGTCCAGTATGATTTAGGGTATATTTTCACAGCTCTTGACTTGCAATGCCTCACTGTTGATAAAAACACAATTAAAGCCCTTCAGTATGGGTTAGGCATTCACTTCACCCTTTGCTGTATTAAAACATGCCTTGCTGTAAGTGGTGCCAAAATATCCTCCCTGCTTTCATAGGCTGGAGGAACAGTCACCACTTCTGTTCCATAAATGAAAAGGAAGGGACAGAAAAGACTGGAGTTTGCTTATGCGGGGAATGGGTGGCTGAGCTGGGAAATTAATCCAGGGTTCCGAAGCCCCCTGTGACAATCTTCTTCCTCTACTGATGCTTCTAGCAAAGCCTGCTTCCATCATACAGCAAGAAAATCATGGAGAGCAAAAATTCAATAGAAGATGATGTGTGGAATTACTTTTAGATTAACCAGTAGGGTAAGGGAGAAGAGGATATGGCCCTTATTGTCTGGTGTCATGCAGTATTTTCTGCCCAGTCTGGTTATAGCAATGCTCCCAAAAGTGAAAAGTCTCCTCACATCTGCTCGTGGAATAATGAGATGCAAAATCAAAGCAGAACATGAGGCCTCTTTTCTTGTTTGAGCCAGCCACTGTCAGAGGAGAAGGTACCTTTACTGAGAAAATTGCTCAGCCATTTCTGAGTGCTTTTTATGTGAAAGACCTGATCATGGGCTTGGGAGGAAGGTTCTGCCCTGATCCTCTGTGGGAGCAGGGGCAAACCTTGGACATTTCTGCCTCATTGTTAATCCTCATGGTGCATTGTGTTTTTCACAGTGGAAAGGTGCCATGAAGGCATGATGTGCATTTCCTTGGGCAGAAGACAGCATCTTTCTGGCTCTGCAGAGAACCAGAGAGGTGCAAGGTTTGTGACTCCTGGCTGCAGATGCACTGAACACACTGAGATCACTCACGCTTGAAGATCCTTGTGTTGAGTTGAAAACTTTCAGATTTTTAAATGCAGTTGGAAATCTTGAAGGTTTTCTTGCAGCTGTGGTATGAAGATCTTAAGCTTGGTGGAGATGATGTGCAGTTTTGGTGGCCATCCAAAGCGAAAATATTCCTGAATGGATGACGTATAAAGTGGGCTTTGAAAGCAAACTGAAACATTTCTGGTCTTTTGTCTGTCCCTTGAATTCAGCATCTGTATGGCCTAATGAAGCATCTGCAAAAAAAATTCAGATTTCAGGGACTGTCTTGCATGAAGATATGAGCAGTATCCTCCCAAAACCTAAGGGGTAGTGTCTGCAGTGGTGGTGGCTTTAGTGGACACTATAGTGACAATGTCAATGAATATGATGACCTGAGGACCTGACAGATGGATGGTATAAGTTCTGGGGTGTTTGACAGGACACCAGCATTAAGATGGTTAATAAGAGGAGAGAAAGAAAGAACAGAAAGTCCTAATTTTAGTATAATTTTTAAGATTTCAAGGCTGTTATTAAGTTTTGTCACTCTGCAGAGGTTTGTTTGTTCAGGCCAAAGGACCTGCGGCTTATTGACCAGTAAGGGAAGTCTGGTCCCAGTTAAAGACATTTGTATCCATGGCAGCTCAGTTCTGAATGAGAGAGCTTTAGGTCCCTCCAGGAGCTTCTTTCACATGCTGAGGCAGTTTCAAAATGCTGGAAGAATATTTCCTCATTGATCATCTTCAAAGTGTGGCAATGTCTGTAGGCACTGAGGAGGGTGGCAGCATTCCCAGAGCTAGTGCTGGGTGCTGCTTTTCTATGTCTTCCACGTGTGGCATTGCCCAGGAGGCTGAGGTACATTAACCCCTTTTGATAACTTTCTTTTTTTCCAGGTAGTTCTGTGACCCTTGCAGAAGTACTGGTAACTCTTGTTTTCTCTCCAGCTCTTACCTTGTGCTGACTGTAGAAATGTCCTTCACGTACACAAAAATATGAGGCTGTTTGGAAAGATGATTTCCCATATCTTGAGCTGTCTGTTTTTTTCCCATCACTTCCATTTTTGTGTTATTTTGAACTGATGTAGGAAGTCCATGTCTCAGCACTATTTGCTCCAGACACCAGGACAGGTAACTTTGCCTTTTACAGTTACCACCTTTTTTCAAGGTACTTTCTAACTCTTGTGTCTTACACATTGCTTTACACATCTGGGTGCTGACCTACCTTCACCTGAAATTGTGGGAATGACCCAAACTTGTTTCTCCCTAGAAATATGGACTGCTAACTGCTCTCTGAGTGTTTTTTTTACAAAAACCTGAATAAACCTTGACACTGGGTTTTCTCAAAGAATATGTCAGGCTTCAATCTGCCTTGTTCAGCAGAAGCAGCACACAACATTCCCAAGCCCCCGTATCCTCTATGGGAACAAGAGTTAAACTCAATGGTCAGGTTTGGTTTTCCAGGTAACAAGCTGTAGGAATGACTGCAGATGGAATATAATTATCCAGAGCAACTGGACCGAAAGCTTTTTTATAAGAGCGGAGTCAAACAGCCCCCAGTTTGGGAGGGGGAAGTCGCCCTCTTCTCCGGTTTATCTTGGTGGTACGGGTGAAAAATCATCCCCTGGAGCAGTAACTGGTCTGAAAAAGCAGCATTTTCCAGCTCTGCTCGGCGTTCCTCAAGAGGGGGGTGACACCTGGTGGCAGGAGCCATCCGGCTGCTGAGCCCGCTGGAAAACAGGCGCTCAGCTTCTGCCTGACCCAGATCCAACAATTCCCCTTTCTTTTTCTGGGCCTCTGCTGAATTTCCTGCTGGTTTCTGACAAGACAGAATGCTCCACGTTAGGGTTACTGTTTCCCAGGGTTTTGCAGTGGTAAAACCCGATGGGTGATCGTGTGGAATGGCAGGAGCATCCTAACTCTGATGTAGTGGGTGATGTCCCTGAGATGCTCCCTGCCTGTTTTCAGCTGCCAGAATTCCACAGATACCTTCCCCTCAAACCACCTGAAGTTTGTTTTCTGTAAAGGATGACAAATTTGGGGAAGAACAGACCAAAACAGAGGTTAAGCTCAGCTGACTTCTTACCTAGTATATTTTGGAGTACTGAAATGGTGTTTCTGCTTACAAAGATGTGTAAGTTTTGTGTCCCTTGTGTCTGGCTCATCTTACAGAGGATCAGCTAAAAAGAAGACAACAGCATCTTTGCAGTCACCTGTACCTACAACGCTTGCCAGCACCTAACTTGGAAGAATCCTTTTGCCCTGTTAGGTGAAGTTTGGAGCCCTTGGCCCTTTTTGGAGCAAGCACCCTTCCTGTGTACCCCCAGAGCCCTTTGGGCTGGTGCAGATGTGGAGCAGAGGTTTTGGATGAGCAAGGGCCATCATTCAGGGGGATTTTTGCCACTGCAGAGCCAAAGGGAAAGCTGGGATCTTGGCTGTGTCTCAGAGTGAAATGGTTCCAGTTTCAAAACCCTGTAAGATGAAAACCAATTAAAATATTTATGAAGACTTCTTGAAAGTGACTTTTCATCCTTTACAATCACATCTGCTGGTGAAGTGCAGTCTTGTTAAATCAAAGGAGGGGCATGAAAGGATCATTCAGAAGGTGTTGCTGCTGCGGACCTTCTCCAGTGATGGCTTTATTGCAAGAGATTAACTGTCAAACATATTTTTCTGGATGGCCTAAAACCTCCAGTGTTTTAAGGTCAGAGAAACGGAGACTTTTCTGAATCCCAGTGAGTTCAGACATTATTTAACGTTTTGGAAGTCTTTTATGCTCTCAGTTTAATTAGTTTCCTTTGGTTGAATCTGGATTGTGCATGTTGACTAAGTGATTCTTGCCCAAAGTGCCTGAGGCATCAAGTTGATCTTGACAGAAATGCTGAAATAAACATTATTGTTCTGTAGCTGTGGCTGTTCCGAGTCCCATCACCGGTGCCGAACTCTTTCTGGCTCTGACAGCTCATTATCTCCCCACTTTGCCAGGCAGGATAATATCAAAATCACTTTACCAGTGCTCTTAGTAGATCTTTTCCTTTAACCTGGTGGGCTGAAAAGAGATCTGTGTCCATTTTTGCATGTCTTGCTATTTTCTGGATAGTGGCATAAGAACATTTAATGGGTTAACATCTTGTGCAGTTTTATTGGTGCAGAGGGCAGTGAGGAGGCATTTACTGGTGTGAACTATTTTTATGAAGTCCAGGTTGTTATATATACACAGACACGTAAAATACTATGCTATATACTATTTTAACATATATATATATATATACACATTTATAATAGTGTGCAAGCAACTCAGCCTGTGCATGGGGGAAGGTGACAACTGTCTGTGTATACCTCTGAGAAACAGTAAAAAACTTTCTTGGTCTGAAATACTGAAAAGTATCTGAGCTTATCTGCCTTCTTCAGTGGACAGACTGTAACATTAATAGTTCACCAGCCAAGTGTATCTATTGTGAACCATTGGGTGTTTGCTGTGAACTTTTGGAACTGTTCTGAATCTGTATTACTTTTTTTTAAATAATTAATATTTTTTTAATGCTACATCTCAGTAAATATGAAAAGACTAAGCATTGAACTTAACTTCAGTACTGTATTATTGAGATTAAATATGAAGATACAAAACCCCTTGTTTAACTGGCAGTTTGTGCCAGTTTGAAAGAGCATCTCATGCATGTGTCCAAAAGTGGAGAGAGGGGAAAACTGATATTTCCTTCTCTGGCTGGGGATTTGTGTTTCATTGTGCTTTATTGCTGTGGGTCATCTGGGCAGATCCCAGGTGCAACACATTGAACTTTTCTTTCAAGTCTTGACTTCAATGAATTACATTCTGTGAAGGTGCTGGGCTGAAGAGCTCCACTGATGAGAGCTGCCTGGGTATTGAGCCCTTACGGTGATGTCTCTGGAAGCAGTAATGTGATTTTATTTAGGCAGAAAGGGGATGTGTTTCTCAAAGCTCTGAGATAACAAATGCACAGCTTAATGTGCTACAGATGTGTGTGATGATGAATCAGGGCCTTGGAAAGCTCTCAAAGAGGGAGGTTTGGCTGCTGATGGTTGAGCTCACATCAGAAACCAGCTCTGTCCTCCTTGTGTGCTTCAGTGTGGTAAATGGCAGGCAAGCTCTGAGGGGTGATTTGCAGAGAGTGGTCATTAAAAGACTTGCCTGCTTCTCCTTAATTATGTTTTCTTTTCCTTTTGTAATGAATTTTGCCTGTGAAGGAATGAATTAATATTTCTATGATGATACTGACAGTCATTCTAGACTTTTTTTCTATTCATTCTAGAATATTTTTTCTCTAAATCTTTCTGATTTTCACAGAAATGCTTGCCTTTTTCTTCAGTGGGGTGAATTCATTGCATTATGCATATATTCCTTGTCCTAAAAATGCTGACAAAAGAATTGGCAAAAATAGCATTTGCTTGCATAAATTTATCATGTAAGAAGCCACTTGTGATGAAGCTGAATACAGGGAAAAGCTGCTTGGTGTGAAGAGCAGGGGTCCTCAGCTATTGTGGCATTGATTATAACTTTGGTATTGGAGATAGCCCAAGGAATTCCCGTGCATGGATTAGTGGATATTTGTGTGGAGTGGTAAGAGCAATGATATTTTAATGGTGTTTGAAATAATGTGGAAAAAACTGTGTTGTGAGGGTTTGCCTGCAACCCATCTCTCCTCTGGGGTGAGTTCCTATTCCCTATGCTGTGATCAACCTCCTGTGCTTGGCAGCAGCTGCAGCATTGGAAGGATCCAAGAAACCCACAATTTCCTATATTTTCTCCTGCAGCATTCAAAATGTGGTAAATGCCTCAATCCCCACAGCCATGCTTGGTCCCCTGCATCCCCAGTGCACATGCTGTCTGTGGAATATGAAAAAAAAAAAACAAGCAAACACCAAATTCAACAACAAAAAACCCAAAATAACAACCAAGAAAGGAATATGGGGTAGTTTGAAGTCTCAGCCTTACATTGAATGTATGCACCTCTCATACAATTCCTGTGGCTCCTCTCACACTGAGCTGTGCCATGGGGATAATTCTGTACAAGCAGAATTGATGTTTATCTGGGGAACTACAGACAACCTGGTATTAAAAGCAGATACAAGGATGCTTCTTGCATGGGGCTCTGTGCAGAAGCTCAGAGGAGAAAGGAGGCAGCAAGGCCTTCTCCAGTAGTGAGGGGGGGATGACAAGTAAGCAGCCATGGGTAAAAGGCTGGATCCCATCCAGCCATTCCTCGACAGATGTGTGTGTGTTATATTTGGAGTGTTCCCCCTGGAAGCCTGGCCCAGAGGGGGCTGTCTTCATGGATGTAGAATACAAGAAAACAAGCGTGTCTTTCTCCAGCTCAGATGTAATGCTGTTTTCTCAGGGAAAATGCTAACAGACTGAGCTGGATTGCTGGAATTGGCTGCTGCTGCTTGTGAAACAGAGATAATTTAGAGAAAAATCAAACTTTTCTAGATGGGCTCTGCCCAGCACGATTCACCACCTTCTCCTGGGCAGAGCAGGGAGGCCATGCCTTGTCCCAAGAGTTTCTTGTCTCTGAAATACCTCAGAGGAACCATCCAGCCTAACTGGAAAATAACTCTGGAGTGGGACTGAAACCAGAAATGTTTGCTGAGAGCTCTTTAATGAACTTCAGTGTCCTTCATGGAGTCTGTGGTGAGTGCAGCTTTTCCCATCAGCAGCAGCACTGTAACTCACTTAGGGTCTTCCCTGCCTTTTAATAGACTTTCTCACTGTGCTTCTCTGTGCTCTGGTCTATTAAATTACCCAGATGTCTCCAGTGCCAGAAAGATGATGCACAAAAGGCTCCTCCTCAAGAGCTGAACCCCAGCATTGCTGGGTATAGCACATTCCTCACCCCATGTGCATCTGAAGAGTCAGAAAAGTTAGAAATAAATTTAAAAGCTACTTAAAGAGCCCTGACTGAAGTCCATCCCAAGGAAGGCATCACTGCTGGCTACTGTTCCTTTTCCCAGCAGGAACTAGGGGGGTGCAGGCAGGGCTGTCCCCTCCCCAGGCAGCAGCAGTGCAGGGTGCTCCTGGTCCTGATGGTGGCAGGGCCACCCTTCTGATGGCACCACCCACTTCCCTACCATCGTTTCCTTGTATCCACAGGCTTTTCACAGTAAATGCTTCTCTTTGTTGCCAGCTTTTCATGGCTCAGCTGTTGAAGCTGCTCCCAGGGACATGCATACACCTTGAATAACTTGCCCCTTGGATATTGGATATCAATTCAGGTTAACAGAATGGTAACGGAAAATACAGTTTCCTGGCTACCTATGTTTTGACATCATGCTGTGTAGTTTCATTTCACAGCTATTGCAAGGGTTTTAGTGTGGTTTGTTTGGGTTTTTTTGTTTTTTTTTCAGTTAATGCACAAATGGTGCTCCCTTACAGGAGAATTCAAAGCAAAGCATCTGTTTTCTGTTATGCATTTGTTTAAGCAACACTGACAAGCTCTCTGGCTTTACAGGCACGCTCTCTGCTTTCCTGCAGTATATCAAATGGGTTTCCTTCTCATTGCTGGTCATCAGAAAATTCCCATTCCTCTCCTGGGTTCTGCACTCCCTCCATCCCTTGCTGCAGGGAAACTTTGCTGTTGCTGTCTGGCATCTCTGGGGTGATGTGAGCTGGGCAGTTATTAAGCTGAGCAGCCACCCAGCAGGTGAGGTCCTGTGACACATTTCAGCCTTCAGATTCATACACCCCTCAAATGGATGCATAAAACAAGGGGCTTGATAGCAAATGCATATTTATGAAAGTCGAATAAAATGGCAAGCTGATAAGTGGGCGAGAGCAGAATGGTGATTGGAAAGAATTTGTTGTTCTGCATCTCAACTAACCTTCAGTTCTTCCCTTCACATCAAGCTGGAATGCCCCTCCATTAGTTTAAGGAAGCTGCAACTTTTCCTTCCCTATGGAGAAGGGAATGAGCTGGGCAGGGGCCAAAAGCCAAGCTCTGGACCATCCCAGGCAAGAGCACAGTGCTTGTTCCTTTTTCACAATATTTCCAGAAGCTGGATATTGAACAGACCCAGCACATGGAGTGCTTTTCCTCCACCTGTCTTGAGGGCTTGGATGGGTTTTTTCTTAGTTAATGTGTTTCTTAATCTTAAGACCTTGCCTTTTTCTAGATGCTGTATTCTTCCGCAGTCTTCTGAGCATGTACTACCAATCATATCCTCATAATGCTTACTAAATTAATCCTTTTCCTAACAGGTTTGTAACTCCTGCTCCTCTACAAGCAGTGTGTAAGAGTAGGTGTGTGTCATGGACAATGAATTTGGGAATAGGATGCTTGGTGTGAGCCCTTCTTTCCACAGCAGTGTGAGCACACTTGGCTTTACAGGATCCCTTTTCATTTGGTCAATTTTGTCCATCCATTGAGTAATATTTTTTCCATGGGATTCAGCTGTTTCTCAGCCTTTCCACTCTTGAGTTACATTTAGTCTATCTTCCTGCCCCAAAATAGGACCAGCCTAAACTGTTCCTGACAGGGCTTTATCAAACCTGTTTCTAAAACGTGCATGATGGAGACCCAATGGCTCCCTCAAGGGAAAACACAGTGCTTCAGGACCCCCATTTCTTTACATTTATTTTGTGGGAGTAACATGCTCTGAAGAAGAGAAGCTTGAAGCAGATGACTATCAGCTTTATGATGGTGTGCTTTGACATAAATTAAGCTGAGTAGATTTTTATATTGTACATAAAAAGTGAGTGATAGAGGATGTAAAAAAATTACAACTGTGAAAGTAGAGCCATAAACACATAGCAGTACCACTACACCAGTTGCTGGAGAGTTTCCAGTGGGACAGAAAACAAATACTTAACGTTTCTAAACTCAAACGTGTGACTTGGGTGTAACTGGATATATAGGAACTGGCAATGCTGAACAGTTTTTTGGAAAGCAGAGTCCTGAATAACTGAGCAGCTCTTTATCTGAGGGAATTTGAGTGAAGTTGTAGGAAGTCATTGCCTGATAATGGCATGAAAGTGAAAAGCAAAAAATGAGCAGGCAGATTTAAGAAAGGGAAGAGAAAAAATATGGCTTTTTCAGAAGATTGTTTCCAGCTCAGCAAATCCTGAACCTGCTCATTATTAGAAGTAGGAAAAGTGAAGAATAGTCTCGACATACACTGCTTCTCTCCCCCACCTCCCTTTTTTTTTTTTAAATGTTGCTTGGTGTTGGTTGTTTCTCAGCTGTGCTGTGTGAAGTGAGGACATTGACCTGGGTGGACCTGTGGGTTGGCCCCACGTGGCCATTTCTCTTTGCCCCATAGAGGATACCATGCAGTGACTGCTTGGTGCTGTTCCTGCCTTGCCATATTTCTCTCCACGTCCCTCTGGACCTCCACCAACACATCTTTGAGGTAGCACAGAGCAGCCTGAGGCCCATGTGGCATTTATGAGACAATGAGATAATTCGATAAATTCCTCTTGACCTGTAGTAATAGATTTCACAGACATAGAGGAATATCTCCTTAATTAGGTAGGCTTAATTTCTGTCTATAGGTTTGCACTGACAGGGTATTTCTTCCAGCCTTCTTTTGGTAGGAAGGATGGGTTCACTGTGCCACACAGAAATCCCAGCTTAGTTCTTGGCTGGGTCACAGACTTTTTGTGAGATGCTGGCAAGCAGTTTCTTCTTGTGGCTCGTTTGTAAATGAGATCTTCTTGTCCTTTATCAGGAGCTCAAGGCTGTTCCTTTTAATAATGCACCAGCCTCATCACTGAGATATAAATAAAGCTTTTCTTTTGCATATTTCTGTGAAGTCGTTTTGATTCATCCCTTCAAAGTTATCTCCAGATTCTTCATTCCTTCTTTAGTGAGTGGTATTACCCTGTCTCAGATATTCATTTGCCTTTGCTTGACACTGATGAAGAAGAGATACATGGGGTGATAAAGTCCAACTGCTGATGTTCTCCTTGCAGGAAGGGCTAAGGTGAAGAGCATCTCTGTTGCAAAGCTGCTCTCTTGTAATCCTAATGCACTGGTTGGAGCACAGAAAGGATACTTTCTGAATGGTGTTGGAGGCAGTGTTCAGCTCATACATATTTGTGTTTCATCACTGCATCAACAAAAATCTGGAAGGCTGTTATACCCAGTTGGTTCTGTCTTCACTGACAGTAAAATTTTAATTGGTTTTACTTCTGGTGCTTGTTAACCCAAATGTAATGTCTGCTTTCGTGTTGAGTTCAAGGGGAAATGAAATCCCTTCCAAAATTTTGGAAAGGAATTGTTTACATAAAGGTCTGGTTTGGTGATTAATTTTTTCAAGACAAACTGTTTTCTGCTCTTTGCAGAGGAAAAGCCTCCTGCTGCCTTTATCCCTATCCTTAGTTCAGCCAACTTGTTTACAAGGATTGAGCTTGAAAATCAAAGCACCAGAAGGACTCAGCTGTGACTTTGCCTGGATTATAGCAATGACAAGATCACTAAATACCTGCAGTGTCATTACTTGCTGTAAGCTCGGTGGAAGGGACAGACTTTGCTTACTTTTTTCTTTTTTTTTTTCCTTTTTTCTTTTTTTTTCCATATACCAAAACATGCTGGTCTGTGTCCTGGTGCCAGATCCACCCTTCCACTCTGACCTTACCATGGGAAGCTCTGGTATAACACTATTTTCATAAGCCCCAAAGTGGGACCAGGGTTAACAGAGCTGAGTTTTACCCTAGTGACAACAGATTGTGAGTGAACTCTGCCCTTCCAGGGTCATCACACTCCAGTTAAATGAGGAAAATCAGCGCAGAAAAAGCCAGAGATTTCTTCCAGGGAGTGGACAGTGGATATATGGCCCAGTTTGGGCCATGTGAAGTGTCCCCATGGGAACTGCACTTCACTCCCCAGCATTAACATGGGAGCATGCTGGCAGCAGAGAGCTGTACCTGTGGGCTGGGAAAATATCATACCCAGTTTTTAGTGTTTGGTTTTGGTTGGGTTTGGGTGGGAGGTTTTTTGTGTTTTTTGGTTTTTGTGGGGTTTTTTTGTTTTGTTTTGTTTTTTGGAAGGGGATGGGTGGGTGGTTTTGTGTGTGTGATGACTTAAAAAGAAATCTATGGGTAATTAAAAAATGCCAGTTTCCCTCATCACCTCCCAGCACTTCATGGATGTAAAAATGAGGGCAGAGTCTGATTTGTTTAAATTTTGACAGAACTAATTTTGATTCCCCCACAGCTGAGCGAAAGCACTTGTTTTGACAAACAATGAAAAGAAAATGGAATAAAATGGTATAATACTACATGAAAAGAGTATTATCTCCAATAAGATGAGTCTCTGAGCCTTGTCCTCAACTCACTACTTGGATTTCTGAGGTGCTTTAGTGAACATTTTCCTTCCTTCTCAGTGTCCTGGGGGGATTCTGCAGCCCCTGTGGGCAGGGGCAGGGGTGGTGGGTGATGTTTTCTGATGGGATACAAGGTGGGGACAGTCAGGGCGAGGAGGGAAAAGAAAAATATGACCCTGCATCAAATTTTCACCTTCCACATCTTTACATGGTTGGCTAAAGTAAACATAAGACTGGAGATTTTTTAATTTTTTTTTCCTTATTTCCCATTCTTTCCATCTTGAGGTACAGGGAAGGGCTTTCAATTTGAGTTAACCCAGCACTTGAGCCCTGGTGTCACCTGCTCCACGTGACATGGCTGGTACAGATGTTTCTAACCCTGTCCCAAATTGCCCCGTGTGAGCAGCCAGATGTCTCCTCTAAACTGGGTGTTAAAAGCACCATTTTGGTGACTATAATTATTAGCCTTAACTGGAACTGGCAAGCTGGAAACATAAAACTCTTTCCTGCATTAAAACATCTTCAGGCAATGGTGGAACTTTGCAGAGCTCTATAAAACTTACCCTCTCCAGTGAAATCAGTCTCTTTGATCTCAGTCTTCATTTGGGGCTTTACAAAATTAAACAAAACTATGTAAATATTTGAGAAGAGAGTCAAAGAGCTACATTACATGTAAAGTGACTTTTTTTTTTTTTTTTCATGTGGAACATGTTTTTATTAAAGCTGGTGCTCCTGAATCTATAAATACTTGCATAATAGGAGAAAATGGGTTTGTTAATTACGTGGATTTGCAGCTGCAAGGTGATTCTCAGGTTTTAAATGTCACATCGATATTCTTTAATTCTTTTTCCCTAACTGATGAGATAGCTCTTCAAAAAAACTCAGAAGAAATGAGCTGCAGGTATGATGCAGAGAGAGGGCAGAGACAGTCACCCAGGGGCATGGGGAGATCAGTCCCACCTCTGATGGCTCTCATGACCCATGCCTGCTGGCCCAGGACATTTTTTGGGGGCTGTCCACTGCCTGTCCCACCCTGTGTTTTCCTTATAACCTCCTGACAGGCCACAGTTTTGCAGTAACCAAGAGGATGCTTTACACTTAAAATGATTAAATTGTCCATCAGCCTCTGAGCACACAGTGAAAAATTGTCTAAGCTAATGGTGACTTTATGATTTCATGGAAGTGTTCAGGGGCAATGTTGTTGTTGCACAACTACCATGTGAGTTGCTGCAGTTGCATACAAGCAGGTTTGGCAGGTGCATTTGGGACAGAGTAAAGAACTGGTATATGCTAAAAAACCTAAGCCTGGAACCAGGCTCACTCTTGGTCATTAACCTCAGAGGGATGTTATCTTTATAATGCTGTTTAAACCTTGTCTGGGGTAGCTTTTTTTATTGCAGGGGGATAGTGTTTTGTGTTTGCTTTGGGAGGGAGCTAGTCCTGTTATATTGTTTCTGCCTTTATTACTCATGTGCATATACAATTTATTATTTTTTATTTTCATAACCTTTTTTTTTTTCCTGAGTGAGATGTAATTACATCAGCTTCTATGAAAAACATGAAAAGTGTTTGGTTTTTTTTTTTGGTTGGTTGGTTATGAGACTTTGCAGCAGACCTACAGGTGAAGTGCACATTAAATGAACCCAGCACAGAGCTCCAGCACTGCTGTACATGATAACCACAGCTGCAGATAGAGGGATGACCATGCAGCTGCTGAAAGAAATTTATCTGATATTAACTCACTGCAGCTGCTTTCCAGGAGTAATTTCTTTGTAATTGTTTGGGGAGCAGGAGCAAACAATATCCATCTTAATGCTCAGCCCAGCTCTGTTCAGAATTTCACAGAAAGGAGTGAAGGAAGTTTATCTGCAAATCTAAATGTTGCTCAAGTTTTGCACAACCCCCTGGGTGCAGCAGAGCTGGGTGGTGATGGATGAGCTGAGGAGGAGCCCAGCCCCACCTGCAGTGCATCTGGGATTTCTGAGCAGGAAACCAAACCACCAAAAGTCAGTGCAGGTGAGCACAGGTCAACCAGACTGGAAGTTTGAGAGACTGTCATTAATCACATCTGCAGAGCCTGGTTTCAGCCCTTGGTTTTAAGAGAGGAAGAGGGAGGGAGCAACAAGTTTGACCAAGTGGTTGGTGCAGATGGAAGCTGAGCAGGCAATGTGTTCCTGTACAACAATCTCACTCTTTGTTTCTGAGCATATACACAGGGTGAGCCAATGGGACCAGTCAGTAAGGTGATCAGGAGATTTTAGGATAATTAAGTTGTGCTGTGTAGTCTGATGGCTTTTTGTGTAGCTAGAGGAAAGAGAGAAGCTGCTCCTTAAGGCAACTTAAGGGATGACTTTGCTGCTGAGAAAATATCAGGAGCCATCAGGCTCTGTGTTAAGGATCCTTTGGGGAGATGCAGGATCAGCTGCACCAGTGCATACTGGAGAGCTTTGGGGAAAGGGTCTGGCTGTGACATGGTGCTTCAGAGACTGGATGTGCCAAGTGTCTATTGCAAAGCAGGCAAATGGGAATGGAGCTACAGCAAACCAGATGGAGAGGTGATGGCAATCCTGATGGAGAGGTGAGGCAATCCTTCCTGCTTTGTATCCTGTGCTGGTTAGAACTTGGGAAAGCATCCTGCTTTGGACTTAATCCTCAAAGGAAGTGGTGATTGAGGGAGCAGAGTTCAGAAAGTTACAGCAAAAATGTTGAGAATAGAAGCTCTGAGGAGAAAAGTTGTGGGACTAAGTCTGTTTACTATCAAGAAGAGATGAGGGGGGATGAGATCATTTTTGTTTGAGTTCTCCAGGGCTGCTGCAGGAAGGAGGGGAGTGGGCAGTTCTCTAAGTCTCTGGTGGCTGGGATAAGAGGTGATATTAAGAGATATATACTTCTAAGATTAGGATGAAGAAGTACTGGAATAGATTTGCCATGGAAACTTGTGGGGTTGCATCACTGGGGGTCAGAAGTTAGACAAACATCTGCTGTAAAAGATACATCTGACCCAGCCTCAGGTGGGGCAATGGGCTGGCTGGCCCCTGCTGGAGGCTCCATCCAATCCTCTTTCCTGTGATAACACAGGAAGCAAATTCTGCACAAAAATAAGCCAGTGTGTCAGTGTGCACAAAAATAAGTCTACTCTGCCAGGAAGGAGATGCAGAGTGTGTCCAGGAGGAAGAGGTATGGAATAAAGTAGCTGTGGCAAGGGGCAAAACATGACTGAGACCTGAAACCAATATAATTATTATTTCCTTCCTCTGTATTAATAATAGACTTCTCTTTTTTTTTCACACTTTCAAGATAGCCAGCATTGTTGTATGATGTTGTCTAGACCATTCATGTACTGTGTTCTCAGTTATATTTTGCAGGCTTTTTCCCTTCTCAGGAGAAATTTTCTTATGAAATGCCATCCTAGGCATCAGGGCTGGGTGCTTGGCAGCCACACAGTGTGGTACTTTGGTTCTGGAACAAACTGTGACTTTTCTGATGCAAGATGCCTTTTCTTCCTTACTCAACAGTCAGCAGCCCAGCAGGATGACTGATTTTGATAATAATAAAGAAAAAGCACATTGTGTCCATGGGGGGAATAGGAAGAAGAGGATCTGTGAGTGGTTTGG
Organism: Calypte anna; assembly: GCF_003957555.1. NCBI lineage: Eukaryota > Metazoa > Chordata > Aves > Apodiformes > Trochilidae > Calypte > Calypte anna. The sequence goes on from NC_044258.1 coordinate 14,387,139, forward strand.
AGTGGGATTCTTGGGGCTGGCATCCTCCTTGGCAGGAGCTGTCAGTACCAGGAGCACTGCAGCAAACTGCAACGAGCAAGTTAGCAAGTACATGGAGTCCATAAACCTTTGTATGAAGCAGCACAAGTGTGTCAGGTTTGGGAGCTGAGTGAGCTGAGTGCTGGCTGCCAGAGCAGTGCCTGGTGGAGTTTCTCTCTGGAACATTGATCCTACTGTAGGTGGTGTGGATGTGCTTTCAAACAGTCCTGTTTGCCCAGCTATAGGGCTTTCTGTGGGCTGTGGTCACCTGTTAGAAACCAAAGCTGAGCAAAGCCTGGAAGGTTTAGTCTGTTTAGAAGCATTTTTCATCTGCTGAGGTGCTCAGCATCAAGGCTGGGCAGCAGAGTGTCAGTGTGGGCTGTAATTTGGGGTCTGTGTGATCAAAGCTTCCTGATGAGTAAAGCCTGTTTTATCCATACCAGTGATGGGAAGAAAACAGGCTTTGTTACCTCCCAAATCTGCAGAGAATTCCTCTTGCCCAGTGCACCCTGAATTACCAGGAGCCAGGGCTGACTGTGCTGCTGCTGGGCTGGCAAGAGGCTGTGCTATCCCTTCCAGTCTTGGTGAAGAGACTCAAAGCAATGAAGCAGAGGCTCTCAGTTGGCTCCTTAGTCCCTGTGCTTGTCACTTCTAAATGGAAATATGTTGGGTGGCTTTTGCATATTAATAGACTTTTGATACTGGAGAATTCAGAAGCTGCTTGAAAGTCAAGGCTTTTTTTCCTCTTGTCTCTGCTATGCTGAGGGTAAACAGCTCTGCCCTCTAGTGCCGTTTCCCAAACCTGTTCAAACCTGGCACATCCGTGATCCTGGGAGCTTCCTCACCCAGAGCATCACTTGGAGCACTGCCCTGGGCCAGTCCGGGGCTACTCTGGGCAGGCAGGGGGATGTGGGAGTAGCTGGAACCTGGCAGCTTCCAGGTAGGAGTATTTCAGTCCCATGGCAGACAGGGACTGTGCACAGCATCCCCACAGGTTTATTTCTGTCTCTTCACTCAAGCAAGCCTATGGAGTCTGATATTTGCTTTCCTATAATGTTTATTATGCCTTTGAGAGACATCTAGAAGAGCTAAATGATGAACAGACATTTTAGCAGCTTTTCTCTTTCAGCACCATAAATAATGAATTCACTAGGGTGAAAAAACACATGCCCAGATACAAACACATGCAGAGCCTCATGGGGGAAAGGGAATAAGCATGGAAGCTTGAGATCCAGATGCAGGGCCCTATGCCAGTAAAATGGGAAACTGCTTTTTGGGGTGAGGAAGTGTCAGAGAGTTGGTATGGAGTTAATTGCCTCAAGAGGAGACAAAAATCAATTAGAGATGCAGAGGGGTGGTAGCTGAGGCTAGAAGCAATAGGTTGCTACCTGTTTGGCTTTTGGAGAGGGCCATCATTTCAAAGGGGATGTTTGTTTTATTGACTGCAAATCCTGGCTTTAGGCGTCAGCTGAAATAATTGGGTTGTGACTCAGCTGGCATTGGGTGGGGGGTTTCCTGGAGCCCCTCAGGGTGTACAAGTGGATTTTGAACCTGCTGGGCAGCTTCAGCTCGATGGGACAGGGTGGGGTGTTTCTCAAGCATCTCCATCTCTGCAAGTTTTGCAAAAGTAAAGAAAGAGATCAAGGAAAGCCCAGGATTCCGAGGCAAGGCACAGAGCATGCCACATCCAAGGCTGATGCCAGAGGAAGGGAAATGCTGGTTTCTGGTTTCTTGTGCTTCACTGGCAATTCAAACAGGCACACACAGCAGGCAAGGTGTGCACTTGCAGAGGGTGTCGGTCAGCCCTGCAGACTGGGACACGGAGCTGCCAGGGCTGGGAGGCTGTGTGGGTTTCATGGACCTCTGGGCTTTGCAGGGGATGTTTCCCTGCTGGTGCCTGTCCTAGGAGAACTGATGTGCAGCAGGAGGTGGGAGCTGCTGGGTGGGATGCAGGTCCTGTGGAGTGAGCTGCTGGTGCCTGCAGGGCTGCCCAAAAAATGTCTGCAAACCTGGGCTGCACTGGGAAAGTAAATGAGGTGCAAGTGGTTCACCTGGGGCAGCCTTGGCAGTGTTTTGCTGGCTGGATTATTGTACTGTCACGATAACTCTGTTAGGTGCTTTTCTGGAAAAACAGCAAGGAAGAATAATCTATTTTTCAATTAGTCCTTCAAACACAAGTGCTCCTGGACAGCCAGCAGAGCACATAGGCAGCCCTTTGATTTATGAAAAGCTAAGACTTCGTTTCTCTGATCCATCTTAGCTTGATTTGCACTGGTAACAGCTAGGGCATTTTCATGAAGTCTGATTATCTGCTTATAGCCTTGCCTAAAATGTTTCACAAGTCAGCTCCCAAGATGAGATTATATTTGCTGAGCTGGAAATTTGAGATTATATTTGCTGAGCTGGAAATTTGTTTGGGGAAGAGTGGACAATTCAATTTAGAGGTACTTTACCACTTAGTGGGTGGTAATTCATGCAGAGTTTAAAGGTACTGAATTCTTGAGCTTAACTGAAGCTTGCAGTTCTCCTCTTGACATCAAAACTATAACTGCTTGACTCGTATAAAAAGCTCACTGCTGCCTGCACTGATCTATTTTATGTATTTTTTTCTTCTGAAACTCAGGCCATCTATGACAACTTGTGATCTGCTGTATTTTTTTCTCATTGGTCTCTGAAGTAAATGGAGCCTGCAAGATCACATTGTCTGAGCTTCTTCCTTCTCCCCATAGGCTAAGGAGGTTCAAAATCTGTCTGAAAAAAATCTGACTGAGGGTAAATGCTGCATCTCTACGGGTGTTGTCACCCTGGGTGGCTGGTTTGAGCAGAGACCTCTTAGTGCCTATAGAAGTTTGCACTGAAGATGACAAATGGAAGCCAGGGGGAGAAGGGAAAGAAAGAAACGTGAGTAATTCCTGAGTTCGGGACAAGTTCAACCAGAGCCTCCCCTGGTAACTGTCAGTTCCCTTCTCGTCCCTCTTCATATATCTAATTGGTGTAATGAAAGCTCAAATGTAAATGCAAATATGAGGTAATCATTCCTACGAGTGCTACGGTCATTACAGAGGGAAATAATGTAATTAGAGAGATAATAGCACAGAGGGGGGAAAATGAAGAGATGTGAGCAAAAGAGAAAATAAGTTTGCAGCCCGATTTTCAAAGAAACAGAGAGCTAATGAGTTGGAGCTCATCTAGATGGCAGCAGCAGGCATTGCTTTTTCTACTGAGAGAGGTGATGTGTGTCTAGAGAGTAAAAGGGAATTAAAAATTCACCTGAGTGGCGGATGGCGTAGACAGAGCTACAAAAAAGGAGTAGAATGAAACAGTTGGGGTAGCATGGAGGTGATTGTCCTTCAGTGGATGTGGAATGAGTGTCAGGTACTGGGCAGTTCATAAGAACAGGCTGTTATATCTGTCTTTATTTTTTTAAATTGCATTTAGGTTGAACAGTTTCAATAATGTTACTACTATAGAGTGGCCAAAGAAGGAGAGCAACCAGCAGCAGGACGTGGCAGGGTTTGGGGCCATCAGCATGCCCACCCTGACCCTGTTGCCTCCTGGCTGATGGGACTGAATTTTGGCAATGGACAGACTGGGAAGGAGATTTACTGCAAGCTGGGGTGACCCCATCTACAGACAGGCTGAGACATCCTTCTCAGCTGTGGTACCTGGGGCTGACCACTGACATGGGAAGTGGCAAATAGCCCCCAGCATCAGGAGCAAGAGGCCATGTGTGTGTTATGAGCTTGTTCATCCTCTTCTCTCTCCTGTGAGGTCAAACCTGAAGCACTGAGTTCTTCGGGGGGTGGCTTCAGCCTTTGCCCCAGCGATGGTGCCAAGCAGGGGGTTAGTTGGGTAGTTCATGTTTGATGTAGGCAGCTCCTTTGTTGGGTTTTCTTTTTTTTTTTTTTTTTTTCTGTTTTGTTTTGTGAATCCTGTTGAAGGAAGCTAATGGAACCAGCAGCTGCATGAGTGATGAGTGGGAGCAGGTCCCATCTCTTACTGAGCACCTGGTATCATGTGGAGGGGCTTGCACTGCCCTCCTGCTGCTGGGCCAGAACATCTTGGCAGAGATGGACACCCATGGGCTGCTTTGTGAGATGGGAAATAATGAGGAGAGCACTGTTTTTAGGTTGGAATAAACAGGCTGTCCAGCTGTAGCTGCTGTAGAGAGGAAGTTGAATGTTAATTAGATGCCACCAGTAATTATGGTGATTATGTATTTTTTGAGTGGCTGTTGGGAATAGCTCAATCCAGAGAGTAACGTGAATGACATTTCTAATCACTTTAAGGGAGAGGGAAGGTATAGGTTTTTTTCTTAAGGAAAAAAAAAAAATACAAGGACAATTACCGTAAAAAAAAAGCCTCGGTAGTATGCAAAGAACTGTAAGTGGTTTGGTGTAACTCCTCAGGAAAAATGGGCATCAGTTGAAGTAAGAGAAAATGCTTTGTGTCTGGTGGAAGAAATACATCCTGCTTTTCTGCAGGGCAAAACCAGACAGTGGCAGGGAGTGGACCTATTCAGAATCCAGAGAGTGGATTCTTCCATATCCTGGTGTATTTTCTTAACTGTGAGACAAGCAGTCCACTTCAAAATAACAATTAGTTTATTTTGCTGGCTTTCAGTCCTGTTTGATGCTTTTCATAGAATCATAGAATCCTTGGGGTTGGAAGGGACCTCGAAAGATCATCTAGTCCAACCCCCCCTGCCAGAGCAGGGCCACCTAGAGCACTTCGCATAGGAACGTGTCCAGGCGGGTTTTGAATGTCTCCAGTGAAGGAGACTCCACGACCCCCCTGGGCAGCCTGTTCCAGGGCTCTGTCACCCTTTTACCCCACCTTCCGTATATTACACAAAAAACCAAAGGTGATGCCAGTGAAATTCATAGAAATTGATATTTGTAAGAGACTTTTACCTGGTAGTAGTTGCAGACAGCTAATATTTGGACCAGAAAGCTTGCTTTACAGGTTTGTCCATCCTCTGAAGCAGTTGCTCCATGCATATTTATGTAGGCATTGCAATAAAACAAGCACCCATGTGCAAATCTATTCAGGCAGAGATGTTGTGCTCTAAATTCAATTTTTCTTCCAGTTTTTTTCTTTCAGTTGTAGATCAAACCTCTCACTTATATCCACTAGTTAAGAAGTGAACTCATTAACATGCCACCCACTGTGTCTGATAACCTAACACCTTCCATCTCAGACAGTCTCAGCTCAAATTCAGTCTTAGCATTATTTGTCAAGATTATCTGTAGAATAAATTTGCATAAATTCCCAACAAGCATGTACTGGACACCCAGAGTTTTATGGGAACACTTTACTGGAAATGGCTGGGGTGCAAGAGTGTTGTCTTCCATGCAAACCCACTAAGTGCTCCTGAGGGTTCCTCACTTCAAGAAATAATAACACCTGAATCTCATACACACAAAAATGTGCAAAAGCCCAGGAACAAGGAGCTGATTGGCACAGAAACCCTTTGATGGTTGGACAAGGACAGTCTTCTGTGGTCCACAGGGAAGGTCCACCTAAAGCACTTGTGCAGCTGCCTTTAAAAAATGCACCATTCCCCTTCGTTTACAGGGGAAATACAGTACCTCAGCACCTGACCTTCCTGAAGGTGATGTTTGGAAGACCCCTGATGATGATAATCCAGGTAAGATATTATCTGGTTTTGGCATCAGCTATGTTACTTGCTGTCAGAGGCATGACTGTTTTTCTGAGCATTAGGACCATACAAGTTACCCTCATGATATTTATTCAGTGGTCAGTGGGTCTCAGAACTAAACAGGTATCAGCTTAGTGGTGTAGCCCCCTTCTTGGTCTTGCATTGCTCTGCCTGCCAGGGCATCACTTGGAGAGAGGTCATCTTTGACTCCTTACCTTCCTTGAGCTTCTTTCTCCATCTGGAGTGTCTTCAGTGGTCCCTTGTCTTGTCACATGGAAACCATCTACTCCTTCAGGTGTCCACCAACTGAAGGGTCAAAGTGTGAGATGATGTCTGTGTGCAGTCAGCTTGAGTCCCCTGCACACATGGGTATGGCAGGGGCATGGTTTATGGTCATTAAAAGCACCTCTAATTTGCTTCCATAATAGATGTAGTTGTGTGGCAGGGGAAGGATTGAAGATCTGAGGGAACTGGAGCACTGGGGGGGTTGAGTGCTGGAGCAAGGGGGTATCCCACTAACAGCTGGCTGGAAACTTTTGGTGAGCTGGACACATCCAAGTTTTGCCAAAGGAAAGGTTCCCCTCCCAACAGCAAACACAAAAGCCCTTGCATTCCTTAATTACTTCCATCTAGGAAAGTTGATGGCCTGTTTGAATGAACTAAGTTAAATGAAAAGTAGTTGTCAAGATGAATGCTTTGCTTTTGTACCTGAAATCCCACTTCTAATTAGAAGTGGTTGGGGTTTTTTTGGGTTTTTTCCCTAGACAACTACTCAGTTGAAATACATTTTCACTCTTTTATCTCTGGTACTTTAATTTAGGGAGCTGTGAGACCCTGTGCATGTTTTCTTGCATGCTCAGAGCACTGTGCAAACTAGAAAGTTGGAGTGGCCTTCCTTTACCTGGTGCTTATGCAGCCTGTGCTCTCCTCTTCCAGATTCCTCCTGAAGGATCTGCTGCTGGTTGATGGAAAGTTGCTGAAATGCACTGTGCCACATCAGGAGGAGCAAAAATAGCTTGGGCCTCTTGTCCCTCCTCTTTGAGGATGAAGAGTTGACAAGACTAAATGGATGCACCTTGAACAGTTGAGTCTGGGGGAGGTGGAGGAAGATCAGAAGCCCCCAGAAGCATTTGAGACATTGAAGAATGTGTCCTGAAAGACATTCAACTAGATATTAAGGCCTGTGTTTGTAAGAGTGATTGCCTTGCCATGGTCTCCTTGAGAACCTGGCTGAGCATCTCTAGCAGAGGTGCATGCTGTCACCTCCAGCACCCTATCTCTTCTGGTGCTTTGAGCTTCTCTGAGTGCTGTGCCACCAAAGACACTTGTTCCTGTAGGAGTTTTTTGGTACCCTTGTGTCTGCCAACTTCAGTTTTCCCCATTTGCCCTTGACTCTTCTCATTTCATCCTATACTTGGACACAGGGATAGTTTTCAGTCAGTATTTGGTTTGTTTCAGTCTTGGTACTTCAGCACTTCCCCCCTTCATCCTTCCTGCATCTGGCACAGATGTGGAGGCTGCAGGCTCTGCTCAGGGGCTGGCAGTCCAGTGACAGCCATCACTGGGGTCACTTTGGATGTAATGCAGTTTCTCTGGATCCCTGCATCTTTTTCTGGGTGAGGGGATCCTTCAGCCTGAGGGTTCATTTGCACAAACACTATGGGTGAGAAACCCAATGCTGGGCCAGGCCGTGTTTGTTTTAAATCCAAGGGGCAGCATGGGCAGTGATGTCCAAGACCTTCTCCTGTCTCCCAGTGTGGTGGTGAAGGAGTGAGGCAGCTCAGGGAAGGGCTGTGTTCCCCTGAAGGGTTGTGCTGAGCACACTCAAGGCTCTTGGTGCACCCAGAGGGGTCTCTAACCCAGGACCCCTCTTGAGCACTGGTGAGAGTGCCTTAGGTCTGTATGGAAAGCAATGGTTTCTGTGTGGCTGCAAAACTTTGTGGTGGAGATGGTCTCTTCTTGCTGGGGGGAGGAAGAAAAGAATGAGCAATTTGTTTGTTTTTTGTTGTTTGTTTTTTTTTTAAATTTACTTTTATTTGTCTGTGTTTTTTTAACTGCTTCTCTGCTTTTCTCATCCCTGGGTGGTTGGACACTGCTGCTGTCCATCCCAAGGGTGGCTCCAGCTGCAGAACATGAGTGGTCTCAGTGTGGTATCACCTGCCTGTGGCTGGAGTAGGCAGGAGGGTGGCTCTTCCAGAGGGAAAAACAGTTTGGTTGAAGCAATGTCTCAAGGTTCACCCAACTAGACCATGCTGGTGTGCTCTGTACCACTGGGCTGTGGGCAGCAGTGGCAACAGCACAAGGAGCTGCTCCAGTGGTGGCTCAGGGGGGTAGAGGCCAGTGCAATGGCTCCAAAGTTGGTGGAGGGGCAATGCAGAGCCCTGGCTGCCTTCTGGCATGGGCATCCAAGGACCTCAGTCTAGGACACCACTTTGAGAAATCTCTGGAATCCCATCTGTTCCTCTTCTGTCTCTCAGCAGTTTCTGCTTGTGCCCAGCAGAGAGCAACCCCAGCACAGGGTTGTTGTCTCCAGAGAGATGAAGGCAGGGATGGTGGGTTGGGATGTGAGGCTGGATCCATCTTCCCTCACTCCTCCCAGCCCTATCACCTCATCCTAAACCTAAAGTAAATGGTGGGTTTGGTCCCCTGGGTATGGGGGATGTCCTGCTATGAGGTACTCTGGCAAGTGACCCTGCCTTGGTCTTCTGCAGCAAACCCCCCACCATCCCCAGGGAAGGATCATGCCAGGAGTTAGCAAGGAGCATCAGTCCAATGCACAGGGAACAAGCAGGACTTCAGACAAAGCTTCTAAAACTCTGGGTGGGTGAAAATCTGGTGCTTTCTGTAGCCCCCTGAGTAAGCACACAGACAAACTGTATCAGGAGGGACGGACAGACAGACAGGATTCCTCTTGTCAAGGACAGGCACAGAGTGCAGGGGGCATGCTGAAGGACCTGTCCTTCTCCCAGGCTTTGTTCCAGCTGGAGGAGCAGCATTGCTGTGTTGGTGGTGGATGCAGCAGCCTGTGGCACCCCTGAGCCCCACTGCTTGGAAAGAAAGCTGAGGGAAGAAACAACTCCTTGCTATTTTTATCATTTCACCAGCCCCCGGGGATTTCGATTGACAGGATTACTTGTGAAGCCAATATTATGAGTTTAACTATGAGTGAAATAACACAACTTCTGTGGGAAGCAGAGTAAAAGAGGCAATTATACAGTAGTTTAATAACAGCACTCTGCTGGCTGGGTAGCTGGAAACTTACAGTTGACAGTAATTAGATTTTTTCATTCTTCCTGTTAAATAGGTATAAAAATTACAATAGAAATCCATCTGGCTGTCTTTTATTCCATGCTGGTTTTGTCATCCAGTCCATGCCCATTTGGCCTTCAAGTTGCTATTTTATATGTTTTTAGTGTTTGGTATTGAAGACATGCAGAAGCAGTGCTTAATGTTGAAAATTCAGAAAGCCCTAGGAATAAGGAGGTGGCAGTAACACCCTTCTGAGCATCAGAAATCCAAGGGATGCTTGGATGGACAGAGAGGGCTTTCCAAATAGACTCACCCTGAATGGCAGCTGGACTTCTAACCACAGGAATTATTCCAAACCATTTAAAATTTCAGTAAAAATGAGATGTTAGGAATTAAGCACTTTTTTTTTTTTTTTTTTTTTTTTGGCTTGCCTGTTACTGTAATGTGTGCCACGTGTAGGTTCAGTGCTGGGAAGGAGGGAGTGCTGTGGTGCATGGGTCTGTAAAGGGCTTGCTCGTTGTCTCCTTTTTGGGGTGGGATGAGAGGCACTCAAATGTGTTGATCTGGTTTTGGTCTTCACTCCCACTTCAGCCTCCGGGATCAGCATCTTCTCCTACGTAACTGGTGATAGGAGAAGAGAAAATGGATTCCAGGAGAGGTTCAGATTGGGTATTAGGAAAAATATCCTTACTGAAAGAGTGGTCAAGCCTTGGAACAGGCTGCCACAGGCAAGGGGTGGAGTCCCCACCCCTGGGGGCATTCAAGAAATGTGTGGAGGTAGCACTTCAGGACATGGTTTAGTTGGCATGGTGGTGTTGGGTTGGTGGTTGGACTCGGTGATCTTAGAGGTATTTTCCAGCCTTAATTATTCTGTGATTCCATGCTGGGATGGCAGCTTGAGTACCGGGAGGGCATTTGTTGGTTGGCAAAGAGCTGGGCTTGTAGTGGCCCAGGCAAGAATGTGTATGGTCCCTCAGGTCTGTGGGGTGTCTTCTCTTCTCTGTCTTTGCTTCTCCTCTGCAGCCCTGCAGAGTGCACTGGGGGGCTGGTAGGCTGGGGCTCTACAAGCATCTCAGCTCCCTCTTGTTTACATCCCAAGTAATGCTTACTTGTCAGCCCCTCTCCTTTCAGGCACTGTCCTTTTCCTTTTTGTGCCCAGGCAGCACTAAGTTTTCTCCTCTGCCATGAGAACTTCAATTACTTCAGCAGCTGTGCATTCCCAAACGGGCAGGGTAAAACCTGATGAGCCAGCAAATGTCTGGCATTTTGGCTGCTTATGATCATAGCTTGAAAGCTCTATACAGCACAAAAGGAAGAGCTCTCGATGTTGAAAGCTCAGGATGGGATATTTGCTTGAAGGCTGGAAGTATTCTTCCTCATCTTGCTCTCCTTTATCATCTGAAAGAGACAGGTATGGTAAGTGACATCCTGGTCCTGATGTTGAGAAGGGAACTGAGTATGAGGCTCTGTTTTACAGCTTTGGTGCCCAGTGGGATCTCTGACACATGTAATAAATGCACCCTGCAGCAGCCCACCCCACCTCAGAGCAGAGCATGGCTCTCATTTAATTTCTTTTCCTTTGCCATGACACGAACATCACAGTTCAACTTCACACTGATGTTTTAGTTTTAAAATACTCTGGAATACCCAGAGCCATTACCAGGACAAAGGCCACCACCAGGTATCCTGTTACCCCATTGCCTCTGCTTGCCAACAGAACTACACTGTGCTTTTGGCAGCTGCAAATGTTCCAGATGGTCCTGTGAAAAGTGCAAATGAAAGATTTGATTCCAGCTTTTCCTCACCTTAATAAATCCTGTTCATCTCTCTGGCAGATCCTTTTTTTCCTTTTTTTTTTTTTTTTCTTTCTGTAAAATGCATCCCTTCTCCTTTCTCCTCCCCTCTAGCTCAGAGCTGTGACCTTCAGCTCATCCCTGTGTCATTGGAAGGCACACTGCTGGGCTCTGCAGTCTGCCATCCAATGCACATGCCTCCTGGTGCTCAGATCATAGCCCCTGAACACTGGATATAACCCACTGCTCAGGGTGTCCAACTCTCTTGGTGGTGGGACCAGTTGCCAGTTTTGCCCCAGGTAGTCAAGATGAGTGCTTCATGGGGTAAGCACCCAGCTATGCACTGGTGTGGTGCAAACATTTGGTGTCTTCTGATTCAAATATTCCCTCATGCCCTGGGTTCCTAGCACCCCCAGCATACCTGCAGCAGGGTCAGATTGTGGCTCAAAATGCTCAGAGCTGCTGTTGGACTGTGCCTGCTGCCCAGGCCTGCAACATCCACAGTGGAAGAGCAGGGAAGGCTGAAAGGAGTCACCCCTGGGGGTGATCCAACACATGGGGGCACTACCTGAACCATCATTTGGCTTGGGAGGATGAGGGAGAGGAGAGCTGTCATCTCCTCCCTTAGCTCCATCTGGAATGGTGTTTGTTCCTGTGCTGATGCTCCTACAGTGCCCGAGTCACCACCCTACATTAGCTTATTCCAGCACATTTCCTTGTTGCAAAATTAGATCCATTTGCAAACTGTTGCTGTGCTAGTAATTGAATTGAAGGGTGGGGGGTTTTGTTGGGTTTTTGTCTTGGTTTTTTTTAATTTTTTTTTTAATTTAAAATTTTATTTTTCACTGGAGTAAATCAGGAATAAGTCAACAGAATCAAGCCCTCAGTGCTTTCAGCAACATGCTCATTTAAATTGGATGCAAGAGGGTGTCTGTGTTTACATTTGGCCTGCCAAGAATCTCTGTTTCAGAAACTGGCTTACATAATATGTCAAAATTGGTTTACTCATTAGCATTGCAAACTGCGTGAAACAAGCCACAGATTGATAAACTCGCAGCAATATTTGCATCCAGAGCCGAACGGCACAGGGGGGAGGGGAGCTTCATTAGGAAACCTTCCATTTCCACAAGAAAAACAAATGGTTTCCAGTTTCAGATCTCAGAGTTCGTTAATTTTTGGTCCTCCCAAATTAAAACAAAGACTGGGAGGGAAATGTGAAAAGCTCTGTTGGCAAAACAGGCAGCCCAGCTTAATATGTCCTGGGCTGGCAGGTTATTTGCAGCAGCAGCTCCAGGTTGGCTGATTTCCCTCTCCCCAGGGGGCTGCAGCCCCTCAGCCAGGCTCCAGCCTGCTCACACACCCTTTGCTGATATATATATATATTTTTTTTTCTCCCCCCTCTGCTGTTATTAATTGTGGGGAGGGCACAGATGGTCCAAAAGGGCCCATGGTGGTGTTGCCTGCCTGCCTTAGCCTGGCCAGGCTGAGTGTGGGTGCAACGCAGCCTCAAGGCAGAGCTGAGGACCACGATGCTGAAAAAACTCCAGCCCAGGTCCCCCGTGGCAGGTCTGGGTATCACTTCATCTCCACCACACAGTGTGGGATTGTACAGGCACCTGTGAAACTGGGTGCATACACGTGAGGGTGATCCGAGCTGCCAAGGAAGCAACTATGCTGAGGGTGAAGCAACACAGCAGTGAGAGGGGTGAGGTGTAACCACTGCTTTTGAGCTCCTGCTCTGTGGGTTTTAGGTACCCTGAGCAGCCCCATCTCATACTGTTCTGGTGCAGATCCTTATGTGACATCTGCTTTCCACAGGGGAAAGTCTCTCCCCAGGCTGCAGACCTCACTGATGTCTCTGCATCCCTTTTAGCTCCAGTGGCTGTGCACATGCAGAGAGTTAAATCTCTCCAAGACCTCAAGAGAGGTGACAAAGCTCTGGTGAAGTTTGCTGGGGGCGTGCAGCTTTTCAGTAGTGTCTAAAGGAGTTTGAGACTTGAATCCTGTGAAGCTTTTTAGTCTGCTTTGAAACTACCAACTTAAAAGTCAAAAGAAGGAAGCTGTGACACAGCACAGAGATGTGGCAACAGCTGTTCCTGCTCGGCGATGCCAAGTGCTCCATCCAATATTTCAGATGAAGTTTTTGCAAAGAAATCTAATAAAGCTGAAGAAAGTACCAGCCTGCAGTGCTCCAGGGTCTGCTGCAAACCAACAAGTGTTTTTTGCCTTGTAAGCAAACACTGACACATCCACTTTCAGCATTCTAAGCCTGATCCACAGAATTTATGGCATGTCATCAATCTGGGGAAAGAAGGAGAGCTTTCTTCTCCTTGTGTTGTGGAGTCTGTATTGTAGTGTTGTTTGAAGGAGCTGTGTGACAAGGTGGATCATCCCCTGCTGCAACCTCTCGTGCTCTGGCTAAAACTGTCCTGCACCCCTGCATCCCCTGCAGATGCCAAAGTGGGTGCTTTTTAGAGGGCTGAGGGGCAGCAGCTCCCAGAGGCACCTCTGCAAAACTGTTTTAGTGAATGTTTGAAAAAGTTTTCAGAAGACTTCAGTGAGTTTAAGTAACAGCAGTTGTGTAGCTGTGGGAAGGGAAAATGAAATGATCTCACTGGAAAATGGAGATGAGAGGTGTTTGCGTTTCACTTGCTGTCACACCTTGCAGCAAGAGGCTGGTCACTGTGAGATACAGCAGGTTTCAGTGCCAGCTGGAGAGCTGAATGCAATGAAAAAGGCCACAAGCAAGGAGATGTCTCAGCTGGGGAGCTGAGACATCCTCCTCTGCCAGTGTGTGGGAGCATCCCAGGTGCCTGCAGCCTGGAGAAGAGTTTTCCCAGGGGTGTTGAGCCAGCATTCCCAGAGCCAGCATCACCCCTCATGCTGGTGCAGTGGGTGCTAAAAGTGTTGTGTGGTCCTTGGTTGCCTTTGCCTGTTGCTAGCTTTTGGTTCACATTCCTCTGTTACTGCTCCATGCCTCTTCTGGGCTGCTCTCTTTGCCAGAAGTGGCATGGGAGATGGAGTGGGATTGTGTGTGCCCTGTCCTGGGGAGGAAGGCATGCTGGCCAGTGCTAACCAGGTGAATTCTGAGATGTTCCTGCAGCCTGTGTGGTGGGAGCCTGGCTCTCTAAAGCCTGCACAGTACAGTTCCTGCATGGATAAGGCATCAAAGGGCTGCTTATGGGGCACTGGGAGGCAAATGCCACTAAGCTCTGCAGCCCAAAGGTGCTGAGTTGTTTAATGTTTGTGGCTGGGACTCGGGCAGTGCGTGTGGTCACTGCCAAATGTTTTCACTTCTGTTAAAATGCTGTGGGCAGCAGAGCAGAGCTTCAGCCTGCAGAGCTCTCCCAGCAGCTCCATGTCTCCTCATTACAGCATCAGGCTGCATCTGTTGGGAACCTGGAGCCACATCACCAGTGGTGACATCGTCAGCATGGCCATGTGGCTCCTGCTTTTGGGAAAGGGGCCTGGAACTTCTGTGCTTGTGAAGGGCTGCTGGAGTCTCTGTGCTGGATTATGCTGGGACTGCCAGCTCCGAGTGGGTAAATTGAATTACCAGATGAATTTGGTCTCTTTGGTTTTGTCTTCAGGATTTTTCCCTATGAATTCCAGGTCTCCGTGCACAATGTGAATCCCAAGCAGTTGGAGAAAAGCAATTGTTGCTCCAATTTTGCTGCTTAGAGACCTGTTGTCACCCAGCAGGTGTTTCTGTACACCAGCATGTAACTTCAGACTCCAAATAAAAGAGAAAGTTTGCCTCGTGTCTCCCCAGTTAAGTCACGTATGTTTGGTCGTATTTGATGCAGTTTGTAGAAAAGAGGGCAAAATAGTGATAAACCCAGGGCTGATAAATAAATAGCACAGAGTGTGATTCGTAGCCTGCTGCACCAACTGCACTGGGGCAATGGGCAGGGGGGACAGAGGCTCACGGGGTAAGCACAGATCTGTTTTGTGCTCTGAAAGTGCCAAAGTCCTTTTGGTAGAGAAGAGGTGTGGGACCATCTTGAAACCCCTCTTGTGAAGAGGTTTGCATGACAGGGTGGGGGTTTTGTGTCTTTGTACAAATGCTGGGGGGGGAGAGGGGGAGAGGAGCAAAAGTGGCAACTTGCCCAGGACGTGCATCCTGTTTGCCACTGATGTGTCCTGTTTGTAGGTGCATGGATGTCCGAGGCAATGAGCTTATGTCCTACCACCTTCTCCTCCTCCTCCTTCCAATGCACACAGTGGTAGAGCAAAGGTTTTTCTGAGTAGATCATTAGCACAGGAATTTTCCCTTTTGGTGCTAGGGAATCCTTGAGTTTCCTATTTTTTTCCTGATACATGAAATGGGCAAAATCTGAATTTCCAGGAAGGCACTTCAAAGGTCTGGTCCTGTGCAAGCAGCTCAGTGCAAGTTAATATATGGGAGACCTGAGGGGTCTTAACCTCTTCTGGACAGGCTTCTTGCTGTAGCTGCAGGGCAGCTTTCTGGGGTGCAAGGAAAGTGAGTTCAAAATACAACAGAGAGTCCAAAAAACCCCCAAAGCCAGGAACAAAGATGCACTGTTCAGGTAACAGTCTGTAAGAATCAGGGCTTTGGAGGCTCTCAAAGCTTGGTACAACTTCAGCCTAGGACTGCAAGCTGTTTCCCTCCTCTAGAGCACACGAGGGGGCTAAGAATTTGCAGTGGGGAGGAAGGGGCTTCATCTCCCAGGTACCTGCACCACGGCAAAGCACTCAGCCTCTCATCAAGGGGAAAGCATTCCCTGTCTCTACTTAGGCTGTGTGTAGTCATTGTCTAATATATGAGCATTTTGCCATCCCTCTGCAAACAAGGCTGAGGCTGCTGCCTGATTGGTATATCATCTCACTTTCTCTCAGCATTGATTTTCTTGCTCTCCTTATTTGCTTCATAAAAAGCAAGGCAAGGAGCTGTTGCTCACTCCCTCCCTCTCCCTCCCTCTTTCTCTCTCTCTCTCTCTCCCTCTCTCTCTCTCTCTCTCCCTCCTGTGAGAAGCTTTTGGGAGCCTTTATTTTTAGTATGAGACAAACCTTGCTTTATTTCAGGAGACGCAAGTTGGATTATAAATCATTTTGTAAATGTGTATGGTGATATTTGCTCCGGTAAGTTACGTGCATCTCTATTTATTTGTGTGAATGTACTGTACGGGGGAGAAGTGGGGTTTGAAAGGAATTGTGAAGCCCACAAAATTGTTTTCAGGTTTGGTTTCTTTGTACTCTCATGCTGAGCCCAACTGTTCTATGTTTTTTAGTTATGCTGAAGTATTTTTGGTTTGTGTTTTGCTTTGCAGAGGGGGGTGCCTGCTTTGAAAACTTGTTTTGCACTTCATTTTACAACAAAAACACGGAGAGTGAGGATTAAAGGGAAAGGGAATACTTATTTATCATGTTTCTTCTGGCATTTTAAATCAAAGATGCCTCAAAAATAGGGCAGCAACATTTGATATAAAAAAATCAATAAGCGCTATTTAATACTGATCAAACTGAAGTATGAATATCTGACTGCATATTACCTTAGGCACATCAATCTAAAGTATGGCAGGTGGGCAGCAACAAGCTCCTCATCAGGATGTATTAAGGAAATAAAGAAAATCTTTGAAGTAACTAAGAAAATAGCTGCCTGCTCAGGGGGTAACATTATTAATACAGATCAATAGACTGTTGCTCCCTGCCTCTTCTTTGTACAGCTCAGCAGCCTCATTCCCTAGAGCTCTCAGCTAACTTGGAGACCGCTTTGTTACCTGTAAATAGCAGCGAGGGGCAGTTATTTATCTCTCCCTATCATAGCTCTTGGTGTGCTTTCCAGGCAGAGCAGAACAGTGATTGTACCAGCATAGGTGAGGGAAACCAGATATAGAGCTGCAGTGCTTTCAGACTACAGAATAAACACATGAACTTGCACCACTGTATTGATTAATTTATTGGTGCTTTGATTCATTCATACTTGAGTCGTATCCAGGGAAGTCAATTGCTCCAGGATTCAGAAGTCTTTAAAAACTCCAGCTGTAGCATAAGCTGGAGCTGCTGCCAGAACATGCTTGAACCTGCTCAGAAAATCAACACACTAGACCCAGAATAATGTTGCCTAATCTGTTGATACCAGGGTATGCTAAGAGGTATATGAAGTGTACTTTAATAACATGTTAGAAGATGGTAGCTGGGTTTATTAAACCCACAGGAGAGGGTAAGGATGTTGTGTCTGGCAGTCCGAGCTCAACTCTTCCAGAGAGAAATTTCAAATAACAGCCAATAACTGCTTAGTCATTTTAAGATGCTTTTGGACCAGTTTAATTGTGCTCAGGGGTTTTTTTGTTTTTCCGAAATGGAATAGTTGCTCTTGCCTTATTACCTGCCTGAAGTGCAGCTGATGGGATAATTCAGTAGTGATCCCCTCTGCAGTGGGTTCCTGAGCTCTGCTGGGATCCCTGCCCTGGCTGCTCCAGGCAAGGAGCATCCCATGGGCAGCCAGCTGGGCATGGGGCATTGCCCAGGCGAGCCCAGGTGCTCCCTTCCTCAAAATGTAGTTAATAGTCTTCCAGTTCAGTGGCTTTTTGCTTTCTGTAGGATTGCTGTTTCATAAGGACCTCATATATTTATACCAGCTGCGTAACCTGAATGTGCGTGCTCGGCACAGGGTTAGGGAGCATGGTACGGGGCAATAATTGTCTTTTTCACAGTCATTTACCTCCTCAGGAGCTATGGGTGTCTGAGCAGTGCACATCTCACAGACTTTCTAAGCAGAATCCTGCATGCCCGAGGACAACATTAAGCATTTGTAACTTTGCTGAGCCTTGGTGCCTGTGTAGTGTCCTCCAGCTGAGCAGAAGGATGATGGTCAAAGAACATTTAGGTGGCCCTGGAGGGGAAGAGGCTGGGTAGCATGAACCAAGGAGTACAATTCCTGCTTCCTATTCTGCTAAATTAAAGGCTTGGGGCTTCTGTACCACATAACTCATCATAGCAGGGGTGCCAGACCTGAAAGCTGGGCATGCTGTAGCTTGTTAAGGAGCCAGTTCATCTTTACAGCTTTGAGACAGGGGAAGTGGCCAGGGGTGGTTGGTTTGACTGTGAGCAGAGAGAGGTCTCACCTGTGTCCCCAAAGACAGGTCTCCAGGGGACAGGGCAGTGTAAGGCACAAGGTGAATAATGTGGTTAAGTCCATTGCTGCAGGACTTTCCCTCAGCAGAGAAGCTTGTGGCTGAGCAGAAATGCTCCATCCCTTCAGCCTTAGCTGCTCTTAGTACAGGATACAGCTGAGACAAGCTCAGGGGCAGGAGGGCTTGTCCTGTTCCTCATGTTATACTTAGAAAAGTCTTCAGTGTTCATATTTTTCTATCTGTCACCTTTTGCCATCCTGCCATTGCTACCTGTGGTGCTTCTTCATCTCCAGCTACTTAGTGGTAATAGGTCTGGGGGTGGCCTCTCTCCAGTCAGGTACCCCCAACCACCACTCACCTCTCAGACCTCAAAATGGCCTCTGCCACCTTCTCAGGAGCCTGACATCCTCCCTGGAAGATGTGTTCAGGCTGATACACAAACCAGAGCTTGTAGCCATAGGGACAGGTTCATGGTACGATGCTCCACAAGCTTCCAGGGCTCAAAATGTGAGTTTTGTGGCCATGGAAGGTTTGCTGGCCCTTTCTTGCCAGAGAGGTGCAACTTTGAAAGGGGTTTTCAGCATTATTGTAGGGGTGCCTGGATCCTGGGGAGCTTCTTTTCCTTTGAGACCTGTTTCCTTGACTGCTCCTCTAGCAGCTCAAACAATTCCTAGAGAAATTCCTTAAACTCTTTAAAAAATGCTTTCTTACATATCTAGCTCCCCCCGGGTGCCAGAGACTCTTTTATTAACCAGGTGCTTGGAAGACTTAATGAATACTTTCTTCACCTCTGTTAATCCTGTTCAGATCTATAGACACTCTACAGAGGGAGAAATATTCATGTTGGCATTAGATAGCAGCTGCCTGTCACTGCTGGTGATGGCAGCTGGTGGTTTATTCTTCATGTCACTCTTGATTAGGAGTTCCCATACAATTATATGGCCATCTTCTTTTCAGGGAATATTTCTTTATATATAGGCAGATGGCAAACTTGACCTAGAGGCTGATCTTTCCTGGCTTTGCCTTTGGGTTCTCTCCCTCTCAGGAAGCTGAGCACGGGGCGTTTCAAACAGCAGCGTGGTGCATCCTCATCAATACAACACATTTGTGTGTGGTGGGCTGGGGGCCGAGCAGAACTGGGGTCCCTGGGTCCCTGCATGAGCTCTCCCTGCATGGGAACCTCTGTGGGATGCAGGCGTGTGGGAGATGTGAGGAGAGCTGGGGATGGGGCTCGGGCAAGAGCCACCTCCCCATGCAGCACATCTCTGCTCCTTCACCTAGAGCCAGCGTGGGCAGCCTGGTGGAAGGTGAGGAGATGAAGCTGCTGTCTGCCAGCACAGCACACACAGGGCCCTGTGCATGCCACAAGTTTGCTGGGGAGCCCAGGCAAGTCCAAAGGAGAGATTTAGCTCCTCAGCAGGGTGTGTGGTGGCGTAGCACCCGCCCTGGAGGTGTTGGAAGGGGCCCAGTGGTGTGTCTAGGCTGGTGGTGGGCTTGGGGCTGGGGACAAACACTCCTGGCTGGGCTCACAGGGTCAGTGGGAACAGAACAATGGGGCAGTTGTACAGTTTTTATTTAATTCTGTGTGTGGTGCAGATGGAGGGGCTGACTGTCCCTGACGTTAGTTTGCAAATGGGAAGGGATGCTCAGAGCCCTTGAACCTGCAGTGAAAGTTCTTGGGAAGTAAAACTTCTTGGGTGAGGGACATGATGACTCTGTGAAAGTCACCAGCCTTCCTCTCCTGTCATGTGCACCTTATTATTTTGAAGTTAAAAAAAAAAAAAAAAAAAAAAAAAAGAAAGGGAAATGAGAATAATGTGCTGATCCCTTCTGTAAAGACAGGGGAAGAGACAGGAGATCACCGTGAGGTGCCGTGTCTGCAGTGCTGCCCCTTTCCTCACCTCGCCAAAGTGCCACTACCAGGGCTCTCCATCCATCCATCCCTGCTGGGGCTGTCAGTCTGTCCGTGCTGAGTCTGCCTGTCCCCGTGCTGAGTCTGCCTGTCCATCCATACCAGGCACAGGCTGTCTCTCTGTCTGTCTGTCAGGGCTCTGCACCACCAGAGTGGCTGTGCAGCAGCTCATCTGTCACCCGCCATCCCCGGCGCCGTGGCAAAGCAAATATGCTGCAGCAGGCTGGAAAGCTGTAAACATATGGGCACTAACAACAGATTAAGTGAGTGATTTAGTCTAAGGGGCTTGGTGGATTACCATAAAATGTGTCTTAATTAGAAAAGCAATCAAACTTGCACAGAGTCAATGAGGATGAAGCAGCCCTGTTGGCAGCAGCAAGCGCTCCATGCCCCATGCCAGGGGATGGGGGTGGTGATGGGTGCATCTCATGCCCACTTTGGGGGCTTTGCTGTGGTTTGCCCCATCTGCTTATGGGTCGTGGGTGCCCTCATGCTGATTTCTTTGTTCTTTGACCCATAAGCCTGTCGCACAAACTGATCAGGAAGAGACTGGTGGTGAACTTGGACTCCTTTACCAGCACTAGCGAACCAGAAATGGTTGAAGGTGAAATAGCAGAGCATTTGTACGTCTTCCTTAAAGCTCTGTGCAATTATCCAAAGATATTTTTGAGTGTTTGCCATGTATAGCACAGCTGGTCCCAGATAAAGGATTGGGGCTTCTAAGTGCTACCATAACACAAATAATTAATAAGTCTACCTCCCTTGCTGTGTCCTCATCTTTTAAGTGAGCATGGCCATAATTAGCTTTCACCTGATTCTGAATTTATAGCATGTTCAATTGCTTTTTTTGTTCCACTTGTGTTTTCTTTGCTTCTTTATTTTATGGGCCCTGGTTTTATTCCACAAGCCTGAATCTGCAGATAAAAAAAACAACTCAGTGGTCATCTCCAGCAGTGCAGGTATAAAGATTGCAACAGCCCAAACATCTTGATGCATTATTGGTTTTGTAGAAGTGCCTCCTTCTTTCCGGGGTCTGGGAATGTTTGAATTACATTGGCAAGTGGCACAGAAGATGTACAACAGTTGCTAAGAGCAGAGAGAAAGAAAAGGACATCTGGATATTTCAGAATTAAGTATTTTGAACCACAGAGGAAGTAGGGAACACTTAGGCAAGATTTTCACCAAGGTTTTTTTTGTTATCTTTTTGTATGTTTAAAAGCAGGTTATGGCTGTAGATTTCAGGGAGCATAAAGGAAAGGGCATAAAAAGAAAAAAGAGGTAGGCAAGAGGTGTGGAAGAGCACAGTAAGGGGCAGACATAGAGGAAACAGGACAACTTAAGCTGTCTAGATGAAGTGTGTCAAGTGCCAGTGAGATACGAAATCTTTTTTTTATTTTAGTTTAAGGATACTGCTGTAAGCATTTCCTACAAATTATTGTGTTTAGGTGCTGCTTTTTATGATCATATGTGCAGATGGAGAGTGATGCCATCTCTGGGGACACAGTTCAAGAGGAGTAGTGGAAAAGACAAGGAAAGGGAGGTTTGAATTTTGAAAATGTTTCTTGCTTAAAATGTTCCCTGTGAATTCCCAGAGCTCAGCAAGGCAAATGTTCATTTATAGGCCAAAATTTTAATTATTATTAAGAAATTATTTTTACCATGTGGGCTGATTGTTAGCCAGGAGCAAATTCTTCTTCCAGCCTTTTGTACAGTGGTGGGAGCTGAGGTTGGAGCTGGCTTCAGTGGAATTTTCCACCCAAAGCTGGTTTGAGATGAGCTGACAGATCCTATCTTTGGGTCTCACCTGCATGGAAGGTTGGGCAGAGGCCTCAAGCCATCCCCCATCATAAAAGGTGCTATGTCAAGGCTGGGCCTGGAGCAAGGAGGGGACATATGAGATGGTTGAATTAATGAAGAACACCTTTAATGGGCCTCATTGTCCAGGGCTGGGTGGCCCCTGCAAGGTTTACAGACATGCTGCCTTGAAACCCAGACATGCTTTTCTGAAAGCAGAGCCTTGGTTCTCAGTGAAACTGCTTGTACAGATGTTGTGGGACTGAAAAAAGGAAAATAAGTCCAGACTGACAGAGTGCTGCTGGGTGTAAGGAGGATTGGAGGCCTCATTGCTTGGCAACTTGAAAGCACTCTCAAATCCTCATGGGTAAAAGCTGTTGCACCAGATTATTATCCCCGAGGGGTTTCTGGCTTCCTTCCCAAACTAAATAATTTTCACCCATTTCCTTAGATCTGCTTTAGAAAGGAGAGCAAGTCCAACACAGGGCTCCATGTGTGGGGGGTGGGTGGAGAGGATGGCACCACATAGCTACACAGCAGCCCCAGGAGCTGAGGGGAAGCTACTAATGGTCTCTGATAAGCAAAGACGTGATAATAATGAGGTTAATGCCCTTTCATTCACCCAGAAACATCTTAGCAAAAAGTATAATCCCTGCTACTCAATGGGAAATCATTAGATCATAAATAATACAGCGTGGCTGAAGGACAGGAGCCTTTCCTGTAATAATCCTTTTCAGTGGGTGTTGACCTGGGGAGAGTTTTGCTGCAGCCCCCATGCTGTGCCACACTGTGGGGATGGAGCTGTCCGAATGTTCTCTGGTCAGGAGAGCTCTCCCACATCTCCCTTCTGCTGTGTGCATCTGTCATCATCACAGGAAAATGCTCCACCAGAGCACAGGTCTAGCAGGTAGCACTGGGAAAGAAGAGCTGAAGCTAATGGAAAGAGCAAAGAGGCAAATTAAATACTGAAGCAATTACAGAAGTGATCAGATGGTGCTGCCAGGGGCTTTGACCTGCCCTGTGGTAGTGATGCCCAGGGCAGACTGTGTGCATGGGGTACAACACAGCTCCTACAAGCTGGATTTGCAGTCCCCTGGCACACAGAACATGTGGCTTAGTCCTGAGTGCCATCAAGCCCCTGAGCCTCTATCAACCATCAGGGACTCAGCAACACTGAATTCGGGGGTGCTTTCCCTTCACAGAGTGCTTCTCATGTGTGGCTGTCACTCAGCCATAGTGTAAATCCCTGTGTTTATTAGAGGGAGTAAATCCTACTTAGTAATAACTTGGATCATGTTCTGTATGCATTTATGTTAGATCATGGGCCATTTGAAACCCAGATGCTTTTTAACCCACCAAGTGAGTAGGAAATGAGCAACCGTCCAACCTTTTTTATTTTATAATTAAATGTTTACACTTGTTACACAATAAATCCCATATAATCAGCTTGTAAAGCCTGCATGAAACCTGTGTTTTCAAGAGGGAGTAGGAACAGAATTACATTTATGCATAAGCCTGAGTGTTTGCTGCCCTTTAGCTGGGAATAAATAAATAATAAACATCACCTGCTGGAATCTGACATCTCCTTTGCTTGACCATGGCTTTCCTTGTATATTGCCTGTAGTGGTCACAGGTGACTGATGCCAAGCAGCTCATGAGATAGTGTGGATATGTGGGGACATGGCCTGGGGACTGGCTGGCCTGGGCGTGGCTGCTCTCCTGGGCTGGCACTCATGATGCTCTGGGCACCATCTCAATGTGGATCCTGATGGAAACCACCATGGAGTCTTCTTTGCTGGCAGTTTAAGACTGGAAAAGCTTTCAAGCCCAAAGAGGAGTGTGTGTCTGTGCTGAAGCGATCCATGTCACAACATGAGTTATTCAGGGATCATGTGTACAAATCTAAACAAACCTGTCCAGTTTGTGCACCCAGCTCCTTAGAAGAAGTGGATACAAATGTAGAGTCGTGGAGACTGCAGAAGAAGAGCTGTAGCTTCCAGGATGCGCACATCTTGGGGGGAAAGGGCTGGGGGCTGTACATGCAGTGAAACCTCCCAAAGGAAGCAGTGAGCACCCAGCAACTACCCCAGGTATTCCTAAATGTGTCTGCAGCAAGTACTGGGGTGGGGGTTTTTTGTGCAAGGCTCATTGCCAGCCTGTCCAAGTCAACGTGCAGAAAGCAGTTTATACAATGAATTTAAAAAAGCAAACCTCAGGTTCTTGTAAATGTCTTCAATTATCTCAAACCTCTGACAAATGGTTAGTGGGCCTAGAAGAGCTTAGCATCTCTGCCCCATTTTTGTGAGGAGCTTTATCCTCTGACAACTTTTCATTTCACTGAGTCCAAGAAGAGATGCTCTAAATGTGTCTTATTTAGACATAACTGTTAACTCTTCCCTGCACGCTGCCAACCTTAGCATTAGCTTTCAACTTTATGGCTGACCCATTAAATACTGGATGAAACACATTTCACCAGCTTACATTACATTTTGATGTTAATAAATAGGAAAGGCATTACACAGGTTCTGTTTGGCCATCTGGAGGAAGAATGTTCTTTACCTCCACAAATGGCTATCTAATCCTCTCATATATAGTTGGGTTTTATTCTATTAAAATATAATGAGAAAAGACTACCATACCATTATGTGGTGGAGCTAAATGGGATTTTTAGAATAATCAATGGATGATGAATAAAAAAGATAAAGGTTTTCTTCAAAGAAAAAGAAGGAAAATTGTCTCCTTGGAATTAAAGTATTGTAGAACCAAATTATTAAAACATGATCTTTACTCACTAAAAATACCCCAATTTCATTTCCATAAATCTTTCCATTAAGAATCAAATTAAGTACTTTTTTTTTTTTTTTTTCCACTTTAAAATGCAAAGCATTAAATGAAATGCTGTGCTTTAAACAGTGGATGCTGCAGGGATCCTGCCCACCATGGGTTTAGGTCTTTCTG
Organism: Calypte anna; assembly: GCF_003957555.1. Classification (NCBI taxonomy): domain Eukaryota; kingdom Metazoa; phylum Chordata; class Aves; order Apodiformes; family Trochilidae; genus Calypte; species Calypte anna. Next base: position 14,411,622 of record NC_044258.1, read on the forward strand.
TCCAGTTGGTAGCATCGAGGGCTGCTCTGTGGGGTGCCCTGAAATCCAAAACAGGGATTTGCTGATGTGAATGCCCCGGAGAAGACCCCATCCAAGTCATCCTTGCCACAAGGCATACATAGGAAAGGGCCTTATTTGCTTGGCTTAGTGCAAAGCCATACAAAATTGTTGATGCAAGTATTTTCCTCCATCACATCTGTAGCTGCATGTCCATTCCCCTTCCAAAAGACACTGGGAAGATGAAGTCTGGTAGATAAATTAAAGCTCTTGAGGTGCTTTTACCTGAGAACTGAACAAGTTGTATGTCCCCAGCTCCAGCACAGTGATCCCAAAAGCCCTTTCCCAGCTCCAGCATAATGATCCCAAAAGCCCTTTCCCAGCTGCCACCACACCCTGGGGGCAGCCAGGGAGTGCAGGGGTGTGGGACAGTCACTTGAGTGGGACAGTTGCTGTGCTAAAATTGAGGGACTGCTGGGGGTGTTGTTAGGGCAGACGTGCAACACTCCCCAGATGGGGCAGATAGGATTCTTCAAGCCCCAAACTCCAAAATGTTCCTTCATCCCCTGGGCTTTCACCTCCATTCCAGTCAGGTTTGGGCAGGCACGGGATTGTTCTTTTTAACACTGCTGTTTGTTTGTAAGGGGACACACTCAATCCCTGCGATTAGAGGACAATTGCTTTAGGGTTGATTTCTCAGCAGAAAGAGAATATATTTCAGCTTTCTCCTGGTAGAGCTGTTGGAGGAAAGTGACTCCTGCGAGTCATCGCCCACCCCCTGCACTGCGTTGGCTGGGGTGCTATCCTCCTCCAATTCATCAGCCAGGCAAGTTGATATAATTAGGAATCCCAAAGTCAATAATCCGATAATCTCCAGTGCACAAAGGCTTGTATGTAGGAGAAGTGATTCCAGGAAGTCTGCAGCTCAGAGCCGTGCAGGAAGAATGCCAGATTTTAAAAAAGAAACAGGCAGAGACCTGGAGGAGAGAGTGCTTCCTAATCCTTCACTGGTGACATATTTTGGGCTGTCAGCTCTGCAGTAAATGTTTTCCCGTACAGTCATTTAGTGCCTCTGAACCTTCCCTTTACAGTCTTAATAATAATGTTCAATTACTGGTTCTGCTCTATAAATAAATAATCTCAGTTTAACGAAACAGTCTGATGGCTGCAGGGGGGGGTGTCTCCCGGGCCCCACCTCCTGTTGGCCATGGTGAGTGGCAGAAAGTGAAAAGCAGGATAGCATCTGGCAAATGTTTTGCCATCTCCTTGTTGTGGTGATCAGGAGAAAGGGAAGCCTTACGTCCAGAAATGATGCCAGGAAAATATGTCTTTGTAAACCACTTTGAACATGTCAAATGACTTATGGAAGAGGAGGTGTTTCAAAGATTTCAGGTTGTTCTTTAGCAGTGTCAGGAGTTCCCCTTGGCTTTCTAGTGTTAAGGCAGGAGTCAGAGGCTGGGGGAGGACCTCTCCAGGAAAATGCCCAACAGATTCATTCCCATTTTCCTCCCTCAGCCCCCTGTGAAAGTGTTGAAGACCAACCCATGTGGTGAGCTGGGTGTCCCTTTGGCTACCACAGCTCCAGGTGAGACAAGACAGTTCCTTTTTAAGGTCACACTATCCTGGAGCAGTGGCAAAGAGCCCTCAGGCAGAGGCAGGGATCTCCCTTTTGGATGAGGGGGACTTGGGGTGCATCCCCATGATGGCTCCATCTAGTTTGCCAGCAAGCTGCCCAAGGCTGCTGCATGGGGCAGACTTGCTCCTGGGAAAACTGAGTGGCTTATATAAAAGTTTCATCAATTTTAAATGACAGTGTTATCTTCCTAACAGGATATTTTAGCTGTAACATGCTCTACATAAGCCTTTTAACTCCCCTTGTCAGGAGCCATTCTGCCTTCTTCTGGTGTGCACAGGGAGCCTGTTGCTCAGCAGGCATCAAGAGGAGTTGTCAGAAAGCCAAACACAGAGAAGCTATGGGAAAACATCCCATTTTCCCCTTCTAGGATGAGATGAGTGATGGTTGGGGTCACCTTTGGAGGTGCTGGCAGCTGGCTAATGCCCAGGTGGAAATCCAAGGGAAGCTGGGCTGGGGAACGAGGGAACCAGCCTTGAGTCAGGAATCTGGGTAAATAATCATTGGTGAACACTGAGTTAGAAGATCCATTGCATTGTGGTGAAGCCTGGCATCAGAAGGAAGGCTTCCAGCTGATCCAGTAAATCAGCTGATGGACCTTTGGCTGCCCTGAGCTGGTGTGAGGAGCACGGGCTCTGCTGGAAATCATATTGCTGTTTATTTCTCATAGTGCTAAGAATCCAACTGCTCCTTAAAACATACCAGTCTGATCCTGCAGTGCAGGCTTTTCATTACTGCATGAAACCACAGTAAATCCCATTTCTGTTGGTTAAGTTAGACTCTGGTATTTACCTGACTTCCTCACAAAAATAAACCAAGAGCACAGGCAGAGTTTGCAAGGTCACAGAGGGAATATCCTGGAACAGGAGCAGGGGATGGGGAGTTAAACACCATCCAGAAGAGATGTGCTGCCTTGTTAGAGATGTGTCTGAAGCTATGTGGAAGAAGGGTGATCTTCCAGCCAGGCTGGACTGGACATGGGAGATGTGCCTTGCTCTGGTCCATGCTCGGGAGCTCAAATGATTTTCCTTCACAGCAGCAAAGATTTGTTGTTTGAAGAGCACCGGGGCCACTGAGGGCAGCATTGATGTCTGGGCTGAGCATTAAAGGGCAGCAGCCATGTGATACCTGTGTGCTGGGGAGATTTATCTCATGTGAAGAGGGGAAGTGGTATCCATGCACACTGCAGACTAGTGCTACGTCTGGATTTATAGGTAAAGAATAAATAGGAACATAGGGAAATGCTTTTCCTTTCTCCATAAACTTTTCAATTTTGGAGAGGCCAGATTCAATAAAATCATCTCGCAGATGGAGGTTTTATTGAAGCTGGCCCATAAAACTCCCATTATGGGGTTTACAACTGCCATTTACACAAATCCTGCTATAATAAAACACTGTGGTGTTTACAGCATTTCTGCAACTGCCACAGGATTACAGCACACACAAAACCTGGTGAGTAAATCTTGGCTCAATGCACCAGGTGCTCCACTGACAACGTAAAGTAGCAAAACTTGGGGGGGAAAGGAGGAAAAAGGTAGAGGTGGGATCAGAAGGTTTTCTTGGATGAGAGGAGAATTATTCCTGCTGCTTGGTGAAGATACCCCAGGGAAATACCAGAGATTTACAGCCCTCATCCTGCTTTCCTGCAAGGCTTAATATACTCTTCCAAAAGGTGCTGCAGCGACTTGGTACACAGCTGTAGGGGACCTGTGGTGTTGCTGGCAGCTGGGTCATCCCAGCCATTAGCAGCCTCTGACCCAAACACAGCTTGGGTTGGCTGAGAGGTTGTTGAAGTTTGGTATAAATATCTCCAGGTGGGTCTTTTTCCCACCTGCCTGACGGAGTTCTTGTACCAGAGTAAAAATGTAAACTGGTGAGCAGCCCTCGTGGACTGTGGCTGGAGGAGGAGGCTGAGGGGGTTGCTGAATGAGTGAAAGCATCTGAAAAGCCTCTGGTTAAGAGCAGAACATGGGCTAAAAGGTGAGTACAGACTAGATTTAACTCTGATGGACTCAGACCTCAAGTGCCCAAGTCTGTTGTCAAAGGTGCTCTCAACAGGGGAGAGGGAAAACTGGGAGCTTCTGGAGAACTCCCAGATCCCTTTCTGATAAGGGATAGCCCAAGCTTTTTGTGGGCATGGCTCTGGGGCCTTGCATTGTGGCACATCCTTATGCTGATTCCCAAGCCCTGATTAGAGGAGATGCTTTTCAATTCCATGTCTTTCCTCTGCTTGTCTCTATGCTGAGAGGTGAGGGCTGCTCCTTTCTGGCAGGTCTGTCTCACACCACAGCCCTTTAGTTCCCTCTCTATGTATCACTGCATTGCTCTCTGTACCTGCTGATGTATCTGCAAAACACTTGCATTTTCAGCTTCACTAATTAGGCCAGAAAGCAGGTCAGCACTCTCCTGTTCTTGATAATATATTGTTTTCTGAGTTGAGGTGTTTCAAGTGAGATGATGAACACTGATTTTCAGTGCTGTGCTTACATGTAAGGCAGAAACTTCTTGTATTTACAGAGAAGTGTCTCAGGGTGAAGAAGCACCACTCAAGTTATAGTAGAAACATTTATTTCATGGTATATATAACAAGTTAGTTCACAGTAAAGTTCAGCTTTCTTTTTTTTTTTTTTTTTTTTTTTTTTCAGCGAGCTCAGCATGAACAACTGGTTCAAAGTTTTTCTGAACTTTCCTTGTCATTTGGCACATAAATAAATACCTTTGCACATCTTTGCTCAGTGATGTGCTCTGGTAACTTTGGGAGTGGGTAGCAGGGGGGGAACTTGCATTGCTCTCCTGTTTTTCTCTGCTCCCTGGTGCTCAGCACATCTCCTTGCAGCTGTGGAGCTTCTTTCTGCCCCAGTGCTCAGACTTCGCCCTGGGACCTGGCAGTGTCTGGGGAAAATGATGCACATGCAAAGCTGCAAAACACCTGACCTTGCTTGTGCTGTGAACTGGGAGAACTGGGATTAACAGCATGTTTTGCAGAGCTTTGTGCAGCAAGGAGAGGTCTACTTTTTTTCTATTTATTGTATTTCCATAATCCTTTTGTTGGCTCATTAAGTTCTTTATTTTGCTATTACATCTGCTTGCTGTGCAGTTTCTCAGTGTCCAATAGCGTGTTTTCTTCTCCAGATGTTCTCACTGTTTGTTTCCTCTGGGTGGCTGACTTACAGCTTATTAAATTGTGGCTGGGATGAGGGGTTTGCTTGTCACTTCCCATAGCTGCCTCACTGCAGATCTTAGAGTAACTCTGTTAAAGCTGATGAGTTACTTCAGATCTATATTGATACAATCAACAAAATCTAGCCTAGCCTTTAGTTTAAATTACAACTGCATAAATAAGCTCTCCCCACTTATTCTCAGGCTCTTCCAAGAAGGAAGAATGCTTATGTCAATCATGTTTTAAGACACCCATTAGTTTCCAGTTTGAACCCTGATGAATATAAATACTGATGTGTCCGTGGCCTGCATACTCCCTTCTTTCACCTTTTTCCCTTGGAAGATTACAAAGTTATACAAGTTTGCATCAGAATAACCCAAGTTCTTTGTTTCTGTCCAGCCTGACTGAGTTTATCCTCCATCTTCAGATTGTTTTCTGTTTTGCGGAGTGTCACTTTTACTGCTCCTCTACAGTCATCTTGGGTTATAGTCATAATTTAGAAAACATAACTTTAAAAATTCTGTGCTTTTTTCCAAGTCATACATGAAATGGAACAGAAGCAGCACAATTCTCTTTTGCCATGTAATGGGACAGCAGCCACATGAACCATCTTGTTCTACTATTGCTGCTCCTGGTTGCTCTTTATAAACTCTTCTGCCAGTTTTTTATTTGGGTTAAGACCAACTCATTATGCTCAGTCAATATTCATCCTTCTTGTGTCCAGGCTTAGCTGTCAGCGAGTTGTGACTCTCAAATGAGGTTTGAGGCAGGAGGGGGAGGGCCGATGGACAAATTTGGATGTTTCTGTCTATGTGGGGCAAGAGAGCCTCAAGTTTTGTGGTCCTTTGTTTCGGCTTTCTGGAAGGGTTCAGAGTAATGTTTGGCAGGACTTTGAATGGACTGAGAGATGGATAACCTGACTGGAGGGGGCTGGGGGCTGCTGCGTGGGGTCGTTGCTGAAACAAAATCAAAAGAAAAACAAAAATGTTGTTTGTTTTTTGACAGCTTTTTGCCATCTTTGCATTTGCAACATGCGGTGGGTACTCTGGAGAGCTGCGCCTGAGTGTGGACTGTGCAAACAAGTCAGAGAGTGACCTCAGCATCGACATAGCCTTTGCCTACCCCTTCAGGTAACCCTCTGGGGCTTGGGGCTTTTTGTTTCAGGAGGGAGGGAGGGACTCGGGGGCTGGTGAGATGCTCATTTGTAATGGGGTTTTCCTGTCTTTATAGCAGCTGTTGCTTAAGCACCGGTCTGGGGCTCCTGAATTCTCCTCAGAATGTTGCTGAGGCTCTGGGTGTGCAGGATTTATGGATTTGGATGGGTTTGGGGTGGGGAAACTGCTGGGTAGTGGGAGCTTGGTGAAGGAGGGGAGAGCAGATGGAGGCATGCGGAGCCTTGCAAGGGCCAAGAGAGCTCAGGGGGTGGGAAAAGAGCAAAAACGCATCAGCCCAAGAAAAAAAATGGGGATAAAGTAGCCACTAAGGAAGGATTCCTAGCCACTGGACCATCAATTATACCTGGAACAGCCACTTCATGGGTAAGAGGAAGCCAAAAAAAAAAAAGTTTGAACCATAATTTTGATATGCTTTTGTAAATCTGCTAATTGTCTGTCTACATCTCTTGGTGCCTGAATGCTTTAAACCTTAGAACCTAGTGACTTAGAAAAACAGATTTTGTAGTGTTTAAGCATGCCTGAAATATGTGGTGAGTTTTAAAATGTATATATGAAAAAATGTTCATGCCATGTAGGATCCTGCCTCCCAAGCACAGTCAGGCTCTTCTGGTTTTAAAGATGTCAGGTCCACTTTAGAAGCCTTTCAGTTCTGTAAAAGTGATTTATTTAAGGAACAGAGATGATTAATAAAAGAATGCATAATCCAATCTCAAGCCTTGTACACTATGACTGTAAAATTATTGTGCTTCTTTGGGAAATCACATGCTGTTTTGCCTATGATTGCTATGCACAGGCCAGATGTAATAGCATCTACTTCTTTAACATGCTCTAAAATATAGCAGCTTTTGAACACTGGAAACTAAATTTGATTATTTGAACTGTTGTTCTTCTTTGACACACATTTATTACTCCAAAGTGGCACATTTCTTCATATTACTAATGTTTATTTTTGGTCTTGAACTTGTCTGCATTTTCTTTCATTTCTCCTTAGTATGCATGAGATAGATCCTAAAAATTGAGTTATGTGAATCTGTAATATGATGCACTTTCAAATAGGTCACTTCTCCAGCATTCATTACAGAGTACACCCTAGAGTAATGTGCTTTCAATTTGCATTATTATAAAATAGTGCTCTATGTAAAAAGTTAACAGAAGAAGCAGACAGAAAGTATCTCCTGGTGCTTTAGCAGGCACATCAACCATTGATTCTAGAAGTGACTGGATCTGCAATTTCCCACAGCCTGGCTTATTAGAAAGCTGGAAATAATTGCTGGCTAATTGTAACATTCCAGCATGTTGGAAAGAGGATGCAAAACAGGATTTGTTTGGAGAAGGGATCCTCCTGGGGCTGTCACTGGCCCTTGACCTCTCAGTGTTGCTGCCAGCCAGGGCTGGGTGTACTTGGGGTGCACAGGCGCTGTGCCATGTCCAGTGGGATGCCTGGCCTGCAGTTTGCTGGTGAGCAAGAAGATGACACTTATCCAGCTGGTGTTTTGGGTGAAACATGAAGATACACAGTGTTTGTGAAATTTGGAACTTTGCCTGCAAACCTGAGGCATGTGCAAAAAGTGTCCCAAGATGTACAGACCATGTAGTGTAAGAGATGTGTGCCTGGAAAATAAGACCTGGTGCTACCTGTGGAGCTTGGTGTCATTTTACTTCCTCCTACATTTGCTCTTTCCACTTTTCTCTAGTGTTCTTTTGACAGACTGGAGAGGGGATGCTCTAAAAAGTGAGCTTAATTGGGAAAGGGAGCATCTTACATTAGAGCAGCTGATACCCTTGGAAAAAGCAGACACATCTTAGGTTCAGGCTCCCTCATCAAGACCATGAATCTTGAAGCTTGTCTGCCTGCACTGGCATGTGGGCTTTGTGTAGGTAGGATGAGTTTCTCCCTGGTTGTCTTGTATCCAGGTCTGAATAAGTCCATGTTCACGTGGCATTTTCCTTTCAAGTGCCTTCAGGGTTCTGATTATTGGCTGACAGCTTGGGGAGGTGTAGGTGGAAGGAGAGATGCTGCTGAGCATCTGACACAGCTGCTGTGGCTGTCAGCAGTGAAATACCTACCTGAGTGCTGCTTTTTGAGTTGTGCCTTCATCAGGAGTTGAAGCAAGCCATGCTGGCAGCTGCTTTCATTCCCCTTGCTGTGTGTTGAAGGCTTCTTCTTCTTCTAGAAGCTGAGCTGCTAGATCTTGGCTAGCTGAGTAAGATTGTTAAGCAAGTAAACAAAATTATAAGTCTCAACAGGACAGCTTGGCAAAGCAAGAGGATTGAATGTTTGGAAATTAGTTTGAAGGAGCCTGAAAATATTCTAATTCAAGCAAGATCAGAATAAGAGGGGGGAGTTCAGACTGCAATGAAAGGCATCTCCTGTATGACCATGTGTTTCTGTCACCTTAGACAAAGAAAGGGAGGATGCAGGAGGAGAAAAACCAGTGTTGATGAGATGTGTGATTAAAACATACAGACTGCCAAGCTGGTTTCAGACCAGTGATTCATAGAGCCCCAGGCTAGTCCCAGGTGTACTGAAGAAGGAGCATTGCTCTCTGCACAGGTAGCTCCAGATGCTTCTGCAAACCAAGGAGCCCTGTACCCTCTTACTGAGATTTTTCTCAGCCCCAACCTAGAAATTGAAAAGTCTCCAACAAACAATGGATTCAGAAGAAATAATCAGTTCCAGCAGCCATTGAAGAGTACAGTGAAAAATCAAGAAAGAATTAGTATTAGTTTAGAGTTATGGCAAGTTGATAGTTGTGCTTAGCTCCTGCATTATCTTCCTGCTGCTGTAACTCAGACAGCAGGAAATTGTGGAGCATGAAAAAAACCCAAAGAAAATCCCTCTGCAAGGTGATTGCTTCTCATTTCTGCCAGAATCATCTTCTCTTTTCACTTTAATTTTGAGTCTGGATTCGTATGCCCTTTGCTAAGGGAGAAGAGTGGGGTAATACAGACAAGTACATTAATCAGTAAAGCAGACCATTGGAGTAATCTGGTGAAGTGATGCTTGTGCAGGGCTGGGAGAAGCAACACCCTCAGAGAAGAGCCCAGGTGGTGGGTACGTGTGGGGGGCTGTCTTGGCAAGAGGGTGGCAAAGCCATTCCCTGTCTGAGAGAAACCCCATTCCTCAGCTCCCCCCAGGGTGTAGTGACCACATAGGGGCCTCTCCAGGGTCATTGCTGGGTAATTGAACCCAAGTCTTAGTCCAGCAGCTTTCCTGGAATAGGAGGTGGGGTTGATGCTTTTCATCTGCAGATGCTCAGATTCATTTAGGATTCCTGAATCTCACATCCAGGACCCTGTGGTCACTCTGTAGTGGGTAAAGAAGCCTCTAGTCCAAAGCCCACTGCCCCCAGCAGTGTCTCCTGGAGCTCTGCCATGCTTTCCTACATACCTGCCAGACTCTTCCATGTCCAAGCTGATCTTTGTAAGGCTGTTTCAAACAATCACTCTAAGTTCGCTGTCATTTTTTTCTGCCTGCTTTTAGTTTTATCACAAATTATTTCCTTGCCTCTTTATGCTTTAAAGCACAAATCAGATTTTCTTCTGGGTTCCTGTATATGCATTTTGAATGTTCAAATATGGAAAAGCTTCTCTGGTCCCACACTAGTTGTTTTAATCAGCATTAAGTTCTGTACTTGGTATAATATTTATTGCAATTTTGGCACACATTAAGATGTTCATCAGCTTAATCCTCACCCTAGTAATGATTCTTTGAGTGGAGGGGGGGGAAATCATCTTCACAATTACTTATTACTCTTGCATCCCCCTTTCAGATGGGACTTGTCACTCATCAAAATGCCCCAGGACAAATTTTTTTTCCTTCAATAAGGATCCTGGTGAAGGTCCTATTTATTTTTGTTATTTTTGGCTAATCCCAGCAACATTTTGTTGCTGTACATGTACTTTGCTATTCATTGCTTTTGCTTTGATAGTAAGTAGTTGAACAGTGCACCTGCCACACACATATCTGTTGCTGGTATCTATCATATTGAGATGCTTTATAACTGATCTTCCTAAAAGCAAATTATTTTGGTTGTCAGCTGCGTTGTCAGGCCTGAATTACCAAGTCTGTGCTGATGATTTTTGCTACATAATTGTCAGAAACTTACTGGTTTTATTGTAATGGGCAGAGTTGAGCTGAAGTGTTTGGGCTTCAGCCCCTGATCTAAATGAAACTTTGCACAGCAGAATCACTCGTGTTGCTGCACTGCATGCCCAGCCAGAGATGGCACCTGCCAATAGCATCACCTCTGGCTTTGTGGGTATCTCACTTCTGGAAAGCCTTTTCCTGCCCATGGGAGGGATGCCTGGCTCAGCCCCAGGTGATGCTGCACAGGGGTCAGCCCCAGGCTACTCAGGTCTGCAATACCATGGGAAGGCAGGAGCATTCCCATGCAGTCCTCTAAGTGTGCTCTCTGTTTAGTCTCGAGGCAGATTCTGAACTAAAATCACTTTGCCTGCAGCTCTTGGAGGTGTTTTAACCCAGCCCACACACTCAGGGTGGCCCCAAATGCAATGCTATGTGGAATTAATTTGGAGTATGTCTGACTTTTCCCGGGGCTTTCATCCTGCAAGTTGCTTTGAGACTGCTGAACATCTTCCCCTTAGCCAGTGGTTAGTATGTGGATGGGTGTTAGGAGAAATGAACCAAATCTATGAGTGGGACAGAATGGAATTGCCTGGGACTGCAAATATGAGAGCCTGGTGAGAAAATGTGTCTGTGCCTGGCTTTGTGTCACAGCAGTGAGAAAAACAAATATTGTTTTCCATTTTATTTTAAATCACCTATCAGTAGCTTTCCAGTGTGCTAGTAAAATTGTCTCCCAGAGTAATCCTTGCTTCTTAACGAAAAGGAAATTGTGTTTTATGGGAGCTTTTCATTCACTCTCTAAGCATCTCATTTGAATGAAGACATTCCCATTGAGCACCCTTTAAAGGCTACACCTCATCTGCATGCAGTGGGTAGGCTGGTCTTTCACTTGCAATATGACAGCCAGATCTAAATTGCCTACTTAGCAGCTACAGATGATAATTAAGGAGAGAGTAGCTGAGTCTTTATGCTTTACAACCATCTTTCTTAGGAAAAAGCCTCTGTTAATATTAACACATTTCTGTGTCAGAGTGTACTAGCCCTTTATTTATTTGGGGATTTTATCTATTTTTGTAATTATGATTAGCCATTTATAGTAAATCTTGCTTCAGATTTCAACGGAAAACATTTTGGCCAGAAGTTTAGAAATGTCTGTTATGGCTGAGACACGAGGAGTGATCAACCCATCTTTAAACTTCAGTACTAGGGAGGTGCCTGCAGTGCTGACTTTCAGGCAGTTCTTTTCCCAGGATTGCTGTACCAGCTGAGGGGGGGAGATAGGATGGAATGAAGTCACCTAATCAGTTAAACCCCCTAAGGGTCCTGGTTTGTTTTGCATGTGTTCATCACACAGAAGATGCCCCATTTTTATTTTTAAGGGGAAACTGTGGCCTCATAGCACTTCTGGGGGTAGATGGAAGCCAAAGCAAGCCACCAGAAGTTGCAGAAGCTTAAGGTGTGCTCTGTGCCAGAAATGTAGATGCTCCAGTTCCCAGGAGGATTTGGCAGAGCTCCTGGGAAGGTGAGAGGCACTGGTTAAACTCTTCATGACCCGTTCCAGCTTAATGAAGGGAGAAATCTCCATTCTGGAACTCCTTAGATCAAAAAATGGTGCCTTTTGAAACACTGTGCTGCTGCTCAAAGAGGAGCTGCAGGGATGGTTGGGTGAAGCTCAGCAGCACAGAGCAGAAGCTGCTGGGTACAGAGGTGTCTCCTGGCTCTGCAGTCAGTGGGACCCTGAAGGCTACATCCATTTAGTGCCTTTTCTGGCCAAACTGACCACCTCATCTAACATTGCAGATCTGGGGTTAACAGCAGAACTGACAAGGAACGGTGCTCAGGAAGACATCACCCTGAGGCTGGAAGCTTTAATTGAGACCCAGGTTAGGTAACTGGCCCTTTAGGATGGACATTAGTTGCTCAGTCATGGCTTTTTCTTAAGCAAGAGTATCAAATCCTGATCTCCAGCAGTGCTTTTTATGCCTAATTTTGGCCTTTCATTGAATTGGTTTGCCTAATCAGGACTTTTAGGTTTTAACTACTGTTAGTGGAAGCTGGAAATCATCCAAAGTGAGCCTAATGTTGCATCCTGGTGAGAAAAATTCAGGAAATAAATCCCTCAGAATACCAATATATATGTATGTTAAGTATGACACCTTCATCTCTTTGTATTTAATGTGACCTAATGATGCAACACAGACCAAAGCACTGAGATGTGTTTTTAACTGGGGAAAACATGTTCTTTTTTTCATAGTTGTGATTCATACATTTTCCTAATTTATAAAGCTGTCTGGACAACTGCAGCTTTTTTTTTTTTCTTTCCCCCCCCAGTGGAAACCCATTAGAAAGGTTTTATTCCATAGTGACATGAATGCAAGAACTTTCTGAGCTATTTAAAGTATGGTTACAGCACATGGATCCCCTGGTGGTGAAGGCATCAGAGACCTCAGGCAAGCACTGAATCAAGTCTGTAAGCAGCCTGAACCAGGAGCTCATAGCTGAGCTTGCTAATCAATAAGCTGAGGGCTTAGAGCTGTTTGTTGTTACATACTCAGCTGGGAAAGGGAAAAGGTGATCCAGGTCTGCACAAAATAAATATATATTTTCAGCTTTGAGTGAACATAGTTTGGAAAAAGAAAAAAATATCCTTTGTTTTTGTAACCAGCCCTTGTTACAAGACTGAATGCCATAAGTCAGAGCCCTTACATGATTTTTGTTTATTTGTGCATCACTACAGACCACTGAAGCAATTAAAAGCTGCAAATTGGTGTTCTCCAGAATCCATGAGTCTCCAAGGACCCCAATGGCCCTGAGAATACTGTCCTTAGCTTTTCTCTCTGCTTCTGCATGTCTTATGGGTTGGGTTTTTGGGTTTTTTTTAGACTAAAAGGATGTCAGAATGGGAGAAAATATTTGTACTTTTCTACTTGTCCCGCTGTGGTCTGCAGTAGTGGCTGTGCAGGGCCACAATGTGCAGTTTAATTCCTGTTGTTAAGGAGTTTGATGAAATCATTGCTGGTCTGTTTAAAACAGATAAAAATAAGGATGGCTTTGTGGCTTTTCTAGTTTTGAGTGCCTCTGCTTCACCTTGATTGCAGTCTTCAAAACCCACTCTGTAGAAATCCTCAAGATTGGCAGCTTGGTCAAAGAGTGGTTATTACTGACAGTTTTCACTTTTGTTGGAGAGTATTCCTTTCTCAACAGTGAGACTGTGAGATGCTTCCAGTCACTTGACACTTTGTTCCTGCATAAATTCTGTAGAAAACCACCAGAAATGTGATGCTGCCACATCTTCACCTTATCTTTTCTTTGAGGCTGATCCTGGGCATGTGGTCCTTGGCATATCTGATGCACTGTGTCATATGAAGGAAGAGATCAGAAAGCCACCCCCACAATTTAGCTTCTGTGCCAGGACTGGTTTGCATGCAGCCAGGACACCCCAGCCCCCAGGAGGCTGTGTAAGTGGTAAAATCTTTGCTCATTCATGATGCTGGTGTGTTGAGCTGAGCACCATGATACCTCTGCTTGAGAAGATTGGAGGAGGAGGCTGGGAGTCAGAAGATTGGAGAGGTCAGAGATGAGAGAAATTTGGGAAGTCAGACTGCCAGTGCTCATAAAGCTCATAAAGTCCCCAATCCAGTGCTAAGCCAGGGAGAGACTGATGCTCCAGCTTGTCCCAGGGCAGCAGCTCTGCAGACAAGGTGACTTTTCCAGATGTTGAGGTCTTCTCAGTTGCCTCAGTGTTCTACTTTGTAATTTTTAAACCCTTAGAACTTGAGGGAAGCACATCCTTGAGTGCTGACACAGAGGAGGCTTCTCTTGCTTTCCAGCTCTTCAGGCTGGTTGGCTGTTGCCTTCTGTTCTGAATGTCCATGAGCATTGGATGAGCACAGAGCTCATGGGCACACAGCAGGCTGGGAAGGAAAGTGGTAACAACTTTCTGAAGATGGTGTCTGTGCAGAAAAGGGGGAACACTGCTGCTTAAATCTGGAAGTTGTACAAGCTTTTCTTCTGGCACTCAAATCAATTGGATTCTTGATGACTTTGGATGGTATTGATCCAGACTGACTTACATTGCTTCATAGTGGCTGTATTTTATGCTTTACACCATTTGGGTGCTAGACTTATTCTCCATTAATACTTTAGCCAGAATTTGTTCTTTAAGTTGAACTCACTTTTGGATTTGTTAATATATGCAGCTTTTTTCCCAAGTTGATTTTTTTTTAGTATATATTAATGAATAGTCTCTGCAGTGTTATGCAGTGATGGTGTTTTATCTGTGTCTGCCACAAAGGCTTTTTCTAAAAGTCTGGCTTCTTACAGCTTCCCTTGAATATTTCTTTTTGCACGTTTTTGTGATGCCAGTACAGAAGCAACCACAGAAACCCTTCAGCTTCGCTTTGTTTGGCATTTGATCCCATACCCCAGACGGATTGTGGTGACCCAACTGGGGGTTGATCAAACAACCCCAGTCCTTCCCCTTTCCTCTGCCCCCAAATCTGTATTTGCTGTGCAGCAGCCCTAAAGGTTTCCCCAGAACCACAGGGAACTGGATATGTGGGATGTCTCTGCTTTCCTCCCACACCTGGTTTCTACAGGAATTTATTTGCCAAGAGTTTAATCCAATATTTCTTCATATGCAATAGACTCTGGAGATGGTGGGCATCCAGGATAGCCCCAGACAGGTTCCTCTGCCTCTCCTATCAGGGTTCCCATGGGTTGTTCAGTGTGAAGGTGTCAGCAGGTCCATCCCCATCCCTACAGGTCTGCCAGGCGTCCTGTCCTGTATGTGTGCTGCTTCACCTGAAATCTTCCAGCTCCCTAGAAGAGTATTTGACATGTACTTGCAAGGAAAATGTTTGACTTGGAGCCTTCTTGCAGTCGTGCTGTAAAATTCTACAGAATACTCCATTTGATTGCTTTAAGTACCATAGGACAATATACTTGGGAAAATTCTAGTTAAAGTAAAATACAAATGACTAAACATTGCTGTGTCTTCTGTAGTTGCTCCTGAGTTTATCTCAAGTGCTCTTGGAGGTGAAATTGTTGCTTTCAGGGTTTAAAGGCCTTCATTTAAGCTGTGTGGGAACCCTGCTTCTCACGGGCAAGCTCAAAACTGGCAGGATTTACACTTTCAGGTGGTTTTGGCTGAACATCAGGTGATGCCCAAGAATTTGGATTGGTTTTATGTGGAGTTGATAGCCTGCTTGATTATGGGCAGTGAGGTGGATTGGAGTGTGACACAGTGCTGAGCAGCAGCAGAGCCTGAATGGGAGCAGAAGAGGGAGTTTGGGGAGTCCCACATCGCCCATGCAGAGGTGCTGCCCAGGACTCAGAAATGCTCTTATTACATCCAGTGACTTTTTTAGGCCTTTGTTTTCTACTTCCTATTGCTTATGTTTTATCTCCAGACATTGAGATTTTTGTTCTGCTCCAACCTACTAGTGTGAAAGCTGATTCCTGTGTCTGGCCAGAGAAGCAAGCAGCAGGAGGGAGCCATGGGTTCGGTCAGGATCTTAGGATGGGACCAGGTTGCATTGGACAGCTGTGTGTGTGGCACTGAAAGTCCATTCCTGTGGGATTTCCAGGCCTCCTTGTTTGTGTTTCTCTATGGACACAATGACTTTTAAGATGACCAAAAGTTAGCTTCCTTCAGAGACAGTAGCTAAGCTTCTCAATGACAAGGAAGCTGCTCACCCCAAGAAAATAGCTCAGAGAAGGGAAATCGGAGAGCAATTCCACCAGTCTATACCTCAAAGAAGGTCAGAATGGGAAGGTATTTGGGTTTGTAAAGACCAGTGGAGCATGTCACCCTGTGCTATGCTCTGCTTGCACAGGAAGGAAAAGTGTGTGTTTCTGAGAAGGGTGGTGAAAATATCTTGGAAGATAAATCTGGGTCGGGATGTAGGCTTGGAAGTGGGGTTGGGATCACCCACTCAGCTTTCTGAGTGCTCCTGGCAGTATGTGTTCTATAATGAGATGCCTTATTTCCTTTTTGGTGCCATGGCAGAGTACCAGGGCTTACGTGCACAGTCTGGGGAGGTTCCTTGCTGTGGCCGCCACCCGTCTGGGACATTTTTTCCCTCAGGAGTGTCACAAAACTGTTGTACAGGCTGCTTGCCAAGAGTTTCGTGAATGCAATCACGGGAAACAGGTCCTGCAAGAGGGCTCCCAAGCTGCAGACCAGCACTGGTGACCTCTCCTTGTCACTGCTGGTCTTGTCCTTATTCCGATGTCTATAGACCTCATCCTCAAAAGGATGATTCCAGTAGATTCCAGTCCTGGAAATCCAAGCACCTCAGTGGGTCTTTTACTTGTTATATGAACAGGAAAAGAAGTGAGGTGAAGAAGGATGGAGCAGAGGATGTGCTCTTGCCTCCAAGCTGACAGCTCCTAGGGGGACCACCTCTGCTCCCAGGGTGCCCAAGCTAGTGTGGAGTGTTGGGATGGCATCTGGGGCTGGCAGCTTGTCCCTTTGAAAACTCTTGTAGAAAAAGAGGACAGGCCAAATGTCTGCACAACAGCTGTGTGTGAGTGAGGGCTGGGAATCTCACAAGTTAAGATAGTGAAAATATGAGGAGGGGGAAATATTTTCTGTTACTTTAACCTGACATAATCCAAAAGAGAATATAAATTGCTACGGCTGTCCTAATCAACTTTCCAGCAGTGGCTTCTGGGTTTGGTTTTTTTTGTGATTTTAGTCATGCATTTGGATGGGTGTGGAGTGGAGTGAAGCAAAGTGGAGATCTCCAGAATATTCAAATATCTAGGACAGGAATTAGGACTAAACGTTTGCAAGATAAAGTATGTGTTTGTGTGAATCTACTGGTAGTGCTGACTAATTGTAGAGAGATATGGGCTTTGGGATATTTTTGGAAGAAACTGAAAGGTTTCATTGAAAAGACAGAAGTTCAAAGTGAAATATACTCTTTGATAAGAAGACTGTATTCTTTCTTCCTCTGGAAAGCAAAGAAACAAAAGACCCGGCTTGCTGAATCAGCTGGAGAAGTTTTATTTTCGTTTCCTATTTTCCAGAGAAAAATTCACTGATTCTGTAAGAATATGTATATGGTAGAAACTAATGTGCTGCTGCTCTGGAAGGGGAGGAGGCCAAGGAGAGGAGGTACTGAAAGCACCTTTGGATGCTGGGGAGTCCAGAGGAGGGGATGTATTTGGGGGCTGGTAGAGGGAGGTGTGGAAAATATCTGGGAGAGTGAAGCAGTAACAGTGAGCAGCTCAGTTTCAAATGGCTCTGGCATCTCCAGACACTGCTGGTAGAGGTGCAGTGGTGGGCAGGGGGCAAGGCAATGCTTTAGTAAATATCAATTCCTTCATTTTGGGAAAAGAGGTGTTAGAGAGCAAGTCAGGGGTGAGAAACCGTATTCTTGTTAGCAGAGGGTGGAAAGTTCAGACTTTGGAAGAAGATGACAGATGCAGAAGGGTCAGGGGAGCAGTCGCCTCTCTGGTACCTGCTGTTTGCTGGGCTGAGCCCATCACATCCCCACAAAAAGGGCTGGAGTGAACTTTGGCTTTAAAGACTTCAAGCAGTTCAAATGTGGTGTTCACAGAGTGGCTACCTCAGAAAGGGTCTGACTTCAGCAGTTCTGGGTGGAAAGATTCAGATCCTGGGAATCACAGGATAATAAATGCTTATAATTGACAGATGGTTTGGACTTGAGGACATCTGCTTAGCAGTGGCTCTCTCAGCAAGACTTTGTGGTGTGTATGAGCTTGTAGTGTGGTTTCATGGCTGCAGGGTTCCCCATCCCCAGGAGCTTCTCCTCGGAGAGCAGATCTCGGGGGAGGAAGAGGAGAAAGCTGCAGAGCTCAGCTCCATCCCCTCTCCCAAAAGCTGGAAGGAAGCCTGTTCCTTGCTGTGTGGGCAGTCTTTCACATAGCCAGGATTTAGCACCCAACTGGCAGGGATGCCCAGTGGTGGGGGAAACGTTCTTTGCAGCCAGAAGCACTGTGTGCATCACTTGCTCCTGGAGAGCAGGATGTGAAGAGGGTTGGAAGAGTCCACAGACTGCAATTTCATTAAAGACAAGATCTTTCCTTCTCAGTCAGGTTTCTACTTTTACCTGAGTATTAAAGGTCATTTTTAAAGTGGTTTTCTTCATGCGGATAATACCTCTAGGGATGTCTTATGGGAACGATGAGCTCTGCTGTGAGTGGAAAAGCTTCTATTTGTTAGTGTTCTTCCACTGAACCTACAGAAAATCTATATTTGGCACCTCCAGAAGAGGTATTTGCCCAGGGACTGCCTGGCTGGAGGCACAGGTGTGCAAGCACATCAGCACAGTCCATTGGAACAAGGGAACCACAGTGTTTCTAGGGCTAACTAAAAGAAATGCCTTTACTTTTTATCCCAGAGAAAGGAAGGTGAAAACCCCTGTCCTGTTCTGCCTCACCAGAGCCATTTCAGTTGCTAAGGAGCCCTTGTGGGTTTCAGCATTTCAATACTGCAATTTGAATTTTCCTGTTCCCCTCATTTTGGGGATTATCAGCCAGGATAAGCATCTCACAACAAATTCCTCCACAAGTGCTACCTGCAGTAACTAATTTCCAGTGGTGTATTTCCCTCATTGCTTTGCAGACAGTAAATGGAACTGACAGTTTGACTACCAGAAACAAGTGAGGGGGAAATAAAGCCCAATGAGGGGATAATGGATCTTTGCATTTTTGCAAGCCTGTGTGTGGGTGTTGCAGATTTTGCTCATGCATGTTGTAGACAGGTTGGGGGGTGGATTACAAGATGTTATTTTCAGAAAATAGGACAACCTGCCACAACAGAGAGGTTGGAATTCTTTGTTTTTGTTTTTTTCAGTTTTATTTTTGCCTATTTTTCACCAAGTCCTAGTAAAGTAATGGAGAAACACTGACCATTGAGAATTTTTGGAGGCAGAACTTTCTTATTTATTAATCCAAGCACTCATCAAAGCCCAGGGGAGGAAATCTGTGCTGTTCATCAATAATACTTGAGCACACAGTTGTTGTTAATTGCATGTTCTGTTGGTTTCAAGTCGAAGCCCTGTGTGCTTGCTGAAAGGGGAGGTTTTGTGACTCAGAAAAGATTGGATCACTCAGTGCACACACTCTGTTTGGGGTCTTCTGTGGTTCCTGGTAGAGTGGGACATGGGACAACATTGGTCTTGGGTGCTGTTGGCTCGGAGCATCTTTGTGCCCAAGGATCATCAGCTGGACTGGGCTGCTCAAAAAAAAAAAAAAAGAAAAAAAAAAAAGAGAAAAAAAGAAAGAAAATAAAAGAAAGAAAAAAGAAAGGAAAAAGAAAAAAAGAAAAGGCTCTAATTGAATATTTTATTGGGGAACTTCAGGAAAGAAAGGCGACTTCATACTTCCATGGAGAGAGCACAGCTTCTGCTCCCCCACACACATCTAACAGCTGTAGCTTTGTTCAGCCTGTCTGGCTTCCTGTATTATTTTCAGAGCAGGGGTAATTAGTGTCTGAAAATGTAACTGCTCTTTGCAATTGTGCTGCAATGTACAAATCCTTCTTTTTCACTGTAAAACATTCCTGCCCTCTTTTGATCTTGTCAAGCTAGACAATACAGCTGTCTTGTCATCATGTTTCCCACAGCAAGGGAAAGTTTGCCAAATGGTTGAAGAAACCCCAGAAACCCTGAATTACTGGGACTTCATCACTGCAACCTGACTGCCTTTGGTGAGAGAGTTCAGAGCTGGCTGGTTTGGCAATGGGGCTGAGCAGGAGGAGAGGATGGTATCAGTGGTGATGGGCAATGAGGACACCTTTAGCCCTGCTCTGCTCAGTGTGAGGGGCTGGGTCCCCTTCCTGAGCTGTCAGCTTTATTTCTGAATTATTCATACTCAGTGCAATACAAGACAAAGAGCACCGTACAGCTCATTTTCAGAGGAACTTGGAAATTTGTTCCTTTTTTTCCCTAGTTAGGTAAAATATTTCTTACTGAAGTGTTCCTTATTTGCATTGTTCATCAGTCAGTGTAAATCATTTCTGCTGATGCAGCCCAGCAGTAGTGCTGAGATCATGGAATGTCAGGTTGGAATCATCTGGATCCATCTGGTCCAACCCTTATGTTTGTAACCCAGATGTTACCAAAGTGCAAAGGTGGTTGCAAAGGGTCACTCTTGGGGCTCCTGGTTTTGCTTAGGAAATGTAGAAGCAAAGGTGAATGAGAGGAGCATCCAGGTGCTGGAGGTAAGAACAGCAGAAGAAAAGCACCAGCCAAGGATCACTTGGTAGGGTGCAAAGAATGAGAGAAGAGAAGGTGAATGGAGAATGTCAGAGGAAATAAGAGGCAGAACAGGTAGAATTAGATCAAAAGTGAGGGCAGAGGTAGAGGCAATTAATTTTTTGTGAGTCATCACCAAACCATCCTGCCCCCAGAAACGCTGACTCAGCAAAGCCAGTGGAAAAATCAGTTTCCTTCTGAGATACCAAGCCAGTTCAAAAAGGTTTTGATTAATAAAACTGGATTTTCTGTCACTGATCTTCCCCTGCCTTAAAGAAATTTTTCATATACCTCCTGTGAAGTCAGCACCCACCATGACCATGCCAGAGGCTCTCTTGCCTCTCTTCCCTGCCAGTCTCCTCTTTCCCAGGTCTGAGTCATGGTCTATTTTGGTTCCCTTTGTACAACTGAGATCTCTGTTGTTTAAGTAGAGGTGAGGTAGCCACAAGAGGCACTAATTACTGCACATCTTCTTATAGGCCAGGGAACTCTAAAAAGAAAAGTGAATAAACAAAAATAACTTGATGGAAGAAGGCTTTTATGGTCATATGTCCCCAAAAGATGCTTGGCTGAAAGAGCACTGCTGAGTGAGATCTTAGTATAATATATGACCATTTTGTCTGGTTTATCCTGATTCAGAACTAAGGTGAAGTCAGGAGAACAGGGAACAGAAGAGGGACATGGTCTCAGAGGCTTCACTGTGTTTCAGAAAGGCTGATGTGTTGTCAGGGGTTAGACTGGATGGGGCTGTGGTGACTGAGGGAGTTGAAGGTGCAGGGGATGGGCAGCAGCTCCCAGTTGAAATCATACTAGAGACATTCCTTAGGTTTGTTCATATTTGGTATGAGCAGGAGTTTGAACTGCTATTTGCAACACCAAGTGTTGCCTGCTGTGCTATTTCAGGATTCCAGGGGATAAAAAAAACAGTGATCCTAAAAATGACCCTAAAGATGTGTTTGATACAATAAAATGCATGCAGAATTGCCTTGTTTTTTTGATGGTTTTCTTTTTTATTTTTCCCCTGAAGCAATTGAATTGTATTTAATGTAGCTTAGCTCAGTTCCATAGTGTTTGTGGAAATGATATAAGGGCCAGGGCAGTTCTCTAAAGCCCATTTCCAGTGTGAGGTGGTAACATAAAATTGTGAAGCTCCCACCGTGGCAGCAGAGCCTGGCTTTCCCAGGAGGGACCTGAGCCTTCTCACTGTGTTCATCTAGGTAAAGGATATCCCAGAACCTGCACCAGAGCCCTTCAAAAACTGCTGTGGTACCCAAGAACAGAGAAAGCTTTCTCCTCAGACCATGCAAATCATGCATTTCAAATCTTTCCATGACCATAGTGATGCTTCAAACAAAGCCACTTTCTCTCCAGGCTGCAAAATTGGCATGAGAGGCACTAGGAAATTTTCTTTCCCCTTATTTTCCTCCCTCTTTAGGAAACAACAGTAAGCCCTGATGGAAAGTGTGCATGCACTGATGCCAGGAGGCTTTGAAGCCAAGGCAGGAAACCGTCTGATCCTGAGCATTAGAGTCTCTCATGTGTTCAGTTTTCATCAGACTTTGCTGTGCTCTCACAGGGGAGGTGAGGCAGCTGCTGCTCATCTCCACAATCCAGGCAGACGTGTTTCTTGTTTTCATCCCACCACTATGATAGCAACAGAAGCTCAGGGATGGAAATGCCTGAGGCAAACACCCAGTGTTATGCATCAGCCACTGATTAAAAGGTTTTGCCTTCATGTTTGGGTACATTTAGTTTGGATCAGGGAAAGCAAAAAGTCATGCAGTTCTCCAGCCTCCATTAATCCATCTTCTGTGATCTCCACTGCGGGTACTTTGTTTTCCTCTGGGGATCTAACTTTTTATTTAGCCAGATACTTGTGGTGGCTGTTGCCTTTGGCTCACTGTTGCACACATTATTTGCCCTTGAGCAGAGCAATGTCTCCCAGAAGGCCTCATCCTTTCTCTGCACCACATCATAACTTCTTTAATTGCAGTTGTTAATTTGCTGCTGACTTCATCCCTCCTGCTCTCCCTGCACAGAGCAGAACAGCTTGATCCCTCATTGAGCCCCCTGTGCCCACTGATGCTAATCTGGGCCATGCAAGAGGACTTGTTAAAATGCCTCCTCCAAGGATCTCTTTTCTCTTTTTGAATCAGGAATTAAACTTATTAGAGCACAGAAGGGCTTGGCAGGAGCTGCCAGGCAGAACCCCAAACCTACCAGCTTGGTTGCTGGTTGAAAATGATGCATGAATTCAAGTTTATTGATTAAACCAGGGCATGCAGACTGTTTCTTTGACCCAGGCTGTGTATGCCTGCTGCAGCTTGGTTTTAAAAGCTTTTAATGCAGAGGCACTATATGGCTATATGGCTTGCAGCCATATGGCTGCAGCTTGCAGGGTTAACTGCCACAGGGAGCCATGCACACAGCTCCCTGATATAATGAAGTTGCACACTTCTCAGTGCAGGTATCCTGTGGCCTTAATATAGAGGATAAGAACTGGTTTCTACCACCTTGATCACAAGAATGCAAGAACCAGGTTGTTATCCTTTTTCAGCTGTTGCCATGGCAAAACCCCAGAGCAGAAGGGAGGAGGGGGAGTTTATGCCAAACCATTGGAACATCAACTTTTCTTTGAGGTTGATTAAAAGATGTGTTCAGGTCCTCAGTCTCACCTGGACATTCACAGGGAAGAAACCTCATATACAACCAGCTCTGAAGAGCACAGCCCACAGGACTACTGATAGGGCTGGTTATTCAAGCAGGAGGCTGTTGTGCATCAGAAATGAGATAGGGAGACAGAGTAAATCTATTTACATCCTTAATCAGATAACTATTTCCTTTTCCTGTAGTTCACCTACTGCTTTTTGGGATGTTTTCCAGGTTGCATCAAGTGAATTTTGAAGTTCCTACTTGTGAAGGCAAGCGCCGAGAAAACCTCTCCTTGATAGGGGACTTCTCCTCCTCGGCTGAGTTCTTTGTCACCATTGCAGTCTTTGCCTTCCTCTACTCACTGGCTGCCACTGTGGTTTATATCTTCTTCCAGAACCAGTACCGTGAAAACAACAGAGGACCTCTAATTGTAAGTGTGTATTTGCATTGTTTACAAGCCCAGGTCTTAACCTCTTTCTTGCTTTTGGGGTGGTTGAGGCTGTGACATGGTCAGGAAGGTCTAAGTGGCCCAGTGCCCAAAGCATGTCTGCATTCACTGTTGGGTTTGGGTTTTTTTTACTCTTAATGGTAATTTAAACTTTTCAGATCAAGGGTAACAGAGACTGTGCAGGTGAAGCTCGGTCCTAATCTTTTATGTACCTGCGGGATTCCCTTCTTCTCTCCCACTGCCTGCAGTGGTGATGTTCACACAAATAATGAACATGTAGGTTCATACATCTGTGGGAGCAGAGCTTCATCAGTGGAGAGAAAAGAGGAGATGTTAGACATCATCCTATTACATTAAAAAAAAAACATGTTCCTGACCAAAGCCTACCCAGGGAGTTTGTTTATTGCTGATTACTGCCAGGGTCAGCCAAGTTATTTTGCTTTGGAGAATTATGTGGCTCGTTTTCCAGTATCATCCTGAGCTGCCAGCACGTTTGTGTCTCCATGCTCCTCACCTTCCAGTTATCATTCAATGTGCTCACCAAGCTTTGGCAGTTCTTGCCTTTATTTTTCTTTTTACCAATTCCTGAAGGCTTGTGATAAAAATCAAGTGTTGTGTTGTTTTCATTTCCTTACAAATCACAACTGTAAAGCCAGTGGGAGCTGTTCTGTTCTAGATATACATTACCTGCTAGTGCATCATTCTCAGTGGTACAGCCCTTGGTCTCACTGCTGTGCTGAACTTGGGTCAGGTCTCTGCATTGGGAGGGTGTGGGGTGACTGCATGCTCCCAGCCCTCTCCTCTGTGGCTGGAAGGACAAGGTTTACACTAAGGGAGGTGAAATATTTCTCTGAAGTCTTGGTGTGAAGAACAATTCAAAAGAAAGGTGGCTGGAGTTCAGTCAGGACTGATGTAAGGCAAGAGTTCAGGATTTCTGAAAAAAAATGTAAAGTTTGTGACTGATGGAAAACAGACATTTGGCCAAGACTTGTGTCTTAAATGACTGAAAACCACCAACAAAGAGAATCAGAAAAATGTAATAGGAGAATAAATCACCAGCACAGAAATGCTGTACCTATTAAAGGAAATAACTACAGTAACTGCAAGCAAAAGATTAAACTGTAGGAAAGCAATCTTAGCATCACGGGGGGGCTGAGGGAAAGATTTTCCTGCTGGAAGGAGATGAGAGTTGTTTTAAGTTCTCATAATTCAAAACTGATTAATTGATACAGAAGGAAAATTCCCATTCCCTACATCAAAGGAAATTAATCCTCTTCATTTTTGGGCTGTTGGTACCTTTCCTCTCTCCTTCAAAAATGGTGAGGAGAGGAGGGGAAATCTTCCCAGAGGAGAGGTAGAACAGGCAAGATAATGGGTTCCCTACAGAAACAGTAAATAAATCAAGTGCCTTGTTTCTGCATGATTCAGTTGATATCGGATATCTCATTTCAAACTGTCTCATCAAAGGATTAGTTGCAGAGATCTTCCGTTTTAATTTTCTCGTGGAAAATAATTCTTTCTTCTGACCCAGCTACATTATCCTGTGTTGCAATAGAAAAAGGAAAGAGGAAAAATAATACTAACACATCAGATTGTGATGTGGCCATTTGCTGTTGTCCAGGATTTTCCTGACCCAGCTGCTGCAGTTGTGTTTGTCACAGGATGCATGGTGCTACCTGCTGCAGCATTTAACGTGGCTTTGATTTAATTTGTTCTGTGTAATGGATTGTAATTGAATCTACAGGTTAAATTTATCCTGTGCCTGTTACTAAAGCCACTGCTTGTAATTTCCCAGTCTTTAAATCAAGCCTAAATGACCTTATTTATTTAGAATATAAAGGTGCTTCTCTGTGTCCTGCAGCAAAAGTAGATCCAGCTGGTGAGTGGTGTTGGGTTAGGGTTATGCTTAGTTTATGCCTGCCCCAGCCACATGCTCCAGCATCTCCACTGCACTGGCAGCTCTGCTGTGTTGGGTATTTTTAGAGAAAAGACCCTTTTTCATTTGGAGAAAGTCCCTGCTTATCTCTTCCCAGTGCAATGATTGCAGCATCACAGCCTGATTAGGACAGGGTACAAGTCCTGCTGTGCCATGGAGGGAAAATGCAGAGCCCCAGGCAGAGAACAAGCAGCTGTAGGCAGAAGGAATTCAAGGGTTAAGGGAAACTCAGAATAAAAACCAGCTTCCCACAACTGCAGGATTCACCGAAGGGATGTAACACGCTGTGCAAAGGAGGCAGGCGATGCATCCTCCAGCTCCAGGCAGATGCTGTGCTGAGCTGACATATCCAGCAAGATCACACGTGTATCAGATCTGATGTGTGAGTGTGTCTCATCCCTGAGATTGTTCCTCCCAAAAGACAGTGCTTCAGAAACCTGAGGTGCTTTTTGCTTGCCTGAGCCCAGGCATCCATCAGCCAGCGTGTATCTGTGCAGCAGGAGGGCACCTCGCTCCTTCCTCCTCAGCCCGTGTCAGGCACCATTTCCAGAGTATCAGTTTTTTGCCTCTTAGGGAAGAACTAGAAGATGATGGTTTCATCTGTCCTTGCTTCTGCTGCAGTGCTTGATCACAATCTCGTATTTTAAACCCTTCCCAATTTAAGCCTTGTACTTCCTCTTGGCTTGGTATTTGCTCAGTCTGGGCTGACATCTGCCTTTAAGCAGCACCCTCTCAGAGCTGGCTGCCTTTCCTCCTGACAAATTTTCAGGTTTTAAAAAATCGGTATGACAGGAGAAGTGGAGAGAGGGGAAAAAAAGAACTCTCACTTGAAATCTTAAAGTATTTTTAAAAAAAATAACCTTGCACATGCAGCCAGAGCACTATCAATGCATGACCAACTTGCAGCTGCTTGACTGGATGCAGAATATACAGTTATAAAGAGCTTAATGACAAGAAGAAACTTGCAGAGAAAATTCCAGACACAAACCTGTTTCAAATTTACCTTGCTTATACAAATATAGGGAAACCCAACTGCATGTGCTGAGATCTCTTTTCCCACTTTAACTGTGGGAAAATATTTCAGTGTTCAGTGTGAAACAAGACATTGTAGAGAGGAAACATTTCCAGTAGGAGAAGCTGTTAACTCCTTGCATGGCTGTTTCAGCTGGCCCTGTGCAGTAAGCCATGCCTATTGCTGATGTTGCCTGTCAGATTTTGGGGATAAAAGTCTTCCTTTTGGTTGCAGAGGGCCTCAGTTGTGTTATTTATCTGTGACAGTCGTGGACATCAACCCTTGGTGCCTGCACCATCCACTTGCCTTGCTGGCTCCCTAGTGAGATCATTCAGGGCTTCACATACTAATAGATGAACCTAAGAGAGGACCTTGGCTTCCCAGTCCCTAAAGGAGCAAGGAGCAGTTAACCAGGGATTAAATACCTAATAAATATGTGTGGTGTGTTTCTGAGCTCCTGAAACTGTGGCTGTGATTTTTAATTTGGTTGTGAGCTCCTGCCTGATGCACGTGTGCAGCCAGGAGCTGGGGCTTGCCTCAGTGGTTCTGAGTGTTAGCCAGCTCCTCAAATGACTGATTAGTGCTCAAGAGCCAAAAACATTCTAAAGAAATTAATTGGAGATGGTGACTTTGAGTTTAATGAATGCGATGTACAAAATCTCACAGGTTTTCAGTACGTCTGCATCCCTGACACAAACCTAAGCTGATTTCCACTTCTGTGACACCACATACCCTGGGGAGGCATTCCTGGTTTTGCAGTGTGAGCAGGGATGAGCTGCACCCTGGGGCTGCCACCCCAACCACCTCTGTTTCAATGCCCTGCTTCAGATCTTGGAGCTGCTTGCAAGCAGAGGTAACAACTCAACAGTCCTGTGCTTTAGGGGACTGGAGCAGATGCTTCCAGCTATCTCTGGAGGAAAAAAAAGGAAAGAATAGTCACAGTCAGTGTGTGTAACCCTCAATCACACTTTTTATTCTTTTTCCATAGTTTCTGTAACCCATATGTACTCCATTTAAAACCCACACTCTGACAACTCTGTCTCTGCCTTCATGTTTGCCTTTGGGAAGTTATAGATTGACCATGAAAAATCATATGCATTCATGTATAAATGTGAATAACTTTATTCATATTCCAATCAATTAATATAAAAGCATAAAATGATTTGGCCAAGAAAATTGACTGGCATAGCTCTGAAAAGAGAGATTTAATTTTTACAGTGGTTACTTGATAATCACATTCTTACAGTGCATTAAAATACTTACATGTAAGGAGATCTTTCCTTTGCATCTTGAGTCCCAAGAATATTAAGCAGAAAGGCATTTGTTCCTTTACATATGTTGCAGTTCTAGTGAGTTAAGCACACTCCTAGTCTGTTCTTTGGAGGTGCCTTTGATGAGACATAGTTTATTTCTTCCTTGTTGTCCAGCTTTCTAGAAGATAGGAAAAGAATAAAGAGCCATCTGTAAAAAAAACAACTGGCTGAATCCTTTCTAAAGCAAAATTATGGATAACCTGAACAATTCTTTGCATTTTAAAGAGCTGTTTCAGCCTGCTTTTGTCATCAGCTACTGTGACCTCCCTGTACAGGCTGGTTCCTCCCAAGGGGTCCACACCTCCCTGCCAGAAACAAGCTTGCAAAGGCCATACAGTGCTGCAAGAAGCATGTAATTCACTCAGAGCTTCATTCTGCTGAAGATCTGGAGTGGGACCCTGCTCAAACAAAACAAAAAAAAAAGAAAAATAGAGCTAAAATGCCACCATAGGAAGGAGTTTGGTGCCTGCAGCAACCTGCTGTTGGCTGCTTTCCTGGGCTGAGGGTGGAACTATGGCTCTCAGTAGGGTGGTTCTTGAATTTTTAGGTCGTTTGTGACTGCAAAAGCCAATCCTCTGAGCAGTTTGCTCTTCCTTGGGTAAAGAAATCCCTCTCTGTTCTCTGTAGCTGTGCATGAAACCTGCTGGCAGTGCTGGGCTGGACAGGCTCTGCTGGGAGGGTTTGTAGGTTTCAGTGTTAGGGGAGCTGTTCCCTTCTGTGCACTAAATGTGCAGAGAGTACAAAATGTACAATTTCATCATCAGATGAAAAGGTTTTGTGCCTTTGTGCACATGAGAGCCCTCCATGGAAGCCAGTTACAGGTCCAGCAATTGATTTTCAGCAAGAGAGGAGTTAATGTAAGCGTGGCAAGGCTGCCAGGTGCCCTCCAACCAGGCCAGAGCTGAGGTCTGGCGTGTTTCCAAATACAAACACCCAGGGCTATCCTGCCAAAATTGTGCCATGTAGTCTGGGAATGAGAGCAGGGAGGGTGCAGGGACAACGTGTGGCAATGCTCTGGGGGTTGCTGAAGCCACCAGCCAGCTCAGAGTGGGTGGAACCCATCTCCAGTGAACAAGCAGCTTCTGCAGATGCTTTTGGCTGGGTGAGATTGTTCTGGGCACTGGGGTAGTGGAAGCTGCTCAGGAGACTTCAGTTACTGTCCTTCCAAAGATGTTTTGCATTTTGCAAAAGCCAGGAGCGTGATAGCAAGGAGAAATGTTTCAGTTGGTGTGAAAAGGAAAGGCACATTCACAATTCTGTTCTAAAATATATATATATAATTGTTCCAAGTAGGCATTTCTGGCAAACTCAGTAAGTTACAACTTGAAAGAGCAGCAAGTTTTTTTGTTAGGGTTTTTTTTTTTTTGCTTTTTTTTGCTTTTTTTTTTCAGTTACACATACTTCAGGCTCTTGAAAACTCCTTTCTTGGATATCCAGCACATTTGAAATATTGTTTTCAATTTTTTTCTACATGTTCCTGTTTTGCCTCCTTCCCAAAGGCACCTGTAGGCAAACCAAAGTATCTCAGCTGAGATCTGAGGAAGAAATTTTGTAATTAGTAGTTTAGTGTAACTGTACAATACACACTGAAGAGGTCTGTAGACACCATTTCAAGAGATCAACAAAAAAATTTACTTAGTTCTAAACAACAACAACAAAAAAATTCACCCATGCTATGAAGCTATTATTACATTTAGATGCAAGATTTGTTTTAGTATGCAGACGCTCTGCCTTTAATTACCAAGGAGAAACTCCCCAGATAAACATTAAGCCAAAGAACAGCTTAGCTTGAAATTCACTTTTATTTTCAGCATGTCATTATCTTGTAACTCTCTTCCACCCAGAGCTGTGAAAATGTTCAGCCAGAAATCCAAACCCACTTGAAAACAAGAGAGGTTCAAGTTCCAGCCAAAGCTGAAGGTTAGCAAAGATTCAAAATAAATAGGAAGATGCAGGTTTTCCTCTAGTCACGTATTTTGCTCCTTGCACAGCACAGAGACAGAAGAAATCCTGGCCATGTAGCCTTGGTGTGAGAGCACCCACTGAAACATTCCTTGTGTTTCATTAGCTTTTCTGTCTTCTTGACAAGATTTTTATCTTGCAACATGTTCCTGGGAGCCATCCTGTCCTCTTGCTGGTGGAGGGATGGGTGGTTTCTTCTCCAAGTCCTCCTGGGTGACCTTTCCCTTTTGGCTTGGACTTCTCAGTGAGTTTTGGGGAGTTCCTGTATAAAAGGGCAGCCAATGCTGATCCCAGCCCCTCCTCCTCCCAGGAGTGGGGACCCTTTCCATGGATTTCCCCAAGGCTCTGATTCCCCCCTCAAATAGGAGAAGTGGTGGCAAAGAGGGAAGGATTGGGCAGGTTTGGCCTTGCATGGACACCCTAGTGCAGGGGAGCAGAGGAAGCCAGCAGAAGGCTGGAGGATGGAGTAAGATGGAGAAGGCAAGACCTGAGAAATAACATGAAATACTTAGTCCCTTTAGGATCCACCCCCCAGGGACACAGTGGTCTTGGATGTTCCTAGCAGTACGTTTTAGCCCAAAACACAAGCTGCTAGCAAACAGAGGGAGGTATTCATGCAAATTGTAATTTGTGCCATGAGTTGTCAAATGGTTCATTAACATGGAGTCAGGCTCTGCAAACTCTACAGCAGGTCTGGACCCCTGCTACTGTCACCTGCTTGAAGAACTCTGCTTGTTTTTAAAACTTCCCTCTTTCTTAGCAAGCTGAAGATCCTACATTCTGTTAGTTTTGGTCAATTTGTCTCTGTTTGCTTCAAACTTCTACCTGCTGTTAGTCATTTATTTTATGGTTATTGCCAACACGTTGATTGCAAAGCTTGATTTAGCTTGTGAAGTCTGATGGTGGGGTGGTACTGAGAGAGAATTCCTTGGCATTTAAAAAATGTGTTCCCCAGAACTCTGTGTGTCTCCATCTCGTGTCAATCAGAACCTATTTGGAGGCTTTGGCATCCGGGCAGGTAACATGTCACTCCTCAGAGCAAATAAAGACCTACCCCATCATAATCCACAGCTCAGTGAGTATCAGGTGTTTCTACCAGCTGGAATGTTTAGGAAATGTTTGCAATTGAACTGTTGCCTTTTGCAGTCTGTTTCTCATTCAGTCACTGCTAAGGCATGTAAGATACAATAATTTCTTTTGCTGGGAATCTCCCAGAGAAGAAAAATTCCCCTGGGCTATATGCCTCTGCCTATCCAGAGTTTCTCTGGGTGTTAAGATAGTTGTCAGCTCCTGGGCTTCGTGCTCTTCGAGGAGGCCCATTTGGCCAGCATGAAGAGAGGTCAGAGGAACTCAAAGCTCGGTGGCAGACATAGGCTTGTAGAAAACAAATTGTTAGAAGAGAAGGATGTATCCTTTGGGACAGCATCCAAGCACAGTTAATTCAATCCCATCTGCCTGAGCAGAGAAATGCTTTGTTCATGGGTCACTTGTGCAGCTGCTTTATTGACCGGTGCATCTTCCATCATGGATGAAGCTCGCATCCTCTGTCCTGCAGTGCCGTGGGGAGCTCCTTCCCCAAATGTCAGATGTGCTTGGAGAAGAGGAGAATGATGGTTTGCAGGGATCACTTAGTGCTTTGGATAGCAACCTGAAATGCCATTTTCTTCTCCTTCCATGTACACCTTTACTTTGTCAGGGGAAGGGGAAGCAGCCCCCACAGGAGGTGGGATATCGAGACGCAGCGATGCTGTTAGTGGTACGTTAGACTTTGGCACCTCTGCCATCTGTTGTGGGCTGACAGATGGGATGAAATATGACAGCAGAAAGGCTCTTCTGTTTTAGCAAGACACAAGAAAGCTTGAAAAATCACACCTCCTCCCTCCTTCCCCCCCAAACCCACACAACAACAGTGTCACTTGGCCACTTGTTCTGGCTAAGACAAGGAGAAGTTTATGCCTGTGCGTGCTCCTGAGAGTATTTCAAGGGAAAAGTGAGCAGAGTGGTTCTGAACGGAGCTGCTTGGAGGCAGTGGGTCCAAGAGGGACCACCAGCCCTTCTACCCTTTCTTCATGTGGATAGGATTTAGAGGAGTAAATGCTTTCCCAGGACAGAGAGGGGCTGAGGAGTCTCTGCTTGGCAAGTCTTGTTGTTTACTTATGGTCTTACTGTTCACTCATGGTAATCAGTGACTGCACAGCTCATGCAGAGCAAGGATATTCGGCTTTACCTGTAGCTGGTAAGAAAACTCCTTATCTGGTAGCTGGGGATTAGCCTGTTTCAGGTTCTCTCTGAGACGCTGCCACAGATGGAAACGTGTCCTGCAGGACACCCACCCCAGCTGTCTGTAGGAGCATTGGCGAGAGGGCCCAGGTCTTTATGTGCATCTTATATATTTTTTCATCCATCCCAATTCATCATCCAGGTGCCATGAATGGCCAGATTTCCAAGGCAGCCACAGGTTTCCTGGGCACCAGCCACAGACTCGTGGGAATCTGGCCTCAGAGTAGGACATGCCAATGGCAGCTGAAGGGCTCTGCCCTGTTAGGCACATCAGGCACTTCTGAAAATTAGCTCTGTAGATGATGGCAGTAATCACAACGTTCCATGAAATAACAGGCTCTTGTTCTTTCTCTCCTCTGATGCAGGCGTTTGGTTTTCTGGTGATTTTAAATAACTTTTTTTTTTTTTTCCCCAATGGACGCAGCAGCATAATGCTTCTAACTAATTTGTCTTTTAGGATTTCATTGTGACAGTGGTCTTCTCATTCTTGTGGCTAGTGAGCTCATCTGCTTGGGCTAAAGGACTGTCAGATGTA
Organism: Calypte anna; assembly: GCF_003957555.1. NCBI lineage: Eukaryota > Metazoa > Chordata > Aves > Apodiformes > Trochilidae > Calypte > Calypte anna. Next base: position 14,444,044 of record NC_044258.1, read on the forward strand.
AAGATTGCAACTGACCCTGATGAAGTGCTATTACTGATGTCTGCCTGCAAACATCAGTCCAACAAATGCTTGCCTGTTCGCAGCCCTGTTATGTCAAGCCTCAACACTTCGGTTGTGAGTGACTTTAATTGCTACTTTTCACCCTTACCTTGGCAAACCTCTTTTCATCTCTTTTACCCACCTATTGACCTAAATTGGCTGGGGAGAACCAATTAGCTGAAATGATTTAATTGGAAGGACAGTCATGCAGCAGCAGGATGAAGGTGTGGGGTTGAGAAAGAGAGGAAGGAAGGTGTGTGCCCAGAGCCTGTCTGCTTTTCACTTGCTCCTGCCATGCTTTTGGAAAGGAGCCTGGGCACTCCTTTAGAGAGAAAAGATTTTGTCCTTTGCTGATTCCTTTAGAAGGCCTCGAAAAGAGCAACAGAGAATTTGTCTCCAGGTTTTTGCTTTGTTTTGCCTATTTTAAAAAAACAAACCCTCTCCAGGCCAATAGACCAATTAATATCTCTCTTTTTAACGATTTTCTTTTGATTTTAGCTTTCCACACTTTCTTTACACTAAATTATGTTTTCAAGCAAGCAACAAAAAAATCATTTTGGCCTAAAAAACCCAACCTTTTTTTTTTTGATAGAAAAAGGAAAACAGACACCTGTAAGCTACAGCTCAGGGTGGTGACTGTGGGAGTTTTCTCCAGAGCGGAGAAAGTTTGGGGAAGGAGGTTGGACTGAGAGCAGCTTTGACTTATCCAAGCACCATGCAGGGTCCATAACCTTAGGCTGGGTTGTGAGACGGTGGCTTCTATATGACGAGCTCCTCTTCTCCCCACCCAGGTCTTCGGCTACTTGAACTTTATCCTCTGGGCAGGCAACATTTGGTTTGTGTTTAAGGAGACGGGTTGGCATTCCTCAGCCCAGCGGCACCCTCCGGATTCCATGGAAAAGCAGCCCAGTGGCTACAACCAAGGTGGCTACAACCAAGACAGCTATGGGCCAACTGGTGGCTACAACCAGCCAGGCTCCTATGGCCAGGTGGATGAATATGGCCAGTCCCAGAGCTATGGCCAGAGCGGGCCAACCTCCTTCGCTAATCAAATGTAGGGTTCTTGCAGCACAAGCTCTTGCATCCCTCACACGTAGAGAATTTAAGAGGTCTCAAGTTTCAGTGGCACCAGGTTTTTAAGGGTTTTTACATAAATTAATACTACAGCACAGTGTTTAATGTCAATTGAAGATCTAAGCCTGCTTCCTGAGACCAGGTGGGAGGTGGGCTTGAGTTGGCCCTTTTTTCCCCTGACTAGCTGGATACAGGCGACGTGCTCATCGCAGGTGGTGACCTGGAGTCAGTGTTGTAGTATGTACTGTAGAGATAACTTTATGGTAGTTTTGTATGTGTTAAGATGGTAGAAGCATTTTGTAGCCTCAAGTCTGTAGTATTTAATATGCATAATATAACTGAATTTCCTTCTGCATTTTGGTGAACAAAAAAAAGTGTTTTAATATTATTTCTACAGATTATTCTGTATATCCGTGCATGTAACATTGCACCTAAATTTTCAAAACTGCCTGTCTGTGACTCTTCAGAGCATTTGCTTTGGGTTCTACATTTTTCTTTCAATGGATTTTACTATTATTTCGGTTAACCAACTCATCTGTAACTTAGTGCATGGATAAGCAGTTTCATACTACCAAATGTCTGGACTGTGTAAATGCAGTTTCTCAACTTCTGCCACTACATTTTGTTAACTGTCTGTTTAAAAGAAGTATGCATCTTTTATATATTTTGCAGAGTTGAATATATGGCTTACCCAAGTTCTGAATGCTTTGTAACAAATGTTTTTCCTTGAAATGGCATTCAGTAGTATATATGGTACCTGACCAATGTTTATTCCATTTAACTCAGCTAAGTATCCATTCTATAAATCACTATTTCTATGGATGTTTTGTGAATCTTTTAATGTGAGCTGTGGAAAATTAAGGACCAAGTAACTGTGTTATATGTTTACAAAGGTATTTATTTAACTAAGATAACAGAGGTGCAGATATCAGTATCCAAAACCATGAGAAAATGCCCTGTGGCTTAATACAGCAAAACATGAGAAGCACATGTATTGTTGTGTCCTTATAAAGCATAATTATTCCTTTATACCCTCTTACACTAAGAAAACCTTTCCAGCTGTGTAGTTTTAAGATTGTTAGATAGCCCTCTGTTCTGTTGCTGCTCTGAGCACTAGCTTGGTGCTACTGGAGAATGTAACTGGATTGACCAAATAACCCAGGCTCAGAGGAACTCGTCCTAAAATAGCCAGAGCCAGACTTGTAGCCTCTTTGGATTTCTCCCTGGGAAATTCAGCCCTTCCTCGTTACAGCATATGGGATGTGTTGATACAAATGAAAGCCTGAAGCACAATATACTAACCAAACTGATCATCTGCATTTCTAAATCAAAAGTGTATCATTATATAATCTTATTGTATGAGCTGTAATGTTGAAAGCATCTTAGCTTAAAACAGCTTAGTCTCTTCTATGATTGTTGTAACCAATTTATGGCTACTCGGTGGATGAATCTATATTGTGATATCTATTTGATCCTAATAAAGTTATTGCATACAATGCATGTTTTCAGAGTATGTTAATATGAAAAAGTCACTGCAAAATAACTAAGGTAATTACTAAAGCTAAATAACAGATCCTGTGCTTGACCTTATTGGTCATATTCTTACTCTTTTCCAGCACTTTTATGAGGATTGTTTTAATGTACAGTGGACTGTGACACTTCTACAGACACTTGTCATTAAAGGTCAGTATCACAAGTTTTTAAAAAACAAATTAAAACCGTGTAATTTAATACCTGCCTGCCTCTTTACCTCTCTTTCCACTGATCAGTAGGACTTGCTCAGTCCTGTGCTAACCATCCCAGTTCTGTGGATTGCTGGAAAGGCCATATTTGAGCTGTAGAAAGAACAAACAGGAATATCTAAATGTCCTGGTATTCCAAATGGGAGGAAAATACAATTTTCTGGGTCAGTGAAAGATTTTGTTTTGGCTTTCAGTTCATCTGTTTCTTGGTTTTTTAAGTTTGGAAAAAATTAGATTTAGGTTAGCCAGGAGAATGTTCAGTCTGTTTGTGTTATGTGACAAGGGAGTCCTATTTGTCCTCTTCCCCCCCACCTTTTTTTTTTCTTTTTGAAATAATTAGTTTGTGTTAGTTGATCAGGAGTATCCCAAGTGGCTCACCTAAGCCTCTCCACTAGAAACAGACAAGATGTTTTTGTGTAAACTAGCTTTCTCTTCAGTGACTTTTCCACCTTTATCAGCAGGGTACCATTTCCAAACTTTTCCATCCAATGCTGAGAGTAAGAAACTTGAGTTTTGCTTAAGTTGATTCCTGCATTTCAAACAAGCTGAAATTCTTCTGTAACCATGTGAGCACAGGAACTGCAACTTTAAAACCTTCAGGAGGTGGTGTCCCTGGAGAAAGGGCAGTTTCTAATACGTCTGGGAACAGAATTAAGATAGTGACTTATTTTGGGTATTATTTGCAGAACTCCAAACCTAAGGTTTTCTCATGAAGGGCAGAGCTGGTGGGAGAGTTGACAAAAGCAGTTAAGTCATGAAAGACTTTAATGTACCCAGACATCCTCAGGTTTGATACCTCCTTGCTGCCACACAGAGCAGCTGAGCTGGTTGTTATCCTTTGGGACTGTATTCCTCACTGGGAATTAGGAGGGGTGAAAAAAAACTTTTCATCTGTAACTTCTCAGATTAACATAGCTTGGAAACAGCACAAGTGAAAAGGAAGATGGTGCGTGCACTGGTCTGTGTTACGTAAGAAAATGTTTCCTCTGTGTTCCTCTGGATTCGGGCTTTATCACATCCTTTAGCAATTGATGAGAAATTGGAAGTTTATTTGAACTGGGAGTAGTGACTGTAGAGCGAAGTGTTGAGCAGCAAGATGAAAAAGACTGTATTTGATGTTTCCTGGGTGTAAGACAAATAGCTAAGGAGAGCTGAATATCCTCTGTGAAACTGCTGCTGGCAGACTGTTTGCTTTCCTGCTTCATCATTAGTGAGTGTCTCTGCCAGTTAGTTAAATAACTAGGTCAGTCTCTGAAAAAAAAAAAAAAAAAAAAAAAAACCAACAAAAAACCCAAACATGTTCCTTGATCTTCTGTGCTGTCCCTCCTGTTTGCCCATGTGTTTCTCTTTATAGCCCATTTCTCAGCTGCCAGAAACAGGAGTGTAGCTGCATTATCAAGCCCAGAGCTGTGGAGGAGGAGCAGGTACCTCTGGGAGTCTGGCAGGGGAGGTGGAAGCTCAGGACTTTCTGGGTGCCTCAGAGGCCAAGGAAGAGGGATGCTCCCAATCTGGGTTAGGGTCTCCCCTGGAGTGGGGAAGGGAGGGAGTTTGCAAAGCTGCAGCAGCATCCCCTGCATGGGGAGCCTGGCTGTGGGTACCCAGGGGCTCTGCAGCCTCCTTTGCTCCTTCCCTGGCACATCAAGAAGACAAGGGTGAGTTTAGATGCCAATCTAGCCCAGGCCTTTCTTTGACAGGGTATTTTTTTTATTGTGTAATACTTTATCAGATCCAGTCTCTCAGGCCACTGAGATGCCTGTAACAGAGCCTAACTTATGGCCAGGGCTTGAAGAAATTTTGTGCTCCCATTGCATGAATTCATATTGCAATTGCCTGACCTGATTAGATTAATTATTTCCAATCTGTAGATGCTCTCAATGTGAATAAGCAATTCAGGATCTAGTACTGAATTATTCTTGGCTGAAACTCTCATGTGCTGATAAAAGAGACAGTGGCATACAACACCCATTGCAGGTATCTATAGTTCATTTTCTGACATTATCTTCTGAGTTTCACATTTCATATTACAGACAGATAAAGAGCTATCAAGTACATAATTTTGCAGATTTTTTCATCCTTTCCTGAGAAAGTGCTTCTCATAATGTGCCATATCATGTCATAAGCATTAAGTCCTCTGTCTGCTAGTTTTAAGCCAGCTTTTATATGTGAAAGGATGGGCTACTTAGCTTATGCTGTCCCTGACTTGCCTATTCTTTTACAGGAATATTTTTTATTTTTTCCTTTTATGAAACCCAAAAAACTTTTCCTCCTGGAATTATCTAACAGAGGCAATATTCTGTACTTTAATATTAATATCTGGTGATGATTGTCCCCTCGTTTTTCAGTACCATACATCCTCAGCATGAAGATCTTGTCATTTCAACAGAAATTGTAATAGTTGAGAGAGAGGATGGGGGAGGGTGCTCAATTTGTTGCATTTAGCTACCAGTTCCTTTGCTTCCATTTTCAGAGCTCTGTCCTTATTAAATAAGACTCTTTAAATCCCCCGTTACCCTGCACAGCATTGGATCTACTCTTTGCATCCCATTGCGCAGAAGGTGAGGAGAAGATCCTTTCCCAGTGAGGCTGAGTGACTGTCCCAGGCAAGAGGGACAGAGTCACACCATGACTTGGGGCTGGTTTTGGGAGGCCCCCCTATAGTGAGCACATTAGACCTGCTGCTTCTGCTAGGTTTCCCCATGTTAAGAAGTGGATTAAAAGGGGTGCAGGAAGAGGTATACAGTACAAGGCTGTGGCAGCCAGTCCTGCTTTGGGCTAAGATGGAACATGGGGCTATTAAGTCTTGGCTCTTTGGAACAAAAAAAAGATGTGGGTATCATGTAAGATAAAATTGACCTGGTCACAAAGAATCATAGAATGGTTTGGGTTGGAAAGGACCCTAAAGATCATCTTGTTCCAACCATTTGCCATGGGCAGGGGCACCACCCACTAGAACAAGTTGCTCCAAGGCCCATCCAACCTGGCCTTGGATACTTCCAGGTATGGAGCAGACACAGCTTCTCTGGGCAACCCATGCAAGTGTCTCACCACCCTCATAGTGGAGAATTTCTTCCTAATGTCTAACCTAAATCTCCCCTCTTTCAGCTGAAAGCCACTACTCTTCATTCTGTCACCCCAGGCCCTCATGAGAAGTCCCTCCCCAGCTCTCCTGTAGCCCCTTCAGGTCTGGAGAGTCTGTTACCTCCCTGGGTGCACTACTGCAGCAGCCGAAGGGTTTGCTGAAGAAATTAAGTCCAAGTGGCTTGTGGTGTGAATGCACCTTGAGATTCTGGCATCCCATTTGTGTGCCTCTGTCCCGGGGCTGTGCCTGCCTGGTGTGGGCACCCACCCAGCACCCTGGGGCCATTGCCAAAGGAGCTGTCATTTCACAGCACGAGTCTTCTTGGATTGCAGAAAGTACTTGGAAAGGATGGGCAAAACTCTGGGAAAATACCAAAAGTGAAGTGGTGACTGGGGCTTTTTTTTTTTTTTTTTTCAGCAGTTATTTTAAGTGAGCTGCCTGTAGAGCTTTTGCAGTTTTAATATCAGGTTGCATGTTTTGTACAGACAATATTGCTAATGTGTGAAAAGCGCTAAAAAAGTGACCAATAAAAGCACCTGGGTATTTCAAACAGAAATAGAGGGTGTCAAAATAGATACAGAGCAGATGGCCTGGCTCCCTGCACACCTTGCTGACCAGAATACTTGAGCAGCATGTACAGCCAAAATCTTGCTGTCTTCAAAGCTTATCAGCTGCAAAGGCAAGGGTTATCCTTGTGCCACCCTTTATCTGCTAGGCACTAATGGTCCTAGGTACACTAATTAGAATATCCTAGAGGGATAATGTACCCCAGGCTTGCTTGAACTCATTAATACCGCAGCAAAGCAAATCACCTGCTCTAGAATCCAGGCTCTCAAAAGTCAGTAGATTTAAAAAAGCTGTGAGCTGAAACCTGATCTCGGGTGGAAAGAGCCCAGAACACACTGCTTGTAGCTGATAAACATGCAACAGAGTCTGATTCTCACTCTCATTTTTACCTTGGATGCTAAGTCCAAACATTCCCATTCTGTGGATTACCCGGGATGTAAGGCTTTTCATGCCTTGTTGAATGGTTCAACAGATGTGAAAGGGAACTTTCATTTCAACATGAGATCAAGACTTTTTTTTTTTTTTTTTTTTTTTTTTTAGCTGATGGCAGATCACTAAGCCCAAATTCTTGTTTAATTTTAGTGTGTTAATTGATGGGATAATGAGCATTGATTATATGTGTTTTGGCTGCGTCATTGCAATTACAGGCTCTGTTTTATTCATGAGCCAGTCCTAAAGAACGCAGTAGAGATCTAAGACAGCTTAAACCTCTCAGAAAAAGGCTCCGAATTGTTGGAGTAATGACACTCTTAGATGGAAAATTAAAGGTTCTCTTTTCCCATGCTTTTTAAGATAATTAAAATCCAGGAACAGTAAGGTGGTGAACATCCTTATTCATTAGCCTTCAGTAATTCAGCTTCTACTAAATGAGGAAAACATTTTAATTCTCCAGGCCATCTGTTGCAGTCTCCTTTCCATGTCCTGTTACATAAAGTCTAGTTCTGGGTAAGTCTGAACATCAGCATTGTATCCTTTTCATGGGGAATGATGAGCTGGATGAAGTAGTGGAAGTCACTGTCTATTAACAGACCACCCCCGATTAAAACAACCATTTGGTCTTTTAGGTCAAAGTTATCCTGTCTAGACACCTCTAGGCAAAGGATCTGCAGAAAGGACACAGGCATCCTGACAGGCTGTGTGTGTTCTAATAGGGATACCCATGCCAGTAAATAACAAAGTTCATCAGAGCCCTTTCAGTTCCTCTAACGTGTGACTGCTCTGCCATATGGCTCCCTGCTGCTTTTGGAAGCAGGCAGCATCCATTGGGCTAGAAACCAGAGGCTGAGAGCTGGATGCTGCTTTGCAGGCAGCTGGGAAGGACAGATCTCCTCTTTGCACTGCACCAGGGGAATAAATATTCGAGCAGGAGTGTGCTCACCCAGGAGAAATGCTGGGTCAAGGCATTTGGGAACACTTGGTTTCTGACCCAGCCTATGGGAACAACTCTCTGTATAACTTGGGGCAAGTCACAATTAGCCCCAACTAAAAAAAAGTTTCCCAGTAAAATGATCATGGGTATAACTGGGTGAGTTCAGCACCTCAGTTGTTTCTGGTGCAAAGGTACATTCCCCACAGATCTGAGAAGATTCAGGCTCCATTTGGTTTGTTTCTGTCAAATTTTCACATAAAATAAAAGCCAGGCTGCTTGCTAACCCAGCAGTGCTGCCTCACAGGGGCTGCTTTAGGCACAAGCACCAAGCCAGCTCCATGATCCCCAGGTAGCATTTACATTATTGATAGGGCATAGCTGCAGGCAGGCTGCTTCCACAGGGCAGAGCTTGAATTCACCTGTTTGCTATTACTGGAGTTGCTTAGAGATCACAAACACCCCGGCCACAAGATGTGTGGCTGCAGAGCAAGTGTTCCCAGCACCAAGCAGTACTCAGTCAATCAGACAGCTCCTGCTCCCACCAAAAAAAGCCCATCAGCTGCAGCAGGCATGCCCAAGAGGTAAGTCCTCACTTTGCATCTCTGCTGTTCTGCCATTTGTCTTGAAATTCATTATCTGGATGTATTTGTCTCTATCACAAGCTATCTATTCCACTGAGCATTGCCTGCCCTTTAATGAGTTTCCAGCACTTTAGCAGAAGTAAGCAGGCTTTAAGTTTTAATCGGAAATTTATCACAGCTGTGAGACCTGCTGGAAATAAAGCCAGGTGTCTGCTCCACACTGGGAGCACTGGGGAGTGGTAGATCCCTCTGTACTTCTCTGGAGATGGGCTTAAAGCTGAGATGATTCCTGGAGCTTTTTCATCTGCTGAAGAAATGACTTGAAGGATGTTGCAATGGTCCTCTCAAAGTTATTTAACAACAACCCTAGGCTGCTTTCTTATGTGAAGAATTAGGAGCTGTGTTTTGTGTGTTGCTTGTAAAGACCATTTTTCTTTTCTGCTGTGAAGGAAAGTGTCTCCCTTGGGAAGCCCTGAGTTCCCTGGGGATTAAATGAAATGGAAATAAGCAAGGCCACTCATGGAAAAAAATATATTTACACTCAATTCACCAGGTGATAACTGTGCCTCTCTCCTCTCTCACTACCAGCATCTCTCTAGCCAAGCAGCTGGCATCAATAAAAGGTAAGGGGACCCATTTCTCCCTTGAGGGATTCAGGTCTTCGAAGGCCAGAGCCCCAGTGTAGCAAATCCTGATGATTTAGCAGAGCATCAGGGACCATGCAGACCCTCAGCTGGGGCAAGACAAGAGGGTCTCGTGGGTCCCTGTGCAATGTGCTCCTGCACTGATCTGTATCTCCTGCTTGCCTTTCCACGAAAAATCACAACTCATATCATCTGTGGTACTGGGTAGTGACTAAGGTCTGTGTGATTGCAGGCTTTGGGATGAGATGCAGGAGTGGGTGGGATGAGTCCAGCCAAATATTCCAGCCAAAATCTGAAATATATCAGAATGTTGAAGTGCAGTGCTGATGCTTAGACATGGACATTTCTGCTCAGTCAGGCCTCTAGGATGGGCCACATCTCCCCTGATAAACAACCATGGGAATCCAAATGCATCCCAAAGATGGCAAGTGTGGCCTCTCCCCATGGCAGGGCCTTCCTGGGTGCCCAGGATGAGCCTCACGCATCCCCTTGTGTTACTGCTGCTGTATGCCCCAGCTCCAACTGAAAGCTCCTTCTTGGGGTGTGTTTCCATGGGACACGAGGTATGTTGCTGTCCCACTCCAAATAAAATCTGGGCCAGGTCCTCTGTGGGTATAAACACTTTCAGTCTCATTAACTTTAATGAAACTACACAGATTTCCACCCACTCAGGATGGTTCTGACAGAGTCCTTTCAATTATACCTCAAAAGCCACTTTTTCTGATAACTTTTCCCCCCTCCTAGCTCTAGGAAAAGGCTCAGACCTTGAAAAAGCTTTTGCTACTGTGGCTTTGGTGTATAAAAACTCTGCTGACCCCGAGGGCAAGCTCAGCAAAGCTGAAACCAAAACCCTTCTGCAAACCCAGTTTGGACGTTTCATACAGGTGAGGGGGTTTGGGTGAGTGGGTGACACTGGGCTGGGTGCTTTGGGTTCAGGAACAGCACCCTGGGATCTGCAGCTGGATGAGCATCAGTCCCTGGAGTAATCCCATGGGAGGCTTCAGAGATGTGGTACAAACATCTGCAGTGAATTAGTTCTTGATGTGGAGTCTGTATCTAACAGGGCTGAGGGAACAGGGACAGCCATAAATCACTGCTGACAGTCCTGGGTGTTTGGTTGGGTTTTTTTTAAGAAATCAGGGACATTGCAAAAAAAAAAAACCAAAAAAAAAACCAAAAAAAAAACCAAAAAAAAAAAAAAAAAACCAAAAAAAAACCAAACAAACAAAAAAAAACCCCAAACAACAAATCCTCAGACAATAACAGGAGACTGTGTTAATGAAGATTTTGACTTTCTTGGTAACATAAGAAAAACTGATATGAATGTGGACATAAAAACCTAAATGAAAAGATAGAAAATACATTATTTTTTACTTTGCTGTCCTTCTTATGGTACAATAAAGAAGGAATGTCATGCTTAAACTTTTTTTTTTTCCTCATTTAACATTCTCCACAGGGGCAAGAAAACAAACCAAAATACCGGGAAATAGTGTCTGCCCTGGATGAGGAGTCTGAGAACAAAATTGATTTTGAAGATTTCATGATCTTGTTAGTCAGCCTCACTCTAATGTCTGACCTGCTGCAGGAGATCAAAAATGTGAAAACTACAAAATGATCAGTGCTTTACAAGAAGAAACCACCTGGCACTTTATAAGGAAAGCAGGAAATAACACTGACCACCTGGGTACCCTGTGCTGTTCCCCTTTAAATGCAATAAAACCTGGTTGAACTCCCTCCTGGGTAGGAGCAGTCCATGGAGTGAAATGTGGGTGCTCAGGGCCTCATGTCAGCTGGGCATGTGCTTTGGGAAGGTACAATCTGGACAGGCTTTTGGCGTGTCCCAACACCAGTTAACAGCCTGGTGCATCCCCCAGCCTGTGCAGGGAAAGCAGCCCATGCTTTCCCAGACTTCTCCATCATTTCCCACACCACTGGAGGGGGATGAAGGGGCTGCATGCTCTTGCAGCAGCATCCCCATCTCCCTTTGGGGCAGCAGCGTGTGTACCATGGCCAATTGGCTCCCCAGAACTCTCCCAGCACCCCCAGGGTGCTTCAGCCCCAAGCAGAGTGATACCAGTGATGGGTTTCACAATTGGCAGCAACTGCAAAATCTGTTGCAGCCTTTGGTAAACATTGGCTTTGGTTTCCAAGCCACCATTAACTCTTCTGAAAGGAACATTTATTTATTTTTATTTTTATTTCCTCCTCCAGCTGACCTGTTCAATGAGTGATCACTATGGAAGGAATTTCAAGCTCAGCATTTGCAATGCATCTTTGGCAGTGCTGAGCTTGTGTGACCAAAGGGGTGACTTAGTTAAACATCTCAGTCAGCTGAGTCTGCTGTTTCATGAGACTGTGAAGAGGAGAAACCAGATAAGCTAAGATGTGGGCCAGCCTGAGGATGGTGGGGAAAAAAGGGTGGCCAGTGATGTGCTTGTGTTGGAGCTGAGTGATGCTGGCTACCTGCCATGGGCTTGGTTAGGTCCAGAGACTCAGCATTATGTTCTTGTCATCCTAATCTTTGTTTGGATTCCTACCTATAAGGTCCTGCCTCAGAACCAACATTTAACCCACTGTGGCACCTATTTGGGGTGCAAGAAGTGCCTTCACACCCCAGGAACTGAGTATCTTCTGTGAAAATTTAACAAGCCCCTACCAAGACTGTTTAAGATGAGTAAGCCAGCAAAACATTGCAGCTGCTTCCATTTTCTCTCCTTCCTTGATGGAAGGAAGACAAGAATGATTTAACACACTCTGGCTGTGTGATATGGGATGGAGCTGAAAGAAGAAATGCAAATGGATGTGGTGGGTTTTGAAAAGAAGCTCAGCAGGTAAGGTGCTGCTCTGTGGGGTTTCATCCTCAGCCAGGACATGGCCTGACCTGAAGGCCAAACATTCACAAATGGTCTTTCTACACATAAAAAATTGCATTTAGACAAGTCTCTTACTCTGATGGTGGGTTGCAAGAGTAAGCAATGTCAAACCTGCAGCAAGAAGGGACAAAAGCAGCAAGCAGCCATTTCTGTCCATTTGTTTGCTCACGGAGATGTCCCTCCCATCCACCTCCCCCTGAGGGACCAGTGGCCCATGAAGTGAGGATGACTGCTCCTATCAGGTGCATGTCAGATCTCCCAGATGGGATATGTGAGCACAGAGATGGAAGAGGAGGGCAAAACCTCTCTTGAAAATCATCGATTCTGGGCTTTTGTCCTCTGAGGAAGCAGACCTTAACCAAGCAACCCAGATCAAAATGAAGACTTCATCTGGTAACCTCATCCATGCAGATATCACAGCTTCATATTGATAATGTGCTCCTCATGTTGCTCAGTCTCTTCCCCCATCTCCTTGGTTTTTGCCCAGACAGAAGACCTGTGAAAGCTTAAAAAAAATCAGCTGATACTCCTCTTTTGGGGCAGAAAGATTAAGAGAGTCCCTAAAAGGCTCTTCCCATTACTGAAGTAAAGAAAACACTGCACAGCCCTGAAAAGCTTTTTTTTTGGAGCCACTGGTGGCTTTGAAAGCACACATTTCCTAATATCCCTGTTACAACAAAGAGCCAAAAGGAACAATATTGTGAAGCCAATTAGAAAGAGTTCTTTGAAATCGCTAAGGCCCTAACACAGTTTCTGTTATTGCTGAATTCTGCCTTAATCTTGCATGACTTGAATTAATGACTTAAGAGCCTTTTTTTCAAACCAGTTCACGCTGTCATATTAGTGCATGCAACCCCTTATTATTGTGCTAGTGTGTTGTGTGTTAGCATCCACAGTCCCTGGCCTTGAACACAGTGAAGATTCAAAGTGAGAAGCAGTTCCTGAGCAGCTCAAGAGAAAAGATAATCAAATGGTATGGAGAGAATCAGAAGTGCAGGAAAACCCAAGTTCCTTGCTCAGCACATGTGGCCAAGCTGGAACTGGGTTCCAGCTGACTCTGGGCTTCTCCCACAGAAGCCCACAGCACTGCTGGGGGCACCGTGGTGGTTTCTGCAAGAGTTTCTGAAGAAAGTGAATGGGATGTGCAAGGTGTCATCTGCATCAGTCCTGAAAGTCCTTCCTGATACCCAAAAGCAGAAGGAAGCACTTGGAAGAGCTCCAGCATCTTCCTATAGTTAGGACTAGGCAGGAATTTGCAGCTTGGGTGTGGAAGCTCCTGTTTTATTAGCTCTATTTGTTGCTGCCCTGAGCACTCAGCTACCAGCTTTGAAGTTGATCGGGGGCAGACAGCATGTCTGGCTGTATCCTTGGGGAGCTGGCTAAAAGCTTGCTTTAAAGGCTACTGTTGTGCTTTGTTTTGTTCTAGCTTGCTCCTATTGGAAGTGATGGGAGTTCATCACAGATTTCTCATAGCCACAGCAGAGGCCACACAAGTGCTATGGAGCTGGGCATACAGATAAATTAATGAAATCTTCAGGTTCCTCTGCCTTAGCCCCTGTGAGTATCTGATAGCCCCTGAAGTGATGGCAGCATGAAGAGCAGCCAGTCAAAACCTGCCCTCTGTGGGCTTGGGATTTGTGCAGCTTGATTCCAGGTGTGAACAGTCCCCTTGGGAGGTTCTACAGACTCTGGAACTAAGTTTGAAGTTCTCTTCTGAAAAGTCTGAGTCAGCTCTGCAGTTACATGAACTTTCAAATGAGTGCCAGAGGGGGAACAGGGGTCAGGGAGAGCTTCAGCCTCACATCTCCATCTTCCATTTCCAAATATCAGCTCCGGATGGCAGGTTCATTCTCAGACTTTAATTAACACACCTACAGCTTCTCCCCATGACTTCTTATTTTCTATCTGGCTTTAACTTTATGGCCTGCTGGACTTGAAAGGTTTTGAAAATCCGGCTTTAGTCTAATCTCTGAGTGCTTCCCCAGATTGCAAGTGAACCCTCACATCCAGCCCTATGACTCCCAGGGGTCAGTCAAGATTTCTGCCAGCAGCTTGGGGCCACACACACAGCCCTGCAATTCTGCATAAATCTTTCAGCAAAGAGAAATCCCCTCCCCAGCTGCTTTGCTGTTATTGCACCTTCCCTAAGACCTCCTGGCTGGGGCACTGAGGAAACCTTGCAGCCTGAGGGATGTCATGTCCCATGAAAGCTTCTTGGGAGCTGCTTCTTCCATCCCCTCAAGTGGTTCTTGCAGCAGGGTGACTTTGCAGAGAGAGGTGGCCAGCAAGGTAGCAGTTAAATTGTGGCTACATGGTAGGAAAACTGGGAATGACTGGGAAGGTGCTACATGGTGCATCCCCTTAGGAGCTCACTACAGAGCAGACAAATGCTTTGCCCCAGAATTATGTTCTCTCCAAAATGTGATAGTTTGTGAGCCACAAAGGAGCACTCGGAGACTTCTGGAAAAAAAGAAAACCTCTTTGCTTCAAGCTCAGTCAGGGAAGCCAGATAAAGAACTGATGGTGGTTTTTATGGCTTTATGAACTGACAGCTATTAATTCCTGCAGTGACTTTTACTGCAGTCAGCTGTTTACAGGGTTTCCAGTGAAGCTGAGTTTTCTCACTGTATTCATCTGCTGTCCCCTCACCCCACAAGTGTTTACAGCCCTATTTCTCCAGCAAAGGTAAACAGCAAATGATGTTCAGTGGCCAGATACATCAGGCTGTCTCTAATCCCCAACAGCACAAAACAGCCATTACACTTAGATAGATTCAGAGCCACAGGACTTATCTTTTATTCATTGTTATTGCAGGAGTGAGTTTATGCTGTGCATATCCATAATAAGAGTCAGTCCCAGCACCTGGCACATATAGAAAAGGTGAAATCACCATCTCCCAGACTAGGTATAAAGGAACCCAATGGATTAGACCCAGCACTGAGTGTCTGTAGCAGAGGCCAGTTGTGCATATCTGGTGTAGTGCCTTGATTGCCATTCCTCCTGTTCAAAGGTCCCAGAAATGCCAGCTTGGAAAGGCTCTCCTGGGCAGAGGATCACAGGTGGTGCTCTGTTCCTCTGGACCAAAAGGTAAATTGAGTTTTTTAGTGAGTGGGTGTGTAATAGTTTGCCAAAGAGATAGGGAGTCTCAAACAGAGCCTGGAGCACCAATAACCCCTGGGCAGGCAGGGAGCTCCCCTGCCCAAGCTGTCCCCCAGGTGATGGCTCCTCACACAATGGCACCACAAGTGGCAGCCCCTTGCACAGAGAGGTGGCACCTTCACATTTCTAATACCTGCAGTGGAGCCAGTGGACAAATTTGCACTTGGGATTTCCTCCTCATTTTATTCCCCATGCCATGATCCAGCTTTCTCAGTTGCTCTCTGCAGGATCCTGATGTCCAGAGAAGCACCAGCCCCAGCTAATGTTCCTCTGAAGCTGCTGCTGAAGCCAGTGAGGACCCAGGACCCCTTGGGTGGAAGAAAGCAGCTGTGCAAGTGAGTGTTTCTATCCCTCCAGTAAAACCAGCAGCCCAAACAGATGTAGAAGTTCATCAGCAGGCAAAATCAAGCCCCTGCTTGTCCTGAGATGATAAATAAATGATGTACATGATACCAGGAGGAATTCTACCCTTGCAACCTCCTGCACACAGCAGCACGTTGGCCTCCAGGCTCTCTAGCATCACTGGAGCAAAGGAGAACAAGCATCATGGTAAATGACCTTTGGTGAAAGCTTTCTCTTACTGGCTATGATTACTGTGTGGCTTGTGTTAGTCAGTGTTACAAAATGAAATAGGAACTTTCTAGAAAAGCATCCAGGACAACTCTGTCTGGATAAATTGGTGTATGCTAGGTCTCTTCTTGTATTTGAAATACAAAACTGACTAGGTCTGGAAATGGTCTGGGTGTTCTTATGGTTACAACAAATAGAAAAATCTAAAATCCCACCCTGAGGCCCTTCCATGTCCTCCAGCAGTGGCCCAGAGATCCCTCACACTGTTTCTTTGGTTCCTTTTCCCAGGAGTGTCAGACTGGTTTATTTAGACACTGGGAGCTGTTGGAGGAAACCTGTGTACAAACATTAACCCATTTCCCCCATTTGCTGCTGGATTTCTCTTTATCTGATTGTTCTGCCTTCATCCCCACTTCACATTCTTTTGGGGTCTGTTTGGAGACAACAGACACTGGCAGAGCTCCCCAGGTTAAGCACTATGTGACAATTTGCTGCTCTACAGCTGGCAGGGGCAAAAACCACGTTGGGGACAGAATACCAAGAGGTAAACATCCTTTTTCTTCAGACGCTGTAGCTGGTGTCACAGCTTCCCTGGGTTTATACCCAACTGTGTGGACTCTAAAGGGCTTTGCCTAATTAATTAATGAAAACAAATTGCAAAATTACCTTCTTATTAAACTGATCTCATTGCAGAAAGAAGGCTGATTACTTCCTTGACAAACTTTAATTAGACAGCTACAACAAACTGTAGTAAAGAGAACAAATTAAAACCAGATCACATTAGATGTGGCTTTGTCAAGTGCTGTGTTAATACCGGGCAACATAAACGATGATTAAATGAAATGGAAAAGCCTTTTTTTTTTTTACCTCCTCTGGTAAAAATTTATCATATTACTAGAGGAAGAAGGGTTTATATAACATCCCACTAATAACAGACACATCAGTGAGTGTTTATCAGTGGTTTCTTTCCAACAGCAGCTCTTAACTTGCACTTTCTCCAAGACTCAGCCCTTACTGCTCTCTTTATCACTTCTCTAAAGTTGTGTTTGTAGTACAAATGACCCAAGGTTATTGCAAAGCCTCCAGGGAGGAGAAAAGCTTTATTACCTGTACACACACCCCTCAATTTCACTTTCCTTTTCTGGTTTTTTAGTGCTGGGATTCTGCTCAGCTGAAAACAGAACCCAGTTTGAGAGCAATTTGCATAAGAATTGTAAGCAGAGGCCCACACAAATTAGGCATTAATTAATGAGCACCTAAAACCTTCTGCTGAATGCATCCTGAGGTGAAGCAATGCTGGGAGTGCTCAAGTATACCTGCGGGAAAGAGTGGGTAAGCATATCAAATAAGAAAGCAACACTTCATTCTTCTCAAGTGTTTTATTCCAGCCTTTGAGACTGCATTATTTTTACCCCTGTTAGAGGATGAGGAGAGCTGCTCCTGTAGCAGAGCTGGGTACAGAGGAGCACATGTATGTTAATTCATCAATCAAAGCTTGGGATACACCAAGCTGGGGGTGCTGGGCTCTGGCTGAGGAGTCACAGTGCTGCAGGGTCCCTAAGGAGGAGGAGGCTGCTCCATCCCTGCAGCCTGGGAAGCACTTGAGTGCAAAGCAGGGCTGGGAGTACTGGGCAGGTCTGGGGTTTTGGTGACATAGCAAAGGCCCAGAACAGATAGGTAGCAGGGCAGAGATGTGGTGGAGGAGGCAGGTTCACATTTCCCAATGCACAGTCTGGTGGGCTCTGGGGGAGCAGACATTACTGCTTGAAGAGAGGTGCTTTAGGCCTGCAGACAGCTCAAGGCTGGGTCTGAGGACTTCTGAAACCTGAAGTGATGGTTTCTTATGGTTTTGGATGTATCTGTAAAATCATAGGATGTTTTAGGTTGGAAGGGATCTCAAAGGTCATTTTGCTCCAACCCCCCTGCCTTGGGTAGGGACATCTCCCATTAGACCAGGTTGCTCTAAGTCCCATCCAACCTGGCCTTGAACACTGACAGGGAAGGGGTATCCACAACTTCCCTGGGCAACCCATGTCAGTGTCTCACCACCCCCACAGGAAAGAATTTCTTCCTAATATCTAATATAAACCTCCCCTCTTTCAGTTTGAAGCCATTAGCCCTCATCCTATCACTCCATGCCCTTGTCAAAAGTCACTCCCCAGCTTTCTGGTAGCCCATTCAAGTACTGGAAGGTGCTCTAAGATCTTCCCAGAGCCTTCACCTAACATAGTGGGAAAAATCTTTCCAAAGGAAATGAGCTTTTAATGTCACTGGGAGGTAGCCATGCTCAGGACATACCTGCTGGCCCCCAGAGCTGTTTTAGCCACAGATTTCAAAAAAGAATGCTTGTTCTCCCATTTTTTAGCCCAGAAAAATTTTCTAGCAGGTTGCCTTAGGCATTTGATTGGGACCTCTCAGCTGCTGAGAGTTTCAAATCAGGTCACAAATTCTGATAAAGGGAAAATGCTCTTCTCCTGCAGAGCCCTTGGGATGGAGGTCAGGCTGCTGGACTTGCCCAGCTGAGCAGAGGGGAGAGCTGGTTTGCATGGCCTTTCAGGTATGTAAGATGTCCCCATGCGTCTGAGTTTTATTGTAAGCACGTTATTGTACAAGAAAAAAAAATGCTGGTGTTAATTGCTGGGGAAGAGGAGGTGTTGGTGTTGAACTCAGGCATGAAGCTGCCTTGAGCACAAACCTTTTATTCTGGTAGCTTTAGGAAGTTCTAGTCTGCCCTTGCTTTCTTCTTTTTATTTATTTATTTTTTATAATCACTAAGACCTTGGGAAAGGCAGGATTGTCCCCCTGAGCTGAAAGCTCTGTGAGCTGTCTGTGTGTTCATCTGGGAGTGTTTTGCTATAGACAGTTATTTCATAACAAGATCCTTGGCTAGATGTATGCAGCTTAATGAGTGCTACAAGCTAACAGGTCTAATAGGTAGTTTAAAGTCAACTGAAATATCCAACCAGTTAGTTAAAATAGTAGACTAGAGCCTGAATTATTGATTAATAAGCAACTGAAGTGAAACTCTTATGTTTTTAAACTCTGTGGTACTAATTGCTACAACATCTCAGCTCCCTATAATAACTGATAAGAACACAAGCTGCCTTTATGGGCTCTTCTGGAAGCTGTTTGTGTGGCTCTACAGGGTGGATGGAATTTCTGGTTTGCTTTGAGGGAAGGCTTCTAGCTTGCTGCTGAGATGTTTCTACTGTCATTGCCCTTCCAGAGCCCTGCATTGCTCCTGTGTTAGCTTTGGTATTGCTGCTGCCTCTCTGTGAGAGGGACTGGTACCTGCTACCCAAGGCAACTCTAGAGCAAAAGGAGTTGCTACTAGTGCTTATATATGTGTGTATATGCATATAAATATTTCAGATATATTAGATAGATATATTTAGATAGGTAATATAGATAATATATAGATATTATCTATAGATGGGTAATATAGATAGATAGATAATATCCAGATAGATAATATTTATAGTATATTTTGGCTTATATATGTACAAGATATATGTGTAATCTGTACAAAAGATAGCAATTAATATGTTTGCTAAAGATAAAAATCTCTGTGTGTATAGATATATTCAATCTCCTCTCTATCTTGAATTATTTCACCTATAAACTTCATTTGCTGCCAAGTGACTTTCCAGGCCACATACAACTATATTTTGCAGTAGGGGCCCCTAGATACCTCCCACCTCTGTGGAAAAACTGGGGCTAATTCCTATCCTTGTGAGTTTTGTGGGGTTTTAATCCCTACCATTACTGATGCATTAAAGGATTTTTCCCTCTGGTCCTGTGACATCATAGCAGCCTTATGTTCTTTGGAGAGGGACTTTGTCAAAAGCCATTTGGCAACAAGATGCTGCTAAGGGGTGTAGGCAATCATTCTGCTGGTCACCACTCCTCTTGTGTGGTGGCTCCTCTGCCACCCCCCTGATGCTGTTTTTGACAAAGCTTCCCCAGTTTGCCAGGTACTGGAGCTAACAGTGCTCTGTCCCCCAACTCATCCCGGGGCTCTCTCTGCATCCAATATGGCATTTGTCATCTCTATGTCTCTGGTATTGCTGCTAATGAAAGAGGGGCTGTCTCTCCATCACGGGCTGCTGTGGGTAGCATCTGTGGCTGGACATCTTCAGAAAGTGCTTTTCCTGTGAGCTGAGTATTAGTTTACTGGTGGTAAGAGTGTGAAGAGTACAAAGAGTACAAAGCCAGCCTTTCTTATACCTTAATATCTCTCGTCTCTCCCTGATGATCAGCACTGAAAATATGCCAAATGTTTCATGAAGGTTTGGGTTTTTCCTGGTGTGGATCAACTTTTGTTTGTTTGGTTTTAACCTGATTGTTCAGAAACTCTTTCACATCAATAGAGCCCATTAGTTCATAGGGAGGTGGCAGAGGAATGCGGGGCCATGGTGACAGCAGCTGGTTCCCAGTGTCTGCTCACGGGTGCTTGCCTGCACCAGTAGTGCAAGCTGCAGAACTGCCTTGGCACCTCCTATTTAGAATCTCCTACATCAGGTGTATCATCATCATGTCTCCTGAATCCACTGCACTGAGCTCTCTCCATACACTTTAGGATGCACAAACCCAGCTTCTGCCTCTTTGTGATCATTTCTGATTCCCCCCCAGCCCAGGCTTTGGCACAGGGACTCTGTCGTGTGCCTGCTGTGCCACAGGGCCAAAGAATCAAAACCAAAAGTGCATGGAATATTTAACAAGTTGTTTTTTTTTTTTTTCCCCAACAAGTTCTCTGTGCTTTACTGCAGGGCTCTTCACTTGATGAATTAATGTAAGACATGCTAATGTACCAGCAATGGCAGCAGGAAAAGATCTATCTGCTGATCCCAGACACAACAGATTTCAACTGTGTTCTTGAGCATGGTTCATGCTGATGCCACGAAGAATTGTCATAAAAATAATAGCAGTATCTGTGCTTGCTTCTGAGGAAGGTGTTCATGGCTTTTCATTTCTCTTCTCCCTCTGTTGGGATTGTGAGGAATCATCCCTGTGAGTTAGGATCAGGCTGGTGGGAATCTGCCCCCAAGTGCAGAGCTGAGTCCTCCCAGCAGGCACAGCTTAAGACTGCAGTGAGAATGTCTCTAGCTCACTGCAAAACAGGTTTTACATTTTATTTTATTAAAAGACTATCTAAAAAGGGTCAGACCATCTCTGGCTTAACCACAGAGCCAATGTTAGGCCAGAGCTGACAGACACAGACACCTGGGGGGTGATGCTACCTTGTCCTGGTGTATTTGTACAGGCAGTGCATTGGCTCAGGCTTTCCATGCATAACCTGTATAAACAGAGGTCTGCTGCTGGGATAAAGGAAACTTTTCCTGTATTTCTAGAAGCAGTTTTCCTGTGGTCACTGTGCACAGTGACACGGTGGTACTTCCACAGCATTTAATAATAATCATAGTTTGCACATTGAGAAGCAACTTTACAACTTTGCTGTCTGCTTGCGAGCTCTCAAATGCTGCCCATTGAAATGGAGCCACCTCGAGATGCCTGTGCCTGCAGAGACCTCAAGCCAGAGGGGACAAGATTGTTTTGTTGCTATTTTGAGAGATAAATGACCTGACTGTGAGTGGCTGTCTGCTCACCCAAGGAGCATTTAGTCATCTGGCGTGAAGCGGAATATCTAAACCATTAAGGTGTGTGGGCTTTGCAGTGCATAAATAAGTTACAAATTAGGGATTCTGAATGGCTGCTGGCCCCTTGTGTGCAGTGCTCCAAGTGATTACTGTTCTCTTCTTTGCCTAATCAAAGATCCTAAGCTCAGAGCAGGTTTCTAATTTAAACACTTGAGTGCAACGTATCTCACTAAATTAAATAACCTTTACCCAGACAAATCATTGCAAAAATCTGTGCCTCACGCACCACGGGTTCTACTCCCACCTTATAGATGACTTTTTTTCCCCTTGTCTCTGTAATACAGCTTCTTCTAAATTGTAAATGATTCCCAATATAAACATGCATAACTTAGGCTTTGCCGTGCTATTTCCTCAAACAACTCTTTTTAAGGCATATATTAGAAAATACAGGAAGCACCTTGTAACTTCAAACATGATGTCTTGGTTTATAGAGTCTCAGGTTCCCTGAGCTGAAAGTGGAGTTACTTTGGAACAGGGTTTGCAATAGGACATCTTTACTTGGAGGCCCTCAAACACCTGGCACCCCTTATGGGTCTGGCAGCTCCTGTCTGCATTGCCATCTGGAGCCACTGCCGAGATAAAGTGTGGTGCAAACACCATAGTGCTGCTCCCTGTGTAAACACACCTTTGTGTAAGTAACTGGTGAGCAAACTCAGCAGGTGGTCACAGGCACACAGAGTAATTAAGTAAGAAAAGAGGGCATGGTCTTAAGATCTGCCAGGGGAGGTTTAGGTTGGATATTAGGAAAAAATTCTTTACAGAGAGGGTGATCAGTCATTGGAATGGGCTGCCCAGGGAGGGGGTGGATTCTCTGTCCCTGGAGGATTTTAAGAAGAGACTGAATGTGGCACTCAGTGCCATGGGCTGGAAACCACAGTGGTAGTGGATCAAAGGTTGGATTTTATGATCTCAGAGGTCCTTTCCAACCAGGCTGATTGTGATTCTGTGATAGTTACAAGGACTCAGAGGCATGGGCATCCTCCCTGCCCTGCCTCTGGGGCTTCACTTTTGGAAGTGCTGTCTGCAGGGATGGATGTGGGCTCCTGTCTGCAGGAGAAGCTGCGCTACAGCTGGCTGTTCCAAACTAGGAGTTACTGTGGTTCTGTAGGTAGTACCAGAAAGATATTTAAGTTATCCAAGGCCCATGACAGCCTATGAATTCTACTATCTCCTGTGCCTGATCCGGTGTAAGAGGGAGTGTGCCATGCTCAGTAAATGGTGTCACCTGGCCACTGGTACATCCTGGAGCTGAGGGGTGCAAACAGAGCATCCTTGTGAGCAGAGGGAGATGCTTAATATGGCTACATGTGTGTGGTGGGGAGAAGATTGCCCTTTCCTAGACAGGGCATGAAGGGAATTAACTTGGAGCCTGACACAAGCATCTGCTTGGGCTCTACCTCACAGTAAGAGTGGCTGGGTAGGGTTTCTTTTTTCCTCTGCCAGAGACATCTCAGCTGTAAAGCAGCTGTGGCAGCACACAGATGAGTATACTAAAGCACAGACAATGCAAGCTGGCTGGGTTTGCTGAGCTGGGAGCTGTGGCCACTCAACAGATGCCTGAGATGTGCCACAGCAGCCATGGCAATGAGAGTGGGGAGCAGGCCACAAGCACTGTGTTTGTTCCTAAATAAGCTGTTTCTCTGTGTAAATCAGTGCCAGGAGTGTGTGTGTAAGCATTTAGAGTTAAAACCACTTTTGGCTATAGTTTGAAGCTATGCAGACATAGCCTTTTGCTGCCTTGATTCTTTTCATGTCTTGATGCTTGCTGCAGCCAGAAGAGAGATTTCCTAAGTGGAGGTTATCAGTTAACTGGAGTACCCTGAAAGGATAGTGAAACAGACATTTATATGCATGAAAAAATTCCAGTATATGGTTTTAAAAGATCCTTTTTAGGTTTCTTGGGATGAGGTTATGGCAGATGAGACCTTCTAGGACCCTGTGTGGGAGAGGTCAGTCCTGTGCACTGCTTGTGGAGGATTTCTCATTGCATTTTCTGAACCATTTCTGGCTTTTATGGACCTCTTATGCTTTATGCTTATCATGGATAGAATTACATCTTCCACTCTGCAGGTGTTTTGGCCAGGTTTCCCTATGGAGATTGGTGCTGTCTTGCCAGGCACAGGGATGGTGGTTGCTCAAAACCCCTCTGGGTCTGACTCAGCTTTGCTGTGGGTAAAACCTTGTGGGCAGCCCAGGGCTGTTGCATGAGAAGCTGAGCTTTCCTTTGGGAGTGATTGGAAGAGCTTGAAGGCATCTTTCTTAAGAAACACCCATATTTCATGTACAGTATTTCATCTAAGCCAAGGACCAGTCTGGTTTCCAAGCTGATTTGATAATCCATCTGATTTCCATCTGCTATTTTACCCACATGTACCCAAAGCCAGGGGAGTCCCTCCAGTGTGTGTCTCCTGAGCCCTGGCAGGGAGGGGGATCACTGCAGCAGTACCTTTGGCTCAAGGAGAAGTGACAGCCATCAGCAAAGCAGTAGCAGCATTCTTGCTTTTTTTTTTTTTTTTTTTTTTTGTCTAAGTGATCAACAGCTCAATGCTTCTGGGTATGTATCCATCAGGCTGGAACTGTTCCTGCCTTCTGGTTTTGATCTAAACCATGAGCTGATGAACAAGAGTAATATTTTTAAGGACAAGAGGATGGTGGATGCCATAGTTCTGGTATAAATTTTGAACAAGGAGATGTGCTAAAACTCAGGGAAACTTTGTGAGTGTCTCTCAGAAATGCCAATCTTCCCTTGGCACATGAATAATCATTAATAATGAATAAAGCTGTTCATGTCCCAAAAGAAATGTGAGGCTATAGTCTGCCAAAGGAGCAGATGCTGGGTCACATCCATTGTATGGTTTAAACTCCCTGAAGTGGTTTTCAGCAAAAAATTTGTTTTTCTATTAAGTGATATTTCCCAGAGTTATTTCATTCTGTAAACCTCTAGCACCTCAGTAAAAAGCAGAGAGCACTAGAAGCAAGATCATACTGTCTCGCTGTGACATGAGGATGTTCTGACATTCTATTTTCTTTACAGGGGAAAATAATTTTATTCTTTAACTTCCTTTAATGATTAACTGCATATCAATTTTTCTGGTATTTTTTTCTTTTAATTTTTCCTCCACTTTTTCCATTCCACCCAAGCTAGTAACCCCCCACCAACATTATTGTAGGAGTTACCTACATTTGGGTGAAAAACTACCCTGGGAAAGACTCCACCTGCTCATTCCTGTTCTTGTTGCTTGGGATCAGAAGGCAAAACACCTCGAGGTGTTGTGTAGCAACAGATTGACCTTGCTTTCCCCTGTGACCCCAGGGCTTTAACCTTCAAAGCTGCTGGCTTCCCTGGGCAAGCCCAGCACCACCAGTGCTGTTGTAAAGGTCTTAAGAAGAGGTGTAACCTGCTTTGTTTGGGGTTGCAGAGGTAACAAGGGGCTGCTGTTCTAGCATGGCAACATCTTGGTTTCTATTTGGAATGGCATAAATGAAATTCAAAAGCTCCCATGGCAGCTGACTCTGTGTGCAAAGTAGCAACAAAAGGAAAGAGATGCTCATTTTTTTTTTTTTTTTGTGCTGGGTAGTATTTTTTCATTGCTTCTTTGCAAGCTTGTGTTGGGCAGTTTGCACCCTGGTGTTGCCTCCACTTTAGGTGCAAATGCTGCAGCCCACGGGCAGAGATCACTGTGTGCCCACCCAGAACATCATTAATTAATGTGCCTGAATGGTTGAGATGCTGGGATTAGCCCAGTCCATGCACAGTGCTGATGGAGTGGCTCTGACACCTCTGAAATCCAACCAGGCTGCTTGGGGCCTGAGTTTTTGGCTCTTCATTGTGCATCATTTCACAGGACAGGGTTTTATTTCTTGAAAGAGTTGGGGAGCACCTGCCTGGGGTGCCCCTATCAACCCAGCCACTGCTGTTTGTTGGGATCTGATTCACTCTCCCTGTTTCCCAGATACTGGATTGCTCTCGTGGGTTGGGCAATAGCTGCGTTGGTTTAAACCCTGATAATATAGGTGAAATTAGCACCATTAATAGGCTCGTTATCTAGTCCCTTAAATACATTTTTCTTTCTTAATGGCAAGTAGGAGTCTACTGTGTAACGCTGATGTGGTACAAGTCCATCCAAAAGAAATGACCAATAAATAATTGCAGGGAACTCTTGGAGAGAACAAAGCACATTACCAGATAAGATCTGGAACAGCATTGCAGAGCTGCCTGACTCCTTGTTACAAGAGTTTAGCTGAAAACAGGGGAGGTTTGTCCCACCCCTACCCCTGTCAGGTGCAATTGCCTTTTACAGGGAGGACTTGCAAAGTGGCTGCTCATCACTATGCTCTTCACTGTCAGCTGTAACCTGTCAGACAGAGAAATAAAACAAGCTGTTGGCACTGCAAGAGATACTTATGCCACCTTTTGTGCATAGCACACATTCTGTAGACCGCATGAATCTACATAATCAATTTAAAAAAAAAAAAAAAAAAAAGAAAAAAAAAGCTGTAACAGAGGAAGGACACTCCCTACAAGATATCAGACAACTGCAGTTTCACCCATTATTTGTCAAGAAGATGAATTTCCTTTGACACTGGTACAACCCAGAGCTGGACATTCCAACTGTTTACATCTCTGCAATCTGCAGCCCAGTGCATTGGGTGATTTTCTCAGGAATTAACACACAGGGAGAAAAATGGTATAAACACGTGGGCTGAAATTGCTATAGGGGAATTTGAGCCCCTCTATTTGATAATGAGGAATCTGTTCTCCATCATTTAAAATACAAAAAGCCCCTATGGAGGCAGTCAGAGGTGACTGCAGGGTTCCAGCTGGCAATAGTGCTTTATGGTGGGGAAAACCAGACTGTGGGAAAGAGGGGACAGATGTCCCAGTTTGGACTGGGGTGAGGGAAGGCTGGAATAACAGCTCCAGGTTGGGTGTATTGTTGGTGAAGAAACTGGAGATAAGGAGGTTTGCTGGTGATGAGGATAGCTCGAGGTGTATTGGCCAGCACCTCTTTGGTGCTGCCCTGACAAAGCAGATGTGAGAGTCTGCTAATTGCTGCTACTTCAAAAATTCAGGGGTTTTGTTGGTTGTTTTCTCAGCCTATTGAAAGGGCTGCAGAGCTTTTCTGTCTCACAATGCTGAAGTGGGGTTTTATTCCCCCAGTCTCAAGGTGCTAAACTGCAGTTCTCTTCCCCCAACTTTGGAAATCCATAAATCCTGACATCTGGAGCTCTGGGAAGCTGCTCCTTCTGACCACACCAATCAAGGCTCCTCAGCCCATGCTTTCTCTGGCACTCATGGGCTGTGCTGAGCAGCTCCATGAGCTGGGAGAAAGATGTTGCAGCTGAAACAGCGAGGTGACAAAACCTGATGGTTTGATGGTGTATTTGGAAAAGCTTTTCAATTTTACTGGGTTGTTTTTTAAAGGTCTGGTGCAGTTCAGTGTGTGCTAAAAGCCAAAATACTGCTTTGTAGTCCATCTTAATTCTTCCAAATGGGTATCATTTGTTCAGGAAAATGGGATAGGAAAGTGACAGTGACTGTGTGCTTGAGGATGAGCAATTGTAAGAGTGTAACTGAGCTGGATCAGAAAAGCTGTCCAGGGATCTGGGAGACTGATAGCAAACGAAGTTGTTCATAGGAACTTCTCTGTCTAAGATTAATGACAGGAGGCTAGTGACATCTTGCTCCAGACCCTTTTTTGGCTCTGGGACCCTTGCCAAAGTTTAGACTCTCATTCTGAGTGTTGACAGGCAGAGAGAGTGCTTCAAAATGTGTTATGGACATAATTAGTTACTGTTATCACAGTTTTCTTAATTAGAATATCATAAAAAGGGGAAGTGTGATGCTTTACGTGAGGGAAATCGGAAGAGCAACGATTCTAAAGGCCAGAGACTGAATGCCAAAGAGCAACATAAAGGTTACCTGCCTTTTGGATTGAGGGATGGTGATCACCTGAGACGTCCAGAGGAATGCCTAGAGCTGCCCTCACTAATGACTGAGTTTTTTATTTATTTTTTTTTTTCCCCCTTAGCATTCCACTAAGGCGAATTGCACAATCCTTTGTTCACCGACTGCCCATCCATCTCAATCAGAATGGCTCACCCGCTGCCAGGATCCTTGCAATGCTGATAACTTGTAAATGTTAAAAGGAAGCTTATTTTGAAAAAAATCAGCAGCTTCTCTCACAAGCAGTATTTTCCCTGCTGCTTCTCAACAAGAGAATCTGAGAGGTCCAGGTTATTTAATTTCATAATTGTGAGGACAAACTAGAAATCTAATATTTCTTGCTTTTAAAAAGCAGGAAAGCAGATAAAGAAAACTCAGCTATTTTACTGATACCTTCTCTGGCAGTTCCTTAGGAGGGCCGTGCCTCATTTCTCACCCATGCCACCTTGCCCGGAGCTCAGTGTAAGCAACTCTGCTTCAAGCACTGGCTGCTTTCAGCACCTGGTTGAAAGCTGCTTCTCTAAGCTATTCCCCAAATCTCTGCTCAGTGAGGAGTCCAGACCAAGCTATTTGTAGTCCTGGCTACCTCTGCTACACATAAAATCTGTTTTGCTGTTGCAGGGAGGAGCATCAGACTTGTTTCAGGTCTTGCTCTGACGGCCAGGTGCCTCCAGTTATTTTGGGGGGATATAAAGCTTGCAGCAAAACCTGCAACTGCTTACCAAAACTGTCAGAACCCCAAGAGCTCTTCCCGAATGAGAGAAAACCAGTGAACTCGGCACTAGGTGGTGATTTGAACCTCACATCTGGGCTGTGCTGCGCTGCCTCCCCCCGCACCTCCCTGCCCTGGCGTGGGAAGCAGACTCGCGGGGGGTGTAAATCTCAATCAATAAAACTGTTTCTTCTGTTGCATTAATCCTTTGCCTGAGTATAATGATTAAATTGCTCCCAGGGAGCCTGGGATGCAGCAGCCCCCGTGTGCGCTATAATCCCAGCTGAGCTGCAGCTCTGCACCCGCAGAGGATTCTGCTGCACCCAGGCAGCACCTTCCTGATGTGTGAGCCCCTGGAAATGCTAAAGCCACGTTTTGCTCTCAAGAGAGCACCACGCAGTCATAGTTACACCTTGCACAGTGCCATGGTACCGGGATTCATTGGGATTAACTAATCCTTCCCCTCTTCCCTCAACAAAGAGTTTCAGGTGAGGCTGAATTTAAAATACCTCAGTGAAATTCAGTCTGACTTGATGTTTTTCCCACAAAGTAGTGACCGAATCAGAGTTTTCTTGAATCATAGAATGGTTGTCGAAGGCAAAGGCTGTGTTTTCCTAAAGGGTTCCTTGCATATGTGGTTGCACAACCTCAGTCCTCTGTACCTGTCCCTCCTCAACCCCCTCTGGCGCGGAGCTCATGATCACACTTGTGGCTTGGAGGGATGATGGTTTCAGGAGCTGTGAAGTGTCTGTACCCATCAGGGGTAGCTGAAACTCCTGCTGCTAGTGCTGTCTGTGTTTCACCTCTGGGAAGCATTGAGCTGAGACGCTGGGTTTGGGGAAGTGAAGGTTCTGAAAGGTTGACTGTGAAAGTCTGGTGTTTGCAGGAATTTTCTCAAACTCTGGCTTAGGTCATTGGAGGCTGATGTTCAACTCTGTGTCACAAAAATAATTGTAGGAAGACGTTTAGTCCCAGATGCTCAGAAGTGTCCTCCTGGAATTACTCTCACTGCCCAGGGATGCTCTAATGACCTGTGGGCTCAGCAGACTTTGGTGGGATGGGACATTGCAACAAGTGCCCAGGTCAACAGGTCATTTTGGTTTTTTTTTTCCCAATTCTCTGCCCAAATTTGATCCCTGCAGTGGACGTGGGGCTGTGCTTGCCTGATGACACAGGCAGGGCCACAGGAGCAGGCTGGCCCCCAATGGCTTGTCACCCCCCCCAAGCAGAAAATTCAGCTTATGGGATGGGGAAGGGAGAAGGGAGAAGGACAAGTTTTTTGTTTGCCCACCCCTGGTTTGCACTGTTCCAATAACAAGGTGAGCCCTGAGATGCAGTGATGATTTTTTGAGGCTCCGTGGCATAAATCTGTGAAGAATTATTCTTTTCATCCAATGCTTGTACCAGAGATAAGTCCCTATTTACTCTCCACTCTGAGTGTTTTTTCAAGGTGTAGGCTGCTAAGGGCCACCACCCCCAATAGCTAGAACCCA
The DNA here is from genome assembly GCF_003957555.1 of Calypte anna. Classification (NCBI taxonomy): domain Eukaryota; kingdom Metazoa; phylum Chordata; class Aves; order Apodiformes; family Trochilidae; genus Calypte; species Calypte anna. The sequence continues at coordinate 14,473,550 of NC_044258.1, forward strand.
AACTATTCAGACTGGTGTTGTCTTGCAGCTCTTGCCCAGGAATAGTACCCAAGTATGTGCAATTGGAGTCTGGGCTGCACACTGTGCCCACCTTCTGCACCTTGGTTCCACCAGGGAAGGATGGGGAAGCATGAGGGGTTAAAAATGCAACAAACTTTGCACATTAACATGAAGGGACTGTAATTTTCACATTTAACACTCCGTTAGATCTAATGGAAAGCTGATATTTTTCTGTAGGTGTGAAATTAACCTTTCAATAAAGCTAAAAGCTATCTTGAGTGTTTTCAAGATGAAGTTTAAAATAGAGCAATTATGAAACTTGCTGAAAGACTGCCAAGTTTTCCTGTTGAAAACTGCTGCAAATGAATTATGTTTCCCTTGTGATTTACAGCACAGTGTAAGGGAGCTTTAGTTTGTATTTAAATCTACTTCTGTTAAAGATTATTTGCAGCTTAAAGGAATTTAATTTTTTTTTTTTGGACAAAATTGTCAAACTCCATCCGAGAGAATTCCTCTCAGTGTTTAATGCTACAATTTGCTAAATATGGTGTTCTTTTTGTGAATGTTGTCTGTAGTAATTCTGTGTCCTGATGAAAGAAAATTGTCTTTCTGAGCAAGGCTGACTGATGCTGAACACAGTGGCTCTTGTGGAGACTTCTGGAGGCATAAGGGGGGGATGAGAGAGTTTTGGCTTCCCTTAAATACCAGCAAAGCCAGGATCTTCCATGCCATGCTACATTACCCTTAGATTAAAAACAGAGAAGCTGAAACATGTATAAGTTTTGGACTCATATGCACATCCATGCTGTCTGTGTAGAGGAAGATGTTTGCCCACGGGATTGCTATGGGACAGGAGAAAATTAATTAAGCCAGCATCCACTCTGGAAATCCAGCCAACTTTGCATCCTACTCCTAGAAACAAGGGATTAAATACCAATTCACAGCTTGCTGCTCTCTTTTACTCAGTGGAATTTGCTGCAGACCCCAAGGAAGAAATTCCTGGGGAAAAAGATTTTGGGGAAGTTGTCACAGTGTCATGGCTGTAATGTCTGCAGAGAGAACTAAGAGCTGTTTCCCTGGCCAGTTTTCTAGGGAGTGGATTAACCTTTCTGTGAAATATACTTATGGACATGAAAGACAAGAAAATATGATGGCTCCACGTGAATTTTTAAATAAGGAGTGAATGTTAAAAATATCCCTGTATGGAAAAGCCTCGTGTTACCATACACAGGTACCATCATTCCACAGACATTGACACCTGCAGCTTCAGTTGGATCCTCATCAAGTGACTTCTTGGTGACCTTGAAATCTTGACAAAGCAAGCCATGCCACTGATGCTAGCTGGCTATTAAAAATACACAGATTGGGATCACGTATTCCATGTAATGGCAAGGTAATTCTTCAAGGTATTCATATCTGAGCTCAAAAGCAAAAGAGCATTTATCTATTTATTTTTTAAATTAATTCTGAAAATAGTATGTAAGAAGCAATAATCTGCTTCTCAAAGCCACCTCCATCCTCAGCAGTTCTGAGACAGGAGCAGCAGCTCTGAGCATGGCAGCAGGGACAGTGCCCACCAGTGCTCATCCCATCCAGGGACCTGAGACCCTGTCCCCTCAGAGCTGAGGTGGTGCCAGCAGGGTCCACACTGGCAGCTGTGCCTGGCAGCCTGCATCAGCCCTGCCAAATACTGACAGGTATCCCCTTGCTTCATGGGATCCAAGGTTTTTTGCTGTCTATTCTAGTTTAAATAATTAAAGCCATGACTGCAGCAGCTCCCAGACCCTCAGCACACTGTGCGTAACTGTATGTCCCTTGTACAGGGGGGTTAATCTGCTCACTATGATCTTCCAGGGGCTCACCACCCCCCCATCCCACCAAACAGCTCTCCTTCTTTCCCCATTGCAGCCTGTGCACATCCAAATCCTGTACCACCAGCTACTTTGTGCCACATCCACCTGGTTTCTAGCTAGGAATGGGCTTGGGTCAGGTTGGATAGCATCATAAATGGGGCAGTTTGTGGCAAACAAAGCATCTGGGCTCAGTTCTAATTCATATATGGTTTTCCCAGCCTTGGTCTTGCTTGAAGAGCTTCCCCATGCTTGATGGACTGCCCTTTGGTGGAGAATAAAGTATATCTGTGGGCCTGCCCTGCTGAAGACACACTAGCTCAGCAACAACTGAATGATTTGCAGTCACCTCTGTGCTTGTGTATCTAATTAAACAGAAACCATTAAGATGTCAAAGTAACTGATATGATTATTGTCCTTAAATGTCTGTCAGCTGTAGAGGTTCATCTATTGTCATCCATCCTAATAGGAGAGAGGCTACTCGAGCTGCTCATGCAGATGGGCTTGGTGCTCCTGGCTTTCAGCAAGGTGACAATGATTTACATCCCTGGAAAGCTGTTTTGATAAATGTAACAGCTAGTAGAGAATTGATTTCTTGGTGAAATTCATCTGAGAGTTTGTCAGGATTCTTGAAAAACACAGCAAAGCAGGTTCTAAAAGTGATGAATCATATTTCTGATCTCATTTATGTCAGTCTTGCATCAAAGTAGGGGTAAGATTTGTTGGGGGTCAGCTCAGCTGTCCAAATGCTGAAGTCAGCATTGATTTAAAGGATACTTAATCCAGTTCTGCAGTCCCAGAGCTGTCTCTGCAGCCCCACAAGGGGATGGCTTCTGCTGAGACCTGGTCCACTGCTGAGATTGTTTGAACTGTCTCGGGAGTGAACCGAGCACCCAGCACAACTCCTGAGGATGGCAAGCAAGGCAGTCCCTAAAAGAACAGGAAAAGGCATGTTTGCTGGGGTTGTGCATCGAATTAGTTGGGGAAAAAAAAAAAAAGGTGGAAGTTACTCATGGTGTGGAATTAAACACCAAAACACTGTGCTCACCATCAGGGCTATGGCACACAGCAGTGGGCATGCAGGGACTCCAGATTTCACAGAACACTGCTTGAGAGGTGGGATTTTCAGTGTATTTTTAGCATTCAGAAAATCACTGGAGATTTTAAAGCACAGAAGAATGGGAGTACTCTTTCATTATTTATTTTTTTTTAAATAGGAAAAAAAAATTGCATTTTCTCCTCATGCACATACTCTGCAGGCGCTTGAACAGTGGCAACTCTCTTCTCCAGAGATGTTCAGGTGGTCAGGGTACTGCTCCAGTGGGCTCCAGTGTTCTCCTGTCCAAAATTGCTTGACTGCAGTTCCAACCATAATCGTGAGTTGTCAAAAAGCTGTAACAGATGCTGATTTTTTTTTTTTGTTGCCAAAGTTAGTATTGGAAAATGAGCTATACCTGGGCTTCTGCTATAAATAGCAGCAGGATCTCATCAGAAACTCATTACAGTGAATATTGAAAATGCTGCCACACCAGCAAGCACAGGATTAGGAGCAGATGTGGTTTTGAGCTGCTCTTGGTTTGGGCTGTGTTGCCAGTACCAAGGGGAGGGTTTGGCTGTCACTTAATATCTGAGAGTTCTCTTGTCATTCTTCTGTCTCTGATTCTTCCTTGCAGCCTTGTCAGAATGACCAAATTAGCTCAAATTAGCTGCTAGGTTTTTGTGTATCGATTTTGGATCCAGTTTGATATTGCAAGATGCAAGAGGGAAATATTTGTGCTGAATTTCTGGAAAGATTAGATTCTTGTAAAGCTATTAATCTGGGAAGTTGGTAAAAAAAGATGGAAAATCAAATTTCCTATTTCAGGGTTTAACACAGTTCCTTACATAGCTAACAGCATGAGAAGTTTCATTTCTTAATTTTTTTTTCATGGAAATCTCCAAATTTTTAAGTTTTCTGTTGCCAAGAAAGCAACATTTTCTCCCATGCACCTCCTCTCCCCAACAGCTTTTAAAATTTCTGCTCACATGGAAAGCTTTATCCAATAAAACATTGTTGAAGTGTTTCAAGCAGCTCTCATTTCAATCAAATAAATTAATAGAACTCTCTCTATGCCAGAGAATAAATATTTCCTTGGTAGCAAGTTACTCACTGCTGCAAAATCTTTCTGATTTTGAGTTACTTGAGAGTAACAGTTGAGTTGTGCTGTGGAGCAGATAACGGGTTGCTGCAAGGTCCTTCACATCTACCACTTTTACCATGGTGATTATTATTTCACTGGACTCTGTTTCATGTACACATATAAAGAGAGATAAAAAATTCTCCTCATTAAATTATCTCTTCATGAAGTGGAGAAGAGGGCTTGTGGTGCAAAAGTTTCTCTATTTGCCATCAAAACAGGGCTACAAGCAGACTGGTTTGTCCCAGCTCCCCAGCAGCTGTTTGGGGAATTTCACAAACTTTTCAGATGTGGGGTATCTCATTACCATATATTCTGTGGTTCCCTCAAGGAAAAAAAAAAAAACACCTGTTAAAAAGGCATTAAAAGTGAATGGGTTTCTATATTTAACAAGGCCAGACAATATTAATATGCAAGTGCAGGGAATGGGTAATGAATGGGATTCATTCTTACTGAGGCAATATATAACCTCTTTGAGTGCTACAAGTTGTGGGGAAGTTACTTCTGAAGTGACTGGAATTAATGAGCTGTCTCAGGAATTTTATCAAGTTTTCTATAAAAGTCTCTCACTTGCTCCTGAGGAGATGGGTATATGCGGAGAGGCAGAGAAAAATTTTCTTTGCACCTGCTTAAAGGGTTGAATGATCATGAAGGCTATAGAATCCCTGAGCTTAGGAAGCTCTTTATGCTGAATTTTTATGGAAGCTTTGAAGAGCATCAGTCCCATTAGTAAAGAAATACATTTAACCTCTTCAATCTGCTGGTTTACCTCCTATGGCTCCAATCCATCAGGATGCTTCGGTCTCTGAGCATGTTTAAAATGAGACTGGTAGCATGAATAGACCAGGCTAAAACATGGGCTTTGATGTAGGTTTTTAATGAAGACACTGGTCTGCAGTTTGCAGACAAAATTGTTATTAGTTAACATTTTCCCAGGGCAAGATTGATTGAACCATCCTACACTACACCAATTATTTACGTAGCAATTATAGGATTTTTAGAAGAAAAGAAAAGTTCAGGGATTTTAATGTATTGTGTCCATGACTGGAGCTCTGGTGATGCTGCCTTTAGGGTGGAGTACAAATGAAACCCCCCTCTTGCTCACTGTAGAAGAAAGCTGATGCTCATGATGGTGAGGTGGAGTAGTTACCCCTTCATACGTGCTACCTTGTAGTAACTGGAGGGTAAATGCTTATTTACTGCAGTACCTGTGCTTTGGCTTACTCAAAGGCACCTTATTCCCATGCTCACATCACAAAATCAGATGTCCTCTGAGATTGGAGCTCATGGGAAGGACTTGGTGCATATTCCCTCCCTTCTTTGCTGCAGAGCTCTTTTTTCAAGTCAAAAGCTAACAGAGAGGAATCATCTTTCTCTGAAAATATTTTCTTCACAAAATTGAAAAGTCTCAAAGGCTCAAGATGTGTGTTTGAGTGCGTGTGTGTATGGATGTATTCATAATTTCCTGTGGCAACTGTCATCCTCTTTTTATTAAAAATCCCTCACACATATCCACAGATATATATAAATTGCATGTAGGAGTTGTTCTCCTCTGGATCCTTAGACAAGTGCAGTTTAGGGAAGGGAAGATACAGGACAGAAATGTGTTTCCCTGACATTCACATTTGTGCCTCTGTGTAAAAGTGCTACTTTTAATTAGACAGTGGAAGCAAAGAACAGCAATCTTCCTTCTGGTTTGTTTTGGGGTTTTTTCCCTCCTATTTTACACTCAGGCCTGTGGATCACTTCCCAGCAAGCACACTGCTAGACTGCAGTGGGTGGCTCAGATGGGATCTCTCCCTCCCTGCTGGGGAGTGATGCTGGCGGAGCTCTGCTCCAAACACTGCTGAGATGGGCAAGGGCAGGTTTCCAGGGCATGCCTAGTAAACAGCAGAGACACAGGCAGAGAGGAAAACAAGTCTGCTCATGGGGTTTGTTCTTGATTAGTTTTATTTTTAAAATATTAAACAGGAGGCTTGAACAATGTGATGAAAGTAAGTTGGTAAGAACCGTCTGGCACCCGAAGAGCAGAACAAGTGAATGTATTCAGGGTTTGCCATCAGTATTTGGAAGACTCAGTTTCAGGGTTCAGGAGGGCTTTTTCTAATTAGAAAAAAAAACCTGGAAGGTGCTGCTTTCAGCTATTCCTGTTGTTTCAGAGGGGAAATGCAACATGTCTGAGGAGGATTCTCTCAAGAACAGCAACCACCTTGGTGGAACTGTCTTTACAAAGGGATGGCTAGCTGAGACACTTCAGCTAAGGATAAAATAAATAGATTCTAGACTGAGAGAAAATGTCATAGGAATGGTTCCAGTATAATCAATAGGAAATGCTTTGCTCCTGCATAAAACCTCTAGGCAGCCCAGCCACAGGCGTGATGCACATGGAAAAGGAAGAGTCTGTAAATCCTGTGGACATAATACTAAAATTTCAGTGTCCTACAGTGTGAAGAAGTTAATACCAAGCACAAGATGCTTAACAGTAATAATATTCCACCATTTACACTGGAATAAGTGTATTCTATACTACAATGAATGTCACTGCAGTGAAGCTTGAAGCAAGATCTGCGCTGGAAAACTTCATTATGATGTTTTAATAATATGAAAACTATATTCCATGGCAAATGTTAGGGCTGACGGGTGTTCTGAGATGTCTTTATGCAAAATCTGCTGCCAGTTCAAATTAGCATCTTGCATAACTAGCCCTGGAATGAGAAGTGATCATCAGAGTGGTGAACAAGCCCAAGTTTCTGCCCTTATTCATTGCCTGCCCTGAGGCTAATCCTTCCTCCTTCATCACAGCTCAAAAGCTTATGGAAAAGGTGTCAAACTGGGGTTCATGAGATTTAAGCAGGTACCAAAAGTATTTTATTATAGTTCAAATGTCGCTGGTGCTTGCTAGAAGCTTGTGTTTGTGGTGTATCTGGTGCTTGAACCCTTCTGTGAGGGGGAGATGGACTCTGATTCCTGCAGGAGTCCAGCTCTGAGCCCTGGGGTTAGCTTTGTCCATGGGCAGCTGGTAACCACTTTTTAATATATTGGATATTGCAAATTTATACTGTGAGTTCCTAACAGCCTCTTTATGCCTAATGATGTTGTATTGTTTAAAATGTACTTTTAGGTTTTAGGTAATAACTAAATAAATCCCCAGTGGTACTCAGGGCACCTTCTAAACAGAGTTCAACAAAGCTGCTTTGGTGGTACTGAGCAATAACTAGCCCAGTGTTTTGCAGGTGAAAAGTCTTAAAGCAGCACTGTGTCAGCTTCAAGGTGATGGGAGAAAACCTGGTGTGACATTGCTGTCCCCACCCTCAGCCATGAGGGAGGAATCGTTCAAAGTTAAAGGCAAGCCCACTGCTTCTTAATGTAAGGACTTGACTGAAATTTCCTCAGAGCTTTTAATAGGCAAGAAACACAGGTTATTAAGCAAGAGGTAAAAAAAGAGACCACCCTTAAACTTTAATTACTGGTCTATAGGTCTTGAGATGACAATCTCACTGCTAACGGGTCTGCTGTACAGCTGGATTGTCAACTGCTGCAGATACTTAGTTTGTAATTAAAATGTTGGCACTTCTTTAATTATAGGCTCTGCTACACTATCATTCACCACTATAATTGTTTATCCTTCTGATGGGGAGCATGAGTAATTATTTTTTGTCAGAATCTTCAAATAAAACACTATTGGAAAGGACAGGGTCAGTCTGCCAGAGGAGGGATGTGCTGTTTGATGCACAGCAGGAGTGTTCAGCAGGTGACTCTGAAGGTAAAACTGTTTCCAGAAAGGTTTTTGGGTGAGCTTTTAAGCCATCCAGGCTGACTGTGGAGTGGGGTCTGACACGTTGAATGCTGGGGTTGCTCAGGGACAGGCACCACAGAGCGATTCAGAGTCTTTCTGGCTTGAGCTCACTGCCCAAGGAGTTTTACAGCATTTTAATGGATACACACAACCTGTTCCTGTTGTGCTCACTGGGAGCTGCTGCTGAAATTAATGAGCAGAGGGAAGGGGTGCAGAACCCAAGCCCTGCAGCTGACATGGCTAATGGCAGGCACAGCAACAGGCAGGCACCAATTTGGAGATAACACAACCGGGAATCTTCCTTGTCTCATTTGCACTGATGTATCCATGTAATCAGCTCATTTGGGTCAGTTACTATTATTTCTCAGGGAAATTGCTGCACTTTGCTCTGCATGCCCGGGTCTCTTCCTCCACCACTCCCTTGAGAGATGAGTAATTGCAAAGCAAACAACCGGAGGAAGTTTGACAATGGGTAATAAGGAGACAATGCCAAATAGCGAGGTAGCCAAACTTTTCAATGCTTCCCCAAGTGTCAAGACAATTGATAACAAGTATTTACTCCTCCACCATGGCTCTGTGTTTGTATGGTGGAGGTGTGGGAGTAGAAGAATCAGAGGCAGCTCTAGGCTGCTGGGTGTGGGGCTTTGAGCCGGGGTCAAGAGAAGTTGAAGTCACTGAAATATGTGTGTGGATTTAACCAGAATTGCATTTTTATAGTGTACATGGCAGTTTGCAGAGTTTCCAGTTGCAGGGGTATGTATATGTATGTGTGCACATGTGTCCAGATAAATGCATGTACAGAGGCTTAAGGTCTAGCCCTGGAGAGTGGGAATGAGGCAGTGACAATCAGCTTACAGTTTACTTCCTTTGCTTTCCCATTATTCTTTGCTTTTTACTTATTTCAGTTCTAAGAAAATAAATCCACTCGGATGGCTCACATCTCTTATATGGTCACTCCCTGCAGTGGTTTAACTGTGGGCTGTCTTTGAGCCCTCTGCCCTGAGGACTTGTTTTATTTTAGCTGTTTCTCCCTATGGAGCTCACTGTAGTTTATTTTTGCTCTCAGCCAGGCTTGGTCTGCATGCAGGTTACAAGGTTTTTTAAGTCCTCTGCTTGCTGCTTGCATTAGCAGGAGAAGGTAAATATTCCCACTGCTCTTTAGAAATTCTCATCCTTGGGCTCTCCTAATGGCATAAATCATCTGCCAGCTGGGAGCAGGCTACAGAGGCAATTGGCACACTTGAAAACCCATAGCACTGGATTAAAAAACATCCAAACAAACACTGGTGAAGCCCAAGCCAGTGGGAGTGGGGAGAAGGCAGCTCCGGGCAGTACCTGCTGCTGTGCTGGGCAAGCAGTGTCCCTGCTGTCCCTTAAAGCATCACCAGGGCTGGGCTGCCACAACACAGCCTTTCTGCTGCTCTCTGCAAAAATGATGTGCTGCCAAGAGACCCTTTTGCTTCCCCTAGGGTTTTGCCCTCAAACACTGCTATGAGGATTTTTTTCTTCCTCATTTTTTTTCTTTTTTTTTTTTTTTTTTTTCCCTCTGGGTGGTTTCACAACCTCCCCCCATTGTTTGCAGCTCAGCCTTTTACCCGGATCACAGGACCAGTGTTGTTTCTTTCTTGGGACTTGCCACCACTCTGTCCTCAGAAACAAAATACTTGTTGGGTGCTATCTGCAGCCTTTACGTGGTGTCAAGTGAATCAGCATCATGTGAGAGGAGAACTGGTTTGTTTTATTGTGTATTATTTGGTGTGGGATGTTGTAGGCATCCCAGGGGTAGCTCATACACTTGTGAGACTGGGATCTGGGTTTAGTCCTTAGGCTGTGTCTCCATTTGCATCCTGAGAAATGCTGCAGCAGAACACAGATCCCCTTTTTACATATTTTTACATGCAGTAAATAGGCTGGCTATTTACTGTATTGGAGCAAGGAGATTACACAGGGCTTTTTCCTGCGTGCCTTGATCCTTTTTCATCCTTTGGTGTACTTAATGAAGGAGCTGGCAGGTTTGATGGGCCAGGCAGAGAGGAGGAGAAAGGGAGAGAAGACTTGAGCACAAGTTAAACACAAATATAATCTGTCTATTCAAAGAGGGATTTGCTGTCTCTTACAGCATCCTGCTGAAGGAATAGTGATGAAAAGTCAAACTCAAACACACCCTAATACACTGCTCTGCTCCCCAGCCCTTTAGCACAGCCTTTATGCCCAGCAAGGTCCTGGAGAGTCTCTGTCCCCCTTCACTGCCACTCTCTGCCCCTCGTACATGGCTGAAGGGGCACACAGGCACTGCCAGAGATGCATTGCATGCATCCCTTACATGCAATGAAAGGGAAGAAATCTTCTCTTGGCTTTGTTGGTTTTTACAGAGCTGGGAAAGGCTGTCCTAGAGATTTTGTTCTCCCCATCAGTGTGCTGAGGAGTGGTGGGAAGAACCTGCTTTTATATATGAGAAATGGAGAGAATGTGTGCCACTGCCAAGGTGCAGATGTTGTCTTATTCTTTCAGTGAAACCCACTGCTCTTACATACCAGCAAATAGTCCTAATGCTCACATTTTATTTGACCAAGGCACAGGTCTCCCAGGTAAAGTTTGTCCTCAGATTGAGGCTTTTGGTTTCAGCTCTGAGGCTTAGTGTCCCCTGGGAGTTTTTTCAACAGTACTACAGAGCTTCAGGGAAAGTATTTTTATTTGGAATAGGAGCTAATGGATGGGGACTGTGGTGCAGCAAGTTCGATATAAAGATGAACTTCTGTTGGGTTCATAAAGGTGGTTTAAGTGTAGTAGTGCTTTATGTAAGAATCATTGGAAAGGTGGCTGCAGACAACTTGCCCTGCCAGCCCTGATATTACCTGTTGGTTTTTGTTCTGAAAGGGCTGCTAATGGGGCCTACTTGTTCCATGCAGTACATACTGTTTTTTCCCAGCATGTACTTATGATGAAACAGGTGGGTTTTGTTGAGAAGAGCACGATCCTTTCCTCCTGAGAGGATAACCACCATTTAAAATGCTCTCAATGGTGACTTTTTCATTACAAGCAAACTGGCAAAGCATGAGAAAAAGATAGTTTAGTTGGTTTGGGGTTTATTTTTCCTTAATGTGAGAGCAATTAAAAAAATGTGTGTGTCTGGGCTGTTGTCTGTTTTAGGAATTCTCACGCGGTATAACATCTTTAGGCAAACTTTTGCCAAATTTCTAAGTGGGATGCTGAAAATGTTGAGCATCCTGGTATTGAATGATCCCTAAAGGACTCTTGCCTTGGCCTTGGGCTGCTGGGAATGGGAGTGCTGGAGGCAGGGGAGCTGGAAGGGATTGGTCCCTGCTGCAGGAGCTGTCTCACTCTGGTTTCGTGTTGTTTTGGTTTTGGGGGTTTTTTTTTTGGTTTTTTGGTTGGTTTTGGGAGGGGGGGAGCCTTTTAGACCAGGCTTTGAGAATCGGTAGCTCAGGGGAGAAACACATAAGGGAGCAAGGGGATGGAGGGTGCGGTGATGAGCAGAGAAAACCCCCGGTGACTTTGACCCGCTCCAGGCACCGCTGGGGCTGTCTGCTCGTGGAGAAGAGAAAAATTAAAAAGAAGAGGTTGGAAAGGACTTGCAGGGTTTGGAAATGATGAAAATACGAACAGTGAGGACCGTGACACCTGATCGGAGCAGCGTCGGGGCCGGGACGGGTCCAGTGCGGCCTCTGCTGCCCCCTGCCGGACATCCCCGGGAGCGGCCCGGTCCGGCCAGACCCGACCCGACTTCTGCGGGGTCTCCTTCTGGGCTGTGTTACTCGGGAAAGGGGGGATCCCTATCAAATCCCTTGCCGTTAATTTTGTGCTGATGAGGAATTATTTGGTGCCAGGAAGGCTCCTGTGCTTGGGTAGGCGTTTGCGGGTTCGCCTCTCAGACTCGGTGCCGAGCCCCCCGGTCCTGGCCCTTGGGTTGCGTGTGTGTAACTCGGTGCCACTCCCGGCTCCAGCTTGCCCGGACGCTGCAATCCAGATGTGTGGCCCCACGGGAAACACAGATGTAACAAACCAGAAAAATGAGTTTGCTTCTCAGTTGCCTTCTTTTTCCTGCTCAGTACCAGCTCCTGCCCATTCACACAGCAACACCCGCAGCAGCACAACCAGCTCACTGCTTCCGGTGAGGACAGACCCAGACCTTGTGTCCTAGGAAGCATGAAAGCCCTCTGCCATTTCCCTCTGTCCCGTTCCCCATGCGCCTTTGGCACCGATGGAGCAGCCTCCCGCAGCCAGGCCGTGCCAGCTCCTGCTTCCTGCCCGCTGCCAGCAGGGAGGTTGTAGGATGTACAACATCGGGGTGTTGTAGGATGTACAACATCGGGGCGTTGTAGGATGTACAACATCGGGGCGCTGTAGGATGCAGCATCCCCCGTGTCCTTCTCGGGATGCTCTGCTCCCTGCCTGGCTTTGCCTCCTGTCTGCTGCCGTGCTGTTCTGAGTCTGGGAGAGGGAACTGATGCTGTATTCTGCCCTTGGACAGGACCTGGGAATGTGTGTGTGGCACTTGTAGGGGCTTCTGCAACATGGATAACAATGTTTATTAAAATAGGAAATGAAGGCTGAGGCAGGAACACACTTGAGAAACAAGATGAAGGGATGAAAGGTGGAGTGCCTGTCTATTAGATAACTTGCTTTCCTGGGGTCAGTTTTACAAGTTGACTTGAAGTGATACATACACTAGCATAGCATTTCCTTAATGCCTGTATTCTAGAAAATAAAAATCACACAAGTTCCTGGAGCAAAACTAAGAGTAGTAGCCTGTATTTCTGGGGTTTCCCCCCCCTTTTTTTGTTTTCTCCAAAATAAAAAAACAAAACAAACACCTCCTGAGGCCTGAGAAAAGAAGTAGCAGAAAAGACAGTACAAGTCAGCTGTGACAGCTGGAGAACTTACATGACAAGTATCTAAAATAATTTCTATCTCATAAATCTTTCGGTTTTTTTTTTTTTCCATTTTCTTTGCTGGCAGCAGCTGTCTTTAAATTACCATGGTTTCAGAGAGATCCATCACCTAGCAGTGTGTCACTGTGACCTTCTTTATACTCCTTCCTCCATCTACCTTGCTATATCTCTCTTAAAAAATTCTGTTAACCATTCTGTCTAATGTTCCACTCTCCCTCTACCACCTTGTTTGGAGAGGACAGAAAACTAAGTCCTGGACTAGAAACTATCATCACTTTTGTATTTCTCTGCTTGTATTTTTGCATCCACGTAGCAATGGCATAAGATGGAGTATTTAGGCATGTAATAATCTTTCAGCTCAGATAGGGACAATCCTAAGAACAGGAAAGATTTCTTATTTAAATAGTGTGGTTGTTGAGATCCCGAGTTTATGTATGTACAGATTTTTGTACATTTACAATGTCATAGTTTTGAGCACAAGGAACTAAAGGAGGGCTTTCAGTCTCTGAGAGGGATGGAAGACAGAGGTGTCTATTCTTAAGATTTTGGATGTCCCACTGAGGCTGCATGAGCTAAGAACTAATGCCACTTCTTTTGTTGCTCTCTGAGGTAGTCTGATGATACCACCCTCTTGCTACCACATTGTGCTAGGGCAACTTAATTTTCTAGGGCAGTAATTTCTATTCAAGATTGCATCACTGTAATTCAAATTACAATATACTCCTTACTTTGCCATGCGTTTATATTGCTTCTCTTCTGCACAAAGTTCTGTTTCCACATATGTATTCCTTACCAGAGGGACAAACTCAGCAGTGGTCAGGTTCTATACAGAGCAAGTTCTGAGATAAAGATACTTGAAAGATCCAATTAAAAAAAAAGAAAAAAAAAGTGTAAAACAATTGATAGACAAAACCATGACATTTTCATGACTGTGTTGTTATGGAGACCATTTTTAGCTTGTAAACTTCATCCACCTCTGCACCAAAATACTATCCAGGTAGGTCACAGGTCTTTCAACCAGCATTGAAACTGTATTGAGAGTTTGTCATTTTGGATCTTTATAATCCATGTATTCATACAAATGACTCCTCCCTGATTTGCCAATAATTTCATACTGCTGCTTTGCAAAAATATTTTACTATTCACTGTTGTTAGGAGGGGGAAAGACAGAGAACACTACGTACTTTTGACAGTGTATTATTCATATTAAATCCCTTTTGTTTGCCTACCCTTCCTCAGCCTGCAGAATCTGTAGTGCAGGAGAAGCAGTGCATGTCTGCACAGGCTCTATCAGGCAAACTGGAGCTTCTGAGTTGACCAGCTGTGAACTAGAAGGGTTTTGACAGCTTATTAGTCCAGGGCAGCACTGTACTACTGAAGTTGTGTGACTTCTCATTCAGCTGGCTTGCCCTCAGCAAGCTCAGGATGTGAGCAGAACAAGCTGAGATCTGCCTGTTCAGCCCAGCACACAGATCCATGGCCCCTGAGAGTGGAAATTATACAGCACTTAGACTACACCAGTCCAAAGTCACAGTCCTGGAAATTCCCCTCACCTGTCACCCCGTTTAAAGAGGAGGTTTTATTTTACTTCAGCCACCTCTGCTTATAACTCAGAGTGACACCTAAAGCATGTTCCTTTACCCAAATTACTGCAAGGTTTGATTTTAACAGGTGTTTTAGAAGATGGCTAATAGGTAGTAAAATAACCTACTGCTGCCCCTTGTTCCTTCCTTCCTGCCTGACAAAAGCTTAGAGCACCCTCAATTCTCTTCTCATTAGGAAGGTTGAAATCTGCATTTCCTACCTATCAACCCTCCCCAGAGAGGGTTGAGATAGGTGGAGAGATTCCACCAGCCCTATTAATAATAAAAGTATCTGAGACTGTTTAATATTATGATTGCCACTCTACTGCTTTGGTTTGTCATCATGAGAAAGGAAGGTTTCCACCACTGGTTTCAAGAACTATGATATATTTCACAACAGTCAACTGACAGATAAAATCCAGAAGCAGATTACAAATGGTATCAGGATTAAATTCCTGGTTTTACAAGAACAAAGCTTTCAAACTGAAATTCTAAGTGTGTCATTTCAAAACGTGACTTTTGTTGTGGTTGCACAGAACACACTATAGCAAGGCTCAGATCACTGAAGTTCTTTGCATCACCTTAAGGAAAAAAAATAAAGCTAGGGCAGTATGGATTTTGTTGTTTTACACCTCTGGAAAAGCATTAATTACATAGAAGCAACTTGTTTTTTACAAAACTAGCAAAGTCTACTCAAGTCACACGCAAGCTCTAAAATGGCACTTAGAAAAATTAAGACCCTATTTAAGTAGGGTCTTAGGTCCCATCTAGACCAGGGTATGGAAGGTGGGACTCACACAAAGAGGCATTGCCCAGTCTAGTGACAAGGAAAGGAGCCCTTAAAAATAGGAAAATCATTGTAAACACCTTTTTATTGGCAATGTTTTGCAAACACCTTACTTCACAAGTACTATGCAGAAGCTTCATCCTTGGTAAAACAAAAAGTATTTCTTGTCACAAGTTACAAAGTTTGTGGGTAGATTAACACAAAATGTCTGTCTCCACAGACCTGTAACTGTTTTCCCCTGAAGCATAAGCAAATCAAGCATTATTTTTATAAAAATTCACAGAAGCAGTAGAAAACAATTTTCAGCTCCATCTCTTACTGTTGGTTTCAACACAAACTGAAGATACTTGGACATTCTTCAACAGTAGTCAGTCTTCATATTAGAGCTACTGTTTGGCCTCTGTTTCCATCTGAGTTTCTTGAGATTCTTCAGCTTCTGAAAGTTTTTCATCATCTAAAATTCAATATTACTGTTAGTTGAACGTGCCTGCTTGTATTTACTTACAGTCTATACTGCAGAGCTCACTTAAATATTTTACATTGATTGTCTTGAATAAGTAGTTGACTAACTCATTAAACAAAATGCTACCTTCAAGCAAAACAAAACAAAAAAATCTTTCAAAGTTTTTAAGGCTGTTATCTGTAACAACTATTACAGTAAACACAGGGTAAATCCTACTGTATCAATTCAAACAGTACTGGCTTGTGTCAAATTACATGCCTTCTCTGCCTGTTAATGGTTTATTTCTAACAGAAGCTGTGCCTTTCACTAAAACGTTACTTCCTTCACAAAATACTAGAAGCTGAAGGGTATTCTATACATTCATGTGAAAACGTATTTTGGAGACTAATACTGAAGCAAGTGTTAGTAACACAGTCACAATAACCTGCTAAAGTGCACCAGGATTAACAGTTCATTCTGCTTAAGAAGATCTCTAGATGGCCTTAGAGAATGAAAGTCTGCTCTTACAGCCATCTATGTCTTTTAATTGGGTCATGCTCAAAGGCTATACCAACCTTGCCATCAACATAGGACAAAAATCCAGCAAATAATAATTAAATAATATTTAAATAATATTTAAAACAATAATAGCCATAGTAAAGCATGAAAATTAAGTGCTGATTTGAAAATATTAAGTAGTTGTATGACAAAAGATGAGTAGGACTAAATGCCTGAATTTAGCTCTATGTGTAACAGTTTTAGTATCTGCTCTATTACAGACTCACTGTCTGAGTAGGTAAGTCATTTGGCTTTCATTTATTCCAATTTCTTTTAAACAAAGCCTCAAATGATACAGTGATATGCTTGAAACTACTCAAACAGGAAGTATACAAATAAGTTTGGAAACCATGTACAAGATTATTTTTCTGCAAGAAATAATTTTCCAGTTTATAAGAAAAAAAAACAACCCCAAACCCTCAAATTGCTATTCTGCATCCCCACATTTTAAAGAAGTTTGTTGTTGCCTACAGATTAATCTGAAGCTAGTCAGGAAATGACAGGTAGAAGAACAAAATTCTGAGCAGTCTCAGGTTCTGGACTACTACTAGGGAAAAAAATGCTGCTGCTGCAAGAGGTCAGCAGTCTTAATTGCACACAACCAGCCCACTGCTGGAAGCTGCAATTCCTTTTCATCTGTTGAAACCCAACGCAATTAATATATATTACCTAAGAATAGCACTTACTTTCCAGAGTTTGCTGAAGTTCATGGATGGTGCTCAGCAGAACATGAAACTGTTTTCTTCTCAGCTCCAACTGCAATGATAAAATATGTATTTTAGGAAACAGAGAGCACATACAGTAAACCAGCCCATTGCAGTTTCTCCATAGATTATGGTCCTAATAATTACTCAACAATCTCTATTAAAAACCTACCTTATCTTCAACATTTTCTTTAATGTGAGAAAGATGTTGCAGTTCTTTTCCCAAAGCTTCCAGCTGCCTGAAAAGAAATTGTCATAGTATCTTTAAAAAGTCCTGTAAAAGTCTTGGAAAAATAGATTTGAACTAAGGGAAGGAAAAAGAGCCATTACCTAAAAAGCATGGGTAAACACAGCATAACAAATGAAACTGCAGAGAGGTATGACCACTTCACATAAATATTTAACTCAAACTTGTAATTAACATCATAAACTTGTAATTTCGGGATTTTACAGCAAACAAGGCTTCCAAGCTGGAATACAATTGTACACTGGGCATTTGGACTGTAACAATTCAGTCCTGCTACAAACATGGTTTTCACTTGATGGTAACAATGAAAGTTAAAGTAGCTTACATTAAACACCCATGGAATTTTCACAGACTTTACAGATTTCTTTATGTTGACACGAGTAAATAAATGAAAACAGCATCAGCAGGAGACTATATTTGATAAATCCACATACTCAACTCCCAGACACAACAAATGACCAAAGACAGTCAAGTACCTTATCTGTGACAATGGCCTGACCAGATAGAGTAGTGGTTATCATGTAGACTTCACAGTGGGCACTCACTAAATAACTGACATTTTGGATGAAACTCCATGATATAGCTTATGCCTCATCCTACTGAATGCAAAATAAACCATAAATACTAATTTTCTTCTTAAATGTCAGTTTTTATTTTAACAGACTGCCTCTGGTATTATGATAAAGGATACATGCAACACCTATGATCTTCTTGATTTATGATATCCTTTTGAAATACATCATCTTTCAACACCTCTTCAGGGTCTTTCTGCAAGCATTTGGCTGTTTTCTGTTCTCACTTGGACCAACTGCAGACTACCACAGTCCTTTTTCAGGCAGGGGAAAGAATAACAAGTACCATAGATGGAGGCTCCTCTTGAACTCAAACCTCCAGTCTGGCTGGCTCTTCTACTTCTCCTCTAATGCCCACCATAATCTATGCTCCATGTAATGAGAACAATCTGTTTCTTTAAAGGTGAGGTGGGTTGAGGCTGGCCACCTCTGATTAATTAGCAGGCAGAGCCAAAAAGGGATCAGCAAGGAAATGGCTTTTTTTTTCTAAAGCACAGAAAGCTCCTACAACTAGTCTGGGCAGGGAACCACAGCAGGACCTCCAGTCCAAAGTGATCCTTGATGGCTGGAAAAAAGGTCTGGTTTAGTGCCATCTGAGGGTACTGGTTTTTGGGTTTGGTTTTTTTTTTTGAGCCTATGTGCTTGGTACCTTGAGGGGAATGCCTCAAGGTGTGATGTTATCCCTTCCTATATAACAGCTAACAGCTTATACAATCATTTTGCTAGTATTTGGTTTCCAGTTGTTCAAAGACTTCTGTTTGACCAGATCTTGCTGTTTATACCATGCTGTCAGGCATAAGCAGAATGGGAGAAGGCAGGCAATTTTTTTCTAGGAACATCCAAGCTACATCTGGAATTTCACTTCTTTTACTTTCCGCTCCAGAGAATCTTTGGCTTTCTTATTTTTGTATCTCCTTTTCTAAGACTCAAGTGTCATTTCTTGGTTCTCTTAACAGCTCTTCTGCTACTGCATCTAATTACACTGTCGGCACTGCCATTTAGTAGTTCAGCTCCTGTCACTTTCCAGATCTGTGCATCACTTCTGACTAAGCTGGTAACACCTTCTCTTCTTTTGTGCTCTGTGACTAGTTGTTCCAAGAAACAGTCCCTTAAAAGCATGAAGTATTTTTCTGAACTTTGTCCTATTGTGCCATATGACCTGCAAAAGCTGTAAATGTAATGCTTGCAATAACATGACATTTCTCCTCACAAGAAGTTTTCTCAAGTTTTTTTTTTTTTTTAAGTAATTAAAGAGTTCCACAAGAAGCATGACATTGTTAGCGAGGCTTCCTCCATTCTGATTTAAGTGTGGTCCTTCTTGGTTCATTGTAGGATGCTCTGTATATTTTTCCCAAACTGGAGAGGAAGCCTTGTAATTAAAACACTGAATGAAAACATCATCTAGCTCCTGTATTTAAAGTCAATTTACTTAGAGAGGTCAGTTAAAGTTAAAACACCTACAAACCAAGCTGCCTTTAAAAATGTTCCATTCTGTTGCAGTCCTATTTTCCCAACTATAAAGGGTGGGATCATACTTAGCTATAGTTCAAGTCTGTGTCTTTGACTACAGGTAGGAAGGACTAAGAACCAAAGGGGACACACTGTAGCCATTCTTCAGTGAATAAACACTAGTATTTTTAGCTGTAATATCCTCTCCTAAAGAAATGATAAAATTAAGTTTAAGAAAGAACAAAATGCCAAATTCACTAGCTGCAACTTACCACCATTTCTAGCTTTGGTCAAGAAACTCGAGCTTGTCTGTGTTAACCAAAATTAGAATGACCCCTCCAAACCTAAACAACCTGGCATTCTCTAAGAAACATTATCATTTAGTTGTTTCCATGCTTAATCTTCTTATCTAAAGAACTTCCTTTTTGATAATTCTTTATTATAAGCAGTAATCCCTTATCTATGTCTTTCATCAGGTTAAGAACAGACTGATCGATGCAATGAGTCCTGGAATGTTTCTGTGGCTTGATAAAGTTAAAAATTATCTCCCCATAAGGGCTCAAAATGACCCAAAGTCAGAGAAAGTGGTCCAAGCCCAACAGTGACACAAGCAATACTGTAAGTTACAGGCAAGACAAGTTGGACAACAGGTAGGTCTGACCTGCATGCCAGGGCAGGTTATGTTGTAGTACACAACACAGTAATTTTTAACAGGGCATGTAGGAACAACTACTACAAGGAAAACAAACACACAAAAAAAAAAACCCTAAGAGCTTTCTCCTGCTTTCTGTCATTCCACCCTGCTTGCTTGCCTGTTACATACTTTGCATGACTGCTGAACCCCTTGCTGGTGCACCTTACAGCACTTCCCAAGTATCTCTCTTCTTTGAGCAACCCATCCCTAGTAAACTGACACTAGATGTGAATTCACATCTGAGTTCAGTTATGCACCTTAACAATGGAAAGATTTCAAATGCAAAATCATTAGCAATGCTTCTGAATCCATACAGATGAAGATTAAATAAAGCTGTTAAGGGCACAATTTTAAAACAAAATCAAAGCTTTTCTTCTGTCAGAAGAAATTATATAAACATGAGGAAAGGTCAAACTGAAACCAGTGAAATGTCAAACTTGGCAACATCTTACTGGCTTATAAATTAATGCAGTCTTATACTTACTTCAGTGTTTCATGTCTGTCTGGGTGGTGTTGTATGACTTTGGCTAAGGCATCATATTCTGAAAGAATTTTAAATAGTTTGTCTAAATAATTCTAAAAGTATAGGTTCAAGAACAAAAAATCAGGTACCATAGAATGGTACAGATTCTTTCTCCTTGATAAACTGCTTTAACATTTTTCAGATTCTTACACAAAGCTTTACATATATAAAGTCCCTGCAAATACATATATAACATATAATTTAAACTATGCCATTTCAAAGCAGATGATTACATCAAAAGATATTTTAAATAAAGTTATGATTGTAAACCATTATCTGCTCACTCAAACTTACCCAGTGCAAGTGATCTGTAAGGAATGAGGTCAGAAAAGATGACCTCTAGATAGCTGTGCATTGCTGCACACTTGGTCTTCTGTGTATGAATTGTATTTATTTTGGATACAATTTAATGTATATCTACAGAAGATGGTGCCAATAAGATATTACAAATAAGCATTTAAGACTTATAGAAAAAAGCATAAAATGCTGCAGGAAAAACTACAGGATTTTTTTTTTAAAAAAGAACCTGTAGTACACATATATACTGTGAACAATTCTAAGATTCTACAGGCAAATAACATAACCATTTCCTGATGGTAAGATTGTACACATGCCAACTGCCTCATTCACATGGAAAAATCCATGCTGCAGACTGGACAGAACGTATCAAAAACCAAACATTTCAGATGTATGTTTGAGAAGATGTAAGAACTCTACATTCCTCCTGGTTAAGATTCTTGTATTTCCAGTTGAGTCTAAAATTATCAACAAAATTGATCAAACAGTTGTATTTAAAAACTTTTATCTGTTATAAACATTTCCCATTTGCATTTTGCTCATCAAGTAAAAACAGATTTTTGCTTCTCTTCAATTGCTGGTCTTTTGATAAGACAGTATTACAGAGAAACACTTTGTTTCAATTTAAATTATCATCACACACCTTTAAGAGTAGGGAAAAAATAGACCTCTAGTAATAGGTATTCAGTAAGAATATATACGGAGTTCTTGGGTGTCTAACTGGCACCACTGTGTATGCTAATACATTAGTTTCCTGTAAGAGCTGAAGGAATACACTTAAATAATCTTCAGTGTTGGGTGTAAGTCTATTCAACTTCTCTCTCACATTAGTAGTGTGCTTTAGTTCTTCTCAAGCCACCAGAACTCTGATAAAATGCTTTTGGAGTTTTTCTTTGGCCTGAGAAGATCTCTCTGAACTAGTTTTGTTTTCCTGATGTTGCAGGTCATTGAGATTTACTGGTTCAACCTTGCCTGTCTCATCTACAACAAACTTTCAGTAGTGGGTTTGACTAGATAATAGTATCCATGATGCCAGCATATTCCCCTGAACATTGGAAAGTTTGGAATCTCTGATACAATGTATCTTAAAATACAACAAAATAATGAAACTGACCTGTGTAAATAAGAGCTATTGCTTCTTACCTTGGCGATTTTTTCTAATCCTTTTTGCTTGCAGGATTTGTTTTTTGCATTCAGAAATCTTCTCGTGTGCTGCAGCTATACTGTTTTCTTTAAAAAAAAAATAATACAGAGTTATACTGAAATCAAACAATACATATAAACAAACCATTCTGCTAAATTATAAAATGATAAAGAGCCATTCATGATATGGTGGCCTGCTAGTTCAATCTGCTTCAAACATATGTTTACTTCAATAGGTTAAAAATAGTGAATTTTATATACTAATACAATGCTTACAGCTTATGTTTGAGTGCTATCTACTACGAAAAAGGAAAGAAAAGTCAACCCCCTCCTCATATGTCTATATTATGCTTACCAGAACTGGCTCAAGCTTGTTCGTAAAAGAGAAATTGTCAAACAGAAAACAGTAATATTTTTGTATTTTTTTACCTATATCCTTATAGATTTTTTCATAATTCTCCATTTCTCTCAGGTTCATATCATAGACCAGAAGAGTTTTTCCCATTGAAAATTCACACTGTGATAAAGTACTCAGCATTCGTTGGTACTGGCTGTAACTGAAAACAGACATTTATTCCTAAGCAAAACAAAAATATTTCTTAAATTTACAAAACAAGAAAAGAAAGCCATACACAGAGCAGTTAAGTAACAATTATTAAAGAAATAAAATATTTCAAAGACTGTTATCCTATTTTAACTGTAAAATTAGAAACATGACAGCCATAAATTCCACCATCACATCCTTATAGGTGTAAAGTCAGTATTGGCAATGGGCAGAAAAGTGCAGGGCTTATAAACTGCTCAGCTAGGGCTGGCTCTGTGACCACTGACATGAGTATTTTAATAGTGCAGTGCTCCTTTGTATCCACAACCATTATTGTGTCCTCCAGGAATTTATATCCATCACTAGTATGTACCCCAAGGCAGAACACCACGTTGCTGCTCATCCCTTACTAGTTCAGCCTGGTGTTTTGTTTGTTGCTTTTTTTTTAAGGAAAAGCACAACAGAAAAACAGAACAGCAGCAGCAAAAACATCAGCAGTACTACCCCTCCTGCCAACTAAAACACTGGAGTCATGATCCTGTTATAACAGTGGGGCTCCCGGATGGATCAAGCAGCATCCTGACAATCCTGAGGGCATTCCAGCGGTGCTGGCAGATGTCATGGTGCAGCCTGAAGCCTTCAGTCATTTCTGACCCCTCTCCAGTCTTCATCTCCTACCACGGCGTTTGCAATGGCAACGCCAGAGTCGTGGCAAAAAGAAGATGCATACACATCTTAATGTGGATCTTTTAACAATGGATCAAGCCTGGTTTTTCCAAACAAATGTGAGCTAACTAGTTCCAAGACTAAAAAAACAAGCAAGCAAAAAAACCAAAAAAGCAAACAGAAAATAAATACCCTTCCTCCTGAGATCCGGAATTACACCACTTAATGAAACTCTTCACCAACAAATTGATCCGCCTGTCGTCACCAGCACCATCGCCATCGATCAGAAGTCGCTTGCGGATAACTTCATCTGAGGGGGGAAAAAAAAAACCAAACCAAAAAAACCTGTTAACTGGCAGCCGCACCGCAGAGCCGAGCGCGGATTTCACCGCCGGCCTTCAGGGAACGATTCCCGGGGCTAAACCGGCGGGATCGGTTTAACGGGAAGGGGCCCGGGGCCGGAGTGCGGGGCTGCGGGGACCCTGGGGCCCGGGCGGAGAAGCCTGGGGGCGGGAGGCACCCAAAGACCGGGAGTGCCCGGCATGAAGGGCCCGGGAGCGAGGCTGCGGGGTCGGGGCCGGGATGGAGACCCATGTGCGGGGTGAGAGGCCCGAGTCCGACCGGAGCCGTGCGGAGGGGCAGCCGGCGGGCAAACACCGCGGCACTGGAGGAGGAGGAGAGGCGAGGCGGGCCCGGA
The DNA here is from genome assembly GCF_003957555.1 of Calypte anna. Classification (NCBI taxonomy): domain Eukaryota; kingdom Metazoa; phylum Chordata; class Aves; order Apodiformes; family Trochilidae; genus Calypte; species Calypte anna. The sequence continues at coordinate 14,497,192 of NC_044258.1, forward strand.
GCTGAGGGTCGCGGAGCGGGCTGGGCAGGGGTCGGTATGCGGGGAGAGAGGGAGGGAGCAGCGAGGGAGGGAGGGAGGTCTCACCGTCGGTCACGGCCCCCATGGCGGCGAGTGCCGGAGCCGGCGGGGCGGCGGCAGCAGCGAGTGAGGTCAGCTTCCCACAATGCAGCCGGCGAGAGCGGCGGCCATGGAGGGGGAGGCGGCGGCGGCGGCTGCTGGGGCCTGAGCCGGCGGGCGGAGGACGCGGGGCCCGGCGGAGGCTGCGGCGGGGAGGGCCGGCGGGCCAAGCCTGAGCCCCGCGTGGAACCGGCCCCCTGGCGAGGGGCGGCCCCGCCAGGTGAGGGGCCGACGGGGGAGGGAAGCGGCGGTCCCGGCAGCACCAGCAGCAGCAGCACCAGCAGCAGTCAGGCTCCACCTCCCCGCCCCCGCCACCGCGCCCCCGGCCCCGCCGCCCCCTGCCCGGGCCGCCCCGCCATGCCCCCGGCACATGCTCCTTCGCCCTCGACGCGCCTCGGCGGGGGGGCTGCTGGGTCGGGGTGAGCCTCTGGGCTGCCTTCCCACCGCGCTCCTGCTTTGGAGCGACCTCCCGGGACCACCCTCATCCTCACCCTCGGTGGCCCCATCTTCACCCCCTCGCACGGGTTCGGCCCTGCGATGGTGGCAGCGGCAGCGCTAGGGAGCAGGTGGACGATGGTGCCCAGCACCAAGGTGATGGTGATGCCGTGAGGGTGGTGGGATGCAGCACGGCAGCTCTCCGGACCCTGGGGTGAGAGGGAAAGGGAGTGTGAGGTCCATGGTGCCTGTTTCCCGTCGAGGGTGCAGTGGACGTGCCCGTGGTGCAGGTGTGAGGGAGCTGGGCTGGCATTGTCTGAGCCATCTCTTCCCACTTGGTGCTGGAAAGATGAACAGCAGAGCCCACGGTGTGCAAAAAACCCCAACCCTTCTCCCAAAAAAATCATCGTTCTGAAAGGTTTCTTGGCTAGTTTGGCTATCGCGAGTGGACGGAAGCAAAAGTTGTTTCTTCCTACCCTGAAAAACTAAGGTGACAAGGGAAAAAAGGGCTAGATGTGTCTGGAGAAAAGAGATATTAAGGTGTTACTGATGCCAAGTGTTGAGTTTTAAGCTTTTGGTCCACAGGCTTTGACACTTGGGCAGTACTAAAGCTGGCCATGTTGTTAAAGAATATACCATGGTACATGAGATTTATGTCCAGAGCCTGACACCTTCGTATTTGTTTTGGTTTGAACACTTAAGTACTTTATGAGCTTGTTCTACTTAGCTCTTTGAATTGATAATTTTAGGGTAGCGGAGAAAATCAGGGTAAGAATAGAACAGAGGGGATGTGTGCTGTGATCTGTACTTTCCTGGTTTTAGAGCTGTGAGTGACTGAGCCTCTTTTTTGTTCTGGATAGTGGCATTTAACTGCTATTTATGGATTTGTAGATTGTTTCAAGCCAGTACTTTATCTTCAATAGGCTACTGGTGAGATTCTTTGGAAGGTGCTGTTGGGAGAGCATTACAGGGAAGAGTCATTGAGCTTTTGAGAATAGAGTTTCCAACATAGAAAACCTAGAAAAATTATTTCTGCTTTTGAAATGTTACAATTATTACGTAATTTGTGAGTGTTACAGTTTTATGTGAAAACCTAACTCTCTCCTTAGCTGTACAAAGTTTGGGCCAAAAGCAGGCCATAAATTCATGAGCTATGTATGTGCTGTTAAAACCCCTCACTTCAATGACATGACTTTGTTGCTCTGTAATAGGGTTATCTGTGTTTTTCCTAAGGCTTTGATCACTATGATATAGCCCTAGTATTATGGCAAAGTGTGAGAAGACAACCTAGCTGAACTTTACACACATTTTGTACAGAGCTTGTTGCTGCCTTTCTCTCTTTACCCCACCAATTACTTCTTGGAAGTCTTTAGCATCTTGAAGCATCCAGCCTTATCAAGACTTACTATTTTTCTTGCCATTCACTGAGCTCTTTCTGTTTTCTGAGCCTTTTCTGTTTCTGCTGCAGAGAGAAGTTGATCTGAACTGGAGGTTATTGCAGGTGAAAATCCACTATTATTTATTTAATCATGTTATAATGCTTTTGTTAGTTTCTGTCATTTAATCCAATACATTCTTTCCCCACTTTTTGTTCAGCATTCCTTTGTTGGTCAGATAGTCTTATTAAACTCTTCACAATGACAAATAGATAGTCCTCAAGTAATTAATGTAGAATACAACAGTCCATGTGATTAGTTAATAATATTTAATGATTTCCGTGCCTTTCTTTTCTTCATATGTATTATTAATTACAAGATTCTTAAAAATTCTCTGCTCTGGGTCTTGGGCTCATAAGAACAATTTAGAGAACAAAACTGTTATTTTTCTTTTTAAGACAGGCCTTTCAGGCATCATCAATGTTCATTAACTTTTCTCTTTTAGAATGGGAAGTACAACTTGGTAAATACCTCATCAAGAATCTCACTAAGGCAACGTATTGATACTTGTTCTCTTTCCTATTCTCTTTTGCCATTTTAAACATCCCGGAGATGTTTTTGCCCAGGAAGCCCATTCCACCTTGCTGGGTTTCTGTTCACCCTTGAGTATTCACAGTGTTTTTGAAGGCTTCTTTCAGTTTGCTCCATTTCCAAGTAGAGCTTCTCTTCTTGTAAGTGTGAAAGAACCCTTGTTTCACACGTATGGAGTGTGTGTTGCACTGGGCTGTATACAAGCATGTTTCTTCCATTGATTCAATGTTATGTATGATGTAGATCTCTGGAGAGCACTGATCTACTCTTATTTATTAGGCCTTTGCCAGTCAGTGTATTCCGTGCAGAGTTTATCAGCTCGTGTCTTTTATATAATCCTTCAATTGACTGGCAGAAACATCAGGTAGCATTGGACTTTACTCAAGGTATTGCAATAAGAAAAAAAATATCTTGCAGAGAGCATAGCACCTTACTCTGTGCCATGGGATAAGGATCTGTGTGTGAGAGCTTTCAACCAAGCTAAATGTGGTGTAGTTTTCTCTCTTTTCTTGAATTCCTTCATGTGTGCCATATGGTAACACCCTGAAGCAGTTTATACGTAATTATTTGTTGCTCACCTGTCCTTGTCAAAAGTGTTAAATCATCCTCTGTAATGTTTCCAGGTGACTGGGAATACAAGAAGTATAAGCTAGGTAAGTTTAGTACTGCAAGGTGTTACACGTGTGTGGAACTGGCTCAGATTTTTCATTAGTATTGTCTCTTTGCTGAAAGATGGCTTTTAACTACACCAGATTTTTTAAATTGAGGACATCTGTTAATGCTGAGGTTTTCTTTCCTGAAAAAAAAAAATCTACAAAAAGTTTAAAGTGGCTTTATACCTTCTTCCCTTTTCTTTTACTGTGTGTGTATGTATGCTTTTTTTTCCAACTATAGAAGAAGTTAAAGGGAAAAAAGCTTTTTATAGTGTTCCAGACCATAATGAGCTATGATTTTTAGAGCTAAGAAAACAATGTTAAGTATTGATGAGGTAGATTTAAAATATTTTTCCTAAACCTCCCTAATAATTTATGAGGTGGTTTTAGATTCCAGGTTTTCTTCGTGTTGAACAACTTCTAAATCAGATTGTTGTGTGGCACTAAATCTCACAGAGATCTAAGTATAGTAGGTCAGAAACTACAAGGTATTTTTATCCAGTCCAACCTATATTCTTGTAGAAAGCAATACCAAATTTATTTAGCAAGACCTATTTTCTCTAAGCCTATGTTTAGCATTACTTTTTACCCTGGGCTTTTACTTCTTTGTTGATTGTGCACTGTGATTTTGTGCAGCACTCACAGCCTATTGGTGTCACCATTTTCTTGTTTTAAATTATCTTCGAGTGTTACATTTTCTTTGCAGTATTCCTTAGCCTCAGCCTTTAATGGAAAAGTAGGAGCAGTCATCTCCTTCTGTAAAGTCTGTGTTTCTGCAGAGGTAGCACATTTTCATAGAATTACAACATAACAAGAGAAGGGAGAGTGAAAGTACTTGTTGGGACTGTGGTGACAATAACAATAATTTAAAAATACAAGATTTTATTATCCAAACAGTAATCAATTTTGCTGTCAGCTGCCTGTTTTACCAAGATTGATTAAATGTACTGTTTATAGCATACTTTAAAAGCAAGGCTTCTGTCAGGTAATAATAATAATACCCCAAGTTGTGGGCAATAGGATTGCTTTTATTTCTTATTTTTCGCTTTGTAACTGAAAGAAGCATGTAAAAATCCAGGATTTTTCATGGAAACACTTCACAAAATACCAGTCTTGGAAATATTTGTTTGTTAAAAGGACATTTCATTTCTATGACTTCTCATGAAGGAGACAAAAACTTATCGTGGTGATTTAAAATAAAATTACAGTGCTGCATGGTCCTTTTAAATAGCTTATTCGTAAATCAGGGTTTGCTCTCTTGGTAAATCTCTATTATACAGAAATCATTTTTATATTGCCCTTTTTCAGATATTTTCACAGGCATTATGTAACAGCTTTCTGCATGTCATATCTGGATCCTCCTGAATATTTATGAAGACTGAAGGATCAATTGTTGCACATTTTAGGATGATATGTCACTAATTTATTAAAGCTCAAGCTGAAATTACACGATACTGGAAATTTTAGGTATTCATTGTAGAAAACTGAGTTTGCAGATGCAGGGATGCATCCAGCAAATGAAATCATGCCTTGCATGTGTGCTGAAAGGTGCTTTAACTGAGTCAGTGGAATTATCAGAAGTTAGAAGTGGTACCTTGGGTCAGGATACCTCTTTCCAGTGACTTCATAGGTTCCTACTTGGCAAGAAAATCAAGGGGTTTTTAGCAGGTGTCTCATGAAACTCAGTGTCATGAACCTGCTGCAGGACAGATTAGGTGGGTTGATTTTTCTTTAAATCTAAAAATGTTTAACACTGTAGACTTCAGCTGCCTGTGTGATGCCTCGGTGATCCCACATGGTGTCTGTGTTCTGTGATTTCAAAGGAGTGTTGGGTAATTTTAGGCTGGCATTTTGTGTTTCATGTGTTTAGTAAGGAAGCAGCCATTTATTTTGGAATTATTTTCTGCAGGATCAGTCAGTTATTTAGCAGCCTCTTGGTTTGTTAGCAGGATGTTTTCAGTGTGGCTTTCTTTATTAATTTTTAAATTTAAAAATCAGTTTGTTTTTTTTGTTTGTTTTCCTTCTCCAATCCTTCAGTTCATAGATTTGGTAGCATTTGCATTGTGCCCTGAGGATCAGCAGTGTCGTGTACCAGAGTTTTCAGAGGAAGAGGTGGAATGTTGAATGAGGTTTTAACACTGACTAAGAAGAAGAATTTATCTTTGTTGGCATCAGGCCAAATGGTAAATGTTTGCATTCGAGTGTGGCTTGAAGCACTGGGTTAATAATAAGGGAGTTGTGCATATCATATTTACTCCCATGACGTTTAAATAAATAACTGTTAGTGCTACTGAGGAATTTTTGCACAAAGATTACAAGGGAAAATGAGCATTTCCTCCTTTGGAAAGCAGCACTTGCCCGACCTCAGAGTGGCATTTTCTGGATCATGTGGCCAGATGCTTCGACTCTGCTAAGAAAGCTGAATCAGAGCTATTGCGCAGCTTCTGAGTCAGCTTTTCAAAGTTTATTAAAAGTTAGTTGTGTTTGGGTTTTGGTTTTGTTTTTTTTTATATATATTTTAAAGCCATCCAAATCTGTAAAAAGAGACCTAGAAATTTCACAAGTTTTTAAGCTTGGCTGCATGAGGGAGCGATGTTGGAAGAAAAGGTTCCATTTCCGAAGACAGAGTATCAGGTCTATATTGATAAACATCTGTTTCTCATTTTAAATTGGGTTTATGTTTTGCTTTGGATTATTTTATGGTTTATTTTCTTTCAATCGAGTAACTGTCAGTGTGCTGTGTTAAAACATGGCTACAATTTACGGTTCCCATAAAACATGATACACTGAAGCATGTTCTCACCCCTTCATTTCTGAGTGAAGTACAAGCCTGAGTAGTGAAACAGAAACAATCAGAGGCACGGTCACTGGCTTTGATGATGCCTGCTCAGTTTTAGGTTTTAGTATGTCGTATGTTGAATGAAAACACTGAACTTTGCTTCAGACCATCATTATTCTACGTGTAGTGACTGGAAACAGGGCAAAAGCCCAGAGAAGCTGTGGCTGCCTTATGCAGAAGGCACATTTTCTGTGGTTTCTTTTTTGAGTTGGCCAAATGCAGCTTCTAAAAACTATTACTTCAGTTGCTGTCAAAGCAGATGGTTTAAACAAATATTCCAAGAGATGTATCCTGAGAATATCAGTGGTCTTTTCCAGCAGAGACTCTCAGATCCAGAAGGGGCAGCTCCAGGCTATGGCGTTTCCTTCCCTTTCTCAAGCTGGTTGTACTGAAGGATGTTAAGCTGGGTGAGGCCAGATGGGTGGTGATTCCATGGAGGTGGAGGGGGCCAAGTGCTTTAATATTTGCTGGTGTTTCATTAAAATTATACCAGCTGGAGCAGCTTGAAGGAGATGATGAATCTGCACATTTTCTGCTCAGTAGCTGAAGTAGGAATGTGCTTAAATCCTGCCTGTACCCAGGGCTAAGTACCTTTCTCTAGGGAGCGTTTTGGATTCATGCGCTCTTGAAATTAGGATCATAAGCCCTTTTTTTCAAAAGGGGAGCAAAGGTCAATCTTTGCTTTCAAAACCCAGGAGGTGGCAATGGTTCTGGTTCCCTTTTCATCATTAGCAGAGCTGTTATGCGCTAGACTGCTCACCACATGTGTGGGGGACTTCAACCCAGCCATCCTCCTTCCTGAGGGGATTAATGCCCATAATTCTTTCCATCAGAGTGAGTTTTGTAATCACCAGGCTGTTAACTAGTACGAGGTGGTGTTGCTGTCAGAAAGACAGGCTGAACTTGACAGTAGAGATAATTTTTTGTTGCAGATCTGATTCTGTACAAAGACCTCTGAGTGCCTTCCTGGTGATTTCCAAATTGTATTTGCAGGCAGGGATAGAATTTGGAGTTGAAAAGTGCAGGGGAGAAATTGTGGCATAAAATCATACGCTGCATAAACTGTTTCAGTGAGCTGCAAAATGTAAAAAGAAAAATTCACATCGAACATCAGAAAAAAGAGAAATTGGACCCAAAGTATCTATAGTGTGTACATATACTTGTTTATAGATATATGTAGATTTTCAGTTGAGATATGAAAGCAGCTATATGTGTGCTCAAAACATGAAACCCCCAAATGTTATTCCTCTTAATAGTATTTACAAACCTCCCAAGGTAACTTTTCTTGTAATGTTTTAGTAGTGACTTGGTATGAACAAGCACTCAGGTTTGCTTGTTTTGTCTTTTCAAAACTGAAGTGCAGAATGTTTGAAAACTGCAAGAAGTTCTTTCTGGTGCTCTGCCTTTTGCCTTTATTTCAATAAAAAATTAAATGTTGGTTATACAGGAAGGTAACTAATAAAGGAGACAGAGCAGATAAACTGGGTTTTATAACTTAAATGAATAAAGATTGGCTTGTAAGAGATGAGTAAAACAAAGCCATGCTAATAATAACTGAATATATGCACCTGTGATTCTGTGGTTCATTGTAAATGTTTTCACTTCAGTTTCATTCCAGTGTCACTTTGGCATTAAGGGTTGGTTTGTTTAGGTTTTTTTTTTCATTTTTGAGATCTGCTTGTGGTTTGTGGTGTGTGTGTGTATCTATTTGTAAAGTTAGGATGGTGTTGAGCAGTATCATAGCCTAAAATAGAACTGTGTGCATGTATATTAAAATAAAACATATGGGATTTTTTTTTTCAATGTAAGGAATTTGAAATTTAATTTTATAAGTATTTGAATTGCACTTGAGCTGCAGCCTCTTTGCTGGGACTGGAGTAGGAGGATATCAGTCAGGTGTTCTGGTAAAGCTTTCCTTTTTTTCTTGTTATGTGAAAAATATGCACAAAGGAGCAACTGACTTGCTGTAGTTTATGGCATCAAACAAATGGAAGGAAATAGCTCAAGAGTTGCTGTTTTCTTATGTATATATTAGAGAAGTCTGTCCTGTTCTTGCAAGCTCTTGAACTGATTGAACTTAACTAATACTCTCAATTATTGAGTGGGCTTTCAAGAGGATGGTAATACAGGTAACAAGTTTCCTAATGAGTGGATTATTCTTACAGACTCCTCTTTATTTGTAATTGCCTCTTTATAGAGTCTGTTCCCCATCATGTCTTTCTAGGGCTGGCCTGCTAAATTTGGCACAGAGTTACAATTCTAACACAGCCATTTTGCAGCCTACATTTTCTCCTCTTTCTGCTAGTGAGTATAATTTATATTCTGTATCTTTTTTTCTGGTGCTGGTTCTTGTTGCTCTTCTGTGCAGAGGGATGTTAGGGGTGTAACTACTCCCTCAAAGAAGCCTCTGAAAACTATTTGGCAGGTACAGTCCTCTTTAAGTAAAAGTGGTTGTTCTCCGTGGGCTCCTTTGCAGGTCCAATGCTGTCATTGCTTGGAGAAAAGCAATCAACAGGGATCTGTAGCACAAGGTATGGGCAAGGTAGAGAGGGCTGTGTGCTGTGGCTGAGAACAGCATTAAAGTAATTTACATCAAAATGTAATTTTTATTTTGGCAAATCAATGGAAACATTGAAGTATTACCCTAACTATGTGTCACTGAAGTTAATGAAGAATGATTTCTTCTAATCCAGATGTCAGCAGGGCCCAGACTTTGCCAGGTTCCATAATAGTTTTGTTGAGAAAGAAGGGAAGACTCATTGGAAATTCCATGGTCTCTTCTGCTGAATATCATCTGATGTCATGTCAAAGATATTCCCAGGCAAATGTCTTCATCAAAAGGAATGTTGGGACTGTGATACAGTTGTCTGTTGTTATCAGGGAGTTTAAAGCTCAAAAGTTTTTTAACAATATAAATACTTAAAGATTAGCAAATGTAAGTACTGAGGATTTATGCACATAAATATAATATATAAAGAAAACACTCACTTTTACTTGATTGTATTTTGCAAAGATTTACTTCGCTGCTTTCAGATTTTTTAATTTTTTTTTCCTTGCCATTTGGTCAGTATTTTTCCATGCTTCTAGTGCTTCACCAGCTCTCCATTGTGCACCAGCTCCAATATCAACAGGAAAGTGAATAGTTTTATTGCAGGGCAATGAGGCCAACCTCATTTTTACATTTGTGCTTACAACATAATAATGACATTTCATTATTTTGGGAACACAAATTTTTAAAGTGATAGGAATATTGTGAATTTTTTCCTTGGTTTATTTATAAGTAAAAACCACTACATATAGAAGAGGTGCCTACTCTGTTCCAACTGAGCTTCCTAAACTTTGTTAGATTAAAAAAAAAACCCCATATATTGTGAAGATCAGACTGCTCAGTCTCCTTTAGGTGTGCAACAAAGTATTAATTAACTGCACAGGACAAAAGGCTCTGGATAGACTGAAATTTGGAATTGGAAGTATGGAGACACCTGTGCAATTGCTTAAAGATCTGAAAAACATGATGCATAAATAAGTGCCAAAAGAAAGCAACTCCTTAAGTACGAGAGGACTGAGAGAGTGAGAAGACAGAGCTAGTGAAGAGCCTTCCAAGAAGGGAAGGACAGAAATAGATCAAATTGCAGCAAGGAAGATTCAGCACGGACAAACACAGTTTTCTTGTGGAAGGATTGAAAGGTTGGAGTAATCAGGTAGGGGTCAACAGAGCTTTCATTGCCTGGGGACTTAAAGAACAGGTTTGATTACAGGTATTGTTCCCACCAGATAGCTTGGTTATCATGCCCTGGAGCAGAGCCAGGACTGTGAGGCTTTTGGAGGTTCCTTCCATCCCTCCTTTGCCTAACAAACCTCTAAATGCACAGTGGGAAGATTTTTAATAGCATCAGTGTCCAAGACTGAGTGATTCATGCTGAAAGCTATTTTCCAGCTCTGTTACCTGTTCAGCAGTTCTGTCTCAAGTGGGATTTGTTGTATCTCTAGGAAAGGCTACAGTATTTGTCAAGTAAAAGTTATGTTTTTCAGTGGGTTTAGGTTTTTTTTGGGGGGTGTTTCGTCCATGTCATCCTCCAGAACCACACTAGAGCAAAGTACCTGCCCTCCTCTCATTTAAATAACTTCTCTCTGCTGTAATGTTGCATCCAGGCCAGTAACAGAACAGTTATTTTACTTGGAAAAACTATGAGGATCCATGGAGTGGCTTGTAGGGAAGAAATGAGGGCTGAGCATGGAACAGAATGCACAACATTGCTGGCTGTGTGTGTGCACAAGGTAGGGGATGCTGATTCCAGCAGACTACAGCTTGACATTTGGTTCATCCACAGGTACCCATGTTCAACAGCAAGATGTTGTGAACCCACTTGCTTTCATTCTGTCTGCCAATATGATCCCCTTAGGAAAAATTAATATTTTAGTGGGATTAGTAGTAAGGGAAGATAGATACCTGGACAGTGTGTATGTATTACAGCAATAAATATGAGAGGAAATGTTATGGTTTTATATTCCTCCATTGCCAGTCATCTTGACCATGAGCAGAAGAATGAGCAAATTGAAGAATTGATTTCTGTTTTATTAGCCATAGCTAATAAAGTGTTTTAATAGCTGAAGAGTGTGCTGGCACTTACGTAAATAGCAATGGCTTTATATCTGCTTATGGTTTGCAGAGAAGATAACTGCTACTGGGAATATGTTAAAATGTAAATTATTATATTCTCCAGGCAAAGAATAATCTTTTTATTCAGCTAAAGAATATCTTGTGGTTGTTTGATTAATGCTTGACTATTGAGCGGCTATTAAAAACTACATAAATAGCAGTAAATAAAAAAAATATTTTTATATAAACAGCTGGGAGGTAACATAGTATATAAATATGTGTCACATTTACTGTGTGTAAGAAGTGTTATTGGCTTGGGTGGGCTTTTGTGGACATTTAAGCCTCTAGTATATTTGAGTCAGTATGAATGTATTTCTTAAAATGAAAATGATAAGGTTTTTCAATTAAGTTTCATGTGAATAGAAAGACATTTTTCATCTCATTAGTATCACTAATGTCATTAATGTTAAAGCTTTCTCAGCAGTTTTGCACAGGTAGTCTTTGAAAGGTCACTATTGCATCTCTAGCTAATGATGAAATTTTGTGTTCAGTTGCTTAGCTCAGCATGTTTCTTAGCAAAAGATCTGAAACGTGGGTTTATTTGAGAAGCAGTATAGTACTATTTTATATATATTTTCCCCACACATACATCTTAAACACTTAGAACAAAATACAGTTGCAGTTTTGTGAGAAAAGACGGGGGCCAAATACTCATGATTTGGAACACATTAAGAAGAAAACCCCAAATAATATAATTTCTTAAGTTAGTTGTAACTTTCTAGAATGTAAGCTCTTGGATATTTTGTTTGTCTGCTTGTTTTTTAAATGGGATTAACATTTCTCTCTTTGCTGTAACATTTTTCTCCTCCTTATTACCAGTTCTGTGTTTCCTGGGAGGCTGCTCTGACTCTAGATGGCAGTCACTGGTAGGCAAAGGAAAGGATCCTTCTGGGTTGCTTGGCTTGGACCTTGCAAGTATTTATTTATGGTATTGGACACCAGTAAAAGTGTCACCTCAGCTTCTCTAAACTCCATATGCAACAGAGATACTATGAAGAAAGAATGAAAAAAAAAAAGGCAAAAAATAAGGGAAACTCAGTGAAACATTCATGAAAGCGAGCTTTGTAATGCTGACAATAATGAAGAGATTTATAGTGGAAAGATGGTGTCCTAGTTTAAGAAAAATAAATTGGTTTATAACGGGAGAAATCACCAGCTTTCCACTGAATTTAGTTTCAAAGAGTAAAATAGATTGACCAAGGTGCAGCCAGGGAGGACAGGGTGGAGGAGTTTGTCATAATATCATTTCAACTAATGAGGATTTCCTCACAGTCACATGGACGTGTGTTGTTCAAGCAATAGTTCCTTTTGCTAAAGACACTGTGTTTTCCACCAGCCCCTGACCCCCCATCCCCTGTGAGCAGCCTCTCCTCTTAATTTCTAAACTCATTCCCATAATTTTACAGGTAATTCCTTTCTTCCATATCTGTTAGCAGTCTGTGTCCTGACTCTCTACTCTGTTTCTTCTTTTGAAAGGAGGATAAGTTTTGATTTTTTTTTTCTGTTTTCCTTTCTTTATATAGGCACTGTTTGTCTTTCTGACTTGTCACTACTAAACAGTTTGTTGTAACACTGGAGGTAGAAAAGGCAGCAGCTCTCAAGCAGAGGAACAGCACTTGCTCAGCACTTGCTGCATAGGGATGATTGCACTAAATGAGATGAACACTTCTTGATAACAAAACTATTATAATAAATACAGTTCAAAACCAGGAGTTAATCTATACGTTTTATTGATCTCTGGTTTCAACCACAGTGCCAAATTACATTTGCAAATGTGCAAATTCCAAGAATTTCTGGAAAGTGCTGGAGCTTTGCTGAATTTACAGAGCTATGCTTAAGTTTTGGCCTCCAGTTTCAATAATAAGAAAATAATTTACTGCTGTATTGCATATGGTGTTAAGTGCCAGTCAAGGGGCTGCAGTCCTGTAAGTGCTTTGCAAATATTCTGCTGGACGTTTTTTGCCCTAAAAAAAGAGTAACTGAAAATCAGAAGATCTTGATTTTTGATTAATAGAGTCCTAGCAAAAAGCTTTTAATTTCCTAAATTACTAATTTTACTGTGGAAAACTGCTGATTTTGAAAGGAAATGTGCCTGAGTTGAAGGAGAATGAAAAATCAACCGAAGCTTTAATTAGATCTTTATTTTTACATGTTTATAGTGAAAAATACCACTGGCATTTTATGCCAGGTTTTAAAGTTCACAGTCAAGTGCATTTTCAGAGCCAGATTGGTGTATTGCTTGTGAGGAAAAGCTTTCTGAGTGCTAGCAGTAATTTGGTACAGTTTTCTGTGTGGATTTCATGTGGAAGAAAGACAAGATAGAGATAATTCTGGTTTTATGTCAAGATTATGTATTAGGATGACAGGTATCACTGTCCCTAATAGATGGCACAGCAGAGAGATAATGAAGAGTGATGCTTTCTGCTCCCAGCCCTGCCTCCTGCCTGGTAGGTAACAGTGGGCAAATCACTTCTCTTTCCTCAGTTTCTCTGTCTGTAAAACTGATGATAATGATGTGGATTATTTTGTTTTGCTTGGAGAACCAAAGGGAATACATGGAACTGATGCAGGAGGTACATGATGGGAAATATAAGGTGGTAAAATAAGCATCTGTATTACAGACAGCTTGGTACTGGCAACTGATTATAAAATTATTGATCCTGCTGTTCTTTCCTGTTGAGGGTATTACTATGTACTGGTTCACAGGGCTGTGGAAAAAAAACCTTGGTATTTCTTATGCTGGCCTATATTTAACTTCTCATTCAGAATTTGCCATAGGGTTATTCTGCTTTTATTCTTGCCCATTACCATCCCCATGAGGGACAGTTAAAGCTGTAGTTAATGGGGGATAAGGACAGCAAAGGTCTGTCTGTCTTTCTTTTCTCTATCTCCTCCCTTTCTATCTCTCTGTCTCTCTTTGGCCATTGAAAATGTAGGTCATATTGCATCACCATAAAATGGAACAGTCAGAAAGGTGTTTGAAAAATGCTGACATCCTTAGCCTGGGGTGCCTGACAGTGTCCTTTGTTTACATTGAGAATAGTGTTGTACCTGTGTAAGAACCAGCATCTCTGTTAAGGTTAGTGGTATGGTACCTAAATTATGAGTCAGATTTTAAGATGACTTTCATCTGCCTGCAGTAATTTAAAATTAGACAGATAAAATGCAGCCACTCACAATAATGATATACATGAGGAGCTAATTTGAGAGCTTTAATCTGCAATAACTGTGATGGTGTAGTGTGAATAATATTACCTTTAACAGAGAAGCTCAGTAATAAATTTTGCAAATCATGTTAATCATGTACTCTGCATTGTCTTGATTAGCTGTGTCTTTCTGTCTTGAAAAGTCTGTTTATATTATGCATTTGTGTATTCTTTCTAACATTACTGTTTTACTTCATGTACCCTTCTAAATGAGCCAATCAGGATTTTATTTATTTTCAAAAATGGAAAATCCTGATGTATAGCTTCTTGTTGCTTGCTACTTGTCTTTTGTTTCCTTGTGTTTCTGTTGTAATATAAGTTGCAATTGGTTTGAAATATTCCTGTGCCATAAGATGCAGAGCAGATCTTACTCATCTCTCCAGTTTTATATAAACACCATACTTACAGAAATGTATAAATAGAATTTCAACTGCCCTTATTTATCCTAGGTGCAGTAAGCAAATGTGTTTTGTGGACTGAACTTTCAAATGGTGTAATTCATACTTCAAGGTGCAGGTGTTTTGAAATATAAGGCAAGATACTTGCTTCTAGAATATCATTATTTCTGAAAGTATTTTTTTTTAACCTGTATGCTCAGTGCTTTGTGTGGTTGTACTTAAACAGTTGAAGTGCAAAGGCTTCTTCTGACTTTGTTAACCTTCCTGCTAAAGAAAACTTCTAAGTTAAAAGATAAATTGTGGGAAGATGAAATGAAAATAAGTGATAACATTGTTTGTTGAGCACAACAATGAATGAAAATCCTTTCCTGTTGCCATTAGATAAAGGGAAATCAGAGTAGTCAGGGCTAAGACACCTCGAGTTCACTTTGCTGGGTGTAACTATTTTGCAGTTTTTATCAGTGTATTTGGAAATATCTGAGAAGTGGTGTTTCTTCTCCACTGACTGAGGTATAAGTTCTGTAGTAACTCAGATATTAGTTATTTAAGCTTGATGGTTCTCTTTATTTATGAAGATACCTATGCATGTTTGAAATAATTTCAAAATAACTTGCATCATTATTATATTTTGCATGGAATATTCTGTTTCATTTGTGCTTGCACAAATAATAGTAAAGATTTAGGTAGTTCTGAAAAATATTTTATACCAGGACACATAGGAACTGTACAAAATCTTGAGATGCTGTGATTTTGTAATTGGCATTTACAGAAGTTTTGTATCTAACTCTATTTGAAGATGTAGCTGGAATTTCTTGTTTAATATGTGGAGATGTAAAGAATTCTGCCTCCCAGAGAGAACAGGAGGGCCAGTTATGTAGAGTTTATAGTTCATAGTGCCATCTCTGACCCCCTGAGATTCTGTACTGAGTCAGTCTCCAGAAAAAATGAGATTAGCCTGAGGATTGCTCTGATCATCCTGCCTTCTGCTGCCCAGCCCCTGTTCCTTCAACACATGCTTCCTACACCATTTTTCCAAGGGGCAGGATAAAGACCTCATTAATTATCCCCATAAACAAAATGTCTAATTGAAGCCTGGTATTGTGGGTATTATACTTCCCATGTTCAGATCTTTGTTTAGATAAATGTAGACGTGGTGTTTTTTCCTAAATTTGGATATTTAGTAGGTGCAAAGGAGAAAAGATTGTGCTAAAATTTAGGCACCTTTGGTGCCCGTTTCTGACAACTGAAAAGGAAGAATTAAAGGAGTTTGGGTAGCTGAGACATTAGTTTTGATACTTTCAAGAGCTGGTGGTGCTTTGTGAGGTACATTTACATTTCCTTTGTTCTAATGAGTTGCTTTGCAATTAGAGTTTTCATCTAAGTCTAGTTCCCTTAAAAAGATAAATGGCTTTCTGCCTTTAGTGAAAACCTCTATGTAGATGTATATTTAATGTATATCCCAGTTTTGATTGGGATATAGTTTTTCCTCTGCCACGTTGTGGTTTCTTGACTTTTGTATCAGTAACTGCTCAAAGAAATGGCAATTGTAACAAAATTTATTTGAGAGGGAGATATCCAGAGTGCCATAATGCTAAGTCTGCTTCACTGGTTTGAAAATGGTGAGGCCTTTTTCCATTTTCTAGCATTGCTGCTTTGACTATTTTTGTCATCTTTCCATCTTTGAATTAGATCTCCAGGGTACCACCAAATGCTTTCCTTCTGGAGAAAACACTCCTCCTGCCTTATTCTCATTCATCCCACTGCTTCCTTGCATTACTCTTTGCTGACAGTTGTGGTTGTAGTTGACCTGTTGTAAATTCTCAAAAAGAATCATCCCTGTTCTTTGCCACCCATTATCCAGAGAAGGAATTCTCTTTAAAGGGTCGTTAAGCTGTCACTTTTTCTCATTTGAAACTTATTCTCTTGACTTCCTTTCAACTCAGCTCCACGTGGAATCCCTACAGCAAAATTCACAGGTAGTGACACAGTATGCTCTGAGCTCTGGTTTACAGAAATTTGCTCATCATTCCATCACCCTCCTCTGGTTCTTCTTTTTTTTTTTTTTTTATTGTACTTACCACTTACTGCTCCATTTCTAGATTTTTAAGTCTTTGGAGAAGTCTGTTCTATAGGTATATTTTGGTTTCATCTTTGCATGAAGCAATGGAACTTGCCTTTTTTGTAAAAAAACCCATTATGTCTGGATAAAAGCAGGGGAATTCTGCATGCAGAGCTCTCATATCCCATAAAAGAATTGGGATAGCAAAAAGGAGTGAGTTACTTTGGGCAGACAGGCCACATGCTTGAAGGACTTGGAGGCTAAGGATTGAGTGCTCTGTGAAAGGGGATGGTCCAAAAGAATATAGGTGTTAAGCAAATGAAGGAGAAAAAGGATTTTTGACAAACACTGCATTGCCTTTCCCAGAGAGTAGCAGCAAGGGTTGAAAAGAAAGTTTTCTGTTGTAATATTCAATGAGATTTGTATGTGTAACAAGGAAATACAATGTTTTCTGGGACTTTTACTAGTGTAGAAATGTGTTAAACATCAGTTTTATTAACCATAAAGCAGAAGAAAGGCTGCAGAGGAGAGGGAAAATAACACTGGACTTACACTCAAGTGTTGTCCACTGAAAATGAGAAAACTTTGGATTTTATGAAGAAAGTAGAATATTATTGAGCTCAGATGTGTTTCTTAAGATCAACTGAGTCACTGAGCAGAGTGAAGCATAGAAATAGTAAGTGTGCCTGCAGGTGATCTCAGACAAGATAGTGTCAGCTGCTAAGCTGCAGTTTAAAAAAAAAATAAATATAAAAAATAGGGGTTTATCCTCAGTGCATAAGAAGACTTGAAAGATATGAACTCAGTTCATAGACAGCTTCTCAGAAGAGCAGGAGAAGCCAGGAAAAGCTTCGTTCTGCACCTTCCACTGGGACAGAACCCTCCAGCCTGTGGGTGCCCTCTTGGACTGTATTCCTCTTGTCTGGACTTTAATCCTTGGAGGGGGAAAAAAAATAGTTTTTTCTGAAGTGTCAACGAGTCCCAGTGCTAGACTAGCTTATTTGCCTCTATCTTAGTAACTTTTTAGCAGATGAAAAAAAATAATCATTTCAAAGCAATTCTAAAAATGAAGTATTTGGTCTTTACTATAACCTGTGCACAAGAATGGTTGATTTTCTATTTCTTAAGAGGGCTTTGGTTATCTTTAACCAATTATACATTGATTTATGCTAAACCAAAGCAAACCTGGCTTAAATTTTGTTGATACAGTAAATTCATAAGCATTGAGTAGAAGGATTTTGAGTTTGAGATTCTGAACATCCCTTTTGTGAGAAAGGCCTCAAGCTGCAAATCTCTCTGATTTTTTGTTAAGTTCTCCATCAGTGATACATTAATGCTCATTGATGACTATTACGTGAGGGATCATTTTTAGCTCTTCTATGACATGGTGGTAAAAACATCAGTGACTACGTCCCCAGTGACCCTGTTGTTGGGGTCGTTCTATAATTCCAGAAAAATCCTGTGTGGAAAAACCAGCACTGTGATACAGACACGGGCTCTGCTTGGAAATCTGGTCAGTAATAGTTGATGTGAGTGCAGTAACTGGGCTGAAGATTGAGATTTCACCCAATGCATACCTTTCTGGTAATGTCAGGCTGCCATTTAAAGAGCTGCTCTGCACAGAACAGTGCGTAACAGCTCCCTGCTTACCTTTCAATTTGAAACCCTCTGCAAAAAACTGGATTTGTAAAATTGAGAAAATGCCTCATATCAGCTTTTAAATAGACACCTTTATAGCTAGGAAATGGAGATAAGCTTTCAAAGGTCTTACTGCTGTGCTCTTCTTATTTTCTTTCAGAATTAATCAGGTACAAGTCAGAAAAAGCTTCCAAAATCTGAACAGATGAAGATCAACTGATAAATCAACCCAGCGATTCACCATACTTTCAAGGTACTGTGACATGCTTGCTCAAATATTTTCCTTAAGCATAGTATTCACATGCTTTAGATGTGAGAAGCATGGAAAACAGGATATTAGCAGGGTTGCAAGGCAAGTCTGAAGTGTTACCAGATGAAGTGGGGAACCTTTTTTTTTTTTTTTTTTTTTTTTTTTTTTAATGTATGTTTCAGTGGGAAATAAAGCAACCTTACAATCACCCTAAAAGGAGTTCAATGCATGGAACAGACAAAATTTAAAAGATAAAAGTAAGTTGGATTTTACATTTCAATCTCTTAGAAAAAGTGATTTGGACAAAGAAGATGTGCCAGACTGGCACATTTATCATTTATTTATTATATTTTAGATGAAGTAAACTTCTGGAAAATTATTTTTTCCACATTTCCTTGATGCTTCAAAGCATTTGAAGGTTGTTAGGCTCTGGTATATACCATACTTGTTATCTTACAAGCTCAAAAAGCAGAATTGTAAACTGAGGCAAAAAGACTGTGCAGGTGCCTAACACAGTGGGGTTTTTCTCCTTGACTGCTATTCCTGACAGAATGCTAGGAATAAGAGAAAATTATGATAATAAATTTAAATTTAAATTTTGGCTAAGAAGCTGCTAATGCAGATGATTTTACCAGATACTGCTAATTCACTGGAACAATATCAGTTTCTTTCTGTTTCCTTTACATTTATCTCTACTCTTTATTATTACATGCATTTCAACATTTGGTATGCTTTTTGCTTGACATCACAAGGAAATATTTCACTCAAAGTTGGCATTTTTCTTATGCACAGACTTGAAGCCTGGCTAGTATTTGCTGTGCAAATCATCTTATATCTATCTATATTATAACATAGCTAAAAATAGACTGCAGCAGAAAGGGCCATTACTGTTGGCATGGAGCTGGTCTGCAGATTTTTTTTTTTAAGTGGCAGAATCAATTTGGGCTCAAGAAGAGCCAGGAATGGTTGTCATACTGTGGCTCTTGCAATATGAAGCATTGTAATACCTGAGGTTTCTCTAACAAAATGCTTCCCCTGAGAAGTGGCTGTATTAGTGAACCCAAAGTTCCTGGGGCTGCAAACTAAACCCATCATTGTTCTCATCTACTTCCTTTCTCCTCATCATTAAATAGGGCCACAAGATTTTCATATAATCATAAGAATATATAATCATATATTTTCATATAATCATAAGAAGGTCTAGATTGGACACACATCATCTGGTCCAACTCTCTGTTGGAAACAGGTTATCCGAGGCTTGGTCAAGCCAAGTGTGAAGTATTTCTAGCAAGAGAAAGTCCACCATTTCTCTGTTCTAATCTTTAACCGTTCTTAAAATGGATATTTTTTTCTTATATACAGACAGAACTTTTGAAGCAACTCGTGCCTGTCACTTGCTTCTTGTGAAAAGAGGACCTCTGCATTCTATAACTATCTTTTACATATTGAAAGACAGGGATTACATCCCACATCTTTAGGCCAAACAAACTCAGTTCTTTCTCATTTCTTCAGTAGCTTTTCCAGCCTTCTAATCACTTTGTTGGGGCTCTGTTGGAATCTGTAAATTTTTTTTTAATATTTCTTGAAACTAGCCCAGTTCTTCAGCCTTTCACAGTCTCTGTACATAGGGACACTTCCTTCTGGTGTATCTACCTGGTCTTCCAACTTCCAAGTAATCTGCAGACTTGGTGAAGGATGCCTTTACTCCCATCATCCAGATAATTTTAGAAGATACTGAATAGGATTTAGCCTATCAACCCCTGAGGAACTCCATCTGTGGCTGATGGCCAGTTTAAGAAATTACCACACTTGAGCACAGCAGTTTAACCAATTTACCACCAATCTTCTGGTTCACATCCATGACCTTTCAGACTAACTCTCCTAGCACTTTGTATGCATCCTGCCAGCTCCCATGCACCTGGCCACATCCAGTTTGTATGATATTTTGTTGCTAACTTGCTAAGCATGTGATCAGTGCAGGTACCATCACCAAGCAGCAGTCAAATGTGAGCAGAACGATATAAATTTAAATTTCCTTGTGCCAAGCTTCTCTGGATCCTTGATTGGATGTTAAGCAGAATGTCAAACTTCTTCTGGAGGTATGAGGACTTCAAATCAGAGATAGGCATCATAGTGACCTCAAGGAACTCTTGAGTCCTGTGGGCTGTGCTTGGACTCAGAATTTTCTGCCTCAGAATTACCAAGGAGCCATGTAGGGAAGCTGGGAAGAACTCACACAGGGTTGTGAAACCTTGCCAGGGTAGTTAGGTTCCATCAAAAGATCATTGGTATTAAACTGTTCCCATTAAGTGCTTTGATTTCAAGAAATGGAAATTCAGCACTAATGTATTGTTACAATTGACCCGAGTAGCTGTGTATTTTAATCATTCTAATTTGTAATACTGTATTCTCTGTGTATAAATGAGAATTTAAAAGGTCATATCCATTTCTGATTCCTCTGATTAAGTTGATTCAGCTGCATAGTTAGGTTGCTGAAATTGTTTTAACATTTCCTAACTCAAGAGGTGATTTCAGTACCTTGTGTAAAATAAAGAACCGTTTGATTTCCAAATAATTGGTGTCATTTTACCTCCTTACTTTTAACACTTGAAAACTTTGTGTCACTATTTGTTTGTTTTCTCTGTAAAAGTGTCTTCAAGAATTGAGAGTATTTAGTGACATCTAAGCAGGGCAAGGGGCTGTGTTCCTGTACTCCTTATGCTCCTTATTCTGCTTTGGATTGCTATGTTCTCGTTTTTACAGAGATTTGACTTGTATTTAAGACATATTTGATAGTTAAGTGAAGAAGGAAGTGATTACAATTATTTGTTTCATATTGAATATTTTATTAACACATGGCAATGACACAGGTTTATCATTTGGGTGTAAAAATATTAAATTATCTTTAGTATTGGCATTGTGAAGTTTGGAGGCATCTATTGCATTCTTATCCTCATGCAGAATTCTTCTCAGCTTTACTTATATTCATTAGCCTTTGTTCCCCCATTCCTTCTCCTCAGAAATGGATACTTTAAGTTAGTCTTCTAATCTTAAAAATATTGTCTTTCCTCTTGTACAGGTAGTTAATAGTAGATATAAACAAAAATTTCATATTCCAGTGTTTAAAGTAACTGTATTCCAGTGCTTCTCAGCATCTCCAGCTCCCTTTTGAACTGTTACTTATAAATAACATCATACACATCAACCTGTTTCCAATCTGTGGTAAAAGGAGAATAGACTGGCATGGTTTGATGTATAATTTTTACCGTGTTCTGCTCATAATTGTTTTTCTGCAGGATCATGTTCCTGTGTATTACTCTTCACTAATAACATTTGTGCTTAGTTTTTAAGCTCTTCTTGATACTTTCATCACTTTTGGCTATAATTAACTTATTTGGTTTCCTTTAATGCCCCTCAGATCTTTTCCTTGACAGACATTTTTTAAAATTCATTATTTTTCTTTCTTCTGAGTACTGATGAAGTTCTCACCCTCTTAGGTTTTCCCTGTCTTTCCTTTTGCACTTCAGTTCTTGCATCCTTTCACTTTCATCGTGGAAAATGATCAGTGAATTGTATCATTGTACTTCTGCTGTTCTTAATAAGAGTTCCTCTGCAGAGCCATCCTTCCTTTTTCCTTCCAGTGAAGAGTTATCATATCTCAGGTCCTACGTGGAGGGTGTCTTACAGATTCTAACTGAGCAGCTAGGTAGGTGTCCCCTGTTTGAGGGGATTTCCCTGACCATCTGGCAAAAGAATGAAACCTGCTGGGACAGGTGAAAAAATACCTCCAGTGTTAAGCCACAAAATAACCATCCTCTGCTGTTTTAAGCAGTCTCATGCTTTTTGTAGGCATACATTGAATATTAGTATCACCAACCATCTTTAAAAGGTTGTTGAATCTGTTTAGTGAGCTTTAAAACTGTGGTTTTTCATTGTCTGTGTTTTGTTTCCTCTTCTTGACTCCATTCTGTGTTGCCTTCTGCAGGCTGTGTTATAATTTTTATTTCTTTATGCTTTCTGCACCCCATTGTTTGGCTACTTTCTCCACATTATCCACTGTTTCCTGCTGTTTGCCTGCCTCACATTTTTTCTTCTCCACTTTGTCCTAACCTAACTCACTCTTCCATGCTTTTTCCTCTCCATTCTCTGAGTACCTGTTCTCATTCACATGTATCAGCAGTCTGTGGTTATTCAAACAACATCTCAGTCCCAATGCTACTTCTCAGTTAAGCCCTTCTTGAAACGTAGCATTTCTGGGCCACTTTTTATTCTGTTCAGGAGCATTGGCTTTCCACAGTTGAGTGTTCTGCCCACTCCTGACCAGATTAATCTCAATTAATTCTGGGTGCCTAATGGAGGGGCCTAATTTATGTGAATGATCATTCTTGACTGCTTCTGTGCTCAGTGGGAAGAGGAGGGCTTTTTCAAAAAGGGCTTTTGACCAGAAAGCACCAAATCCATCCCAAAAGTATCCCTGGCTCTCCTCTGGTTGCGAAGCACTCTTTGAATAACTGTACTCCTGACCTGGGTGTCTCAAATCTGTAATACCCACCTCTGTTCAAAGTCTACATCTTGTACATGTATTCTCAGTCCTTTTATCATGATGAATTGTGAGGCTTTTCTGTATTTTCCCTTAAAAACGATCAATGCATCTGTGAACAGATCTGTGAAAAAAAAAAAAACAGCCAAACGCATCTTCATCATAGTGAGCTTGTGAGAAAAGAAAATTCTCTCCACCTCCAGTCCTTGTAAAATTGGTTTTTCATCTGCCCCTGTTGCTGATCTCTGACTAATCAATTGGTCTTGTGCATTGAACTGATTAACTGATCTTTCTGCTGCCACTTTTCTCCCTCTACTGGAAAACTGATGTATTCACAACAGTGGGAAAATATTTTACTAGTGGAAGAAGGTTTACTAAAGGACAGCCTGAGGCCCAGACTGCAGAATTAGATCTTGAGTGGGAATATATAGGGGAAAAAAAAGAAAGTCATGAAGCAAGGAGGGGAAAAAAATGCAACAACAAGTTTGAAAGAGTGAAATAGAACAAGAAGTGAGATAATCAAGGATGTATGTGATAAAGGTGGAGTATGCTTTATCCTTTTGGGTAACTTGGTGAGAGTCAGCCTTAGAAATGGAAAAGTTGATTATATATTGGCTTTCAGAAGTACTTAGCTGATCTATGTGATTTTGCCAGATTAAGCCATTTTCCTTTTGTATAAACTGACATCCATACATCAGTAATGTTTAAAGAACAAAATCATGTTGTGTGCAAACATTTAATTGATTTGCCACTGTAAAACCTGTTATTATTAAAAGGCAGGCATTGGTGTTCTGTGGCTCTTTTTGGTCACCCATCACTCTATTTTCTTTAGGACCTATGCAAAATAATTAACAGCAAAAGCCAGTATGAATTTGATGCACATTCAAATGTATCAAGGATCTTTATCAAACTGCAGCTGAGACAGCTTTCTGACATCTTCTTCCAGAACAAAGGATAGCTGTAAGAATGGAGTAAATTTTAGAATATAAAGCAGAATATGTAAGATGCATTTTTGTCTGGAGTCTGAATTAATCTGTGCATGCTATATTAGACTCTATTTGTGGGACACCTGAGCTAAGCTTGAAAGAAATCACTTCTAGATTTTTTTCCTATCTGGATTCTATACCACAGAAGCATCATAGGTTCTGTTCTGAAATCATTTAGCACCTGACAGTTTTCTTCCAGTGATGTTCTTAGCTTTAATTTTAAGTAATTTTCTATATTATCAAGTATGCTATTTGATAATTAATCAACCAATAATGCCCTCCCTTTCTTACCTATCTTCAGACTCTCATATACACACATAAACACCTTTACTCATGCTCAGACCTAAGTTGAAGAGCTGTGTATTTTGGGAGAAGTTACAGTACAGTAACACTTATAACTTAAGGATCAGGGAAGAGCTCGCAAAATTAAAAGCTTTAGTTAATTAATCCTGCTATAAATGTCTATGGTAGAAGTCATCATTGCTCTCTTTATCTAAATCTCAGGGTACTCATTTTTATTTTAAAGAAGTTAGACATGCAGTGATCAAAACAAGAGAAGAATCTCTTGTTATTCATTGTTAGATCTACAGTTTTATAGGATAGATTCTGAGTGTGACGAAAATTATCAGTTGGGTGGAACACTGAAACTATCCTTATAATTACAACCTATCTCATATGGTGCTTGTCTCATCAGCTTGGATAAATACATCTTTCACACGCATAGATTTGGAAAGAAACCTCTATAGCTTGGTGTAGTTCCACACTTTCAATGAAAACCATTAAGTTAAGCCTGCACATCCATACACCTCTGCAGGACTGCAATCATGGAGCTAAACTTAGTTATTTACAGTTTTGATTTCTGCTGTTGCTTTGTAAATACCCATATGTGCTTCCACTAACAGCACGAGTACTACAGAGGAGGAGATCAGGTTTCCATAGCTTTTTTTAATCTGCTCATCCATATTATCACTGCCTCTAGCATCAGGTGTGAGCAGAAATCTTTGCAGAGAGTTCAGGTTGAGATGGGCACTGGGCACACTTCAGGCAATGGGAGAGAAAACCCCGGTGTAAGAACTAAAAACTCAGATTATTTATTTTTAAAATCAAACAACTCGATTTTGAAAAACAAACAAACAACCAGAAAACAAACAAAACAAAGCCAAAACACCGAAAATTTTGTTACTAAAACTTTTATTACGAAGACTTTTGGGTTTGGAAATCCTCGCTTGTAACACCGCTTAAAGGTTAGGGTGGGAAAAAAAAAAAAAAAAAAAAAAAATCTTGTTCAGGAAGAAATAAGGAATAACAAAGCCAAGATCCATCCCTGGGAGACAGGTTATGAGAATAACGAAGGCAGGGGACAGCAGGAAGCTCGCTCCGGGCTGGCGGCATCCCCCCCCCCCCACACCCCCACACCCCCCTTCATCGCCCGGGGTTGCGGGCGGTGGCCCCGGGCGATGGGGGGGGCGACGCCGCCCGCCCGTAGCGAGCTTCCTGCTCGGGGCTGCTTTTAAGGAGGCGCCGGGTTTAAGGTGGCCCCGTCGAGGAGGGGCGGGGCGCGCAAACCCCTGCTCCGCCCCTCTGCGTCGCGTCCGTTCGTTCGTCCGCCCCCCTGCCCTCACCCCCCCCTCCCCTTCCCGGGGCAGCGGGTGCCAGTCGGGGTTGTGATGCGGCCGTTGTTTTCGTAGGGTGGCGGGGCTCGTGGTGCGGGGAGCGGAAGGCGACCCATGGATGCGGGGAGAGCCTGGCGGGCGGTGTAGCTTTGCCCACCCCCATAACCCCCCCCTCTCCTTACCCCCCTTCCCGGTTCCTTTCCTCTTTCCGCCGCTTTGTTAGCGCAAACACACAAACGCGCCTCACCTGCGCGGTGAAGAGGAAAAGCAGCGCGTCCCGTTCAATAATGGGCACCCGGCTCCTGCCCCCCGGGCCGCCGCAGAGGTGAGTCGCCGCCGCCTCCGGGGCCGCAGGTTCCCCCCCGCGGGGGAGGGAAAGGCGAAGCGGGGCTGACAGCGCCTCGGCGCTTCCTTAAAAGCTCGGCGCCACCTTAAGCGCTCCATGACTTTTTTTTTTTTTCCTCTTTTTTTTTTTTTTTTTTTTTCCCCCTTTTCTCCCCCCCCCCCCCCCCTCCTCTCTCGTTACATTATAGCAGCGGAAAGAATGTCGGCGCGGGCCGCGGGTGACGTCAGAAGGGAGCAGCGCAGCGCGGCGGCAGCAGCAGCAGCAGCAGCAGCAGTCAGGCAGCGGCAGCGGCGGCCCCGCCACGGCGAAGGAAGAGGCGGAGGAGGCGGGAGCGGCGCCGGCCCCGCCGCCACCGCCGCAGCGGCAATGGCGGCCGTCGGGGAGCGCAGGTCCCTGCCCAGCCCCGAGGCGATGCTGGGGCAGCCCTGGAGCCACTGGGTCGATGCTGCTAAACTTCACGGGAACGACGGTAAGCGGACCTCCTCCCCCTCTCCCCCCCCCCTCCTTACACATACACCCCTTCCCTGCCTCCAACCGCTCTCTACCGGCCCGCTCCGGGGCTGGGGGGGGTGCTCCGGGTAGGGCCCCGCCGGCGGAGGGGCGGTGGGGAGCCGATACGACACGGCAGGGTGCCCGGCTGGAGGGCGACGGGCCCGGGGCGGAGGTTGGGTCCGTTTTCCCCCGCCCCCCTCCCAACTCCCCCGCAGCGTCGCGGCCGAGTTCGTTGTCCGGTGCGCGGCTGCCGCGGCGGCGGCCCCAAGGCTGGGGAGCGGTAGCTGCCCCAGTTCCTGTAATCCGGGACACGGTGCGAGGAGGTCTGAACCATCCCCGGAGGCCGGCACCTCCTTGCCCTCGATTCAGGCCGGGCTCGGGGCGGGGGCAGCTCCCGCTGCAGGTGAGGCATCCCCCGCCGCTGACAGCGGCTCGGACAGACCCCGACCCGTTCCGGGGGGACGAGACGGTGGATCCGGGGCTCTCTGCGGCCGCGTTTGCTGCCTTAGCGAGAGGATCGTAGCCGTGATGTGCTGGTTTGATCCCGTAGGGAAAGGGGTTACAGGTCAGCAGCGGGGGTCAGCCCTGCACCCTGCCTTCTGCATGGATTGAGTTGTGGTGTTTTTTTGCTTGTAGGAACAGCATTAGAAGAAAGTTTCAAGGAATATGGAAGAAACCGAGAAGCAATGCGACTTTGCCGAGAAGGTGAGTGCGATTCATTCTTGAAAAGTGCACGGAGAAGTTTTCCTGATTGTAGTTCCGAGAAGACGTGGATGAGAAAGAGAAAGGGAACTGATCTTCAATCCTGTCACTTGGCATTTGGGACTTGTGGCCTGGCAGTGAGTGATGTTATTAGCGTTATTATTAAATTAATATAATACCTCAGAACTACAAGGTAAGGTAGGGCATAGGTTACTTCTGTCTTTATTATGTTTGTTTTTGGAAATCTTATAATTTTTTGGTTTTGCTATATATGGTTCTAAGGAAGCTGTGTGACCAGCACTGATGATATCTTCTCTTGAACTAAAATATTTTGATTCTTAGTATAATCTATGCAGGTATGTGAACACTGATCCCTTTCTGTGCTATGTCCATGTGTTATGTTTAATTCTGAAGTGTACTGCTAAATGAGAGTGACCTTTCACCAGTGGTTAGCAAAAGCCAGTTAGTGGCCCAGTCATTTCAAGAGGAACAATGTTACCTGAAGTTGTAAGCAAACAATGAATGAAAGCGATAGATTCTTGGTAACTTTGTTACAGGGGAGTGAAAAACGCAGTGATGAGTCTGATGTGCTGTTCAATTTTTAGTTGCTTTTCGAATTTAACCATTGTTTTATAGCAGAGAGATGTTCTAAAACTTTTAAAAATATTGTTAGCCCTAGGTAAGTTCCATTAGACTTTATGTTTCTGAGAAGCATGCCATAGACTAGGCCTCACTGTTTTAAGTACTGGATCTGTTAGGCCTAACTTATTTATTTGACACTGTTAGAAATGGAAGACTGAGTTTGTAAACTTGGTTTCTGATCAGAGAAGACAGTACTTGCCAGGGACCTGAGGAGATGATCCAGCACACATCTACTCGTGAGCTACAAACAGCAATGAAACTGAAGGTGTCACAGGCTAATAAGATTGTGAGGCAGGGACCTATACTGAGGCTGAATCAAAATGTCTGTTTAAGGTGAAATTCCTAGTGTTGCTAGAATTTGGAAAAAATACATTTCTAGGACCAGAATCAGTGGTCACAGACCTGTAAGAGAGATGCAGTAGACAGGGTTGCTGTGGTGCTCGGAAACACTTCTGCCATTTGCCATCTTGTACCTGTATAAGTACTTGGACTTCTTGAAAAATCACTTTATTACTTCATTACCAAGTAGCAGTCTAATGGCTGAGTTGGATATTTATTTTTCTGAATAGGCAAATAATTCAAATGCTAAAACAGCATTTATAACAATAAGCATGCACATTATCCTAGTAAAGATTTTACTAATAAGGATTTTCACACATTCTTTCTTATTTCTACCTCTTAAAATGCAGGCATCTGAAGTTTCCAGATTTGAAAGATTAGCTGGCAGGGTGAAGAGTAATCTTTTTTTTTTTTTTTCTTGTGTGCCCTCCCCTTCCTGGAGACAGATCATGAAACTGTTTTTGCATAGGCTGACCACTGAGACGCACCTTCTCCACACTGACTCCAACCATGTGAATGATTTGTAGGGTTACGAGTTGAAGGAAATTCATAAAACATTTCTGAGTGTTGAAAGTGAAACTTAGTATCTCTGTCAGGCTCCCAGAAGTCTATTTAGTTTGGTTGCTATATGACCTATGAATGAGAGACGCTGGCTTGGAGTATAGAGGTAGCTGGTCTGTAGGGCACTTGTTACTGCAAAATATGGCAAAAGGAAAAGTTTTAATTAAGGACTTGCACTTAAAGAACTAGGGGAGCAGCAAAACATGTCAGTGTGTGTAGGTGTTGTGTTATCAAATACAGTTTGGAGAATACTGTAACTGATTCCTTTTCCCCAAGAAGAATTTTACACTAAAAACCAAGGAATAAGCATTTATTACATAATTGAAGTGTTGAAACCTTGGATTCTAACACAAAGGTGAATCTAAGGTATAAATTTTGTCCAGTCAACTCTAACCTCACGATTTTTGTCTTGGTACCACATGGTGTTTGAAATGCAGGGAACAACAGAACTCGTTGTGTAAGAAAGTTCTTTCTTTACAGATTGGGAGTTGACTCAAAGGCCCAACTTTACAAAAGGATTTCAAGGTTATTTAGGTTAATTTAACCTTGCATTGCAACTCTTCCAGTTTGCATAAAAGAATTAAATATTCATGGCCTGGAGAGGGAGCGAAGGAGGGAACATGACTTTATGTCTATGTATTAGAATTTATTCAAAACCAAGGACTGTTTTCTTTTATTTAACAATTGTCAGCTTTCAGGTCAGGCTCCTGCTGGCCTGTGTGCTCACTATGTGCAACTATGGGTTGCAATTGTTTCCCTTCCCACATGCCATTTCTCTGTGTCTTTTAGGGAGTCCACCTGCCTGGTGGTGAGAGGTGGATTTTAGGCTTGCAGGCAATAAAGTCTGGGTCTGCTGAGTGAAGAGGGAATGTTTGCCTTGTCCTAACACTGTATTAAAAAGGGGCTTAACATTACCAGCATCTCCTTTTGCTATGATTTAAAAGGAAAATAATGCCTGTTATTCCTTTAAAGGAATAAAAGACATAAGAAGTGTCATTCTAGGGCAACATTTGCAAGCTGTGAAGAGAGAGGCAGGATTTCAAACATACCTGTCACTGGTATTTCCCATTTGCTGATCAGGCAGCTTCTCTCTCAGTACACTGGTGGTTGTGAAGCCTGATGAGTCCTTAATACCTGTCAGTGATGCTAGTTCCATGTAGGGATCAGGACACTAAAATTAGTTCATAGTCTTGAATGCTTTTTTCTGTATCTAACCCTCCCTGACATAAGCAAGCTCACATCAAAGTAAGAACTAGAAAATAAATTTGAGCTTCCCACACTTCCAATGTTTTTCTCACTTCCCTGTTTTCATTTTCATTGTTCTTATAGTCTTTCTCTTTTGCTAATCCATAATATGCAATCCTTCCTGCTGGGATTCTTGCACATCTTTACCAAAGTGAGAGACTAACTGGATGCTTTCCTGCCTTTTGCTTTTTGAGGTAGCAACAGTTCACACTGAGCTTTGATGCAGAAACTAGAGCTTCAGGAATAAGGTATAGGCCCAGTAGATTTCGTTTGTTTTTGGTTCAGAATATTCAGAGAAAGGGACTGCTCTGCTTCATAAGGAAATTTTATTTTGAAGCATCCTTTAAAATTTATTTTGACTTTGTACACTGAAGTCTTGCCATGATGAGAAATACTATCAATGTGTTCTAGAAGCAACTGTACTTCAGTTAATTTCATATGTAGTTCACATAACAGAATCTTTTAGCTCACACAGTCACTTAATTACCTACTGCTTGTGAGCCAGCTAAAGGTGTGATTCCTCTGCCACGCAGCTTTTGCTGTGATGAAGCAAGTGTTAGCATGTTGCATTATAATCTGTAAATGCATTCAAAAACAACGAGGCAGAAATTCTAGTCCTCTTCATCCAGTTTTCTAATATTTTAAAACAAAACTTTGCTGAAGTGCATTTTTCAAACTTCTGTGCTAGCAGATACAGCCAGCAAGCTCGAGTACACTCAGCTCATCTTGGAGCCACAGCAGGTCTCAAAAGGATGTGAATGTGTCTGTAGTATCTGTAGTTTTTCATCTGAAGAAAATTATTCTTAGTGTCAAACTTTGTAATCAATGCTTAAAAGATTCTGGCAAGCAAGTTAATTTTCTTCCTAACCTGTGCAGAATTTGGTTTGCTTTTAAAAATTTTTCTAGCCCGTTCTGTTGTGAAAATTATTTTTAAGTGGAGCTGTTAGTAAGCATTGAGTTAATTTGTGGTAACTTTGACAGGCTTAAACAGAGTGAACTTCTGCTTCTTGCAAAATTTGGCAACAGATTGGCTTGTTTTGCTTTGGAAGAGCAGAGAAGCTCTGTCTAGAAGTGATGAGGCCCAAAGCTGTTCATTGGGACTGGGGGTTTAACCTTCTCTCACCCTCAGACAAACTCTGACTCTCCCCAGGGTAAATTTCCAGTTTCTACCAGCTATCTTGTATGTTGTTTAAATAAAACCAGAAAAACAAACAACTGCCACTCTTAAGGAGAGAGAGAAGGAAAGTATCTGCTCTTAGCAAAGATGTCATCATTACTTTTGCTGTAATATTACTTAAGGTGTGAGGCGGTTGGGGTGAAAGTCTGTTAGATTCTTATATTGACTCATGAAATTCTTTTGAAATAAGCATATTAATAAAAATGCAAAGGAATCTATAGCATCTGAGAGTGGAAAACAAGAGAGATTTGGTCGGACAAGTTAAAACTGAGTGCTTGGTTTTGATGAATTACTCAGTGCATGCTGAAACTGTGGAGTGTCTTTGCAAGAGTTTAAGCATCTTATCCTTTCAGTTACACTACACCCCCCTTTTGTGTGTGTGTGTGTGTGTGTGTGTGATGCATCCTTTGAGAGGAGAATCCCTTGTTACTGCCCGTTTCCAGCACTTCACTGGTTTATAGCTACTGGCAACAAAGTACAAGAGGATGAGAGAACATTTGTGACTTACATCTTGAGCTTGATTTGATCACTTGTCATTGATCAAGATTGTGGAGTCCTGGCTAAAAAGAGGTCTTTGCCACCCATGCCACCTGCCAGTGATTTGTTCTGTTTGTACCTGGTGCTTCTGAGATTTGTGAGGAACTTTCTGGTTGCTCTGCATACATAACAGCTGTTTTGGGTGAGGTGGTCTTCTGGATGGTCATGGAAGGAGATGCAGAGGAGGCAATGACTTTATTGCAAGTTGAGATTAGTTGTGTGATGGTCCCTGGTACAATAGATGTACTTGGAGGTATTGCAGGTAAGAATTCACACTGGCTGTGTGATGATGTAGCACCAGATCAGCCTTATAGTATTTAGACTATACTGGCCTTAGTAAAGTGAGTGAGTGGTGAATTTTCTGTGGGAATGCAGATGATCAGTTTTTGGCAGGCACCTTCAGAAGGTACTCCAGAAGGTTTTTATGAGAGTAGGGATCTATCAGGAGAGCAGGCGGAAGCAAATTCTATTCAGCATCATGGCACTTGGTAAGAATTGAACTTCTCATCTTGGGACAGTTAATATATCCTGGGGGGAATAAATGAATAAATAAATTACTCCATGAACCTTCAGGGCATTCAACAGAAGCTTTGAGATTTGCTTATACTGTTATTAATTGAAGTTTCCAGAGCTGTGAGGATCCTGAGAGCTAAGCAATGAACCCTTGTTCTTCTTTAGCCTATACTGGGCAGGGTCAAACAGTGAAATCCAGGGCTGGACAAGGAGGTCTCACTAGAAGCATCTTTATCACATAGACCCAAGGTCTAGAATTTTCCCAGCAGCAGGTTCAATAAATAATTAAAGCATTAGTGAAACTTTTGTTCCAATATTAAGTTGTAAATACCAGTAAGAGACAGCATCTCATTTCAAATTTAAATTTGTTTTTATTCAGCCTTTAGAGGTGCTCAGTTGAGTTGATTTTTGTTGTGTTAAATCATGTCAAAGATGCTTAGAGGGCTGTATACTCCCTGACTGCTTGCAAATACACTGAGAAATTGTGATAGATTGAAATAAATATTTGAAGGTAGCAGTACAATGTGCCGTGCTTCTTTTTTGACATTCTGCATAGCTGTTCACAGTCTGTAATCAGATAAATCTCCATTTCATTGCATTTTAATTGCCTATTTACACGAAGTGTTTTAAGGATTCAGGGACTGATTATCGCAAAACAATTACAAGGAGACTTGAAAAGTGCATCAAACTGTTTAAGAAAATTGTGGAGATTTCATGAGAGAGCTTGAAAAACATGCAGTTTGAAAGGATGCTACTTTTGAGATTATTGGCAGTGACTGGCCCTCGTTTTCTTCTTGTTATTTTTTCCCTTAAATCCAAGTTCTGTTTACAATATTTAATTATTTCTGGTGAGATGAGTCACATGTTATAAATAGAATATTGTGATGTTAGGCTGCAAGTTAGAACTGTGTCATCTCCTGTGCTTTAGAGATACTTTGCAGGTTTTGGATATTACGATAGTATTAGTGGGATATTGCAAGGCCTTGAGGACCTTCACTGGAACTGAAGGCACAAAACTGCTTCAATCTATCTGTAATAGTGGGGAAGCAAGATATTTTATTTGTTCATAAGAACCTTTGAAATAGTTGTCTATGTGCATATGTAACAGTCAGGAATTTGCTGTTATCTAATGCTTCTTAAGTGGTATGTATGATTTATCTAGGTTATACCTATACAGCAGAGGTGATGACTTGATAATACTAGATGATATTGATTTTTTATAGTTTCTGTTTATATTTAACAACAAATGCTCACTAACAACAATGTGATAAATATTACATAGAAATAAGACTTTCATATGAGTTGATAATGCTGTCATGTAAGTAGAGCAGGGAAGACAGAAAGGCTTGGTGAAGGGTACTTTTGAATAAATTGGGTTAAGAGGCTGCAGATTACTCTCTCTAAGGTAATATTTTAAAAGCTGTTTCTTCCATTGCAGTAGATCTATAAAAGAAAATGCATGCAGTTCCTACACCTTTTCTGGCTGTCTCCAGCTTATGACTGTAACTGCCAAAGGCCAGCTGGGGACATGTGTGATCTCTTATCCCTTAGAAGGCAGAGATTTCATCTTCCATACGTCATTATAATATTTTATTTGTAATTAAATATGCTTTATAGTCTATAAGATGCTTTAAAATAATTTCTCTTCCCTTTTAATGAACAGAAGATGTGGAATCTGTCCATGTGTATGACACCATTATTTCCTAGACATCCTTGCAATGTAAGTGACAGCACAGAGATGAATACAGCTTTGTGCTTACACCAGGTTTTTAGCAGTAAATGTTAAAAATGTTAAAATCTGGCAAAGGGAATTCAAGGGATAATGGAGAAGAATAGCAGGACTGTGAAAGCAGTTGTCACAAAAGTGATGAATTCATTGTCATCGGTGTTCCTGTAGCTGGAAGGCTTTGAACAGTCAAGAGTTCTCCCTGCTTGTGCAGGCTGTCTGCAACTGTGAGTGGTGATACAGTGGCTCTCAGGCTCATTCTCCTGGTAAATCAGATTCTCATGGTAACCCCAGATACTACAGGGTATGACTTCAGCAAAGTAAACTGCACATGCAGCTGCTCCCTCATCACTGTGAGTCATGATTGCTAGCTTTGGAAATGGCCACTCTGACTGTAGATATTCTAGGTTATTGGCTCATATAGATTAGAAATACTCAAATGCTTGGTTATTTGTGTGTAAACTCTGCTTATCAGGCCTTGTGGCATAAGCTGTTTCGTGGGAACCTGTTTTCCCATGAGAAACATCTTTTATTTACAAGCTCACCCCCACCCTGATTTTGACTTTTGATAACTTCAGTGTAGCCCATAGGCAAACTTGATTGGTAATCAAAGGTGAAGGGATAGTTGGTTTTGTCTCCCTCCTCTCCTGGTAGGATAACAATAGCCAGAAAACTTAGAGTGTTCTTGATCTGCTTTTCTGTGGCTAAGCAGGACTTGCATCTTTCATCAACTGTTTGTAGTGTAATAGTAAATGCAGTGTTCTCAGCTGGCACTTGGAAAAATGTTTGCAAAGCAACTAAAATCCAATAGGGAACAGCTTTGAGGTTGCAAGTCTGTAATGTGCACCTTGAGATCTCTTCATTTTATTTGCAAGAACATTTGTTGGACCATTTCATTCTGATACATTTGCCTGAAAGTTCTATGGCAGCTTGCATTAAAATGAAGTGTAGAAGATTTAATGAGTTAAATATGAAAAGCAAGTAACATGCTGAATGCACAATACATTGGATGTTTGTTTTCTTTTAACGTCAAATTCTGTGATATTTTGCTCTTCATAAATTCAGCTTTCTGTCTACAGGTTTTTTTCATTGACTGCATAAACGATGGAGTAGATGTTGTCAGTGGGAAACCTGGAGTTCTGCCAGTTTATTAAGTGGTATCTGGGGATGTGAGGTCTGATCGTGAGCCACTGGAGTCAACAAGGGTTTTGCTTGTGACTGGAGGGAAGGATGCAGGGCCAGGTAATGGGGCTCAGCAGGCATGTGTGAGACAGCCACATTGGCTACAACCTTGTGATCAGACTGCTGTGCTTCCCTATGCAAACACTTTAATTGTCAGTCCCTAGATATTGTAGCCAATGCTTTGTCAAGGTGTATGTAGCCTAAATGACACCCTCTGGCTATTGTTTCAGGCTAAAATACAGAAGAAAATCTGTATCAGTTTACACCTAGGGTGTGGTTCTACAAGCTTCTTTTTTTTTTTTTTTTTTTTTTTTTTTTTTTTTTTTTTTTTTCCTTTTTTTTTTTCCTGCTGGTAGTGCTGGATTAAGCAGCTCCTTCATCTCTGCTGAGTAAAACATTTGTAAAATAAGGGTTGCATTCGAACTTTAAAGTTGTTTCCAAAACAAGGTGATGGTTGCTTGAAGAATTTCCTGAATTTTCCAGCATATATTTGGTCTGGTAATTCTAGAATCTGTTGAATTGTGTGCTTGGTTATGTATCTTTTGGGAATGAATCTGAACTGATTTTTACACAGATACCTACATGACTGCATAGCATTGTCTTATATCTTGGTTATCTTTAAGGCTGTTAAGGGTGTTGTATCAGTGAATGACTGTAGTGTAAATCAGGATCAGTTGGAAGCAGTGTATTGTGAAAAATTAAACAGCAAGTAAGAACTAATTTCTATTATTTAACATATTGGTTAGTGTGTTTTTTAAAATTTAGTTTTTATTTTTTATTTTAAATTTAGTTTTTAGTGATTAGCTATGTCAGAAAGTCAGGTAATTAAAATTAAAAGTTTCTTTGACTTAAATTCTTGAGGTATCAGAATCTTTGTGACCTGGAGAGAATACTATTTGAATCTGGGTTACTCTGCTGAGGAAGAGTTACAGCATCATTTATTTTTGTCTCTTACTGGAGGGCTATTGCAAATAATGCCAAAAGGGTAAAGAAGGATCACCTATACAGTATACATAAACATGAACCATACCAAATATTTTTGTTATCCATTCAGAAGGAATCTGTAATAGTGTGGAACATCTGGAGGCCTCAGATTCTGCAAACATTTGGGTTAACTGATTGTATTTTTGATGGGTATGTGAAAGGAACAAAAAAGTGTTCCCAGTAGTCAGACAGTTTGGGTCTTAGCTAATTGAGATGACCATGTAAAATAATTCAAAAAGCAGCTTTCAAAATAAAATTTTTTCCAGGAACTTTCTTACTTTTGTCAGGAAATGTTAAAATTGTAAGAAGTTTAATTTTTATTAGTTTAGAATGACTCTAGAAATGTATTAAAGTAATTTAACTTGCTGCAGAAAATAGAAGGTTTTGCTTGGTTTGTAAGGAATATAATTTTGGGTTTTAGGAACAGTCTGTGAATTTGTCTGTTCCGCTCTGCAGAGTTGTCCTGCTCTTGCTGATACTAAATAAAGTCTTAAATCTATTTCCTGATAGGCAGCATTTGCTTCATACAAGTACTTAAAGACACATTTTGGAAAGCAATTTTCTCTTTCATTTCTGTGCAAGTTGTGTTATTCAAAGCAATTGTTTAGAAGTCATGGTTGTTAAGGAGCTTCTGTTCAGTGTTACAGTTCATAATTTACAGAGGAAAGGTTTTGAGCCAAATTCAAGACATCTGTGTTGCCCACCAAAGCCAGTGCAATATATAAAATATAAGCAATGGATGCTTATATAATAGATGGCAATTTTTTTGGTCCTACTCTTTTTGTAGCCAAGTGGTTGAAGGAAGATTTCTACCACCAGTTGTGTTAAGAGTCCTTGGGGAAAATACTGATACCAATCTGATAGTTTGATTATGTTTTGTATCTAGGCTGGGCAGGGCCCTGTCCTTATCTGTTGTTCCTTCTGTAGAACCTGTAGAATAGCCACCTGACTTGGTTTGCTTTGCCTGACTGTTTCAACACTGCTATTTCCACGGGGTGGTTGGAGAAATCTGAAATGCATCAGACCTTGTTTGGGAAATTTCCTTTTCATTCCGCCTGTCAGCTTACATCTGAAATGCAGGGGCATAGTCCACTGTGTCATTTGCTGGAATAAAACTCACAAGTTTCTTCTGTTGGTTTTGTGGCCTGAATTTAATGATCTGGAGTGGTAGCTTGATAGCCCTGGAGATAAGAATGCTATTTTTATCTGTGGAGTAGGTAGAGCACAGGAGTAAAATCTTGAGCATGCTGTCAGTGTGTCTTATCTGAGGCTTGTTTACAACTGCTGGGGATGAAAAAGGGATTCTCTGTGCAACACTGTAATTCCCTCAACACCACTGAGAGTCATGATGGATAACTGTGATGACGTGAAGGAAGGCTTCTGTCCTGGGAAAAGACCAAAATCACAGGCTCTGGATAGGTGGTGCTCTTCATTGTAAAATGGGAAGATGCAGTGGTAAGGTGCAGTATCAGTGGTTTTATTTATCATTTAATCACGTTGAGTGTTTTCCTGCACTCTTAAGAGTAGAGTTTTGAGATCTGGCCTTCAAGGGAAGCACTGTTACATTTCTCCTTGCAGTGACTCAAGGTGGTGTCACCAATGGGTGGGAGCATTTGGGGTGTCCATACTATAATGGTGGCCCCGCAATACCCTTTCTTGGACTCCTCTGGCATCTTTCCCCAAGTGTTTCATGCTGTTGCTGGAAGCAAAAGCTTTTGAGCAATTTCCAAACACAAAGTGGTGCATTGTGGGCCAGCTCTGGGAAGACTGGCTCAACAAGTTTGGCAGCAGTGGCTTTGGCTTCCTGCCTACCCTGGATAGGCACCAGTAGAGATTGCTGGAGTCTCTGAGAGGGTTTGAGCTGAAGACCTCAGCCTGGGTCCTGAAATTCATGAGCATGCAACTGCTGTGTCTGGCAAAGGATCTGCTTCTGTTGTAAACCATGGGTTTGTTATCCTAGCTGTGTCTGCAGCAGTTATCTTTTGTCTGCTTTAGGAAGGTGAATGTGTTATTCATTGTAGGTGTACTACAGGGTGGTAAACTCTAGGAATTTATTAAAATATTGAAGGATCCTGTTTACCTGTCAACTCTCTGTCACCTAGTTTATCTTACTGTTGTCATCCTGAATCATCTAGGGGCAGTTTAGTGCTCTGAACTGTTCTTTTCTCTCCCTTTTTTAAAATACCAAGTCCAAATGTTCTTTGCTGTGCCACTTGCTTAATACTGACTCCATATGCCTTCAGTGCTGTCTCCTCTACAGACCTTTGCAACCAGACTGATCTTGTAATACAAAGCATCAGGACCCCCAGTTGAGATCTGTGGGGCTCTTGAGGGATGCAAGGCACCACTTGCCTGTGTCTCCTTGCAGTCACACAATGAGTATGTCTGATCTTCTTGTGTAAGGATGACTTGCTTCTTCTATTACACATTTATTGGTTGTATATCTTTTTAGACATAAGACTTGTAAAAATTAATACTTTTGACCAATTCAGTACTTTTTTTCCAAGAGTAGAACATTTTGCTTGCTAGCTGGCCTACATAGGAGAGAAGTTTAATTTTTTTCCCCTTGCTCTGTGTATTTAGGTGCATTCATACATGTCCATTTACCTTCTTCCCAAGTGTGACAGGAGCACTGGTAGCTACAGAGAGGTCAGAGGAGTGAAGTAATCTTAGAAGTAGCTGTCAATCTGTGAGTTAGACTGAATCAACCAAATCAGTATGTTACATAGTGTGAGCAAATGATTTTCTCCTTTACTTTTCTGTTTTGCTGGAGGTATTGCCTTTAGTGTACATCACAAGTGAGCTGATGTTCCCGTGATGTTATAGAGGGCCAGGCTATGAATGAGCAGAAAAATTACTTTAAAGCTTGTTAGCCCTTTGAGATCTTCTGCATGTATAATAGGATCTAAGTTATCTTCATTTTTTAATACAACCAAATTTAAAAAGTATTAAAAGTTGCAGTCCTTCCCAACCTGTCTCTGTTTAAGGGTGAAATGAGTGATTTTGGTACCAGAGAACTAGTGCCAGGTGTGGAAGAATAATAAGTGATACAGATTTGTTCATTCAGTGTTTTCCAAGTTTTTTTGTATCTGTAACAGGTATCATGTATTTTACTTGTAGTGTTTGGAGATGGAATTCTGGTAAAGAATTTGTGAAGGCGAGAGCCTAAAATAGGGCAAATCACTCTTAACAGGGAAAATATAAATCTTGAAAGATGGGCTTTAAAGGTACATAATAGCCAACTTTAAAATAATTCTTGTCACTACGTGAGGGTTCAAATTCCTAAGAAGTGGGTTAGTTCTTTTATTGCACTGTAACAACAAAAACATTGTTTCATTTTCTACTTTCTCTTTTAATCCTATTAAGTATCAGAGTACTCTGGACATTACTTTTGCTATAGTACATTTATGTACCTATTGCTTTGCAACTTGCTTTTTTTTATTATTCTATCAAGTCGACTGCTAGTAAATCTGTAAAGCAAAGGAATGAAATTTTAATGGAAAACACTGCCTGCCAAATTGAGAGGGGTACAGAAATACAAGTTGGTATAGGAAAATCCACAGGCACCATTTTCCTTATAGCTATGTTAGACGTGATTGAAACAGTTTATTTTTGAAGTGGATGTTCCAGTGCATGGAGAATGGGAGTGGCAGGGGTGGGGTGGTTTTAGGTAGTTGGGTTGCCTAATAAAAGAAAATACTGAAATAGAATTCACTTGACAGGTTGTCTATATTGTTTTCTTTGTGTGTGTGTGTGCTGATTTGCTCCCTCAGGTATCAGGTGCATGATGTAAAATGTACACAGAATATTCTTTCCATGAGGTTACATTGTCTTTGGACAATTAAAGAAAAATGCCAGGCTCATGTCACACAAGAGCTGGGGCCACAATCAGCAGGGAAGAGGCTGAAAGATGTCCTGTGCATGTCCCGTGTAGCAGGAAAATGATGTGGTAACTGATCATGGTTTTAATATGAAGTTTGCAATATTATCATAATGCAAGAGATGCATAATTGGCTCTCGTTCTTATTTTTATTGGTTTGAAGAGTTTGCTTTTAAAGACTGTAGTGGTTGTGGTGTTTCTGATGTCACTTTTTAATTTCTTTTCTATTGCTAAATTTTGTTTTCTCTTGTCACAAAAGATGCAGTAGTGGGTACATTGTATTCCTTCAGTTCTCAGTAAGAAAATGTGTAAATCTCTAAGGGAAAGGTCATTCCCTTTCAAACTGTTACCTCGGTTGCTGGGCACTGAGATACAGCCAGGACCCAGTTGCTTGCTGTGCTGTGGGCACAGGTAGGGAAGGATGACAAAACCCACACATACCACCTCTATTTCCTCAAAAATATCTCTAGATAAGAGATGGGAGAGGGTGAGGAGCTTGGAACACATTCACCATTTGCAGTCACAATGTCTCTACTTTTGCTGCAATGAGTGGTTTTATGTAAACTCTGAGTGTAGGTTTAAATAATACAAACTTCCTTTTTCCTACTACAAAAGTACAGCTGCTCCAAAGTACACAGCGTGCTGTGTGTGAAAGGGGAGAAGAGCACCAGACCTGTTGATGCTAAACCAGCTCATAATAGTAGCATGATTTAGAGTGTATGACTTAAGATACAATTTAGACTATTCCATGAATGATTTATTTAATTGTAATTGAGACTGTGAGTAGTTGCTTATCCAGAAACCTCCCCCCTTAATAGACCCTGGTTTTCTGTATGATAACTGAATTTTAAATTAGTTTACACTTGGGAATGTAAACTCCCAAGATTTTTTTTCCCTGAATTGTATTTGATTTTTATGTCATAATCACAAAAGTAAACTCAACTTTGAAGTTCTTTTAAGCTATTTTAGGATTGGGTATATAACAAATAGGTTTGGGGTTGGTGTTTTTTAGTTGTGGGGGTTTTTTGTTTGTTTGGGGGATTTTGTTTGTTTTTTGTTTTGTTTTTACACAAACTCATAAATAATGATTTGTTGGCTTCCCTAAAATACAGCAGTGGCACGATGAGATCATGTCACCTAAAAATAATGCATGACTTTGAATGAAGGTTTCCTACATGACAAATTGGACATTCAGCATTTGAGCAGTATCATAAAAATTGGCTGGAGAAATTTAAAATATCTTCAGCTTTGAAAACTCGTTAGTGAGTAAATGGAAATAGCTTTGGAAGAGGACTGACTTCATTCAAATTGCTGATGAAAACTTGATGTAACAGAATAGTGTGTGCGGGGAGACTTTTTCATCTGCTGAAAAGCCTTAAATACATTACTTGTGTTTCATTGAGAACTTTATTAATTCAGTCTTTCTATAGAAAATCTTCTGTGAACTTGCTCACTGAAATTTTGTATTATTCTGTGCTATAATCTCAGAAAACCTGTTTAATAGCTTTGAATGAACAATCTGGCATACTTTTTGTGCTAGATTTTCCAGAAGATTAATTGCAGGTAGACGAATTTGTATACAGATAATTTAATGAAATATGAGGTGTCTGATTTCGCATGTGCTTTGTATGTTATTACAGAAACATCCAAATCTTAGGAGCCTAAAATTAGCAGCCCCAGCTGCACACCAGGCTGCAGGTGCACGTGTGTGTGCCACCCTTCACTTTGCCATCTGCTTTTATAGTGGACATGATACAGAAATTTCTTAAGACTGCTAAATTTTAGAAAAGGGGAGCCCTAGCCCCTGGCAGCGTCGGGTTCCTCATCCTTGCAGCAAGAGGGAGAGAACTGCAGTGATGGGGTGCTCAGAGCCTTGCAGACAGGCTGGTGTTTGGATTTGCCACTTGGGTACCCACAGAGGAGGGTCACTGCCTGCAGGATGTGGCAAACCTTGTTGCTGGCCATGGTGGTGCAGGGGATGAGGTTTTGGAAGAGCAGCGTGGCTGAACCCGCAGAGAACACGAGCAAGGAGAGGTAGGTCCTGCCTTGCCCTTTCAGGTTTCACAGGGCAAGGTCTTGCCTTGAGTTAGGGAAAGGAAAAGCTATGGAACTGTGGCTTTGGAAAAATAGACTGTATTGAGTTTCAAAAGGATTCTGGGCAGAAAGGACTCTGCTTATGGAGATAAACCTTCCAACATGAGTAAAAATTCAGGACAGTGATCAAATCTCATAATGCAGCTCCTGTATTTAGTTAAACTAGATTGCAGGGTGTTTTTTTGGTCTTGAAGTGAAAGTCATTTCTCTGAGCTAAAACTCTGAGGTTTGGGTATTCTTAGGACTCCAGTAAAATGCTGTGTAGTTGCTATATTTGCCAAAATGGAAAATGCAGCAAAAACATTTAATCAAGTCTTCAGCTGTTCCTTCCTTCATCCGATCAATCAGCAACTGCACGGTGAAACAAAGTTCATGCACTTGTGCTGAGAATCCAAGGAGAGCTGTGCCTTCCAAACCTCTCCTCAAATAGCTGGGCTTTGAAGGCTGTGTGTGCAAAAAAATGTAAGTTACTTAATGTACAGAATGGAGTTGGCAAAGAACTGAAAAATAGGTAACCTTGCTGAAAATACTTCAGCAGTGCTTCCCTCTGAACCTAAATGAAACAGCTTCGGTATGGGAATGTCCATTTGGTTTGCTTTATTTTGTATTAAAAGGTTCTTTTGTGTCTGTGGCAACATGAGCACAAACCTTAGGGGACAGATTTTTTAAAAAAGTGAAGTGGATCTGTATGTATATCTAATTTCTATATGTAAATTTGATGGGTTTGTTTGATTATCCACATGTTCTTTGCAGGCACAAATTTGTTATGCCTGCACATATGGTTCATAAAATACTTGTGTTCTATTAATACTTCAGTGTTCAGTACTTGAAATTTTGCAGTGTACCCTCAAGTATGTATATTTTACTAGAATCTCTTATTTTGGTTTAAAACCTGTATAAAACAGAGCACTCTGAATTCCATGTGGTTTTAGTTATTTTGTTCACAATATCTCCTGAGGAATATTTCTTTTTTGGTTTTCTTATCATCTTGCATAGTACCCAGTAAAAAAATTGCCAGCAGTTTTATTTCATTTCAGCATTGGTAAATATCTACAGAGAGAAGGATAAGCACTTGAGTGTTTCTGGAAAACAGTTTGGAAAAATATTGTGTAGCAAATATTTTAGTTGCAGAAAATAAAGAATTTGTGTATGAAAGGTAAGTTTTGAGGTGCTAACTTCCATCACCTTTTTTAAACATTCAAATCAATTGAAGTAAGGGACAATATGACTTAGAATTGATGGGAGCTTTGGATAGATAATTTAATTGAGATCCCTTGCAGTGCTTTGTGCAGAGCCTGCTGCCTTGGGCTTACCTGAGGTCCTCCTTGCACCTGAAGATTTGTTATTGACAACTAATGTCAGCAGCAGGTCCAGCAAGGCTCTGTGCAGATTTCTTGGTAGAATTGTAGCTTTTGGGCTTGACTATAAACCATTAGTCTGGTTGTACCCAAGCTGAGCTTTCTGTCTGAAATCCACCTGGGTTTGGTGCAGGTTGTTTCATGTGGACTCGGTGCTAGTGAGTCACCTTGTGCCTCTCCCCCACAGCACAACCTCTTAAAAATAGTCATTTGGGAGTTTTTATCTGCTTTCAGATAATAAAATGACATTCATCTTCTCCACAACCATAAAGGGTAAAACTATGGAAATATTTTTCTTACTTTAGCAGCATCTGACAGTACCTGGGATAAATGTTACAAGCAAATTATGGGAGGTGGCATAAAACTGCTTTTCCTTCTAGATGGCAGCTAGTTTTGAGTTACTGTAGCTGTGGGTTGTTTTTTGGGTTTTTTTTTCCTTTGCTTTTTGAATTTTTTTCAGATGCTAGTGAAGAGTTGTCTTACCTTAAAGAAAAATTCTAACAGAAGCAAGCCTTTAGAGGTCTACCAGATAAGTTAAAAGAAGGTGTACTCACGTATTTTTCACTTTAGTATGATCAAGACTGATTCTCTTCTAATGAGAAAACACAGCAAATGTATTCAAGATAGCTGATGTGGACATTATTTGAACTTACTTGGTCCCTATGCTAAATAGTTGAAACAAACCAGATTTGACAACATTTCAAAATAATGGTATATACTTATATAATACCTCCCAAACAGTTCCCTGATGGAAAAGCCTGATGAATTGATAAAAGTTGGTACATTTACTTCTGGTGGCTTTGGATAAGGCCTCAGTAAAAAGAAAAATAAATTGTGTTTGGAGAGCTGTGAAGATAATAGGGAGTAGTATCTGGACGTGTGTTCATGGTCGAGGGCATCACATTTTAATGCATCTAATGACAGTTATGGTGATTAAAAATATTCTGGAAGTATAATCAGGTTGGTGTTGTGCCTGCAGGTGTGCTAAGCTATACCCTGGGGATTTTTGTAGTCATAACATTTTACTTGTTCATGTGGGGCACCCTGATCAAATATCTATTGTCCAGTTACAGTAAGTGGCAAGCAGC
Source organism: Calypte anna (assembly GCF_003957555.1). Taxonomy (NCBI): domain Eukaryota; kingdom Metazoa; phylum Chordata; class Aves; order Apodiformes; family Trochilidae; genus Calypte; species Calypte anna. The sequence continues at coordinate 14,541,419 of NC_044258.1, forward strand.
ACGTTCATATTTGTGATAAGTTAGACTTTCAAAAATAATCTTCATAAGCAGATGTTTATACTTGGAATAGATAGGGAAGAAGTGAGCAGTAGCAGCTCTGGCTTGAAAAATAGTTTTGCTGTACTTTTATGTATTCCTGTAACTTTTTTTTGATCAAGCTTTTCTATTCTTTTCCCTAACTGATCAAGTTTGTTCTTCATCCTTTCACTTCTGCCCTTGCTGCTTTTGCTTTCTCTTCCTCTGTTTCAGTTTTCACTCCTTGGTTTTTCAGTCTTGGTGAGCAAACCTCTGCAAAATAGGAAGCTTGTGTTCTGGTTTCTGCAAAAAGCCAGGATTAGGGCTTCTTTTGCCTTCTTTCTCTAGACCTTGCTGTCCTGAAGAAGATCTTGGCCTCACTTTTTTTTGGTGATATTTCATTTCTTTTTTAGAATGGGTATTGTCTTATTAGTTGCTAGGACAGATGAATTGTGCAATGGTCCCAGTCTGAAAAGGGACAACAAGTTTTGTAGGAAATGTGATACTATTTGGGGTATTAAAAAAAAAAAAAGTCCAACAAAAATAGGCAGTGGAGCTGTGGTGAATCTAGTTAGTGGCTGGATAAATGAAAACTGCTGACTTGTTCTCTAACTTTGGAGTTTTTAGCCCGTTGTTGGTTGTTGGGGTTTTTTGTTTTGTTTTGGGGGGCTTGGTTTTTTTTCTGTTGTCTGTGAAGTTAAGAGGTAGAATTGAGAGTACATGGACACAATTACTTTTAAAGGTCACAGACATGAATTTATATGGTGTAACTGTCCTGAAAAAGAGTGCTGGAAATACGAAGGGATTAGTTGGTGGCTTATGTGCTTCTGCATCCCTCTGGAGGAGATGACAGTGTAATTTTTCAGAGAGAGTTTTTCAGAGTAGACCTGCTGAGCTCCATGTTACTTTATGTGTTGTATGCCAGATTGTCCATTTTTATTTTTACTTTTTTATTGTAAGAGGTGCTATCTTGGCCTTTTCCAAACAAGAAGCATTTTTCTTATTACCTGCTTAGCAAATAATGTAGTTAAGATACCTCAGAATTGTCCAGGAGGAGTCCATCAATGTGTCATTTAAAGTTACCTTTTTAAAACCAATGTAACATTTGAAAACAGAAGTTAATTCTGGAGATCACAATGTTCAGATGTTTTATGTTATGGAGGTAAATGAAAGTGGTTTGTTTTTTTTATAGTTTTAGTAGAATTAATGTAACTAGCAGCTCCTATAACAGTATTTGTATGTTTATACCATATATTACGGGAAAATAAATGGAAAGCTTGAGGTCTTGATTGAAATTTTTAGTTTGACCTTGAAAAACATTCTCAGATGGAGAGAGTTAAATGATCCCAGCTTTGGAACAGGAACATATGAATCATGGTTGCTAGGCTCTTCTTGAGAGGCACAGGCTTTACATTTACAGTGAAGTATTTCAAAAAGTAATCTTTCAACTTGCAGGAACAGTGTGTTTGAAATGACACTGGTGAAATACTGTAAACTTCATTAGACTTTTAAGCAGAGAATTTGCATGTCATTAAATTAAATAAAGTATTAGATGTTAGAATATCAACTGCAAGACTTGTGAACTTATGTATGTGGTTGAGGGGAGAACAGGAAGGTTGGGCATCCATCTCCTATTCTTTGTACATACTTCTTACATAAGTTTTGTTAAAATACTGTATATATTATTCCCTAGCATTTGAGTGGTCTAATTTGTCATTCTCTTAATGCTGTTTGCCCTGCTGGAACACAGAAACAAGATTTCCTTGAAACCTGCTGTTGCTCTGCTTGACTAAAATGACAGTGAAGCACATGAAACCATGGCAGCTGTCTGCAGCTGAGGCTACTGGGGTTGGAAGTGTGCATTCAGGTCTCTTCCAGACTTCTAACTTCCCTGGGTTGGCTCACACTCCTTACAGTTCCAAACCCCATGTTCAGGTCTCAGGGAAGTATTAATACTGCTTTTTGCCCCCCAGTATCTAATCTGGGGGCTGATCTCGTGTTCATGCAGTGCTCACTTGGGTTCCAGGCTTATTTAAGGCCCCGTGGGTTTCTCTATCAAAAGGATTTGATTGTAGCTATTTCAAAGAAATGCTTTGATTATAAGAAGCTATGGTTTGTTTTAGGGGAAAAAAAAAAAGGAAATGCTTTTAGGACTCTAACCTCACTACCCCCTCACTGGTTGCATTTAGTTGCTGCTCTATGACCAGTACTGTAGGAGAATGCTGCAGGGGCAGAAGGTTTTACATAGATTTTGATCCGTCTGGTGCATGACTTCCTTGGAAATCTCAGCTGTGATTTTGAGTGTGCAGCAAATCCTTTTTTCTGTGTCAAGTGGTTTTACTCTTCGAATGGTTCTCTATGAGTATGTGTTTGCTAGTATTTTAGGATTGCTTTCTGTCACTTGGAGCTTTGATTTTTAAACCTCTGAAGATGTGCTTCACAGTGTAAAGGACACTTGTAAATTATTCAGATTTCTTGGGATCCCCAAACCAAACTAGGAAAACATCTTTGTTTACATCATCTTCTGCCAACTTGTTTCACTTGTTTAAAATCTGAGCTGCATATTACCAGCAAATACTCATAAAAGGGTGCTTAAATAGTGACTGTGATGTCTCAGAGTAGTGTCAAGGAGTGCTTTATCTTGCAAGAGACAGAAACAGGCAATCCTTCCCTCGTGTGAACTGTTTCCTGTGTGCTGTACAAGCTGGTGTAAAGTCTGCAAATCCAGTCTTGTCAGAAAAGGTACAGTTATGAAAACAGGTTTGAGGGTGTGGATTTACAGTTTGTTAGACATCATACAGTCGTAGCCTGTCCATGTGCTGCTCACAGTATAAATAGGAGACAGTGCACACTGCTACTGTCCCATTCATCACAGTGTATTAGCAGTCAAATGGAAGTGACCCTGGAGTATTTGCTTGCCATGTGGAAACTTCTTTTACACAGGCATACCCAATGAGCTCCTGCATGAAGTATAAGCAATGACATTTAAGCTAGGTAAGGGGGAAAAAAAAAAGTATAAACTTAACATTACAGCACAGAAAGTAGATATTGGAAAACAGAAGTTTATTATTCCTATCTGATTTTTGGCCCCTCAGCATGTATTTGTAGTAGTTTTGCCTGGTTTGCAGAAAGTTCCATGTGCCTGAGGGCTTAATACTTAAAAAAAAAAAAAGTCATACAAACAGAGAAGCAAGAGTTGCTACTTAGTGAAGTGCCAATCAGCTTTTGGTTCATTTATTTATTTAATGTAACCTCAGTTGCAAAAAAGGTGCCTGTGACTTTGATAAGTGTGGCTCCAACACATCACAGACACATCACCTGCTCTTGGTCATTGTATTTGCATCCAACTGCAAAATCCAGCTGCAGCTGTTATTGCAGGTATCATGCTTAATTTTAATGTAGCACTAATAAGGCTTTTGGAAAACCTGGTATAGACTTGATCCTTTAAATGAAAGCAATTAAATTTTTTAAAGATACTTCCTACAAAGGGAGCCCTTGGTTCTGGGAGCAATTTGGTGTAGATATTTTCTGTTGTCTGCAGGGAGCAAAGTGGAGTTTGGGCCTTGCAGTACTGACAGCATCATTCTGGCAGTGATTACCTTGTATTATGGCACATTTACTCTGAAAATGGAGCCCACTCAATTTATTTCATTATTGGGTGTTCTGCCAAAGAACAAAAGTATGGATGGTGTTAAAAATACATATAGGCAAATTACTATCGTGAAAAAACAACTCTGGGTTCTGTTCTAACACTGAGGTAAATAAGCTTAATTTAATTTCTAAGTTACTGTTAAGATAACTTAATAATAATAATAATATTTACGTTACATCAGTTTAAAACCCTTATAGATTACATAGGGTCAATATAGGTTATAGATATCTTAGCCACCTGTTTGGCAGTGATGAATTTATACTATGTCTGCAGTTTCCTATTTTGTATAAATAAATAAATTTTGCTATAATAACATTTTAGTTGTATAAATGTACCTTTAAGTTCTGTAGTCAAATGTTGTATTTTGTGCTCCAGTGGCCTCTGAATGCAGTTTTAACTGTTAAACTATGTTCGTAAGAAACTGTATTCTTAAAACAAATTACTGCAGAAACTAGTTTTATTAGCAAAAGTCTACAAGTATGTGTGTTATCTCTCAAATCCACACATGCTCTGACATATTGTTATCTCTGTTTCTCTCTTATGTAGCTGTTACACAGATCTCTGGCAGCAGATGGCTGGACTATAATGCACTGTTAAACAAATAAAACCATTAGGCATGTAATACTGCCTGGTAAACAACTGCGTGTTTAAAATGGTTTTAAAAATTAAATAGAAAATAAAGTTCCTATTTTAATTCATTTAATGAAATTGGAATAAAATTTAAAGCCCTTTCAGAATACATAAAACATCCCCTCTTATGTTGTGTTTCCCGTTTGAACTCAGTCTTTTTTATTACATTCTTGCATCTGGTTCAAGATAATCAGTCCTAAATCAGTTTTCTAATAGATGTTTTCTACAAGTAATCACTCATTTCACATTTATCTTTGTAGGAAGATTTTTTGCTTTTGTAATACTCCAGCACAAAATTATCTATTGCATTATATGCTCTTTTTTTTTTTTCTCATTTTCAAATTTGATACAAATGTATTACAATTATGATTCAACACTAGTGTCATGGCTCTGTAATTAAACTGTTTTTCAATAATTGTCAGCAGCTGAGAGATGCCATTTTGTCTTTTTGTTTTTAGATATGCCAATATTTGGTCTTTGCCCGGCTCATGATGATTTCTATTTGGTGATGTGTAACCACTGTAATCAGGTCGTAAAACCACAGGCATTTCAATCACATTATGGTAAGTGCTTAACTATTTTTAATAATTAAGGGTGAGGTTAAATCAGGATTAAGCCTGGCAATTTTTTTTTTTTTAAATAGATGGTGCATAGATCATTGCATTCTAAATAATGTCAAAGAACATAACCTGTGTTTAATCATTTTATATACGTTGTAATGCAGTTACATAAAGATCTTGGTCTTTTTAATTTTTTTAATGCCTGCTTGAAATGGTGCATACATACAGCTCAATTTTGAGATTACATATATGAAGTGTATTTTACAGACAGGATGTGTAGTGTGTTTGTGTCTGTGTGTGTCATTTCTCCCTGTGTGTTTGTACAGATTATTTTTACACCTTTCTGTTTCAGAGTGAACTAGAGCTAAAACCTAACCTTACAAATTGTTGTCAAGCTTAGTATGCTCCCAGTGGCCAGTAACCTTGTTTATTTATTTTCTGAAGTAACAATTTGTGTTTGTTTACTGATCCAATGGTTTTGTATATAAACTATGCTGGAAGCTCTTGTTGCCTTGGTTGGTGTTAAAGGTGTTAATAGAGGACTGAGAAAACGTGAAGTGCTGTGCAAGTTCAAGTGATCAGTTTACTTCCTACAACCTCACTGGAAGAGGTTTGCAGTTCTTTTCCACACTCCCCAAGCCTGGAAATTAACCTCAATTTCAAAAGCCAGTGTTTGGATAGGAGGTTTTTGGCATTCAGCTTTTTGTTGCTTGAGAAATTCAGATGGTTTATGAGCGATTAACGAGATGTTTTCTGACCAAGTGCTGATAAAAAAGATGGACAGAGTATCTTCTGAACTACTTCCTCCCTCTGTGTGTACACATTTGTATGTGTTCACTTTCTTCTAGGCCAGTGCACATACTGATTGCCTCTGTGTTTAACGAGGGAGAATATGCTGGGTGTGGGTAGGAGTCTTTTCTAGTACTGAGGACAAGGGTAACTTTTCCTGCGTCTTTAAATAATCCATCTCTATGGCAAGAAAAGGTGTACTTGCTTCTGCTGCTTCCTAAAAACAGGGCAAGGCTCTTCCTATGCTGTGCAGAGGGTGAACTTGTAATCCTTTCCACCTTGTTTGTGTTATAAGGCCTTGTGGATTGTACCCATACCCTTGCTGCTGGATTCTGCGGTTTTGTCATTCAGAGTGACTCAGGGAAGAGTCTGAATAGGTTTTGTGACCTAATTCTTACAAGTTTGTTTATTACTCTGTGGATGGCACTACTAATATTTTTTTTTTCTTAAAAACCCCACAGTCTTTTGGAAGTAAGTCTCCAGAGCTGTAGAGAGCCAGAAGAAAAAAAACAGGCATCAGTTTTTCTTACTCTGGTTGCTGTAAGCCTTTATATCAGCCAAGAGCAAGTCCACTCCTTGCCAGTGTGATTCCTCACCTGTTACTGGGTATCAGTTTGGGATGTCCAATTAATCCTTCTAAAGTATCATACTAAATTGATTCTGACAGTTAAAAATAAATTTATGGGGAAAGACTGGATGGTGCCCAGGTCTGAGTGCTGGCATATTGAATCTTCCATCGTTGAGTTCAGTAACATGCAGCTAGCTCAGGTTGGTAGTGATGGAGAGCTGGGGGTATCTGCAACACTTTGGGTTGTCTTTCTGATGTAAGCAGGTGATCTCCAAACACTGTTGTACAAATGTAGGAACCAGTATAGTTGTTGGCTTGACAGCCTTGAGGCAAGATTGAAGAAGCAGTTAAGAACTGAATAGATAAAGAATCAGTTTTTGACCATGGACGTGAAAACATGGGGTGTTGTAATGCTGCTTGTACCAGTGGTAAAGTTAATTAAAGTGGTGAAGTTAATTCAAACTCTTGCTGCTTGCCATTTAAAAGGAACTGACTGAAAAGGGAACTACAAAAGGAAAGTTAGGACAATACTTTTAAAAAATAAAAGACCAAATAGTAATGTAATGTTCCCATTCTGTGTATCACATTTTAGGAGCATGATGTCTAAACATGAAGCTTTCTACTGTAAACATATCAGAGGCAGATTAATACTTTGAGAGAAACACAGAAGGAGGGGATGGAACTGATGAGGTTATTCTTGGTATTTCTTAAACCCATTGTGAACAATGAAGAGGCTCAGCGAGTGCTGCGGTGTGCAGAGGAAACAGGCGGGGTCATTCTGATGAGAAAAACAGGCTTGGGTGGGGTGGACGTTTTAAAGGACCTTAGTTTGCCAAACTTGTAACCTCAGAGAGGTAAGTAGGCTGACTTGATGAATTTGTGTAGGGCTAGTGCTCATTGCTTTTTATCAGCCTTCACATTCTTGAAATCCTTCTGCAGTTGTCCCTCATTCTAGCAAACTGAAAGCTGATAAATATGGCAAGTGATTGATCACTAGGCAACAGTGTATTATTTTTTTTTTAAACACAATGTATTTCAGGAGAAGGAAATTGCTGAAGTTCTCAAAACACTCAGTTCTAAAACAAAAGTATGCTATTGTGGCAATAAGTAAAACACTCATTAGATTCATCACAGTCAGTTTACTCTAAATTAGGTGTTTTATTTGTGGAGTTATTTCAGAGGTTGATCAAGGAGAGATTACTTTAACAAGTTCTGAAAAATTACAGTGCATCAATGAAGCTGTACCTTTGTGATGTTCTTAGGGTCTTTTAAAGTTATTTTTGTTTCTGGAGAAGTAGTAATCTCCTAAAATATTCTACAGCTCGGGGTGTTATGTGTCACTTGTACTTGGTGTTCTTTGAAACTTGTCACGTGGGATTTTGTTTTCCGAAGTAGAATATGCTCTTTTAAAATGTCACTTTTGTCAAAGGAAGGCCAAACAAACTATTAATTAAACTAATGAGCTAATTAATTTATTCCAAAGCATATTTGCGATAAACTACTTAGCTAGGTAGGCTGAAAGTGTGTTGCAGGGCATATGCTGGCTTTTTTTCCTGGACTCCTGGTAGTCAGAAATAATTTAAACGTGACCTTGGTCATTAGAATATTTGACCTTTTCAGTAAAATACTTCATTGATGCAAATCACAGATTTTTGTATGTAACTGATACTTGACTAGAAAAAATCAAATTCTACTTTTTAAGGCAATTTAAGCATGCATTTGGAGTATGAATTGCCATTTTAATAATTTATTCGACACTGTTGTTACATGCTTTTGTGAAATTTATTGACATATTTGATAAGCAGAACACCATGTGTAGGTTAAATTTTAAAAGCCATCCAATACAATGAGCTATCTAAAGTCTGCTTGTGGTATTTCTTCTAGCCTGCCAGTCAGCTGCTGCACACACTATACTCAAATGGTTTTACCCTCTTGGCATGGAGTGGCAGTGATGTGGGGGATCTGGCAGGGCAGAAGCAGGGCAGCCAGCTGAGGAGAGTTGTTTCAAGATAAATCCTCTCTTCTGTCAGATTGCAGCTGCTTCATTTGTGTGGCTGGACAAGGGGCTTAAGTCCTTTATTGGCTGTATTCGTGCTGCTGCTTTTTGAATGGTTACGCTTTCATCATGTTGGCATCTTCCTTGGATGGCTTGAGGTCAATTCAGATGTGAAAAATGGGGAAAAAGGTATAATGTTCAGGCATGCAGTCTCAAGGGTGAAGCACCTGAGATTGCTTGTCAAGATGACCTATTCTAAAAAAAACCCAGTCTTTTTCTCCAGCTGGAGTATTTCTCTACACTCTGGATAATCGTGTGCCAGCCTCTCCAACTTCCATGCCACATAGAATCTCCCTCTGTGTTTATATTGCGTGCATTTCTTAACTCCCTGCACAGTTTCCTCATAATATATAAATTCTTACAGTAAAATGACTTTGTATGTCAAATTGCTGTCTTGCTCCTTCAGGAATACCCCCTTGGCAGATAGCGTGCTGTGCCTGTGTCCCTTTTTTTCTCTTTCTCCTTCCCATAAAGATGTGCTGGATGGGGTTCTCATGCTGCACCCAAACATTGCTCTTTGAGGAAGGCATCATGACAGTTATTTCAGTGCAAACCCTGCAGTGCTGTGGTTTTCAGGCTGTACGACCTTTGGTTGGTATTTCAGGGGTTTATCACATCTCCCCGTGGTTATCAGCCTCCTGTCTGAGGAGAGATGCTTCTCTGCACCATCTGGGCTGCTCTGTGGCTCAGAGAGGAGGCTTCAGCAGAGTGGAAGGAGCATCAGTGTGGAGATGGGGGGTTTTTTTCCTGATTTTTTCCTGGGATTTTGTGGTGGTGTTTGTTTCCTCTGTGCCTTGGTTTCCGTGAATACCAAGTGGGGTTAAACACTCAGCAGTGATAATGAAGGCTACCTGGTAAAACTTAAACTGACAGTGCCTGTGAGTCATGGAGTGATTGTGAAAAGCATGAATACAGTACATATTGGAAAGAGGAGATGATAGCCTGCTGGGCTGTTGAGTCATTAAAAAGCTATGTCTGGTGTTTTAATTAACCTCTGTAGGTTTGGCACACAGTGGCAAAGGTGAGCAGTAGTGTGAGCTTTGCTTGCTACTGTTCTCTGAGCTGGTGGGGAATCACTTAAGCTATTCAGTGTCTGATCAGTGCATATTGAAACCTGAAGTACAGGATTCAGAAACAGGATGATAATACAGCCAGGCACCCTTTGCAGTTCCCAGGAAGCTGTGAGATTGGACTAGAGAAGGTCATCATAGAGCCTGGAGAGACTCAGAGGGCAGATCCTAGCAAGAGATGTTTACTTGTATCATTTACTTGGGTCCATCCTACAAGTCAAGCTTCTCAAGAATCTCCTTCACCTCAAGTTGTATAACCATATTCCTTCATCCCTCAGCCAGTTCTCACACCCACCTTTAGTTACCAAGTTAACTACTTTGGTCAGAGGGGGTTTTCTTGGTGTTAAGTGCTTGGATTTGGCAAGAACATAACTTTTTTTTGTGATTTTTTTTTTTTTTTTTTTTTTGAACTGGAATAAATGATTTATTAAGTATCCCTGCAAATATGCTGTTGTATCTCGGATGTTTTATCATTTGTAGTTTTAAGTATTACAGTCCCTACACTGCTACATGTTTGGTTTCTTCTGACATGCTGTGAACTGAATGTAGATTTGTCCTATCCTCTTATCTCAAATTTGTCATCAGTTGTTCTGAAAAATTTTACATCAATGCTTAATATTTTTAAATTGCATTTTTCCAAGTTCTGCAGATGTTGTTGTTTAGAATAGAATAGACAGGAAAAGAAGGAAATGTACTGAATCTTCTACCAGAGCCATTGGACCTGAGGACTGGGTTGAGGTTTTTTTGTGTTGGGGTTGGGTTTTTTTTGGTTTTGGGTTTTGCGGGTTTTTTTCCTCATGGGAGATTGCCTGAGTTTGTTTGCATTTTGGAGGGATAAGGCTTCATTATGGGCTGCATACTTTGGGCAGCAAGCAATTTGTTTCAGTAATTGAGTGTCCACTGCTCACTAATGTTTTTTTCTAAAGCAGTAGGAAAACATTTTATATAAAATCATCAGAATTTTCTTGGGTATCCGTAACACTCTGTAGTAGAGTAGTAATGAAGATAAAACTTGAATATTCTGTGGCGTGTCACAGGTGTGCTGGAGTAATCTGCCAAGCATATTGCCAAATGTGCACAGGTGGCATTTGGCAGAATCTGGCTGGAGTTAATATATATGATTTAACAAATGATTGTAGGAAGCTTCAGCAGCATCTGTTTAAATCCAGTCCTCTTGCAGTGGTTTGCAAGCAGATTCCAGTTGGGTCTTAGTCTCTGGGTCCAGCAACAACCAGTTTAATTTCTTCTTGGCAGATATTTGTGAAATTCCGTAGCTTTTGCAAGAATCATCTTGGCATGTTCTCAGAAAGGAATGGGCTCAGAGGTCAGCTCAGGATTCATTTCAGAAAGAAACATTTCAGTTGATTATTTAGTTATTTTTAAATAATGCATCATTAAATAAGAAAGTTTTAGCACCTGGAAAGAAACTGTAAATATATTTGGGGCTTTGAAATGTGTACCCTAAAGCCATTAACTGAATACCAAATGTGCTAGTTGGGATCTAAAGTCACAAACAAGTTCTGCCGTGCAGATTTTAAGATGCAGTGAAGCTTGGTGCTGTGGTTAATTGTAACATCACAAACGATTCATGTTCTGAAGATGATTTGTGTAAGTGTAAGGCTGTGGTCTCTGTTATTACAGCAAAGCATGGGGTGTCTGTTTGAGATCTTGATGGTGGCAGTTTTCTAGTAAAACCTCCTTCTTTTTTGTGGGCACATGGGTTTGTCCAGCTCTGGTTGAAGACATAATGCAATTTTAAGTACCAGTTAACAAAAAAAAAAAAAAAAAAAAGTGGTGTTCAGCTTCAGATTTAAAGAAACTGCTTGTTCAGTTTACCACTTACCATTACACTACTGCAAATTTGGAGTGCTTTGGTGTGCTTTTGGCTTTTCTTCTCTTTGATTAGTGTGAATTGAATTTCATGCTGTGCTGCCATAGCAAAAGACCTAAATGCAGAAATCTTTTGTGTTTTATTGCTGGCTGGATATTTTTATTCTGTTTTATTATTCTGTTCTTACTAATATGTTAAAGTAAAACAAGTCTTAGCGTATAAAATAATACAAGGGTTCTATGAAAACCCTGTTCTTTTACAGTCATCTCCTTGCTGGGTATTTGGAGACTGGAATTAACTGCTCCTTTTTAGAGGTAAACATTGATGAGGGGAAGAACAAGTGGAAAGAAAAAAAAGAAAAAAAAAATTATCTTAGTAGGGAAAAAGGAAGCAGTGCCACCTTCACTGTAGCTTACAGAAGGAGTTGTTCTACATGAGAGAGAAATTTTGATCAATAGATTTGAGTAAGAGAGAGCAAGCAGATCTAATAAAAAGTATCTGTTGAGTGCATTTGGCTACAGCTTCACTTTGGAAGCAGCCTGCTGGGATAGCTGCATCACGTCTCATTAAAAACGCTCAACAAGGAGAGAGTTAACCAGTCTAAAACCAGTCAGTGTTAAGTTTCATCATTGGTTTTGACTGGTGAAATGGCACATGGAGCAGAACACAGCTCTCATAACCATCGTTTCAGATTTTCTGCAGGTTCAGGGAAGGCCGCTGTGCATCAGCTTACATGTTCCACATCCTTGGAAGGTTTCCTTCCCGGCTAAAAGGGCTCTTTCTAACGCCTAAGCCACTCCTTCAGCCTGGAGCTCAGCCAGAGGAGGTGGCACTCACTGCCAGGGCAGGCCATGGGCACGTTGGGTCTGGCATCCAGCCCAAAACTGAGTGCAGAAGAATGAAGCTGCAACCTGTTTAAGCACTGGGATGGTGGGAGAAGCCCAAGATGGAGTTAAAAGAGAAAAGAAAAGGAAAAAAAAAAAAAAAAGGCAGGACTTCTGCTGTCGTGGAGGAAAGCTGGGAACGTGTCAGAAACATCAAGATGTGAATTTAGTGTTGAAGAGTGGTTTAATTTCCAAAGCTCACCACATGCAGATCAATTATGTATAAGGACCTCCTAATTTGTTTTTTGGGGAGGCGTGTGTGTTCTCGTGAACTATGAAGATTATTCCAAGAACTGCAAACCTCAGATGAACACCACAGTGCTTTGTGATTCCAGGGAAAAGTATTCTGGGAAGCTGTAAAACAATATTGAGTATTGAACTGTCATGAAGAAAAGAGTTTGGTGGGGTTTTTTTGTTTTTTTGTTTTCATGGAAGGACATAGTTTTAAGTTGCACAGACTGTACCTCTCATCACACCAGCTGACTCTCAAACTGCTGCATTTGAAAGACAGGATTTGCACGTAGCCTCTTTCTCTGCAAGCAGAGCTACAAAGGTCAGATAGGAAATCTCAGCAGTAACCATCCATTACATAAATTCTTTTTGCTAAGATACCACTGCTCCCAGGGCAGAGCTGTGCAGCACCTGGCTGGGGCAGGAGGGTGGCAGCTTGGGCAGAGCTGGGGCAGCACAGGTTTAAGTGGTTTGCAGTCTGTGTGTGTGTGTGTCAGAGCAGGGGAAAGGGAGGGCATGGGGGAATAGCTAAAAAGGGAAATGTAAAACAAAGAACTTTAGTAAAAGATACATAAAAAGAAATAGTTGGAGACAATAAGGAGGAAGCTAAATAAAGAAGGTAAGAGAAAATGACCTTGCAGGAGGGAGAATGATGTAGATGCAGTGCTGGGTTTATTACTCTATACTGTAGAATAAAAGTGGAAGAAAGGTTTACCAGGGCATAACAAACAAAAGCCTTTTCACTAGTTTTTCCTCTCAGTGTTTTGGCAGCCATGCTATTAATGTATTTTGTGTGAAGTCATGGCATTCTTGGATTTTGCACATTTTGTGGGAGGCAGAGGTAACAACAGTGTCCTGGACTTGAGACATTTCCCAGCTTTATCAGGCACTGGCCATCAAGGAAAGGGAGGGATATATGCATGCACAACATGCGTTAATAGGTCATCTTATGTTTGTTTTCATACATATCCCTTTTACTCTTTCATGCTGAACTTCTTAAATGTATTTAAAATCTCATTTTCTGTACTCTAAATAATTATTTTTTAAGAGTGTAGGATGTACATCTAGCTTTCAGCACCTTCTGCAGTAAGAGGAATGTCCACCACTTCTCTACAAGTGGAGAGAAAAGGAAATAGTGTTCTAGATGGAAGAAATTTACCCATGTAGGTCCTGTAGAAAAGCAGGATTTTGCAGGAACTTCATCTGCTGCCTCAGGAAAAGCAGACAGTGTTTGGAAAGTTGTGTTCTCACCTACAGCAGTAGTGCAGCACATGGTAACCAGGCACCTATGTGAGTGCTGAGCTTTTGGGAAAACTTCAGAGGATATTATTCTTACCAAATTAAAAGAAATAAATAACATTTTGGGTTTAGGCACAGCTACAATATAGCTACTACCTAGTTTACTTGGGTATTATGTCAAGCAGTTTTCATCTGTTATATATTTACTCATTTTTGAGCATTGGTTTGCTGGCTTTTTGGAAACAAACTTGCAGATATTCACCATGTTTGATTGGGTTTTGTTTTTTAATTCCAGGCAATATGAAACACTTAATGTAACATGTGACCCACATAGTCTAGAAACTGTGTTTTTAAGATATTACCAGAAGAGGGAGTGTAAAACACTTTGTATGCAATGAAACCTCTAAGTTTATTGATGCATAGAATCAATAACCACATGATTTACATTTAAAAAAGTAATTGCAGGCTGAAATTCACTTTCAAAAGAGCACAATTAATGCTAACTCTTAAGCTCATCATAAGGGCTTAATTCAGTTTAACACTAAATGATAATATCCAAGTAATGTAAAAGGCCTTGAATTTGATTCAGATTTTTGAATGTTGTTTGGTGACTACATCTAAGGAAGATTCAAACAGCTTTTAAGTAGCAATCATGGAGTAGATCTTGCACAACTCAGCTCTGTAAGAGCTCCTTAACAATATGAAACTTGAAAACCATTGCAAGTATCTTTTTTAAATGTAGAAATTTTTTATCTTTTTAAAATGTAGAAAATTATAACTAAAAATAGATACATTGATACAAAATTTTACATAAGCCTGTGGTACCTGTATTGAATAAATTGGCCATCATTAGCTATCTCAGTCAGTAACAGCCAAAATACTTCCAGGCTCTATTATCTGCTATTGATGAAGCAAAAACCTAATGTAGTGCTTTTACAGAAAAATCAGGATTTTTCCTCTATAGTTTATGTAGATGTTCCTCCAATTGTCATGCAGCAGGGAATGGGTTAATCCTTTAAACAGTAGCAAAGTGATGTAGGAAAAAAAGCCATCCCTGTGTCTAGTGTGTTAACTCCTGATAATATTTGTCTATTCTGCTGCCTCATACAAATTCTACAGTGTCTGAGAGTGCTGCTGGCCACAAAGGTTGTGATTACTTTTTGTTTCCCCAGGTTGTGTTAGAGAAAAAAGAGCCATCATCAGGAGATCCTTGTCCTTCTTTCTGTTCTCTCTTTCCCCAAATAATGAGTTTCCTGTGTTGGTATAAAACTCTCACTCTTTACACTGGTTTGCAAAGGATGCAATTAGAGCTGGCTCCTGGAGAGTTAAAGCACTTCCTACATCACTGAGTTTTTCCTTGTTGTTTGGCAGGATTGTCAGAAAATCTTTAACTCACAATTCTATTTGGAGTAGCTTTTCCAGAAGAAGTGTCTCGTGGAGCCAGATCACCTACTTACTTTTTTACCCCATAGGATTTTCTTCCTCTGCCAAGCAGAAGTTGCATTGTGCCATGTCCTCTGTGTGTCACCCTCCTGGCTGCACAGAACCTGTTTGTCATGTCTGGTGATGGGCACAGCCCTGGTTTCTGTGGTGTGTTGCAGCTAATTCTGTGGCTTAGGTAGAAGGTGCACCCCTTCCAGTGCACCCTTGTATCTTTGAGTTTAAAACTTTCAGAAGCTTGTGGGTTGTTTGTAGAGCTGAGCTTGAGCTGATCAGAAGTTCTGTATGTTATACTTTGATAGTTTAAAGAGCTGTTCATTATTGTCCATAGATATTCACATGGAATTCATGGCTCCTCTCCTTGCTCAGGGGAAAATTGGCTGTCTCCTTTGTTACTTTATGGCTGAAGTCTTCATTTGAGTTCATAGGCTAAGAATTTTGAAGTTCTTCTCTGTGAAGGTGGTGGACATAGTGGAGTAGTTTTCATTCCTGTTACTTTCCTAGGTGATAATGAGAATCCTTACAATACTCTGTAAGGCTCTGGCCCTTCTCATCACTGGCGTGCAGCTAGCACTCATTTTCTTTGGTTTCATTCTGGCTTCCTGACAGGCCACACATAACCATGTGTATGCCTGGAAGCAGGCCATCCTAGCCCTCTCCTGGCCTCTAAGGTCAAAGGAAAGGTTTTAAATCGACACAGTTCAGTCTCCTCCCCATCATAGTGCCATGTACTCTTTGACCAAAGGTCATCCTGTGGGTCACAAAGCTGTCTGCCAGCCACCTTCTAAAAATACATTTGACTGCTTTGATAGCCACAGAAAAACTTGTATAGGTGGTTAGGATCGTGAGGCTTTGATGCTCACATGTTGCTTGTCAAGGAATGAGAATGACAGGTAGTGTCATTTAATTTTGATTGTGGCCAGTCCAGCACAGTCTCCATAGGATCAATAGGTGTTCAGAATGAGGATGGGTACTTTGGGGACCATTCCCATCACCTCTTTCTGTGATCACAGGAATGTACCCGGGAAAGCTGGAGGCTTGGCAGCTACTTAGGATGTGCTGAAAGCCCTGATGAGCTCCTGGGCTGCTTGCTATTTCCTCTGCCCTCTCTCAGTTGCCCAGGTGGCAGTGGTCCACCATAGCTGTGGTTGTACACTTGAAATCTAATGTACTAAATGTCTTTTCCAGTTACAGTCTCTGAAAAGGGCATAAGTGTGTTTAGAAGCCTTCATTCTCTGTTTAGAGGCACATGCTATATGGGTAGCAGTTACATTTTGTATTTCTGCTGTAAACAAGAATGTTGTGTAAGTGGAGTTGATACTAAGGCATAAAATGCTGTCACTTGATTGTGTACCAACAAGCCTGTCAAGTTGTTCCTCTGTACTCAGTCACCCATTTTAGTTTGGACTCGTTCCACTTTTCTGAAACCTGAGGAACTTCTAAGCATGCCCACTTGGAAAAGAAGAGAAAACAGCAAAACCAGAGGTCTTGCCTGATAGCTTTGTGTTTTCTATGGTGCATCAGACAGTCTCCAAAGTGGGATCTGCTAGAGAGAAAAATCCTCTGATTTCCAAATCCATTGCACCTTGGTTCTGGAGATTCTGGGAATTTCATTCATGATGGTACTTTGGAGCACTCATTTTCAGCTTTGGAAAAAAAAAGACAGAAAAGGCCTTAAAGACAAGCAGTATCACTGCTTTTTGTCTAATTTTGTTGCTCCCTTCACTGAGGCTGTTTTTTTGGTGTCACTTAGCAGATGGCAGGGTTCTTTCCCTGCACCCCCTAGAGCAGCAAAGTTGATTTTCCAAGTAACCACCCTGGAGTTCTTGATTGATCAACTTCAAGAAGTTTGGTGTTGGCTCAATGCCCATCATTCTCTTCCTTCCAGGAAGAATAAAAATAGCAGCCAGTAACCAAACAATCTCTTTAAAGCAAAATATTTACAACAAAACAATTTTAGACAGTACAAAAAGTAAACATAAGCAGGCTGCAGTGTAAGGAAGTCTGATGTATGCAGTGTTGATATCAAAAAGATGAAATTCCTTGGAAGTCAAGATTTTTATTATTTTTTTTTTATGTACCCCTTAAAACTTCTAGGAACTGGCAAAGTGATCATTACTGCTGCTCAGAACACAGTCATCTCCTGTTGCTTAGGCCTCCAGCCTGTTCCCTGGGATCAGGTCACACTTTAATTCTGGCTGGTCCTCCTTCTGTTAATTGCTGCCTTTGGTGTGAGAAGGCTTTGTGGTTTGTGAGATGTCAGGGTTTGAAGGGATGGGTTTGCTCTTTGTTAGGGAGAGAGCAGATGGTGCAAAGGCTCAAACTGAGCAGTCAGGACTGGGGGAGAGGGCAGGAACACTTTTTGCTGTGGCAGTGTTAGCTCACAGCAACCATCTTAAAGTGATTGTGAAACTGGTGCCTGAGATTGCTGAATTTTGAGAAAGAATAAATGAGTTGCTTCTTGTGCAGTGGAGATAATGAAGCCTGGTCATCTGTGGCTTTGTCCTGGGTGTTTTGCCATCACTGTCACTCCCATTGCAACACCTCTTGCTCTGTGCATGCACGTAGCTTCAGGTTGCATGTCATGATTTGTCTTTTTTTTTTTTTTTTTTTTTTTTTGACTGCCAATTTACGACATACAGATGCCAGAGCTAGGATGGAGTGTGCACATGGTGACTGCCTAGTGAAGATCTTCCCACCTGCCTTCTATAATAGCACTGAGAGGTCCTACCTTTGCTGTCTGAATGCTGATTTTGATGCTTATGATAAACCTGAGTATATTTAGGACCTCTCAGCAGAGAGGTGGGAGGGGACACCATCTCAAATCCAGCTCTTCAGTTTTCTGAGAATTAGTCTAATTTCAAAATAACACTGAAATACAGACAAGTGGAAGGAGACATGTTAGATCTTTTATCTCACTTCACAAAACCAGACAAGAAAATATATATTGTAAGTAAATAAAAAAAAAAATCTCTAGCAAATCATAAAAACCATTTTCGTGGTGCAAAATATGCAGAATACTTCAGCTTGTAGAATTATTATTTTGGGTTTTTTTTACATTTCTTAATATTCTGCAGTACCCATTCATACTGAGGAGCTACTGCATGTGTGCATAGTGATAGTATCATATGCAATACAAATATCTGTTTGTGTTCCATGTGTTCAAGTGAGGAAACAAAGCAATGAGGGGGCTGATGCTGTTCTTCACGTTATCTTGAGTAGTAGGAAGCAAATATTCTTGCATTGCAGTGTTTTCAAAGCAATTCAAGTTGTCCTTCTTGGATAATTCTGAAGCTTCAAAGACCTGGAAATTAGGTTCTCTGGAGTGATTCATACTGAGTACTTCTCTCTCCTGCAAATGCTGCCTGTGCTGTCCTGATGTTAGAGCTGGAGTCTCATCACTTCAGCTTTGTTCCCTAGGAGTAAGCAGTGTGTACAGGTCTATGTCCCTTTGTCTATGGATCTGCACAAAGTATTAACACAGCTTGCAAGGCTAATTTTAGGCCTCTGAACTCAGGTATTAGCTGATTGTGTGTTTATATTTAATCTCATTTTGTTGATGTCTTAGAGATTTTTTTAGAAAAAATTACTCCAAGTAGTAGATAGAAAATAAAACTTAAAAATATTTAGTACCTGGAAAAGAACTTAATAATTTCATTACCTTATATAACAGGTTGTTTTTACTACATTTAGTAAAATCTAGTTTTGCATTTGTCAGAGTGCACTTGCAGCATGTGATTTAGCTGTGGCACATGCACCATCTCTTTCAAGGTGAAGCCTCATGAATGTTTGCTGTATGAAGTTACTTTAGAAGCCTTTAGTCACTGGAAAACAGTAAATAAAATACAAATGCACAGGCTGAGACAGTTGGCACGTATGCTGCCACTGAAACATAAGCAAGCAGCAAATCCCAGTGCCTTCTCTCTGGGGCATTTTGTGCCTTCCCGTGGGTGTTGCTGTTTTCTCCCTGTCTGAATGCACTGTTATGCCTCTCCCTTCCATTCCAGCTCCTGCCTTGATGCCCAGCTGCTGGGGTTTCTCTGTAATGGGATCCTTTGTCCTCACTCTTCCTCAGAAGGAAGACAGCTTTCTGTATTATGCCATATGGGAATTAAATTGCCTGATCTTGGTCAGTTTATTTGTGGAATGAACAACAAAATAGAAGTTACTTGCCTTCTTGGTCCAAAAATGAGAGTAGGGCAAATCAAAGATCAAAAGATAAATTCTATTTTTTTTTTTAAAAAAGACAGTTCTGGTTCCCCACATAGTAGTTTAGAGTCAGGAATTTTCTGAACCACTAAAATTTGTTGGACACTCACCCAGTTTTAATTATGGGTGTCAAGTAGAAGAGTGTACCAGAGAAACAAATCCTCCCAAAACATGCATCCCTCTGGTACTAATTTTAGCAATAGAAGGAGATGTATTTTAAAAACAGCATATTCCAAGGAAATGTGTTCGTATTCCTGAGTTGTCCTGAACAATTAATGGATAGGTGAGCTGTCAACTTCTCTTGAAATTCAGAGCAAAAGGAGTAGTGGTTCTGTCCTGTATTCTGAGTGCATAGACATGGGAAAGTATCTGTGGTTTAAGATTTAGTATTAATTTCTAAGCTCGTTAATTGGAACAGTAGTCTCTAGGTTTCTGCATGTTCCTTTAAAAAAAACCAACCAACCCAAACAAAACTTAATCTGCTGAAATGGTGCTCTGTGCTTCTGTTTAACCCTTGTTAATGAAAAGTAATATGCTAACACACTGATGCTAATACACAAAGGCATTTCTACAAGCCAACTGCCTCTCCTCTTGGCAAGCTTCTTATTTTAGTGAAAAAGTGATTTGCTTGGTTTAAAAATAAATTTGGATGTAATTTGATAAGTGAGGAAAGACCAGAAACTTCAGTTTTAATTATGGTAATTTAAAACAAGAGCAAAAGCCACAAGCTGTTTCTTCCAATTGTTTTTTCTGTTGGCAGATACACTGTCATTTTTATGAGTGAGTACTTAGGAAGTGGTCTAGAAATTAGTAATTTGGTAAAAAAAATAGATTTTAGTATCCATGCATGGGTAGAAATGAGACCTTGCTGTTTAGATGTCAGAGCTGGGAAGCTTGGGATGTCAAGACCTATCTGGGAGGTGAGGATAGGAAACCTTGGAGTATTTGTGCTGCTGGAGAAGCACACCTGGGGTGCTGGAGTGTTCTCCTGTGCTTTGCCAAGGTGACAGGGGCCATGTGTGTGCATCCCCAGCCACCAACATCCCAAGAAGATGCAGCTCTGGGGATGCAGCCATGGAGGAACTGTCCCAATGTGGGGCAGGGAGCACATTCACAGGAGGAACCAGCCCAGTGCTGACAATCTGGACCTGCAGCTCTCAGTGGGAATCACCAGAGGGGATTGGCCTCCATCTGCACTGCCTGCTGCCATGCCCATGTCTGCCTTGTGCTGGTGCCACCTCCATGGCTCCAGTGCTCTTCAGCAAGCTTGTTGGTAATGCCAAGGCTGTCCAGGGGCAGTGAGGGCCAGCCTGGACCCCCCAGCACCAGGATGAGGTGTCCTGGTGGGGTTCACCAAGTGCCCATCTCACGGGGAGGGATTACACACTGCCAGGGGCCCAGAGGAGCCTTCTTTAATGTCACCAGAGCTGCCTGGCCCAGCCCTAAAAGCAGGCAGGCATGGAATTTGCCATGAGTGGGGACAAAGGAGTGGGCTCTGCTCCATGCCTGGCTGCCCAGCCCCTCCAAGGCACACATGGGGAGTGGGTGCCTTTCTCCAGAGCTGGCTGGGAAACAGGGGGGATGATGGTACCAAGGTGTTACCCCCCAGAAACCAGAAAATCCCCCAAAAGCTCTCTGAGGGGGAAGTGCAGAGGGGAGAAAATGGGTATTAAAGCTCAGGCAGCTGACTGCAATTCTGTCAGGTCTCCAGATAAATAAGCATCTGTTAATCAAAGTGTTAATTAAAGAAAGAAACTATTAAGAGCATGTTAATTTTAGCTTGTTTTCCTGAGCCTGCTCACCCGTGTAATTTATAAATCAGAGGGCAGATACATTCCTGGTTAGGGCTCTGGGGCTGGCTGGCTGTGGGCAGGATGCTCAGTGCTGTTGTATCTCAGCTTTGCAGGAAATGGGAATTGCAGACCCAGCCTGGATGTGTCAGGTGTGGTTGTGTTTTTTATTTAAAAGGTTAAACTTGCATGCACACTGTAGTTAGCACAACCTTATTACAGCTTTGCTTGGTTCTAAGGAAAATGTGAAAGGGCTGGTTGATTTGATTTGAAAGAAATTATTGTGCAAGCATGGTTCGTGCCCTCGTTTGACTGCAGGGGTGATTTCAGTGAGACTTTGCTGTGCTAATGCTGTTGTAAAACTTTAATTAGTGTATGGTTAACATGGTCAGTGTTTTTAAACATGAAAACCATTGTTTTACACCAATTGTGATTGACCAGTGCTAATGATATAAGCTATAATGATCCTTCTTTATAATTGAAAAATTACTAATGCCTAAACATTTACTCAGTGTAAAATAATGTAAGGATCGGATTTGAAATGAGAAACCCCAAGTATTTGTTTTTCCTATTAGTGTTGTAGATTGAGATATTTTTTCAAGGGATTTGAAATATTGCAAAGCAATTCAACTCTTGAAACATCTATTAAAACAACTGCAATTCACCTTACCACAGGTCTGCTGCCTGTCTTCATTTTCCATCCAGAAAAAAATTTAACATTTCTTGAGTTTAAAGGCTGGGATGGAACACGGGGTGTTAGCTGTGCAGGTAGAACCCCAGCCTGGATCCCTTTGGCTGGTCTCATTTCTCCATGAGATTTTCCTGCAAGTGAGCACTGCCCATATGTATAGAGGACTGGTAAGGGTTTTGTCCCATTCCCTATAGGAAAGCTCATGGGTTGTCACATCCATAGGGTGTGCATGGTCAGTGCCCTATGGATGGAGACAGATGTGAAAGATGTAACATCAGAGATGGTGATGGGAGCTTCCTTCTTGGCTCCAGTGTTTCTTCATCTGTCCTAAGCAGTGGCACCTCAGGGAAGAGGAGGAGCTATTGCAGTTGTTGTGTGGCTTGTTCTAAGTAGCAATTTACATGTTTTCCTTTTTTTTTTAATCCCACAAAGCTTTTGTATCATGTGGTGGATGTCACTAGGTAGTCGTGCAGTACGTAAGGAAAATATTTGTGTTCAATGTCTTGTTATCCTGTTGTTTCTTAAAAATCAAATACTGTGGTTTACTGAGTTGACACTACTATTTCTGTGTATCCTGTGATATTTCCTCTTATTCTTTGGCTCAAAACAAAGTCAATTCACTCTTCTTGATCTCTTTCCTATGGAGCTTTCCATTTCAAGGCCTCTCTTTATTTAACCCCCATCTCCGGAACTTAATCATTTAGCTCATATAACTCCTTTGTATTTTGGGGTGAATAACAGCACAGCTGAGTCTGACAGTCAACATACAACAATTCAAGTTTGCTATATGTAAATTAATAGCTACAAGGGAAAACATTAAAATTTCTGATTGTGATGTGAATAGAAGCATTAGCAAGATGAAAGCTGGACAGGCATTTGGATATGTTAGCTCCTCTGAATACATCACACAGTATTATAATGCTTTGTGATAAGGTCTTGTAGGGAGTATTGCTGATGCAATATTGCTGGTACAATGCTGATAGGCTCCACTTACCTCTGACTATTTGCTGCTTTTGTTTATTATCATTGAAGCTTTCCTGAAGTTTATTCCAAATAATTTTTTTAAATAGCAAACGCTTCATTCAATACTTGCTTTTAGTCAGACAGGGCAGGTATTGGCATGTCATTAACGTGCTACACAGAGATTAGTGCTCAGAATGTAGACATTATAATCTCTCCATAGCCCAATTACCATCCAAGGTACACTGCTGTCCTTCTGTAATAACTTTGCAACATTTATATCCCAACACTTGACATTACAAAACAGTAACTGACTGAAAGGTCCAGGGCCAGTTCCCTGGTGGGAAATCTGTCCCTTCCCACCTCTTCTTGGCAAGTTTCTCAGGAAAGTGTACAAGAAATTTGTTCTTGGATATTATACCAGAGGTTTTTCGAGGAGTTCCAGCCTTTGTGTTTGGGCTTACAAAGGAGAGATGGAGAAGGATGGGGAGAACATGCATAACTAAAAGAGACTTTCCATCAGTCAGTGTCCCTGGCTCCATTTTGCTTCTGATTCTGCTCAGTGAATCAGTTTTCCCACACTGCTTTTGAGAGTTTTAGTGCTTTCCACAAGGCTCTGAAGAGCTGAGGCAAACCTGATGGAAGCATCCCTAATTTCCAGATTGCCACTGCAGAAGACAGCTGCAAAACACAGCACAAGTCGAGTCTGTCTGCAGGTTTGGGGTAACAGTGTGTGCTGGTTGATGCTTCAGACATTATTTTACATCTCTCAGGGATGAACCCCACATATTCTATAGAGGAATATTAAGTCCTGTGGAAACTGATTACAGAATTACTCATGCATTGAATACAAAGGGGTTTGCAAGGGTTAGTAACAAATACGTAAAAAACCTTTGATAATCTGCAAACGTCTGGAGGGGCAGCAGTGGAAGCAGGGGATGTACTTGAAGGTTATTTGTTTCAGTACATTTAGTGTTGCTATTTTTTGCTACATTCTTAATAATTCTATATGTAATCTGGTCTTTGCTTTCTGTGGTGTTAGGGGTCAGAAGAGATGTGCTGGGTTTGGGACTATTTTGCAGTAGTTGTCATGGGGGAGCTGCCCATTGCTGCCCAGTTAGTGTCAAGCTATTAGAGAACTACAACACCATCTCGGCTGTTCTGTAGTTGTACCATTTTTAAAAGTGTCAATTAAATACCCTAAATTATATTTATATGATCATCTTTTTTTTTTTAAATATGATTTTATAATATTGAATTTGGCATTCACAGTTTTACAGCAAGATTTATCTCTTTCCACTCTGCTCTTTGTTTTCTTCAATGGCAGCAACAAAACTGTGATCCTGCTTACTCAGAATTTCTCAGTCCTTATTTAATGTATTTGGTGCATTGATCAGTTCTGAGTGGATTTTGGGTCTCATAAGTAAAATTCTAGGAAAATTATAAAGATATTTAGAAATCAAAACTTGTGCAATTTGTTTTACTGTTTTAAAAGCAGTGCTTCTCTGTAACTACTGTAAAGAAATGCACAAAATAGTATTAATAGTTAACATTTGTATTCTGTTTCTGTTCAAAGGCATGTGGTTAACTATCCATCATAACATCTCTTGGGATTTGAGTAAATAATTTGCAAATATTCAAATTTAATGTTGGAAAACTTCTAGAGAGTTGAAGTGGCTCAGTGAAAGCCAGGATATTTCCCACAGGATGTTTTCCTATTGCCAACCCTTTCGTGTTTCCTGTCAAGTAGGTAAACCTGCTTTTAAAAACAAACTAAAGTGAAAGTTGAGCTAAAATCTGCCAGTCTAGGACTCCTGGATTGATAGAAGTAGGTTAAATGAAGCTTTTAGTTAAAGTACAAAGGCATAATGAAAAATAATCCACGGCTTTTGTTGCATTTAAGTGTGTTGGATCATCATAAACATCCAGATATGCTTTATTTACATGTCTTAAATGTACTGTGGATGGATTTTGGAACTGGAATGATACACTGAAACCCAAATATTTGTATGTGAGAGCTTTGGGTTCTGAATTGAGCATTTGTAACAAAAATATGTCCTAAGGAAAATTCTTTCATTGTAATTATAAGTTTTCATAATAAATCAGTTCAAACATAGCCAGATTTGATATGCTTCTTAGGAAAACTTGGATTGTGTGTTTTTGAGGAGATTGATTAGGGAATGGTGCAGGAATTTGTACCTATGACAGTGGGATTGTCACCCCAATGAGGAGTGCTGGCTCATAGCACCATGGCTGCATTTAAACAAATATGCAAAAAGCAGATGACATTTGAAAAGTAAAAATGTCCAAATGTCTTGGGAATGGACTCACCATTTTTGAAGCATACCCAGCCAGCAGTTAGAAAGGGCTTGATGTATTTGCTTTTTGTCTGATGGCCTCAACAAAGGATTTTCTGAGGGGAAGGCAATTTTTCTAGTGTAGAAGAGTGTGAATGTTCCATAGTGCTCACCAACCTGGAGCTTCCACAAATTGTTTTATTGTGAAAAAAAAAATTCTTAGGGGATTTTAAAAGTCCTTGATCTCTGTAGTTATGTTTTGCTCTGTAATGTGTCACTTCAACTAAATTTCTGTCTTTTGCCCCTCAGAAGGTGATTTTTCTCTTCCTGGGTATTAACCACAGCAGTGTAAATGTAAGACGGGTTTAACAATGCCAGGTGATGAAGGTGTAATGTAAAAATGGATAAGTCAGCACCTTTAAAATCTCTGCTAGGCAAAGCAAACCTGGTAACCGATCAAGTTCTGGAGGTTAACTCTGGGTTTTAAAATACACTGTTCAAAATTGGCTGGCAATTTAATGGATTTTTGAGGAGAGACCCATTTTAAATAAAGTTTTATCAAACTGTCTGTTTACATGATGGTATCTACACCATGGGAACATTCTGTACTACAATTGCACTGAATATTTTCAACTGAGGAAGTGCAGTACATAAGGTTGCATCAATATTGCTAACTTGGCCATAGTCTATATAAAAGATAATATATAAACCTATTTCTTTGATAAATTGTTTATACTAATCAGTATTTATTTATAATATTGAAGAACTCTGGTTGATTTAAGAAAGGTCATTGTAGTATATGATGTAAATGCATACAGCAATGTAACACCTACATATGTCCCACCTGGGCTTGCATTTGGTATAAGTTGCACACAGGCTTTGATGTTTTCTTTTTTCTTCTGCTGAAGTGTTAATGTTCTATGAATGGAGTGCCATAGGCATACATGACTATCAGATTCTCTTCATGGTTTTGCTAACACAGGGTGATAAACAATAATATGGGCTGTCAGCTGCAAGGCTATGGGGTTTTTATGAAATAGTAAGAATTCTCTCTAGAGACATGACAGATTGTACTGGTGCCAATCCAGCCCTGGCAGTCTGTCACACTGATAGCTTGGACTCTGTAAAAATTCTTTTCTGTAACTTTCTTGGTGGAGTTATAAATCCAACCTTGCTTGGATGCTGTCTGAGCAGCTCAGGGTGCAAGTTTAAACACCACACAATGAAAGGTGGAATGACCTCCTCCTGATTTGCAGTGCAAACAGAACTGATGGGATGATTAAAAGGGACATCAGCGGCAGATTAAGGCAGAATCCTTGGTATCCAGGGCCCGTGATTAGAGCAGGATAATGAAGCTGCAATAAGTGTGTGAGCAGCAGATCAAGATCCCAGGCAGCTGCAGACTGCCAGGGTGGCATCAATGGAGGAGTGCCCAGAATTGTTGTGGCTCCCCAGTTTTCCCTTTGGAAACCTCCATAGATTTGTTCTGAATGTTTTTGTGTTTTGTTTTTGTTTGTTTATTGTTTAGTTGGGTTTTTTGTTTTGGTTTTGGTTTTTTGTGGGGTTTTTTTGGGGTGTTTTTTTGTTTGCTTTGTTCTTTTTTGTTGGTTTTTTTGGTTTTTTTTGGGGGGGTTTGTTCCTTTTTTCTTCTTCATGGTGAGATCAGAGTGATGGTGGATCAGAGCCCAACGCAGGAGTTTGGGTTAGAGCAGAAAATGGGATTTTAGGTGCTTGCTGCAGTACAATCTGTAGCAGTGGGGAGATGCCCTGCCAGAGCAGTGTCCCAGACTCTGCTCTCCTGTCATGGATTTGATCCTTCTGGAGTAACGAGGAGAGATGTAAATTTGGTTTGCAGAATTAGTCTAAAAATGTGGTAGTCATACTGAGGGAAAGTGCATTGTATACTTAGCTAGAAGGTGTTTGTTTTAACATGGCTGTACTAAATAATTTCTGAAATCACTCATCAAACAGGAGCTCAGTATGATGGAGGAAAAAGTTTGGTTTAAGTAACAACACACTTCTATCATGCTTATACTTGTGATGAGAGACAGAAATGAAATAATCACTTAAATTTATCTTTATGCTTTGTTTCAGTGTACACCTTTAGTTCTATAGTCCAAGTGATACCCTTGCATCTAAGCTAATCTATCTTAAAACTGGTTTTCTAAATGCTCACTGAAGTTGCAACATATTTCACTTAACTAAACTTGTGTGTGTTGGAATGGCTGTGCTGCATTTTTCCTGCTGGCTCTGCTAGCACTGACAGAGGTCAGTTTGACTTTTTGCCCAGTACTTACGTCAGAAGCCAGTATATAAAATGGGTTTATGAAATTTGATTTGTACATCTTGTATTCGCTGCCCAAATCTAGGAATTGATGTCTAGAGAAAATAAGCAGCACAAAACACTCCTAGATTTTGGGCACTGAATATGGAACCTGGAAGGA
The DNA here is from genome assembly GCF_003957555.1 of Calypte anna. NCBI lineage: Eukaryota > Metazoa > Chordata > Aves > Apodiformes > Trochilidae > Calypte > Calypte anna. Next base: position 14,568,775 of record NC_044258.1, read on the forward strand.
ACACCTTGAAAAATTCTATTCTTACTCTTAATTTTTTTTTTTTTTTAAGCATACAGCAAGGAAAGTAGCATTTTATGGAGAGCAGAATGTTTTTCTCTATAAATGGATGTTTAATATAGAACTAAGGTTATAAATCACACTAAGTCAAAGTGTTTTTTACCCACTGATGGAAGAATGAGAAGTAGGAGCCAAACATGGTTAAAAGCTTTCTTTTTTTTTCTTTTTTAATTCCCCTTTCAGGTGATTTTTTTTGTTTTGTTTTTTGTCAGAAGTTATTGTGTGTTTAAAAGGAAATATACAATGGAAACTAGAATTGTAAACCCAAGAAAACTGGCAGCTAGACTATGGGCCAAGTGAAGCTTTTTAATTTTTTTTTTTTAAAGCTCTCGAAGAGATTTAAAATATCAATACTCATTTTATCAGGAAGTCCTGTGTGCTTTGTTAGTCTGCATATATAATTCTTGTTCAATTGCCTGTCCAGTAGCACACAAGCTGTTTGTGTTTTCCCAAATTCATACTTACCAGATACCCCTGTCACTAAGCAGAGGCATCCTTTGCTGAGATGCTGTCTCTTTTTACAGCTTACAACCTCTCTGCACAGCCCTTTTCCTTAGGGTCACAAACATGTTGCAAGAATGTAAAGATATTTAGGAAGGAGTTTTATCTGTTAATGCTTCACACTGAATGCAGCTTGCATTTTAGGTCAGATTCTATCCATTGCTGTGGGATCAAGGAAGACTTTCTGCTTTGTCCAAAGCCAAAACTTACAACTTTGTGTTTTGTTTTGTTTTGTTTTTAATAAAGACCAAAACCCAAACAAAAAAATCCTTCCCCCAAACTTGAGTTAAGAGCCATGTTACACAGGCATAATATTTGAAATACCAGTTTGTGTTGTAAAGAAATTACGACAAAAAAAAAAGTTTTTCTTTCAAGAGTCATGTGAAGGGAAAAAAAAAACCCTGTTCAAAAACTAAACACCTGGAGATTATTATATTTTTTAATGTTTTCATGTTGAGTCAGAGTTAATGGCAAGTGGGAACCTTAGCAGATTGGCAGCTGATCAGTAGAATTTATCATTATAATATGCTTAGTGTAATAAGCATGGTGGTCGTGATTATTTGGTGACAGTTTGTGTAGTAATTTTTCCATTAAAAGACTGTGTCAGTCTGTCAGAAAATGCATTCATTAGATCAAATATGCTGTGCTTAACATATGTCTGGTTTCAAAAAATAATATTAGTTTTCTCTAATAAGATGAAACAGGCATAGTCTTGGGATAGTTTACAAAACAGACCTTAAGCAGTTTTCACTTAATACTTATTTCATTAAAAGTCTGAAGCATTAAATATAAGCAAATCCTGTTAATAACCCTACCTCTACTTGAACATAAGTCAGTGCAAAACAGGACCAGGCAGTTATAAAAAATTAGCTGAAAAGTCTTTTGATTTTGCTGAACTGCACAAGTAATGACTCAGAAGAGTGAATGAAGGTTTCACAGACTTAGTGGTACCAAATCCCTTTCAGAAATTGTCCCAAAAATCTAGAGAAAGCTGATCTGGCCTAAGTTTGTTTGTGATTATTTTGTGTTATTTTTTGTTTCAAATCGTATATCTAGACTAGAATTCTTTCTGACAGGCAGGCAGTAATCTTGTTGTGTCATGAGCCATATTTCTCCTAGGTTAATTCTTTTGCTCATCATCAGTTTAAAACACTTTCTTTTTATATATTAACTCACTTGTATTTAGGCTGAAGCCACTTGTATTTAGCTGATGCTGTGAAACGTTAATGCAAATTCATGCAGTAACATCTCTGTTTAGTACCAGAACAGTAACAGCTAAATTTGCCAAAAAAAAGTGTTCATATCTTTTGGATTAATAGCTCAGATTAATATTTTGTCCAGTTTATTCCTAATGAGCAGACTCAAGGAATTACTCAATCTTATTCTATCCCCTTTCTCTCTTCCAAGTTTTCTTCAAGGAAGTAACACATTCTCTTACTAAAAAAAAAAACCTAAAAAAATCAAAACAGCTCCCAAAGATTGCATTAGTCATCCACTGATTTTATTAGAGATTATTTGTAGCTGTGATAAGAACTTGGACTTTGAATTTTCTTAATATACAGAAGGTGGAAGAGTATTGAGCAATTTTTCTCATTATCTCACTGGGTAATCTCCCAGGGTGTAGCATCGCTGAACTAATGGCCCTGAAATAGGAAAGTTATCAGAGCTGCTCAGGGATTTTTGCCATTGCTATAAAAAGACTTTTGGCAATAAGCAGGATGTCATATTAGAAGCCCAACCATTTACCAGAACATCAATATGCTAACATTTACAAACACTTCTGTGGTTCTGGTTCTAGAAAACTAGGCAGATGATTTTGAACATCACAGATAACTAATCCTTCTAAACACTGTAATTTTAAAGAAGTTGTTTGTTGAGACTGGTGTTCAGTTACTGTATTTGCTATGTATTTCTGTTGGTCATTTCACCTGACCTCTCAGAACGTTTTGGTAAATACTAATTAAGAAGTGATTACTCTCTTGCTGAAGGTTCTTGGTAGCTTGTGCCCATTTTGTAGTGAAACAGAAACATGCATCAGTCTCAAAGATACCTTCTTGACTGGGAATTTTCTTCTCTAAGCTCTGTGCAATTTTTTTTCTCTCCCTCTCTTTTTTTTTTTTTTTTTTTTTTTTTTCTTGAGCTACTGAACCTATTTAAAATGTTGCTTCCACACCTGCCTAAGAAACTAACTTGCCAGATGTTAGATTCCTGTGTCTCCCTCTTGTGCTTGCTTGATTTTTTTTTTCCCTTGGTTATTACTGTTGCCCCCTGTTAGAGTCCTGCTTGCAGAAACTGAGCAGTGGGTGATGTGCCTGGTGACACTGGTGCAGAGCTGGTGGCTTCCAGCTCTGACTGGAGTCCTGGTTGGTCATCATCTGGGTGGCATGTGATTGCTGTGTTTAGGACTGTGGGCAAAATAGGTTATATAAACAGAACATGGATGTATAAATTTACATTTTCCATAGCATTACAGACCTCTGCACATTAGACAGATTACAGACCTCTGCATTAGACTTCACTTTCAGTCTTGGCTGTTGTTGCTGTAGCTTCATGAGTATCTTGCTCCTTTCACAGTTTTAGTAAATTTAAGTAAAAATCTGTAGTCTAATCCTGGAATGGATTGATTGATTTGATTGATTGATTGATTAGCAGAGAAAGGGTTGTTACCTGTTGGGAACAAAGGTGCCTTTCTACTCCCCTGATGGAGCTGCTAATTTCTTAGATTTGTGGTTTGCCTATACCTGATTGCCAGAAATGTCTCTTAAGCAGGTGTTAATTACCCAGATCATTCAAGTATCAGCTGATCACTTAACATGTCCTGTGTAGGCAGAGCTGGGTGCTCCCTGAAGTGGTCATGTGTTTCGTGACTGAGAATTTATTGTCATGAAGCAAAAGTTAAAATGTGAGCTCCAATATAATTTTGACCCTTAGAAAACATGCTTACAGATAATGATCTTTTGAGGAGATCTGTTATTTAAGCTTGGCCTTGAGGACAGTGGAGTCTGCTGCGTGCATCTGAGGTCTTAGTTTGTTTCTCACTTTCTTGTTCTTTAAGATGGAGAGAGAGTAGGGGGTGAGTGTTATTAAAAGCAGAGCTTTAGTGATTGAGGAATGTAGATCCCAAAGTGAAGAGGCTCCCATAACCTACTGGGGACCAGAGATGAATGGAGCCTCATGGATTACAGTGAGGCTTGGATCCTCTATGCTCTGTGTGGGGCCAGAGGCCTTCTAGCCAACGAAGGAAAAATGTTAATGTAAAATGACAACATGAAATATTTAAGAATTGTTTCTGTTTGGGAGCTTAAACCCCCTTTTTTTCCTCCTTTTCAGAAAGAAGACACAGCTCCTCTAGCAAGCCGCCTTTGACTCCTCCCTCCTCTTCAGTATTTTCCCTCATTTCATCTTTCCCTTCAAAAAACAAAGGTAGCAGTGGAAGTGGGAGCAATCGGTCATCCAGTGGAGGTACTAGTGCATCATCATCAAATTCCAAGTTGTTGAAAGCACCCAAAGACAAGCTGCAGATCAGTGGAAACAACAGGTTAATGCATCCGGTACAGCACAGCAAAGTTCCCCACGATAAAATGTGAGTGTGTGTTTTGACAAAGAATTAAATGTGGTTACCTGCATTGATACTGCTTTATCAGCAGACTTTTCTTATGTTTTAGAGGGGTTTTGGCTTAACAGTTAATAATTTTAAACACCTCCAGATCTTTTCCAAAAGCCTATTCAAAGATTCTAGATAAAATCCATGACTATGTTGAACAAGAATTCTTGCATAGCTGCAACTTAATCACTATAAAGAAAGGTAGTTTTTTTTTAGAAGCTCTTAATTATTAGATCTAATCTGCAAATTTTGATCATAAGGGAGTTTTAGTCCTGATTTGGGTGATTTTTGTTGTGCACATGTGAGATTGCACACATGATACTGTGGTTTACTGTCATGGAATGGAGCATTTCTCACTGGGTGTAACAGGCCTATTTCTGTTCCTTTGGTGGTATGGTGTATCTGTGAATTCAGATAATAGTTTCTGAAGTCCCTAATGACATTCTAAAATATTTACCAAGAAAAGAGGACAGAAGATATTATGGACAACATAAAAAATATGAAAATTAAAAAATTAGAATATGAAAACTAGGAATAAAGGGGAAAGGTCTATATTTGAATTGTGAATAGATCAGAGTATCATTGATAACACATTTTAAATAATATTTTTTTTATAATTTATGACTAATTTTCTTCTCCTCCCCTTCTCTTTTTCATAAATAATAGTATGACTCCATCTGTCAAAGTTGAAAAGATTCATCCAAAGATAGATGGTGCCCAACTGAAAGCTGCTGTTGGTCCAACTTGTTCTACTACTGTGAGTTCCTCAATAAAGACTGGCCTTAATTGTCCCTCAATACCAAAGCCACCCTTGCCTTCCCCTGGACAGATACTGAATGGTAAAGGTCTTCTCTCTGTGCCTCCATTTTTGGAAAAGAAACCTGAAGAAAATACAAATAATAGGAAATTTTTACATAAAAGATTGTCAGGTAATTGTTTTCAATTATTATTTGCTGTATTTCTCTTAGTAGTGTGTATATATAGAAATATATATACAGAGAATATATAGAAATAAATCTAAGAAACAAATGAAACGTTTTTATAACACTAGCTTGTAGCTTAGATATATTTTATATATTCCAATTTAAATCTATAACTTGACATACTCTTAAGGGATGCATACATCTCAAGATGTTTTCTTGCTTTCAGAAACCATATAGACCTCAAAGACCTGTTAGTTCTTACATTCCTACAATTTTGGTCTTCAACTGTCTTTACAGATTTTTTCATTCTTTCTGTATGGAAGGTCCAAGTATACATAGAAAACAGAACAACTGGTACCTCAAACTCAAAACGTAAATCCAGTCACTTCTTAACATTTATAAAAACAGTAACTTTGAGTGTGAGTGAATGGGAGAAGAGTTCTTAGCACCAAAACCAACAACAAAAACCTCATCATTTGTCAACATTTATGCTCATGGTGACTGTAATCTCAACATGCAGGATCTCCTCTGGGGTCTCTTATAGCTGTAAATTTCTCCTTGCTCTTTGTAGACTTGAGATTTGTATTTTATCACACCATAAACTGAGAGTACAAAATTTTATTTGTACAATTCTATTGTGTATTTTTATTTGTACATTTGCCTGTCTTACATTTGCAAACAGTTCCCAATGTGGTTGATCTTTATAATGAATATAAATGTTAGTATTTCAAAACGTCTTTAATTTTTCAATACTGTGTACCTTTGACAGAGAGAGAATTTGATCCTGATATATACTGTGGTGTCATTGATGTGGAAACCAGGAAACCTTGTACTAGGTCTTTGACATGCAAGGTAGGATACCTTAATCAGAATAAGTTTATCTAAAATTTTATTTCTGTTTCCTGAGAAACGTGATGGAAAACTACAAATTTTTGCTGTCAGTAATTACCACCATAAATAGTACCTCTTGAAACTTGTTGCCCAAAACCAAGAAGGAATTGGTTTTGAAGTTCAGTTAATTGTTTATTCAGAAACATACTTCTTAAAGTAACCTGGAGATTGGCATTTTTATATAAACCCTTTAAACATGAATGTTGACATGTGACAGATTATGTTACTCTACAGGTAAGTAGTAGGGGCCAGCACATTCTTCTTATTGGGGATAACCTTTGTGTCATGCATAATTAATTTTAACATTCCTTATAACCAGTAAAAGTGTTATTTGTTTATAAAGGAGTTAAATAAATCAAGTTCTTCCCCCTCCCTCATACCCCCTCCTCTCCCCCCCAGAAGTTTCTGGGGCAGATACTTAGGAGGTATTTGTGTAAATGATAATTATCCTTGATGTACCACTCAGAAATGAGTCTTCTGAAAATGCCACAGAATATGCTTGGAGGTCAAATTCTAAATTAGACAATTCATCAAAATTTAAAGCATGATGAAATGACTCAAAATGACTCTGACTCAAAAATCTTGGGAGTCAGAGAGGTATTGCTTTGTCCCAAGGAACTAAAAACGCAGATCCTCTGCAATTGTATAATATTTAGCTATTTTCCTGCAAAGCAGCTGAACTGTCACTAGGGGAAGCATCTGGTAAATAAACCACCTACAGATCAAGGGTAAATGAAGCTGGTACTAACGACCCAGAGGAACTGAACTTGAACATGTTGCCCTTTTGGAATTACAGAGGGGTGGGAATTGTTTTGCTAATAGAGGAGGGGAAAAGCTTCAAGATTTTACAAGAGAACAAAGCAAATCAAGATGTAAAAGAGAATGTAAAAAAGTTTGACAGCAATTTCTTATATCTACGCATAATATACTTTTCAGTGTTGCTATTCATGTCTGAATTATGTGAAAATAATTTTCACCTGCTAACATGAACCCAATCAAATTTTTTATGCCAGAGGAAATGTGTTGTATATGACACTAACAAGTCAGAAAAATAGTTTCCATCTCTTTCACTTTATGAAGAATTTGTGCCATATATTGCATCTTATTATGTGCAGCGTTCAGGGCACTTAAAATACTCCTGAGTTCTGTCAGGCTGTGGATTCTGCTGCTGTATTTATTTTCACTCCTTCATATCTATTTGATTGCTTTAGTTTACAAGGAGTGTATCAGTATGTAGAAAGAAGCAAAAGTTATTTTATAAGTATTTTTAAGTCTTTCATTGAAAGTCTGATACTGTGTTAAATATTTTCATGAGCAAAAGTAAATATTTGGAATTTTTATCTGTGCAGTAGTTGGCAATTAAAATACCAATGTAAAAATTATTTTCAATTCTAATCTTGGCCTTCTAAGAATTCTGATAATTTCTTCTAAAAAAAAAAAAATAAAAAGCTTTTTACTCGGTTGCTGGGTTTTGTTATTTTGTATCAGACAGGGATGTACCCATCCACAAAGCAGTTAAAAAAGTTATTATCCGAGTTATTCTTCCTTTTGTTTGCTAAACCCTGGGTGTGATGGTTTTCTCTCTTCTAGAGCTCTAGGCACAAGTTTTGCATGTTTTATTTCTACTCATCTAATAGCCCAGGATTAATGATTTATTCATGCTTTTGCAGACACATTCCTTAACCCAGCGGAGGGCTGTACAGGGTCGAAGAAAACGATTTGATGTGTTATTAGCTGAGCACAAAAGCAAAACCAGGGAAAAGGAACTTCTTCGACATTCGGATCATCATCAGCAGATGCCCCCTCTCAGGGAACCACATCCCTCACCTACTAAAACTTCCCAGGAGCTGCACCAAAATTCTCATGGAGTTACTCTTACAGAAGCAAAGCCTTTATTACCTAATAAACCCAAACCTCACCCTCCCAGTCTTCCAAGGTAAGAAAAATCTGCAGATCTGATTGTATGAAGTTAATACTGTTAGACTTGTCAGGTGGATTGTTAAAGAGTGATAGGGATCTGGGAGATGGGGCAGTGTTTTTGCTCTAGGCCTGGTGAGTGTTGGCAATTAGCAATTCCATGCTGAGCTGTAACTCATAGCAAGTAGAGGCTGGTGTTTGAAATAGTAAAAGTTGACTTGCATCAATGAAAGCAATTCACTAGTGATGTGGCAGTGCTGCTTTTCCAGGGGTTCCAAACCTTCTGTGCTTCCTCTCAGTATATGTGTTATAAAACTGTAGAAAATACCAGGAATCTGTTAATGTCATTTCCTTTTGCCAGTAATAATAACCACTTAAACTTGGAATTTTTAACTAGACTTATTTCAGTAAGAACTTTCTGCTTGCCTTGCCCAGGCCTCCAGGCTGTCCAGCCCAGCACAGTGGAAATGCCCCAAGTGAGTCTCTTTCTGTCCACGAGTCCCCTCACCCTCCCTTGCCTGCAGCTGAGCCAGCATCTCGGTTATCCAGTGATGAGGGAGAATGTGATGAAAAAGAAGAACCTGTTGAAAAACTGGATTGTCATTATTCAGGTCATCATCCTCAACCAGCCGCTGTACGTTTCAAGTAAAAGTTAACGCGGGTCTCTCAAGGGCTCTCCACTTGTAAACAAAATTACTTGAGGGTGGTTTTGTAGTGGGTATTTGACTTCTATTTTTTTCTAGATTTTAAGAAAAATATTTGCTGCCTAGTAGGCAGGTGGTTTTGTATTGAGTATGTGATTTCTAATATTTTCTAGATTTTCAGAAAAATATTTGCTGGCAGGTTTAATTGTAATTGCAAAGTAAATGTGTTTGGACCTCACTTCCTCAGTCCAAAAGACATAAAAATGCCAAAATACCAAAGATTCAATTGGTAACTGCTCTAAGGGGCCTTGGCTTTGGTATAGGGACATGTAAACAGTGCCTTTTGGGTGAGATTTTGTTATCAGACTTCTACACACACTTCCACATATTTTTTACTCAAGGTGCCAATCATCATAATAAAGGTAGCAGAAATGAATTGTTTTAATGTTTAAATCTTGACAAAAGCTTGTTGTCTAACTAAAATCACAAGCTTTATTGCCTACCTTGTATATCAAACAATGTCCTGTTTTTAAAACCGACTACAATTAGGTAGCTGATAGCTTTTCAGAAAGACCTGTTACACATATGTATATTGTTCTTATACAAACACACACTTCTGTCATTCACTGTTTAATCAAAGGGATTCAATTTTGACTGCTGCTTTTTGTCATAAGTATGGGAGTGTCAGATGGGAAGAAAATGATCCAAATATATCAAGGCCAATAATTTAACCTTGTTGTTATAGCAAAGAAGCAAAAATTCTAATTTATTTTAATATATATTTTGCAATATTTATTTGTAAACAAGTACAATTCAGAGAATTGTTGCCAGAAGTAGAAAACATGGATAAAAATCTGTCTTTTCAGTTTTGCACATTTGGTAGTCGGCAAATTGGAAGAGGTTACTACGTGTTTGACAAGCGGTGGAACCACATGCGATGTGCACTTGACTTCATGTTGGAGAAGCATCTGAATTCACAGATGTGGAAGTGAGTAGAAATGAAAGAATTCTTGCTGCTCTTGGTATTTGTAGAAATACATGAAGCCTATGATTCTAGTCAAAGAACAGTCATCTTGCATTCAGATTAACCTCATTAAAGTCTATGCTTTAGAATTTTTTTGCAGTGATTTACTAAAATGTTTTAGTGGCATTAATCAACCTCAACAGGCAATTGTTTGTGTTGATACCTGGCTGATAAACCAGGTATTCTGAAGCATGGTAGCTATGTAGGTTTTTGCTTGTTTTTCTGTTCACCTGCAGGAAAATTCCTCCAGCATCCAGTAGTAACACAGCCTCAGTTCGTGCACCACATCGGACAAACTCAGCACCTGCTTCCCAGTATGGTGTCAGTGCAGCAGGTTTCCTCTTGCCCACCACGGTTATGTCATCCCCAGCACTGGTATCTCCTTCCTGTGTGTCCCTGAATAACAAATCGGTACCATCACACGGAACCACACTGAACGCCAACCCTGCTGCTCTGGGTGCCGTGGATCCCGTCTGCAGTATGCAATCAAGACAAGTGTCTTCATCCCCTTCAACACCTACAGTGCTTTCCTCTGTACCTTCACCTATGCCCGGCAAACCTCAGAAAATCAAATCCAGCAAATCTTTTAAACCTAAGGAATCTCCTGCTGGCAGTGGCACCTGTAACAGCAGCGGCAGCGTCGGTAGCAGCGGCGGCTCAGGAAAGAAGCGCAAAAACAGTTCCGCACTGCTCGCACCTTCCCATTCCACTGAGTCCTTTAGGAAAAACTGTGTGGTTAACTCTGGAAACTCCGGGACCTCCTTTCATCCCTCGGTGACAGCTTCGTCCCACAGCGTTGGCCTCAACTGTTTGACTAGCAAAGCTAACTCTGTTAGCCTCAAACACGACCAATCAGGGAGGGGTCCTCCGACTGGAAGCCCTGCAGAATCGATAAAGAGAATGAGTGTGATGATGAACAGCAGCGACTCCACGCTCTCCTTAGGGCCGTTCGTTCATCAGTCCAGCGACCTGACTGTAAATTCACACAGCAGTTTTCCACATTCACATACTTCCCTTGACAAATTAATAGGAAAGAAAAGAAAGTGCTCACCTGGTTCAAGCAGCATCAACAACAACAACAGCAGCAGCAGCAGCAGCAAATCAAACAAAGTTGCCAAATTGACGTCGGTGAACAATGTTCATGCAAAACACACTGGTGCAATCCCAGGGACGCAAGGACTGATGAACAATTCTCTTCTTCATCAGGTAGGAATTTTTACCTAGACCTAAGACAATGTGCACATCTCTTCACGTGCTTATATTACAAGTTTTTTAATTATCAGTAGCCAAGTCTCTTTGGTCTCTTTTGCCAGACAACTTTCAACAAGACAAGAGGGCATGGTCTTAAGTTGTGCCAGGGGAAGTTTAGGTTAGATATTAGAAAGAATTTCTTTATGGAGAGGGTGATCAGACATTGGAATGAGCTGCCCAGGGAAGTAGTGGATTCTCCATCCCTGGAGATATTTAAAAAGAGCCTGGATGTGGCACTCAGTGCCATGGTCTAGCAACTGCAACGGTGGTTCAAGGGTTGGACTCGATGATCTCTGAGGTCCCTTCCAACCCAGCCAATTCTATGATTCTATGATTCTATTCAAGTAAAAGTCCTCTGATTTGTTCACAACTCATTTTGAGCATTTTTATCGTATATTTACACAAGATTTTTATAAACATTCCCTAACTAGCTTTTTTTTTTTTTTATGTAACCTTAAATATGTCATTCTGAGTTCCTTCTGTTGCCTTTGAATTGCTCTCATGTGAAATTCAGTCCTCACATTTTAAAAAAATAATATGAAAAGTAAATTTTGAGAACCAGCCATGGAGCTGAGCTGTACGTCTCAGCCTGACGTCTTCTTTCTGTGTCAATGATAAACATTCTACAAAGTGGAGCACAATAATGGGATAACAGAACTGTGATACTGTGATAAAATAAGCCTATTATCTCAAGGTGTCATTGGCTAACTTTTTAGTAATAACAAGATTAAATGCTAGAGATAAGATAGAAACATTTTTAATCAGTAAAGGAAACAGATTTACCATAAAGGAAGCAGATGTCATGAATACATAAAATCCCATTTTTAAATTTACTTTGAGTGTTCTTTTTTCTCAACAAAACTTGGTAAGTAGTGTACTGGGAGAGAAATTTTTTGAGAAATTAAGGATGAGAGATAATTTAGATAGTAGTAGATCAGACTTCTTAATAAAACTATTCAAATTGGCTTGGAGGATCAATTGGATGGGTAAAAATAATTTGATATAGCTCCAGGAGAGCATAGAAGGTGCAATTTCAGACAGTAGCTGTAGAACTGGAGTTTTTGAGATTGAAACCTGTCAGGGTTTAACACTGGCCCAGCAATTAAACCAAATGAGAGAGGCTCTCTATCAGTCCCCCTCCCCTCCCTGATAAAGAAAGGAGACAGAATAAGGGAGAGAGACTTCTGGGTTGGAAACTAAACTACACAACTTTAATGAAACAGTAATTATAAACAGGAAAAAATTACTAAATATATACAAATATACAAGGACATTGATGCCACATTCCTCCCTCCTCTCCCCCAATAACTCTCACGTCACCACCGAGGCTGCAGGGCAGCCCTGGGAAAGTCCAGGCTGGAATCCTGAGGTCAGCAGCAGTTGGGAGCTGGAGGCAGGAGCACACAGATTCAGGCTGGAATGGGTCAGGACCACAGGCAGAGGAATGGATGCAGTCCTCCCAGGATGCCAAAGCAAACAGGGACAGGTGAAGGAGGGGAAGCAGGAAAGGGTTTGATCCTTGTGGTCTCTCAAATTTATACTGAGTATGAGGTGTATGGGATGGAATACTCTGTTTGGTCAATTTTGGTCATTTATCTTGTCCATTCCTCCCAAAAGGAGGGCTTCAGGTGTGACCTCTTTACTCCTTTTCTCCTTCTGGAGGGCAAAATGTTCTTCAGAACTGAGCAGTGTCCATGGATCTGCACCAGTCTCCAGCTGTAACTATAAACATTGACAAACCTTGAGAAACTTTTTATTTCCTCTGGTGCTAATAACCATCAGTCTGTGAATCTGGAGAGCTAGGAGATCAGTAACAGCTTTTTCAGAATGGTTTCTGAATTTTCAGTTTCAGGCATAGAGGAAGATTTTCACATTATGTTGTGTTTGTTGTCACAAGAAAACAGTTCAGATGGCTGAATTTATTTTTTTACTTACTTGACGCTTTCTATTTCAACTATGCAATATAAATAAAGGAGAAAGATAATTTGAGTGAATCAAGGAAGGAATTGAAGCTGTTTTAACTTTAAAGAACTTTAGCTTTAGAATTGTCTCAAAAAGTCTCAAACAAGCCAGGTGCATGTAAGTGGTGTTGCATTGTGCTTGCTGATTCTCCCCAAAATAACTCTTGTTTTTCAGCAAATGTTTTTTAAGGGCATCTGCAGTAGCAGCTTGGCTCAGTTATCCTCTTTCTTTTGCTTTCTCAAAAGCCAAAGGCACGTCCCTGATAGCTGAATGCACCATGGTGAGGAATGAACTGGACAATTTTCACTACAAGCAAAACCTCCATCTGGATTTTTTTGGACTCCAAGATGCCTTGAGTTTTCCCAACTTCCCATGGTCCTCAGGTGTGGAAATCTACTGGACTGTCACTTAAACAAGGAATTTCCCTGAAGCCATGTCTGTAGCAGCGAATATACTAGAAATGGACACTGGATTGAAGTTCAGCCACATAATTGCTCTTATCAGTGTTAACAGTGGTCTGGACTGTTTGCTACAAACCTGTGAGATTTTCCTTACAGGAGTTCATCATCTTGCCACTATTTGACATAGATTGTTTTCGGGGGGGAAATAAACGTTACTGTGGACTTATTTTTATACTGATGGTGTCTTTTGTAGGTGGTAGCTAAGCAGACAGACACCCTCAATGGAGAGGACCCCGTGACAAGGGGAGAAAATGTGTGAGGCACAATAGAAAGAAGCCCTCAAGAAGGGAATATGGCTTTAGTGTTTTTATAGCAATGTTCCTTTAATGGAATATAAAATAGCACAACTCAAGAAATAGTCTGTTTTGCCCAGCCTTTTGCAAGTAATTTGGGATAAGAAGCTATCAGGAGTTTAAAACAAAAAACAAAAAACCACAACCAAACCAAACCCAACAAAAACCCAGAAAAACTTGTTTGAGGCCATAGCTCAGAAAACAAGTATAAAAATGTTTGCATGATACAAAACCTGTTTATTCTTCTGAATAGGATTTGATTGCAGAAGAAACTAAGAGTTAATTCTAATAAAAAAAAAAAATCCCAAAACATCAAATAGACAAAGGCAAATAACCTCTAAAACCATATGCCCAAAGATTGTATTTATTGACCTATGCTGTATACCACAGGCCTTTGTTATTAAAAAAAACCCACAAAACTGTATTGGTCAAATTAGGCTGGATTTGCCTTCCAGACAGTCAAAACAGCCCTTTAAAAATATTTAAATATTTTCTAAAAAACCCATGAAACTCAGTTTCTTTATGTGTTGTTTGTATGACTATATTGTTAGCATTATACTTTCAATCAGATTTTTTTCCAAATTCTGGCATTAACACCAATTTGACAGCAGAGTTCATGGTGAAGCTCAGATGTCTGCATCACAGCCATCCCATGCCCAGGCTTTATGAATAAAAGGGTTTGACACAGTTTTATAGAGTCCAGTCAATTTTTATGAACTATTTTGTTTGGCTTCAAAAACACCTCAAAACTGAGTTTTGCTAAAGGGCTTGTTGTATAATGATTTGATTTGTCTGGATGTTTTAAAGTTTTTTAAACATCAGGTAAAGTCTCAAAACTCTAATGATACTTTTATTATGGGGCAAAGCAAAGGAAAACGAATTCCTAACCAAGAAAATATTTTTTTCTGCCTTAAAAGGGGCACCAGCTATTGCTGAGAAGAGACAATCTGAGCCTGTCCAAGTGTTCGTGTAGCCCAGCCTTCTCCCCAGTTCTGGTGGCAAGTTGTACATCAGGGAATCCAAAGCCACTCTGAGTAGCAGTTGCTTGGTTGTTTACCTAATGATGCTTTCAGTTTAACCTGAACTTGCTACAAGAATCATTGTTACACAGCAAAACAACAAGAAGCCTCTATGCAGACACTTTAGCTTGGAATTGATACAAAAGATCGCATTGAGAAAGTGAAGTACTGGAGATGTTTATTATGCAAACTTTAAAAAAAAAATTAAAAAAAAATAGTCAGCTTTTCAGGAACAAAAGGATTTGTGTTTAGCGAGATGCCCTGTTTGAAAGGATTGTTAGAACTGCGATTGGTTTAACATAAAAAGGAACCAAAGTGATAACTCCACCAAGAGCAATCAAAGAGTATGAAATCCTGCACATTTGGAGTGAAATCCACAGCTCTGAAGTCCCCGGGGCAGAGCTTCCACTTCAGGATAGCATCAGTCACAAGTGCAATTTGACTCTTGATAGACACCAAGGTAAAAAGAAACAAAATTTGGCAAGAATGGATGCTAGCGAGTTTGTGATCCAACTCTCCTCTGTTTTGTTTTATTTTGTTTTGTTTTAAAGGTTCTGTTGATCTGAAAGCATAAATGGCAAATTCGTGCTCCTTCAGTAGCTGCAGACACATTAAAAAGTGAATTTCTGATTGCTGCTGGTGCAGAGCCAGTGTCTGTGGTCACCTGCGTCGTGTGGTCCTTAAGCCATTGGGAATAAGGAGTTAGAACAAATTCTGTCTGCCCTTGAGCATAAACCTGCTTCAATATTATGTTTTAGATCTTGGTTATAAGCAGAACATTGTTCCTGAAGCTTTTTATTGTCACGTAGTTCTTACTGTAAATAATTAAGGAAGCTTAAAAATTAATTTTTCCTCGCAAAATTGAATTTGCAGTGGCTGGGTTGTTTCTAGACAGATTTTTGGTATTAATTTAAGAGATACAGTTTTTATAGTCTTTCCAACTTCTCGTTATGACTCCTGCAGTTTTCTTAACCTAAAAAATTGCTGCAATGATGAACAAAGAATTATACAAGAAAAAAAAAACAAACATACTTTTGTATCTTTATTTTGGAATTTCTTGTTCTATTATAAATATTGAAGTATCCCTATTTCAGAAGACATATTTTGTTAATTGATTGTACATATTTAAATATGTATTTTTGCACAGGTCTTTTTTTCTTATATCCAGTTTTGGTACAATTGAGATCATCTAGTATTTATTTATTAATTAATTAAAAAAAAAAAAGGCAAAAAAAAAAAAACAACAAAAAAGCAAATACCTTTTTATAATTTGAAGTGGTTCACTGCCAAGCCAATAGTTAACATGCCTACTTTGCAACTTAAGGGATGCCTCTGTTTTGTGAAAGCTGTGTCCCTTGTCACCTCTTGGGAGTGGATACACACAAACTATGGCCCAGGTCCTGCAGCTGGGTTCTGCCAGCACAGGACTGGAGCCAAACTGGTCAATGTGGCATTGCTTATCAGTTGCCCGATTCCCAGAAGACTACATTTAGTTAAGTGACACACTGCTTCTCTTTTTTTGTTTGTTTGTTTTTGTTTTGTTTTGTTTGTTTGGGGGGGTTTTTTTGTTTCTTTTTTTGTTTCTTTTTTTTTTTTTTCAGTGTTCGTGTGTGTGTGTGCGTGGCGCATCCGTGTGGGTCTCATGTGGTTTAAAACTAATGGAAAAAACTGAAAGTGCCTGATATAAACTAGTTTTAAGCTTGGACTGTTTAGACAGCTTCTCCTTAAAAGACTTGAATGTTCAGTTGAAATTTTGGAGCTTGCTTTTTCCACCTGTGTGTGTGTGTGTGTGTGTGTGTGTGTACGTGTATGCACACACACACATATATAGATACGTTTTCTGAAATTAATGAGATGGATTGACAAAAGAAAGGAAATGATGCTGGTAACTTTTGTACATCTTTTAATTAGAATACCTTGTGTTGGAACAATCCTGTTGATAACTTGTATTTAATACAATGCCAAGGGTTTGAACTATGGTTTTAACCAGTGGTTTATTTAACTCTCATTTTGGAAAAGGGGAGGGGTATTAATAAATGAAATAATTAAGAAAAAACATTCAGAATAGTTGATATTCCAGGAAAGCAAAACAAAACAAGTAAGTACCTCTTAAAACCATTTAAAAAAAAAAAAAAAATGTGATTTCCACATGACATTTCTAAGGCAGTTGTCTTCCTGTAAGAGTTCTCTTGCCAAGGAATCTCTCTCTCGTCTTTTACTCATTCTGTCTTGGAGGAGGGAATTGGGCTTAGGAAGATTCTTAAATGTTTCACTGTTCAGCAGAAAATAATCATTTTTACCTTTTGTGCAAGATATTTTACGTTTTAAAGATAATTTTAAAATGAGCACTACATAATGTCAATGTGAATGTAGGCCTTGAAAGCATCTTGCTCAGTGTTGAGCCTGGTTCTAAAAGCAATCTCCTGTGTAAAATGTGTGAATAGTTTGATAATTTGTATACATAATCAAGAGCATCTGATCAGCTGAACTCTGTGTTGGCTGCTGTATAGTACATGAACAAATGTCATGGGATAGAAAAATTACTTTGGATATTTAAAAGAAAAATAAATATATAGTCTATTTGTTTTGTAACAAGTTTCTGTAAATAAAATAATTTATACTATTTATAAGAAAAAGTTGTGCTTTGCTTCATGAAAAGATTAGTTTGTTGAACAAACATGTTACTAAACAAGGCAATAAAAATTAGGACTTTTCAATAAATGAGGTTGGTTGCATGGAATACATTATATGTTTCTGCTTCATTATGAAATCATTCACCATTAAAGGAAAACATTACCTGTATCGGTGCCTATGTGAACTAATTTCAGAGAATTGGATGTGGTCAAATTCTGTCCCTGTAGCTCAGCAGGAGCAGCTGCAGTCTGCCCAGCAGGGGTGGCTCTTCACCTGCTGCCAGGGTTTGGTACCTGGCTGTGAGAGTGCCTGCATCAGCTCTGCAGAGCTTTTCCCATGCAAAGGATGTTTTGTTAATTAAGGTTCATGCTTTATTGTTTTCTAAATAGAATGACAAGAAGCAGCTTTTGCAACCTCAAATGCAGTATGTTGAATGATTGGAGGGTGGGGGGTGTTAATTATGTTTTCTTAAAAAAAACCCCATCTTCTGTGTTTTCACAGTTTAAAAGATCCAGTGTGTGAATCCAGCAGGTTAAATGCTCCTGCAGGCTTTTCACTGCATGTGGTTCAGGACTTGAGTGGTGGATGAGTTCTGAGGTTTGTGAAATTGGTAAAACTCCTGCTAGTGGGATAGGAATTCATCATTAAATCCATGGCAATGCTTACCTTATTCTATCTCCCTCTCTTTTTTTTTTACCTCGTAAAACACTAAGAACAGAGTTTCCCTTAGTACTTGCAATAAATACTGCAAGATATAAATGTCAGGTGGGAGGCAGGTTCTGCTTTGCTGTTGCAGAATGGACACTTCAAATTTTTATATATTTATCTTTTCTATTGACTAAAATAATTTGAGGTTGGTTTTTTTTCTCACCTTCCTGCAAATGTCTTTCTTTTCTAGTAGGAATTTCTAATTTCTGCTCCACCCTATAAACTGTTGGCACCGGAGTTGGTTGTGCTGGGCTGTACGAGTGGCAGCAACACGGGACAGGAGCCCACCAAGCAGAGCAGAGCTCCCTTTGTCATCACCTTCAGGCAAGTTTGTGACTCAAGCTGTCTGCTTCAAAACTGAAGGGTTAATTCTGCATTTAAACTTATTTTAAATAGGGTCTGTGTCCTCTAAAACTAGAGAGGAAGAGGGGGGGGGGAAGTTGTATTAATCTCGTGTAGCCCTGAGCTCTTTGAGGTACGTCAGAGCTCTGCAGGTTTGCTGTGTCCTCCCTCTCTCCTTGCTGGATTGAGCACCACTGGTGGCACCTACACCTCAGGGCAGAGAGCAGAGCAGAGCTGCTGGGGGGTTCCTTCCTTCTCCCAGTGACACCCATCAGTTCTGTGAAGGGTTTTGTCATGGGAAACACCCACTCACCCAGTCAGTGCAGCCTTCCCTGGTCTGCATGGAGAGCAGTTTTTCCTCCTGTCACTGATTGTCTCAAAGGCAAATATTCCAGTTTGTGCTTGGGGGGAGCTACTCGGTGCTGCATGAGTTTGAACCCAACAGTGTGTGTGTGATGCACATCCCTGTGTCTGAGGTTCTGAGCACCTTTGGGTTACAAATGGCAGATTGTGACGAGTCCTTCGAACCTGAGGGTGACAGCCTCCTCTTGCTGCAGGTTTGTTGGGCTCAGAGGCTACATAAAAAACTCCCTTTGGTAGAAAAAAATCCCTGAATGCCAGTCCTGCACCCACAGCCCATGCAGAGCTGGCCCTGTGCCCCCCACACCCGGTGCCTTTACAGTGTGGCTGCTGTGCCTTAAGCCAGCTACTGACACAACCAATACAAGGGCTGGCAATTGGCTTTATTTAAATGCAAATTCCTGTTGGTTCATTATTATCGCATTCTGCTGCAACAAATAAACACACGTGGCTTGTGGGATTCATCCTGGGACTCTTAATTTGACTGAATGCTTTCCTCAGTGCTTTGGCTGAGAGGGCTGCATTAGCTGCTGGATTTGTTCCTAACAAGCAGCATGGGATCTTTGTCGTGGAAAAGCAGCATATGCTTGTTTGGGTTTTGTTGGGGTTTTTTTTTTTTGTTTGTTTGTTTTCTGGACCACCAAACCTCAGGGGTATCAAAAAACCCTGCATCTTTTCTGAAGTTTTTCAGACTAACCTGGAGTCAAACTTTATTGACAAAGGATGAAGAGCAGCCTGAGAACTGCATTCAAAAAGCCTTGTACAAGGCCATGGGGAATGACTGGAATTGACATCTGTAGTCAGCTGGGTACAAAACTTCCTTCAGTACCAGCAGGGATAGTTTGTTGCTGCTCTCCAGGACAGTACTGGAAGTTTTCTTTGTCCTCCATTTTGCAGTGGAGCTCCCTCCCTTCACCTGTGTCCCTGTCCACAGCAGGTGGCTTTTTTCTAAAGCAAGTGCCTTGTCTCTTGTCTGCAAGACTGGACCTTAAACTCTTCAGTGAGAGAAGAAAGGGAGCCTTTGGGCAGCCAGCAGGTGAGCCAGAGAATGTTTGCACATAAACTGCATTTCAACCATTTTGTAGCAGAGCTTTACTGAGCAAACCCTCAAACACCCTTGCCCTTCCCTCTTGCATGTCACAGCTTAATGGCAGTGAATGTGTTGCTGAGTGAGGTGGAAAGTGTCTCCCTGGCCTGGCTGCATCTCAAAGTCTGTCTCTGATTCTGGTTACCTTGTTGCCAGTATGAAGTCACCCTCCCAAAGTGAAATTGGAGAATGGCATTAGTTCAAGGAACTGCACAAGCTTAAATTACAAGAGAGAATGTACAACTTTGGCATGTGGACTATAAATCCAGGGAAAGGTGTCAAGACTGAGGCATGAACTGTGTCTGGAGTGCCACTCACAATCAGAATTAAATTAGATGGGAATAATGAGATGAAATAAACCAAAGGTAAATCATGAGACAGTGAGCATTAACTTGAAATTCCTTCAAGGTTTGAAGGAAACAGAAATCCTTCTGTTCATTTGACATAGATATTGGAAGCAGACAGTTAAGAAAGAACAGGAAAAATTATGCCCTTGGTCAGCACAAGGCCTGACCATCCTGGACCCCTCTTTGGAAAAAGATTCTGTATCAGGTGGCTATTTTATTTCTTTTTTTTTTTTTTTCTTTTCTTTCTCTAGGACAGGGATGCAATCAGCTGCTCTGGCTATCCTGGTGCATCCAGCTGTGGATTTCAGGAGGTGCTGCTTTTGCCTACAGCTGTGCAGAATCTTATCCCACCGTTTGGGATGGCAGAGAGGCCAAACTTCTGTGCAAAGCCTTCAGATAATTCAGGTAAAATTGCTGTGACTCTTCCCTGCCAGGTCTTGGCCTGAAAAGCTTTGTTAAGGAGCTCTGCTGGTTCTTCCAAGCACTTTGTAGGACAGGCAGACATCAGAAAACAAGCAAGGCAAGTCAGGGGCTTTGCTCTGGTAGGGTCTGTGCACTGATGTCATGAACAGTCTGTTTTTTTCCATGCACCTGAGGTTCTGACATGCTTGGCTCTCATGGGATGATAGTGATGGTTACCATAAAAAAGTGAAAGCTCTAAAAATACCTTAAGGTACACCAAGTTTAGTAATGCATTCATTTTCCTCCCAAATAGACACTTCTGGCCTTTTTTAATGTTGCTTTTACCTACATTAAAGAGCAGGAAGATTTCTCTGCAGTTCATGAAGCTTTCCTTCAGTTGCTGGTTTTCTCAGGCAAGTTTCTGTTCCCTTCAGCTTCCAATTCAAAATGTATTTGGTGATGCATAAACTGACAGGAACTACTGAGATTTATTTCACAAATAAATTATTTCACAAAGCTTTGATACAGTTAATTAAAGGCCAGCTGAAACACAAATATGTTGGAAAGGAAAATTCATCTTTGCACCAGAAATTAATTTACCCCAGGTGAGTGAAGTCTATGGCCCACACCCTCTGTAGTGTGGCCTTTGATAGACTTAAGGTGTGCATCTATGAAAGGGGAAAAAGGAAGCCAGAACTAAAGTCATCTTAGCCAGCTGTACTTTATCTGATATGGAACAGATCTAAAAAACCTGAGAGATTACTGCAGCTCTGAAAAGTCTCAATATTGACCTAAATTAATTTAGAACTTTTTAAGAAGTAAAATTTAGAAATACAGTCTCAGTAGCTGACTACATGGTAAACAAATCAGGGCCCTCTCTTTTATTATTTTCACTTTACTATAGAGAGTGAAAATCAGAATTTTCTTCTAATCAGTACTGTCTGAAATCTAAATCTTTGAACTCTAGATAGCTACTCTAAATAGCTACTTTTTGGGGATTTAAAAAAAAAAACCCAACAAAACAAAACCTAAAAACCCACAAAAACAAACAAAACCATCCCAACCCTCCCCCCTACTCCTCCAAAAAAAACCCAAAGCAGAAAAACATAATGGCTTTAAATAAGTAGTAAAAGAAAATAAAAAATCCTTAGGTTGTATTCTGGGTTGCAAAACAGTTAGCAGAGAATACTAATGGACCCTCAACACTTCTGCTGAGTCTCACCCCAGCAGGGGAAGTGATTCACAGGCAGGAGATCCTCTGTGATCTCCCAGTAAGAGGAAGGGGCATGTGAAATTCCATGCTGTCCTAGTGCTGCTCAGGAACTTCCAAATGTCAGGATCATTCTGTGGGTACATCTCCCTGTTGGTGTTTAGTTTGGGCATTAGAGTGACAATGAGTACAGACAGCACGTGGATTCTGTTGCTAAGTGCAGTGGCATCAAACAGTCTCACAGAACTAAGTTGCAGACTTTCTTTGGGAGGAAAAAAGAAACCCCAAGCTGCGTAAACAGCTGCTGCTGCAGGCCCTGCTATGGCCAGAAGCCATGTGTCATCAGTATGGCAGCAGCCTACTTGAAATACTTACTCCTCAGCAGCTGTGAAGAAAGAAATTGTAACCCCCCTGCAGCATTTGATCAGTTGTGTCAAACTGCAACAGGATCTTCTGCCCTTCCTCCCATCATTTTGACATCTGCAAGTCTGACAGAGGAAGTCACTGCAAAGGTAACACTTTGTTAATCTGCTTTCTCTTCAGCAGCTCACAAAAGCAGAGACTGCTTCACTTAGAGGTGTTCCCCAACTTACAGTTTTTATGATTATTGCTTCCCCATAGTCATAGAATCATAGAATTGGCTGGGTTGGAAGGGACCTCAGAGATCATCAAGTCCAACCCTTAAACCACTACTGCTGAAGTTATCAGACCATGGCACTGAGTGCCACATCCAGTCTCTTTTTAAATATCTCCAGACACGGAGAATCCACTACTTCCCTGGGCAGCCCATTCCAATGCCTGATCACCCTCTCCATAAAGAAATTCTTTCTAATATCCAACCTAAACCTCCCCTGGCACAACTTGAGACCCTGCCCTCTTGTCTTACTGAGAGTTGCCTGGGAAAAGAGCCAACCCCCCCTGGCTCCAACCTCCTTTCAGGGAGTTGTAGAGAGTGATGAGGTCTCCCCTGAGCCTCCTCTTCTCCAGGCTGAACACCCCCAGCTCCCTCAGCCTCTCCTCATAGGGTCATTTTCACCCTTATTCCTTCTGCCTAAGATGTAATCCTCTGGTAACAATCATCCATCCTGCATGGGCAGTGCACAATCTCAACTAAAATTTTTTTGGCTACTTCACTATTATGCAACTGATTTACTTCCCCTTTGATTCAAGTACTTGAAAACCAAGCACAGAATGGCCACTGCTTCTCTCTGTTCACAGATCCTTACCCTGCTCTGCTCTTAAACACTGAACACTGTTTACCCAGTCAAGGAAAGGAACAAAGATAATTACGAGATCATCAACTGTATCATACATTTAATAAATGAGCTGGGATTCATACACCAAAACAGAACATTGTGTACATAATGAAGTGGAAAGTAAAAACACTACCTCTCTCTAGTATTTTTTTACCTACAGTATACCAAGTTATACAATATATTTATAGGTTACTTCCAAAATGTTTTAAACATCTAAATTTTGCATTCCCTCTCGTTAAAAAAATTACATATTAATTACTCTGGAAAGTTTTTGAACTCTGTTTAGCAGCAAATCTCCTTTCTTGATGGTTTCTTGGTACTGCCAGTTCTTGCTATCAGGCCTAGAAATTGTGTGTGGGGAAAAAAAAAGTTTAGAAAGTGAGAATGTTTTACAAAAATTTACATTTCTATAATAAGTGTATCAAAATGTATAGATCAAAAACTATTCCTAGGGATTTATAACATACCTGTTAGTTTCTACAATCTCATTTACTTTGTCTATTTTGCAGTGTAATCTCCCAGCTGCAATAAATCTTGAGAGCTCCCTAAGTAAAGAAAAAAGAAGTTGGGTTAAATCATGTTAAATCATGTTAAATCATGTTAAATCATGTTAAATCATGTTAAATCATGGCATTGCAGAGCCAGCAGCACTTCTGAAACAACAGCCTGTATGTTCCCATATGGTGTCTGGTGCATCCTCATCCTATTAAAGCTTGGACATTTCATACAGGAATCATCATTCCAGCTGATCTGAATGCAAAGTGTCTGAGTATTTTCCTTTCAGGCCAAAGTGTCACACTTGAGTTGGTGAAATTTTTCACAGTGTGATTACAGACTCAAAGGCAGCAGTCATGTACTGTGCCTACCCAGAATAATATAGGTAAGAAAAATACAGGTAAGTTATCTTTATGCCAGTCTATACATTAGGAGAGTTCCCTGCTCTCTAGGACCTCTACATATGCTGCTTTCTTATTTTATTATTATTTTGCTTGATCAACTGGTGGCCTACAGCATGATACTGATGGTAGAAGAAAATACTCCTCTGGTTAACAGTAAAACAGGTTACAACTAGTAATAAATCAGTGGGAGGCATAAGAACTAGTATGACTTTAAAGCATTTACCTTTCAACTGAAGGGATTTGGTTTCTCTTGAAACACTTATTAATGCATTTCTGAATACTTCAAGCAGTATTTGTATTTCTGTAATACTTAATGTTAGAAAATCTGAAAGTTTTCTATGAAAGAAGAATGACTCTTGTGGAGGCATTTTAAAGCAAGCATTTCATGCACATAGAGTAAAATTAGTTTCTCAGTTCATGCAAGTTCTCACTGTGCTAAAGATGTGTTGGGTTTACACTAGAGAAGAATTCCAAATTGAGACTGCAGCATGCCTCTGATTTAAAAAAACATCAGATCCTGTCCACATACCAGAAATCAAGCAAAACTAAATAAGGACACTTGTAGGGCACATAAAGCATGCAGATGCCCAGAGCTGTAAGTTATGTTTTTGCATAGTTGTGAACTAAGTCATCCTCAAATCCTAAGTTTCATAGCTCATGGGGGTCAATAGATGCAGCAGTGTAAGGAACCAAATTATTAATAAAAGACTAAATGGGCATTTAGAGTGAAAGAGATTCTGCAAAAGTTGTCATGAGAGGTTGCAATCAAATTATTTTCTTTACTGAAACATGAAGTTGATTTAACTTCAGCCAAGCTCTTCCACAGAAACCTAGCTCAAAATGTTTAGAGTCCCAAGTAGAACAAAGACTTTTATTCACAATGGGATCATTACAAATAACTAAAAGCTGTGAAGTGAGATCTTTATGAATTTAAGAAGCTGAATAACTTACTGATCTATGAATTCTACACTGACTCCAAATGCTTCTGCCATGTATCCTAATGTCAGTGACCTGTAAGACTCCAGGAGCTGGCTGTAGGCATGAATTCTCATTTCCCGTACATAGTATCGATAGTGAGGTGCAAACAGCCAGTCCTTCTTCATCTCCTGCTCTACAATAGCTGAAAAGAAAAACAAGAAAGAAAACGAGCCAGTAACCCCTAAGAAATGTAAAGTATCAGTTAGGTAAATAAAACACATAACACCAGTTAATAAGTAATCAGAGTGGGCATGACTGTACTGTACTCGTGCAGACTTCGTGGGACCTGCAAGTGCACAGCAGCACCTGGTGTGGGCAAACGAGCAGCTCTTGAAGAAATATTTGTTACCCAAGACACATCCTCACCCAAAGCCAGGCAAGGAAATAACCGTAACTTTCTGGTAATAGCTTTTAAATTAGTTACTAGGGTTTCCAGTACTGAAGTAACTTTTTCTCCTAACAGCACTGCTCTCAGGTAGCAATAAATCCATCAACAAAAAAATGTTGCCTCATCAGAGCTCATCTTCCACAAAATGAAGTTATTTTTTGCTGTTTTTCTAAGTGTTTTATTTCCTTTTGTAGCTCACAGAAGGAAAACAAGCCATCAGAGCTGGTGAGAGTAAGTTTTCTGAGCAGCTTTTCTTCAGAGCTACCCTTTTACACAGAAGCCAGAGCAGAAAGCCAGTGGAACAACAACAACTTTTCATGAGGTTTCTTTTGCAGGTCGAGATTTCAGAGTCTTCAGACTACAAGTCCTGCAACTTCTTTCAAAGATAAAAACCTTTCCCATCTGATCTGGCTCTTCAGGTAAGACAGTGCCCCCTCCACAGCCTTTTGAAAATGCTTTTCCCCCTGTTCAGATGGGACCTTTCAAGAAGCTCACTGTGTGCAAAGATTGGTTGGTTTGGTTGTTTTAAAAGTCAAGCAATCAAAGTAGGAAAAATTTTAGGTCACTGTTTAAAAAAGAAATACTTTTTTTTTCCTGCATCAAGTAGCTCTAGCTACTGCAAAAAATTGTGTATGACCTGAAAGAAATAACTGAAGCACCTGAAGCAGGGTTGTAGGAAAACCCAGAGCCTTACCTAACGACTGGAAGAAGGCTGAGTAACGGCACTCGTACAGGGAGAAGAGGTACTGCCTTACTGCTGGCAGGCTGTGCAACACTTCCAGGATCTCTGCTCCTTTGATAACCTGAAACCAACAAAAAAACCCACCTTTAAACACCCTGTCAGCCTGGGGAGAAAACAGGCTGAAGAAAGGCTGTGCCAGTGTTCTCATCTGCTCTCCCTACCTTCTCCCTCAGGTCAGGCCTGTCCAAGGCAATCATGCTGACATAGACCGTGTAGGTTACAAACGTTTTGTAATCCATGAGTTCATAGGATGTAAAGGTTGAAACTGTATCAAGGAAGAGCTCGGCTGCTTGTTTGAAGTCCCGAATAGCTACACAGTAGAGGCCCTGGTACACTTTGAGACGATTTCTCCTGTCCCAGTCTCCTCCTTCTTCTATTAGACTTGAAATGGAACAAAAGGAAATATTTACTTAAGTAAATGTGTGATGGAGAAAACTGTATGAAACACGTGGAGTAAATCAGCTGGTACTGTGTGATTAGGGAAAGGGTAATCCATGTTACAGCTCTTGAAACAGCCCAGGTTTTGTACACCTGAGAGGTAGGAAAGTGGCTTCCCTGGGACAGGAGAGCCAGAACTGACAGGAAATGTTCAGAGCCTCTGGAGTTGTGACAAGAGTGTTGGGACGTGCAGGCAGACACTGCTCTCAGCCTCAGCTGTGGCAATGTATTTCCATTGCCTCTGCTGCTAAAATCCAAGCCTGGCAGCCAGCAGCACGGGGAAACATGTGAAGTTGTCACTTTTCAAAAATTGTATTAACATGAAATTGATGTGGTTAAAAGCAGGAGGACAGGTGAAGATAAAAACTGCTGAGAAGGTAACACAAAAAAAAAATCAATTGTTCAAGGAATAGGGTAACTGGAAAGGTTCTGCACTGTAGCATTGTGGCACCACCAGAGAATGTAAAGATGCTACAGGAACCACTGAAGTTCCAGGTGTTGAGAGCATGGAGACACTGAGAGTAGCTGTAGGAAGGAGGGAAGGCAGCTGAGGCAAAGCACACTGTGCTCCTGCATCCCGAGGAGAAGCTGGCACTTCAGAGAGCCAGCTGGGCAGCAATCCTGCACTGTGTTTTGCCACACCAGCTACCCACACCCTCAGCTGTTTGTCTTCCAACAGCTATGGAACAGAAAAGTGGAAACCAAGGGGTTGGCTACAAATTAAAATCATGCCAGCTGGTAGCCAACAGCTGACAAACAATCCTAAACCTTTCTTTTCTCTTCCCCCTCATTAAAAAAAAAATAAAAATCCAGGAAGAGGCAGATCCCTAGCACAAGCCAACACCCACCCCTCACTCTGTGACTCTCCCAGCCAGTTGTAGTCACATTTCTTTCCACTCCTTTTGTCACAGGGTGTCTCAAAAGTGCTTGAGTGCATTCAAACAACCCAAGCAGTACCTTTTTGCCTTTTCAATGTTCCGTGTGATGAGGTCATTATCCATGTAGAACAGCCCAATCCTCAGGAGGTAGAACACGATATCCAGACGATGCCCCAGAGCCACAGTTTTGTCGTAAGTCTTGCGGAAGGCGGTGAGAGCTCCCTCCTGGCAAAGAGAGGATTTCCCACTGTCAGAACCCCAAAAGCACCCAGAACACTTCCAAAGTGTGGTAAGTGCAGACATCTTGCCTTCCTCTGATGGCTGTGTCTTTGTGAAGTTCCCCACAGCACTCTAGCATCAAGTGTTTTGGGTAATCTTAAAGAATTGTAGTTTAAATCGAGCTGAAAGAGCTGCTCTTCTCTGATCCTTTAAATCTAAGGACTAGGGAAAGCTGCTCCAGAACCTGACATTAAGCTGCACTTTGTAAGTAGATTAGAAAAGTGTTAAGATAGAAGGTAAGTGAAAAAAAACACACCTGGAAATGGAAAAAACCCCTTTTACTTTTTCAAGAAAAAAAAGTTTTCTGTTATGGCCTGCTTGCTTGTTTTGTTTGGTTGGGTTTTTTTGTTTGTTTGTTTTGGGGTTTTTTTGTGTGGGTGGGTTTTGTTTGTTTGTTTTCATTTTGTTTTGTTTTGTTTGTTTTCTAGAAAATCTGAATTTCAGCAACACCCTCCCCTATGTCCCCACACACGTCTGAGTTGTGTCACAGAGAAAATGCACCTTAAGTCACCCAGCACTGACTGGAACCTGCCTAGCTCAGAGGATGACAGTGCAGTGTTGGTAACACGAGTCCATAAAGCCTCTGCCATGCACCAACCTTGTCCCCAATCCTGCACAGGTACTCAGCTTTGGCCATCATTGCATCCCTGATTTCACTCTCCCCCAGGATCTTTTCTGCATCTTCTAATTCATTGTCCAGACGTTTCAATTCTTCCTCGTTGGCTTTCTTCATTTTGTTCAGCAGCTCTGTGTCCACTTGCCATTCCAGAGACTTGCAGAGTGCTTCATAGTAAGGAGCCATATCTGGAAGAGAATCAGAAGGGCTTCTGTAATTAATTGCTGCAACAAGTGCTCCTAGAGCAGGGCACTGAAGGACAGCACCACTGCCTCCCTCCTGTGATCAGGTACATAACTCTACAGAGCCAGTGTTGCACCAGGCTCTGCCTTTCACACTTTTTCCCCCTTTTTTTATCACTGTTCTTTGACACCCCCCTACCTGCACCTTCTCCTCACTTTACCCAGCAGTGATGCTCAGCTCATGCCTCTCAAAACACCACCACGCTGCCACAGTGCCCTGGGGAACCGAACCACCCCTCTGACACCTCCGAACCTCTCCCTACCCCCACCTGCCCCAAATCCCCCGCCCCACACCCCCGTCCCCCGGAGCCCTCGGGGTTCCCTCCATCCCCCGGGGGGTGGGAACTGATGCTCCCCCCAACACCGACAGTCAGACCCAGCCCTTCTAACCAGACAGACAGACAGACAGAGCCACCCCTCCTCCCCGGGGCAGGGCCTCAGGGCCGCACTCACTGTGCAGCCGCACGGCCGCCATCAGCTCCTCCCGAGCGGCGGGGTCGGGAGCGCGGGGACGGAGGCTGAGGAGGAAGCGGAGCTGAGCGATGCGGAGATCGGGGTTCTTGGGCAGACCCTCTTCCTCCAGGTTCTCCAGCGGCATGGCGGCGGGACACGACCGGACCGGACAGGTCCAGGGGCTGCGCGGCTCCGGTTCGGACAGCGGCGGTGAGGAGGAGGAGGAGGAGGAGGAGGCGGCGCGGCCCAGTGACTCAGCCGCGACGGGCGGAAACGGCGGCGAGCTTCCGGAGTGACAACGCCCCCTGCCGCCCCGGGGGTGTGTGTGTCTGGTGAGGGTGCGGGAGGCGGCGCGCATGCGCGGGGTGGAGCGCGGCTTCCCCAGGGAGGGTGGGGTGAGAGAGAAGGGAACCGAACCGAACCGAACCGATGGACACGGGCACCTCCTGCCCTGCCGGGGCTGCTCCCAGCCTGGGTTCAGGCAGTGCCCGGGAGGCAGCAGCCACAGCTTGGCTGGGACACCCGGGGCAGGGGTCCCGGCGCCTTCCCAGGGGGGGATTTATTCCTCATGTCTGACCTAAATCTCCCCTCTTTAAGCTTAAAACCCTCCCTGCCGCTCCCTCTCCTTATTAAAAGTCCCTCCCCAGCTTTCCCGTGGCCCCGTCAGGTGCTGGGAGGTGCTCCCGGAGCCTTCCTGGTTTGGTTGGGTGATGGGTTCGGATTGTGGTGTTGGGGCAGGAGTTGGACCGGGTGGTCCCGGCGTCTCTTCCAACCCCAACATCCTCTGGTTTTCCAGGCTGAACACCCCAGCTCGGCACAGCAGAGCAGCTCCAGCCCTCTGAGGGCTTTCATGGCCACCCCTGGGGTCACTCCATGAGTTCCGTGTTCTCCCCACGTTTGGGGGCTCTGGAACTGGGTTTTTAAGCACAATGCTTTATTTTTGCTGGCACCTCTATTCCAGGGTTGTGTTTTTCATCAAGGAGAAACTGTTCCCTCAGCTGTCTCAGCACAGGGTATTCCTTTGCCTTCTTTACACGGAGTGTGAGTTATGCACTGCAGGGATTGGTCTCACCAGAGGGGGACAGTCCCCTCCCTTGTCCTGCTGGACACCCTGCGTTTGAGGAAGCCCAGGAAAAGGTTGGGTTTCTGGGCACCAAGCACACTGGAGGCTCATGTTGAGCTTCTTGGCAGCCAACACCCCTGAGTCCTGCTCCTCAGCACTGTTCTCAACCCAACAACCCCAAGTCCTTCTTGACTGTTCTCAGCCCAACACCCCCAAGTCCTTTTCCTCAGGACTGTTTTCAACCCAACAACCCCAAGTCCTGCTCCTTAGGACTGTTCTCAACCCAACACCCTGAGTCCTCCTCAGGGCTGTTCTCAACCCAACAACCCCAAGTCCTTCTCGACTGTTTTCAACCCAACACCCCCAAGTCCTTCTCCTCAGAACTATTCTCAACCCGACACCCCAAAGTCCATCTCAGAACTGTTCTTAACCCAACAACCCCAAGTCCTTCTCCTCAGAACTGTTCTTAACCCAACACCCTGAGTCCTTCTCCTCAGGGCTGTTCTTAACCCAACACCCCCAAGTCCTTCTTGACAGTTCTCAACCCAACACCCCAAGTCCTGCTCCTCAGGGCTGTTCTCAGCCCATTTTCCCTATAGGAATGGGAACACCCTGTGGGGTACAGGGGCTGCAGAGGCACAGTGTCAGCTACAGGGGCTGTGCTCCCCTGCTCCTCCAGGTTGTTTTCCTCGTTTGGTTTTTTTTTAGCTTTTCCCGGTGTTTGATGCTCCCCATGCCAGGGCAGGGAGAGTCACTTGAAAGGGATTTTGGCTTTTGCTGTGGGAAAAAAAAATTTACAGGAAATGTAGGTTTGTAGCCTTCATTGTTGCAGAAAAAAAGCAGACGTGTGTTACCCAAAAACCTGCCCGCAGCTCAAACAAGCAGATGGCAAATAAAATGGGGGGGTTAAAAAACCATATTTAGTTATATCTTATCTGGGTTTGGGGGTAGAGTCTCTCCTGACTTCAGGCCCACATTGCCACATACTTCTCATTAGCTTTAATTAACACTTCTGAATTTCCCCTGGGGTTGGATCGTGCCACCCCCTTGGCACTGCTGACCCAGGGTGCACCCCTGGGCAGATGGCACTGTGATGGGTAACTTCTATCTGTCACCTCCCCTGTCCCCCCTCTGTCCTGCTTTAGTTTTTGGGTTTAAATGACGTCTTTTGCTGGAATTGGGTTTTAAGCACAACACTTTTTTTGCTGGCACCTCTATTCCAGGGTTGTGTTTTTCCTCAAGGTCATGGGAGAAACTGTTCCCTCAACTGCTTCAGCACAGGGTATTCCTTTGCCTTCTTTACATGGGGTATGAATTATTTAGAAGGTTGCTGGAAGTAACTATTTGCTGAAGGTTTTTTTTTTTTTTTTTTGAGAAGCACTAATATTTATTATGTTGCTTCTGATTATTTTTCCTTCATTTAAATCATTGGCTTGTAGCTTTAGTGTTTTAGAATAAAGGAGAATTTTAGTATAGGTTGGGCAGCTCCTTTGTTTCTTTAGGAGCAGCCTCTTTTTTATGTCTTCCATTTCTTTTTGAGCTGCAATCTCTTTTGTATTGATTGTGTGATAAGGAATTGCTTTGATGCTTTGCAGAGAGCTGCACACAGATCTTTCTCAGCAGTGTTTATGTTGCTTGCTTGTTGGCCTTTGCATTTCCTCAGAGCCATGTTAATTAGGGTTTTTTTATGACGTACTTTCAGGCTTCTTGCATATTTTTCTTTTGAATCTCATCCCCAGCTCTACTCCTTGAGCAGTGTGCTCTGGGCTGCAGAATGCTCTTTATTCTTAGCCTGCCTTGTTCAGGAAGAAATGGACAGTTGGGTTTTTTTCTGCTAAGTAAAGCTGATGTTTCACACACTCAGGCACTGCACACATGGGTGAGTGTTATTCCTGTGAGCAAAACTGAAGAAAAAAAACAAACAAACCAAACAAAATCTTCTCCAACATCCAGTTTTTGCAGCCTGTCCTACCAGCTCTGGGTGGAAGGTGGAAAGTTTGTGCATCTCCCTTGTAAGCAGATAACCTGGCTGTCACCTTAGCCCTTTTCCTAATCCCTAGTGCAGACTGGTTTGCAACTACAGCTGGAGTTCTGCCTCTCCCAGGACTCCCAGAATTTCTAACCATTTTAGCCCTGACCATTCTTACTGACCATAGGAACATCCCCACCCTGTTAATTTTGCTGTGTCTTTGGCATCTGAAGTTCATTGTGGCAGCAAAAGCCACAGTTTCATTATGTGCTGTGGGAGAAAAAGTTTGTCATTCTCCCTTTTCTTGATTTGCCACTTTTTAATTGGCCCTCAAATAAGTTGCTAGGTGTGAGCTTGGCAAGGGAGCTGAGTTTTAATTTTCCTGGGTTTGGCTATTGCTAAAATACTTTGTTTTGTTTGTAAGCATATGAAACACTAGTTAATTTTAAAAATGCAGCATTTATTGCCTGTATCTGCCCACATTTTCATATTTATGTCTAAGCAATAGTTGGGAACAAGGGAGCTGGCTACATACATGTGATGCTCCCTGCTTAACATGAAAGGAAGTCCAGAGAGAATATTTATTTTTCAAATAGTTATATGAAGAAATAAAGCCTCGTGCTGACCATCATTCTCACATGGCCTCACAGCATTCCAAAGGATCCAAATGAATAAAAATTAGTTTATTTTTTTTTTCCAGAGTAGACCTTGAATGATTGCTTCCTTCTCTTCAAGATGCAGCAGGGCTCCTGCAGTGGCTCTTGGTGACAGAGATGCTGCTCCTGTACTACAAAAGTGCTGGTATGGACATGCTGCAGGTTGTTTTAATGGCACAATATACTCTGGCTTTCTGGCCAGAGTACTCTATTATGTATTATAATATTATTATATATTACAATATTATACTCTATTACATATTGTACTCAGAGTACAATATTCTCTGTCTGTCCCTCCTCAACACCTCCCCACAGCTCTGCACCTTCCTGCTCACCAACCTCAGAAGTGGTTCTGGTGGTGGCATCCTCTGCCTGGTGCTGGTTTGGGAGCAGAATGGGTTTTCCAGCCCCTCTAGCCCTGCAGTCAAGCTTAAAAATAGGAAAATGCAATTGTGTTTGTTACTGCTTTGCTCTCCACTGTTGCCTTTCATGCACATGGAGGGGTTCAGTTGCTCCTTGCTGTTCCTGGCTTGACACATCCCACAGGGTCAGTATTCCCACAGTTCCAGGTAGTACTAACACCCCAGCTAGTGCTCACCCTTTTTATCCTCATTTTTGCAGCCCTGGGAGGCCACAGGTGGAGCTCTAAGTGCAAATACAGATTTCCAGACCTACACCTTCCCTAGTAATACCTGTTCCTAAATGCCACCCACAACCAGGTGGCTCCCTGTCCCAGTGCATCAGGATTCTCTCCATCATGTCCTGGTCAATCCCTTCACTTGTGCCGTGTCCAGAGAGACCCACGGGCTGCAGCACCTCTGACTGCAGCTCAGTAGCCACAAGGTGACAGTGTTTCAGAGCAATAACTCTGCTGCTCTCTCTCACTGCTGGCTCTTTGCTTTGCTGTTTCCCACCAGCCTGCAAAGTGAAAGCCCCTCTGCTAGGAAAAGTCTCCCCTGTTTTTCCCTTGGTGGAAAATGCTGGGTTTGGCAGGCTGTGGGCTTTAATGGGTTCTGGGCCAGGACCATTGGGCTCTTTGTTTACAGCTCGTGGCTCTCTAAGGGGTGTGTAAGAAAGGGATGGGTCAGGGGTATGGACAGGCTGAGAGTTGGGATTCTTCAGCCTGGGGAGAAGAAGGCTCCTGGGAGAGTTAATAGCAGCCTTCCAATACCTGAAGGGGACCTACAGCTGGGGAGGGACTTTTTACAGGGGTGTGTAGCTGCAGTACAAAGGGCAATGGCCTTAAACTAGAGCAGGGTAGGTTTAGGTTAGACATGAGGAAGATTTTCTTACCTGTGCAGGTGATGGAACACTGGAACAAGTTGCTTAGAGAGGTGATGGAGGCCACATCCGTGGAGACGTTCAAGGTCAGGCTTGGTGGAGCTCTGGGTAACCTGAGACAGTTAAAGATGACCCTGCTCCCTGCAGGGAGGTCAGACTAGATAACCTTTAAAAGTCCCTTCCAACCCAGCACATTCTGTGATTTTTGTGGTGCTAGAATGCATTCAGGAAAAGCTCCCCTCACCTCAGGGTACCTTCCACTTGTGCTCTGCTTTCCTCTCCCAGGAGGTCCTGTGGCACTACCTGGCTGTCTTGGGCTTCTGAAGCAGAAGCTTCACTACCTGGCTTCCTTTGCCAGCAGATCAGGATCCATAGCAGGGCCCTGGATCAGCCCCAAGTGCTAGGAAAGGCTTTGCTGGGAGCTGGCTGGTGTGTCTGAGCTGAGATGAAGAGCAGTTTGTGCTGTGGGCTCACCTCAGTAACACCAATTACACTTTCTTACCTCACTGTGATCCTCAGGCATCTTCGAGGCATTTGTTTTATTTTCAGGGCTGTTTTAACTTAACTTCAGAAAAGATGGCACTCGGGTCAAGCCTGGCAGCTTCTTCATCCTTCAGTAGTGGATGTGTTGACAGCAATACTCAAGGCTGCACTGCATAAACCTACAAGTGTAAGGCATTGATTTATTCCAAATAAGCTCCCAGAAGTTACCTGTTTTCATAAGTAATTGTTGTTGGCATAGATGTGGCTCTTGTCTCTTGAATTCTGGCTCTCAGAAAATGTGTTCTGTATTAACAAGGAGTGAAAGGCAGAGGGTCAAGCTCTCTGTCAGCACAGCTCTGCTGGCTGGCTGCTGTTAGACAAGCCCTGGCACAAGTCTAAGGACAGTTAGGAAATGCCTATGGAGTGGGATTTCTGTACCCTTCTGACCTCCACGATGTTGTTTTGTCACCCTCTCTGTATTGGTAATTGCCTCTGATCAGCCAGGTATCTGTTCCACAGCAATTAGTGTCTTCTATTTATTTATCTGCACCTTTTCAAATCAATAAAGCCCTCCCCACTGGAGCATTAGAATGCTTTGAAGGGCACTTCACCTAGTCCCCAAATTGAGTCTTTTACAGCACTAAAGTCTGTTAGTCAGAGGGTTCCGACAAGCAGCCACGTTAGGGAGAGGTTATTACCCTGGGAAGACAGAATGAAACCACATCATTAATTAGAGACCTGAAAAGCTATGAATATCTAATGACCATAAGAAATCAAACTGGCAGGTAGGGATGGAACTGTGGGGAGCCTCTTCCTTACCTGGAAGGCCTGGGTGCAGGGGAGGGGGATGGCATGCTGCTGCCTGAGGCTGGATTGATTAAATACCACAGCTTCAGGAAATACTGGGGGAAAACTCTTTTTAGAAGAGGTAAGGATCCCCTGTATTTAGTGCCATGAATTTATACATGAAGAGACAGGTCCTGGGTGCAATGGCTGGAAGGAGGGGTGGAAGGAGATCATTGCCAGCACAGGACAGCAAAAGCCTGTGCCATGTCTGTCCCATCATCAAACCAAGGGACACTGAAAATCTGTAGAGATCCATAGACACAGACAAATGCTTTTTATGCTTGAACATTTTATTTTAGGTTCTGTATTCCATCCTGCCTGTTTTTAATGCTGACTGGTGGATGCAGATGTTGAATGGTCTGTATGAAATGGCAGCCTGTGAGCCTAAATTTCAACAGGAAGTTTATTTACTGCATCCTTTCTCTGAAGTACAGATTTACTTTCAGAAAATTGGTACTCCAGACCAAGTCACTGGTGCATTTGTTTCATGCACAGCAGCAGCACCCAGGACACAACCTGTGTTCCCCTGAGAAACAGAGTGAATATTGTCACTGACTGGTACAGGAGTACCACCCATGGGGTAAGGTCTGCTGGTTTTCAAGGTATCCTACTGCATACAGAAATCCACAAATCTTTATTAGGAATGTCAGCTCCAGCTGTGTGTCTGTATCTGCCTTGGATTTTTAGGTAATTTGTGCTGCAGACTTCCAACACACAACTGCTTTTATTGTATGTGGTTTCTTCTGTTGGACACTTCTCTGCTGACTATGATTACTACCACATCGACTGAAAATACTCCCATGATGTATAATTAACTTTATCTGCTTTGCTGCAATGCCTCTCACTGGCAATTAAACACACTTCAGCTCTTTCACTACATATCTAAGACTTTCAAAAGTGCTGATTATTCTTGCCCAGTCTTGCTGCAAACTGGAAAATTGTTACCTGTCTGCACTTATATACTTTTCCTTGCAACAGCCCCAGTGTGATCAGGATATTGATTATAGTACATATAATGTGATCTTTAAACAAACCATCTATTTGGAATGTGTTGGGGTTTACATGGTAGCAAAAAGATTATTTAAATCCTCAGGTTGTTGGCTGGTTGATGTGATAGTTACCAGTTTATGGAGATAATCTGAAATGGAGAGCAAGGATTTTGAGATCTTTCAGTCCTCTGGGGAGTTACTCCATTTTCCTCCTCCTTAGCTCAGCCTCCTCAGCCTTCCCTGCAGTGCTTCAGTGACTTTTGTCCTCTGATGATTTTTTTTAACCTCTTTTTCTAAGACAATAGCCTCGTGTGATTTTACCCTCAGCCCATCTGTGTTTCTGTGCCCTAATGTGCTTGAACCAAATTTGGTAGATGTCGTGAGCTCTTGATGGTGTCCAGTTCCTTAAAATTACCTGTAGATAAGTTCCAAATTGGAAAGAATCAGCTGTTCTGGCAAACCCACACTGTCCTGCCCTGCAGCTCCTCTGTCCTACTGTCCCATGCCAGCAATGCCTTTTGCTTAGCTGGTGCTTAGGGAACGTGGCCAGCAGGGACTGCTGTCTGGCCATCACAGGGTACATGGAGAGATGGGAAATATTTATGGGAACAAGGCAGATAGGAAGGAAGAACTGGAAGCATTGCTGTGGTAGGGACAAAGTGGGGACAAGGGATATGAGGTCAGTGGGACAGCAGCCTTCATCCCTGAGTGATGAGGCAGCCCCCATAATTACAAATATTGATGTGTTTTCCACAGCTCCTTTTCAAACATGCAACCTCATTTTAAAATTTATTTTCATTCTTTCTAACCACGAGTTGCTTCCCCATCATGCAAACAAAAGTGCTCAGCTTCTACTGAGATCTTGTAGCAAACCAGACACACATTTATTAACCAAGGGAAGTGGTGTTGGCTGCAAGCACCAGCGTGACATTTTAACATTGTGTTACCTTTTAAAACAAACCCAGTGGTGGAGTGGACACAGTCTGAACTTCCTGCTGATTTCAAGGGGCAAAGACTCCAGTGTGCCTGGAGAGCATTTACCAAATGCCCATCGACTTGAACATTAATTTAGCTGAAGAATCAGCTCTTGCTTCCTCCTCCTGAGTGCTCTGTGAGTCCCAGAGTGAGTGGGGTTTGAGGGCAGACACTTGCAGTGCCGTGCTGTACTGCCCCAATGCCAAGCCCCCTGAGTGTTGCACTTACACTAATGGGCAGGTTGCTAGCCTGAGAAACTTCAACCTGGGTGAAAATAACTGGATTGATACTGTAGGGGGTTTTGTGTCAGTTTTAATTGTGCAGAAAATTCGAATCATCTGGAACTGGGGGTCTATCTCTGCAGTGCTGGAGGGTGCTCCTCAGCTGCTGGAAACTGCTTTGCTTCTGCACAGAGGTGTCTGAGTGACTTTGGGAGGCAGAGAACTGTGATGCCCCAGTACCTCCAATACCTTTTTTTTTTTTTTTTTTTTCCCATCCAGAATACTAACCTTGTTTTCCCAGAATAGGAATACCCTTCATCCTGTAGAGGTGAAGAGAACTCTCCAGATGATTTACATCACATCTTGAGATCAAACCTTCAAAGGTCAGAAGGAGGGGCCTTAAGCAAGGCAAGTGTGATTTAGCCCTCTATAAATGCTAGTTTTATTAGTGGTATTACAGCAGTGTCTGTAACTTTTGGTTGTATATTTAAGCTTCTTCAGCTGAGATTTGACATTATGGAGTAAAAAAACCTGTGTAATTAGTTCCTTTTGGTATCTTTCTGTGCTGTAAACACTCAGAAGTAAAGAGACCTGTACCTCTACGTTTTTTTCATAAATACCCCATCTCTTGCTCTCTGTACTTTTATTTTTTCATGCGTCACCTCCTCTGGTAAATGAGATGGTTCTCCCATTGTTGACTCCTTTTGGGGTGCAATTTGAGTTTCTGATCATTATTTGTTACATAGTGTGGGTATTACCAGCTTCTAAAACCTCCCCTGGCATGAACCCAGTGTGGTGCTAGAGCACTTCTCAGGTACCCACCCCTTATCAAACCTTTTCATCTCACCTGCTGAGGTGAACACCTTGGCAGTTACTAGATCATGAATATCATTTGCTATTGTGGGATTATTCCTATTTATTCAATGCTTATTCCAATGTGACATAAATAATGGAGCAGGATGATCCTGGCCCCAGCCAGCAGTGTGTGCTGGTGCGGGAGGCAGTGTAAATTCTGCTGCTTCTTGCATCCTCCAGCTGGAATTTTCCATTACAGCTCCAGTCTTCCCTCTCTAACATAAATGGCTTTTTCATGTTTTCCTAGTGCATGACAGCACCTCTATGTTTCATGCCCATTCCTCAGTGTTTGCACTGAATCCTGCCTTGCCATTCCCAGCACCATCCCATGGAGGCTGTACCTGTTGCTCTGGCACCCCAACCCCTGCTCCTGTGCTTGAAGCTCATGTGCATCTCCCCACCAGCAATTTTGGCTGAAAGAGTAACCCTGGATGTGCCACCACCTGTCTGGCACAGGGAGGTGTTCCTGACAGCAAAGAAAAAGCACTTTGTGAAAAACAGTTCGCTGCTCTCTTGAGCAGAGACAAAGGTGTCCTGTTTGTGCCCATCAAACACTTGCTATTAATTGCAGAACACCTCCTGGTTCTCTGGAGGCTGCACCCTGCTTTTCCACCCACTGGGGCTCCCTGCAGACACCCTGGGCTTCCTCTTTCATATATTTTCTGATTATTGCAGCTCTTTGTCCCCCATCCATTCTGCTGCTGGGTGGATGGGTCTCCCCCTCTGTGTGTATTTTCTTGTCACAGTCATCCTTGGTCAGATGCTATTTAGACACTGGTCCAACTCATCAAGCAACTTTGTTTCCTGCTCAAGGCTTTGGACTTCAGTCAAATTAACTTGTAAAAAATCTTCACTGATGTAAAAAATCCTCTATTGCAGGAGGTATTTTTTTGTGCTGGCTTCCTTTTTCAGCATGATTTTCTTCAGCAGTGTGTATATATAGTGTATAATTACATATATATGTATACACACTAAATATAGTTATACATATAACTATATATGCACACTATACTGTATATATATATACTCATGCACACGTGTGAGCTATCTATACACCCGTAGGTATGTGTATAATAAAGCTTGCAGGAGTCTTACTTGCATTCATTTTCCTTTTAGAGCTTTTTTCTACTGGAGTTTTTGCTGAGCCATAATTTTCTGTTTTGTCCTTTAAAATCCACTTTCCAAGAACATCTAAAATTACTAAACTATTCAATTGACTTTTAATGTCTAGAACCTTTGCAAAGAAACATTCCTGGAGCAGCTATTTTCAGCTTCCTTTTTCATACTTACTGCTGTTTTTATGTGCTACTTTACTTGTAGTTTCCATGACAATTATCCCCAGAGTAAGAGGCAGCCTTGCCCTTGGTTTCTGTTTTGCAAAACTGCAGAAGTTCGTGCCCAATTTAATTTTTTTATTTTTATATCTCCTGTATGTCCCAGTAGCACTATACAGGTGCTGCAGGATGCCATAATATATAACTGCATTCCTTATGTTGCTGTGGAAATGATTTGGAGGGCAGAGTCACTTCATCCTTGAATGGAGCAGCATATTCTGGATAAAGAAAGAAGCAACATCACCCATGGAAAGACTCATACAAAGGATTAGCTTCTCCTGGGGCAAGGTAACCAACATGAATTCCCAACAGGACAGTGGAGCCAGATTTGGTACCTTCTGGAATGAAAGAGGAGGCTCAAAAGAGCAGATTCTGGCAATCTTTTGCTACATTACCCTTACACTTAGCCTTATTCTCCTTACCTATTCAGTCTGGTACAAATAACTCTGAGCTTTCTGTATGATTTTCTTTCAAGCCCACCAGTACCTCCTCACCATTTTTGTGCACCGTATTTTTCTTTTATTGACTGTTTCCTTCCATTTTCCCATGTGCTGCCTCCTTTCATTCTTACCTCCTCATCTCCTTCCCTCCCACCACCCCCAGCTTCCTCTTCTGAATCCACTTAAGTGTAATCTAAAACACACTGCATGAAAGTGGAAGCCCAGAGAAATATTTGCTCTGGCTCTTGCTAGCACCTTGAGAAGCCAGTGAGCTCTGAGACAGAGGATTCTCAGCCCTGCAGTAAAATGAGCCTTTCCCGTAAGTTTAGAATTTGGCTCTTTCTCACAAGCTCCAGTCAGGATGATTGTCAGCTCAAAAAGTGCCTTTTAACCAAATTCAAAGGAACACATTCAGACCAGATTTTTGAATTTCCACCATGACAAAACTAATTACAATTACCAGACTGTTACTGAAACAGAAAACATTCAGAATGCCACAATATTTGAGGCTGTATTTATAGGAACAAACAGAGAAGATCAGAGAAAAAAAATCCTCAAAGTCTAGAGTGATCATCGTCTTAAACAGTCTTAATTGCTTGTGAGAGAAATGGGAATCAAGAAGTTTGGGAAAGAGAAAGCCATGCAGATAATTCACCTGGAAAATGTGATTTCTTGTAGCAAATGAGCTGTGTGTGGTCCAGTACTGAATTGTCCCAAATCACCAAGGCACCTGCCCAAATGGCACCACTGACTCCACTCAGTGAGGGACCAAGAGGTCCAGTTTGGGGTGGTTGTGGGGTAAGGAATGCCTTTTCTGGCTACTGAGAGCAAACCTTCAAAGTTCCTGAAGTGCTGATTCACCCTTGCAGTTGCTCTTACTCATCTTGGTCAGCTGAAACATGGAGTTTGCAGCTGTGCTGAGTGAATTGCTCTGCTCTACAGGGTAACAAATTGTTCCACTTCTGGGAAAGCCTTTGGGTGATTGCCAGCAGTGTGTGGCCTTCCTTGGGAGGAGGGAGATTTGAGAGTTATTGAGATTGAGCTGTTCTGTGCAGTTTTTTTCTGGTTAGATCAAGAAGTCCACTTCTCCCTCTGGAGGGCTTTTTTAAAGGATAATAAGTTATTTTTAAATAACAGGCTGATCAGGGATTTGATTTGCTCCACTCTCCACTGGAGGCAATCTCCATGGGTGCATTTTGCTCAGCTGATCCTTGCAATATGTGTTGTTCACTGTCAAGTCCAGTGGAATCTGGGTGATATTCCTTATCTTGATATATATCTCTTTAGGACCTGGAGATGCTCAGTTGGGCTCCTCCACATGGAGGTGCCAGGATCCTGATTTGCACTGTGCCTCCCTGTACCTTTTCCCAGTTCCTCCCAGAGAGTGGGATGGGCTATGGAGAAGTCCAATAAGTGGCAGGAGAAATTAGAGGGAAGACCAGACCAGGTAGTAGGATGGACTGTTCAGCCCAAGGGATGTCCAAAGAAATTAGAGGGCAGAAGGCAGTGGAGGGCCAACCCCTGTGTTCACCACCCCACCATGCACTGTACCTTTGTCTCAAAGCCAGGATGGGTTGGGTGGTGGATGTGGAACGAGAAAGAGAAGGGGGAAAGCAGCTGGGCCGGTGAGATGGGCTTGGGAATTGTGGCTGGAGCTGGAACTCCCAACCTGCATCTTTCCACATGTGGTTGGACTTGCTGCAGTGCTCCAGGGATGTGGATTTTGGGAGTGGTCACACCTCACTGCTTCTCAAGCCATGGTGTTTATGGCTGGCTGTGGTTTTGGCACATGGTTCCTGTTTCAGCTTCTCCCCAAACACATGGTTTGGGTATGATGGTTCCCTGCAGCATGTGGGTCTACTCCCAAGGTCCATGGGGTTAGAGGGTGTTGTCACCAGTGGCTTCCCCAGCATCCCTTTCCCATGAGGATGAAGCTGAGGTGAGGCTGCTCTGAGGTCTCTTTATGGCAGCTGATATTTTATTCCAAGTTAGACTAATCATGAAAATGTGCTGGACGCTGGAAGGAGACATCTTGAGTGCACAAAGCAGCTTACAAGCCTGAGAAGAGAGGAGGGAATTTTTCATTTGGCAGGATGACCTGCATAGTGAGCAGTCTTGTTTTTAATAAGCTCACCAAGCTTTCTTAAAAGCCAGGGATCTTTTTTTTTTTTTCCATCCTGAGCACATGAGGCATTTTTATTTCATAATGAATGCATGCTATGTCCAACTTCCAGAAAGCCTTTTCACATAAACATATAGCAAAGACTTTTTCAGATGCTGAAATGACCAGGGTAGAAGTAATTCTGAAACAAAACACTGGAATATTTGCTCTGTGCTCAGAGATTGTGTGGCATCCTGTATTGTCTGCAACAGCACCAGATAATAATCACATGTGCAAGTCTCTCAGACTGGGGCAACAGGGAGAGAAGCCAATCTCTGGATCTCCATAGCAGTGGAAGGAATCTCAGATATTTCTGTTTGTCTGCAGAGCAGCTGGGGACTTCTCAGACATGAATCTAATTAAACATGTTCCTTGCCACTAACACTTCAAGTCCTATTTCTGAGATCTGAATGTCTTTCCAAAATGAAGCCTCAGGAACAGCTCTTTTTTTTTTTAATATCTAAGCCTTGGCAAAATTAAGTTACAGTTATAGACTCAGAGCAAAATTTACTGAATTTAATAATATTGATTGATATTTGGGTATCAGCAGAATGTCATGCATTAATAATAGCTCAATTTAATCCACAGGCCCAAGAGGGCTCCTGGTGGCAATGTGGGCATGGGCATCAGCCAGGCAAGGATGACATTTTTCCTTTTGATATTCCAGGGAATAAATTAATCCGAGGAAAATCCTAGTATGGATGCACTGCAGTTTTCATCCATCTGCCTTTTCTTCCTGCTGTCTTCAATTCCACTCTTAATCCAGCTGATGCCAAGCAGAAGGCTTGCAGGAGGTTGGTCCTGGACTTCAGGTCATGCTCTGTGATGCAATTCAAGTGCAGCCATGGCAAGGTTTGTCAGCCAAACCACGTACTTCAAGACCATCTACTACAACTGGAAAAACCAGATAAGCTTTCAGTTCTGTAAGCTCTTCCATGGGTCTCTTAATGCAGAGTTATTTGTCTGTGCTCCTCAGATAGTTTGATTTATGTTCATTTGCATTTATCAAGCATAGCGAAACCCAGTGAATTCTCCTGATATGTTTTCACTCTCATAAGAAACATGATGGGGAGTGGAAGATGTGATCATCTCTCCCTAGTGGCATCAGTAAATATCACACATATCGGATTAAGCCCTTGACATTTTTCCAACAGTGTGAAATTTGCTTGAAGATGTTGGAAAATGAGTTATAGATGTGAAAGCAAGGCTTGGAATATGAATGCAAACACGTTAACCCTAAAACCTGTGTAATTTATTTTCCCTGATATCCTGATACATGGAGCTGGAGGGGCCACCGGGGAGAGCTTCCACCATGGCAGCAGAGACTGGGGGTGAGTAGGATGAGGCAGAAATGCCTTTTGGCTCCTGGATAGCAATGGTGGGCTAAATCCTGCCCAGTAGTCTTCAGGGATGCACCCCAGCCGTGAGGTGAGACATGACCCTCTCTTGTGGGTGCCTGGGTGGTGTCAGGTGTATTCCTGCCCCAAGGTCGGGGTGCAAACCTCCCCTGAAGCATTTTTTTGTGGGTGAAAAATACACTTTTCACTTTTCTAGAAAGACAAAATCCCTTTGGGGTTCCTACAGCACAGCCACCCACCCGCTTACAGCAAAGTGAAGGTTGGGGATTTGAGATGGTGTTGTGGGGAGGGCTGAGTCTTTGACTCTCAAATGTCTTAAAATGAGACAGGTTTTCCAGCAGGTTTTCAGGTGCTTCTCTCTCTGGTATGCTTCTGTTGAAAGATGCACTATGTTAACGATCTTGAATTTCTTGTGTTTGGGATCTTTTACCAGTGAAACCAAGTCCTGGTGCAGAGAACCCATCCAAGAGCAGCACACCCCTCTTGGTCCCCTTCAGCCTCTTCCATGGACCTTTGCAGGACACCAGTGCCCAGCAGCAGCAGAGCAAAAACTGAGAGGCAGAGGACATACTGTGCCTTTTAAGGAATCATTTTAATGCAGAGGAATTTCTGTGGCAATTACACTCTTCAAAGCTGTTTACATGCCTCTTATTGATTTCTTCCACATTATCCACTTGCTCCCTTGGAGATGACCAAGACAGAACCTGATTGCTGCTGCTGCTGCTGCTTTCCTTAGGAGCCATTAGGAGTGCAGCATCTGCTGAAGTTGCCATGGAGATGCCAAGGCTGATTGTAAGCCAGGTGAACTGCTCCTGCTCATCCCTCCTCAGGGACACAGGCTGCTTGGAGAGATGGTTGTTGAAATCAGAGCATGGGCGAGGTCCTGGGTGGCTTGAGAGGGACTCACACACCAAAATGGTGAAGCTGTTGGGAACAAGAGAGATGAGCCCGAGATCTCTGTCTGCACATGGAGCTGGGCTGACAGGAGGAGTTCACTGTGCCAAATCTCTGTCCCAGATATCCTGGGTCCAGTCTTTTCCTGATGCTCTCAGGCTGACCTGGCCAAGAGTTTCCCCAAGGGAGCTGCAGCCAACACTGAGTGTTTGTGCCTCCATCAGAGGAGGGGTTGGTGCCTCCTGGGATTGTGCTGTAGCACTGAGAAATCTGGTCTTTCAAAATTTGGCAAACGTGGTGTAAC
This sequence comes from Calypte anna, assembly GCF_003957555.1. Taxonomy (NCBI): domain Eukaryota; kingdom Metazoa; phylum Chordata; class Aves; order Apodiformes; family Trochilidae; genus Calypte; species Calypte anna. Next base: position 14,613,410 of record NC_044258.1, read on the forward strand.
TTGAAGCAGGGTATTAGCATAAATTAGCTGAGAACACATTTATCTAAGGCAGAGTGAAGGTTGCTGTTTGGCAGCAGGTGGCTTGCTTTTATGCAACAGATATTCTGTCTTCACTTAATAAGGATCTATCAGATAAAAAGGTGATGTGCTTGACACAAGGCTCATCTATTCTTAGATTTGGCATTAGGGAATATGGTTTCACTTCTTGGATCTGACTGGAAACATGTACCATTTCACAGGCAAGTTTGCTGTTAATAAAGTGTGACTCTGATTTAAATGCAGGAGGAGCACACGTCCTCTCTGCCCCTGCTTAAGGCTGCAGTGTGTGCTCTGCCACTGTCTGCATTTTTTATGCTTAGGTTTGCTTGAAGAAAATCAGATTTCTTGTACCCAGTGCTGCTCCAGGGTGTGGGGAGCCCTCTACTTTCAGGTTCCAATAATAGGAGGCCCATTGGACCACCAGGGCACAGGCTGGGGTGTGTCTGCTGTATGGATACCACTACTTTATATATATCTTACTTCATATATAAAAATCTATACATTTGTCTACTACTTTATAGATACCCTACTCTGATAGCATGATCATGTCCTTTGAAATACAAAGTTAGAGCAGTTCTTAAAGATTTCAGTCATCTGAGTAAAGGTGAAGAATCTTCTTTTTTTCTCCCCTCTTCTGAGAACACTAAAAGAAAAAAATATTACCAGATATGGAAACGGGGTCAGAAAGTTGCCAATAAATGGGGCAGAGCATCAAAAGAAGGGATGGGAGACCTAGTTATGGGATTGAAGCTATGGGATGAAATAGGTAAAAAAAAATCTCACAGGAACTTGTATCTCCTTGTATTTTTTTTCTAGAACTTCAAATGCTCTTTTCTCACCTGAGGAAATCAGTACATTTTCAGTGGAAAGTTAGAGACAAGGACCAAGTGGCCTTGGCATCAAACAGCATGGTCCAGTTGTCTGGGAAGAGCTGGAGAGGTGTCTGTGTTTCCCTCCTTGTACTCAGGACTGTGTGGCTGACCTTGGGACCATGAGGGAAGTCAAGGGAAGCAGTTGGTCTTTTTTCCTCACTTTTTCAAACTAGAGTTTGCAATCCCCACCACCACCACCACATGTCCCATTGTACTTTCTGTCATCTACCCACTCCAAGCCCTTAATTTAGAAAGACAAAATTATGTAATATTGAGATACTGTGTCATGATTGCAAGCAATCAGTTCAACCTCACTGCTTGCCTTGCCTGGGTGGGATGGAGATTTGCAGAGTCCTCATGGCAACCCTGGGAGCAAATGTCCATGGTTATGCTCAAGCTCTTGCCCATCCCAAAGTTCAAGCATGCTTCTGCAAATGGCATTTGGCAGGTCAGGTGGATCAGCTAGCCACAAACCTCAGAAATCCAGGCTCCTGAAAGCCTGAAACCCAGTGACATGCCATCTGGGAGGGGGAATCAGGTTAAGGTTGTGTTGAGGAAATGTCCCCAGGCCTCATGCTGTCCCAAGGAACGCGTGCTCTGCAGGTGGGCAGAGGGCTCGGGATGCTGCTGAGCAGCAGTTTGTTTGCTCTTTCCTTTGCTGGGAAGGTGATGGTAATGGATCAGTGAGAGGAAAATATTATTTTTGCAGGTATGGAGTCCGCTCCCACTGTTCATGAGGCTCTTCATTTCCCAAGGTGCTATGAATAAATCACACGCTATGAAAAGGAAGGCAGTGTGGTTATCCGGACTATTAAACCAAAGCCCGTGGGGAGCTGATTTTGATCTGGATATTCTGGTTATAGTTTAATATAGTGGATATTGGAGAAATCAGTTCTCTGGATGCCCAGGCACGCCAGAGGGGAGAGGGTATCACACTGGTCCTGGGATGTGCTTATCTTAAGGGAAGAGTTCTGTGGTATCTCGCTCCAGACTGCTGAAACTTGATTACTGCCTTATCATCCCGAGCTCCAGGGATATATTCATGCTGTTATTATAATATGCTATTTCCTCACAGTCCCACATCTAAATGATGGAGGCTGCGATGCAGAACTCCGTGTGAGTGTGCAGGAGAGGGAGATCCTTGTGCTCACCTCTGTAAATGAAAATCCATCTGCTTTCAGTGCTGGAGGTGGGTGCCCAGTCCAGGCAGGGCTGCTTGCTTTGGATTTTGCAGTGAGCAGTGGTGAGTGAGGGTGAATAACCTGCATGTGCCAGGATTGGGCACTTGCAGTAACTGTGTGAGGGATGTGCCTCCTTTGGCAGCCTCCCAGTTCCTAAATCCATCCTGACAGCTCAGGATCCCCAGGAGATTCCCTCTGTTTCTGCAGCTTTGCTTGCAGCATCCCTGCAAGTGTTTGATCTTGGAGCCTTGATTTCTGCTTCTAATCCTTGGCACAAGTCCCTGATTAATTTTCTACTATTTTTTTGTCCATGCCTTAGCTTGTTTCTTTCCTCATTCCAGTTTCCTCCTGTACATGTCGTTGAATCCAGCACTGCCCAGTTACAGAGAACTGGTGTATTGCACTGCAAGAAATTGATTTTAACATGTTACCTGTGAAAAAATTACATTACATGTAGAAAGAAAATATAAATTAAACCTTCACTGAGAAGAAAAATGGTTTTGAACCGTTTTCATTTTACTCTTCATGTCTTTAAACTGTCTCAATATTCTAGTAACAATTTTGGATTGTTTTGACCTGAAAGAATAGAAGTATTTCTTTTCTGACAAGGCTGACAGATGCTTTGAGTGATGCCAGCTAAATTCAGGTCGTTCAGTCTAAGAACTGTTACAGCATCATTTGCATACAAACAGGGACTGAGACAAGCACTTGAAAATTTCTTGCACTTGAAAATCCTGACACTTGAGACGAATAAAAGGAATTTTACTCCCTGAGCCCAGCAGATGCTCAGCAATAATGACATTCTCGTCAGCATTAGTTTGAAACTCTGAATTATGAAAGTGATACTGGGAGATTTTTGCCTTTCTTCCCCCCAGACAGGCTCTTCCCACGCTCTCTTGGCTGTTAACAAGCATGGAGCATTAAAGGCAGAGATCTCAGGGGCTACACTAAAGCCTCCATGGAGAGCGATGCTTGTTTGCTTCAGCTCTCCGTGCATCCCAAATCAACTTCTTCTCTTTCTGTCCTTTTCCATAAACGATTACATTCATAAATACTCAAAGATCCGTGTCCTCTGAGCAAACCCCTCCACTGACACAACTGGGCCATGTGTGAATTGCAAATTCCCAAATGAATATGGGGGACTGCTGGGTACCCAGACTGGGAGAGAGCCTCCTCTCCTTCCCAATCTCTTTTTCCCTTTGTCCTTTTTCTTTTTTCCCTTTTTCCTTTCCCTTTTCCATCCCTTTACTCTTCCCTTTTCACTTTACTCTTTCCTTTTCCCCATTTCCCCTGCAGCATCACATCTGCTGGCCTGAAATCTTACAAATGAATTTTGGGCCAACCCATGGAGAGCTCTCCCCAGCAGCCCCCCTTTCCTCCCCTATAGCCATGTGAACAGAGTGCAGTGTGTTACACAAAAATATTTCACTCCTCAGCATTTTTTAACTCTTTGGGGGTTTTTTTTGTTTTTTTTTTTACAGTAATCTATGAATTCAGTAGAACTTCCCAACTATTCATAAACTGCTTACCAGCCATGTTGAGTTGAGGAAAGATGGAGCATGCCAGTGCAGGCAGGGATTGACTGTTTTGAAGTAATCACATAAATAATTCAACAGCCCTGATCTGACCAGCTGTATTTACTGCTGTGGGCCAAGAGCTCCAGAGGCTGCTGCTGACCAGAAATTCCAATGTTTCAGCTTTTGGCACCAAGTCAAGGTGAGACCCAACCCAGGCAGATGGGGATGGGGGAGCTCATCTGGCAGCATCCATCAGGCCAATATATTAATGGCCTTTCCAACAGGCACTTGGTGTGCATTGGGAATGAGCAGCAATAATTACTGAATTGCAGCATCTCCAGATGTTTTGTATATGTTTCAGAGTTCATTTGTTTGTTTTCTGTGCTGAGTTACTTGGGATACTGGAAAAATGTAAATAATGAGGATGTGATGAGCGGGGAGGATGGATCTCTGCCCTGCTTTGCTCTTCCGAAAAAGCTAATTAAACCAAGGACCAAAATAAAAACTGCTTGAGTCTTCTCCAGCATCAGTCATAAAAGAGTACTCATGAGTAAGTAACTGACAATTAAAACCCTGACTTACAGAAACAAAGAAAAAAAAAATGATCTTGTATACAGCTGAAGCAAGTTCTGTTGAGCAGTGAGGATCTAAGTGAGGATTGTGTTGATGGGAAATGAGTTGGGGCAGGGGCCAGAGCATGCTCACACCCAGGTGCCAACAAAAGTGGCTCAAACCCTGAGCCAGAGCTACTGCTTTAAATTAGAACTGGTTTTGGCAGTTTCCCTCACTCGAGGATTTTTTTTTTTTTAAGCTCCTTGTTGGTAAAAACATCATTGCAATGCAAGTTTGGAGATGGGGAAACTGAGGCATGGAGTAGAAGCATGAGGTGACTGGAGCAGATTGCTGGGCTGGGTTTGTTATAAATCAGGGCACGTGCTGGTAGAGACACTGCCTAAATATACACACAGCCTGGCTCAGGGCTTGCTCCTGGGGGGATGGAGATGTGGCATCCTAGCAAGGCAAGCTGCCTGTTTGATTGTATGAATTATATGTGTGTATATATATTTATACACACACTTATATATACATATATATACACACATACATATACATATATATACACACACTTATATATACATATATATACACACACAAATATATATATGTATCTACACGTGTGTGTATATATACATATATATACACACACACACACACACACACATACTGTGATCTGATGTGTGCTTTTCAGATTGTAATGCTTTATTTAGGCTGAATTAACCTGCTTCACAGGGCTTTGTTTATGCATTTTTATAAATCAGCTCTTTCAGCTAAATCTTGCTGCAAGAGTTGATCATATCCAGAGCCTCTAAGAGCAGAGCAGATATAAATATTTGCTTTTACAACAGGAAAACTCTCCTGAGAATGCGTTAGCAAATGACTGGGTTTGCCTAAAACAGGGAAACTGGTAATTTTGCTGAGTTATTAATAAGAAGTGAAGGAGCACAAAGGTGGAGCTGTGGCTAAGGGTTCTTGGGTTCAAGCTAAGGTGGGTTAAGCCTAAAATATGATTTCCTCTGCTCCTCCCAGGGGAGGATGAAGCCTGGAGGCAAATGAAGCTGAGCCCTGTCATGGAGAGAGGCACACAGCACAGCGCTGGTGCCCAGGGTTGATGGGCAGAGACTTAAAAACTAATTTTTTTTTCTTTTTTTTTTTTTCTTTTTTTTTTTTTTTTAGTGTTCAAAGGTCCAGACAGGCATTTTTGGTACTAGAAGTGACTGTAAGAATGTCTTACTTCCTAACAACTGTCAGCATCTAGCAGTACCTGCCTGGTAATAAATGCCTTTTTTCCCCCTCTTTCAGAATTGCAAAGTATGGAAATAGCTGTGGAAAATGGGAAGGTCTTTCCAAAGGGAGACACAGGCAGGTGCTAGTGGGACTTCCAAAATAAAACTACCTGCACACCCAGCTGCCAGCCTTCAGCTGGTGGGTGTTTGTCTGCAACTCAAAAAGAAAAGCTGTGATCTCTCACTCAGAAGTGCACAGGGAGCTGCTCAGCTGCAGCTCAGAAAATGGACACCTAAAGCACCTGGGCTGGTGAACTTATGTGTAGCAGTGACAGGGTGGGAAGGGGTCAGCTCTTGGCTGTGGTTGCTCTGGGTCCCATGGGAGATGGATAGATGAGACCTGGCTAACAAGACTCCCCCTTCACGGGCTCAATTCAGATCCAGTCCTTAAGAGAAAAATAAAAAAAAAGAAAAAAGAAAAAAGTTTTATTTGGCACAGTTTATAAATGCACTGATGGGGCACAGTTTGTGGATGCTTTTGGAAATTGGACACATCTCCCTAGTGACTTGTTCATGACCCTGACCATCCTTGGCTACCAATTGCCCTTGTATTCAAACAGGGACTGAATTCCTAAGCTGTTTTAAGGATCTGGGCTGAGAATGTGTTGCATAAAAAAAAAAACAGCTCTGAAATTGTTCTTAGCTAATGAGCTTCCCCTGGCTGTCGAGGTGGCAGCTAATCTTCAGGAGAATGAGGACAGCCTAGTTTTCAAGAATAGCATAATTGTGTGTAAAGGCAAGGAACAGGGATTATTTATTTTTTTTTTAATTTTGATTATTTTTTTGTAGCTAACATGGCAACTCCCAGCCCAGGGATCCAGATTAGCTGGACATCAGGGAGAGGGCAGAGACTAGGGGCAGCAGGGGCCAAGTTTGGTCCCATGCTGGACAGGCAGGGTTTTTTTGGGGGCATTAAATTTTGGCACTAAATGCATGCCTGTTTAGTAGCAGCCCTCAGCCTTCATCTAACAGCTCTCATTACTTACACAGCCACCCAATGCTGCTGTCTTTAAGTTGCACATTTTCACCTCTTCACAAGCAACTCATCTTTCAAAGGTACTGAGCACTTTGTGCTTGCACCCTCGCCCATCTCAGGAGCTTGGTGGTGGTCACAAAACCAGAGCCACTTGGGCTGTTTGCAAATACAGGATTATCTGCAGATAACAATTTCCAGATCAGGGGGGTTCTGATTATTTCTAACCTCTGCCTTCTCATCTCCACAGAGGGTCTGCTCATCTGATTATCATTTATCTTCACAGGTTCAAGGCTGTGTGGCTTTTGGGCTTCCTGAAAAACAAGCCTCAACGTGCTGAAAGCTTCTCTGCACAGCTCCAGTGGCTTTGGGGCCAACATGCTGTCCGTGCCAGGGCATTTTGGGTGTTGCAGAGGCCTTACTATGGACACAAGGATGCTGCTCTCCTGCCAGGGTTGTGGCCAAGCATGTGATGTGAATGTTGGCTTTGCAATGGAGCAGCAGCTGCTGAAGGGCTGTGTGTCTGTGTCCTCAGGACCAGCTCACAGGAGACAATGCACACTCTGAGCCCAGTGATGAAAAGCAGACAAAAGCCATGGTCAGCATCACAAGGTTCTCCATGCTGGGATGTGCAAGGAACCACTGAAACCATCGCCCTGGGGTCACACTGGATGTGCCTTCCCAAGTAAGTCTTGGAAAAAAAAAATTATCAAAAAAATCTAAAATTGTGGCAGTAACAGACCTGCTCAAATGTATTTGTTTTATTTTTTGAAGCAGCAGGCACAGTGTGCCAGGCTGACTCTGGTGACACAGCTGCTGGGGCACCAGCACAAAGCTTCCCAATCCCTTGGCCAAAGTGTCCTGCTCTTTCTGCTTGGAAACTGGCCCTGCTGACACCCTCCCCAGCCTCAAGTGGTGTCACCTTTAGTAAGTTCTTAGAGACATGAGTGGGCTGCATGTGCCCACTGCTCTCACGGGGCACTGGAAGCCTCATGCAGAGATGTAAGCCAGCAAGCCCAGATGGCAACAGAGCAAAATTTTACAGGTTTGTAGCTCCATCCGTCAAGCTCAGTGGGTTTGTCAGAAATGGTTAATCATATCCTGAATGGGCTAATAAAAAAAAAAAAATCAATTTATTTCTTTTAAACTGTGTATCTCAAAGTGTATGGGACTTCTGGAGCCCATACGAAAACTAAAAATGTTTGGAAGTGGCATTTGTACATTTATGAACTTCCTATTGACTCATTATTTTGACAGCACTGTCTTTCTTACAAAAATGTGACTCCAGACCTTTCCACAGTGCTGGTGAAGAGCCTGCTGGAGGGGAGCATCACCTGAGATACTCTGCACTCCCTGAGTTGTTGCCTGTCCACATTCCTGTGTGGCATTACAGCTGGGTTGACAACAGGGTTTTGAAGAGTAACATGAGCAGTGAGACTGTCCCATCTATGAGGACAGTGGGCCCTGAATTTCCATGAAAACTTGCACAGGAAAAGGTGCAGCAGTTCTACTGCAAGGAGTCATTAAAGCTTGTTCTGTTACCCCTGAGCAGGGGCAGCAATCAAGGAAAGGGGAAAAAGCTGAGGATGAATTTTTTGCCCTTTGCAGAGGAATTCAGATTCCCACTGTACCAAGAGCAGTTCAGCTGTACCAGAGCTGACAGTGTTCATTGTGCTTTTAATCATGCACATTAAATGAAATTTTGCATATTAAATGCCAATTATATAATAACCTGCAGTTAATGTCATAGTTGTTGCTGAAAGCAATGGCCCTACCTGACTTACCAGGGCTGTGTTAGGAAATATGGAAAGATCTGTGATCTTTCGAAGAAATGGGCTGTTATTTATAAATTAGAGGTTGAAAGCTCCCCCAGTATAAACAGGAGGCCTCTGAGGGATTTCAGCTGAGCTGCTCTGATTTACACCAGCTGAAGACTTGGCTTTTTTTAACACCAAAAAATGGGACTGAATCACCAACCCTGGGAAGGTCCATGGCGTGCAGATTTTCCTCTGCTGACTTTCCTTGCCCACCGAAACCATGTCAAGGGATGGGGCTGAGCTGAGTTTTTTTCTTTCATTGCAATACCAGCTAAATGAAAAGCCAGTTTTCTGCTCACAATTAACACACAGTGCTTAAGAGTAAAAATACACACGAGACTCTGCCCTTTGGATGAATACTTCCATTTATTCCAACTGGAAAAAACATATTTTTTTTTTAAATATACTTAAGTGTAATTTCTGTTTGTTTTTTGTGTGTGTGTTTTTCTTTTTAAAGGAATAATAATTATCACATTGTCCTTTACAAACAACAAAAAAATTCCTAGCAATAGTCTGTGCTGTGGAGACATCCTTCTTCAAAATCTTTCAGCATCTGCTGCTTTGAGTAGGCAAGGGGGTGTCCCTGGGGAGTGCAGGGCAGGGGCTGGCTTGGTGGGGGGTGCAGGGGCACCCTGAGATGATGGCAGATGCCTCTCAGCCCTCCTGGGGTTTAATCTTAACACCCTCAGGCACTAACCTGCATCTTTGGGTGCCAAGAGCCCCTTTTGTAAACCTGCTCCTTCCCGGGAAGCACCGGGACAACCAGTGTTGGCTCACAGTCCTCTGGGATGTGCCGTGGCAGCAGCATCCCAATGGTTTAAAGCATACAGAGAACAAACTCACATCCACCATAACACAACAGCTGAGCCCTATTTATAGACCCCTGTGCCCTGGTGAGGCAGCTCTGGGGCTGTCCTGGCCCACCCAGGGACAAACTCCCCCCTCAGCCATGAGCAGCCTCAGGCACCTCTCCAGGGCAGGAGCAGTTTGCGGTCGTTCTCTGTTAGGCAATAAGTAGGCAATATTGAGACTTCCACTTGGTAATGAACAGCAGTTAACATAACCCAGGAGACTAGAGCACCATAAGACAAATCTATATTCAAAACAACGTCATGCTGACATCACACAATTGCACCATTTACACTTTTATTTACTCCAAATAATACGTTTAGTAACTTCAGCGTTCTCTACAGAGGTGTAAAATTCCTTCTCTGGCTTTGGTCATTTACAATATTTGCAGACATTTGGTAGTTCTGTTCCTTCCTATTTTAGAATAATTAAAAAAACAAAACAAAACAAAAAAAGGTTGCTTTTGCAGCTGTCAGGGTTCCTCTCTCTGATGGAGCATACCTGAAATCACAGGCGTGAGCAGACTTCAAAATGCCACCAAGGCCTCTTCAAGATTTAATGAATCAAAAAGTGTTCTCTTTGTTTACCAGGAATGAAACAAACAGGAAAAAAAAGGGTTTAAAAAAAAAAAACAACCAACAAACAAACCTCAAAACAACCGATATACTTATGAAATTTGATGATGAAATGGAAAGCTGGAGGGATGGAAAGGGGGGTGGCCAAAGTACTGTTTGGTTAGCTCTGGCTGAAAACAATTCTGAATGTGCATGCATTTTCCCAGTGACTCCTAAGATATAGAAATTCCTCTGATATTACAAAATACAAAAATATTTTCTCCAAACTCTCATTTACATTGCATTTACAACAATCACAGAAATAACTTAGGCTCCCACACTGTCCGAGAGAGAAAAACTACCTACCAACCAATGTGGCTACTGGAGAACAAAACCATGATGGAAAGCAAAAGCTACCGGCAAAGTGATGCTGAGAGTCAACAGTGGTAACCAAAACACACGGACAAAGGGAACTCAAAAGGTTGGCAGTATCTGGGAGAAAGAAGGAAAAACTACTGGGTAAGTGTTACAGGCTAAAGTGAACTTTTTTGACTTTTTTTTTAATTTTTCCCCTCCAAAGTAAGATGTGCAAAATATATTCACTGTGCCCAGGATTATGACTATTTCTAGAAGCCAGTCTACAACCTTCTTACAAATCCCTACTCTTCGGGTTTTTTTTTTTGTTGTTTTTGTTCTTTTTTGTTACAATAAAAGCGCTTACATGATCTAAAACAGTGCAAGTTGGTGAGTTAATTTACATTCTCCCAAGGTGCCCGGCAAGGATGCCATTAGGATATGATACAGTTTTTGCTCTTCTGTCTTTTCCTGCTGTGCAACTGTCCCCTTCCACCCAGCGTGGAAGACTTGGGCATGCTGTAGGAGCCGTACTTGTGCAGGAGCTCCTCGCTGGTCACGTACCGCAGGCGGGCGGGCTGGGGGATGGGCTCCCCGAGGAAATACCCCTCGTTGTCAGACTCTGAGGAGGAGGAGCAGGTGGAGCACCAGTCGTACTCGGCGAAGTAAGGCCCCCACCTCTCCCCCAAGTGGTTCTGCAAGGCGAGATCCGAGACCGTCCGGGGACAGTGGCCGTAGGCGTCCCTGCGGGGACCCTGCTCCACCATCTCCCTGCAGCTCCTCTGGTGCATGAACTGGTCGTAGTCTTCCCTGGCTCGCAGCGAGGGTCTCTCCTTCAGCCTGTAGCACTGCTCGCTGGCCAGGTGCAGGGCATTATCCGACCGGGACCTCCGGGACCTCCGGGGTCGGTGCGGGCGGTAATGCCGCTCCTCATCCCGTGGGTTAGTTCGGCGCCGCGTGCGCTCGCTCATCGGAGCGTGCCTGGGGACCTCGGGTGCCCCCAGCTTCCCCCCGGGTACCCCGCTGCCGTAGTCGAAGCTCTGGTGCATCCTCCCGTGTGACGGTCGCTCCCGGTAGCTCAGGGGGCTGGCGAGGTTGTGGAGGTTGTTGGGTTCCATGTCCTGGTACTGCTGAGCTGAGAGCAGGCTGCGGACAGACTCGGCGCTTCGGAACTGAGTGGAGGAGTTGAGGGTGCCCATGTTGCTCATCTTCTCCGAGACGTTCATCCCCGAGTCTTTGCTCAGGTCAGGCATTGAGAATCGGGAGAGGTGCTCCTGGCGCTTGGCTCCACCGTCTGCAGAGAGGCCTGTGCAGGGAAAGGGCACAGGAAGGAAAAAAAAAAACCAAAACCAAAGTTAAGGAGAGTTTTCTGTAAGCAGAGATGCAGGGAGAGCGCTGGGTTTGGCCTGAGGTTCTTGATTTAGAAAACAACTCAGTGGTTCAGGTGCTGTCCTGAAGAGCCCTTTCAAGAGGATGGGTTTTTTTGTTTGGTTGGTTTTTTTGTTTTTTTTTCAAAGAGCAGGCAGTTACTCCTTTGGGGGAATCACACCAATTTAAGGTGTTTTGAGTTAGACTCCAAGCTGCTTTTCACAACTTCCTTCCCCATATGTCTACGTTGTCTGTGACTTAACAGAAATAACTAGTGATGGCAGTGAGAAATTATGCATCAGAGGTAACCTGAGGCTTCCTGCACGCCGAGATAACTAGGGTGCCATGATCCAGCACCCACACCTTGTGCAACAATGACATGTCCTGAAGGACTGAACAATGTCAGGGGCAGCTGAAACAGGGTCACAGATTGAGTCAGGTTTGTAACCACCCTGCACTGCACATCCCCCAGAACCACACCGCCTTGGCCATGTGCATGCAGACTGCTTTCCCAGGAGGTGAGAAAACACCTGAGCCCCAGAGGGTTTGCCAGACCTCCTTGTAAGCTGCAGGGTGGCAGGAGGGTCAGGATATCACGCCTGCTGATATCCAATGATCTGCATGTGGGCAGGAGCCAGGAACATCAGCTCCAGCTTGGTTGGGCTGCTCTCCTCAGGAAGGTGGCCCACAGGGTCTTTCCCATGGGCAGGCCAGCCCTGAGCTCCCATAAGGTGATTTCCTCCAGCCCTGAGCTCCCATAAGGTGCTTTCATCCAGTTCTGGGCTCCCAGATTTCCTCCAGCCCAGAAAGCCTTAACCCATCAGCAGAGATGTGGGGTGTCCGCTCAGCACCAACCCATAAGTGAGAAACTCAACACACCCCACGCTGCCCCAATCACTGGTGTGTTTTCTGACTGTATTCAGACTATCTCCGTGTTGGCTTGACAACTGGCAGCAGTTAGCACTTGCATTGCAAGCTCAGGAAAACATGTTTCCCAAACTGTTTCAAAGGAAATCCATTTCACCCCAAATCAAACGCAGAGTGTTTGCTTTGGTGCTCTTCTCCCCATCCCTCTCTGACAACCTCCCCGTGCAGACCTAACCCAGAGAGCTCTGCACCATCAGCAGGATTTTCAGCATGACACACAGCCCTTATGCAATCTCTGAGAATTTACGACTTTGTAAATTAATTAAAAACAAAAAAACAACAACACCCAACAACCCAGCCCACAATTCCAGAATGAACTTCTTTTCCCCTTAACAAAAAGCCGCTTATATTTCATTGAGAGCAGCTGCTCTCTGCCAAACCTGAACAAGGGCTGCTGCTGTTAACCTCACTCATGAGCCACTTCAGGGTTTCTTTGGACTCAGCCTTAAAAAGATCAACAGATCCTGCAAAGACGGGCAGGGGGTTCAAAATCCTCCCCTTGGTGGCATGAGGGAGAGCTTTAGGTCTCCCTGAGCACAAGCTGCTGCTGGGTCTCGCATGATCTGGCTTTGCTCCCCAAGTCCCAGCTGCTGCAGCCATTTCTCTCTCCTCGTTTGCTTTTCTGCTGCTAATGAGGACATTTCTGGAGTTCATGATTACAGAGGAAGGTAAAGTGGAGGCGATCCCTGAATGCCACAGGAAATGGGAGAGGCTGGAGTAATAAAAAAAGTCAAAGCCATGTTTTGTCTTAACAACAACACACTTTTCAAGCCAGCTTCATGCCTTTTTGTTCCTAAGACACGTTGATCTCCAGCGAGCTAACACAACCCTGCTGACCACCCTTTGGAAACAGCCCCCCTCTCCCCTCCAAGGACCTGCCCACCAAGGGTCCCTGCTCCTGTTATGGGAGTGAGCAATTCTGGCACACACCATCTCCCTGCTGGAGCCATAATATCCAGTGATGCTCTGTGTCACATCAGGCACTGCACCCCACATCCCTGCTATCCCTTCTGGTAGAGAAACCCAGTAGCCCCCCGGGAGGGAAAAGCATCTTGGAAGCATGCACAAGGACCTCCTGAAAGGCAGGAATAAAGAGTGGGATTGTCGGTGGAGCTGAGCTGAACATGAATCACAGCTGCTGACAGCCAAACGTGGCCTTAATCAGAACTGTCAGGTAATAGCTGACACCAAAGCAAGCAGCGTGGCTGGGGTTAGGGAAACTTTGTTTTATCTGCTCACAGTGGCAGCAGAAGATTTCTTCTGCTCAGTCAGGTGCAAAGCTGTGCTTTTACAGCATCACTGAAGGCACCGAGAGCTCCATGTGGTTCTTACAGTGCCCAGAACAGGTGCCAGGTCAAGGATGCCACTTCTAACTCACATGAAACACGTAAGTGCCTCCAGGCTTAACTTTACATTTAAACCAACGCAAGGTGTAAAGCATTGTGAGAGGGGTTAGGCAAGATTAGGCTTTCAAAGCTACTTACATGATTTTGCCCTTCCCCACTGAGCTGCAAAGCACTGCAAGGCACACTGGGAGCAAGCCTGGAGTGCTCCAGTCTGACCACACTGAGTTCAGAGGACAGCAATAACCATCTGTCTAAAAAATTTAATCCAGAAAATATAACCTAGGAATAAAGTTTGAAAAAGCAAGGGTTGTTTAGTCTAGAGGAGAGAAGGTTGAAGGGGATATAACAACAGCCTTCAAATATGGAAAAAAATGCCTGCAAAGAGGAGGGGAATACATTATTCTCTGGGTCTGCTGAACTCCTGCAAGGAAAATTTCAGCTTTGAGAAGAGGAAAACACTTCCTGTGCAATTACAACAGAAGGCAGCTGGGCAAAGAAGGTTTTGCTAGACTTCTGAAGGCAGTGGATGGCTGGGCACAGGCAGGACAGCTCTGCAGCTCCAGTACTGCACTTCTCTGGATGAGGAGAAGGTGTCACCGACCCTCCCCTCCTGCACTCATTTGCCATTTCGGAGCTCCACCAGTGCACCCAGGCCTGATCCTCTTGAATTACCAGTATTTATTTACAGCTGCTGCACTTCCCTCTTAATGAAGTGTTTCATCTGGCAACACAGCTAATAATCCGAGTGAGCCCTAACCTGGAAGAAAGAACACGTGGGAGGAGACCCCAGAACGCAGCACTGCTTATTTTTTTTTTTTTTCATCCAACAAGGAAACCTGAGAACCTGTTTCACGAGGCCATCCAGGGGAGCAGGAGCCCTGCTCTGGCCCACGGCACAGGATGGTTGTCACCACATCCCTGAGCCCTTTCCAAGGCTGCAAATCCAGGGGGGGGGTGGTGTACTGACCCCACCAGACTTTCCTTCTGCAAAATGATGCTCTGAGACACCCGGCACCCCAGAGGCTCTTGCACTGGGAGAGGAGCAATGGCAGCTGCTGCCACCAGTGTGCTGTGTCCTTCCCGGGGACAGATTGGAGCCAGCAGCACAGTACACGTGGACACAGCAGGTTATTTTCCTGCTGTTCTCCACTGCGTGGGGCTGCCAGGCTCAATATTTCACCCCGGAGCCATGGAAACACCTTTTGGATGAGCACGAGTGAAAGCTGCAGCTCGCCTGCAGGCATTCAATATAAAACTCGAGGTAGTTACAGTGCTGGGAACATAAAGCAGGTTTCTGGTCAACATTAAGGTCAGCTGAAAACATGCTGTACAAGCCCCTCTGAAGTCCTTCCCCACACCTATTAAGCACCATGTTTTCATCCCATAAGACATTGCCAAAGGAAATAACAATTGGCTAAGCAAAGCAACGGCACCGAGATATTCCTCATGAGCATCACCTCTACACCCTTGCCACAACAAAGCACTTGGAGGTGCTTAAATCTCACCCTGTGCTCTGCTCAACCAGGGCCACAAGATGCATTAATTATGAATTATTAAACCACTCAGCAAATGACAGCAGAGAGGCTGCAGGGAGCACGGGTGTGAGGCTGGAATGAAGCCCCCCGTGAGGGGATGCAGCTCCCAGCCCCCATTACATTAAACTCCCCGTGAAGCTGGGCAGACATGGGGTGAGGCTCCACCACAGCCAGCATCCCACTGCAAGGAGCATCGTTGGCTTCAGCCCCAGCAGGGGAATGCAAAACACCTTGATTTAGGATACTGCACACACACAGGGAGATGCTGATGCTTGCCTCTGGCTTTTACATCCCTCACAGTGTACATGTTCACCTCTGCATGGCAGCCCTCACCACCTGGCACCCAAATGGGTGCCTGCCTGCACCAAAACCCTGCACCCAGCCCAGCCAGATGGTGTCCAAGTGCAGCTACAGAGGCACAGGTGGGGATGGTGCAGCATCACTTGTGTCCAGCCCCCTGTGTCACAGACTTCCCTCTCTCCTAGCACTAGACAAGCTCATCCTCACCATCCCTGCAACAGGGTTTACTTCAAATCCAGCCCCAAGATGTAAAAAAAAAAACAACTTAAAGAGAAACAGCCTGACCAGGGCTTTGTTTATAGCTCAGCCCCATCTCGCTTTGGAGCGACACCTTGGGGTGTGCAGAAATAAAGCAGAACCCTTATGTAACTAAAAAATCATGGAAAGTAAATAATTTTGGGAAAGCAGAGAGCTTGCCAAGCAGGTGCTGGTGCCATCGGCCTCCCACGGTGTGCCCCTGCTTGCTATCCCAAGGTGTCAGCATGTGTTTCCTACCTGATTTATTCATCTAGCTCGATGAAAGAAGTCCCCACATGGTGCTGCCTGTGTAAGGAGTTGGATTTTAACCTGGAAACGTTCCCATAATCCTGCTCATGGGCCCTTCCCAGACAAGGCAGGATGGCCAAGATGCTGGCTCAGAGATGATGTGCTATTTCTTCCCCTGACATCTCCTCCCAGAAGTCCATTTCTATGCTTCCCCTCGTTTGGTTGCTACCCCATGTCTAGCGCAAAGAGGAGTGTGCTGGAGATCCGGAGCCTCCCTTTTCTTAGAAAAACTCAAGAACAGCCAATATGTCATTTTCTGCCTTGTGTAACTTGGCTGAAGCACCTCGGGGCAGACAGTGGCTCCAGAACAGCTCCAGGGAGAGGAGCACCCGGGGGATGCAGTGCCAATGAAGACATGGAGATGGGGACCAGTCCCCATCCCCCTGCTCATCCTCAGCCCCTTCCTGCTGTCCCTGAGGATGTTCAGCAGCTGCTCCCAAGCCCTCAGTGCAGAAGAGGTTGGGCCACTGAACACTTGTTGGAAAATATACCCTGGCCCTAAGAAACAGAGCTTTTTCCTTCTGCCCCCCAACAGCTTTCAGCCCCTCCTTAAGAAGAGGAAGAGGAGAGGACAGATAACAGATGACTCTGGAGCTCAGAGGGGCAAGGATCAGGCACTGACCCATGTGCATATTCTTTTTCTTTTTTAAATTTCTGGTTTCCAGATATATCACACTTGTTGTCTATTCCTGGAAAAACAAGCTACTTGATGCCTTTGGGCATATCACAACACAAATGACAGGAGAAATGTGTGCCATACGTGTAATCACATTCTACCCTACAAAAGCACTGGTTTAATATGTTTCTTTTTTCCCCTGGATTTATGCCTGTGAAAGGCTCTTATCCTCACCCACACTCATTTTTCCAAGAAATACTTCAAATCTACTTCTCCTTTTGCATACAACAGTGTGACCATTCAATAAGAGTTCTACCTCCAAATCACTCTGCTCCCTGCAAGCTGCACACAGAGACTGTTCCAGGAGAATAACATTTAGCCCACAGGTACTTTGCTAAGTGGGCTATTTGACCAGCTGGCATTTTGTGGAAATGACTGCTTAGAATCAGCAGAGATCAGCTCTTGATTTCTAATTCAGCTGCAAGGCACACACAGTGCCTGCAGAAGCTTTTCAGAGGGTGATGCAAGCAGGAGCAGAGCAAGGCAGAGCACAAGCCGTGGGAGCAGGGCTGTGGTGGGCTGCATATCTTCTGGGAAGTGATTAACCCCTGGCAGGATCAGGCTCCTCCTCATGTGAAAAGCTTTCTGGACAAACTCCATCATAGCATCCTCCTGATTGCTTAATGAAGGGAGCTACAGGGTAAACATTGCTCCAGCATCCAATGTTCTGTATTGTTTCTAATGTCACAATATAAAGAAAAAAATCAAACCAAAACAAAACAAAAAAAAAGCAAAAGCAGCCAGAAGAAATAAAATATAATACAAAATACAGCAAAACTGAGCTAAAATGTGCTGAGAAGTATCTTTTGCCCTTTGCCTCTCCATCTAATTGCCATGTGGGGCAGGAGGAGGACTCAGTGTCCAGGAAGAAGCTAAGGGATATTAAAACAGAAACATGGGAGGAAAGGAGAGGTGCCCTCCCATCAGCAGGAAACTCTGCCCTGTGCCAGTGAACATGGTTAAACCCCATCACCACGTGTAGCAACTCCACAAACAGAACCAGAGGCAGCACAGACACTCCCATCTAATTCAAACCCTGAACAGGAGCACAAGGAGGGTCTTGGCTGCCTCTGTAACTCAGGTGTCTGCTGGTGCATGACTACCCATGGGGAGAGCAGCAGAACAAAGCCAAGCACTTCAAGGGCAAGTGCCCAGGATTACAGTGTCACACCTCTTTACCAACCATGAGGAGCTGGCTTTAAAGTGACTAAATAGAGCATGGTTGGTAAGGTGAAATCCTGGGGTCCTACAGGAGGCTTGGTGCCCCCTGGTAAAGCACTGAATGCATTACAAATTAAGGACAACATCTGTCCCTTCTGGCCAGAGGACAGGGAGTACTGTGGCACACACAGTGTTGTCTGCTTTTACTGCTGTTTCTGGGTAATTAGTAGTTAAGTCATAATAGAAACATCACAGCAAAACCTGCTGCCAGGGAGGGGCCAGCTTTTAATATGTGCTCTGCAGGTCAGGGACTGTTTGCCCTTCAGCTCCCTATAAAAAAAAAAAAAAAAAGAATGTTTCAATGATGCCATAAAATGTGAGATGGATGCAGGCATCAATTATTTTGCTTTATAAGGTGGAGCAACTGTGCAGCATCAGTAGCTCAAAGGGACCTTGTACCTGGATGCTCAGGAGTTTCTTCAAAGCCAAGGTGGGGCATGAGGGGTGTTTACAGGGCAAGGAGCGTGGGGATGAGAAAAGATGGGCAGCAGGGCACTACGCCCTGACACCCTCCACCCAAAAACCTGCTCTTCTGCAGACCTCAGCCAGGTCACTGAATCTCAAAATGCTGCTGTTTAAATGGGATGGTAATTGTGTCTTCCATGACTGCACACATGGGCCTGAGGGATCTGCCTGCTACTGCCGCAGTGCCCCCCAGATCAAGCTGAGCCAGGTCCCAGAGCAAGGAAAATTATTAAAATCTTACACATTAATAAAAGCGTTATCACCTCACTGCAGAGGAAATGCTTATATTCACTTCAAGCCCCATCATGCTAAGCATCTGCTCCAGAAAGCAGGAAAGAAGGGAGTCATTAAGGCAGGCACTGCCTGCAAGGGAACTCATACTTTGGGTATGGATGATGGGTGTCTTTGGAAGGTCTCCCTCCCAGCATTTTAAAAAGTGGTTTCTAAACCAAGACAGATTGATTTTCACTCTAATAGGAAGGCATTGCCACATTTCCTGTCTTTTGACCTGTACTCCTGATAACTTGTTACACTTCAGCTCCAAAGCATGCAACAAACCCTCCAATACTCAGACATTGCTCATCTGAACTCTGTATTGCTCAAGGCTGTGCACTGATGAGGTTTACACAACACAAGTTTTCAGGAACAGGAGCAGCTTCGGAAACATGGAGCTTTGCTTAAAGAAGCCTTGTTTCCAAGAGCAAATCCCAGCTCCCTCAACATTTCACATCTATTTTCCCTCTGTGTATATCTAAGGCTGTTTGAGTAAAACCCTCTCCAGCTCATTAGCTTCTCCTCTCCCCCTCTCCTTTACCACTTGCCAGTTAGGGAGATCCTGGCTGAACACAGAAATTACTTCACATCTTAGCACAGGGCTGGCAACTTCCCCAAACAAACACACCAAAACCCAGGAGTGGGGTGAGGAGGCATGGGCATAGGAGAGCAAACCTGTCCATCCAGAGCAGAGAGCTGGGGTGCAGCCATGCTCAGCTCTCAGGGCACCAGCAATGCTCACGAGAGCATCCCCAACACCTGGTGCCAGGACAAACTTTTTAGCAAGGCCTGTAGTGGTAGGACAAGGGGTAATGGTTTTAAATTGAAAGAGGGTAGATTTACACTAGGTATAAGGAAGAAATTTTTTACTGTGAGGGTGGTGGGATGCTGGCATACGTTGTCCAGAGAGGTGGGTTAATGTCCCATGACTGGCAACATTCAAGATCAGGTTGGATGGAGCTCTGAGCAGCCTGGTCTAGTGAAAGGTGTCACTGCCCATGCCAAGGGAGGTTGGAACTGGATTATCTTTAAAGGCCGCTTCCAACCCAAACCATTCTATGAACTTGTGATTCTGTAATCCCATGGTGGCGGGGGGGATCTCAGGACTGGGTATCAAACACCCTGCGGGCTACTCCCTGCCAGGGTCAGCAAGACAGATGGACTCCATCTAGCAGGGTGGAGGTGGAGGACCTCCTGAATCCAAGCAGCTCTTGGCTGGAACAGAGAAATGTTGGGGGAGTGGCAAAGAAGCAGCAAGGCAGGATCTCTGGTGAGCAAACCAGGCTCAGCATCTTCTTTCTTGAGAAGTTTTCTGTTGAAGGACTTGGAAGCAAGCAGTAGCTGTGCCAGAGGAACACAGCCATTCAGTACTACAAACTACAGCAGGCTGCAGGGGCTGAGCCTCCCCAGCACCAAGCTGCAGACACGTTTCTGCATGCACTTTCATCACCGTGGCCACAGAATGAAACCCAAACATGTTTTAGGGGAGAGGAATGAGAAATATTACCCTGGGATGGGCTCATGGGAAATGGGCTCAGCCTAACAGGACAAACATCTCGCCTGGCTTTTCCCTGCAGTGTCTACCAGAGGACTAAGGAGAAAGAGAGTCGTGCATAGAAGCAGAGGAATTTCTTTCAACTAATCATGTGTTTGAGGACTGCGTAAGATGCAAGAGGGGCTGTGCCTTTTTCAAAGCACTGAAAAATATTCCGAGTCTCCAGGGACAGCTGACAGCAGTCCTTCAAGTGCTGAAGGCTGAAATCTGCCTCTGTGTTAGCAGCTGGCCTTGATTTCCCCCTCTTCTTCACAGAAGGGAGCATTACAGACCTGGAAAACATTTGTTTTGAGCTATATGGAAAAGCCAGGCATCTCTGAAGCTCTGCATTTGGTAAACAAAGCGAGTGAAGTGAGAGGGGCTGCCAGGAACACCAGGGCCGGGCAGGGAAGCCCATGGCACTGACCTGGGGCACAAGGGACTCTGTCACATGGCCAGAGGGTGACAGGAGAGGAGGTGACATACCTGTTGCGTTGGAGAGGGCGAGGGACTCCATGGAGCCACGGGGAGTCTGCTCGGTGGGCGTCAGATCCTCGGTGAACTTGAGGGCACTGATGGGGTGGCGGGTGCGGCACTGGGGTGTTGATATCCCACCTTCCTCTTCCTCTTCATACTTGGGGACTTTGAGGCTCCCTCTGGTCTCAGGGAAGCTCTGGTTGGACATGTCGCTGTAGCTCTCCTGTGAGCGAAGCCTTCCCGAGTAGAAGTCCTCCCTGCAGTCCTGGATGAAGCTGCCACTGTGGCTCTTCATGGCCAGCGAGGAGCTCCTCTTTGGGTTGCTAAAATGTTTTGCCCATAAATCCGGCTGTGAGCCCGGCACCTGGCTGGGGCTATAGGAGGTCCTTATGTTGCACTGGCTGAGAAGCTGCAAAGGGCTTTGGGACTGACTTTGCTCCATTTTGCTCCCGTAGTGATAGAGCTCATCCCGGCTCCTCCACAAGTGCTCCCTGTTCAGGCTCGGCGTCTGGCTGGCCAGGCTCAGCAAATCCATCTGCAGGGACAGGGGATCCACCTCGGTGGAGAGGCGATTGGAGGTGACCTGCAGCTGGTTGCAGGGGCTGCGTGCCCCTTCCTCACCTTTCCCCTTGTTCTTCCCAATCTTGGCACTACGGCGGGACTCCTTGGCTCGCGCGCTCTGGAATGCTGAGTCGGAGGAGTCGGAGCCGTTGGGGTCATCGCCCACGCTGCAGGCCCTGGAGCAGAAGATCTGACCCTGCTTGGGGAGGAAGGGACGTCCCAGCAGGGACTTCTTGCACTGGGCACAGCAGAAGCAGGTCTCGGTGGCGTGCCAGTGCTGGCCATCGTATGTCATCTGGCCCTGGTCAATACCTGGAGGGGGAAGGTGCACAGCGTCAGAGGTAGCCCACATGCATCACTTTGTGCTGACATTCACTCAGGCTCACTCTCAAAAGCCCTTTACCAGGGTTTCTCCAGCCTGTGAAGTTAAGCCCATTTCTAGTTCCTTGCAGGCTGAAGGCCTTTGCTTGGGAGTTGCTTGGGAAAGGCAGCAGAATGGAGCCTCGAGCTATTTCGTATTAAATGGGGATATTTCCGGTCATAAAGAAAAGGAATGCAAGAAGTTCTCCATAAAGTCCTTGCAGTCAAAGAAGAGGTATGATGCTTACTGAAATAACAAAAAGCCACCAGCTGAACCAAAATGAGGAATTTGTGCTGCCTTGGTTATGGATGTACCAGAGCAGATGACATCCCAGTCCTTTGCTGCTACCATAGCTCCATCCTAACTTTATTTTGGCAGCTGGGGCCCATTCTCCAAATGGAAGCAGAAAGAGACAGCCCTAGGGATCTGAGCACACACCCTTGCCCTGCACCCAGCCAAATATCCTGGGTTGCCCCCACTGGCCCCCCTTGGGTTAAGAATTGATAGAGAGGGTCTGTCCCCTGCCAGTAAAATCCTGAGGAGCACATGCCTGCTGCACACAAAGTGCTCATGGTCAGACCTGTGAGCAAAGCTCCTGAGGTTTTAATTATAACATTTATTCACTTGTTTAAGCTGCTGTTCATGGAAAAAATCCCTGTTACCTGAGAAACTGTGCCAAGGGGCAGGCTGGCCAGCACAGTGGGGGCTGCACTACACATGTGCACCCCATGGGCTTGCACACCCACCACAGCCGTGTCGCTGGGGGGGCTGACTACAGCTGGTTAATTTACAAATGAACAGGATGTTAACAGTCCATTTTATTCCAAGCTAAATTTGCTTCAGCATAATTGTTGGGGGTTTTTTTCTCCCCTTATAATGAGCAAAATGCTTTTACATAGGCTGGAGTGCTGTGCTTGTGGACAAGGTGGTGGGTAGGATTTTATAAGCTGCTTTTCTGGTGCCCTGAAGCCATCTTGCAGTAGAGGAGCACAGCCTCCTTACTCTGAACCTAAGCTACCCAACTCAAACACTGCAAGCCTTAAGCACACACCTCTGATTTATGTGGCTGCTAGGCACAAAGCTCAGTGACAACTATGAGCAACTTGCAGTAAAATGGCTGCAGCCCCCCTTTTGTTAGAAATGTGCAGACATGCACCAAAATAAGCATTTTTTCCCCCCAAACCTGACAGTCAGCAGGCTCTGGGTGGATGGACAAAGGGAAGGACAGCAGATGGGGGATGCACAAGAGAAGGCAGAATGCAAGAAGCATTAACAGCTGCTTCTTCACTACTCTGCAGCTGAGCTTTCGGGAAGGATGTGCTGCAGGTCACAGCAAACACGTCCTCCAAGTGCTTCACTGGAGCCCAGAGTTTCCACCCCTCCCTTGCCATCTGGCTGATACACAAGAGCAAAATGATTGTTTTGTTTTGTTTTTTTCTTTCCCTGCAGCCTATGAAATATTTGAACACGTGAGCTCACCTCCACGGACAAAGAAAGGGCTGCCTGCCTGCCTGCAAGCACTTGCAAATGCTCAGCCAAGTGGCAAACGGGACTGGGGAGAGCAGTGAGATGGCTTCCCACTCCCTGAGTGCTGGGAAGACAGCTGTCCCCCAGAATGAAACACATTTTAAATCATTGTTCTAGAAACACAGAAAAACTCTGATGCATTATTCCTTTCGGTCTGAGAACAACTATCTGCAGGTTGATTAAAAAAGGGAAACACAAACAATAATGATGCCTAACAAGCAAGCATCTTTCCTCATTAACTCACGTGATCCCTTAGCAAGCCTGGCTGGGAAAAATCTGAGAGTTGAAGAGCCAGGCTGTTTAGAGGAGAAGAGGGTCAGGGCACGTACCGATGTGCTGGGCGCAGGTGTCGCAGTACTCGGCGTAGAGGGACTCGAAGCAGCTGCAGCAGTAGGGCCTCCCATCCTTCATGATGTACCTCTGCCCCCCCAGCACTGTCTCACACTCAAAACAGCAGAAGTGCTTCATGTGCCAGTGCCTCCCTTCGGCCTCGGTGCATTCATCAGCAAAAATGATCTGGGGAGGGTAACACAAAGGTGGAGCAGAGTCAGTCAGAGTGGGGACCCTGGAGGGTGACACCCACCTTTGTGTCTCCTCTCTGTGCTCCTTTGCTCACACAGCCTCCAAGTCTTATGGCTGCCCCTCCTTTGGGTGGTTTGGGTTGTGGCAGGGGCATCCATCACTTTTTAAGGAAATCCAAAAAAAACGCAGCTACCTCAGGACCACATTTGTGCACGGGCTACGAAGTGTTAAGGCAGAGCTTGTAGTAAGGTGTTTGTAAGCCCATCCATCAGCAGGAGGGGTCGATGGGGGTAATAAACATGCTTATATACAACCTATCGATCTGGTGGACTTGTGAAGAATAGAGCAGCCACTTACTAAAACACATTTACCCGTCTCTGAAACAGGGACCCGAGTACAAAGGATGACTGAGGACATAAGAAGTAGCAGCTCTCTGCAAGGGAGAGAAGATGGAGCTACCTGGCTCCATACCACTGCCCATGTGCTTATAAAGATGATCACAGTCATTACACTAGTGGGGAAACTGAGGCACAGAGCACTGTTAAGAGCAGTTTGCTAAAACAGTCATCTGAAACGGTTCCAGCAGATGCTTTCTTGCTATCTGTACTTCCCACTCCCAAAGCCAAGCCACGGGAGGAAGAAGTAGCCCAGCTCTGCTCCCTGGCTCTCTGCCCCAGCTCAGGCCGTACCAAAAGCTTTTTCCCTGCAGTTCCTCTTACCCCCGAGTTCCTTGTTCTTGCAATTAGTGCCGGATGTTTCAGGGGAAGAAGTGTATGTTAAAGAAGGAGCCTGAATAAAAGCCTTGTATAAGAGAATTTGCAAGGATAAAATGTACATGAAAAAAAATTACCCAGCCTAAGCCACAAGGAAATAGGGCCACTCAAATGGTTAGGAGTTGTTTTTTTACTGGTAATATTACAAATTTAATTGGATACATACGTCAATGTTCTTTATATCTGAGGTGCATATAGTCTTGGATTTTTACTATTACATGTTTGCATAGATGGCAGCATGTGGTATTTTATGGTACACATGGTTATCCACAGTAAGGTTTCCATAACTTTAAAAGCCAGAACAATTTCCTTCACCAGTCTTTTAAACAGAGATTGACACTTTAGAAATGCTCAGAGGTGACTCTCTATGGTATTCCATATTCTTTTTGTGCTCCATTTGTTCAGCTTCCTATAGCCTGTTAATCTCCTTTCTTAAAGCTTATTTCAGCTTGCCATGTACTCAAACACTACCATCTTATAGGAAACTCAGCACTCATCCCACCACAGGCTTCTTCTGGGAAGACAGAGAAGGGAGGACCACCACACACAGCTGGACTAACTTCACACTGCGTGGGGGGACTGTGGAACCCCTTAGTGGAACCCTAAGTCGCCCCTAGTTCACTGCATGTAGATGAGGAATCCTCTCAGAACATGTCTAAGTAGACTGCAACTGAAAATCCCTGAGAACATAGAATCACAGAATTGTTTTGGTTGGAGAAGACCTTTAAGAGCATCAAGTCCAGCCGTTAACTCAGAACTGACAAATCCACCACTAAACCATGTGTCTCAGCACCACATCTCCATATCTTTTAAATGTCTCCAGGGATGCTGACTTTACCATTCCCTAATCAGCCTCTTTCGGTGTCTGACAACCCTTTTTGGTGAAGAAATTTTTCCTATAATCCAATCTAAACCTCCTCTGGTGCAACTTGAGGCCATTTCCTCTTGTTTTATCATTTGTTACTTGGGAGAAGAGACCAACCCCCACTTTGTTACAGCCTCCTTTCAGGTAGTTGTGAAGAGTAATCAGGTCTCCCCTCAGCCTCAGCAGCTCCTCATAAGACCTGTGCACCAGACCCTTCACCTGCCCTTCTCCAGCACCTCCATGTCCCTCTTGTACTGAGGTGCCCAAAAATGAAACCCCAGCAGAAGCTTGCACGAACCCTTGGCAAAACCAAACCATGATATTTTGCATGCACATCTCTATGCAGAGGCCAGGGCAGATGGAGGAGGAATACCATCCATTTCACAAGAAGATCCCACTTGTGCCATCCCAATGAGCAGCATCCCTGGGAGAAGCCAGGCCGAAATGGCTCTTACCTCATCACAGGCTGCACAGCGGGGCTTGAGGCACTCAGCATGGTGCCTGCCACAGTAGATCTTCCCATCTTGGTAGAAGTAGATCAGGTCGACCAGCAGCTCGTTGCAGACACTGCAGATGAAGCAGGGAGGGTGCCAGCAAACACCGTGCCCTGCTCGTGAGGCAAAGACGGCCATGTCCCCACCATTGATCTGCCCGCCGCACTGTTGGAGAAGCCAGTGTTACAGAATCACAGAATGTTTTAGGTTGGAAGAGACCTCCAAGATCATACAGTCCAACCCTTGACCAACACCATAAGATAACTACTAAGTCATGTCCTTAAGGACTAGGTCCAATGCCTTTTACATATCTCTAAGGAGGTGTTCAAGGGGGTTGGGTGAGCCTGTTGCTGCTCTCACAGCTGTGCCAGAAGAAGGTGCTAATCCACAGCCCCTTTCTACTGTCTCTTCATCTCTATTTTGTGGCCAGGATGTCAAGAACATCCCCCCCTGCATGAAGGCCAGGAGCTGGAGTGACTGCTCCACATACAATATCATGGGGTGCTCCTGGCAGGTACCCCGACAGATCCCAGCGCTTGTAGCTGGCCAGGACCACAGGGTGGGAGCTGGTCCTGTGAGCTTTGCTTAAATTTGGTGGTTCAAAAGTTCATCAGCTGGTACCCACCTGCTCACAGATGGCTCCTGTCATGGTTACTGGGAATGGCCGGACATTTCCTCTCCCTAAATTTTCCCTCTTCCTTTGGTTGCTGAAGAGTTTGAGCTCCCTCTTCTCCTCCTCATCCAATGAATTGCAATAGCGGACCTGAAAAACAGGAGCAGTGTTCCAAGTTAGGGGTGTCCCTGGCTCCCTGGCCAGTGAGTTGCATGCTCTGCAAACCTTGGCATTGCAGGTTACTCAAAGAAACTGCCTTGGCTTGGGGAAGGCTGGAGAAATGCAGCTGTCTGGGCTTTAGTCAGCTCAGAGTTCAGCCAAAATTTCAAGAGGTAGAGATGAGAAGAAAGGGCAAGAGGAAGGTTGCTCTAGGTGTCTAGGAAAGCCTTCTAGGAAGGTGCTAGGTTTCCAGGAAAATCTTAAAAGTTAGGTCTTCTGGGTCCACCCCAGCACTCAGACTTATGGTTTTCCTGCTTTCTCCTTATGGCAGAGGTCTTACAGCAGCTTCAAAATATTTTACTTGTATTTCTAGAGCCTAGCACATTTTCCCCATATAAATTATAGAGTTCCAGCTCTTTGGGAACTGCAAATATTCATCCAGCATGGGGTCAAGTTTTCATATTTGCAAAACGTCTGCATTGGAAGGCAATATGGAAATAAGTAAAATAAAAGTATATAAACAAGGAGTGATGCAATTTCCCCAAGGCTTATGAAACAATTTGAGGTTTTCCTGGCTATTTTCATCCTGCAGGCTTAGCTTTTGGCTAAAAATTGCATCTCAACAGAGAATAGAACTGAAGAGCCAAGGTGGCCACGTGTAGCACCAGTGCCCAGTCCACCCCCCATTACACTGGAGAGCAGGCTCAAGGACCTGAGCAGGATTATACATGTGAGCAACCAACATACCTTAAGGAGCAAAACTTATCATAAGGGGGAACTGGATGCAGAAATCTGCCAACTTGCAGAAAATACATGCAGGGTCGTGCCTCCAGCTTGCAGAAGCATGGGCTGCACTAACAGCATTCATGTGCATTTATTCTTATGCTTTTCAGCAGTGGGTTTTCCCTGGCTGCCAGGGAAGGCAGGCGGGCAGGTTGGGGCCCGAGGGTGCTGAGAAGAAGCCCCTGCCTGGCGCCTGGAGCTCCTGAGGCACTGGCAGAGCTGTGCTGTGCCTGTGGCACCCAGCCACGGACAGGCAAACTCGTTAAAATCCAACCTAGATCAAACAAGTTACCTGCATGTGTTTTCCAAAGTGGTTTCTTCAGAAAGCAGCATGAAAATGGTTTTCTTTGTTTACACAGGGAAATGTTGTGGGCTACCAGAAGGCAATGTTCTCACTGGTGAGAACAGGATGTCAAAGACCAGACCCTTTTTGCTGCCTCACATCTTTCTTGCAAGGTGTAAGGAGGTTTATTTGCTCTTGACTCAACCTCTGGCTTGCTGGGCTCTCCCAGCTCATGAGGCTCAGCCCAAACGAAACCCCTCCTCAGCACACGCACTCCCATTCCCAAGGTGAGCTGGATGCACCACCTGGGAAAAGGCTTTTGCAACTCTGGATCTGTCTCTAGCTGATCTCAACACCATTTCAAGCCATTTTAGCCTCCAAGGGCTACGAAATTGCTCGTAGTTCAAGGAATTGAAGAAGAATGATTTTTAAAAAATTAACTTTAGAAAAACAAACAACTCTGTCCGGACCTCCAGCACAATCCAAGCGGGTAGTAAAGATGGCACTTAAATAACAACATGACTAAAGTCTAAGTAAATTCCCCCACAAAAGCAGAAAGGAAGGACCAGCCACGCTTCCAGCAAGAACAAATCCAGGATCTGCATCCCCCTCCCCACCCACAGCTCTGATACCTGTCCAAGGACACATTTTGGATACTGACCTCATTGTCATGTGGTGGCAGCTGGTGCAAAAGCTGCTTTATGCGAGATTTTTCTCCCGGGCTGTTGACATAGGGCACCTTGTCCTCAGGCAGGCAGCTGTAGTACTGATGCACCTATGGAGCAAGAGAGGGGACTGCAGTGGGGCTCCCTGGCCGAGCCCACCTCCCCATGCCCAGCCAGCAGCCACCCCCCGAGCCATCAGGCACCGGGGTCTTCGCGATGATTCTGAGCATGGAAACGCAGCCGGGTGCTGCTTCAATTTTCCCTTTTCTCCAGCAAGGAAGAGGGGTGGAGGTGCTGGAGCTCATTACCGTTTGCTGGGTCAGGCTCCATAGCGTTAGCATGTTCCACAGGCTGTGGGGATGTGTCGGCACCTGCCTCAGCAGGGGAGGTTAAAGAGGCTGTGCCCCGGCAGCCTCTGTGTTCCCGGCTATCTCAGTCCCCCCCCAACCTCCATCAAAACCCTCCAGGTTCTCTTTTTTTTTTTTTTTTTTTTTTTTTTTTTTCCTGCAGCAATTTGTAGAAATAAACAGCAGATTAAAATCTTTTGGAAGGCTTGGCTTTTCCCTTTCGTCTCAGAGAGTGTAATTAAAATCAGCCATTAAAGAGGAGGCAGTGGGGCACGGTGTGCCCTGGCGCTGGAGGAGCCCGGTGGTAGCTTGGGGAGGGAGGAAGCACACCCTGAATCCCAGCGTCTCTCCTCTGACTGCCACACCTGGGATGTGCAGTCAAGGGCTGGGCCACACACCAAGATGGGACTAGCTGCCTGAGAATCAGCTCCAAGACAGCCATGGTGATGCTGAAAGTCTTGTGAAGAAACAGGAGAAAAGGTTAAGGTAGGGGGGAAGCTTGGCTGGGATCGGGAGACTCTGCAGCTCTGGATGGGTCCAGGTGCTTGGGCAGGAGCAGAGGGCTGGATGACTTCCTTAAATCTGCTCTTAGCTAGTGAGAGGCAATTTGTTTTCCTGGTGCATACAGCCTTGTGCCTTTGCTGTGGTGGGACTAACCCCTTGAGATGCTTCCAGACACTGCAGCAATTCCTTTCAGAGCAGCTGCACTGTCGGTAGCTTTTGTAGGGCTTTTCCCCAACAACATTTGCTTTGCAGTGGCTTCTGATCACCTTTTTCCCCCCACTGCACATTCTGGGCTTTGGCCTAGAAAGCACTACCTCAACTGGCTTTCCCTAGGGAAGCTCTCTCTGCCAGAGCAACCCCATGGCACAAGCTACCGTGGGTCATGGGGAGGGACAGGGACACAGAGGCAGATCACAAAGGACTGGCTGGCTGGCAGGGGAGCTGCTCACAGGCTGCTGGGGAGGCTTCTATAAGGGGTTACCTTCAACAGGAAGAAATCACTTTTAATTCCAGACTAAATATCCAAAGCCTTATTTAGGAAGAATTACTCTGCTTTTCAGCTGGCTCCCTGGCCTCACTAAGAGCAACCAGCCAGGAGAGCTGCTCCAGTGCTTGCAATCGCTTTTCCTCTCATTTTATAGTTCCCCCCCAAATCGACCCAAACATCCACCTTTCCCATCATCAGGTTTTACGGAAAGGGAGATTTTTAGCAAATATCCACCCATAGCTCTGCAGTGCTGATGACAAGGGAACTGAAGGTCGTGAAGCTGAGGAGCACGCTGAGCATATGCTACAGCAAAACCCTAAATCTGTTTCAGAAAGGCACAGCAGAAACAGACCCACCAGCTACAAAAACTGTCACATTAAGAAAGGCTGCTAAGCATTTTGTTATGTTAAAAAGAAAACAAACTATGTACATTAGAATACTTACTTTGCATTTATAAAGCATCCTTCATCCAGGGACATCAAAGCACATTAAAAACACTTAAACTCTTACAACATGCCACATAAGGTAGCAAATACACGCACTGGAAAGAACTTTCTGAAGCATAAAGGTGTTAAATGAGCTCCCTGAGCTAATGCACTTAGCTCATAGCAGAACTTGCAGCTGAAAATCTCGGCAATGCCCCAGCTGCCACGCAGCTTGTCCTGAGCTACCAGGCTACCCCGCTGCACCTTCCCGACCAGCACAGCCTCCTGCTGACTGCCCTCACATGCAGACAGGCTTCTTGTTTTTCCTTTTGCTCAGGTTGGTTAGTTTGTGTTTCTATTTCTTGCAATGAATTTTTTTTGCCCACTCAGTTCCTAAAGTTGGCAGAGACCAGATATTTTTTTTTTTTTTTCTTTTTGAAGATTCGCCAAATTCCATCCAGTCCTTAAAGCAATGAGCTGTAAGACGCTCACCCTGGGTGGAAAGCAGGGATGTGAGTTTTCCCTTTGGCAGCTTGGGCACTGTCTTCCTGGAGCCTGACGTGGTGGGATGTACATGCCCAGCTCTGCTCCTGCTTCCACTGGGAAGTTTTCCATTTAGCCTCAGCAGGTCCGCAAGAACTGGCTCCCATTGCACCAGCAACATAGCTCAGCAGGGATGGGCAATTTGGTTTGAAAAGCAAAACAAAATAAATATAACAGGCTCCAACTTGTGTTCTGTTGCCTGAAATAACCCAAAAGGGTTTGCTTTGGATCCATATCAGCAAAGGAGACCTTTAAGGAGGTCTCCTTTAAGGAGGGGATGAATGGAAGCAGCTGTCAGTCCTTGCCCAATGCCTGCAGCACATCTCATGGGAATAAAGCCCTTTCCTTATGTCTCTTGATGGCTTCCTCTGCTGTTGCCTTCACACCCAGCATCCCGCCTGGGGACACACCTGAACCAGGGGTACACACAGATCCTTTCACATGGGACATTGCTCCAATCCCAGGAGGTCCAGCCAGAGTGCAGGTGAAGAGCAGGATGTCCCTTGCCTGGGCTGATGTTAATCCAGGCTTGTGCAAATATACTGTCTCATCCATCACTGATTCCCTGTGGGATACATCCAGCTTCCCAGACAGGCTGCCAGCATCCCCTGACTGCACTCAGCTGTCTGCCAGCAGCAATTCCCACCCCGGGAGTCAGCAGAACGTGGCTGGGTTCAGTAAGGAAAAATAAAGATGGCAAGGGGGATTTTCAGATAAATTCAGCTTTTCAGGGGAAAGGCCTACAGAAAACGTTAACTCGCTGGAAAACTAAAACTGCTCAGTCTGCACTTTGCTTTTGTACAAAAGGTCACTGTTTTCTGTAAAAATAACTCCTCCTCTGCCCAGCTCTGGCTGGGAGCACACACAACCCTCCCATAGCTAATGAGCCTTGCAGGGCCACTGTGGCCAAAGGGCCTGATCCAGACACCCCCTCCCCCCCACCAAGTACCAGCAGACAGCTTCTCAATGACCTTAGAGGCTCTGCAACATGAGCTGCAT
The DNA here is from genome assembly GCF_003957555.1 of Calypte anna. Classification (NCBI taxonomy): domain Eukaryota; kingdom Metazoa; phylum Chordata; class Aves; order Apodiformes; family Trochilidae; genus Calypte; species Calypte anna. The sequence goes on from NC_044258.1 coordinate 14,644,989, forward strand.
CCAGATAAGGAAAACAGTGTGGGGCAGTGACCCAAGACAGCTAACATATCCCTTCTAAATCATGTGCTATCTTTAACTGTTTTATTATTAAATACTTCTGGCTGTACAACACAGCAGCTCCACATCCTGCTCCTTCCCCTCGCAACAGAACAATTCGGCCCATGATTATCCTAACAAGCATCATTAGCACACACCAGTGGGGCTGGGCTAGGTCTTGTCCTCAGTTTCCTCACCTGCCCATCTTTACTCTGACCTCTGCTCACATTTGGATAGGAGAAATCCCGGAGGAAAGTAGGAAACATCAAGCTGAGTTAAAAAAAAAGGCTTCAGGCAATATCAGGGTCTCCAGTGCTATGGGGAAGGGCTAGGCAGCATGCTGGAAGCCAGGTTGGTTGTAAATCCTGGATGCTATAGCCAGGCAAGCCCTGTCCTGCTTCAGGGAGGTCTCCCAGGTGCTCAGATGGGCTGTGTGTCACAAAAACCCAGCACAGTAGATATCCTCCATCTCACCTTCAAAAGGGAAATGTTCAAAGACTAAGTTCTGCTACTAAAAACTCATACACCCTTTGGAAATTATCAGCTACTTGGAGCTAAAAAGGAGAGACAGAAAGACAAAGACAGACAGACAGAAAGCAAGCAAGAAAAAAAGAATGAAAAAACAGGAGAAAGGAAAGAACATAACATAAAACAAGGGCAGGAAAAAGCCTTTAAAGTGGAGCCAACTTTACTCAAAGGCACTGAGGAAAGTAATTACATTAGTTTACGAATGCCTTTGTGTTCTGCAGTCTTCCTAGGTTTGGGGTGTGTTTCCAGTTTAACTTTGACAGTTTTCAAACCTACCCCATCCCTGCTAAATAAAGGCAGGACTGGCAGCTTCTTCTGGTAGTCCCAGGGGTGACCAAAGACAAAATCCATGCCAGAACCTTTGTGGGCAATGCCTTACACCTTCTCCTAGATGGAAAATTTTGCAAATGACCTGTGAGTCTAAGCAGCTGATGAAGGATCTCTTTGATCAATGAATTAAAGGAGGCGGAAGGGAAATATCATGTTTCTTATGCCATGAATTGCTGTTGGGAAACAGCGTTTGGTTGTACTCACTCCAAGTACAACACTCCTACTGAAAGCACCCACCAAACCAGGCTGTTGGGGATGACTGTACTGCTGGGATGGACTACAAAGGAGCACGAGGTGTCCTGGTGTGGCTCAGCTGATGGGTGTTGACTTGCTCAGCTGTAACAGCTCTGGCACATCAAGCTGGGCAATCCCTCCTGGCTTTCCCCAAACCAAACAAACTGCAAAACTGGCTGCAAGGCTTTTGCAGAGAGGTCTGTGAGGGCAGTAGGTGCTGGTCTGTGTGCAGCACAGTGACTCAACACGGCTGTCCCCAAAAAGGGGACTGTGGAGGGGTCAGCATCACTCAGGCACAGCGCAGTAAACCATCACACACAGCAGTCTGTTCAAAACCCAGGCATGCCAGCATTCTTTGACATCCCAGGAGAGCATCATTCCCCTGGGACCCTTTCCACAGCTCACCCGACCCTACCCAGGGATGTACCACACACCCGCGTGGGGAGCTGCCCACACAATGATGAGCAGAGCAGTGGCTGCTGGTGCACATCTGGGTGTGCTCACCCACAGTCCTGTCTGCTGGCTTGCTGCAATCCCACAAGCTTTGGCTGGAGTGGGAGGAAAGTGGCCAGCAGCTCCAACAAGCCTGGTCTGGCCCAGGCAAGTGGGACTGCTCCTACCCAGCACTGGTTTTTAACCACTTGTCAGGCAGTAAATGATCCTTTATACTGAGCACTTAAAATAGACAGAGAAGCGAATCTGGTGTCTTCAGTACTTTTCTCATTCTGCTGGTTGCCCTTGGAAAAGTAAAGAGGGAAAAAAAAAACCAAAAAACAAAACCAAGTCACAAGCAAAAAAAAAATGCTCTCAACGTGTCTGCGAAATGTTGCGAGTCCTTGTACACGTAGGCTCACACATGAGCTCTACAGATGACAGCACGTGTAAAACTGGAAAGCGGGTTCCACGTGCTTTGGCCCCAGTCTGCACATCCTCCTTTTCCACATCCTTTTGGATACAAAGCACTTATTTAGTTCTTGAAGCAAAACAATCCTTGTAGCAAGGCCAGATGCTCCAAAACGGAGAAGAGAGTGGGAAGTGCTGGCCGGGTCTGCAGAGCACAGGGATGCAGCCAGGCACGCACCCCAGGAGGGTGCAGGGGTCCTGAGGCCTCCCCCAAGCCCTGGCAGGGACAAATCTGTTATCAGCCCCCACACGTGGCCATGGGACACAGATGCAACCCCGGCGCCGGACCGCCTGGCACCCCACAATGCTGGGTTTGCTCTGGGAAACCCACTCCTGAGCTGCAGGGACAAAGGCAGGGAACAAAGGAAAAATCATTTTCCCCAAGTGCTATTTGTTCTGGCACAGCCTGCGCCTCATTTGAAGGAAGGCTGTACATCCACAAGTCTTAAGACTTGTGAAAGTGCCTGCCGTGATTTTTCTTTTCCTCTTTTTTTAAAGCAGAAATCAAATTTGGACTCAAAAGAACCAGAAAAGGCCCTTTTTTCAAAAGCATCTGAAAGGAGGCTTTGTGCTGCTGTGAGGTACTGACCAGCAAAGCTGCAGCACCAGCAATTATAATGATCATCTGCTGCATTGGTCATAGATAATAATTCTCCTGGGTCTGCCACTTAAAACACTCTTGTACTGTATGTACTACAGTAGCAAAGTAGAATAATGCTGCAGCAAGGAAAAGCTGTAATTGTACACTGGAATAAAGCTCCAGGACAAGTTTATATTGTGCAGTCTGGGATTTCTCTGTTTTCTACTCCCTGTCTCTTACCTATGCTGCCCACCACTTGGCTACTTCTAATTCAAGAACCAAGCAAACCCCACTGGGTAGGTGATTTTGTTTCTGTGGCCCACCAAAAGCATCTGATTCCCTCCCTCAAAGCAAGATCGTTCAAGGATTAAGTAATTTTAACAACTTCCATTGGCTCACAAAGCAAAAACCCAGAGACATGGTTTTGCCACTTCTTTCCCCCCTCTTCCCCCAGCACAGGATGCACTCACACCTCCTTCATCCTCTCTGCTCCAGGGCAGAATAAATAGCTCCAGGACCTCTCAAATCCACCCCTGTACCTCCCAAGCCACACAGCACATAAGCATCGCATGGGGAAAAATCATTTTATCTTGGGAATTGCAGCTCCATCCGACTGGCAAGCACTCCCCACGGTTTGATGCCTGGAGGCTGGATTTAGACAGCTCCGGCCTTGAAATAAGAGCCGCTAACTGCCGGGCTATTTAGATACTGAAAGAGTTCACCGGGGAGGTGATGGACTTACCACTACCTCAAAGTGAAATTGGAGAGCTTTTAAAAATGTGCTGAAACGCAGGTTTTGGATAAAATACTGAAGCCTGCGTGTGTGCAAGGGGGTAGAGCTTGAGGTGGCTGCAGCTTCTGGTGCTGTGTACATGAGTTATAGCTCCTCTTGGCTGCCCATCCAGAGTGGTCTGCTCTCAGGATGAGGACCAGAACCTCCCAAGGAAGGTAGAGATCTTCATGAGGTTCTTGTTCTTCCTCTACTTGGCCCCAAATTAGCTTACTTGCTCCCCACAACTATGCAGGCTTGCTTTGGTCTCTCTTGTTCCTTCCTTGCTGCATGCAAGACTTCAGTCTCCTGAGGAGTGAACCAGTTTGCTGAACTGAGCAAACTTCCTTGAGCAAAGGCTTGAGAAAGGACAAGCAGGTAAAATGCACTCAACCTTAACACACAGGCAGAAGTGAGGCACACGTCCCCCAGAGACAGCTGGCCCAGATAATCTCCTTTCTTCCACACCAAGGTGGTGAAAATGGGTATCTTCAGGTAAGGTGTAAATGCGTGTTCAGTGAAGGTTCATCTCCGCTCTCCTTTCATGACCTGAGCAGAAACTGCTGAAGCCTGGAGGTTTTGTAATTGGAGCCCTTGCTATAGGTCTTGCAAAAGATCCAGAAGAGGAGTCAACTCCTATGCTAGCCTGTGAGTAAATTCCCTGTGACAGCTCCGAGTTTCACACCAACTGCAAAGCTCTCGAGGTCCTACCTCTGTCACCTTAGAGGAAAATGGTTCCCAGAACCCTCACGATACTAATTTTAGCTCAGATGAGGTTTTTGTAACTTTTTAACTGAGTCAGTCAGAGCAACTGTGCTGATAGGAAAAGAATTACATTCTTAGGGCATATTCAATGGTCTTGAATGGATGGAGCCATACAGAAAGCCACATTACAGTTGAAGTAGAGCCCTGTTTTTGTTTAATTGGAAATCCGTGCCTTTAACCAGCTGCTCCTATTATTGAGACACAATAAAGACAGAAATCCTCAAAAATCCCTTGTATTCAGAAATTTGAGCTGGCATGTTATAACTCCTTTGGATTTCTCTAAACCACAGACCCAAGGATTTCAAGGCTGTGCATTCACATGAAGTCATACATGCCTTGCCTAAAAATGTGAAAAACACATCATAAAAGGGCTTATTTTTAAACATCTGCCCTCAAACTTATGTCAGTGCAAGAAACATCCAGCTGCCAGCCCCAGCAGACAAACTGGCTCCCAAAATTACCTTCCCTCATCTTCACAGCCAGGCCTGGTCTGGGATTTTGCTTTGCTGAGGACACATTTCTAGTGGGATCTGCCCATTTCAAGGCTTTTGCACTTACTTATCGAGCCACTGAATAGCAGTCAGGAAAAGAGGGTATTTCTCACAGCCCATATCCTTAACTTCTTCCTCACCTCCTGTACAGCCAGCTCTCCCATTCCCATCTGCATCCATATCTTCCAGAAGTCCCTCTTCTGGAGTCAAACTATGTCTCATTGAGGTTCAGTACAAGTGGGGTTACAGCCCACAGGAGCCTCTTGGCCATGCTCTGTAGCTGACTGCTATTACAAGAAACTATATTTTCTAATCATGTTGTAATTTATGGAGCTCAGTCTTGGGTTTTTACCCGCTGATCTCCCTGCTGGCAGGTTGCCACCAAGCCTTACACCTCTGATGGTTTAAAACCTCTTCCCATTTCCTGCCTGAATGGATTTGGAGCCAGTTTGTAACTATGTTCTTTTGCCAAAGTTGGAGTTGGAATAACTGCTCTTCTTCCTCTAATGCAGAAAGAGTCATAACCCTTCTATTTCCTAGGCTGAACTAATCAAGCTCTTCCAGGCTCCTCAGAGAAATAACTTCTCCAGTGTCTTTCTAGTTTATACCCCTCTTTCTTCAGCAGATGTCATAAATTTTAGCCAGTTTTCCAGAAGAATTTTTACCGTACTTGATGCAGTGGTATTAGAGCATTATTTTTATTATCACTTTCATCCCTGTGCTATAAACCCGGTCAGAAATATTTAACATTCATAGCTGTTGCACAGTGGTAGACTACTTTGTAGTCCTGCACAGCAATAAGAAATTCAGCTCCATGCTTCAGTGCAGTGTCTGGATCGTTATCTGTAAACACTGGACCAATGCTTTTTTCCTTCAAGGAGTGGGCAGCAAGTAACCAGTACAATTTTCACAGAGTTGACACGTACCAGAGAGCAGCTGATGCCTAAATTAGTGTCCAGGAATCCAGTGAGACCTTGTGGGTTTGTGTTGATTCCCCTTGAGATTATACTTAATATTTTAAGCTACAGATTGGAGGGACTCTGCAAATTCTGAAATTAACCTACTGTAACTGCTGAAAACTGATGTCATGTTTGTTGGCCAACTTTCCCTCCATGAAATCCTGTAAATTGCTGTGGTGAGTGAGACGTGAATGCTGTCTCCCAAGAACAGTGAGGCAGGAAGGCTGTCATCCAAGTATAATAAGAAAACTGCATTACTCTTTCAGGGGACCACTTACTTCCCCAGCTCATACGCTGTGTCAAGATTTTAATAAAGTAGAATATTGCAGAAAAAGTTGTTTCATTTCATCTGTTTCATGTCAAAAAAATACGCCAGCGGAAGGCATAGAAAAATTCCCTGCCTGCAAACCTGTGTTTTCAGCCCAGCCTCATGGCAATGTCCTCAGCCTGAACAGAGCCTATCAGCTGCTCCACAGCACACATCAGCCTTCCAGAGGCTCCACATCACGTACACAGCCCTGACTCATCGACCAGACAGCCACATGTCTGTCTGCAGCCTTGCACAGCTCTATTAAGATGATACAAAGGTACCTCCTACCCCTTCAGGAAGCATTGGGCACCGTGCTGTGCCCTGAGACAGCTCCCATCCCTGCTAGGCACCTGGTAGGTAACTCCTGGAGAAATTCAGGGTGATGCTCTTCACTTAGGGACAACCCCCAACCTTGCATGGTGGCTCTTTCACAGCTCTGAGAAGCCACACTTTGCTTTTGTCTCCTCAGAGGTTCATCTGATGTGTGAAAGGTCCCAAAAGGGCTGGTGGATGACCTATGCTGGAAGGATTTCAGTGCCTGTCTTAGAGGCTGCTTAGGGCTGCTCTTCATCTCCAAAGTGATTAGAGAAGCTCTGAAGTGGTGAATCTGCTAAAAGGCCCAGCAAGGCAGACAGAGGAGTATAATTTCAAAGGGGGTGTTCACACTGAGGAGTAAGAAACAGATGCTGGAAAAACCTAAAAAATACATTAACCTGAGTAATTCATGAGATGTCAGTATCTACTGCTAGAGCTAATGGACTTGTATTTTCTCTTGGGCATCCCAAAGTCCCCAGTGGCATGTTGTTACCTATTAAGCACCTGAGGGACCAAAGAAGCATCCAGGTCTTCTGGAATATGTCTCCACCATTCTGGAAGAGTTTCACCTACTGTCTGCACCATGCTGTACTCATCAGAGACCACATTTACCTGGTTAGGTGCCACCTGTCACTAAATATCTGTATTTCCCCCCAAAACTATGGGGACATGGGCCAGCTTGGGCTCCAGAAGCCATGGATATGCCTGGACAGAAGGTGGTGCTGAGAGCAGGTGGCACCAGCTTGAGTATGGTTCTCCAATGGGACCCCTGAAACCCAACTGGTTCATGTCCCCACAGCATGAAGAACCAGCATAACTACTTCAGAACCATCTGCATCTCTCCATACGTTGTGTCTTGTACTTCCTGGGAGGCACAAAGGGAGACTCTGACATAAGGAAGGTGACAGAAAACAAAGCTGCTGCCTGGTTTGCATGGAAGGATGTCAGCAACTGAAACACACAGTGCTGCAGAGTTTTAAGCAAGCATTGAGCAAGGCTTCTAAAGACAGGAAAAAGAATAAACAAAACAAAACAAACAACTGGATTTTCTCTAATCAGACAGATAATATTCACAGCCTACAAGTGGTGCCAAAATATTTCAGGAAATTCCTAAGCCCTTCTTGAGTAAAAGCTCAGGAAAACACAATACTTAAAGACAGCAACTACAACAGTACAAATGAAAGCTTTTCACCCTCTCCCAGCCTCCTTACACAGTTTAAAATGATTAAAAGCCCATTTTGCCATCTCCTCTGCAAATTAAGTTCTGAGTTGAACATGTAAAAGATCAGCATAAAACTCAAACAAATGATGTAAACTGCAGGGGCGGAAACCAATGTGTACCCTGCACAGACAGCATGAGGTGTAATTCATCCCATTCAATTCCTGCACCAAGAGAACTGAACATTATCTGAGCAATTCCTTCCAGTAAGGCACAAATATCATGCTTGAAAAACCCAGTCCCAAAGACTTTGGCCTGTTTTTCAGAGTCAACTACAAGGTGGGGCTGCCTGCCCTGGACTTGCCACTGAGCAGAGTGGCCCAGGAGGGCAGAAAACAAGCATCAAGGCCCTGGGGAACACTGAAGTCCCACAATTTTTTTTTCACATGAAACATTAGTAGGTACATCTCTATCTGTTCCTTTGCACAATCACATCAAACCCCATTCTGGAACCCCTTTTGCTTCTCCCCTCCTCAATAACCAATTTTATCTCCAGATGCAGAAAACAAGTCCTGCAAGGACTGCATCTCTGTTTTGTTTCATTTGAGCATCCAGACCAGACCTGTCTCCGCATCCAGAAACAGCCTCATCCAGCAAGTGCTCACACCTGAAAAATCAGGGCACCTATTTCCAAAGAGCATATTAAAACGATTTATTTCAGATAACTGGTGGTGTCATCGTTACCTGTTCAGGTTTCAGGCCAGGGGGCACCCATGCATACTCTTCCAGGGCACAGCCTGAGTCGTCATCAGAAGTTGAATTCCTCTGGAAGTCAAACATGAGCTTGGTGACTGTCTTTTCCATCTCCAGAGGCATAACGGTTACAATGTGCTCTTCCTGGGAGCACTTACAGTGGAGGCAAATCTTCCTGCAAGGTGAAGAGAGAGGAAAAAGAGGTGAAGCTGTGATTTGCACTTTAAATAAGAAAGCAAAGTGATTCTTTAGCCTGTATTTGCTGTAACAAGCCTTAACAACCCAGCCAAGTCAGACTGCCCAGTGTTTGGGGAGATGTAATTGCTTGTCCCTTCACTGCACCATGAGGAGCCATTCCAGGAGCCACCACAGGCAAGGGCCAGTTGGCCACCAGGTGCAGATGGGTGCCAGCCCACGACTGCAGAGCAGTTGCCGAATTTCAAACAGCTGAGCACTTGCCTAGTACAGAAAATGGTGGATTGACTGGGAAGCTGTGAATGACAAGGTTCTTTAGCACGTTGGTAGCATAAATTTGCTTATTAAAGTAGCATAAAAATTGATTACAGTCTGAACATATAAAGCTAAATTAAATTAAGGCAGGCTACAAAAAGCCACAGTCACACTACAATGGCATCTTAACCACCCGGCTCGACAACACGTGCCGTGGTTTAGTGGCACACCAGCTCACACACTGCCCCTGAGTAGGGTAGGGGCTGAAAAAGCTCCTAGAAGAACTGAAAAAAACAGCCCATGTGTTGTAATTTAACAGCCTAACAGCTTGACTCACTGACAATATTGCTTCTCAGCATTTTCTTCTAAGGGTCTGATCCTGCAGCTGGCTGTACGGGGGAGATCATCTTCATGGACTTGAACCTGAGAATTTATCAGCAGGGCTGCAAGGACATCCTTCCCCTTCACCAGAGGTAAGAGCAAAGGACTAAACCTGACAGAAAAAATCCCCCAGCCCCCTCAAAAGAGGTTAAAGGGAAGGCTGACAAGTTGCTTGCTATTTCTGCAAATGCAACGTTCTTCCACAATACGGGTCAATAGTATCTATTTTAAAGTAGCCACACAGGATTCTGAATTAATTTGCCCTAATGAAATGCTACTGACTTCTGAGGAATGAGAGATGGCTTCACTTGGGCAGGAAAAGGGAGACAGCTCAGAAATAATAAGGTGCCAAGAAAAAGGCAAGGGAAAAGTTGCTGGTGCCCTCACAGGTTTCTCTGCTATAAGGCAAAGCAAAGAAGTTCAAAGGGTGGCAACAGTTAAACACTTTCAAACACCTTTCCTTCTTTTTCACCATTGCATAGAAGCCAGCTAAACATACCAGTGCTTGGATCCAGACCCAAGTCTAAATTTCCACTTGGCCGTTACAGCACAAAAAATGCACTCTAGCAAAAGTCAAGAGGCTCCGTTAAGTCAAGCCAGGGAGATTTTCCAGATTTTCCCATTTCCTGCCTTTCATCAGATCTAACCCACACAGCGACCCCCGTGCATCCCCGGCGTCTGGTTTGCATCCAGGCAGAGAATCTCGGCATCGCCTCTGGCTGTTACCTTAAAAAACAACCAGGGCACCATTTCATATGAATACTTTAATTAATCAGCTACTGTGGAAGGGTGCTCTGTTTCAGCAAAGCTGCTGGTTTCTTTGCCCTTTCCATCTCAATTCACGACACGATTAGAAGCAGCTCAATATGCAACAAGATGCTAAGAATAATTAATAGCTCCAGAGCCCCAGATTCTGCACTGGAGATAGTTATTCTAACGGAGTTCAGGGCTTGTTAAACAAATTCTGATTTTCAGCAATCAATCACCAGCTTCAAAGGGACACAAAGCCAACAGTCCATGCTCGGGTATCAGCAACACTGGCAGCACAAGTGCCTTGATGGGGAAAAAGCCACCACACAACTTCTGCCCTCCTACCTGCTCTAGACACATCCCCTCCAGGAGATGGAGGATGCCAAGAGAGGCTCAGAAGTCTTGGATTTTAATAGGTGAGAAAATTAAGGACTTTAATTGTGAGGACTTTAAATAATGGTGTTGAAGAGTTAATGATCAATTAAGACCTCAAAGATGACTCCATGTGACCTCCATCCTGCAGCTTACACCAGGCACAGCCAGGAGTGCGAGGACCAGGTTGAGAAGCTGATTTACGCACACTCTGAATTCCTGTCCCTTCCAAGGCAAGAGGGTTCCACCACCAGGTGACCTCTCCTGGTCAGAAAAGCAAAGGATGAAAAGGACACAGGTGGCCTGTCTACTCAGCAGTGCTGTCCCCCTGGGAAGGACAATGGGCTCTGTAAAAACTTAGCACCATTAAAACCTGAGCATCTCCAGGCCTGGGGTTTCTGCCACCTCCCTGGGCAAACTGTAGAAACATCAAGATCTCACCCCTGAGATATTCAGTTCTCTTTCTTTTCCCTCATTAAAAGCAGAAGATTAACAGCTTTAATTACAATTATTTTCTTTACATTAGGATATATTGTTTCATGGGAACAATACTCAGTGTCCTAGGAGTGTCTTTCCACTCCATTGATACCGTTTCCAAGACTTCTTCACATAGGTCTCACTCAACTTTATTTTATCATCTTCCAGCTTGCTATAATTAAAAATAATTCCCCATAGTAAAAACTTAATATGAAAATGTACATTTCAAATACAAGATGAAATTGGAAAAGCAGCATCCCCCCCACCACACTCCAAGCAGACCATTGTGCAGTGAGATGATGCACGTGCCTGTGCTCGACCGTGCAGAGAGTGACCGAAGTGACAACGTGATGTGGGTGCTGATGCTATGGAAGAGATTTCATGGGTGCTGGAAAGGAGCAGGGCCCAGCTGCTCCCACCAGCCACAGCTCATTAATCATTAATGTGGGAAGAGTGGTGGAGCCTGAAGATGCTCAGAACAGCAGCATGCCATGTGAAGAGTGCTCCAGCCTGGGTGAAGCATTCATTCCTGAGCCTTTCTGCCTTGCTCTCATCCCAGAGAAGGGTCTGCAAACTTGTCTTGGGAAGTACCAGGCTTGGCGATTAAGAGAGGTGTCCAGCATTAGGAAGGACACAGAATTGGAGATATTTCAGTGCTAAAAGCTGGGGACATCCTGGAGTGCCACTGGACTCCAGCAACCGAGGGTTGGCAAGGAGAACCCCAGGAATGTTGTGCTTCTCAATGAAGAAAACCAACAGCAGCACCAGCTTTGAGCACAGAGGATAAATAAAGGAGCTGTTAAGCAGCTGCAGCTTCTGGACAGGCAGGAAAGGAGAGAGGGAGCAGGGAGCAGGCCAGCAGCCCTGCAGTGGGGTCATGGGCTGGGGAGCACCTGGCAGGGCTGTTGGGCACAGAGATGCCCTGCAGCGAGGCTGGAGTGGTGGGAAGCAAATGGGGAGAGAAAGAATATCTCCTGGTGTCAGATTTAACCAGAGAGGAGCCTGCTTTGAATTGATTTCACATGGTACAAAGGAGTAATGGCTCAAAAACAGATTGAAAAATTTGTTCTACTCAAGGCCAGTGCTTTTTGCAATGAAGTTACAAGATGGATGTATTTTGCTTTGCAATCGCTGCTTCGTTCCTAGCCCAGCAGCCTGTCCTCTCCTCTGGCTCTAACCCTCATTCCTGGTTACATTCCCACCCATCCACTATCAACAGGGGAATGGTGCAAACTGGATCCACCACCCCATGCCAGATACCTCCTTACAGACAAAACCCAGCACACAAGGGCAATCTGAAGCAAACAGGGCCAAACACACCAAATAGAGAACCTGGCTCCTGAGTCCCTCTTGCTTGGGATACTGAAGCATGTTTCCAGCCCAGGAGAACTTACATACAGCTTGATATGAGCCCAGTTGACCTGTGAGGTCCCTAGCACGAGGCAGTCCCTTGTTGCACACCATGATTGGCAAAGCACAGCCTCTGCCATCACTGGAGCCCTTTCATCACACCAACAGCATCAACAGTAAGTTAAACCACACTGAAAACATGAGTGTCACGCAAGAGGCTCTGGAGAGAACCACAAGTGTGCCCCCAGCTTTCTAAAGAGACCCAAGGTCTCCCTGCTGTGAAAAACCAGCGATGACTCCAGACTGGGAAAGCATGAGCAGAGCTCAAGAGACAGAGAAGAGGGGCTGGGGATCTGCCTGCAGGAAAACCTCCCGGCCACAGGGATCTTCTCTTCCATCTGTGGCTGCCAGCTCAGCTGGGTGGGCACACAGGACCTAATGGAGACACCACTACCAAACCACTGTCCAGGCTGGGTACCATGGCTGGTTTAAGAAAGGGCAGTGCAAGACCCCAACACCTCCTGGCAGCAGCAAGGATGAAGGCAGTTGAAAATCATGTCAGAAATGTTAAAATTCCTCTCAGACAAAGGAGGAACTCAGTAAACAGGCCCCTTACCACTCCCCCTGCACTGCTTATCTCTGCTTCTCACTTGTTTCTTCTGGGATGGAAACAAATGGGCTGTAGCAGGGAGCAGCCCCATCTCCAAACAATGTGCTGAGCAGGGATGCCACGGCCACAGCCAGGCCATGCAATGCCTCTGCTCTGTAATAAAGGATTTGCATGCATTTGTGCACACATTAACATGCAAGATTGGGAATCCTTCAAAAAGCAATTGTCTGCTCAGCTCGGATGGGATGTTTAAAGCAAAGGGGTAATTCCCTTCCTGCTCAGCTTAAGACATACACAGGAGCCTGATTTTTTTCCAGCATTGTTCCATCATTCTGATTGCAATAAGGCTTTTGGGTCAGTCGTCAGTAAATCACAAGACTGCTTGGAAATAGGAGAGGCTGAGGATTTGGGGCAGCTCATGTGAACCCTGAGCCTCTTAACAAGGGTTTCTTAATATCCCTGCCTGTTATCTCCTCCCCTCATTTGAGAGCTAATGAGGCATCTTTCCACCCTGAGCAAGCTCCAGCTACACAGACCTGTTTCTTCAGACTCTACAGGAAAGACAAACATTTTTTTGAAACTGAGAAATGAACAACAGTCCTTCAGTCCTGTTGGAAAAGCCTGGCAGCTTCTCTTCATTATGGGCACAGCTCAGATGGGGAAAGAGAGGCACAGGGGGTACCTACAGGCAGCACCCAGCCATGGCTTCCCCATTGAGCATCAAAGGAGCCCCAAGCTTTTGTGCTCAAAATAGGCAGCTGAAGCTCTGTCTCCTTCTCCAACTTCTCTAACACTCTATTTTGAATCAAACTCTCCCAGTAGCCCCAGGTAGACACTGCCCATGGCCCCATATCCCACAGATCTCAGCTACAAAGTGGCATCTCTCTGGACAACACATTCCTGTGATTTCATAGCTCTTCCAGCATCATTTTGGCCAGAAAAGAATAGTGGGAGTAAGCTGCAGAGACATTGTGCCACCTGGGTTGAAAAGGAAGCTTAGTGAAAGCTTTTATCTACTTAACTGGGATGCAGGAGGCAAAGGAAGGTGAATCAAACATTGGCTTTTACAAGAGCATCAATACAAAGCCTGAGGACAGTGTGTCCTCAGCAGCCTACAAAGGACAATGCTTACTTGACCCAAGATGCTGTAGGAACAGTTGGCTTAAAACATCAGTATGAGGTGGAAGCAAAACAGAAATAGGTAGCACGGTAATGCCAAGAAGCTAAAGGAGAGAGAAATAATCCAGGAACTGAACTACTCCCATAGATGCATCTTTCCCCAGGACTCCGTGGCCATACGGGAGCAGGTGGAGCTGCATGTCTCCAGAAAGGTCTGCAGTAGGTGGGGAAAGATGGAGAAAGAATTGCAAGTCACGCCCCATGTTACCCATCCATTTTCTCTTCTCTACCCACTTGATTTTCTCAAAGCAAGTCAGATTCCCAATGTTGCTTCATTTTTAATCCCCTCTGACCTTTACAGTGCCAACAGCAGCAATTGCAAAGGTATCCAGGGTGGTGTTGAAGCTTTTATTACAAAAATTATTACAAAAATTATTACAAAAATTTCCATTTCCACTCCTGGAAAAATTCTCCTCTCTGGCTGATGCTGTCCGTGCTCACTCTCAGACTGGAGACTGGTTTTATTTTTAAGACTAAAAATCCTTGCTCTGTGAAAATTATTGCTTAATGAAGAAAAAGAAGGAGAAAAAAAAAGTAGTATCTCCAGTACTGCAAAAATTGCAGCCAAATATGAGCAAAACCAGTCTCTGAGTATGTTCTAATTGATCTGCCTTCATGGTGAATCAGGACCATCAATTTAAGAAGCAGGTAGAACATCTGCCTGCCCTGTCCCCAAACCACTGCTTCCTGGTGGCACAGCCTGGGGGGGATCCTCCAGGATGTTTCCAGTTTTTCTGTCTGTGGTCTTGGGTACCATGTAGCAGACAAGAACCATCCATGCACAAAGCTCTGCTCCTCCCCAGTGAAACCAAAGACTTTGGACAAAACACAACACAAGGTAAAAAAACCCCAAATCCCTCATCTGGGCTGTCTTGGTGCCCTCTTAGGCAAATAAGAAATGAGGACCACAGCCCAAAACCAGGGCCAGACCTCTCAGCACCACTGCATGACAAATTAAAACACAACCAACCTCTACAACCTGTTGCTAAATCACAACAGGGGACCTGGGGTGCATTATGGGGTCATTTTGGGGAGCCAGGGTGCACCCCAGTGCTCTGCAGTGACCACAGGTCCCCATTCAAGTCCCAGTTTCTCATCATGAGCTAGATAAGAACCCTGGGGTGCTTAAACACCCTCCTGACCTTAACCACACTCCCATGAGCCACAGCCCCTGACACAAATCATGACATTTCTGACACATAAAGATGTTTAAATTAAGGGATATTAATAACTTGGCAGATCTCAGAAGAACTCTCTGTTTGAATCTCTCAAGATGTTTTGCAGAAGACGCAATATTTTTTTTTCGTAGCAGAGGTTAGACAGAGGTGGGCAAAGCTCTATAACCTTGTGAGTTGCACATCAAGAAAGGGGAAGAAAAAGAAAAGGAGGAAAAATAAGGTGCAGTGAGCTCCAGCCTGCTACCAGGAGAAAAGGTGTCCAACAGGCTGCACTGTCACATCCAAGATGACGGAGGCTGCCTGCCAGCTCACCAGTTTACCACTCATCTCAGCATATTTATGTCAGGGTTTATTTTCTTCCTCTCTTAAAGGTCCAGCTCTTAGCATACAGAAAACATAACAACCACATGTTTTTTCTCAGTCATGGAGGAAAAACGCAAACCACTAGTTTTCAAGCTAAAGAGGAGGCTCCATACCAGCAATAACAACCCTGGAGCTGGTGTGCAAACAATGCTGAAACCAATCTCATGATCTTGGGAGGCAGGGAGAGCCATAGGCTGGGCAGACCTAGCTCTGGACACCCGAGTGGTTTGGTGTCCCCCATGACAGGACAGCCTCATCCCCAAGGTCCCAAGAGCCCAGCAGGGTCACTGGTTAGCAGGGATGGAGCAAGGGAGCAGAAGGACCCTCCCCAAACTTTCCAGCAGAGAGCCAATGTGTGCCTGTGCTGCAAAGCCCCTGTCCTGCCCCAACGGGTTATCTTGTTGGATTTTTAATTATGCTGTTCTGTGCCTTTCAGCCTAACAGATGCAGAGCTGTTATCACAGGGGGCTTCTTTCTGCTGCTTAACAGAAGGAATAAAATTTTCTCCAAGCCTGAGGTTCTAACAAGATTTAAGCTCTACCTTTGGATCCCAAACCAGCTCTCCATAAAACAGCTTGTCTCCCTTCAGCATGAGGGTTCTCACAATCCTCTCAAGTTTAGCATTACCCTGGTCTCCTATCTTCCTGCCCCTCTCTTCCCCCACCTAGTTCCAGGCTTGCTGCCCATCTCTCCAGCATCAGTCTCAGGCAGGCAGGCTGAGCAGAGCTGGTGCCAGTGATCTGCCCTGGGGCTGGAAGTGCTATTTTAAGGGACTTCACCAGTTTGCACTTGCAGCATGACTAGCAGAAACCACAGCAAGCTGTAAACATGCTGCAGTTCAAGCATCTCCCAGGCTGTACATCCTAAAGGATAAAACCTGGCTGATGGGCAAAATGCTTGGAAGCAGGATGAGCTAGGCTGAAAATTGTAATTATTTCAAAAATCGAGGCTTTGATGGCATCCCCTGAGACAGGCAACACTGACCTGCTTGTGACAGCAATCACTGCCAGCCTGACCTGCCTGTGTGCTGGCTGAGCCCGAGCAAGCCTGCCCACAGCAAGTGCACAAGGCTGGGTCATTTTGTTAAGCTGAAGCTGGCTGGTAGAAAACACATGACAGAGAAGATTAAAATATGAAGCAAAATATAATCTTGTTAGCTGCAGATAGTTTTACCTTACAAATCTTCATCGCTGGCTCAAGCTGGCACCCTTATAAATACAATGCAGTGATGTGAGACATGTAAGTGCTCCCTCAGTAGGTGAAATAATAGCCGAATAAAAGTAAGTCAGATAAGTTACAAGATAAGAAAGATAGAACTGAAAGGATGACACTGCATCTGGTGTGAATAATTATTTTGGCATTATTCTGCCCAGTGCTAATCCCTAACAGCTCGAAAAGATTCAATCAGCGTTCAGCACCGCCAAGGAATCGTGACTACAAAACAAAGAGTAACTGGATTAAAATCTTTCCACGGTCATGGGTCACGACTGTGTCACATCTGTTTAAAATGTTCCTTCAAGGAAGAGAAAAAAAAAAATTGACTTGAAAAGATTGCATTGAAAAACATAACCCCCAGCTGCAGTTCTAGTTGGTTTACAGTTAAGCATTCTGGCATGAAAAAGAAGGATGCAGAAAGATTATTACTTTAAAACTCTCTATCCTCAGGAAGGCAAAACCACCACAATAAACATCTGAACAGCAATGTCCTCATCCACAACACCAGTCTGCACGCAGTCTGCTCAGAAAATGCCCAGAGAACCCAGACTGCTGGAAGTTGCATTTTCCAGAGCAATAAAATTAACATAGAGAGATGAGGATTTTCTAATACTTATTCCTATCTAAAGCCAGTTGAGCCTTCCCAATTATTTTTTAAGTGAAAAATCCATTACACTGGCATCAGCATTTCCTGCAGCTGCAAATATGCTATTTAACAATTAACCTTTTACATCCATAAATAACAAGAACAGCAAAGGCTGGGGAAAAAAAGCTCAGCCGCCACAGAGATGCCACCACCAGCACACCGAGCAAAGTTAGTGCGCAGCTACACGCATCCAGAGAATGCTGCTTATTCCTCCTCCTCTTCTACTTTCTGTGCCTCCAAAAAACCCACAGCAACTTTGCAGTCGCTGGCAAAAGGCATTTTCTTACCTGTTCCCCCTGGTGATGGTAGGGCAGGAGGAAAATATCCAGCGGGTGGCTGAGCTGTCCTAGTTGTGCCGGGTGAGTTTCGGCGGGTGGGCTGCTCCTGGGACCAGCCCGAGCACTGCAGTGCCATACAGCATCCCGAGCTCACCCTGTGCAGCCCGAGTGGCTTTTGTCAGAGCCTTTCAGAGGAGGCAGGCACAGACTGAGACACGTCTCCACAAGAAACCCACGGGGGAAAAACCCACCATCCCTGCCCCGCGTCTTACGCTCAGATCGCCTCCCTCTGAAATTCAGCTCCAGGGGGTGCTCCCTGCTCCTCTCTCCCAATCCAGCGGCTCCCCCTTCAACCCGCCTTCCACTCAGTGACCCTTAGGAGGTGGCAAGAGGATGTCCAATTTGCTCTCCGAGCGTTGAGGCATTAACGAGGAGACGTGGAGCCCGTGGAGAATAATTGTGGGCGCGCAGGGGCTCTGCTGTTGCATTGCTCTCCTCTCCTGCATGCTAATGAGCAATGATGTCAGCAAAGCCAAAGTCACCGCATCCGGACCGTGCGCCACAGCCCGGACACCCTCCCATTTATTTACATGGAAATCAGACCCCACTGAGAAATCAATAAACCCTGTCAGCTGCTTAGGGAAAGAGGAGGGGAGGGGAAAAAAAAAAAAAAAAAAAAAAAAAAGAATAAAATAAAAGTCTTTCTCGCTGGCTCTCATGTGCGTGTTTCAAAGAGCTGGCCCCGCACCAGCAGCCCAAATTGAATGGTGTGAAGACACTAATTATCCCTCCCCAACCAGCATCTTATTTGATGCTGACCGAAGCTCAGCTTGCTGTCAAACTCAAGGCAGTGCTTCTTAAGTTTGGGGGCTATTAAAGCAATGATCTGCTGGCTCTGAGCAATGTATCGTTTTTTTTCCCTGGCTTTCAATGCCCTCTTAATTATTTTCTGCAGTCATTTGCTGTGATTCCCCACTGGTTTTCAGATGCAGAACGTTTGCACACCAGCAAGACTAAATATTCTGAGAAATGCAAGTTGTTAGTGTGGCATTTTGGTTTACTGCATATTTTAATATATTTTCTTTCATATGGCCCCAAGAGGTGCACAAGTCACAACTTTTATGTGTATCTCAGGTGAGAGTGCCCCAGGAATATACCACCCCAATGGGGATGCTGAATCCTCCTTCCCCTGTGTTTCCTATTTACAAAAAAGAGAAGAAACTGCAGAGAAGGAGCTACACTGCCAAACCTCTGCTGCTGCTCTCAAAGCCCGTTGCTTGGGAATCAGGTGGTCACAAATGAATCTCTGCTTCAAAGAGAAGGAGAGAGCACTTCTGAGCTTTTGCATTTGTAAAAATGGTGACTGAAATTCAAAAGCCTGCTTTCTGTGGCCTCAGAAAACAAACACAACTTGTCCAACGTAGTGCTTTTGTGGCAAGCTCCTGACTTCTGGGGTCTGGCTCCAGATTTCAGAGCCCTGGATTTTGGCAATATTAGCTGTGTTTACAGAACACAGACAGACGCAGAAACTACAGCTGCAAGTCTTTCTGCAATCTCAAATGATTTAAATTATTATTATTAAGGCCCATAAATTAGGTTTCATTATATGGAATTGCACTCCAAAACTCAAGGGTGAGATCTTCAGCTGGGACAAATCAGCCCAGATCCCCCATGGAGCCACCCCAGCTTACCCCAGCCAAGCACAACAGACCAAGAATATGCAAAGACCTCATCTGGCTCAGACAACTTCAGACAAAAGAAAATATTCATGGCCATTGATGAAATATTTGAGCATTTACAGTTCCTCCCCCCAGCTTTTTTTTTTTCTTTTTTTTTCTTCTTTTCTTTTTTCTTTTTGTTTTTTAAATTACAAGTGTAGCAGCAAGTTCATGTGTTGAGCACTGACTATGTTACAGCTTCCAGCAAGGTTGGACCTTCCTTTCATGAAGCAAGGAACAGCATCACCTCCACTTCTACCTGGGATGGTCACAGCACCAAGAAGCTCCCCTCCAGCTCCTTTAGCTACACAGAGCACTTGAAGGAAAAAACCTCCCCCAGCCCTTCAGCATCCTAAAGTGGCACATTTTGTCCCTTCCTACTGGTGTTCTGGGCAGGATGTTAACTCATCTCTCTATGGTTAGCATTCCATGGCCCCAAGATTACATATTTTTCCTCTTAAATTCAGAACATGTTAATTATAATACAAATGAAAGGAGATGAAACTGAATTGGGCAAAAGCAAACAATGAAGCCTGCTTATAAAATGATAAGGCTAAGCAGAAATGCTGTAGAGCAGAAATTACCCATGTTTACTCTACCAATTTTCCCTGGAAACATATTGCTAAAAGCACACAGCAGTGACCAGAGGTACAGCCAGCTCAAAGAATATTTACTGCTCCACGCAGCAGGTCTTGGAGGTGCCAATTTCCACTGAATGCCTCACTTTCTCTGCATTGACTTCCAAGAAGCAAAAGCCCTTTAGCTAGAAACACTTAAGGAAAAAGTGTGTATTAATGCTCCAAGAGCCACTTAAGCAGGACCACCAGCCAGGCTCGTGCTCATGAGAAAGGTTGGCAGGGCAAGAACCCAAGTGTCCAACCTCACTTGCACAATCCTGGTGCAGGGTGGATGGCAGTGGCATCCTCACACCACCAGACATCCTACAGCAAAGGTGAGTCCTGAAACCTGTTCTGCTTGGCTGTCTTGGTCAACTGGATCCACACCAAAAATTGCAAACTTATCCTTGTAATTTGATATACAAAGTTTCATATATATATATATATGTATATATATATATATACTTGCAAACTAGATATACAAAGATAAAATGGGGGTGATGTAAAAGATCTGTGAGACCAATGCTTTCAACATCTCAGCTGCACTACTAGCTATGAGCAAGAAGAGCATTGTATCTCCAAACAGCACGTAGAATTGCCATTGCTCCTGGCAGATTTCTTGTTCCACTACTTGCAGACCTAAATATCCACAAAATCCAATGAGCAGGCTCTTCAGAGACAAGAAATCAGATTAGAAGCTGCCATGTTTAGATACACAACTGTCTTAGGAAAGTGGAAATGAGCCTTTCTGCTTTGAAAGCTGCCAATTCATTGGCAATTGCTCTGTATTACTGCTACCTACTGCAAGACCTGTGAAAAGGTCACGAGTTGGAATAAATCCAGAAGGCACACACACGATCTCTTGACGGATTCTGCACATTACGCAGGTGAAATGGGTGTTTCATTAAGCAGCAAGGAGAACAGTGAGATGGTGGAGCACATTATCAAAGGTCACGTGAAGGACTTGCACCATTACTAGGATGGATGCTGACAACTGCCAGCAATGAAACTAATGCTCTGAACAACCAGAGGTAAAGTCTGAGCTACTGATAAAAAGAAAGAGAAACTGGATCAAGAGCAGGAAGCCCTCACTCAGGTGCAGAGGTGAAAGATGGACAACTCTGCTTGTAAATGTAGACCTTTGTAGATTTAAGCACAAGGACTCAGTCACCTGTAAACTTTCTGCCATTTGCTCAAGCTCACCCCCCCTATGGCTAATTTCACAAATCACTGTAAGAGCCCACATTTCATAAATGCTGTATTTTATCACCTTGGTGTTTCGATCAGCCATCAATCAATAGGGTTCCATGTGACACTGTGGACTCACCCGATGACAATGAGGGACATGGCCACGTGCAGAGACAGCAGGCTGGAGTCCTCAAGGTCAAACTACTAACCTGATGAATGTCAGATCAAGTTGCCTTTCTGAATTATTTAGTGAGCATGCTCTGCTGCAGCTTGCCAGATCAGTGTACAGCAGCACTGCTACCCTGGGATGCCACCAAGGACCCAGCCTCTGCTGTCACAAAATGCTACTCATGGGGATGAAAGGCAGGTCCTGTCCTGGCTCACAGCAATAGGCACAATAGCAGATTACTTTCCCACTGCTCTTTCTCCCCACAGAAATGCAGAGCTGGATGCTCACTGTTTTTTTATCCCCTCCGTTCCCACACTCACCCCTGTTATTTGCAGAGAAATCTCTGCTCGCTGAGCCAGAGCTTCTGCCCCAGTGCCAGGATGGATGTGTCCCTGAGCTGGGGGGCAGCTGGAAACCAACCAGGGCAGGGACACTTTTGGGGCCATGCTCCCATGGCCACAGGGCAGCCAGAAACAGCAGTGATAGGCTGGAGAGTGCACAGCATTGCCCACACCAGAGGGGAAGGCAAGGTGATTGCAGAACAGCAGTGAGCAAGGAGGAGGAAGACCCTGGATGGCTGGGTCCAACCAAAGGCCTGGCTCTTCAGGAGGCACACAGGGATGTGCCCAGGATATAAGGAAAGCTCCTGCATCCTGAAATACCTGTCAGGACTTTAAAATAGGTTAAACCCACTTTTTTCTTCTTATATTGTTTGGTTTTTGTTTGTTGGCTTTAAGCAAGGCAGCACCGAACCATCCAAATGCAGGGGTGATCCCATGGAGTACCTCTCACACCATTCTGGTGCTCTTGAGCTTCACTGCCCTGTGCCCCCCAAAGACAAAGCAGCCCCAAAAGGACCCTCATTCACCAGCTGTCCCTACCCTACACCCCCAGCTCATGGACCAGCACCACTCACTCTGGTGTGACACCTGGAGCATGCCACAGACAGTGTTTCAATCAATCACTGTATCTCTTCCTCTCTCTCTTTTTTTTTTTTTTTTTTTTTTTTTTTAACTTTAATCACCTTAATGCAAGAAGATTAAGAGAGCTTAACAACAATAAGGCTTTCCATGGCCTCCAGCTTCAACTCAGCACTGATTTTTACTTTGTATGTTGAAATCAAATTTGTAACCGAACAGGAGCAACAATCTGGATGCTCACATAGTTTACCCTTTTCTAGCCCGATAGAATTCTCATCTGAATACTTTTTTAAGTGTCCTTTAGTGATGTCAACAAAAGCCTCATTACTGCACTGCATTGCAATTTAAGCTAAAAATCTCAACAGTTATTTTTTTAATGACATATTTTTCTTGGGGCCTTTCCACAAACAATAAAGCTTTCACTGAAAATATGTTGCAAAGGAAACACATAAATCTTCAGCTTATCTGCTGGTATGTTTTCCAACGATCTAAATCTTTGATCAGCAACAAATTAATTTTCCAATTACACAATACAAGAAGATGTATTTCCAGGATATCCAAGGAACCCTGCAAGTCTGCATTAACATGTGCTTTGGCAGCAGGTCAGGACTCCTTCATTGCTGCCCTTTTCACTGGCTGATGCTGTCAGGATTGCTGTCACCTTAGAGGATTTTTTTTTTTTTTTGGCTTCAAACCTGTCTAATAGGATGTTTTGGGTCAGTGATTATGCCCTGAGGATTTCTTTCCTTTGCTCACTGAGTTCCTCTCTGCACCACCCAGCTTATCCCCCCTCCCAAAAGCTGTGCAAAAAGCAGGACTGGAGCGTGGTGCTCAGCTGTCTCAGTGCTCAGAAGTGAGTCCTGGGTCAGCTTAGAGTCCTGGCCAAGTGGCACAAGATGCTTTAACCCCCCTAAACCAGGCTGTGCACATCTTCTCTGGCTGCCAGGGGATTTAAACACGTCCCTCACCCTGGCAAGGCATCATCCAAGTCTCTGCTCCAAACCAGGAGCTGCTGGCAGGTCCTGGGACTGCACAAACCTCCCTCCAAGCTCCTCAGAAACCACCAATGATTGGAATTGCCATGCTTCTGCCCCAGGCCAGAAGAGGTAGTGCTACTTGCTCTTCTCAAACTATGAGAAAAGACCTTTTTGCTGCTTGCTTCCAAACTGCTGGTAACTCCAGCCCATTTTTTAATCCACCCTCCTGTGACATGCTGCACTCCTCTGGGAGGACATCACTCTGGACCCTCATGTTGAGCTATCCAGAGCCTCTGAACTGCTCAGGGGGAAGAAAGGTTCCAAAATAGATTTTTATTTCATACTTGAGAGCAAGAAGTAGACCTGGATGATACAAAACCAGTCAGTGCAAGCAGATGGACTCCACCCACTACAAGACTTCTCCAGTCCAGTTAATCTTGATTTGAAATTAAAACCAAAACAATCAAACAGACAATAAAATTATGAAAAGTGGCATCTCAGTTCAAGCCTTGGTACTTCCACAGAACTGTGCTTTGCCTGGAATGCATGGAGCAGGTCAAAGTGTCTTGGGTGACTGCAAGGTTTGCAGCTTGGCTGTCGCCCTGGCTGAAGCTGGATGAAGCTCCAGGTCCCCAAGGCAGCCTGGCACTGTATGCAAATGACAAGAGATGTTTGCTATTCTTCCCTTTGTTTTAATTAGTAATAACAATTTGTTATCATGGCTTGACATTTGTTCATACTTCGGAGAAAACTGCCTCCTCAAACGATATGCTGAGATTACAACAGGCTTTCTGTGTTTGCCTTGGTTTTAGTAGCTCATAACAAACCATGAAATTCATTACTCTTGCCACAAGCACCCATGAGATGTGCCAACCAGGGTGTGATTTATACACAGCTTGACTCATGGAAATTTAAAGGTTTTAATGTTGCCTCCAAGAAGTAAAGGGTTTGAAATTTTATACAGCTGAATTACAAAGAAAAAAAAATAAAATCCCAGGCGCAAACTACTGCATTGTTTTATATGCCTAAAGAGCCTGAACATTAAACTCAGGGTAAAAATAACTCACTAAACATTAATTAATTTAAGCATATCATCTGAACAGCCTTTTCAGTGATAAGCCTTCTGGCCTGCAAGTTAGTTCATTCTATATAAAGGAAGAGATTTAACAGTAAAACTTCCCTATTACGATATAATTTGGCAGAACATTCCCACTGAAAGAACCGGGTGGAAATCAGCCTGTGCATCACCACCTTTAATGGGAAAGGGCTGTCAGTCATACCCCAGTCCCATTTCTCCATGCCATGTCAAGCCTCCTACATCAAACCCAATACACAAATCATCAAGCCCATCAAGATCATTAGAGCTGCTCAGCCATCAGGGAAAGGTCAGCCCCTCACTGCCTGACAGCTCCTGCTCCAGAGGCAGCATCAATCACAGCCCCCCTCAACTGTGGAAGAGGGCACAGCTGGGAACCTGCAGCCCTGACCTGTCATCTTCTAAACCCACATCCCTTCCTCCTGTGACCTGTCATCTTCTAAACCCACCCCTCTGACCATAAAAAAACAGCTACGTTTTTATCTGATTGACAGGGAAACACAACTAAACCACCTGCCATACAAGCAGGGGGGGACAGGACCTGGTTAAGGCTGTATCAGAAGAGGTACTGAAGGTAGTGAAGAAGAAGAGGTACAAGAAGGTAGTGAAGGGTCAAAGACACCCTTGACAGAGATGCCACTGAGGCACAGCCTGCAGATATTCCCAGAAAGGAGACCTCAGCCATGCCTGGCTCCCGTGGTGACACCAGCATCAGTACCAGGCTGCTGCTCCATCAACCTGAGCCTTACCCCTGCCCTTGGAAGGGAGGAGAAACTCACTTGTTCATGATTAACAGGGGGACACCAGAGTTATCAAATGCAATTGCTCCTGTCAGCCGTTGCTTGTTAAACGTGCTGAAAACCAAAGGCCATTTCTTTCTCTTTTTTTCCCCCACCATGCTGTGCTGCATGTAGCATTATCTTCAAAGGGCAAACGAAGCAAACATATTTGCTACCCATAAGCAGACTAAATACCTCAGCCTTTTAGAAGCAATTATTGCTGCTAGAGATTTAGTGAGCCTCATTGTTTTGTGGCTCAGAAAGCATTTTGCTGCCTGCTTTGGAGTGAGCCTTCAAAGTGCCCTGTGACAACGAGCAAACCCTCTCCAGTGAAATAAAAAATGGCTTGGCATCCAGAGGAGCAGTGGTTTTTCTTTTTTGCTCAGCATTCAACTTACAGTGTCTCCTTGCAACAAAAGAACAGCAATTTGGGGGGCTGCTCAGCTGCTGCCAGCAGCTGGACTGAAGGCAGGGTCAGATGGGTTCCTGCAGCAGAGGAGTGAGGATGTTTATGGAAAACAGTGAATATTCTCTGGGTAGAGCTGGAAACCCTCTTGCTGTGTGCCCAGATTGGAAGGGATTGCTCTAACTAGGGTTGAGATTGGTTGTAATGGTCTAGGGCATAAAATAAAATGTGAAGGAAAAGGGCAATGAAGAAAGTACTGGACATTGTCCTCTCCATCCCAAACAGGTAGGGATGCTCCAGACCAGGGTGGCTCATCTGGCTGAGAACTGTGGAGATGTGGTGTTGCAGAGCCAGGGCAACATCTCTCCTTTATGTGGCTTTATTTTAGGGCAAACAGATCAATTGCAAAAACTCCTTCTCTGTGCAAACCATGTTCATTCCCTTGTACCAGTGCAGGGAAGCAGAGGGGGAGCACAGTTGGGCTCCCTGTGGTACATCAAACATGCATCTCAAAAAGATGAGAAACCATGGATGGCCAAACAGACAGATGGAGAAAGGAGAAGGGAAGCTCATGGTACCAGCAAGTCTATTATAATTAGTGTAATCAGCAGCAATCACAGCTCAACAGCTGCCTTCCCCTCCCTGAGCGCCTGCTACACCCAGCAGCACAAACCCATGGCCAAGAAGATTTTGACACTTGATGTAATCTGAACAGCCCTGCTTTGAAAAACGTTTTGACTTTGGTAAACTTTTTTTGGTAAGCTTTTGATTCCACATAAGATGCAGAAAAGAATGCTAAAGCTTCTGTGCTCACAGAAGAGTCAGGAAACTAAGCGTAGTTTTTATACCAAATATGAATTTCCATGGGGCTTAGAACAAAACCTCATCACCTTTAATTTGAGACAAACCTGCCACACTCAATTTTCTGAAGGTAGTGTCAGAAATGAACTGTTATACAGAAAATGGCAAAACATGACAAAAAGCATTTGCTGTCCTCCTCTGATGTGTCCAGCATCCTCCTCTGAAGCATTCCTATGATAAGTTCCTTTGAAACACACATCTCCAGCCATTGCAGAATTGCAGAAAGTTGTAAGGGAACATAGAGAAAAGAAAAATTGCTCTAAAGGCCACCAAAATCCAAAGCAGCCCTGCTTTAAAAGAAAGGTTTTACTTGGTAGAATGATATTTTGAAGGACTGGAAAGCAGAGATGTAACTGGAGTGCAGTGATTTCTGATACCAAGTGTTAATTGGCTTAGAAATGGTGACCACCACATGGACCAGCCAGAGCAGCTCCCACACCTTCCCCATCAGCACAACCTTAATGCCCAGTTACTCAACCAAAAAGTAAGCATCAAGATAATCAAAGCCATCTAAGAGGGGTGCTGCAAGGCATTGTTTTATGTAAAGTGACAAAACAACAAGAGTGTTCAGACTCTTGGAGGAGAGTTTGGCTCCTTCTTCATGCATTGTGTGGGGAAAAGGTATCAGAAAGCAAAGAGCATGGCTACAGTGAAGGCTTTCCCTTGATACTTTGCTCCTAGGCACCACTGTAAATAAATGGAGCTTTCAAGTACACAAATGGATTGCAGAGGCATCCACAGTGAGTCTATTAGCTAATCACTCAAGATTAGCATTTATTTTAATCATCAGGCGTTCAGGTAAAGGAAGAAGTTCCCATGTATCTGCATACATCCCTTCTACACTTGTTAAAAAGTTGGACAAAGCTGTCTCCCAGTGACAGTAATACCAAGATAAATCTTCTCTTCCCAAGGGAGGTGCCTGTGGGCACAGCCTGAGCCAGGCACATTGCTTGCTGTGGCTAATGGCCCAGGACAAGGCCAGCATTGTGGACCTTCAGCCCAAAAGCCCAAATCTGGCAGACCTGTGCGACCAGTACAGCCTTTGGCATGAGCCCGGGGCTGGTCTGACTCATGCTGCTGATCTAGAGCAAAGTATCTTAAAATCTGACACATGACTCTGTCTCATCCCAAAGGAGTATTTAACCCATCAGGCTGCCACTGCTCCTTCCTTCCTCTTGCTGCTATGGGAAGCCTCATGTCCTGTCCTCTGATCCTCCATCTGAGCATGCAACAGCCAACAAATAAACATATTTCGCTCATTTAAGTAGCTTCACTTACAAGATGTAGGAAATGCAGCAAATGTAGAGCAATTTGGGCAGTTTGATGCATTCCACACTGTTAACAAAACAAGCATTAATACCACTTTATCACCAGCTCTGATCTTCCTGGCATCATTTCATGCTTGCAGATAACCCACACTGTCACTTGGTACCTACAGGGGATGGTGGACAAGGTCCCCAGTCACAACAGCTGATTTCCAGCACCCTGAGAACTCAATCTCAGCTTTACAGGCTCAAGCCCAGCTCAGGCTTGAGCAATCTAAAAAGGAGACATATCAACTCACTTAGGCTTATCTCTCTAATTGCCTGCCCAGGAATCAGTGGTGTCAGCCACTTGCACTCACATAAGTCACGGCAGTCAGAAAAAAAAAAAAAAAATAAAAAATCAACCTTAAAATATTTATCCGGGAGCATTTTCAGAACTGTAAGTGAAACTATGGAAATCCTGCCTATTGCTACAACTCCAAATGCAATGGCAGGCAGGAGGAATGCAGGGAGGGTAACAAAGCCAGTGTTCATGCCTTGCCTCTGCTCTGGTTCTTTCCAGGTCCTATGGCTGCGTAACATAGGCTCCAATTCTCTCGACAGCTTTCCTGCACTGCTCGGTGCCAAACACAGGGAAAATGTTAATGAATACCATCCCATACATATTTAATGCACATTTTCCTGAGAGTCCCGCTGTGATTAAATAGCCACCTCATTAGCCAGGCCCACCTTTCTTTCATTTTGATTTTTGCACAAAATACCAAGAGCATTTGCAGGGCTATAGCCACGCAGCTGAGCTGCTGGAAAGATCGCTGCATAAACCAACACCTACAGGGCAAAATCCAAACACAAACTTCCAAGGAATGTAAAGAGAAATCTAACCCTGTCAGAACAAATATTTCATCTCAGCTACCTCCTTCCAGGACATGGAAAGAAAGGAAAGGAGAGGGAACAAGCCAGCAACATACTTGCTTTTTTGAGTGCAATTCCCCTTTTCAATCGTATTTGGAGATGCCAGACACATCCAGATAGAGGTGTCCCTGGGTACCCCCCTGGGGCTGAGGCTGCTCTGACCCAAGAACAGTTACCAAGCCCTGGACATCTGCAGCAGGAGCTCTGCTGTTCTTGCTCCATCTGAAACTTGGAGGACATCCACGATTTGTTGAAGGTTACACAAGCAACCCAGGGCAGGCATGGAAGGAAACATGGATCACCCAGAGGTGTCACACCACTGGCATTGCAACCTCTATGGTGCTCATCCACGGTGTCTGAAGCACAGCTGACCACAAGATCCACCACATTTGCAACATCATGACAACCATTTTGGAACCCTGATATAAAAATAGAGGGCTATTGTTTTCTGGGCCATTAGAACCGATGTATTCAAGTCCTTCCCACTAACCCCCAGCTCAGAAGCTATTTTCCAAAGCAGCAGCTCTATTTCCAACCAAAAGCTGATATTCTCCAGGGATCATCTGAGACCACAAGAGCAAAGCTGAGCGCCCAAAGTCAGCCAAGGCAGGCAGCAGGGCTGGCAGCACAGGGTATAGGGTTTGTGTGTCCTGCCAAATACCACACGTGGGATTTTGAGTGCTGCCATCCAAGCATGTCCTGCCCAGAACGAGTGCTGCAGACATGTTCATGCTGCTCCCCACAGCTCTGCATCCTGGGGCGATGCTCTGGTTTTCACACGGCCCATGGGAAAGGTTTCTTCTGACAGAGAAAAGCTGTACAGTCCAAAATCTCACCAAACTGCTAAAAATAGAAAAGGCTCGAAGGAATAAAGTATGTCAGAACTCCTGGTAATTCCTCCCAAATACATAATTTTTTGGCACAGATGCTAAATCGTAACTGGAGGGCAAACCTTCAGTTCTGTTTTAGCTGGGAGAGTCCCAACTTCTGTCTCTCCAATTTATATATGGAAGCAGGCTCATTATGCAACATATGTTTCAGCGAGTTCTGCATCAGGGTGTGAAGCTAGGGCTAACGAGGGGAATAACATTAAGAGTAATAAACTGTACAAAAGCATGAACTTTTGTTTCAAAACCATGAACTTTCTGTTTGTCAGGCTTGTCGGAAGCACGGGATGAAGTTCCAAGTATCACAAGGAGTCTTCAAAGGGAAAAAAATTCAAGTCTCCCTTCTCTGAGATACTGAAAACAGGGCAACAGGTGGTGACACATCAGCAATACTGGTGAAGAACTGGTGTCAAGTGGTGAGGATGCTTTTGCAGCCTTTTTTGGGTGGTCAGTGCAGTGCTGTGCTTGCATTAATGC
Organism: Calypte anna; assembly: GCF_003957555.1. Taxonomy (NCBI): domain Eukaryota; kingdom Metazoa; phylum Chordata; class Aves; order Apodiformes; family Trochilidae; genus Calypte; species Calypte anna. The sequence goes on from NC_044258.1 coordinate 14,674,642, forward strand.
ACAGGAAGCATAAAGGCCACTGGAGATGCATTTTCTCCTCCACAACCGACCCCAAGATACCACCTCACCCCCAACCTGGTTAATACCCACAGACAGCATTCAGATGACACACTGAAGTGTTCTGTTCATCTGCATAACACTGATGACAGGAATAAACATACATCTACATTACCACATTTAAAATTTGCTGTGGCCAGGACTGCCAGCCTCAGGGAAGCACCTCTCAGTATCACATCCACAGACCCTGCCACTATTTCCATGGCCAGCCTGAACGGATGGCTGGATTTATAGGTCACCATCACCACGAATAAAGTGATGGTGTTATTTTGCTCAGCCTCTGGGAGCAGCTTGCTTCCAGTGCCCCAAGGCATCTCTGCTGGGGAAGGACCCAGAGGTGGCAGGCAGGATGCTCCAGCACTGCTGGTGTGGTCCCCTCATCACCACCCTAGCCCTGTGATCACCCCACAGATCCTGATGTGGCAGCAATAGAGAAGCCAGCTCATCTGAGCTCCCTTACTGACCTGAGATGACAGCTGCCTGTTGGAGAGGGAAAAAAACTTTTAAAAGGGAAAAAAAACAGCTGCTTTTTTTTTTTCCCCCTTTTTTCTGGGTGAACAGACTAATTTAAGGTGTAAGTAGATCAAGCAGCTAATTAAGGAAATAACCGATAACTTAATCAAGATCATTAGAGGAATCAGCATGCTGCTGCCATTATTTAAATGGTAAGAAAGAGAAAACACACTCACACAACCAGAGACCTCAAAAACCCTGCCCAGCCCCATCTGCATGGGGGGAGGCTCCCTTCTCACCCCATTGCTGGTGCCAAAGCCACTGAGGAAACCACTCAAATCTCCTGGTGGTTTCCCACAGACAGAACATTTAATCATCCCCCAGCTGCCACCACAAAAGTCCTGAGTGAATTATATTTGCTGTAAAAGCAGGACAGTGTTCTGCCCCTGGAAGCAGCCCCTGCCCACTCTCAGCAGAGAGGGGGGGGGACAATCCCTACACAGAGATAAAGTCAAACACATTGGACCATGAGCATTTTGCTCTTAGCAATTTGTGCAAACTTTGTCCCCCAGCCTGCTGGTCTTAGGACAGACTCTGGGACTTCTCTACCCTCACCCCCAAAAGGGGTGTTTGCACACCAGCACCATGTCTCTCCCTCTCTAATTGCTCTACCAGTTGCACAGAGAAAACATCTGCTGGAAGACAGAAGGAAGCAGGCAAATACTTTGCACTGCCTAAAGGCAAACAGAGGATGCTGTTAAACATCCCTGCCCAGCAAACACCCCCAGGACCTCTGCCCAGAGTTTGGCAGGCTGTGGGCTCCTCTGCCTCCTCCAGCAGAAATGAATCCTTATTTCCAACCAAACACAGCCTCTTATCTGCTTAATTCCTAAATCATCCAAGGGCAAATGAATTCAGCAAGTTTGATAAAGTACTTAAAAGTCTTTGTCTCACTTAATAGAATCTTTTGTTTTGCCTCAAAGAAAATTGAACATTTTCTCCTGAATTCATGTTAACAAAGGCAAAAAAAAATTCTAACATCCTATAGTTAAAAATAATCCTTTATCCTGTATTAAACACAGCTGCTGATGGTTCAAAATTCGCATTTTGTCATTCTACACAAATCCTTGCAACAGCTGAGAGGACACACAGCATGTTTGGAAACCCAGAGCTAAGATAAGCTCCAGCCTCCCACAGGGTTTTACTCTCCAGGGGTTTTTCAACAGAGTGAAAAAGCAGGAGCCAGCTCAGTGGCTGGTGAAACAAGTCACGTTTATATCAAGGAAAAGTTTTACTGTGTCTGCTGGGGCAGATATTAACAAGGGACATGGCACATCCCTGCCTGCCCCTGGGCTCTGCCTGCAGAGACAACCTGGGAAGAATTGGAGCCGAAAGAGAAAATCATTTCCCAACGCAAACATTTGTACAGTGTTAAAGCAGCTTACAACACTTTCACAGACTATAAATTGGGCACGACTACTTACCCCAGCTACACAGGCATTCACTTCATAGGCTGGAACACTGCCGTGCCATGCAGAGGGAAGGACAGGCAGTGGTAAGGGGATCGGGTTTGGTGTCTGGGACCACGGGGCATCCTCCAGCGGTGCTGGCGAGCGGCTGCAGTGATGTGGGGAGGGAATGCTCCCTGCTGCTGCCCCAGCTGCCGGAGTGACGCCCACCAGAGTTTTAGCTTATTGGTGAAAATCATAAGCTCTAATCCAATCCTGTCCCTTTACCCAAATTTAGCTCTCTGTGGAGCCAACATCCCTTCCAGTTTTGAGTAGCGGTCTGAAAGCAAAGCTACCTCGCCAATGCATAAATCACGTCAAGAGAAGCAATAAAAAGATCCCATGCTCAATTTGCTTCACCTCTTTCCCCTCAAAGAGTTTCTTATCTACCAACTTCGAGGGGACCACAGCCTTGTGAGTGCACTGAAGGAAGCCAGCAACTCCTAGCCTGCGTCTCAAGTCAGTAAGGTAAACATCAGGATGCCAAAAAAACCCCCAGTATTCATCAGAATGCCCAACGGTACCACTGACACATCTGGGTCAGGACTGTATCATGAAAGCAGGAGGTTTATAGAAATGGTTAGCACACGGCTCCTGAAGTTGTGTTTCACAAAGGTAACTACTGAATCACAAAAAGCTGCTGGCAAACAGCCTGGCTGGCTAACATGTTCAGTTTTCCTTTTTTCCTTTTTTTTTTTTTTCTTTCTCCTTTTTTCCAGCCTGGTGCAGACATTAGCTGCAGAGACAACTCTTTCTCTGCTGCACACAAATCCAGAGGCTTGACCGCAGCGTTTGCTGCTGACGCTGGGGCTATGTCAAGGTCTGCTGGCACCAGCTGGGAAACCACAGAGCTACACGGCGGGGCAGCTTCCTAGAAACCCTGGCTGTACAACCAACATATGGATGATCGGGGAAAAAAGCCTCTCCTGCAACCTCACATTGCTGCTCTCACATGCAGAGAGATGCACAACCCTGGAGCAGCTCCAGAACGTGGGCTGGGTCTGGGTGAGCTTTGGGTCTGCACACAGAGATACCTCTGAGCTGGAGTGTGTCCTGGTGGACAGGCAGCAGGATGCAGATTGGATGAACTGCTTCAGATTTCACAGAGGCTGACAATTCACTGAGGTCTATTAATGGAGGAGTGAGCAGGGCTTCCAGGAACGCAGAGGAAGCATTTCTGAGGGTTATTCCCATTGTACTGCCAATAAGCCCCTTTGCATTTTAACCTCCCCAGCTGTTACAAGCTTTAAATATAGTAATAGTCAAAACATACATTAAAAGAAAAATTTCTTCTCAACTTAGCAGCACTGATCTAAGAACCGTCTCGCTTGGGAGTGGGGCTTGAGGAGTGTGGGCAGCCTCAGGAAGGGCTGAGCTTGGTTCTCTGGGAACAAAAGCAGCTTCCACAAACCAGGTTCGCCACGTGAGAGCCTAATTAGAGACCGAAGCCCACACGGCAAACAGAGAGACTACAGAGGAAATTGGAGTCTAATTTACATGGAGAACGATTACTTATTGCAACCAATTAGTGTCAAGCTGACTGACAGAATACCCAAAATACATTCTCTCCACCCTCCCCTGCATGCCTGAGCTTTCCCTGCTGCTTTATTTCCCCTGGGCTATGCAGAAGGTGAGCAGCAGCACCTCATCACCAGACATCTGATGGGAAAAGGAGACTTTTAGAGCTCCCCCATAACAAACGCAGAGCAAGAGCCACCCATGTGCCACCAGACACAAGCATCAGCAGAGCCAGGGTAGCAGCATGAACTTTCCTGGTCTTTTATCCTTAAATGACACCTTGAGGGTCCCAGTGAGAAAATAAGTACATTACAAGAGGTGTTTCCCCTTTCCCAGACATATATGCTGCCTGGCTCCAGTAGCTGCTTGGTTGTCCTGCAAACCAGCCCTTTTTTAGCAGACCAGTTGCCCTTCTCTGGCTGTGCTGGTCCCCACGTGTTTGCAGGACTGTCGCTGCTCAGTGGGCAAACGGGGAATCCCACTGCTGCTGGAGGGAGCCAACACGGCCAGAAAAACTTCTCCTTGGCTGGCACAGCACAGGGATGTCCACAGTCCCACCAGTGTCTGTCCTGGGAAGGACACTGCCTTTGCTCTGGACTGTCCTCTACAGCCACCCTAGAAGACAACTTCATTGCCTTCCCCAAATTAACACTTTCCCAAACTGTTAATACTGCAGAAAACCTGCCCCTCCTCCATATCATATTATTCCAAAAAAAGGTAAACAGGCTTAAAAACTCCTAAAGAGCACATATGGAACCTACCAAGGGCCATTTGTCAAAAGAAATTACTCATTCCATCATCGTTCTCCCCTTCCCAGCAACACACTCCTTATTAACAGGATGGTCTAATTGCTGTCCTTTCCTCCAAACCCTGGACTACACATGCATTTTGAATGCACAAATGACAACAGCATTTCAGTGCAACTTGCTGCATTAGTCTTTATAAACTTCCAAGGCCAGTCTCTTTGAGCAGCCTCCCTGACTGCCTTCCAGAACTCTTGTCCATACTTATTCAGGCACGCAGAGACCACATTTTGGATATTTAAGACCAGGCAATCAAACCTTCTTTTGAGAAGCACCAATATAAAGCATGTTTAAAGACTTTATGGGTTTTCTGCACGGATGAGATAAGCTATTGTCTTAACCTCTGCAGGCTCCGTGGATATAGAGCATTTTAAAGGAAACTTATCTGAAAAGAAAACTCAGAGGAAATGCTTAGTGAAGCAGCTAACAGCTGTTTGGTAACATCTGGAGACAGCCAGGACCTCAGGTGATGTAAAGCATCAGCAGAGATCCTTCAATTTCAGTTCAAGTCAGTGGTGCTAAACCCATTTACACCACAGGAGCACTGTCAAGAAAGGTTAACACAGAACCATCTCACCTGGGTCTCCTTCGGATACAGCCACACAAGGCTGCAAATCCTGGTGGCCTTGGTCTCCCTCTGCTCCCCAGCTAAATTAAAAATCATCATTAATTACCAAGCGGACACCACGAAAACGCACTGTGTGCTCATGCTCCTCAGAATTAGGCTGTTAATCTGGTGTTTACACTCCTGGAGTTTATCTCCTCCACAACCCCCTTCTCCCTGGGGAACTGACACGCTGCCACTTTATCTGCAGCTCTAAGGACAACACACGCTGGTTGGGTTTTAAATTCCCCTCCCATGCTCTGCCCTCTGCCAGCTCTTCAGAGAGGGCCCCTCCACCAGCTGTAATTCCCATTAATTCCTCTTATGATTAACAGGTCAGCTCCTGCCACCCTAGTGGCAGCGGGCTGGAGGAAGTGCAACTCTATCAAAAATTATCTATGCATAAAAGAGCATCATTAGAGGAGCAAATGCCTCGCTGAGACTTTTTTATCAGCTGGGTGCTCGCTTTGGTGCCGCTAATGACTTCATAGGGAGCAGAGAGGGCTTCAGCCCCACTGCTCTGTGCTGCAGCCTCTCCAGGCAGATTCACCTCTCCTGGGCATTGGGAGAGATGCTGATTACGAAGCAGTGGAGGCAATCACTGCTGGAGGGGGGTAGGGGCAGGTGGGAGCACGGGGAAATTAGAGGAACCTTTTCTCTAAGTGGCAATTACGGTGCTGATCAAGTAGGTGGGCTTCCCAGAACCACCCTGGAAATTACGGGGCGGGGAAGGAAGGTGAGAAGAAGAAGAAGGAAAAGGCAGAAAAACAGAGAAAAAGCAAAATAACCCTTGACTACAGCAGCAGACATCAGCTCAGCTGCCTGGGAGCAGGGTACAGAGGAACAGCATCCTCCCTGCAGGCCTCCCCGTGCTGGTGGCCACTCTGGGTAAACCCACAGAGATAAAAGACAGTAAAGACCAGTTGTAAAATTCTTGTAAAAATCCTAATGGTTTCAGGTTCTTTGAAGCCATCTTGAGTGCTGCTAAATCACTTCTTTTATTTGCTTTCTGGTGGGATTTGCCAAGGTTTGAGCTCACCATATTTATGGTGACATCCTGCACTTCCTGGTGCCCATGTCAAAGCCAGCATGGACCCACACCACAGTGGGGCCAGGCTCTGTAGACCACCCTTCCCCTCATCTCCCCATTTTTTTCACTGGTTGCATGGGAAGAAGGAACCAACATCATCTTCTTTTCAATATTCATTAATAGGAGCTATTGTAATAAAAAACAGAAGGAAAGGCAAGAACTATAGCTGCAAGCACCATGCAGCTTTGCATTCCTGACCCTGGAAATCCTGACAGGGTGACACGTTATTAAGAAATATCCATATTAATCCCAACTGCAAAGCACGGTGTTCAGCCAATTAAACTGCCTGAGTGGCTGAACATACTCCCAGAGACCTTTGTGCTCTCCTTTTATTTTTTTTTTTTCTTAAATGCCCTCTTAGGGAAAGGAATCGCTTCTGCAGAGATGAACCACCCAGCTCCTTCCTGCCTCGACGTGTGTGTGTATAAAATGTTTTTGGCTGCTTTCAAACACTGCACATTAATCTGTGCAATGAAGCCTGTCTTCTTCACCATTCAGATGATTTCTCTTCGAGGCGGGTAAGACAGAGCTGTTCCACTTGGAATCACATCCCCTCCCTGCCCCCCTTCCAAGCCTCTCTGATTTTTTTTTATTATTTTTTTGCTATTGCCAGAACAGCTCACAAGCCATCACCCCAGGCGTGTGTGAGCCTGGAGAAGAATATACTGCTGTAGGTGCCCACAGATAAATATGAGACAGCCAGGATGCTCAGAAACAGAACTGGAAGATTATAGTTTTAATGCATCAAATTATGAAAAATATCACCATTCTCTTCCTGCAGCTCAGGACACATCACTTACGACTCAGCCATTTCTTTGCCTGTGTCATTCAGAGAAATGAAAGCCCACAGAGGTCTATGCTTGGTGATTTCTGGAATTTGTTCCCAAGCAATGTGAGCCTCACCATCCCACCTTGACAAGCCCCATGCATCAATAAATCAGAGCATCCTCACCATGCAGAGGGCTGTCTGGTACAAAGCCAGGCATTTTTATTAACACTATGCTCAGAGCGCAGTGCCACTGAGGCCCAGACTGGTGAATCATGATGTTTCTTCAACTATTCATTAAAAATGAAAATGTTCTGTAGTTGCAGTCAACAGGCTTCTCTGCAGCAGAAACTTCAGCTGCAGCTTTGCCTGCCAGGGAGTGTGACCTCAGCTGCACCCCATGTAGAGGAGAGATGCTCATCACTGATGGTCCTCTGCCATGAGTTGTGGCGGGGAATTTCCCTTCTTCACCCTGCTCTTGTCCCCTGTGCTCTGCAGAAACACCCAGAGCTTGAGGAACGGAGCAGGAGCAGAGGGACTGCAGAACTCCTCCTCCACACCTGGTATCAGCAACTGCTTCACCCTGGGTTCACCACAAAGGGATAAGAACCTCACCTGCACCATGGATGGGGCTTCTCAGGAAGGCAGATGGATGGGAAGGAGGCAAGCTGCCCAAGGATGTACAAGCACCTTAAACCCTGCCACTTGCTGGAAAGTCAGCAGCCTCAGGCTTCTGAAGGATCCCTTGTGTTTTGGAAGCCTCAATGGGAATGCTGTGCACTTTCCCATATTACCAATTATCCCTAAATCCTGGTTGCCTGGCATTTCTACAATTGAACACAGAGTTCTCAACACTAAAACCCCATAAAAATCCATACGCAGACTGCCACTGCTAACAAGCTGATACCTTCCAGCAGCTGAAATCTTGGTGACATTAGATCTGTACAATAAATGAGTCAATATTACCAGGACTGGCTTTTTCTACAACTAAAATGGAAACAAAAATTGGCTTGTGAAGATGAACAATGCCTGCAATAGTTTTGTTTTGTTTTTTTTTCCTTTTCTGCACTTGATTAAATACAGCACACAACAAACCCCTTTTTCCTCCTTGAATGATAAACTTGATAGTCTAAAATTAAGTCCATCAGGGTAAGAACCTGTATAGATCTGAATGGATACCATGATTTTTTTGGAAAACCTGACTGAACTGCATACACGTTTTGCAAAATCACTCAAATACCTCCAGCACCCAAAATAAACACAGGGAAAATTTTGTTGTGTTTTTATCTTGATACAGCCTATACCACAGAGTACAGCTGTGATTTGCCATTTCATGATGAACCAGCTCTTTGCTTTGGATCATTTTAGTGTGGATGTGAATGTACAACAGCACCATAACAAAATAGGAAGAAAAATCCCCAAGTACACCATCCCAAACCATATGCTCCCCAACTAAAGGGCATTTGCAGATACCAAATTACCATTTCTCTTCAAGACAACTGATCCTTTTCATAAAATTATAAGAACCCCCAGAGAAATTCTGCTTGATCGTTATTAAATGGGCAGGCCTTATGCATTTTTTTTTTTCCAGGAAAATGACTAAAGCTTGGCTTTAGCATAATCCTGAAGATTATTTACATCTTCTGCAGTTTTTTCCACTGCTGCTGAATAATCAGGGTTCCTCAGAAAAACATTCCCAGAGAAACAGAAGTCCTTATTTTTTCTCCCCCTCCTTTCCTCTCTCTTTTATGTGTTTTTTTTTTTTAATACATTCTTCCTTGCACAGGAAACTAAAAATAGACAGCACAAGAGAAACTCCCAGGAGCAGCTGGGTCAGCATCCTCCAGCCACAGCCTTACACGCTCAGTGTCCAGGGCAAATCTATTCCCTCTCTTCCAACCCCCCCTTCCAGTGGCACCTGATGAAGTGGGAGCTTGGGTTGCCTTTCAAACACTTTTTTCTCTTTTCCTTTTTTTTTTTTTTTTTTTTTTTTTTTTCCCTCCACAAAAGAAAGGCCTAAAAGAAGGGGAAATAATGGCAATAGGAGAAGGAGCCATCTCTTTTCTTTGGAGAAAAAGGCTCCAAAACACTTTGCTTTCCTGAGTACTGCTATGCTTTATAGAGAGGTAATCTCAGAGAGATGCTTCAAGACAAGTACTTCACTTTCTGCTTCAGCATCCTTATTGTTTCCAGTCACACAAATGCCTTTCCTCACCTGTTTTTGCCCTATCCACTGAAACAGCTGCCACGGGGAATGAAAACAATTAAATACTCTTAAGCAGGCAGGGCTGCAATCGGCATGGTAATGAGGTCTTTATGCTCCTAAACGTGCTTTCTAAAAATAAAATTACACCCAGATACACAAATCTTCTGGCTGCATTGTGCCCAGGGCATCATCTTAATGCAAATAATTTAACAGCTTGGTTATGCTGTTTCAAAGAAAACCTCTGTCCTTGTCAGGACAACGAGGGCTTGGGCTGATGTGCATGGCCCCAAATTTCAGCTCCCATCAGGGGAAGCCAAGAGTCCTGGAGCTCTGCATGGCCAAGACCCTGTCTTAGAGCCGTGGGTCACCTCTCAACACACAGGGCACAACCAGGTTGAAGAACCTCTGCTCCTCAACCAGATGCCATCAGAGGTCAGGATCAAAGTCTTGCCCTGCTTGTATGATGTGCTCCCTGTCACCATTGTGGGGACAGACATCACCAAGGTCTTGCCTGGGTGGGATCCCATCTGGCGACCAGCCTGGGGTTGAATTACACAGCAGCCTGTGCTGCAGAAGGTTCATTTGCAGTAATTAGAAGCATCATGTGGGAACACAGGAGGACTTCAAAGGACACCAGTAGCCTTGACAGCACAAGCCTCTTTTTTTAGTGGTCAAGAGGCAAAAACTCCCCTGTGCCCTTGAGCACCTCTTAATAAACCAAAAATACACAGAATTCTTTTGAAGGGGGACCAGAGATGTCTCTGCAAAACCTGCTCTGGGGAAAGTTAAAGGTGGTATTTTTAATGTATTTTTTAACACGTGCAATTCACATCTGCCCGGCCAAACAGCCCTAAGTGCTGCTCTGCTCCAACCCCCACCCCCAACCACAAACACGGCTTTGTGTCTATGGAAATCTGTAGGAAGCTTAACATTTACTTGGCTTTTGTGTAAACACTTACGTGAATTACACAAGTTTCATCCAAGAGGCTCAGCACCCCACTGGGCTGAGCCATATAATTCATTACAATTAAAAGCAGAGAGCGAGGCAATCAGGCTCGCCCCGCACTGTGCTGGTATGGATTTGCTCTTCCAAATGGTTTCCAATTTGTCTTCTCAGCAGCTCAGCTTTTCCAGGAGAAACTCCACTGGGATTTGCCCCATGCTGCATGGGGATGATGCCCCTGCACCCCCAGGACAGCCCAGGTCTATGGGCTTTGCCAGCTCAGGAGCACCCACACTGCCGAGAAACCCACGGTGAGAAATTGGCACTACAGAACCACAGCCAGGTCAGGGGCTGCAGAGGGGATGGGTGGACCCAGGACATGTAGGTGTTCCAGCCACAGCCACACCATTCATAACACCAGGGCATTTCCATAGAACCACAGAATGGTTTGAGTTAGAAGAAACCTTAAAGTTCACCGAGTTCCAGCCCCCACGCCATGGACAGGGACACCCAGACATTTCTTGCACCAACAGGGTGAGCCCAGCACTCACTGCTATCCACCTTGCAGGCAGATAAGCCCTGCCCTGGGTGTGACTTTTAGACATACAGAGCATCAAATACTGGCAAAAGCCCTTGAGAAATAATAATCAATAAGAGAACCCCCCATATAAGCCCAAACTGCAAGGCAGTGTCTAGTTCCAGTGTCTCTGCCTTTCTTATTCAGTATTCATAATATGCTAAGCTATTAAACTACCCTGCAGAAAGTGCTGCAGCTTACAGTGCTGCAGACAAGTGCTGTTATCATTTGGTATTTCTTCTTTTGTTATTACAGTGAATCTTCCTACATCTCTGAAAATAATCCAATTATTGCTTACCACTGGTAAGGTCACTGTTGCTTTGAACAGAGATCTGGGTAATACTCTGATTACTCTTAAGCAAATATTGCTGGGACTCGGGCAGAAATTTCAGAGAGACTGAAAATCCATTTTACTGGAAACCACAGATGGAAAAATATTCACACTCTAGAGGATATAAACAATGAAAAAAAGGTATCATTTCTCTGCCTTATTAGAAAAATATTGGTTTATCTGAAATCAACTGCTTAGATATTCAGCTATTAAAACAATATATAATTTCTCATATCATATAACCTTCAAAATAAGGCAATCATCAGGGCTTTATTAAATGTTCCCATACAGGCTCCAAAAGGTATTTAACTACTTAAGTGCAATATATGGAAAACAGCAGAAGGTTTGCATCACTTGTGGGAACAAAAGAGCTCCCAGAGAAAAGCAGGTATCAAAGATCAATCTGTAATAAGGAAAAGGAAGTTAACAGCCCTTACAGCAGCTTCAGAGATAATTTTTCTACATTGAGCCAATATGATAACAGGAAAATCACACCAAATACAGATCATGCCAAGAAAAGGTGTCTATTATACTTCTTTTGGTGCAATTAATCATGGGTTCTATACTGACAAGACATTTTGAAGTAATGGCAAAAAAAGGGATAAAAATACCCAACACCTTTTTCTTTTTTTTTCCTTAAGAAGGAATAAATCATATCGTCACAGAAAGATGGTTTTTCTGACATCACTTTTCTTGCAGTGGCCAACTGATATTAAAACAAAACACTGCTAGGGGTTGCTGCCCTTCTGCTGTAAGAGTGGAAGAATGCTCAGAATTAACCCTTGGCTGTCCTGCCACGGACATATCTCAGTGATTCTCTCAGCAGAAAACCTGAATTTGTGCCTGAGGAGGAAGTATGACAAAAGCAACAACTCTGGGGGTGGCCAGGGCTGCCTGACCCATCAATGGCTTCTCCTCTCCTCTCTGCAACAGCATTGCTTGCTGCAGAGTTTCCTCTGCCCACCTGGAATGCCAAAAATGCCCACGTGGCTCCTCGCAGCATCCCCCTCCAAAAACCAGCCTGGGTGAGCCCAGTGGAGACCTAAGAAGTGATAGATGGGTCTGAGATAAATGAACAGATGCACCACTCGAGGAGAGGTAGGGCAGGAGAAATGGTTGGATGAGGTGATCCTAGAGGTCTTTTTTCCAACTGTGATTCTGTGAAACTGCTGGAGCCAGGCAGCAAGCAGTGCCCTTGATTATCCTAGCCCAGAGTGGCCTTCACATTGGCAGGGTTTTGAAGGAAAAAATTAATAAAAAATAAAACCACTAAAAATAGTAACAATAAAAAAGAAAATTCAGCTGGCAGATGCCTTTCTAAAGACATTTTCAAAGATTCTGGAGAAATATCAGAAGTACAGTTGTCTTTAATGTTGTCAGTTTACAAACAGCACCTGATAGTGCTGACTGGGTACAACACCTTGCAAATGAACTTGAAAACAAGGAGGATCAAGAGGGGATCATTACACTCAAAGCTGCTTTTAACCAGGGCTGCTCAATTAATAGGAGCTTGGGGAGACTGGTAGCACAAAAAGAAAATGGTATGGACAGATTTAATGCAGAAACCCCAAATGGTTCATTAGAGTGGGAGGGAACACAGTCAAAGAGCTCTTGTCTGCCCCAAAATAATAACCTGGAGTAGCTGAGCTGAGCTACGTAACCAGCAGTGAGACCTTCACTGCACAGAGGTGAGATGAGAACTGGACACACGCACTGCAGGGACCTGAAGAAGGGGAGGGTGGCCCTTGGGCACACCTGTAGCCTAGAGTAGCCCAATGTCACCATGTAGACCTAATGCAGCCTGGAGCACCCAGCAAATATCATGTGTGGATTTTTTCCTGACTCTAGTCAAGTAGCCAGCTATAGAGAGACAATGCCCATTGAGGTACTGCCCCTCTCACTACCAAGGTTCTCATCAGGGATGGGTATGTCCTGAATCACTGCTGAAGCCAACATTAAAATGATACTGATGTTAAGAATCCCAGGCATCCCATTTGGTGCTCATTTAACATATGACACATGTGAATTCTATGGCTTTTGTATTAATCTGCCCAGAATGCCATAATTTAGCAGGATTTTATGAAATATTAAAATTACTGAGGATAATTTATTTTACAACTCTAGGCAAAGGCCCTGGGAATGATAAGAACTTCCCCATTAAACTCACACAAGTCTGGGACTTGCAGCCCTAATATTTTTCATTTGTTTGCCAAGTGAAAGATGTGATGTCTTTCAACTCAGTTATTTGATGGATTTGCCTGAATTTGTTTATTAAGGTTTCTACAATCCATTATCACTGCAGGAAACAGAGGGAGGGATGATAAACTAAGCCTGTTTATCAAACCATGTGAAGTCCAGAGAGATGCTCAAAACAAATCTCCACAGCCACTGCAGGAAACTGTTGGACATCTTTATCGACAGCCCAGCTGTGAATTGCACAGTTGGCTTTTAAAAACCCAACAGAAGGCTACAACGTACAAGGATAGTATAGAAAAAGACTGAATTTTCATCTCTTATGATAAATATAGCACTGCTAGAAGCATTTCTAATGGACTCCAGTCACCTGTGTGCAAAACAGTATTTAAGATAGCAGCAGGCAGGCAAAAAGCTCATGCATCAACAGACAAACCCAAGTAGTAATGGATGGTGTTAGAAAGCAGCCAAGGCCAAGATATTCCAATGCTGTAATGTTTACTGTAGAAGAAAGTGATTTCTGCAATATGTATCAGGAAGATTTGAAGCCAACAGCTGCTGGGAGCTTTGAACAACCACAGAATTCAATAGTAAATCTCTGGTGAATGGTTAACACGTTGCAAATCTCCTTCCAAGAGCAGGGAATGGTATAAACCTAGCAGCCTGTTGCAAAACTACACGCACACAAGATATAAAGACAACATTTCAGCCAAGCATTCACAAAAAAAAAGATGGGTTCATGCAAGGTCCATTAGTCCAGCCAAGGGGTAAGTGCATTGTCCAGGTGTGTAATCACACACATTTTGGCTACATCTGTGCTTGCAGGAAGAGGCAGCGGAAGAAATCAACTGCAAGATCACATTGTCAGGCACCCCGGTAACAGCACAAGTTGTGCTGATGTCTGAACAAACAGTAATTCCTCTATCTGAAACACAGCACACAGAGTCTTCTGCAAAATTTATTATTCCCTTACTTCTTACTGCAAATTGGGCTTACTGAAACCCTCCAAGCCTCGCGACCAAACAAATCATCCCATTAAACATGAACTGGAGGGAATGGGTGGAGATGTATCTGTTTAATTGAGCATGCAATGATGAAAACTTGATTCTGTATCTACAGAGATGTTTCCCATTAAAAAACCTAATCTTGGTAATCACAAATATTCTTGGACTGCTTCTCCACAACGTAAAAAGATCATGTGCAAAAGCACATTCTACTTCCAAGACACCATAAAAATCAACACTAGAAAAACAATATTATAAAAAAAGAATTTAAAAGTTCACATTATTGCCCCAAACGGTTGCACTGCAACCAAACGCATGAACAGCATCACCCACCAAATGGCCATCATCTGCCCAACAGCAATTGCAAATGATATGGACAATGACGATGAGAAATGAAGTTGGACCCACAAGGGTTGCCCTCTGAATTACACTTTGCTTCTATTGTTTCCAGCTCTCACAGCACATATGCTGAATATATTCTGAAGGGTTCACAGTGACATGTGGATTTGTGCATCAATTTCAAAAGTATGTGGATCCACATAAACAGAACAGGAGTGTGTGCTCACTCCAGCCAAGGCACTGCTCATTCTCCATAAGCTTTTACGGGTGGGAATGGGCTCACGAGCATCCCTGCTCCGTGCACCCATAATTAACATCTGGATGCCAAAAGAGACTGAAAGCTGACACAAGGACTGAGTCTTCCAAAACTTTGCAAGCTTTCTGGATCCTTAAAAACTAACCACTGAATTAAATAAGGTGTCTCTTGACCTGAAAAAAAAAAAAAATATTATTTCCAGTTTAAACATGTGCTAAGTTGTGCAGATGCATTGGCCCAGAGTGCCACATCTCAGCTGATGAGGAATCACCTAGCAGATGGAGCAATTGCACAGAATTGTAGAAACAAGGAGAGACTTTGTTTTTACAACTCTTTTCTGGGAAACAATGAAGTGGAAGGGGACTGGAGAATAACAAAACAGGAAAAAGGGGAAAAAACCTTAAGGTTGTATGCATCACCAAAACATGACAAGGGTACAGATGAGGATTACAGCATTCTCTGCTGGCAGTCCTGTGTGGAGTTTTGTTGGAGAAACATCCTCCAAGGGACAAATTAAGCCCCTGTTCATCACACTCCAACCTGGGGCCCTGCTCTCTCCCCAGGGTGATCACAGTGCTCAACTGGCAGGGATGCAAAATTTTAACTGGAAACAGAGAATCCGGAATTGGCTTCACAGTTTTGTTTCTGGAAACCTCAGAGCAGATCTGTCCTTCCCCTCTAGACAGCCCCGTGCTGCTCCTGTATGGTTTCATTGAGTCTCCTTGCTTTTACAGGTCCATCTGACATAACTAAAAGCAGGAAATGGCCAAACACACCTGCAAAAAGTCATTAAAATACTTGTAACATTCCCTTAAACATTCATTGTTGAGCTTTATTGGAGAATATCACATGCTCTCTACATGTTCAGCTCTCTGGCAAAGGAAATAATCCTGGCTCTTCCATGCTTTAACCCACAACAAATTGACCTGGATCACTACATTATACCTGTCCTGAGAAATAAGGTGTTTCTCCAGGGCACTGCCTTCTCCTCAGCTCAGCTCCTCTGGGAAGCCTCTCAGCAGAGATGGCTACCTCCTTGTTTTGACCAAACAAAACCACATTGTTGATCCTCACTAGAAGCCTTCTTCAATCACCAGAGGTCTGGCTGCTATGATCTACTCTAGACAGGGTTCCCTCTTCACAGCATTGCTTGTTCACTGCACTCCCACCAGAAATGTATCATACCAACATGATTGTGCTTATGATGCTTCAAAATTATAGGTTTTTTCAGAGTTCCTGGCAGGGGTTTAAAGGTTTATAGACCTAACATCAAAGCCTGAGCCATCACCTTTGCAGTGCCATATCAAGCCCCAGTGAAGTTGAAATTACCTGATGCTACAGCAGATGTGATCCCTGCTAACACCTTGGGAAGCTGCAAGGTTGAAGTGGGCAGTTTGCCTTTGATCAGCTTTTGGAAGATGGAGGTGAAATTGCTGTGAAGTTGTGGCAGGATGGAGGTGTACACCTCTCCTGTGAGCTCACAGCCCACGCTTCAATACCAAGCAGTAAGGGACAAGTCCATTCACCACAAACATACTTTTTGCTTGAGCTCTAAACCAATGCCTCAGCAGCCTCTGTTCTCATCAGTGCTTCTTAAAACCAGAGCTGAAAGAACATTTCAGCTTATCCTAAGTAGATTTGCCTTTCCTGTGCCAGACAGGATGTCAGCACAAGCTTGACATTTTCTTCCATTCTCGAGAGGAAAAACAAAAACAAAAAACCAAAACAAACCAAAACCGTAGGTTGGCAACCTACATTTCAATCACAAAGAGTATCACCTACCACCTGCCAAAACCTACAGTTTCCTACAAGAAGTGTTTAGGCTTTGAGGAAACAAAGCCTCACTTGCTGTTAACAGAAGGATGCTCCATCTTTACCTTCCCAGAAGCTCCAAAAGTTTGGCATCACAACCACAGTTCAGGAATTCAATACTCATACCTGCAAACATACATGCACATCCTGAGTTTAAACCTGAGTATAAACCACTCAGGGGCAGCAAATCTGATGTGTGCTCGTTTCCACACAGCTCCTGCTTTCAATCTGCCTCAAATATCTGTCTTGGTTGATTTAAATAAGAACTGAAAAATCTTCCCACAAGACTGAAGCAGCACCATTGAATCTGTAAATACCCTGGGCTCCACGGAAGGCTCTTAATGTTAATACAGGGAATCTGTTTGATGCAGATGAAAAACAAAAAACAAACAACAAACAAAAAACAAAACAAACAAACAAAAAACAAAACAAACAAACAAACAAAAAAAAACAAAAAAAAAAAAAAAAAAAAAACAAAAGAAAAAAAAACTTCATTAAAGAATTTCTTGTAATGACAGTGCTCAAATAGAACCACAACAGTCTGCTTTTGATTAGAACAAGCCATTTGGTGCCTGCAGTTATTATTTGTTGTTTCTATGGTTCTCAGATGCACATCGTTCTTCCCAGACAAACACAGAGAAAAGGCTTCAAACACTTCTGCACTGAAGAAACAATTCCTGCTGGATTTCAGTAAGGTTGAGCCCTTGCTCTCTCCTGGCTCCAAAATGGCTTTCTGTATGGATTTCTTTTCTTTTTTAGAGCAGGACTGGGGTTCCCTTACATAATTATCCACACTGGCAACTTCCTGCGTTCTTCTATCCATTTCCAGAGGAAAACACTCCCATTTTATGTGGTCTGGAAAAAAATATTTCTCACCATAAAGAGAACTTTTGGGGGTTCATTTAAATCAGTGCAGTGCCATGGATGCCAAAAAAGGTCCCAGATGAGCATCTCAGATTAAGCACATGGTCCTAATCCAGTTACCTCTAGTGCATCTCCTACACAGATGGCCCACAGCAACCCTGCAGGCTGGCAAGGCCATCTTCAGCCACACTTCTCTTCAGACTTGTCAACCTGACAATTTTTTTTTTTCCAAGATAAAACCAAAAAACCTCCAGCAATCTGCCAGGTTCAGAGGGTTAGAAAATGGGAGCCCCAACTTTAATTAGCCCTTGGTGATTAAACAGCCCCATAAGCATGTTGCATGCCCAGATTTGTGACCTCAGTTCCTTGGCACATGCTTCTGTTTGGCTGCAAGAGATGACACTAACCACACAAAAGCAGCTGCACAGCTACAGGGTGAGTTTGTGCAGCATTAAGAAAGCAATATAGATGATAAAAAATCCATCCAGTGCCTGGATATACTGCATGCTCCAGGGAACTGGAGTCATATTAAACAGCAAAAGACTGATGTGTTGTGGCGGTTGCATGTCTGAAAGAATGCTTTCCAGCTTGGACCTCAATGCAAAAACCTCTCTTTTTAATAAAATAAAAAGAATAGTATATATACCTATAGTATATCTGTAGTACACATACATACATAATACATTTCCAAGGAGACCTTAACATAACCCCATTAATCTGTGCCTCTTTTGTACCCACATTCCTTTTCTGAGCATGAAGTGTTCTTATTGACACAGAATGGGACTTTCTGCCTTAGGATAATTTAGATGAGAATCACTACACCTTGCTTTTTCCCCAGTTGAAGTCTTCTCAGTGTTGGATGGTGGGGACAGACTGCAAGGCTGGAGCTCAGACAGCAAGGAAAACAACTGTAAAGTTGCTGTAATTTTTATAGTGCTTCCATGAACAGTACATAAACCCCTATTCAGAGTAAACAAATCCACTGCAGAGCTGGAGGGAGAGACAATCAGAGCACACAGATCTCAATAAATACGTCAAAATGTCAGACTAGGCTCTTTGCTTTGCTGTTTGAAAGGGACCAAACAAAGGTTTGGAATTAATAAAAAAATCATTTGGAAAGGCCACATCATAATAAGGTCAGTAATAAATCACATTAGTGAAGCATCTCAGTACAAACTGGCACTTAGGAGTTGGAAGAACTGATCTTGAGAGATGAATGCTCTTCTCCACCCCTGTAAACATTATTAAAAACTTGTTTAGTTGCCATTGACATATGTTCCTAAAGCTGATGAAAAATGTCCTGCTCATCAGTGATTTAAAGAAATGTTCAGCAGGGGCTGAAATTCCCACTAGAAGCCCCAGGGGGACAGGTCACCAAGTCCCTGTGCCTCCCATCCCTGGATGCTGGACCAGAGACAGAGGGGAACCAAAACACCGAGCAGCCTGAAAACTGTTTTACATAGTATTACAACTCCAGGATTTGACTTCTACTCCTTTTCTCACATCTGTTTGCCAAACCCAGCTATTTGCTTATCCGTTTCATTTAAACATTATTTTCCTCTTTGATATAAACAATTTATCACTGGAGAGCTACTCTACACCAAAAGAGGGCTGCAAGCAATATTCCACCCTCTTACTTATGTAAATCCCATTTACTAATGGCAGGCACAAAGTGCAATGCCTGAACAGAGGCATGTGAAGCTCTGCACCCACATTTTGGCAGAAAATCTGAGGAATGTGGAAAGGTTTGATGGGGTATATAAATGAGAGGAAACCCCAGACTGTTACCAGGGAGCTGCTGGAGCTCCAAGCACCTCACCAGTCAGCCAAGGTTCATGATGCATCACAAACCATCCCAAAAATGCAAAGTCATTTACTACCAGGTCCCAACAGGTTCTAAAAGAGAACATTTTTTTCCAGAGTGGAAATGTCGGATTGTGGCAAAGCCGGGACAGCTTTTGGCTTTGTGTCACCCTTACATCCTAAAGTCAGATGAAATCTTGCAAGCAGAGTCACGTGAAATGACATCTAAAATATTATAGCAACCAATTTGCCTCATGGACCAGCTGCTGAGGTGATGAAAAAGAATATTTCCCAGTAGAATGCTATTTCCTGAATGACTGGCTGGGCAACTGATACAAGTTTGGTACCAAAAGAAATAAATTCCATAGGAAAAATTATTTCAAATCCTGTCTAATCCCTGTTTACTTCACTAATGACTCCAAACATTTCCACTGTTCATCTGTGTTTACTACTGCTGCTTATCAAATGTTTCAATAAAGAGTTTTGCTTCGTGTTTTTCCTGTTCATTTCTATTTCACATTTAGAGATCTCAGACTTCAGCTTTGAACATTGACTTCCAGACAATAGAAATGAGGTAACCTCTCCTCTACCTGCCCCTGGGCAGAGCCCAAAGTAGGGTGCAGCTCCCTGGATAAACACCCTGTCAGTCACTTTGTCCCTGCAGCTGGGTGCAAGCTAATTAATGGAGCGTATCTGTTCCTCTGTACAGTATTTATTCAGTGCAGTCTCCCTAGAAAGGCTGCTTGCCTCAGAGTTACAACATTCAGATGTTAGAAGTTCATGAGCCAGAATCAGTAAACATGATGCAATTATAAAAATAAGTTGATGTGGAAAATCAACTTAAAAGGTCCTCAAGAGAAAAAGCACTTCTAGACAAAATGCCTCATAAAAATGCATGCAATAGCATCCTGGCTGCAGCACAGCCAATAACTTGGGATCACATTTGATTTTGTACTGGGTGAACTATACCCCAAAACATCTCATTCTATCTTTCCTGTCATAACCATGTACCAGAATGTCACAGCCCTGGACCTGTTCCCACCTCCCAGGCTGCTTTGAGTAAGCCAGACCAAACACTCCTGAGCACAGGCACAGAGGAGATGGACAGAACAGGTCTTCTCCTGTCATACTTACTGTTTCCCAGGGTTTCTTTTTGTATTTTACTGCCATGTTAATTCTTATAAAATCCTATGATAATCACCCTTAATCCATCTGCCAGGATCCCAGCATTTGTTACCCTGCTATTTACTCTAAGTAAGGTGTGAAGCTTCTTTATCCCACTGGAGTCACAGACAGATGAGTTTCTAATTGCAGAATCATCCCCAGGTTCCTTGTTTCTACTTGCAAACCAATTTCCACATGGCAGACAAGAAAGAAAGCCTTTGCACAAACCATGCACGTTCACACGGTCAGCACATTTTAGTGGCTCTCCTGGCAGCTCACAAAATCCCTGACCACCAGGTTTACTGCTTGCCTGCAGGACTGGACAAGAGAGGACACATCTGTTCATTCATGGCCTCTTCCTTTTTCAGAAGTCTCAAGGAATTCGAGTGGGCAAATCTCTAAATCTCATCAGAGACCTCCTGTGAATCACAGCCTCTCACTCAGTCTGAGGTCACCAAGATGTGGCTGCAAGGCTATCATTTCAGGATGCTCTGCCCTACATCTCCAGCAGGTGATGTGCAAGCTGTAAGGGAAGGCATCTACACCTTATGACACCCAGCTGTGAAACAAGCAGCACGCCCAGGGTGATACCTTTACCCTTAAGGTCTTGTAATGCTCCTTAGGAGGCAACAGGTTTATCACATTTGGTTGCAAGGCAGAATCCCAAATACCTAAAGTGGTTAGGAGTGCTCTTCCTTTTCACTTGCACCAGCATCTTCTAAAAGAGTCCTGAGAGCACCATGAGGACCAGGATTACACCCTCCTCACCCATAATTCACCTGCAGAAAGAACTGACAGAATCCTCTCAGCCCTCCTCCTGGGCTCCTCACCCACCTCAGCTTCCAGCACTCCACTGTAGAGATTTGGACTCCTTTCTCCTGATGGGGTGAGCATTTGGGCAGAGCTGACAGCACTCACCCATCCAGTGCCAGATGCCACAGCAATTGGTGCTGAGCTCATGATGCCCAAGCACACAGCACTTAAAAACGAGCTTAAAAACGAGGCATTCTTTCACGTCTCATCAGAAAACTTTCACCTGGCTCCGTCCCCACAGCCTGCAGGGCAAAGGGACCTCTCCAGGGCACTTAGAATCATAGAATCATAGAATTGGCTGGGTTGGAAGGGACCTCAGAGATCATCGAGTCCAACCCTTGAACCACCACTGCGGTTGCTAGACCATGGCACTGAGTGCCACATCCAGTCTCTTTTTAAATATCTCCAGGGAAGGAGAATCCACTACTTCAGTAGGCAGCCCATTCCAATGCTTGATGACTCTCTCCGTAAAGAAATTCTTTCTAATATCTAACCTAAACTTCCCCTGACACAACTTAAGACCGTGCCCTCTTGTCTTGTTGAAAGTCATCTGGCAAAGAGACCAACCCCCGCCTGGCTACAACCTCCTTTTGGGAGGGATGAGGTCTCCCCACGCTTCCAGCAAAAAGAGATATTTTTTGGGGGGAGATGCCGGGTCACCATTGTGGCCCTGCAGCCAGGACTGGCACACACTCCGCCACCCTTCTTGAGAAAAACTCCGTGCCAGGAGGAAAATTGAGATGGATGGAAGGGTGATGCTTCCTCTTGCTCCCAGCATGGCCCCTGGGTCTCTCCCCACCTTGTGGTGGGTCTCACGGACTCAGTACCAGCCCCCACCCTCCAGGCGTTTGTGCAGGACCCTACTGGGTCGGCCCGGCCAGCACCATGGCTGTGGGCCTGTGTGTGGTCCCTCTTTAAGCACCATCTGTCTCAAGTTTAGCACAACAAGGCTGCAGCCCCACCAATTAAAACAGCCTGCCAGAGCTAAATCCTGAATAAACGCAAAATAAACGATCAGCAGTGAAGATAAACAGGGTAGGGACTGGGTTGGATGGGGCTGGAGCCAGAAGGGCCAAGGCACCTTGGAGGTCCAAGGAGGTGAGGCCATGCACCCCAAACTGACCCCAGGTGGAGTCAGTCCCCTCCCTGGCGTTTAGGATGGTAACAGTGACATCAGGACATGGATTGCTGTTTGTCCTAAGTGCAGACTCAGCTGTTTGCTGGCTGCTCCTTGCTGCTCCAGCATCAGGGCAGGGGGAAGGCAGCAGAACATTACAGGTGAAAATGCAAATTTACTGTAGATCCCTGAGCGAGGGGGTGGGGAAAATACTGTCAAAATGCAAATACCTGTTTACTCAAGGGTAAAACAAGTTGAGAGGCTGAAACAAGCTAGATTCAAGGAGCATCCCCTGCATGTCCCCCTCTCTTCACTGCTCACCAACTCACAAGCCAGCAGCAAGGCAAAGTAGATTGAAAAACAACACAACCAGGCATGGGCACACCACAGAAGTGCAGCCCTAGCCTTCACCATGTTAGCAGAATTCCCACCAACACAATGCAACGTGGAACAACGCCCTCAAAATGTAAACAGGGAGTGGGCCATCAGTGTTGGATTGGGGGATGAACTCCCCAGCATTCATCCCTACACTCACATCATCATTTGGGATGGCACAGGAAGCTCTGGTGGTCCTCACCACCCATGCCCCAAGGCTGCATGTGCACAGATTGGAAGGCTTTCTTTGGCTGTCCCCACCA
Organism: Calypte anna; assembly: GCF_003957555.1. NCBI lineage: Eukaryota > Metazoa > Chordata > Aves > Apodiformes > Trochilidae > Calypte > Calypte anna. The sequence goes on from NC_044258.1 coordinate 14,697,501, forward strand.
GTACAAGCTCAGGATGCTGTGCCAGTGGGTGGAAAAAAGCCTAAAAAGCACTCAGCCTGCCCTCCATGCCCTCCATCCCAATCCTGGGCTTGGTCACAGGAGAGAACAGGGTCAGATGCTCCCAGTGCCTGCATGTGACAGCCTTTTTCATGCACCAAGCCCTGCAGGTCCTGCCTCCTCTCACAGAACCACATTTGTCAAGGATTTTAGGAGATGCAGAAGCTCTATAGAAACTCTCAGAGGAGCAGCCCTGTATCACACTCCCAGTACACCAGCTGCCTCCATAGTCCACCCACAGGACTGGACATGTACCCCTGCAGAGGCACAGCCCACCAACCCCACTGGAGATGTCCTGCTGGCTCCAGTGGAAACAGGACCATGTTCTAACCCAGAGGATGCAGGTGGAAGCTGCTCAGTTGGGATGGTTTAGATAAACATAATTTAAAATAGCTAAATCCTGATTTCTGAGCAGAAATATATCTGCTTGTATTTACCACCCACATACTATTTTATTAAGACATAATCTCAAACAAGAATTGTTGGCATTGCTGAAGTTTATTTTAACATATGGCTAACTGAAACTAAGAAAAACACAAGGTACATTTTAACTTGCTATTCTTGTTTAATAGTTTTTATAATTTTTTAATGCCCTCTATATATATATAGGGCATATATTTATGTGTGTAAGTAGATATATATATACATTCCAAACACTTAGGGGGGGAATGACATGTATGTTAAAAAATTATATCAGTCACATGGTGACTGCTAAATGAATGAAGTACTGTGGTTCCTTTGTATCAGTCCAAATCCACTAGCACTGTTTTAATTTTTGATAGGCAAAAGGTAATTTGTGGTTTCATAAATTCTGTTCAAGCCATCATAATTCTTACCTGGTCACAGCTGTCAAATGTTGATATGCTATACCATGGTGACGGGTTTTTAAAACCAGAGATGGATGTCTTGTAAAAATCCTGGGGCGTTTAAAAGGTAGAAAAAATTCTTTCAGTCCAGAAAAATCTCAATTGAAATCCTGGCTGAGGTTTTTGCTGTAGTTCAACGAGGTTCTTAAACACACAGCTAATATTAAAAACAGGAGTAGGCTCTGCTTCCTTTGATAAACCATCTGTATTTGCAACCTTAAGCACACAATTTGCCACATACCCATGGCTATCAAGTCACCATTAACTGGAAACCATTGGCAAAATGAGTGTTCCTGGGGTCTCCAGCTCCCTCACCCCATTTACACACACACAAGCTGTAGGTGTCCACCCTGCTCCTACAAACAGGAATGCCACTTGTCTCCCTGCTCCCACATTATTCCCCACAGAAGAGTGCCTGATGGCCCTGCCAAAGTGAAGTGCAGTAACTCATCAAACTGACCACTCTTGGCCTGGTGTGGGTAGCTCAGAGCTGCTTTGCCCATTGGAGGGATGTCCTGATGTGGGACCAGAGCATCCCACCCACCCAGTGATTCTCCAACCCTTCACAACTTGGTTTCTTTTCCATACGATGAAGATACTGACTCCACCAAGGGTGGCAACTGTAGAACCATTTAGTCTGGAAAAGACTTAATGTCATCAAATCCAACTGCAAACCTAACAGAGTCTTGCTCCTTCCATGAAGCCATACAAGAAGATGCCAGCCATTCCCAGGTGAAAGAGGAGCTCCCAACTCATGAGTACCCATACCCAAGGTTAGAAAAAGTCTTTGTCATAAGTGGGGATGAAGTTACACCAAAACACCCCTCAATAGTCCTGCTTTTCATTCTCAGAGGGACATGGCCTTAATGTATTTATCCTGATGTGAAACCCACTCTGTAGAATTTAATTGGATATATATTAAAATATCAGCTTTGTTTCTTACACAATAAACCAGAAAGCCACTCTCTCATGTGTTTATTTGAAATAGGGATTTACTAAGTATTAAATGCTCTCCTCTTAGCTATGGTTCCAGGCCAGGATTTTAAGTATCTGTGTTACAAGACAAATTTGAGTTTTAAACCACCGTAAGCGCATTCTAAAAATGGAAATAAAATAATCAATTCCATGTGAAAATCTCTCTGCCCCCCTGGTAACCTCCTGACCCAAATACAACTGATGCTCTGATCCGGGCGGGATGGTCTCCTTGCTGTCTGCTTAAAGAAAAAGAAGCCAGAAAGCCAAGACAGAAAATGCTCCCTGTTCTTGCAGTTTTCAGCTGATTTCCTCAAAGCACAGACTGATGGGGAGGATGAACTCAAAGACCACTTGCATGGGCTGCTTTGCACACACACAGCATTCCTTATACAGTATTTATATACTGACTTGCATCCTGTTTTGATGTAAACTCTAACGTTACTTCAGCCCTGTCTGTAAATCTGGCAAATTCCAGCAAATCTGGCAAAATGCTTAAGCCACCACTTAGCTCCCAGCCCAGCAGTTGCTCAATGGGGCTATTCATGGGCCTGCACAGGCTTCAGTCCTTCCCACACCCAGAGGTGCTGAGCTCTTTTCCTGGCTGCAATCTGGAGCTCCAGCAGGAGATATTTTCACCTCTGCCCTTGAGTTTATCTCCTGTCTTTGTGCTGCACAAGATACCATGGGAAAAAAAAAAAAAATCGTACAGAATGAAAAGGCTTTTTTGTTTTCAGTGTCAGCCTTAAGGGAGCTGTGGTTTAGCACAAGTAATGGGCAGCAAAGGATGGCACTGCTGATCCCAGCCTGGCTCAGCATTACAGACATCGTAGTACTACTGTTTTGTATATTCCTAGGACACCATTCATATAGAACCCACTCAAGATTAACCTCACATCAGGTATGGGGTTATCATATATATACTATGTCTTTTTTATTTCTATTTTTTTTAAGACAAAAAGATCTATAGTTTTTTTACATCCAGTGAATCAAACTCCTTATAATTAGGGCTGCTGGTTTCCATGGTAACAAGGATCCAACTCCATTTTACACGAAATAAAAAAATAAAAAAAAAAAAATAAAATAAAAAAAAAAAAAAAAAAGACTAGCTCCAGTCCAGCTGTCAGCATGGTCTGGGCACTGCAAGCCAGCAGAGGGATGATGCTGCAGGTATGGTGGAACCTGGGGCAGATCTGCTCTGCTCCCTGGGCCACTGCACCAGAGCAGGGGCACACACATCAAACACTCCATCTGCCAAAACCGTGGCCATGGGCATGGTGGAGATGGAGACTTTCCATCTTTCTACTGCTGCCTGTGTCCCCTTGTCCCAGGACAGCGCTACTACCACTGTTCCTTCTGCAAGAGCAGTATTTCCACACCCTTCCTCGAGGTTTTTTATATCCTCTGTGATGACTTCAGCTCTAATAATAACTTCCAGGGCCCTGAAGACTCCAGCGGAAAATAAACTCAGGTTATTTTTCTTCCTTTTTACAGTGCTCTTATTTTAAGAATTTGATGTGGGTGTAAAAGCAAAAGCACACACCTATCGTAGCTGGAATAAATGCTGTGGGTATGATGTGACTCTGGCAAGCACGGAAGTGAATCACAAGAGTATCTGAACAGACTTTCTGAAGCAGTAATTTGCTGGCCAGGCTCCTGTAACAGATGTTGCCATTTATATATTTAATTTTGTGTTGCTTTTTCAAATATATTTTAAAAAACACCAAAAAAACCAGCAATATAAAGTCCTCACTGGCATGCTAGCATGCTCTGCACATACACACTGCAATACTGAAGAAACCATGTGCACAAAACAAAATTTACAGCCAGTGCCTACTGGTGCAAAGAGGCAGATGCCCAGCATCACTGCCTGCTGGCACCTGCCTGTCTGCCCAGGATGCAGGTCCCCACAGCCCCAGCATTGTGGCAGACCTCAGTTTTGGGGAAAAGAAGGAGGATTTTATAAGAAGTAGGTGATAATTGACCATGTAGATAGTCCTGGTGTCCCACTGCTTGCAGTCTGCAATGAACTCCAGGGAAGGCACAGGCATGGGCAATCGATGTTTGGCATCGACTTTCTCCACCAGCTGTGGCAGATAAATGACAACACTGCCTGAGCCTGATTTGCTTCCACAAATCAATGCTGAGTGCTTAAGAAGGGAGCTGGCTGGAAAAGGTTTTGTGTGTAGATTGTCATAGGGAAAAAAAGAGAATATTTTTTCATAATGTCAATGTTGAGCATTTTGAGCAAAAAATGACCTTTTCTGTTGTCGCCTTTTCTTGGGGACATTGTGGCATGCACATGGGACACAGGGCTCAAGGTTTCCCTAGGTTGGGCATGGGGCAGGCAGCATGTGCCCCAGGAACCAAGCCCCTAGAGTGGCAGAAGAATAAAAATAGAAGTTCATTATAAAAAACAAAACAAAACAAAACAAACACCACAATTTTGAAACCAAGACCTGAGCAACTGGAAAGCTGAGATAACTGAAAGCCCTCAGGTCACTTCTGCAAAATCTGGATGTTGTTATTTGGTGGATGGCTTCTCCTTCTCACCCTGCTTCTGGTAGCCCAGTGCCCAAGCATGGGTAGACAGCACCCCAAGGTGCCCTCTGGTCAATGGGGGCTGGCATGGCCCTGAGGGCAGCCTGGGAAGGTCCCTCCCTCTCAGTCCTCAGTTTCCCCAGCTGCAGGCTGAGGATCCTTGCTGCAGGATGCTGAGATGGTTCAAAACAACCTAAGCAAGGGGGTTCACCATGCAGGAGCACAAACCTGCAGCAAATGATGCTGCAGATGCCAAAAACTGGCATGGACTCAAAGGGAGAAAGGCACATGGGGCCACTGGTGCTGCAGCAACCCCCTCCCTGAATTTACCTGACTCACCACCTCCTCTACACTCTCAGGTTGTGCTCTGTTTCTCATTCCAAGAACCAGAGCATCTCCTAAACCACCCAATTACTGTTTGTTTGTCTGGTTTTTGAAAAGAAACACCACATTTGAGGAGTCATCCCTTTGAATTCCAGACACTTGTCAGACCTGTTCCCTTCCTCCCAAGCTTTAGCTTTTAGCAGGTTACAAGCACCAAGGAAGTTTCGCCAAAGAAGTTTTTCAGCCTAAGCCTAACATTAAATAAAGCTCAAATTCATGGGATGCTCTACATAAATCCAGCAGGGACATAATGTGGCAGGAGGCATTTGCAAAATCCACTTTGGGAACCCACAGAGGTGCTTACAAAGACATCTACCCCAATCAAAGTGATTCATATTTTTCACAAGTGAGCAATTCACTTACCAGGAAAGAGACAAATTTAATTTTTAATTTGATCTCTGTCAAAACAATATTTTCTTGTTGCTATGACAGCTGAAAGGAAAAGCCTCCTACCTGGGTGACAGTCAGCTAAGGGCACTGCCACCAATTCCTTGAGAGTCCTACCTCAGGCTACCCACCAAACCCAGCCGTGGGCATCAGTTTTGGCCCTCAGGGGCTTTGATTCACTAGGGATTTTTAAAAGGACATACTGAAGCCATGGACTAGAAAGCCTGTTTCGGAGAGGTTCAGGGAAAACAGCTACAAAACACAGGAGCCTCGTAGTACTTGAAGGACCAGGGACTCACCCAAGCCCCACAGATCCTTCCAGGGACCCTCCTGGGTTTCACATCAGGCTCCAGGGACAAGCTGTCCCACACCAGAACCCAAGCTGTACCTCTAATCCAAGATGCACAACACTGAGAGGGGGAAAAAAAAACCAAGACATCTGCTGACCATCAGTAGATATGGCAAGAGTCCAAGAACAATAACAGAAAGGGCTTAAATACATAACCGTTTCTTTTCCTTCCACTCCTCCTCCATGGCTACCAGCCTCACAGTACTGAAGAAGTGCCTTGATGAATAAATATCTTCTTTCCCTTAGCAACAGTTAGCAACAGAGTCAAGTTTTGGTTTGGTTTTCTTTTTTTTTTTTCCCTTGCTCAAAAGAAACACATCTCAAGCTAACACAGACTATTCAAATGGCAGTAAATATAGGACGTGGGTGTAATCAAAAAAATTGCTGAAATGCAAATCACACTTTTTAGCTTGGGTTATTTTAAAGCACAAGCAGAGCTGCCAATGATCTGTAGAAAGAGAGGGGTGAGGGCTAGAGGGGAAAGAAAAAATGCAGTAAGATTTTGGGGGAGGGCAGATACTGTCCATTCCCCACTGAGCAAAGCCCAGCCCAGGAACAGTGATGATATCCTGACATTTGCCTTTAGCACAACTTGAGTTTCTGCAGCAGATTTCTCTGTCTGCAAACTGCAAAGGTCGCATATAGTAAGAAATCTGTTAAATGCATAACCCCAGCACACAGCAAACATATTCTTTTCACAGCTCTATTCCTTTAACAGTTCATTTAAGACGTCTGCCTTGCATTTTTCCATTTGGTGTTGGGAAAATGTTTTCTTTCACCTGGCGCAGAGCCCAATTCAACAGAAAGAGAAAGCCCTCCTCGATTCCATGGGGCCCTGCAGTGGAAGACACGGGACAGACTTTACATTTAACTGGGCATCTCAGCTCTGTCACCAGGTATTCTGTTCCCTTCCCTCTTGCCCAGGATCTTTTCCTGCCCCTCATCACTTAGAGGCTGCCAATTTTTTGCTGGTTCACATCACATTTTCCCTGATGCTACAGGTAAGAGCAATCTTCTACCACCACCTCTGCTCCTCTAAGCATTGTCACCATCACCCCCCATGGTCTCTTTCTGCATCATTACATTACAAATGTAATTTGTAATAATGTAATTACATCACCTGCATCATATCTGCCCTTCTTCATCCTCCCTCTCCAAGTCTTGGTCCTAAGAAAGCAAACCCCTGTTGCCACCATCCCAGCAAAGCACTGTGAGATGTGGGGCTGGCTGTGGGTTTTGGTGACAACTCATTGCTTTTTTTCTCCACCAAGAGAAATATTCCCAATTTCTCTGCAAATTACAACGCCTTAAGCAAGAGGAATCACAGCAGGATCACAGAATGCATCCTGGTTTCTATTAAAAACTGAACAAAGCTAAATATCACTAATTACAGAAGAAAAAAAAAAAAAACAACCATATCGTGGTGCTACTAATAATGTGAGCAAGTTCCATGGGGAAAATTGGCTCTTTGGGATAGCTGGCTCCAGGGACACAGGAGGGACAGTGGGGAGATGGTGACAGAGCCAGGCAGCTCCAAGGCAGACAGATTTTATTTCTCTGGAGACCCAGAGATATAACAGCATTTGGTTCTTGCTGTCTGAGTTTTTCAGGATAAAAGACTGTTTCCCTTTCATTTAATAATTTTATTTTTATTTAATTGAAGCTGGAGATAGCAGAAGGCAGCTCCACAGCTGAGGAAGCCCAGCTCCCTGCCTGACACTACACAATGCTACATCCCCTTCTTCACTCTGTTCTATTCCAATAATGGAAGAGTCTCAGGTGCTTTTGCCTAAAGAGCTATTGACTTCAAGCAAGGAGGCGTCCTCAAACTCAAGTGATGAAACTGGAGGGCATTTGATTTCGCCCCCATCCACTGTTGGGAACAAGTCACCACATCTTAAAGCACATTGCAAGCGTGCCCTGTATGGAATTTGTAGCTAAAATGGCTCAGCAAAATGCTGACTGAATGCTATGCTGACTGAGAGTTGGGCTGCTTCATGTTTATCTATAATATGTAGATATTTAAATCCCTAAGCCTGAAGTAAAATAATTTAGAAGCTCCAGCTATAGAAGATCTGCTCCCAAATCCTCATCATTTTTCAATCCTAGTCTCTGACATATTATATTCTTTCTGCATTTAATGTACCTTTAGAGTGGGGATTAGGTAGGCATTTCATTATGTCTTATGTTTATAGCAATTAATTTCCAGGCCCTTCCAAACTCTAGTTAAATGCTATATTTTTACCACCTTGTTCTGAATTGAGAAAGAGCAGCAGAGAGAAAAAAAAACAAAAACCAAAAAACTGACCTCAAAAAAAATTTACATTTCTAAAGCACCTTTTTCTGTGCAAGCACCTTGGGGCTACTGCATAAAATCATCCTGAGCTGCCTTAAGATGTATCAGTGCAGACATCAAAGCAGCTCTAACACTGAGCCTCCAAAGACCCGCAGACAGCTGAGATCTCTACATTTGCAAGCAAGAAATAAAACAGCTCCTGCCAAAACCAACCATCAATCCCTTCAAAAGGTGGCTGTGGGGAAAGACAGAGCAGCAGCCAAACGCCAGCAGTAAAAACCAACCTTGGAGAAAACTTGCAGGAAGGGGCCTGGAAGCCAAAAGTGTGGTGGTCAGCACAGGGCTTCATCCAACTCCACAACCCATTTTTCTGAGCATCACTATCCAAGGGGGGAGACACTGACACATTCCTAAGGAACTGAAGGGGAGCTGAGCCACCTCAGTGGGGAAGAGAAAGCTCAGCAGAGCCAGCTCCAAAAAGCTGGGAATGACCAAGTCAATAACCACCCTCCTCAACTCTCAGAGACTGGGAAACATAACACCCTCTCTTTAAAATCTGGAGCCTTCTCTTAGAGCTGGCTGCAATTGGGGTCATCCCATCCCTGGCTCATGCACACATTGTCCTTTTGCAGCAAGTACAGAGGCTGAAATTTGTCTCTGATCAGCATTTAGGAGCCGAGAAATTGGATTTCAATCCAAATTTTAATTGCAGATTGGAAATGGGGATTTTGCCCCATTTTCAAGTCTGGCTTCAGCAGAAACTCTTCTCACGAACTGCCAGGTCAGAAAGACACGGATCTCATAAGATTAGCTGAGCTCTGCAGCTTTGCCCTTTGAGGGCAAGACAGAAGAATGATATCAAAATTTATCAGCTAAGAAAGTCAAGCCTACCTTGACACCACCACATCTCTACAGTCCATCAGAACAGATTCAAACTCCACAAGGAGAATAGTAAAAAGATTTAGTTTAAAATCTCCCCGGTCCAGTAGCATCGAGGTCAAAGCTTCAGACACTCCTTTGCACAGATGTATAAAATGGTCTATCAGTTGAAAGATGCTTCTTTTCTGCTTCCCTGCAACTCCACGCCTGTCCCCTCAATGCTACAAAAGGGTTCAGCCTCCAAGGATGTGCTTCCTCATCCTACAGATTTCAGAGCACTATGGGGACATCTCCACAGCTACAGATGGTACATGAAGTCCACCCAAGCCAGCTCCTTGTGCCCCAGCCCACTTCAAGCCCTCTAAACAGCTTGGGTGAGTGTGTGTGGGGCATTTAAATCATTGATCAGCCTTGTGCTTGCCCTCTGTGCTGGGCTGAAATTTCACTCGTTGGGTTACCATGGTTAGAAAAGCCGCATTTGCGTGCACCATCCCATGGCTACAAACTCATCCACTGCTTACATCCAAAATGGCTTAACTTTTCCTGGATCACACAAAGGCATTTTCCCTGTGAGAACCATGGTCAAGCCAAATTTCAGTCTCTTAGCTGCAGCTGTTCCCATCTAAGAACATCAAGACGACGCAAAGCTTTATTTTACCTTGCCTAAAATGCCCTGCAAAGGCCAGACAGTTTGTATTCCAAGGCTGTCATCACAGATCTCACACTGAAGATCACTTTCCAGGTACTTGGGAAATTCATGGCACGTCTCCTCCTGAGTTCCCCAGGGCCAGGACTTCACCCCAAGCTTGGAAGAGCTCAGGCCAAAATGAAAGCTTAGACTTGAAGAGAGTGGCTGGAGTGGAAAGCTGGCGTTGCACCGTGCTAGCAGCCCTGCAAAATTTTACAAGACACAATCCTCACGTTAGAGGATCCATTTCGTTCTCCATAAAATATATGGGGCTTTTCCACAAACTCCTTTTATTGGTCCATTTGGCTACTTGCTCCTTTATGAACTATGCAAGTTCCTGGGGATCATTTGGAGAAGCCCAGGAAGAAGGGTGATGAGAACCACAAGGATTTCCTACCCCTGGGTAACCACCTTCTCTGTTACCACTGCTCGGGCACCATACATGAAATCAGGGGAGAGAAAAGTCAGCAGACAGGGCAGCTGGATTTCATCACCTGAAAGGAAGCATGCAGCAGCTTTTTAACCTATTTCTTCTTACTGCATACAAGGTTCTGGATAGAAACATCCCCAAACCAGGTACCTTTCACCTCAGCCCAAAATCCACTTGGCAGCAAACAAGTGGTTAAGACCTGGAATTTTTATTTTTACTTGCCTCCTACAGCTCTTCCATGGGGGTCCTTTAATGGCTACAGTTAAAGTGTAATCTTGCACGGAGGTCCACATGCTAACATAACAACATATTTTAACTGTGTATTTAAGTAGTTTCATTTCTATTGACATTGGCTAAGGTGAGTCCTAAGGCTCTCTGGTCTCCAGCACAAGGCTGGGCTGCCCACGAGCGCAGCCATTCGAGCTCAACAAGCTCCTGTAAAACATTTCATGACCATCACTACCCAAGGAGCTGGGTGCCTGAAGCACTCTGTGTCCTAAGTCCAGTGTTTTGTAGCATGGTCAGTGCTGACAAAAGACCAGTGAAGCCTTACAAGAGAGGAAAAGCCAGGCAGCATGAGCAGAAATGTGCCTGGCTCCAAACATCTGCTCCAAACCCAAAAAACCTCAAGCTGGTGGAGCAGAACCCAGGTCCTGCAGTTCCAGCTGTGTGGTTTCATCTTGCTTTTGGTCCCAATCGAAGAACTGCAAGAGTTCACCTCCGTTAGCGTTCTCCCAGTAGCTCCCAGCTCAGAAAGAAGCATCTCACTGGTGGTGGCAGCACCAGGCTGTTCTCAGAGCTTCAAAACATTAAACACAGGAATCACCAGAAGAGGACAAAACACCCCCTCCCAGAGCCCAGCTCCAGTGACACCTCCAGAAAAGCAATTATCCAGGTACATCGATATAACAGCATTTTTATCCTTGTGAGAAGATGCTTTACAGCATGCAGGCCAGCCTGTACCCTTGAAATTATTCACCTATTTCATGTCTTAGCTTTACCAAGCTCTTGTAAAATAACCAAGCAAGGGTGAATGATGCTTCCTACAATCCCGTGGAGAGGCTGTTCTAAGCCCTATAACAAGGAGCTCTGCTGCCCTGCCAAATAGCAGGGGCTATTTTAAAGGAACCTTACTATTGTAATCTCGGATTACTCCCTACCACCCCAAATCCATTCATCTTAATTAGCAGCTGTTATTGAAAAACTCCTCCAACATTCCATATTTCTCTGATCATTACACTCCACAGATACTCAGTACCAAAATCCATCCAGCTGTGTATTTTGCATAAACTGGTTTATCTTGAACCACTGCCCCCTCGCTCTTGTTACCAGCCCCATATTTTATCCAACAGTGTTGACACTTCCAGCTCCTTGCAGGGAAGAGATTTAGAATTAAATCCAATCCAAGAAGCTCGCTGGGGCAGACAGAGGAAATCTGAATTCCTCTTAAATTAATGACAGAAAATTCAGCATAGCATCTGATGGTTTCACCAGGAAACACATCACCCAAAGCTTGGCACAAGAATCCAGCTGCCCTGAGTATTTTAACAGTGTCATGGCAAGCCAAAAGCTGAGCACAAACTTGGCATCAGCGTTCTTTATTCCCTCTTAAAAGAACCACAAGGTGCACTAAGAGTTCAGAGAGAAACACATCTTGCACGTCTGTGCAATTAGCTCCAGGAAATAAAAAGAAAGAAAGAAAAAAAAGGGGGGGAAAAAAAAAAGTAATTTTTGTTAGAAAAACCTTATTACACAAGGTGAGGCCCCAATCTCCATGACTGGCTCTGGCCAATGAAGAACACTTCTCCATACCTGCAGGATGGGGCTCCTCACTAGAAAGCTGGAGTTTCATCTTCCAACTCACAGTGCTCCAGGCAGTGTCCAACCCTGTTGCCTCGCCCCTGGAGCCAGGGCTGCTTCCTGCTCCACCCACCAACTTCAGTGTTTTAAGTTTCCTTAAACAGCTGATAGCTTCAAAGGGAGAGATAAGAATCACCCCAAAGACTTTCTCAAGAGCTCTGCAACTCCACCAGCTTTGGTGCTGCTGGGAATGAGCCCACAGGACTACAAACTTCAGCCCAACCCCTTCAGCCCCCAGATATACTACATCTTTCCTAGAAGGAAAGATATAATTCTGCATAGCTCAGTATTATCCATCTTTCTAGACTTGTCCTTTATGTGAGGCAATTGCCAGCATCCTAAGATGTCTTCAGACACTGTGCCTTTGTAAGGAGGATGAAGAAGATGACGAAGCTGAAACCATTCACTGGACAGGGCCTCTCCATTTTCCCCTCTCGGCACGTCTCAAGCCCCTCCAAAGCTCAGTGTAACACCAGGCTGAGCATTAATCAACACATGTACTCCATCCAACTTCAGCAACCACTACGAATATTTAAATTTTTTATTATGTGCTGGGATTATTTTTATATATATGCCACCCTGTATCTTTTTATATACACGCTCACACACATATCTAAGCAAACACACAACACACAGTATTTCATTCCTGCAAAATATAACTGAAGCCCAGGGATTTTTTTTCCCCTTCAGGCAGCACCGAGCAGCAGTGATGCCGAGTGCCCTCTGCTGTACACCAAGACAAATGCTTCTTTGTTTAAAAAGAATATTTATTTTATAAATACTTAAAACTTTGCTTCGGATAAACTATTTATTAAAAATACGTTTTATCATTTTGAGGGCAACATCCGATACTGATGCCACAAGATTTCACCCATCAGACCAAAAGATTTCTGCTTCCTATAGACTGCATCAGCAGAAAGCAAATAGTCTGAGCTGAAACTACATGGGGTGCAGTCTGAAAATGTTTTATTTATATGTTTGGAAATAGCAGAGGAAATCAGAACAAACCATATAGCCTTATTATTCAGGCATTTATCAGATAGCCTTCACACTTCAGCAGACTACACATCTAATAGAGGTACAAGCCAAAACTATCACATGGCAACATGAAATCATTTTTCTTTTGTAAAGAAGCATTGTTCCTGCTACTGGAAGGAAAGATAATATTAAAACATATTCAAATATATGTATTTGAAAGCTCTACATCTTGTAATAAGCTATGCACTTGATATTAAAAATCCAAGCTACACTGCACAAACCCGACTTAAGAATATTAACTTTTATTGTCTCCTCATGTCCCAGCTCTCCTCAAACCTGACATTTAAAGGGTCTGCATATAGCATGGGGGCAGGTCCATGGACACTGTTCCCACTTGCTTGGCAGGCAAGAAGAGAAAGGGAATCAGCCTTGACCCTGTGCCACAGCCACTTCTTCAAATGTTGCACAACTAAAGCAAAAGCCCGACTTTTGCAGAACTGTGGGCTTTGCAAAAAATGGGGATTAAATAATCTGCACAGAGTCATAGCAGGTTACAAAACAAGCCCAGCAGAATCTGCAAAGAAGTCCACATCCACCCCACCAGACAGGTCAAAGACCAACCAGGTCCACGGAGCAAACCCAATGGCTTGGGGAAGATGGAGCAGCACTGTGTGGCACCCAAACATGAAAATCCAAGTTACTGGCATCACGATGTATTTCCCCCCACCCCCACTTCACACTCCCACAGAAGGAGACATCTTTTTTTAACCTGTCTCTGTGCAACACCTCAGCTCTGTGAGAGGGACCCATCTGCTCTGCAAAGCCACGTGGCACACCCCCACCTTGCCCTTAATGTACAGGAGGGGGTCAGAGCACCCCTGGATTCCTGGATGCAGCCTCCAGTGATGCCCAGCCCCACGGGTGCTCCCATGCCAGCCCATCTGTCAATGAGTTGGCTGCTGATTGGCACAGCCACACCAGTACAACTGGTTCTCCCCATCCCTTCCAGTGACTCACTGCAAAACCTCATCATTGCCTGCGCTTGTTATTTGCTTCCCTGCTTAGATTTCTTAGAGGAGGCAGGAAAACAAGTCTCCTCTTACACCTTCCTGCAAATGTCCACCTGAAGCTGAGCAAAATTACTCCAACTTATGTTTTTCTTAAATGAAATATTTTACCAGCATTTTTTCCCCAACAAAATGTTGGTATCTTTTATAACTGCATGTCTTGCTTTTCTCAGGGATTCTTGTCCTAGATTCCTCATCTTGGTTGAAGGCCAAGCATGCACCAGCTGAGCCAGAGGGAATATAAAGCATCTTCTAAGAAGCTATAGAAAAATAGAAGAATTGGACACTGGGAGCCAATTCACTTTCATGCCCAGGGTATTTAAGGATCAAACACGCATTTTGTGAGCTAAACACAAGGTAAAAAGGTGGCTTTGAGACTTTCTGGCGTCTAAAGGAGCCCCTTAAGCATCTTTTTACCTACTAGAGGGCAAGAGACAACCAGGAGCTGTGATGGATCTCAGAGTGTGGCTGCCAAACCTCTGGGATGGCAAGTGGAGGGGAACAAGTGGCCACTCCTGTGGACCCCACAGACACAGAGTTGCTTGACACTGCTCTCCACTTGCAAACAGCTGGAAGGCAAGGAAACAGGAACCATCCAAGACACGCTGGGGAGGTTTCCTATGGTTACTGCTGCCATGGAAATATTTTTTTTTTTGTTAGCTTGATCTAAATAATCTCTGTCTCCTCAGCTGCAGTATGCTTCCTGCAGGGTTGGGTGGATCTCCAGACCTGCACCCACTATCGTGGAGTGACCACATCAAGCACTGGCTCACGAGCATCTCAAAGCCAAGCAGTTCAGGGCTTTCCTCCATGCTCTCCAGGGCCCCATGGCTTGGTTTCAAGAGAAAGGAGGAGAAAAGAAAGTGGAGGGAGGGGGGAAAGACAATCTTTTACTAATCGCTCACAGCTGTGGCCAAGCAGCTCCCATTTCGGCTGCCAGGAGCTCCTGCTCTCCCCAACCCACTCCAGAGCAAGAGAAACCCCATGCAAGAGAGGGACTCTCCTCATCCATTCACAGGCTCTGAGTGGGGATTTCAATAATTATATTTATAATACTCCCCTTATCAGCAAGAGCAGCCATTATGTCTTTATCACCTGGTGGCAGCATCTGCACGAGGCAAATTGATAGGGATAAAATATTGCTGCGACGGCTGAGTACAAAGTGCCTCCCTCCGCGGTGAGAATAATAATTGTAATACTCTGCTCTCAAAATGGTAAGCTCTGGCATCAGGGCCCTGTGGAGAGCCAAGAGCCACACACAGGAGAAGAAACAGCCTCTCCAGCAGCAGCAGAGGAGCATTACATACCCCTCTCAGCCCTAATGTTGATGAACCCGAGAAAAGCTCCGGCCATAATCGGCCACCTTGGGGCTGCCCGGATGCCTGCCCGGACACAAAAACCATGAGAAAAAAAGCTCTTCACAGCCATGCTCATAAGGCTTACCCAAAAAATTAGTTTTCCTCACAACAGGCAGTTCTGCTAATGTTACAAATTCCTCTGACATTAGATAGTGACCGCAGAGATGCTGTGTGCGCAGGGAACAGTCCCCAGCCCGGCTTTGCCCGGCCACGGATGGGAGATTATTCATCAGCAAATAAAGCAAATATCCAAATGAGCATCATGAATTGCAAAACCATCTGCCAAAGGTCTCAGCTGATACTATCGGCCATCCTTAAGCTCAGTGATATACTTACAAGCCAGACAATGAAAATGCAATTGATTATTTGAAGAGTGACTCCAGTGGTGTAATAAGGATGATTACTGGGTGGGGGAGGGGGAGAACGTCTTTTGAAAAAAAATAAAAGACTGCAGATTGACTTCTTAAAGGCAAACTGAAAGGGGAACAAAACCCAAGAAGAACCCTTGAAAGCCCTGAACAGCCCTCTACAGCAGAGAGCAACAAAGAGGAGGGCAAGCACTCAGCAGCAAATAGCTGCCTCCCAGCCTCCTCCAGCGAGGATAATTGGTACCAGCCTTTATCCACCCAGTTTGGTTTTTCTCTCCAAATTGGTGGCCAGGACTTTTTCTTTCATGTTACAACGTGCTTGTAACAAAGGTCTGTTTCAAACCTCTATTAAAGGAGTAGGAGTTTTCCCTCCCCACAGAATGTGTGCGTGTGCCCCAAGCAGGCAATGGCAGCCCCAGGAGGCACAGCTGGGGCTTGCGTTCTCTGGGGGTTGGTGGGATGGTATCCTGCAGGGAAGGGGGTTCTGCACACTCCTGTGGGGCTGGCAAGGAGGACCGAGAGGGCTGAGATTGCAGCAGGGGCAGAAAACCCCTGTAAGAAGATGAAAACGCTGTGGTCAGGGTTCACAGCCTGGCTGTGCATGCCACAGGACCAACCGTGACCCTTCTGTCACCCACCTCCTTCCTTATCTTTGTACCAGCTCAGTAGGTGCTCCAATGACCAATTAATGCACTACCCTGGGCTTTGGGAAGGTGCAGAGGGAGCTCAGGACCTCCTGCATCCAGCAATGTTGAGCTGTTGAATCAATTCATCCCATGCCATTAAATCGCATCCTACACAGCACCCCAATCCCTAACCCAGCTGCCTGCTTGAAGGAGATGCTTACTGCGAGGCAGTCCACTCTGCTTCTGAGTTTGTGGGCCTGTCTGGGGCAACTCCATCCTGAGAGGACTCCCTGAGGGAGCTGGGCTGTGCTGGAGCAGGCAGCACAGCCCCATGGCCAAGGAGCAGAGCCAGGTGCCAGGAAAGCACTCACGGGTGTCCCCCTGCCTTGGGATGTCAAACCTCACTCACTCACTTCACTCCCAAGCATACATTTCACTCTTTGCATTACCAAGAACCAGCTGCAGTTATTTTTCCAAGAAAAACAAAAAAACCCCAAAACACCAAAACCCCACCAACACCCCTATCCCACTCCAACTTTTAAAAAGGTTTAGTCTAGGAATAAAATATCAGGTAAACTCAGGAATTTGGTGTGCATTCACTCTACCCCCTCCATTCATTCGCTGTCATTCACAATCATGCCAGAAACAGTAAATCCCCGAAGCAGCCCAAAACCTCAATAGCTTATTAGTGGTTTTTCACCCCATTCATAAAACTAGAATTGCACAAGGTTGCTTCATAACAGACAGAAAACCTACCCATGCCACCCTTTCTCTAGAGAAATTCTGCTTTTTTTGGGCTTTTGCTAGCAGCTCCGCTGTGATGGAACCAGGCAGAGCCCATTGCAGAACAACTCCAGTTACACCAGCTGCAGACTAGGGCACTGTGTTCAGCTGAAATTTAATCAAGAAGTGTCTCTAACTCCTTTGAGTTCTTGCAATATAATCCTGAGTGGCTTGTAAAGGACTTCAAACAGGCTCCCTGGGCTTGCCCGGATACAAGTACATACCTCACCTGCTCTTTTGTACATCGCATACAAAAAAATTAAAAGAATTTATTTTAGGCTTTTTGCCAGGGACAACACTGCCGTCCAACACTGTAATGCGTCTGGTGAAGTGGAGTATCATCTCTCAGCCAACACAAACAGGATACCTTATCAGTCTCGGCTGTTTTAAGTTGCTGTTTCAGCAGCAGGGTATGAAGACAAGGAAGGAACAGGCCAAAAATATGGGGTTGGAGTTCCTAAATGCAACTGTGCACACAACACATATAAAGATGGTTTGTCCCAGGGCAGGACAGCTGAAAACCTCATGGGATCCCTACCCTCAACCTCCCCAAAATCCCACCCTGTTGGCCAGCCTGCCCCTCAGCAGAGACACTGTGGGGTCTGGCTGGAGCAGCACAAGCTATCACTGTTTACCCTTGTCTTCCCTTCTGACACAGGGATGGGAAACTCAAATAAAAAAGGAGACCCTAATTTTTCAAATGCTCACACAAATGTTAATCTCAGAGGTGTAAGTAAACAGAAGAGCTGAAGTTCATTTATGCCAAGTGCAACGCTGCACATCCCCCTCAGCTGAGCTTCAGCATTAAGAGCATCTGCCTATGCCACATCCCCCTGAGCACAGAGGCTGAAGGACACTGACTTCGTCAAGAGTGACCTGGCAGAGAGGGATTTCTCCTTTTTTGAACAGTTTATTGACAAAACCCTCAAGCTAATGTTATCGACATCTTTTTGTGAAAGGCTTAAAATCAGGTGACAAAGCCCACTTTTTTTTTTTTTTTTTTTTTTTATCCCTCCCCAGGACAACAGCACCCTCAGGAGCCAGGTGACATCCTGTCCACCCCTGGGGACAGGCACAGGTCCCCTGGGGACAGCAGCCTGCTTGGCCCTTGTGTGGTCCCTCACGGACTCATCTCTGCAGGATGAATAGCAGTGGTTTGGACAGCAGTTGCTGAGTTTTGCCTGTTTCAGCAGGTTCCTCCTCAGAAAATGAAAACTTGCTGAAACCAGTGGGCCCAGCACAGTTTGCCACAGCAGCAATGTGAGCATAAACCAAATCAAGATAAGGTACTGCTATTCTCCAGCCTCCAAAGCCTTTCAAATTAACATGCAAGGAAGTGAGGAATACCTGAATCCTAAAGGAGAGAGGCACAAAGCCTGTTATTCATGAAAGGGAAAAGCTGAGATTGTGTGTGTGTGTGAAAGATACATAACCTATGAAAAATGCTGAAAACATATGGAAGCAATAATCTGTACTACTTTTTTTTTTTTTTTTTGAAAGTAGAAACAAATGCTTCAGAATTCGGTGTTATTCGTTCATGTGCTGTGTTACAAATATTATTGTTTCTGCTCTCTGGATGAGGCACTAGGCATCAAACTGGAGACCCCAAAGAACCCCAGGATGTGTGGACATGCCTGCTGGGATGTCCCTCCTGCAGGCAGGGCCATCACCAGGCAAACACAGATTGAGGCTGCAAACACACTGTTTCTCATGGCATGGAACACCCCGTATTCTCCTCACCACACATGAGCAGATCATGTCCAGAGCACTGGTAACTGGATAAACACACAGAGAAAATAAACATCCACTGCCACTAGCAACTCCCTGCCTACAGTCAACAAGGCAGAGATGGGAGCTGCAAAGCGACCTATCCACCAACACCCAGCAACCTCAAACATCTCTGGGCTTCTGGTCAACCACCTCATTTACCAGGTCACCATCCTACTACACATCTCTCTTTTTTTCCTGCCCATCAGTTTAGTTTTGTCCCTAGGTCATTGTGATTCAGCGGTGTCCTCTAACAAGTGGTCAATCACAACCCTTAAGGCTCATCCTGTATCTCCAGGTGGTCTCTCCTAAGAAGATGAAAATTTTGGCCTTGCAAATGTTCCCATATCTGACAAGGCCAAATGTGATCAAGCTTCCATGTGACTGGCCACAGGACATTATAGAGAGATGCTGAGGTACGGAAACAAATAAAAGGTTGAAACAATTGTATGTTACCAAAAACTTCACTTGTTAATATGGGATATTACTGAATATTAAGTCAACACTTTCATTAGTTGACCTGGAAGGTAAAAGCCAGGCATTACATACTATACAAACACATGCCTGATATAAAGACTGATGTGTGATAGAGACACAAGAAGAGATGCAGGTCTCTTCTCCCCCAAAACATGATTCCAAGGGACAAAGATTACACAGCATATGGAAGAAAAAAAAAGACCACTCCAACAGAAGATGTAAACACCATCTCACACTGAAATTAAAAAGCCCAGTAAGCCCGTCTTTGTCTTTATGTCATGTTTATTACTGTCATTTAAATGCTTCTGCAAAAGAGAAGAATAACTATGGCAACAAAATCTTCTCCAAAGGTTTTCAGACACGCTTTTAAAAATTATCTGTCACAGCATCTGAATGCCTTGCCTCTAAAATCAGCCACGCACCACTGTCTCTGCAAGCTTTGCAAACCAGGTGGTACATCCCTCCATCTTCAAACCAAAGCTTAAACACCCACTGGAGATTCAGGTGTCCTGAATCTATGGTCTCAGCTGGTAGCTTTGGAGCAGAAGGCAGAGAGCAGGGAACAGCAAGGTCTGTTGAACTCCAAGAGTATCATTTTTTTGCAAGGCTTTCTCAAGCAGCAAAACAAACCATGCCTCTGTGTGCTAAAACACATGCCAATCTCCCAACACGAAGGATCCGCTATTTTAAATACAGTACTAAGGCTGTAATTTTATTTTGCCCAAAGTAAATCCGAAATTAGTTCTTCACAGTAGGCTTAACAGCAGCAAAAGCCACTCGCTCCCTTCCAGGAGCTGCCAACCATTTGACACCTTTAAGGTTTGCATATTCACACTAATTGCACCAGGACTAGGTTATAAATTCCCTTCCCTCCTCCCGGACCACCTCCCTCGAAGGCTTTTCTCTGCAAGACATTATGCAAAATACACTCCTAATGGCTATTCATTCACCAAACTCCAGTGACAGCTTTATTTAATGCCAAAAGCTTGTTAACAAGCTGAATGGCACACAGTTTAATGTAATGCGGATCTGATTAGAAAACAGCAACCCCGCTCCCGAAGAGTTGGGAGATTTTATTGAATTTGATTTCACTTTTTCCACACAAAGCCACCTTTCAAAGTACCGACCCGTATTAACAGGATTTGGTTATGTTACCACCTCCCCCCCCCCCCCCCCCCCCCCCCCCCCCCCCCCGTCCATCTCCATCCTCCCAACTGCAGCCCACACAGATGAACTTTTCAGTCCTTGGGTACTTGTACTGACAAGCTACCACAAAAAGAAAGAGAAGTTGATTAGGGGAAGGAGTCATTTTGCTGTTCAGGCCATGAGAAACTGGAAGTTTGACTGGTTACAGTTTGATAGCCATGTCCTCCCAGACTTCACGCCCAAGGACGATGGAATTTAATCTTCAGTCCTTTCAGGCAAACCTCTTGCTTTCTCCTCTTTGGGGCTAAATGATTTAAAACTGAAAATTGAATTTCTGCCTTAGAACCAGATGCAAAGGTCTGTGATATGCTGGAGGTCTGAGACCTCCAAGGGGCAAGATGCAAGCATTGGGCTACAGTGTAAGTGTGTCTCTAACACAGGGCATTTTCAATTCCTCCCACCAAAACACTACTAAACATGCTGACACTTTTACAGTTTAACTCACCCACGATCTTGAATCTGAGATTATAATTTCAGAATAAAACTAAAAAGATTAAAAATCAAACTCTAAAACCAAGGACATTTTTTAATTACTTAGTAACTCCCTTTCATCTTCTTTTTGTCCATCACCTGCAGTACAGAGGCTGGTTTTATTCTGAAAAGCAAACAGCTCTGAAGAATACAATTATTTTTTTTTTCTTTCCAAGTGTTCTCCCTGGCTCAGGAAGCATGCATGTGCTTCCAGGAATGATAAATTCAACCAGCACTCAAAGCCATCACCCCATCTGAGAGAAGAGGCTTTTAAGGGAATGAATGTGTGGGCACAGAGATCTTTGGTGTCTAGCAAAGCAATTTGCCTCCTTGATGGAGCAGCTGCATGGATAACACCTAAAATCACAGGTAACTAGAAAATACACAGTCCTTCATAATTTTATATATATATATATATGACAGTGCCTGCATCAGCAATGGTTTCTGTGCCTGCAAGCTCGTAAATTCTTTTCCTTCTCCCTAAAGCATATCACCAGTTTCCATCTTTAAAGCAAGAAAGTTCCATTTACATTTATCAGCAAAACTCTGATATTAAGGGATTATTAAATGGCTAACAAATCTCCAGTGGTTAATTGATCTGGGTTTGTATCCTTAATCTGCAGATTTCCTTGCAAACCCTTGTTTTCTTCCAATCTCAATCTGCATAGGTGTCAGTGAGCATCCCTGGCAGGAGCCGGATACACTGCCCCGTGTGAGCCCGTGTGGGCTCCTGAGCACCATTTCAGACTGCAAAACTACTATTAATAATTTTCCTGCTTACACGTCCTTGGCATTAATACACCACTGCCTAGTCAAAAAATGAACGTGTTTCCTTTCTATTGTGTTCTGGGAAACAGGCTGCCTCTATTTAATTGCCTAATCACTCTTATATCAAGGCAATTAAATGTGAATGCATGAGCAGGAGGGCTCTGAACTTGTCCAGTCTCTGGTGTAAGGTAACTGGGTTCAAGCTGTAACTTGGCAGTGCCTGCACACCAGTTTGGGGGCTGACCCCCATTCCTACCCTCAGGGCCCCATCCTTCTCCTGCCTCAGGGGAGGTAACCCCTCCCTTCCTCAGAAAAGGCTGCTGGAACAATCCACAGAATTTTAGCCAAAATCCTTGCCTGTGTCTGGGGTCTCTCAGAAAAAGGCAGACAGGAGACAGTGATGGAGCCTCCTGCTCCACTCAGTCCTGGATTTTGTAGGACCTGGAGCAAGAGTCACAGTGTGCCAGTGCAGGGGGGACAACCTGAAGAGAGCTGAGACACCACCTCTCACCTGAAACTCCCCAAGTAGCTGGGTGCCTCTTCTGCTTTGGCCTTTAATGGGATGCTATCAAAATTCACCTAATTTTTCAAGAGCCCCTGGCTAGCTGCAACCTCTGATGTAACAAAACTCAAAGCACAGCATCTTTTAAGTACCCAGAGCAGAAGAGGAAAAGCTTTGCTGACCACCCCTTTTCTTTTTATCCTAGAGTTGAAACTTTTCTTCACACTTACAAGCACAGGTTTGGTGCTCTGTGACAGCACCTGCTACCCCAAATTTCAGCTGCAAGGAAATCTGGGACAGCTCAGAAAAGCATTTATAAGCCCTGAAAATAAGACAGATCCAGGGTAGCCTTATAAATCTATTAACTTGCATGTAGCAGATTCAGATTATGGGGTCAATGTCAGGAGACCACAGCTCCTGCAGCCTGGGAGAAGGAGACACCTTCACCTTCTGAAGGTCCAAGGTGGGACATAATGCACTCAGATGTACTACCAAAAGCTGCAGAGAGTCAGGCTGGAAAACCACAGCAAGTCCCACCTGGCACTGAGCATCCCTCAGGGCAGACCTCAGCCCGCAGACCTCGTTACACTGCACCTTGGTGCAAACACCACCAGGAGCAATGATTTGCAAGGCTGAAGATTAAGATACAAATCAATGTGGATAAATGTCCCCCTTCCTTGCCCTGAACCCATTTTATTTGCTGGGACGCAGCTCCAAGAAGTAGGGCAGAGGCTGGGAGGAGCACCAGGCACAGTAGGTGCTGGGGGAAGGGGTCATACCCTATAATATAAGATTAAAAGGTTCATCAAGGGCTCTCTGGCCTACTAAATTTGTGCAGGAGCTCTCAGAGCTCACATCCCAAATTTAATATCACCAAGTCCCAGATCACTCATGAGCAGGAACTTGTTTTCTAGACAGCAGAACAAGAGGAGGGGAGAAGAGGCTGCTCCAGCACATGGCCTGCGTTCTCTGTGCCTCATCGGCACCAGCACCATCCGTTTTGTAAAGAGATGCAACAGAAACAGCCAAAAATACTCATCTTTACACACACCCCATCCGTTTTAATAGATAAATCTCTGCTTGGCATCACTGAGAGAGAAAAAGTCCACCGTGGGGTCACAGGGGGAGGCAGAAGTTTCACACAGGTTTGGTGCACACCAGCCAGATCCCCTTCTGCCCCAATCCCACCACACCCCAACCTGTCCTCACCTGGCAAGGGAAGCTTCAACCCCCGGCACGACCCAGGGCAATAGGACAAGCCCCGGAGGGCTGCAGGCAGCGCGACTGCGAGGTGGTAATTAGCAAACCAGTTACCCCAGTCCCGGCTCTGGATCCTGCTGCACCTCGTACCAGGCATAGGCACACCTGTGTGCTCCTCGATGGGGCTGCCAAACCCACCCCTGTTCTCTCGGACCACCAGCCAGGGTGGGCAACACTTGCGGACCCGACACAAGTGCTCCCCAAAACCTTTCATCCACACCCTGACCCTGCCCAGCGCTGGGAGGGAGACGCAAAACCCTGCGAAGGGAGGAGCCCAGGAGAGCTCCATGGGGGGGTCCCACTGCCCTCGGGGAGAGAGGACGGGGCGGTGGGATGAGGGTTTCGCCAGGCCTTACCTCCACTTGTGCAGGGCGAAGCCGGGACACTGATCCCCACAGGTGTTGCAGGGTTGGCCCCGCTCCGGCTCCGACGCCGTCAGCTGCAAACAAACCGCAGAGGGTCAGCTCTGACCCCCAGCAAAGGGACAGGGGATGCCCGGGAGGCACATAGCCGGGGTTGGGGACACCCACAGGGCACAGGGGGCATGCACCGAGGGTTGGGAAACACCCACAGGGGTACTCCTGGGCACGGAGGGAACCCCCAGAGCTGTGAGAAGAGCATGGAGGACCGGGAAGGGGGAGAAAGGGGAGCTCGGAGGCGGGGGGACACACGCACCACAGCCGGCGGGACGGAGCCACAGGTGGGGCGGGACGGAACAGGGCGGGGGAGGGATGGGGGGGTTGTGGAGTGAAGGGAAACCCCCCTCGAGCACTCACCGACCGGCTGGAGAGCCGCTTGCGGGACCCGCGGCCGAACATGGCAGCGCGGCGCTGCGCGGAGCCCAGCGGAACCCTGCCCGAGTGCGCGGCAGCCGGCCGCCCCGGCCCGGCCCGCCCCCCCTTGGCGGCCGCCCACCGCCGCACCGCCCTCCCGCCCCTTACACCCCGCCCCTCGGCCCGGCAGGCACCGCCCCGGGAGGGCCCGGACACCCCCACGCCCCGGCTCGCCCCGGGCAGCCGGTTTGGACGGCACCGAGATGCCGGCTGTCATCACTCCGCTTCAGAGTGAACGATTCTCTCTCCGGGCCTTTCCCGGCGCTCGCTGTTGTCCCGCACAACGCTCGCGCCGGTTCGGTGCAGTGCGCTCGTAACGCACCGATGTTAATAAAAAACCTGAGCTTCCATCAGGGCCCGTGCAGAGGGGACAAGTGCTGAAGTTGCAGCTCTGTGCTACGTAGGGGATTTTATTGGCATCGGCAAAGACAGGGAGCAAACAGCCCAGTGCTTCTGTTCCACTCCTCGTGGAATGCAAGTTAAGTGCGTGAACATCGAGATGGAGAAACACAATCACTTGGAACACATTTGCAGCCTGAGATGCTGCCAAGTGCCTCTTACACCCCGGAGCTCAGGGTCCTACCAGAGCTGCACTTGGGTCAGCAAGGCTGGGGATGGTGGGGCAAAGGAGCCATAGGCTGGCATCTGTGGGGCAGCCCACACATCATCCTTTCATGTCATTTGTACAACGTGCTGCATCCCCACAGCCAACAACCAGCCCGTACCCCTGGGGGGTTGCAATCAAACAGCACATCTGGCGCAAGGCAGAGGAAAATGAAACATGGGGAAGAGGGGGAGCTGCCAACACGCTTCACGGAGCACAGCAGCCCTTGGAAACTTGTCCCCCAGTGGGGATGGAGCAGTTTCACCATTAGCATTTCACAGCTTCACCCTGTGGTTGGGGTTGTTTTGCAGATCTGTCATCTCCTTCTCCTTCTTCCCAGCCTCTTTGTTCCTTTGCCTTGCTGTCTCACAGCTGGTTAAAACCGTAATGCTTTGATAATTTTTTTTTCCATTTAATCAGTTCTAATTTTTGTCAATTTTTCACTTGTCTCTTCCTCTAGGAGGACTCAAATAAGACGGATCTGTGTGATTGCCTTTTGGAATGTCAGGGAAAAAGTTCTCCTAGATGTTGGGGGCTTTCTCAAAAAACAAATAAAGCAACCTGAAACAACACAAAACAAATGGAATTTTAAAATGGAGAAAATTTTCTTTTTTATGGGCTTTCCTCAGGTTACTGGGAAAATATTGACATCTCTCCCTGCTCTGTTTTACTGTGCTTGCTACTTTTACCCTTCCAAAAACCTCTAGCTTCCCCTCTTTGCTCCCTTCAGCTAAATTTCCTCCTCATTTTCCTTCTTTGTTTCTTTCCCAGTTCCCAGCTCATACAGTAGTGCACAAATGTTTTACAAAATCTCAAAAGAGGATGCAAGCTCTTCAAATACACACACATTTCATCACATTGTGGGCAACTGCTTGCAGCCTGGGATTTGACCTGATGTTAAAACGTCCCCACCTTTGAGCTGTACCTACTGTTGGATACAGTCATATCAGAGGTGCTGAGTTACTGCTATCTTCCTGGAAGGTCAACAGGATTTCAGGGAATGAGCATCATGCCAAGGGGGGCCTGAAAATCTCTGGCACTTTGGTGTCTTGCATAAGATTCCAAATATTTAAAACTCCAATTAAAACTGCAGAAATAAAAGCTTTATTAGATACAGGGCTTATAACAAGATTCAACGTGCTGTGGGAAATGCTTTAAAGGTGACCTGCAAATCCTTTCTAATTGCTTTGCTGTTGCAAGAGATGCTGTGTGCCCTCAATAACAGGGCTGGTGAGGACATCTGCTCTAAGTTTAAAACAGCAAAAGTAAGTCAAAGTTGGAGGGTAAATTCCTTGGAGGTGTGGTGGTGCTGAATCACAGCTCCAGTCTGCTGATGAAGAAGCAGGTCCTAAATCTCTTAAAACAGGCTGGTCCCCTCCCTGCATCTCAAGCTGTCCATCAGGCCACCAAGCCTGCATCCCACCCCATCTGTCTGTGTCCTCCACCTTCTGTTCAGTAGATACTGCAGACACTGGTGGGCAGCCCCTCAATACACAGGCAGGGAGTGCTCTGAGCATCAAGATTTGCACCAGAGTATTTGAAAGGAGAGGAAAATGAGGGCTCAGCCTGGGAGTGCAGCAAATGCAGGTTAGAGGACACAATTCACTTTTTTGGGGGGCTATTCAGATGCTTCATCCACAAAAAGAAACAACCAGGCCAGAACATCATCTCTGGCATGTATTTGGGAAAGAGAGAGGAGACATTATCTCACTGGCCTGAATGATCCTCTTCTCTTTCCTCCCCCAGAAAAGCTGCCAAGAGTAAAGATCTTTCAGGAAATAAACTCCCACTCCCTTGTTCTCACCATGTTCAAAGGGGATGATGCACACATCCTGGCATGGCTGGGCAGGCAGGGGACAGCAACGCAGCTACCTGTGCTACCACAAGAGGTACTTTCAAAAGAGGTTTTTGTATTTTAGTTTTTAGAAACATTTGATCTTCCTCTTGAGAGGAGACAGACTCGGGTTGGAGGTGGGAGATGTCAGATATTGCTGTCAAATAGGCTCAGAAACAGAGACACATGAATAATATATACCAGTCAGTTTGTCTGAAAAATTGTTTCTGCTGTCACTTAAATTGTTTTGTACATCATCTTCTCCTCCCATTTCAACCAAATCTACCTAGATACGACACTTCCAGCCCTTCTCATGACTAAACATGGTTAAAGCCCAGTTTTTTCCATTCATGCCCCATGAGAAAGACATCATTCCCTGCTCAAGTTATGGCTGGCTGAGAGGAGGGAAAAGGCAGGGATGTTCTGCTTTTCCTCCTCCCTTTTGTACTTTACAGTACTGAAATAGTTATTAAAATCAGAGAGCTCAGGAAAAGGCAAAATGCAGCTCCTGGCTTTGGCTCTCATAATGGGATAGGTCATAAAGGGGCTGATGTGCTCAGTCTCCCCTTGTAGGGTGCCCCACTACTGCACATGAGGGAAAGGAGATGCCATCAGGGCTCTGTTCACCCAGTGACCTCCATCCCCTTTGGGACATCACCTTTTGCAGCAGCAGTAGCAAAGTCACTGTGTCCAAGCCCAGCAGGCAGATCTTCCCACATGGAATGAGGAGCTACAGATCCACAGCAGTAGGAAACATGGAAAATATGGAACAACACCTGAAACCAAAGGTCATGGATTTTATACTGTTGCAAGACTAACCTCTCTTAGGGCACGGTGCTCTGAGGTCCAACAGGTGTCCCAGCAGAAGTTCACAAAGAGTACCCTGAGTTGGTTGCCCTCAGGATTGGTCAGCCTGACTCACTGCTACTGCTCTGGATTCATCTGACCTCTCCACTGGCTTGCTCAGGAATGAGCTGAGCCTGTGCTTCAAGCCTTACCTTTTATTGGCCCCCTAATCCTGCTCATGCGCAGTTGGGGCCCGCCCTAATTAGGCACAGGTGGGCTTGACACAAGCTCATGTCCACTGCCTGGTAATTAGTGGCACCTGGTTGCCTCATTTCACTACATTACGCCTTCAGCTTTGGCCCTGCACTTGTGGTTGGAAGTTAACTGGGGGAGACAACACTTCTGTGTACAGAGCCAAAAGACCTTGCTAGTGTTTCCAGGAAAGTGCCCCCAGCTCTTCTACCCTGCAAATGGTGCCTCACATTAGGAAATTACCTCCAAAATACCTGCAGAAAGCTCTTAGCATCCCTCCATCAGCTCTGACACCTCTTTGCCTCTCTTGCTCCGGCCCTGTCAGCACCATCTCAATGTAACCACCAGCAGAAGACACTGGAGCAAGGCAAGAGCTGCTCCTGCTGGGTCAGCTGGACTCACACATTGCTGCTTTCTGCCCTGCCCAAGGGAATTGGCTGCTACAGACCAAGCCATCCCCCTGGTGGTTCCTACTGCCAGCAGCCTGTGCAGGTGAATTACAACTTGGTGTGGCTCCTGTCACCAGCAGTACCCTGAAGGTAACAAGTATCTGACTGTTATAGGCAGTTACTGCCCAAAGACTTTCAACAACGAAAGAAGGGCTTAAAAAAATGTCTCTCAGTGCCACAGCTGATGAAGGAGTGTGCTAGAATCCAGGCATCTATTTTATTGCACAATTCTTCCACCCAGCCCCTCCTTTCGGGGTAAATGTGCCCTCATGAGGGTCTTTTAGGAGGGAAACAATTCAGTGTTTCCACTCATTCTGTCTCTGAGATTTGCATTACTGCAGGCAGCAGAGCTGTGCATAAACCTCAGTTTGAGGTGAGGATATGAATTTCAATCTGTGCTGTGCATAACAGGAACCCAGGCTGGGATGAATCATGCTATGTTACTTCAGTTCTAAATTTTTTTGCACTGCGTAGGTTTTCTAGGGCATATTCCATCAGGCAACATGCTGGACAAATTCACTTTGAACATTCATTACACTGTTAGTCCACAGTACACACACTTTAGATGTCAGAAACAGTAACAAAGTGGGCTTAACAAACCCTTCCATCTTTTCGCAAATTGCCATACATTTCTGAGTGCTCTTATCGCAGCCATTTGACTACTATTTTTTTTTTGTTAGATTTGTCAGTTCTGAGGTATTTTGATTAAAACTGCACTGAGTAATTTCACCCTATTCCCTTCATCAAACAGTAATTTGTAAATATCCCTGGAATTTTTTTTTTGTCCTCCCACCCAGGAATGCAAATGGCCATTATGTTCTCCCCAAGGTATTTCCAAATAACCTTCTCCTTTAACCTTAGGATTTTATTATGTTAGTTTGCTAAGGTAACTCAGGAAGATTTATAGCCATCTATTGTTTAATTTTTGAAGGCAGTCTTCAATTTCCCTTAAATAGCATTTGGGAGTTGACAGTCCACACCAATAAAACTTGCAGCCCAGGCCCTGCTCTGTGGAGAGGAGCACCTGCTATATGACATGTGGAGCTAAGTGGATGTACAAAGCTTACACCCATTCCCCAAAAAAAAGGGCCCTCTTAGAGAGGTGCTGGGTGCTGCAGGCTCCCTGAAACCTCTGGTGCTGATGCTGGGGCATGGGATTGCTGTGTGCTTAAAGTTCCCTTCCTTCCCACTCCTCTTGAGCCCCATCCTCATCTTTTTTGGGGGCTGTTCCTCGATTCCCCCAAAACACACCCTGTGGCTTTTTCCCAGAACCTGGATTTCTCCACTGCCAGGCTGGAATCTCCAGCACAGCTCTCCAGAGGAGCTGGTGGCTGGTAGATGGCCCTGGTTCGTGTCTTTCCTAAATACTTCTCAATTTGAGGCTGAACAAAGTAATCAAGTGGGGGCTCTGCCAATTTTGCAACAAGCCTCTCACGCTATAGCAACAAGTCATTGCTACTGTCCTCATTCCCCCACACCCCTCACTCCCTCCAGCTCTCTTGTGAGCCAGCAGCATGATTTGCTTTCTGCTGGAAATGCACACTCCTCCCAGGCTACTTCTGCTTTTCAGGACCGTCCAGAAACGGAGAAAAAAACAAACCCATTTTGGGGTAATTCACAGAGATCCAAGTGTCAAGCAGTTAAGGAAGCTGTCAGGATTGAAGCCGTCCTGCCCTTCACTTGCCACAAGCACTGGGAGCATCACAGATATCGTTCTGTCCATCCCATAACCATACATTTGCATCCGTGGGTGGAAAGGTCCTTTATTTATGTTGTTTTTTAAAGCTGCTTGTTGTCTCTTCTCATTTGGGAGAAAGAAAATAGCCTTAGCCTTCCCCTTTCACAGGACTGAAACCTGCTGATAAACAGAGGGGTGAGTTACCTGACAAAACCAGACTGCCCCTGGTTGTGCTGGGGTGGTAGCTCAAATCAGGCAGAAGTTAGGTGGCTGCTTTCAGGAAAAATTCAGAAAATTATGCCTATCATCTCTAAGATGCCAGAAATATTTGGGTTTTTTTCGTCTGGCCATGAACATTCTCAGGTCTTACATACATGCTATCCTTACCTGCTGGAGCTGGTGTTTTTTGGCCAAAGAAAAAACGACCCAGGACCTACCTTCTCCCTACAGCCTCTGATCTCCCAAATGAGATGCTTCTCACATTTATGATCTTGAAAAGCTCAAGCCACTAGGAATGATCAAATTGGAAAAAGCCATTAGTGAAATGTGAATGCGAGTCATATCTGGAGAGCTTTGCATTCCACTTGCACAACGTGGAGGAAAGCTAATGGAGAGGAAGATATTATCAGATTACCTCAGGCCCCCAGGGCAGGCAGCCTCTCCTGGGGCGGGTGTGCAGCTCTCCAGGGTTATTCCAGGTGAGCTGTGCACACACCAGCACAAGGCACACCCTGCTGCCTTTTCCAAGAGAGAGCAGGAGGAAGCCCTGGGTGTTGGCAAGAGCTGTTTGCTGGAAAGACTTTAGGACACCCCTTCGTGCAGCTCAGTCAGCACAATTCAGGAACATCTCAAGACACATACCTGAAAGGACATCTCTCCATTAGCTGGAATGGGGGCAGCAGCTCAAAGGGACTCAGCAGAGCTACTGCTGCAATGCCCTTGGCTGAGGTTTCCACAGATCACCTGTGCCAACTTGGTCCAGGTTGGATGGTCTCCTGAAACACCTGGATTTGAAGGGGCTTGGTACTCTCAGGGAGGTGAAGGAGAGAGGAAGACAGCAAAGATTTTCAGTGCAGACAGGAGGAAAGGCCACTGGCTTCTGCTCCCACAAGAGAAGACCTTGGGCTCACTGTGTTGTCCCCTGATGCCGCCAGGCAGCCAACCTCCATGCAACTGCTGGACTACACCTACATCCAGCAGCTTGGCCCGTGCCCATGGTTTTAATATTCAAGTGAGTTATTTGCCAGTTCAGCCAACAGAGGTATATTTTATCCCTAGCTGATTCTCTCAAACAGGGCTAGATTGCACCAAGGTCCGTGCTCGTTCTATCATGCTCCAGCAAGGCATCACCCCTCAGTGGGGCAGTGCCTGCTCCCAACACACCAATCTGGGCCTTGCTCCAAAGGGCTGGTCAAACCTAAGAGCTGCAATAGGACAGCTTCATCCAGGGAACTCAAGCCATGCATGATGCCAGAGCTCCAGCCTCTGCAGCATCTGTACCTGCCAGCACCTTGCTGGCAGGAGGCTTCGCTCACGCCTGCTGGGGAATTTACAGAGGTATGGAAGCAAATAAGTCTCCACTTGTCCAGTCTCAGAAGCTAACCTGGACACGTTTATTCTTGCTGGCTTCACAGGGAGCCATCCTCGCTATCCCTGCTCCCGTGAGTGGAGCAATTAAAACATTTCACAGCAAATTCTTTCTCCGTGCGATGGTGGGGGCAGGCAGGCAGTAAAAGCTGTGAATAGCTTCAAAGAAAAAGGTCGCAGCAGTGAGGATGGATTAGTAAAGGACAATGCAGCAAAGACCTGATTAATTTGATTGCTCATCTGAAATGTAGTCACAGATTAAAGAAGGATGAGAAATTAAAAGCACAAGATGGCACCAAGCAATGATTTTAACGTAGAAAATACGCAGAGCCCTGCTCCCTCCACCCTCTGCCCTGCATACAAAGGGGATTGTATTCAGTGATTACTCCAAACTTCTGGGTTTCCTCACACCGTGTTCTTTGGAGATGGAGACACTGACTACCAACAAATGTTTAAGTAGCTGCAACTTTTTATGTCTGCTGGCAGCTCAGACTGAGCAGGAGCATGAAAAGCCTGGCATGTGCTTGAGCCTGTGAAGGAGATGTAATGTGGAAACCATTTGGGCTCTTTGCTCCAATCAGAATGGAGGTTTTCCCTGGTGGAAGGGATTGATGTGCATGGGCTTCAAACTCTGCACTTCATATTCAGGCACTGCCTTCAAGGACCTGAATGGCATTCACAGAGGAGAAATGTATTTCTACTTTTTAAGTGGCCACCTACACCTAAGCTCCCTGCACCAGATCACTTCTCCAAACACTTCAGAAGTATTAGTTTTAACTAGAGACAAGTAGAAGTAATTTCTAGGAAATTTAATGGGTTTGCTATTTTGGTTTAAGGTTTTTGTTGGTTTTGTTGTTTTTGTTGGTTTGGTTTAGGTTTTTTTGTTTGTTTGGTTTTGCTTTGTTCCTTTTAATTTTATTAAATAAACAAACAAACAAAATATCAGGAAATAAAATATAAAAGGTATATAGGTTAGGTCAAACACCCTTCTCATTTGATTTTTTCAGAAACTGTGCCTTGTGTTTGGTAACACAAAATAACTGAAAGCTTAAGCCAGCTTTGGAGTGGAAACTCAGACTCTTCTGTGAAGTCAAAAATAGCTTCTCAGAATTCTTCATCTCACTATTGTGAAGAGAGGTCAGAAACTTGTCAACTAAATCTGCTTGTGGAAGGCTGCAGTTCCCATTGCCTGGCTCATTTCTTAAGTGCAGGCAGAAACCCTTGGAAAATACTGAAGCAAGAGTGACAGGCACAGATTTTGGCCATCAGCTCCTTTCTCCTGCTCAGTGCAGAGCTGCTGCCTCCAGGAATCTGTACTCAAAGGGACTCCTCCCACTAAATGACCAACAGCTACAATGGTTTGGTGACTTCTGGATGAACTTGCCATGTATTTCTTGCTTGATTTGAAGAGTTCTCAGCTGGAAGAGTTCAAGCAATGGGAGAACTTACCACATGGGCTGAGCTGCTTCAGTTGCTAAGGGCTCCTGGGTTTGGTTTGAATTTCTGTTCCTGACAGACAGAACTGCCTTGCCTCAGTGCTGCTTCCCCAGCAGAAATGTTTTCTGTAAGTCAGCCCTCAGTCATCTGTTTGGGAAGAGGAGTATGAACAGAAAGTGCAAATAGACCAGGTCTGGAAATGCCTCAGTGGAAAATTATCTTTTAAACCCAGACTGCCCTCCTTGGTCTTTTCTGTCTTTCCCATTTCTCAATATGATTTTCAAAGCATGGCTATGCAGGAGAAGAAGGTTTTCTAGCAAATGCCCTGATTTAAGATTAGCTCCTTGAGATGTGCTTTTCCAGCAGCCTTCAATAAAATGCATTTATTTTTTCTACAGAGGAAAAAAATGCCCACTGTTGGGGCAGAAGGTGATGTTGAAGGTGAAACGATCACCCCTGTGTCTCTTCAGATAAACCATACAACAGGGCAGAAGAAGAGTGCTGCAATTTCATAGACTAACTGGACAGGAGTATCAAAAGTGTTAAAATGACCTTTTCATTATAACAGGACTGGAAGGTTAAGTATGATTCAGGGGCGTGCACAGACCCTGGTTGGCTGTAATTCCACAACAGCTCATGTTTTAAAAGCCTTTGTAATCATTATAAAGATAAATGATGGAAAAGAAAAAACACCTTTAGCTCTTGGTCATTTTAAACTGAGCTTAAGCTTTTGGAATACCACGTTCTGCGTTCTGGATCCAACAGTGTTTTAGACAGCATGAAGAAAGGTGTCCTCCTCTCCTTTTGATTAAAAAATATAGAAGATGAATAAGGCTGGAGCTGCCAGCACTTAGATGTCTGATGCATTTTCTAAGGCAACAAGAGAACATACAGGGAGGACAGAAAAATGTGATTTTCTTCACTTCATACCTGCAGGTGATGTGAGATTCTGGCTGCAGTTTGTCCCTTGGTTGCCCCTTCTGGAAGCAACATTTGCTTCCTTTTAATCTAAATTTCTTCTACCCTGATTTTTTTTTTTTATATATTTCATACTATTTTTTCAGACTTTTCTAAGTTGATTCTTTCCTGCAGATCTCTTCCAATAGCACTGGTAGGGCATGAAGTGTCCTCCAGTATCCCAGCTCAATCCTTCAAAATGTTGGCAAAACAAACTGTTTGGGCTCTCTTATCATGATGATGATCATCACCACTCATGGCAAGGGATGTCCCTGCTCAAGGGATGGCCAATGACAGTCCCTTGAGCAGTGCACAGGACACCTCTGAGAGGTATTTGTGTACATTCTGTACCTCAGGTCATTCCTTCCCTGGAGAGGAATTGGGAAAGCATCAGTCTAATCCATCCAGCAGGGCACGATGGGATGGCCTCGGCCATTCTCCAGGATGGTCTCTAAGCCATGGACTGCAATGCAAGCTTGGGCAGGGCTCTATGCAAACAACATTATTGCCTTCCCTTGTCTTTTGCATGGGGCAACAAAGAAAAGAAACCCAAGTCTAAAATAACACCAGCACAGAAAGGAGTGTTTACCATTCAATGTATTATCCCTTGTGTACAAGTATGTTTGGCCTTATAATAGCAGACAGGTATTGAAATACGATGGCAAATGCAAGAAGACCATACAGGACATGTCTTTATGGGTCTTTTCCTTTTAAGTATAAGCAGACAGAAAAGAAACACTGTACAGGAAAGTGCTTGCAAAATAACCCCCAGTTTGTAGAAAATAATGGCATTGATATACAAAACCCAAGAGTTGTTTCCTGAACAAGAAATGTCTAATGTCTCCTGGTCATCAAAAGTCTGTCCTATTAAAGATGACCAGGAATGAGGCTACTGGATCAGTGCTTATCATTGTTTTCCCTTATAGTTTATTTAATTATTTTTCTTTTAGGTTTCTCTTGCTTTGTTAAATAGCTACTATGAAACTATATGTAGAAATTAATGTGTATAGGTCAAAGTAATTTTTCATTTTATAAATAGCCATTCACTTCATTAGAGAAAATATAATAAGCCTGTACTTTCCAAGCACCACTGTTTTCTTTCTAAAGTTCATAGGCAATTTTACCTTTCCTCCACAGAAGTTGTATATAAGTAACTATCATTAAAAAAAAAAAAATCACTATCCCATTACTACATCTTTCCCCTTCCCTTTTTGCTCCTTCTCTTTCCCTTTTCCCCTTTCCCTTTCCCTTTTACCTTTGAGATGGTATTTTTGGCACTTTTCTCAAGAAGGTACAATTATTACTGTTATGCCTAGCTATCCAACATGGTGAAATTACAGTCTTTCAGGCATGATCATATCTACTATGCACTATTAAGCCAAAAAAACCAAAATTATGAGTAAGACTCCCATTCTTCCTTCTAAGAGCAGCAGAGACACACACACAAGATCATTGTGGAGCACTGGTTCTTTAGCTCCTGCCTGCTGCAAGATGTCTTCCAGCTGACACAAATGCATGGCTCCCTACTGTCGGGCTGGCAGGTTTTTGCTCCAAAGGCTGAACACCATCCTGGTTCTGAATCCTGGGATTGAATCTTTTATCACTATTGATCCGACTATTCCATGACAGGCTGATCATGCATCCTTTGGGGAAGCTCTGCAAATGACTCACACAAGATCCCAAGGTTGGGTTGCTAACTAATGGCATCCAAAACTGCAAGACTTATCCAAAGCCTCTTTGGTTTTTCCAAACTGCTGGCAATTTTGTGCAGAAAAGCTTCCTTTCCTTGTACTTTGTGCTCCTGCCTGCCCCGGCGTACAAGGCAGCAGGGCAGCATCTTCCTATCGCTAACTAAAATCGTGGAGAGAGAGAGAGAGAGATAAAGGGACATAGTCATAGACTACAAAAATAATCTGGTCACATCACCCCCGTTCAACGTGCTAGGAAGCTCTGGGAAAGCGTGGCAGCATGGAAGCTTTGGGCTATGTACAGGCAGGAGCCACCGCTCTGCCCCGATGGCGCCGGTGGGAGCCGAGTCCTCGATTTAAACTAAAATACAAAAAGGCAATGCTAAGGGGTCTGCTTCTACACGGGATGGCAGATAGGCAAGGAGCACAGATGCCTTACCAGGGAAGATCAGAAGCAACATAGGAGTAGGCGTGAAGCAGCCTGTTTGTGCAGGGGGGGGGGGGCAGAGTTATCTGTAAGTACAGAGTGATCTTGTTGAAAGGAGGCAGAGCCGGCACTGAAGCCTCCCCCTGCAGATGGTCTGGGAGTGAGTGGGAAGCTGGGGAAACGCTGCAGGTGCCTGCAATGAGTCCCTGGCCAAGAGGAAGGGGTTGGATTGGGTGAGGAGCCCTTGTCCCTATCCCCTCCTGCAACCCCCTTAGTCCCCAACATCCCCACGGGGAGAGAAGAGAGCAGGGATGCTTCGGCCTCGTGTTAGGATTTGTGGGATGTCTGTAAGAAACTGCATTGCTTCTCAGCTCCCAGCCCAGGGAAACATATGGCCTGATCAGCCTGTCTGGGATGAGTTAATACCCCCGCTTCCAGATGGAGCCAGGAAGCACAGTGGCACAGGCAATTAGGAGACAAATATATGATTTTTTTTCAAAAAGCAAGTTCACTTCAGAGTCCTCTGAAAGAGGGGCTCGAGCTGAAGAGCCATCTGCAGGAATTTTTCTAAACCTGGGGAAGATCTTAATTTCTTTTGAGTCGCCTGAGATTTTTTCTGCTTTCTTCCTTTTTTCACTGATAAAGGCATTGGATTAACTAAACTACAGAGCAATAATAAATACCATGTTAGCACCAAACCAGTGCTTTAGCACTGGCCACAGAGGTCATGTGAATCAAAACATACCTAAAAGATAAAGATTGCTAAATGCAACTAGCACTGTATTCATTGTCATCTTTGTTCCTTGAGTGCTGCAGGCCTAATCCCTAAAATAAAATTTTAAGTACATCTTGTCTACTTTCCTTACATAAGACAGATTGAAATGCCAAAAATACCCCTATGCAGATTGTGTAGCACCGTAAGGCCAAAGCTGCCCGAAAACTGAAGGAAAATTACTGATTTGAAAGTTAAACAACTGAATACAGTGACAATTAAAGTATCACTTGTCATAATGCTACATATAATGTAGAGTACACAAATGCAGTGGTTTGACTGCAGGATTTAACAATTAAAAAAAAAATAGTAAAAGCAGCCTTTATATAATGATTTTACGTACAAAAATATTAAATCAAAATAAATAATTCCAAACATAATATTATACTGTACATTAAGAA
Source organism: Calypte anna (assembly GCF_003957555.1). Classification (NCBI taxonomy): domain Eukaryota; kingdom Metazoa; phylum Chordata; class Aves; order Apodiformes; family Trochilidae; genus Calypte; species Calypte anna. The sequence goes on from NC_044258.1 coordinate 14,734,546, forward strand.
TATGCGATCTATATACAAACATAAACATAAAAAGTGGAAGGCAGAGGTATTGCATCGCTATCCTTCATCCCTCTCAGCTCTGCTGGCTGCTCTCAGAGAACCTGGAAAACACAAGCAAGGTGCACATTAGAGTCAGAGCATCCTCCTCACCTCTGAAACCTGTAACTGGGAGACGGGGATAAGAGTAGAGCCATCCCTGGGGAAGAAGGGACTGGGAGCAGGGATCCCATTGTTCCCCGGGGTGAGTGACTGTCACTGATCTATGCACTGGATGCACAAGAACTTTTGCAAGTACAGGCCAGATCTGGCCACAGATGTTTTTCAAGAAAATTTTGGCTAAATCAGGATGTTTCTGGGAAGATTTTGCTTGTGCAGCAGCAGCTGGGTACTCACCATTGCTATAACACCTGAACATCAAGGCCTGTTCCAGATGATGGAGTGCACTTCCCACAGTAACCACCACATTTTCCTACTACTTTGGTACCATCCTGTAGGCAAAATCAGAAATAACATCTCATGTAAGGGCTTGGGTATTCTACACGGAAAGTGGGAATATTTAGTTTATTTTAGCCAGGAGTTCAATAGAAAAGGTCTTGGAAGGAAACCAAATTATGACTAAATCATCTGCAAATATATTTATAGTTATATTTAATATATATTAAGTATTTGTATATTATATATTATTATAGATATTTATAGTTATATTTAAATGTATGCAAATGTAATTCCCTTTAGTGCTACCAGGTCAGATGGTGAATACATAAGAAAGGATAGTTCTGATTTATTACACTGAAAGATGCCCAGGGAGAAGGCCATTTAGAGGGACATCTCAAGGGTATCCACTTTCTCCAGTTTGTCCCACAGTGAGTAGCTGTCATGAGAGGAAAACTTGGCTCACACAAGAGCAAACCCACATCTAGACAATAACAGCTCCCTTGGCTGTGCCGGAGCACGTGAAGGGCACAGGGAGGGCATTCTTAGTGCAGGCAACACCAAGAAAGATCCATTTGGAAGGGAAAAGCCTGGAGTGCCTGGATGAGAGGGATGGGGTAAGGCTGTGCCTCTTGTTCATGTGCTGTCCCCTCTCAACTCTGCATTTCCACACCCAGAGGAGACAAAGGAAGAGATGGAATGGTCTTGGGGTTGAGCTGGCCTCCAGGAGAGCCCAGCAAGCTTGGTGCAACTCCATTCTTGAGTCAGGAGATTAATACCTCCATCTCTCCTTCCTTTCCCACCCCTGCAGAGCCTTTCTCCTCTTGGTCTTTACAATGGACAGAGAGCCCTTGAGGGGATTCAAACTCAGTTAGCAGAAATTGGGACTTCAGTGCAGGACAGGCTTGCACAAAGCATTTATTTTAAAGGAGCTCCATCCTGCCTTTGACACTATTGATTTGCAACAGCATCAGGCTGCTATCCTCTTCTTCTCACTACACCTTTCTTTCTTCTGCTCTAATGGGCAATTAACACTCCTGGAATAGCATTTGACAGATGTCACCAGGGAAGAGTTGTCTCTTAGACACCCTGTCCATGAAGTATGCTTTATCCTGCCAGCTCTGATGGGTGGCTCTGCCCACAACCTCAAGTTACTCTCCAGGCTTATCCTTTGTGAAAATGAGAAGGAATAGCAAAGCACCTGCCTGAACTGATCACTGAATTCTGTGCTGGTCCTACCTGTTACTAGAGGATGCTTTCTTGCAGCCTGGTGTGGACCAGGAGAATTGAATTCTCCTTTAAGAGCTCTAGCACTGGTGAGGCTCATGAAGCTCCCCAGAGCCAGGGAGATTGAAAGCAGTAACAGGAGAGGATATTTAGCAAATCGCTTTTTGTTAAACTATTAGGGCAACCTCCTTTGAGAGCTTAACAGGGGCAAATGAGGTGACTGACAGAAAGTAACAGCCAAAAAACCCCATGTTGGGCTTCTCCAATTTCAGAACAGGACACAGAAGGAGCAGTGCAAAGGCACATAGTGATGGAGGCACAAGTTCATATTTGGCTGTGGAGTGATTTTGAAGCCTGCCTGGCTTAACCATAGACCTTCAGGTCAGCAGGGCCATGGCAGGTTGCCCAAGGTGACCCCCAGCCCACCCCAGCTCCAGGGGGTGGCCTCTCCCACAGAGATAAACTCAGCCCAGAGGTAAAGTCCACATCTTCTACTAGGCACATTTTGGGAATGATTCCTACTCCAGAAGGTCCAGCCCATCTCTGCAGCCCTGGGCACCCGGTCCTGTCTGCTTGGGATGGACAGCCTGTGCTGGACACCTCAGATAACTAACTAAGGATGTGTCTGCCCCACAGCATGCTCTATATTCAGCTTCATGGTTAAAGCAGGCTCACTAATTAATTGTAATAACTCAAATCAAGTAAAACCTCCTAAGCCTCCTTCCCCTCTCATATCCGATCATGGGCAGCACTTCATTTCTTGATGTCAGGTATCAGATCTCTGTTTCTCTTTGACTTGGAAGAGGTTGCCACAAAAGACAATACAGCAATTAAAACTACTAATGAGTGGATATAAGATAAATAATTAAAACTGCAACTTACTGGGGATTTTGAATTCCGACACTGCGTAATTCCCTTGCGAGAGCCACTTTGCTGTTCCCATTAAGGACAAGGCCTGTCCCATAAGGTCTATGCTGAAGCGACCCTAAAAAAACAAGCAGATGAGCCTGTTTATCCCAAAACACCATACTTTTGGTCTCCACCACTTGCTACAGTTTAAATTTTCCCTTTTGCTGACAGGATCTTGCTGGCAATATTTTCAGTTTATCCACGGCTAGGTCAGTGATCAGCACATATCCTATGAATTACAACGTATCTCAGGTTAGGAATTTCCCTCTCCTTGCTGATTGCAGGAAGGAGGGGCTTTCTCTTGGGTTTTCACATGCTTTTTTTCCTGGGTTTGCACTGCTTTTTCACAGTTTGCCAGCTGAGGGCATTCTTTGGCTTTTCCATGGCAAACTGCAGAGCCTGATGTGCTCCAGCAGCTTGATGCGAGGTTCCCCAGGGACCTGCTGCAGTAGCTCTTGCTGCTCCCTCCTAAACTGGAGAGGGCACACTTGTCCTGATTTTCCTGATTTTTCACTAGTTTCTTTTTGTTTGTGGTTTTGGTGGGGTTTTTTTGGGGGGGGTTGGGGTTTATTTTTTGTTATTGTTATTTTGTTTGTTTGGTTTGGTGTTTTTTTGGGTGGAGGGGGTTTGTTGGGGGTTTTTTTTGTTGTGTTTTTTGGTTATTGTTTTTGGTTTTTTCTTTTGTTTTGTTTTCACCATCTAGACATCAGTAAAATCAAAACTCTTCCACTTGTTTTTCTAAACTGCCCTTTACTTGAATCCATCCTGCCTCAAAATGCATAAAATGGGTGGAAAATTAAGGGCTTTATCTATACCCAACACAGATCCCCTCAGCCTTCCCCATTCCCTCATGGCAGACCCCAGCCCTGGCTTTTTTTGCACCCAAGGAGGGATCCTGTGGCCACAACCCACAGCGCAGCACGGCTGTGTTGTACCAGATGGCTGTTAGCTTTGCTCCCTGCACTTGTTGCCTTAGGAATGTTGATTTTCTGCAATCTGCCTGGGTCAGGCAGGATGGATATTAACATTCATGAGTCTTCCCGAGGCAACAAGTCAATCCCTTAGCTGCTGAGTTGTGTGGAAAAGTGTCAGCTCCAAAAGCAGGGAAAGGAAGGAGATGGAGAGCTTTGCCCTCTGCTGTCTGTTGTTGCATCTCCCTATTTAATGTCCTTTATAAATATGGCCCAGCCAGCACCTTGGACTATTCAAACACACCACTTATATCCCCCAGCTCCACAGAAACTATGTCTGCTGGGGACATGGAGCAGAACACCTGTAGCACAGTGATATTAGTCTCCTAAAAGCTTTCCAGAAAGTATGTTTCTTCCAAGCAACTGGTCTATCTGTCCTAAATCACCTCCTGAAACTAATTAAGGATGGGGCTTAGGCTGTGCCCAGCTCTGTGCTTTCATGGCTGGGTACCTCACAGCTACAGGACAGGTTGGATTTGCCTTCATTTTGTCAATATTTGCCCAGCCCTAAAATGGAGTGAGTGGTGGCCCCACTGGGCTGCCATGAAAATAAGCAGCAGGACATGGGGGTGGTGGGCATCAGGTGTCAGGTACCCAGGTACCATTGTGATCTCTGATTGATGGGTTCCATTGGTCCATCAGCAGAGACCCAACCTGCTCCTGCCCTGCAAAGTCTCTCTCCAATCTTTGATGGGCATCTGCCCTCTGAGCTGGTTAGGCAGGAGTTCTGCTGTCTGTCTACTGTCTTCTCCATCCAGAAGGGTTGTTATCTCACCCATCTTTCTGCACCCCTGCAAACTTCACTTTCAGCAGATATGGCACTATTGACACAAACAGGGTCCCAGGGCATCTCGATGCAAAGCTCAGCCCTTCTCCTACAGCTTATTTCTTCTTTGTTTTCTCCTTTACTGTTGACTGTCTGAGGCCCTGGGGAATGTCCCTTAGCCAGTCCTGCTGCTGGTCTGATAATAACCTGACATTTTTCCCTGAGGAAAACAGAAAGTGCTTTCTTCATGGACAAAAGGAAAGGTTTCTGACAGCTGAGAGGAGAATATATCACTGGAGCTGGGCCGCTGTGCTGAGCAGTAAGTAATGGAGGCCCTGAACATAAGGAATAGCACTGACTCCTATGAAATGCTGTTGTCAAATACCTGTGGGCATTTGGCTGCACTGTAGCAGTCCCCAGCAGTGGCATAAGGAACAGGTCGCCCATCGTGTGTCCGTGCAAACTGTAAATCAGTTGCTGTGGAGAGTAGTTGGTGAGCAACAAGGAAAGAAAGATGCAGGGAGACAGACAAAATAAATGTTAACATGCTTTTTGCTAATGTTTCAATTGACTAATTTCGTCATTCGTACATTAATCTTGAGAGTCAAGGCCTCATCTGCTGGATTTTTAATATTAAATCCCCCCAATTCATCCCACATGTGATTCCCAGCATGTGGAGCACTGAATTAACAGGATGCTCACAGGCTCAGTGCTTATAACTCAGTTTCCAGCCATGATTTAAGGCCTGGGTAGAAACAACATCAAAACCCCAACCCATGCCTTGGGTTTTATTTATCAAAAATTTCCCACCTTTCAAGCAGGCCACAGGACCTCCGAAATCTCCCTTTTAAACAAAGGCAAACAAAAATCTCTGTGCTCTCCTGGCTGCCCCAGCCCAGGGGTTGGGGTTTCAAAAGGGAATTTGGGGTATTTTGCTCTGGAGGCATCTGAAGTAACTGAGACTCATTTAGATGGGGATGTGAGATAGCTCCTGCCTGGGAGAAGTAGGTGCCCAGCTCCCTTTTGAAATTCAAAGGGAGCTGGTATCAAATTCCCCAAGGGTGGTTCCTTTGAGATCTTTACCTAGGAGCTTTTACAGACTATTAGTAGCTTTTTACAGATTGATAGACTGGGAGGTCTCATGGCATGAAAATTAAGTGATAATAAAACCTTATCAGATAAGGAGTCGTTTTACAAGGAAGAAGCTTGATTTGGTAAAAGTCTCTTCTATTTAGTGAATGAACCCCCAACAATACATTGTATTTTTTAAAAAATTGCTGGAAAGTGATAGCATCCCTGAAGACAAGGGACTGAAACTGTAACCCTTTGGGATGCTGGGGGATATCTGGGGGTGAGATGGCTCCCAGGAAAGGCAAAGTATCACTTAAACTGCACAGCTACAGTCACCTTCTCCCCTACAAATCCATGTCACCAGCTCCATCACTTTCATTAGGAGTGATTTTCCCATGCTTTGGCTTCTGCCTAGAGCCTCCCAGAGGGAGCAGCATCCCTGACCCCAGCGGAATCTCCTACACTGGGATCTCCTGACACATCTGTGTGTATAATGGGGTCCAGCTCCTCTCTGGTTAAGCTTTCTGTCTGAGCCCAGTCTGAAAATAGGAGACCAAATGAAATAAAATCCTTTAAAAAATACTCTATCGTGCTGGGAGCACACAAATACTCATTCTGCATAGCAGAAGCACCACTGACTGTCTTAATAATTTCCCATATTACAGAAACACCATGGGCATCTCTAGTGTAGTCAATTTGCTGTCTTCAAGCATAAACCAACAACCAGATGACCAAATATAAGAGCAGCTTTTACAGGAGAGCTCAGAAATATTGCTCACTAGAACACTACTGCTTGTTTGTAGTTACAGCTATATTTGTGTAAAATAAACATTTTTTTTTTAATGGCAAGGCCCTGTTTTTACTCACTTATTATTTGCATAGTGTTCAGGTCCAGCCTTACTTTGCTGAAGGTGGAAAACCCAGCTGCTGTGTAATCTTTCCTACACTGGCAGTCTTCTCTTCTGCTCCCATTATACGGACATTCAGTTGGGTTATGCAATCTAAATCAAAAGAAAACCCTTCTACTCATGACTGGGAAATATCACCATGGAAAACAAAAATATTGCTAAGATCAGGATTAAGGGATTTCTTACCTGTATCCATACACTTCTGAAAAATTCTCTGCATCTCCATTGACCAGGGTCACATATTCCTTTGGGCTCTCAGTCTGCATCCCAGAGCAATACACCTGGGGAGAGACACCAGAATTTTGTTTGGTATTATGTGCAAAGGGGTAGGTGAGAAAACTGAAGGCAGAAAATGCAAGAGTGGAAGTGAAGAGCAGGGTCCTCTTGCACCTTTGGAAAATGCATTAACATTCAATCTGTTGCTAAAATGCACCTTTAATGTCTTTCCTTTGACCTGAAGGAAATATTCGCCATCTTCAATGATGCCTTTGAGATCTTTAACATCTTTGCAACTCCTTGGTAATTCACCTGAAACAAAACAGAAATACTTGTAGACACTGAGCAACGACAAAACGAAATTTCTTTTGGAATACTGTGAAGCATCTAAAGCACCAAAACACTTTGTTTGTTTTTAAGAGGCTCCCTGAAGTGCCTTACTGCTCAGTCAGATGGTTCCTGTTGCTTGAAAATACTGCACATCTCCAGGAGTTTGATGGGAACAGGTGCTGAAGTCACAAGAAAGGCAAAGGAAGGGTGCAAATGGGCAAACTTACAGTCATGGGTGTTGTGACATGTCCTCCTTTCTTCAGGTTTCAGATCTGCATGGCACAAGCTGCTGACCTGGTCATCATTTGTCAAACACTGCACTGACCGATGCATGACTCCAGCTCCGCAGGTGACAGAGCACTGCGAGACAGAAGACAGAGATCCATAATTTATCTCAAGGGTTTCTGTGCTCCAGAAGAACAAACAGCCCATTTCCCTTGTGTCAAGAGACAGCAGCAAAGGCCCCAGTCCTGAAAAGTGTTCAAACATGGGCTTAATTCTAATCAAACAAGTAATCCCTTTTATTATTAATCCCTTCATTGTTATCATCATCACTAATTATTTCAAGAACACTACTGAACTCTGCACAGCACTTAAAGGCTTGACAGGATGAGGCAGTATTGGTTAAGGTGAACCATGAGCTCCTGTAAAACATGAGTTTTTCACATTAGTAAGATTGTGCAAGATGGGAATGTTCACCAGAAGGCCTGAATGGTAGAAATCCTCTCCTGGTGGCTGGGTGACATTGCTTGGGTCACTGACAGTGGCCTTTGAACAAACAGAATATGTTATTTCTTATCCAAATTGCACTAAAACCCCAACAGCATCCAAACCCTGTTTCTCTTTGACCTCTGAAAGATGCCTATATTTGAGCACACAGTGGATCATCCTCAAACAGCTCAAATCAAGGGCAAACTAAGGCTGAAATTGCACAAATACTGGAGCTATTGAGCAGCAGCTTGTCCAGACTGGCTGCTGCTCAGTACCCATGAGGGGAGGTGGGACCATCTTGATCCCCCTCTGCAACTTGTTATTTCAGTAGATGGGAAAAGAAAATCAGCTCATTCTGTAGGTACCAGACTAGGCTGCTGAGAAAATGGTGATGCTTATTTATTTAAAAATTCTTAGTCCAAAGAAGCACATCGTGAAGTAGATGGTCTTCAATTGCCACTTGGAGTTTATTCTTTATCAGGTCCAAATGTGTAGAAAGTTAACTAAGGAGCTAAGCAGGACTCTCTGTGTCCATCAAAGGTGATGGTATTTATATGAATCCCTTTGAAAATCAGAGATGAGAAGGGCACTTGGCAGTCACTGAGACATTCAGCAGGCCAAAGTGAGGAGAAAGGTCTCGCTCTCTGAAATGGAACTGGTAATAATGAGTTGGGCACTTTGCACTGAAATTCTGGGGAAAAATGACAACTAATTGAGGCTGAGGTCTTTGCTGTAACTACTCTGCCTTGACTTGCAGGGGGGATCTGAGGCTTCCCCTATGGGGTAAGAGGACCTTAGGTTTCAAATGTTCTGTCATTTACTGTGACAACTTCCACTACATTTTGCTTGACCTGACTCTCATTTGACAAATTCCTTGGAATGCCTGAACTGAGTTAATATATCACATTTATGGGAGAAACACCATATTTCAAAGAAGGCCAAGAAGTGAAATGCTATCACCTTAACTAAAATTTGATCTTGTAGTTCAGGCCCAGCAGTGACTTGACAAAAAGAATTTTAGCAGAAAGCGAAGTTCTTTTTTTAGGTAAGCAGGAAAACCCCTGGTTGTCAAGTATCATCATTCCTTCCACTCTAGCACAAGGTTTTCAAAACCCTTGTTTTCTGGCAGTGACCTCACTTTCTGAGTAAGCATTCAGAGAGACCCTCAATACTGCCACAAATTTTGGCTACAGCCGGATTTTCATGGAGATGATGACTCCACTCAGGGCTGCCGGAGCAGGAGCCCTACACACACTGGGGCTGCTGCTGCACTAATTGCATTAATTTATGCAGGCCTTAAACATCTCCCTGACAAATCTCAGGACAGCACCCCTCGTTTAAAAATAATAATCAAAATGTTTGTTCCAAAAAATCTTTTTTTTTTGGTTAAAAGCAGAAGTTTGCCAGAACTTACGCTTCCCCAGTTGCCGACGCGCCAGGATGCTGAGACGGGGCACTCCCCGAGGTAGCAGGGCTGGATGTTGGGTGGCTGTGTGCCAGGACAGTTGACTGTGTTCTGGTATCCATACTCATAGTTGTCCTTCCCGGTGTAAATCTCACTGCAGGACACCAGGCGCTGCCTGTAGCCCTTCCCACAGGTGACAGAGCACTGCGGGCAGAGAGGAAGCCCCTGTTAGCACCACACACCTTGAGGAGGCTGCTCAGAATGGGGAAGAAAAGCAGGCTTTGAACCAGCTTTGAGCACAGTAAGCTGGTCCGAGGGATCACCAGTAACTATTTAAACCATCCATGAGTACTGTGAGCAGCTACAAGGGGAATTGGCACCTGACTTTCTTTGAGTGCCCTGTTCCTCCCTGTGCTGCCCCTACAGGTGCTCCAGGACCCCCTACTCCAGGGTGCGTCCTGGACACAAGTTATGTCTCCCCAAGGGCAAAGAAAGGAGCAAGATCTTTGGGAACTGAGAAATACCCCTAGTATTTGAATTTTTTTTTGAATTTTTTTTGTTTTTTTTTATTTTGTTTTGCTATAGGATTCACAGAGAAACTAAATGGTCCAGACTGATCCTGAATTGCAGGTACTTGGAAAATGGGACAAAGGGAAGGTTTTCCTTGTAATTAGAGGATAAACAGCATTTCTGGCCTCCTTACCAAAAGGCTCAGCTTGCCTGAGCTCCAAGGGTTCTCCCTCATCTCCTCATCTTTATGTACCTGAGAATTCCCAGGGGGTTTCACAGATGGTGGGAGCAGGGAGGTGTCTGGGTGAGGAGCAGCCAGGGCTCCAGCCTCCCAGACACCCTAATATTTCTCTAAAGAAACTACCTAGGAGACCAGGCTGCTCAGAGAAATTCTCATCTCTCCACATTTCTCCCTTTTATTTTGGGTGGTTTGTCTCTCTTTCCCCTCAGTCCTGGCATGCTTTCCTTTTTCCCCTTTCTTGTTCTTTTTTTATTTTTTTTAATGAGTGCTGTGTCAGCAGCTGCCTTGTCATGTCCTTCTGCTGTTCTTCCAAGTGGAAAGTAATCCTTCACTCACTGTGGAAGGAAACAGGCTGAGATTAGCCCAGGTCCTCCTGCATTCAGGAACTGCTGCAAAGAAAATTCACCTATTTTCCTTGCCAAACCCTCTCTCAGCTGTGAGGGTGAAGCTGCTGCCTTTGCTGATCCCAGGTCCTGACTCCTGCCAAAGATGGTGCTAAGGAAAGACATGTCCCCAGGGTTTCATTTTCCTAAGGGTGCTCACCTTGCACAGCTCATGGGGTTCCAGAGCTCCCCAGGAGGAGAAGGGGATTAAACCAAATAAATAAATAAATGAAATAAAATGTCACAAAACATTTGCTGGATGTGATGTGCTTTGGAAGAAAATTGCCTTTAGATATTAGCGAGGCCTGCGAGTATGCTGGTATTTAGTCTTTAATATCTTGGCCTTCCCCAGCAGCCCTGCTTCATTCTCTCCAGCAGAGAAATTGCACGCAGAAACAAAGGAAAAAATAATAAATAAACCAGGCAGCATTGCCCTGCCAGTGTTGATTTGGGTTGCAATATCTCAGCGAGGCCAACGGTGAGAGGGGAGAGCGTGGCCTGGTGCTGAGCAACGCGGTACCTGTGTGGGGATAGGGATGGGGACGAGGATGGAGAGGAGGATGGAGAGAAGGATGGGAAGGAGGATGGGGACTCACCTCTGACCACTCCCCAGTGATCCAGATGTACTCGCAGGGTGGCAGCCCACAGCTCTGGATCTCAGGGGGCCTCTTGCTGGCCTCGCAGTAGCCGCTGTTCTGCACTTGTTTGTTCTCATCCACGCAGAACACCTTGCGGTACCGGGATGCCTCCCCGCACGTCTTCATGCACTGTTTGGAAGAAAAAAACAGCTCATGCAACCCACAAAGGACTTCAATGAATTAGTCCACATCTGAAGCAAGCAAGTTCTCCTCTCAGCAGCCCGAGCAAGCAGACAACTCTGTGGCCCCATGTTGCCATCTTTCTTTGGTATCACTTGGAGGACCCCACTAGGTCCCCACTGTAAGACCATCCGCTTACAAATTCCTCCCGCCCTCTGGAGGTACCAACCCAAATCACAGACACAGAGGAAGAGGAGAAACAGAGACAGCAGCTACTGACATAAGGTGGATTTGGGACCCGTTTGTGATGGGACCAAGAGATGCAGGGGGCATGGGGGAAAGAACAGGGCCAATCCACATCAGATCAGTCCCTAGTAAATACACCTGCTTAGAGAACAACAACCCAGTCATCCCCCTTCCAGAATACACACCGTGTGCCTTTGGCTGTGGCTGGTGGAGGACCAGCCCCTTCCCTGGTCCTTGTCCTACATCTCTGCAACTCCTGCAGCCCTTTGGTGTTATTCTCTTTCAAACATGGCCCTGCCCAATATTACATGCCACCTCTGCTAGCTGAAAACAACAGCTCCCCTGCTTCTGGAGGCTTTGAGGACTCAGTTTTCTTCCTACTCACCTTGGAAAAACCAGCCCAGCTGCGAGGCTGAACTCCTGGGAACGGATCTGTGCTCGGAGAGCATCTTACAAAACATACACATAAAACAAAATAAATTGTCGGAAGTGCAGCTGTCTGGATAAAACCCTGTTTTCTTAAAGTTATTGCCTGTAATAGACTTCTAACACTTTCAGCTAACTGGATTAACGAGGAGAAAAAAAAGCATGAAAATAATCATTTTATATAACGTGTGGGAAATGCCTTCCCGAAAGGAGAAGGATAAAACATTCAATCAGACCATCCCTATCCATACAGAAACACCTTTTGAAGTCACCTAGGCTTGCAGGACCGTGCCAGTTTAATCTACTTAAGAGTCTCACCCTCCAAACATCATTTCCAGCCTCCCTGAAGCAGCTCCTGCTCTCCTAGCTGGCCTGCAATTAGCAAGATCAGAGTGGGTTCAGCTAATTGCAAAACGCAGGCATTGTCAGCCCCCCCTCCTTTCTGTAATTAGCTGTCAGGACCAGGATTGCAAATGATGTGAGAACTCTGAAAAATCAGATCAGTCTGTGGCAGGTGCAGCAAACCAGGAGAACCACAGAGAGCTCGGTGCTGTGTTGGTCGTAGAGATTGAGTTATTGTGGGAAGTGGAGAGGGATGGGGAAGGAGAGGCAGCCCCACAAAGCAGCATTTATTCTGAAGGAATAACTCAGGAGCTCTTAGGCAACAGTCAACATTGCAAAATCTGCAGTCTGCCAAAAGACCCCAAGGGGTCCGTGTGCTTTCAACCTTATTTACTCTCTTGCTTTAAGTCCTTGCAGTGGAAACTCCTTCTAGGTCTGTGCTGAAACACAGGGATCCTACAGGGGCTGGAGGAATTTGCTGGAGTGTGATTTCCCCAGAGAGCAAACAAACTGTGCTGTCTGTGTGCTCCTCTGATATGTCCCTATTTATTTTATAAGGAAAATCTGATAGGGGAGGGGGAGGTTATCACATGTGAATAATGCACCAGGAGTGCTCCCTGAGAGCCACCTCTCAGAGACACCATCAACTCCAACCTTCCCACTCTCTCCTGATGAGGGAGCCTCTAGTGCAGTGGGAGAGGGGCTAAGGGATGCTCAAAGCTCCCCTTGCCTCTGGTTTGGCTTATGCCAGCCCAGCACATGGTCACCAGCCCAGGGTGAACTATTCCAACCCTCAGAGGAGGGGTCCTTCCATCTTGTAAGGAACGGAAAGAAACAAAGCTGATTTCATCTCCTCCACTTTTTCCACTCTTCAGCCTAAATTTGCAAAGTACATGGGTTCAGATTTAATTGTAGGAGGATGAATAACCTCCATGACATCAAAGGGTCTTCTGACATTGGCCATCAAAAGCTATCAGATGAAAAGCCCATCCTCTGGAGGTACCAAGCTGCTGAGGGACTGACACTCCCAGCCTGCTTCGGGTTTCCCTTCAAATAATGGTCATAAGGCCAAACAAACCTGAGCCAGCTCTGTGCATTTTGTTATCACCAGTAAATTAAAGATTAATTATTTGTATTTTAAGGGATAACTGGCAATTAAAAGAATCCCACTGAGATATTAAATGTGGCCCAAAGACAGCGAGGCCATCATAAAACAAATCGAAGAGAAACACTGCAGAGGTTCCCATCAGCCATCCCAAGGTTATAAAACATTTTTTATGTAGAAAGCAGGCAGTTCAGCCAGCATGAAAAGACTTTTTTTTTCCTTTTAATATGGTGATAGATTTTGCATGAAATCTCATGTTCATGAGTGATCTGCATCTCACATGAAACAGTGGGGCCAGGGGATAACAACCATTAATTGCAAGAGCTGAAAAACAGGTCAAGCATTTGACAATATTTGTCTCTTTTGCCTCATTTCCCAAATTTTGAATGATTTTCCTGGCAGTTTAGAAAAGTAATAATAATAATTAAAAGGAACCCCAAAGGCATTGCTTAGAAAAAAATATTCATTGTTTTCCTTTTTTTTTTTCCCTCCCCCCAAATCAAAATCCAACACAGAGATAAAATGAAGCCCCATGCCATGAACACTCAGACATGGCTTGGGTAAATCTGTAATTCAAATCAGGCCAGGATGGTATTATTTTTCCCTCAAACAGCAAACGTCAAAGATTCAAGAACTGCATTGCAGCTTCCAGAGCTGTGCATTGTCCTTCCACAGAGGTTCATACTAACCAAAAAAAAAAAAAAAAAAGCCACCACCAAACAACAACCCAAAAAACCCCAAAAAACCAAAAAAACCTAAGCAACTCTTCTTTCTCCCAATTTTTCCTCTTTCTTTGTGACCCTGATCTGGGTTTTACTTTGACATTAGCAAGGCCCTTTCTATTGACTTTCTCCTCCCTGGTGTGGGCCCTGGGAACAGCTAATTAATGGTGGTACACCAATAGAGCAATAAACATTTTCCAGTAAGTTCCCTATTCATTTTCATTGGCACGACCAATTTTTTTCCTAACTAACAACAACAACAAAAAGACCAATAAAAAAACACCCTCTCGACAGATTCCCTTTAAAGATAAGAAATCAAGAGCAAGACAGCACTGGGATGTTATTTTACATCCTGCCTTTCATGTCAATTAGGGTGCAGTGCTGTTCCCTGCTCCAAGAATACCAATGCAGGCTGTGCCTCCTCACTATAAATAACAAGAACCCAGTATTTCTGGCTGGGGGGAGAAGGTGCTGTTGCTTTCTATCACCAGGTACACCAGAATAAAATAAGAAGTGCTCAGCAGAAGACCTGCTTGGAGTCAGCCATGAGGTGAACTCATATTGGGCATCTTCTGCAGCTTTCTATTAATGGTTATTTAATGGGTGAGGAAACTGCCAGTTCACCCCCCAACAAGGCTCCCCTGAGGGAAAAAAATATCTTGGACAATGGGGAGAGCTGGAAAAGTTAGGAAAACATCAGCATCGACCTCCCACTAAGGGCTTGGCAGGATGGGGGCAGGCAGGGACCTTTTTGCTGGTCTGAAAAGCTGAAAAAAGAAGGGAAAGAGAGCAAAAGGATGGGGTAGGAGCTGGGGCTTTTCAGGACTAATTACACCACTGTGTACAGACTGCATGCTGCTTGGTGACCTACTTTATTGCCTGTTGCTTTATTAGCTGATGAAATTTAACAGGCTCTGTTAAAAGCAAAAGTTCACTGCAAGAAATTTGCTGGAGTCCCCTCAGCTGCTCCTATATTTCTCTTCCAGGCTGCATGGGATGTTTACATCAGGTACCACTGCATGGGCAGCTCAGCTTTGTCTCTTGCTCCATCACACCTCAGCTCCCTAGCAGCTGGGGGTGGCAAGGGCCCCCTCCTTGTGTAGCCATGGCCAACTTGCACAGGATTATAAACCCATTACAGCTTCTCAGCACCACTAAGACAGGGGAAATGAAGCTAAACTTGTTTGTACCATCCCTGTCAGGTACATTAGATAATGTCACACACAGTGGCCCGGGGCGCTCTGCAGTTATGAGCCATGGATGAGCCTGCTGGAAATAATCCCATCTGAAGGGAGGGCTTCTCCTGGACCCCTTTTTCCTTCCCAGCTTTATCCCCTGCTCTCACCTTAGGGGCTGGTTTTGCTGAGGACTGATCCCATTCACGTGGAAAATCACCATCTCCCATGGGAGATCCCATCCCAGCGTGCTAGCGGCTTGGAAAAAAGCATGGATGGGGAGCCCAGCAAAACAGAGAGCTGGCAGAAGGAGCCAGGGTAACAGGGCAGGAAAGTGGGAATTTCTGATGTTCCCCAATTCCTTCAGAGCCACAGGCAGGGGGCTGGCTGCTGGAGCAGGGCAGGGCTTGGTCCGAGGGGGGTTTAGTGCTCAGCCTCTGGGAACAGACCCAAACCCGCCCTATCCCAAACCTGCTCAAGATTTGCATAGGTCCCAGCCAAACACAGGGCAGCACTAAGCATTAAACCAACCCAACAGAGGGATTTCTCAGCTCCCCCTCCCAGACAGCACTCAACAGCCTTTCCTCTTACTCTTTCTTTTTACAACCCCAAAACCCCAGACCCCCCAGCAGCGATCTCCAGCACCATCACCCCCCCAGTCCTCAGCACCATCCCATGCTGCATGCTTGAGAGCACAACATGATGTGACCCCGAGGGAGGGTGAAAGGGGGGGGGGGGATCCTCCTTACCTCTTGCCATTCGCCAGCTGCCCAGTGGTGCGTGGGGCACTCGGGGAGGTGACAATCCCGCTGCGGAGGGGGACGGATGGCTGGGTCACATTCTGCCTCCTCGACTGCCTTAGGGGTGCTGCCCTGGCAGTGCACAGCACGCTGCTGGACTCCCCGGCCACAGGACACCGAGCACTGGAGGAAGGGAGAAAAGGTGAGTGGTGGTCCTGCTCACAGCCAGGCTCCTGCGTTTTGCCCTCTGCTCTGGGCTCTACAGCAGCGATAGCGATGCTCTTAACGCCGGGTTTAAACTTCCAGGTGAGGCTTTTCCTTGCAGAAGGGAACATTTTTGCAAGAGTAGAGCATACGGAGTTGAATTCCGCTGAAGCCAAGGGGAATTTCTGCTGTTGGCTTCAGTGGAACCAGGATTTCCCAGAGAGAATTTATACTGCAAAACCCTGCGGAGACAGCGGCTCTTCTAAACCATTGCAACGTGTCAGAGGCAGGAAGGCTCTGGGTGTTACTTCTCAGGAACTTGACTCAAAAAAGTAAGAGTTTAAAATATATCGAGTGCCACGAGTGTCACTGGAGTGAACTTTAATGAAAAGCAAGCTTGAATTAGATAGAAGAAAGTCTGCAGCAGAAGAGAGGTAAAGGTACGATACAGCTGGGATTTCTTTCAACATGCACACTCACAGCAGCCAGGATATACTGCTAGTTTGTGAAAAGAAATGACTTTTTAAAAATTAATTGTATTTCACATTTCCTTCATTACACTGTGGGCACATTTCTCCTCACTTCTAGGCACAGCAAGAAAAGCTTGAACTTCTCTGTTTCTCAGACATCTTCAAACTATTATCTACACTACAGTGCTTTTAACAGCTTGTTTTTGCTTTCACACAGCATTTCTTAGTGTTGTGACTGTGCCCTGTAATATGCTTAACAGTACTTAATGTCCCTCTGGTATGGATCATTTCTTGCTAGATCTTAAAGTATATGGTATAGATTTGGAATGAAAAAAATTTACATTTATAGAAGAAAGCATGTAAAAATGAAAGATAAGCATTTAAACCACAGCTATGATGATTAGCCATTTGCTGAGTTAACAATATAAGCAACCTTAATAACACATTGGGAACTAAGAAAACAAGATTCCAACCTGTTATTGCAATACCTGCAACAACAAGACCTCTTGAGGCAGGGAATTATTGCAGCACCTAAAGGGGAAGTAATTCTCTCTTCTGCAGGGTATTGCTCCGTAACGCTGCCTCTGCTTTACTATCCAAACATCCCCTAAAGCCAAGAGGACCAAAGAGAAGCTGACTATGAACATTCACCTGGCTTCAGGTATTTGTAAGAAGGTGGGAGGGTTGTGGGGTGTGTGTGTAACTTCTGAAAGTAGCAGTTGATTTCTGTCACTGGGGATGCAAATGCTTCCCACTTGCTGCGCTGCCACCCCGTGATTAACGGTGCTGTTTGTCTCAAGTATTCCATAGGGGATAGTTAAACTGAATAATGGCAACATACTTAGAGAAACATATACACCAGCATGCATAGTATTCTCTAAAATGCCTTTCAGTTTGTATTTATTACCCATCTGAAAAGCACATGCCTGGGGATGTTATGATAAGGGAGTGTGAGTTCCCCCTGTTGACTTTTTCATGGGGGGCTGTGCTGGGTGGGATAGCTGGGCACAGACAGGGATAGGGAAGAGGAGGAATGAGCCCAGGAGGATAAATGCTGCACCCTGACTAAACTGATGGGACCAGAGTGTTGTGGGGGGCAAGCCCCCCAGGACCCTAGGCCAGGGCTGCTGTGTCCTGGATTGTCTGAACCACCAAGAAATCTGAACCACTCTCTTGCAAGCAGGCAAGCACATAAAGAGCTTTTCCTTAGGCTAATAACAAGAGGATATCATAGAATCATGGAAAATGAGGGGTTGGAAGGGACCTCGAAAGATCATCCAGTCCAACCCCTCCTGCCAGAGCTGGGTCACCTATAGCAGGTCACACAGGAATGCATCCAGATGCGCTTTGCATGTCTTCAGGGAAGGAGACCCCACAACCTCCCTGAGCAGCCTGTGCCCTGTCATCCTTACACTGAAAAAATTCTTCCTTATATTTATACATACAAGGGAGGCTTTTCCAAGCTGAATAGGCTTTCTAAGTGCTCTTGGTGGCCAGGAACCCTGAGCAGCCACAGGAAAGGGGAACACCAGTGTGTCCCCAGCCCCCCAAAAAATGAAGCCACAGGTGAGCCTACCCCTGAGGCACAGGGGAACAAGCTGGGAGGTGTTCTGGCCATGCTAAAGAGGAGGCAATGGCTGCACCCTGTCTGGGAGAAAGGTGGTGAGGGGGGTCCAAGGGATGGCATCTCCTGCAGGGTGCTTCCTCCTGCCACCTGTCCTGCAGCATCAGTACTGCTGGGGCTCTGCCTGGCTTCAGAATAACACCATTGCCTTACAAGCAGGGAAAAGTAGGTTTTTACATCATTTCATCCTGGCTATTTTAATCCATAGTGCCGGTCAGCCAAACTCTGCCTGCCTGGAGGAAATACAGCTGCCAGAAGATACTCATTTTTGGGGCAGCCAAATTTTACTGTACTTATATTTTCCCCATGGGATGCCAGGCACTAGGCAGCTTGATTGTCCTTCCTACAGAGTCTATATATTTTCTCTGCAGTGCTTCTTTCTCCACAGAGAAAGTCAATCACCAAACTGCTGAGAGACAGCTCAGCTATGAAGAAGCTCTACCTGATGCTCTAACTGCTTTTTTTAAAGACAAAGCTGGATTTCAGCCTGTAGCTGAAATGTGTAAATACCAGACAGCAGAATAAACATTGGTATTTTTGCTAAGTGAAAGGTAAATGGCCATAATTGAGATTACTTAGGAGATGCAAACACATTAAATCTGACATTTCATTGCAGACACAAGCACGTTTAAAACTTGGAGAAAAAGCCTTTTTCCTTCCCTTCCAATTACTACAGATGTATGAAAAATGCTTGGCTGCAGGAAAGTGCATTCATAACAATCAAGAAAAGAATTACCAAGCCTCTAAATCCAAAACATCTAGAAAGAAAAAACCTGTGTGCAAAGCACTTGGCTTAGCTGGCTTTTTAATCCTTCCTGTATTTTTTACATCCTGATTTTTTTAATCATTCCTTCTCCTAAAAGGAAAAGAAAGAAAGAAAAAAACAAACCCTAGAAGCACATGCAACAGATCCTGTGGGTATATGGCAAGAAGGAGGATGGGAAAACCTTGCCTCATTTCTCACACAGACTTTTGCCTGTTTACCTAGTACAAAAGGTGGCCAGCTCACAGCAGCTCAGCTTTGGGATTATCTTTCAGAGGCAATTAGACCTTCAGAAACCTTTTTTTTTTTTTTATGGTATCTAAGTGCAACCTGATTACAGCTCCCTGTTTTCAGGAGTGTCACCAGTGATGGGGAAGGTGACAGGGGCTTCCCATGCCCACTTAGACCCTGATCTGCTGGGTATCCCAAGTGCCAAAGCCCTGCCTGTTTCCTACACTTCAGGAGTTCAGCACCTCAATCCACCTCAGCTCTGAGGCACCAAACCTTTTGCAAGGTGCCCTGGGCACCTCTCACAGGGTGCTCCAAATGTCTGACAGCCTCAAGTCTTCACCTGTCACTGGCAAAGGGAAAAGCTTCCAGCACGAGTGAGGGGCAGGACCCAAGGAAATCACTGTAGAGCACTTCAAGTGCCTTCCAGAAGCACAGTTTGATATTGCAGAATGGGTGTTTCTACCCCATTATTTTTTTACCAAGCAAGACCCTGGCTGGCTGAGCACATCCACCATCAGGGAAATGTGCTGCCTGTTCTGGGTTTTATCATTAGCATACAAATATTCCTTAATTGCCTAGTCACAAGAGATTACCTCAGACCATTAATCACCCCTCATCCTCCTATTAACTTGGGTGCCTTTCTCCACTTGCATAAAAGTAATTTTGATTATGTGGTGGAACATTGGGAATTTTAAAAACACTTTTATCAATTAACATTAGTGTGTTTTAACACAATCAACAGACCATTACATTATTATGTTTACTATTATTAGCTATAAAAAATTGGTTTCAGGAGCAGTTATTTTCAATGAGGTGCAAATCATATATGACAAGGCCACCTAATAGCCCAGAGTTTCTTTCCTTTTCATTCGAGCTTCTTGTGCAAACTGGAAGTTTAAGTCCTTGTGGGTAACAAAGGTGGCAATATTGATTTAATTTCCAATATGGGAGCAGCACTGTGCACTTCACAGGGCTACCTGGGTGCTCCCAGGGATGCCTTGGGTAAAGACCACAGAACTAGAAAGTAAACCTCCAGGGCAAATGCACACGTAGCCCTTTACACACACAGCAGCAAATACCCCTTATCCTAGGAACTCAGAGGTAAGCATTTAAAAAAAAAAACCCAACAAATACAAGTCTGAAAATAATCATAGAACATCAATGGGTTTATTGCCTTTTTCAACAGTTGACATGAAACAACAGTCTGCTGCCCTAGTTCTAACATTTGCCTGTCTGCCCAGAGATGTTAATGGTTTCTCTTTCATGGGACTCACAAGCAGTGAGAATTGGTGTTCTGTACCTCAGTTTGGAAGACAGACCACAAGAGAACATGATGTTTTACAAGTTAGCAGTTCATTTAATCCAGGGTTTTCAATACTGCTGCTGATTAGCACGCTAATGAGGCAGAGGGAAAAGCAAGGTTCAGAGATAAAAATGTAATGCAGCAGATTCAAGGTGATGACAAAGACATTATTTTCAGGAAAACAAGGATTGGAGGTATGCTTTCAGCAAACAAGAAGCTTAATAACTCCAAGCACTTTCACATTTCCAGCAGCCTCTACTCATCAGAGTCTGACTTTTTAATGAAGCAAAATCAAGCGAGGAGCTTGTTAAGGAACAGAAAGTACTGAAAAGCATTGTTAATGAACAGCTCTGGTTATTCCTTAAACTTTCCTAGGAAACTGGTAATAAAATTAATTTCAGATTTCTCAAAAATAAGGAAGATTTTGCTTGGCACGTGGCATACTTAAGTAATAACATTAAGAACGTGAATAAATTCTCTTAAATATGATATACTAATGCCTTTTCTAGCAGAAACTTAATATATAGCAAGGAATCTGCTTTCAGATAGATACTAAAACCAAGCTGCCATGTTTTCAGCTGGCACCAATCAGAGCTGCTCCACTCCTACCCATGAAGCTACACTGATTTGCACCATCTGAAGATTTTACCCTCAAAATATTCAAGAGGACAGAAGTGATGGGAGAAGGAGCTGCTAGCCAACCTGACCAAGGAAGGATATCAAAGGGTGCAAAGGGGAATACAACGTGTCTCACCTGTCCCCAATCTCCTGCTTTCCACTTCGGACATCTGCCCCCTCTGCATTTCTTTTGCACATTGGGCTTAGCAAGGTGCTTGCAATAATCTTCTTCTACATGCCTCCCTTCCTTTGACAAACAGTACACATTGCGGTGCTTTTGGCCCCTTCCACAGGAGACAGAACACTGTAAATATAAAGTAACAACAGATCAGCTTTCAGGCAGGGCCATCTACATGGTCATACGTGGGCCATGGCTACCCAGGGCGTTTTTCATTTAACTGGACCAAAAACCAAATCCTCAGGTCCCCAGCAGCCTACACAAAGCTTGATGGGGACACAAAAGGGCAGGATTGAACTGCTGGAAATGGTCCTGTTTGCACTGAATATTGCCTAATATTTTTGGTCCAAGCCCCCCAAAAAGGCAATATCAAAAAAAAAAAAAAAAAAAGCTGCCATTCAGCAGGGATAACAGGCTGGATTCCTGGCATTGCTCCAGCGGTTTCAAAGGAGCAGAGTCATCTTACAGGGATCAAGGCAGAAGCCCTTAGTATCTACATAGAACTTGAAAGGAACCATTTCCATTTACCTTGGTACAAAAGGAGGTCAATTGTTGATAAATCAGAAGAGTAAAGTGCAAAATACACCTTCAGAGAGGGAAATAACTGCACAAAGGACAAGGCAGAAAGGAAAAATGCAGCCTTTCCATGTCCTTTGAATTCAAACTCATGTTTGTTTCAGCAGTGTAGACTGATTTTTTACATTTTTTTTGTTTTTACTATTCAGACTGAAACCAGGACATGCTCATCCTTAAGATTTATGCATTTTGAAAACAACTCAGAAGGTGGCAAGAAGGCAGAGCCTGAAGAATCAAAGCAAAAAGCAAACCAGCAGGTATGTTAGCTCTAAGCTTGCTTTGTAGTGAAGCAACTAATTTCAACCTCCCTCTGCAGGTTCACTGAACTTTTTCAAATGTGACCACTCCTGGCATGCAAACCCCAAGCAACTTCACTTTGATTTCAGATTAGTCTCCTCCAAAAGATTTAAGAATCAAAGGGGTCTGGAATCACGACAAGAATTTAATATGACAGTTTCGTGTAGAACAAGCCTCTTACTCAGCATGATGCACACAGAGACTCAGCTTCAATTTCTTCATTACATGTTATGCAAGTCATTACATGCTATGTCACAAGCATCCTGGTTTAATCCTGGAGCAAAAACACACTGGTTCAGCCCTGTCTTAATATAAAATGTTGTGTTTTCTTTTCAGAGATGAGGCTTCTTCTTTTGTTTTGGAGCCACTCCATCAGTATATTTCCTGAGGAATAAATTACAGCCTGAGCTCTTCCCAGTCTATGAATATGTTTGAAAGCTGAAAACCTACAATTTATATATGTACGGGCTCTGGAAGATCTATTAGAATAGAAATTGGGGTATTCATTGGTAGCTGTGGTTATTTTAAATTACAGCACTACTTCCAAATCATTCAGCCCCTGTCGTGTTCAGAGGTGCACAAAGAACAGGCAAGAGAGCAGAAACTTGCCTCAAAATGGAGATAGATGTTCAGACCAGTGTGGAGAGAGATGGATGTAACTCCTAAGATCAGATGTTGCTGCTTAAAAACTTGCACAAAGGCTGTTTCAAAAAAGGCTGTTTTCCTGCAGCAAGATCAATACAGTGGACAAAAGGTAGTGGAGGGCCCTTGAGATCTGTGGGGTTTAAGGGCCATTAATGATGCTCCCCTGGCTGCCTCTGAGTTATCCTGAGCCCAGCTCCAATTTCAAGACAGGACAAAACCCCCCCAAAAAACATTCAGCTTTGCACTGAGGAGCAAAGGAAATGCTGACCCTTGTTCTAAAATAAGACTTGCATGAGTTATCCAGATTCATAAACTTTGCTTTTTTTCTTTAGTATCAACAGAAAAAAAAAAAAAGAAAAAAAAAAAAAAAAGAAAAAAGACTAGGTTAATGCTATCCTATTTTTATAAACCTTCATATTTAATCAGAAGTTCACTTTTTCATTCTTTCTACGTCTCTTTCCAGGCAATGAACTTCAGTAGCAAGAAGGAAATGTCAAATCCTACTAAACCTACTTGTAAATTTCTAATACTTTTATCCCTTCACTACTCAGGACCAACACCAATAATTTAGCAAAAATCCAAGTGCTCCTCAGGAAGCACTCTCCATACAGGTTGATGTCACTTTACTGTGACAGCCAAAGCTTATTCATTAATTCACACCCTTGATCAGGGTTCTCTCTTGCCCAACATCCAATGGTGGTACAGCCAAGTACATGTCTGGGTTTTTTTAACTTAAATCAGATCCACTACAGAATAGCCTTGGTGTGCAACAACACTAGGACGTGTCTGGTGGCCTGAAGCTGGTTGAGGAATATTTGATCTCACCATCAGTAAGATGCTAGTCATTTCCAAAATTGCTGTCCCTTTCCTACAGATTGCTTAACCTTTGGCATCGAGCCTAATTCTGACATTTATCTCACTGTCATGCATACCTCAGTGCATCCAGAGGCTGAGGCATAATTTGCCTAATTTTGTTAATACTTCAGTGTAATTCCCAAGATGCTGGAATTAATCTATTTCTATGTCTGTCTTTAATATAAATCAAAGTGAGGCAGCTGTGCATTTTTACCTCTAAACCACCCATTTGCTTTCATGTACATGTGAGTTATGATCTCATTTGCACTGACAGAAAAGAGAGGTTGAACAATCTAATTTAACCAAGCATCAGAGACTGATAATTCCTTTGCAAAGGATCTACTTCATAACCTCCTTCTAATTCGTCTCTGGGATTTCCAACTCTCATTTGGCATGTAGACTTCAAGCATATGTGAGCCACATGCAGAAAAAAATTAATGGTGCTTTTTACCTGAGTACCACATGACTTAGGGATGCAATACACCTACTGCCATCAGCTTCATCATTTATTTTGGACCTAGAAGAAAACTAGGACTAGAAAACTAGAAACTTTGCATTTCCTTAGCAGGACTCTTCATCACTGCAAATGCTGCTGTCTGCTTATGGTATCTATCAATAAAAATGCCATAGGGAGGTAAGCTTTCCCCTTGCTTCCTTTAAAACATTTGAAAAGCACAGATAAAATCACTCTTTTCATGTTCCTCTTTCTTGATGTCTTTCCTGTCCCCCAACTTCTATAGAAAACACCTCAAGGTACTGGTGGTTCTCTGTGGAGCCTCATCCAAGGCTCTTTGAAGTCAACAGGAAGACTTCTACTGGTTTTAATCACCTCTGGATCCAGCCCTGAAGGTGTAGACAAGGTATTGTATTGACTCCTTCACTCACCAACTCCCTAGAGTCAAGAAACACTTGGCTCTAGGACGCCCAATGGTCAACCTGCCCCTGCCTCCCCGTCAGCACTTGGAAATTTATCTCTGAAATGCCTGTAGTAGAGGCACGACAGCAAACAGCACCCCTGAGTGAACCTGGGAGGATAGCCAGGTGTGAAGGATGGTGCAAAACCAACATATTGTGTTGTTTCTTTAAAAAAAAACCAAACCAAGATAATGGTGGCCCATAAAATAGTAGAGAAGTACTATTTCAAAAAATCAGCTATAGCCATTACACTAAAGACTCTGGTAAACCTTCCTCTTGTTATTAACTTTATTATCTCCTAAAACTACCAGAGTCACACCTGGTGCTTTACATAGAGAATAAGAACAAAAGGACTTTCCTAATAGCATTAGGATCAAAGCATTTGAGCAGAGATTTAAGGGTATTATGTTTATTGCATGATTAGTTTTGTTAACGTGCCAAGAACTGGGGATTGGCATGCTGCTGATTTTTTCAAATAAATATACTGCCTAGTTTAAATAAATGCAAGAAAAAGGTTTGAAGAAAGATGACAAAAAAATGTTTCCATATCAACTGTTTTCAGAAAGGTCAGAACACAACATTAAATCTCTCCTGCCATGCATCGCTCTGCTCCAGTGCAGTGGAAACTTTGTGTTTTTGTTTCCACAGAAATTTGTTTTCTGTTTCAGAGCTCAGGAATAGCAAAGATCATTCTGTTTTACCAAGTATGTGCAAATTGCTTTAAACTAACCCTTGCTGCACTTCTTACTCTGACACTTTGGAAGGTGAGGGAACACCTCTAAGACACCTCTAACATAGGAAGGCTTCTACTTGATTCATTGGTTCTGTGGGAGGCAAAAACCAGTATTGGTACCCCAAAAGCTCTTATATTTTTTAAAGAAAATTTCTGTCTAGTTGGGCCCAGATTCTGACCCTTCTGCAGAAGGCAGTAATCTGCTCTTCGGCACTGGGAGCTTGGCTGGAGGCTCAGCTGAGGGCTGGGAATGAGCTCAGCCTGGCACCAAAAGGACTGAACAGCCCAGGGTGCAAATAAGCAAATCTAAATAAGCAAATCTTGGCAAAAAGAAAGAGGCAGCACAGAGCAAGCAAGAGCTGTTGAGCAGCTCCAACTTTCTGCACTGAACAGGCAGTTCAACGCGGGGCAGGAAAGCAAACCACGAGCAGGAATCTGAGGACATTCTCCCTCAAAAGTGAGAAGTTTCACAAAATGCCATCAGAGCCCTTTTCCAGCCCTTCCCCATGCATCAGCCCCACGATTTGGGAGGTATTTGAGATAATGAATGCAAGCTGTGGTGATCACCAAATGAATTCCTAAAGATAGGTATGCTCCGATAGCTCAGCAAGGGCAGGGCTAGGGGCTGGGAAGAATTAGACTAAAACCAGCTTTATCAGATTCTGCCAGGAGCAACTTTTTGAAGGAAATTAAAATCAATCCTTGTCGGTTTAGATTTCCACACATTAAGGATTATAGGGAAAGTAAGGGCTCACAAGAAAAACCCTTGTTCATCCTTTCCAACCATCTGAGCTAAAACATGTGCAGGATGAAATAAAGCAGAAAAATGATGGAGCCCTATGACAATTTACACCCCCTTCCTGAGCAGGTCTGTGCACAAAACCTCTCCCCCAGCACAGAGACTGACCAGGCACCCTCAGTTACATGTCAGCACCCTGTTAGTGCACATCAGCTCCTACTATAACCTGCTACTGTCACTATCAGATGCTGAAATCACAGCCCTGTGACATCGGCATCTCTGAAGTCTCTGGAGCACAAAGGACATCAGAAGATACCACCAAGGAAAGCCAGGATCATTCCTCACCAGCTCAACCTTTACTAGAAGTCTTAAAATGCCTGAACTTCTGCATGTCATCCAGCAACAGAAGCTCTGGGGCATCCAGACCAACTTAGGCTTCACAACAGCAAGGGACTTTAGCAGGTAACTCCCCTGACTCCAGTGAGACAAACAACAGGCTTTAAACCCAGGTATAGCTCTGTGCTATGGTTTCTTTAGTGGCTGCAGCACTTTAGGAGGTGTTCAGGAAATATTTGCTGCTGGTTACTTTGAAACTCCATTCCTTCCACTGATCTGCTAAAGCATGGTCTCACAAGGGCTCCATCAGCAGGATTCACCCAGTCAGGCTTTCCTTTCCTGCAAAACTTGAGAAGGGAACCATACCTTAACATACACAGCTACTGATAGCCCATAAGCATGGAGATTTTAGCTGGTGGGAAGCCAGAAATACATCTGACTGTTGTACAATTAGAAAGGAAGAGTGGTCTCTGTGTTCAAAGGAGAGTAATTGGACCTGAGACCTGAGTAAAACAAACCAAAGCATTGCACTACAGTTTGGAAGAGGCTTGGAAATGCTTAATCCCTGCTGTCTTTGCTGAGAAATGGGAGGACAGGAAAAAAAAGACATGAACATTAGGGATTTTAGAGTGTATAGTCCAAGTATGTCTGTGAGCATTGTCCAAAACCCCTGTGGCAACATCTCAAGGAGCCTTCTGGAACCAGAGGGCAGTCCTTGGCAAGCACAAGAACAGGCTTTGTCCCACTGTCCCTAAGGAGTGGTCCTTGCCCCAGGCACAGGCAAGAGGGAACATCCAGGCTGCCTCACCCTGCAGTACATGCTGGGGCTCTCATCCCCAGTTGCTCTGCTCCATATCTGAGTTTCCCAAGTGGTTGTTTGCAAAAGGGAGAAATAAAATAATACACTAAACTTTTACCTTCCTGCCACCAACCCAGGCTGCAGAGACCCAGGATGATATCTCATAATAGGTTAAAAAAAAAAACCACAAAGAAACAACAAAAAAGGGCAGTTTCTCAGAGAGAAGGGTATGACTTGATGTGTTGCTGCAGCAGAAAGAAGGCTCTGGTATGTCTGGAGCCTGTGCCTCCAGCAGCACTGACTGCCCTAGAGGAAAGGATGCTCTTGGGTGGAGGCTCTTTTAATTCCTGCAAGATTCAAAGCCCTGAGCACTGAAGTCAACACAATAATTTCCCTGAGTTGGGAAACCTCACAGGATATAAAGGAGAAAAGCAGGTAACTACAGCAGGAGAAGCCATGCACCTCCTCTACTATAGCATCTACCAGCTCAGTAGCGCCTTCCCCCCCTCTTTTTCACCTTCCCTGTTGTTACAACCCATAAAAAGACTTCTCCAATGGCTGTGGAAATCAGCAGGGCTGTCAATGCACAAAGCTGCCTGAAAAGCTGTGTCCCTGCCCTGCTCCATGCTATTGAACAGCAAACAAGCAGAAGCCCCCAAAATAGCCTCTGCAGGTCCCTCCAGGGAGGGAGGCATGAGATGCCATTTCCTCAAATTAGGAGGAAATGTGTGAGCTACCCAAGGATGCTGATATAATAGCATGTGGAAGGCACTGATGAAGCCTATTTTCCATGCTGTGGCACTTTTAAGAATAGCAATTGAAGCAGCAAGCAGCCCAGGAGAACTGACACTTCATATTTTTAGTGTACAGTTGCATTATAACACCATTTAGGAGTCCCATTCAAGAACAGGATTTCTCCATGTCAGATGGAGTGAAATACAAAGTAAAGAGCTCTCCAAGGAACACCAGTCCTATCGTACAGGTGTGCAGCACTTCAGGGGGTTGTAGGAATGCTGGGCTGCTTCTTGCTCCCCAATTTTATTAAGAAAAAAGCCTTGGCTTAATGTGTTAGAGATCAAACACTAGCAGCCTGCATATGGTCTTGGGTATCAGACAGATTTTCATCCATGCTGCTGGCTCACTCTTCTCCCCTGTGAGCTAGTGAGAATTAAAACAGCCACAGAGCATTAAGTGCCTTTGGAACATGACTGACTACCTCATTTTTCCTTAGTAACTTCCCAAATCAGTCACCAGGCAACTTAGAAACATGGTATATCTCTCTGTGCTTAGTCTCCCTCACCATCACACATCCTTGTTTCTACATGCTGCAACCCCTAGAATCTGAGCAATTATTAAATTTTGAGCTATTCAGTGTGACTGTGGGCCAAAACCCCACAGACCTCCCAACACCCAGCTCGGGGACCTTCTTGGAGAGGCTGAACTTCACAGCTCATCCCTGAACACCCATCACTGCTCTAGCGCATCTCCTGTAGCCTAACACAGAGTTCAGTTCCCACACTCCAAGCCAGGGCTTTGGGAGACAAATGCTCCCAGCTGCTGCCCTTTTATTTATTTCTTTACTCCCCCTGTGTGTGTGTGTGTGTGAGCAGGTGCCTGTGTGCATGTGTAGGTGGTCTGCAGACCTCATGAAGCCATCAGCCATGGATGGGCTGACCGTGACACGAAGACCAAAGCCAGTCAAGGCTGAGCAGCAGTCCCACCACCTCCTGGTAAAGTCCAGGCCAGCTGTGCAGTGCCTAGAAAATGACCATCTCATTGAGAAAATGTGTAAGAGGGGAGGTGTAGAAAGACAACCACTGTGTAATACCAAACACAGCCAAATAGCCACTGTATTTCCCAGGCTTACCCTCCCAGCCATCACCTCCTCTCCTGCAGGGTTTCACTCCAGGCTGGCACAAAAAATGCTGGTGAGTGCTGCTGACAGGGGCTGAGGAGAGATTTGCTCACTGTGGGGGTAGAAAGGAAAGCATTTTACAGCAAGTTAGGACAGAAGCA
This sequence comes from Calypte anna, assembly GCF_003957555.1. Lineage (NCBI taxonomy): Eukaryota > Metazoa > Chordata > Aves > Apodiformes > Trochilidae > Calypte > Calypte anna. The sequence continues at coordinate 14,763,442 of NC_044258.1, forward strand.
TGCATTGGACTAGAGATGATAAGAAACATTAGTGAATGCAAAGGGAGTTACCTGCTCTGACCAGGAAAGTAGAATTTGACAAAAGATGCAGCAGGGTAAAGAAAAAAGAGTTATGTCCCTCTGCCAACCACTGGCTTCACCCACCTGTAACCAGCTCAGAGCCACCAGCTCTGACTCTTGGCTGGGAAGGACAGTGAGCTAAGAGCTGCAGGAGCAGCCATTAACCCTGCCAGAGAGGAGTAATGAGTGAGGCTCTACAATCGAAATTTTAACTGCATTTACCCTTTTGGGATGAGCATGAGATGGTGAATAGGTGGATTCCCAGCTGTCACCCAGGGACATGTAATTTTGGAGGGTGGCTGAGGCTGGGCACTGGTGATGGGATGCTCTGGACAGGTGACACACAGCAGAGAGTGCAGGGAAGGGCTGAAACAGGTCTGGTTTGCTTTTTTTAAACAAAAGCAAAGAGTTCTGCACTGTCAAATGCCATTTTCAGACTGTAGAGCCAAAGCAGACAACTTCTTGCCTTTCATCATCACACCCAGCAGGCAGTACCTGGAGTCAACTGCTCTGAGTGATCTGAGCCCAGAAGAGACAACACCCTTGATGGGCCAGCCTGAGAATACAGCTAACAGCTCTGACACAGAGACAGCTTCAGATAGATGTCTGGGGATATCCACAGGCAACCAAATTCTCATTTTAGCCTCAATCATCTATTTTTCAGCCTTCACTATGTCATCTATTTCTGTTTTTCCAAAGACAAGCAAGCCACCCAGTGCATCCCTCTGCCTGGGTTATGGGTGCTGGAACCATCCGTGCAACCTTCCTCTGTTTGCAGTACATTTGTCTTTCTCTCACAGGCTCCCGGGGCAGGGTTGTTTTTATTAGTTTTCTGATAATACCTGGCACTACGGAGAAATACAGACTTGCTGTGGCAGCCTCAGAGCCTGAACCAATATAATCTGAACGAAGGGCAGAAAAAGCAACGTGAATCACTGAGTGACTGGAGAGTTCAGTGTGCCTACCCCTTCATTTCCAAGAATGGCTTTGCTATTGCAAAAACATGTGTAAAGAATCAGACAGCAGCTCAGTAATGCTGCTGTCAGAGCAAATTCATTTATTGCAGAAGAAAGGAAGAGAAGAGCAGAGCTATATACACTTGCAACCAATTCTGCCCCTGGGTATCACTTCTGCCTTAGCAAGAGCTGACATCCTGCCTGCTAAGAATACTATCAGAACCACGATGTGGAGAACATTGCTGTTGAACAGCCTGTTTTCAGCCAGCTTAATGGGAAGGGCATTTTGTAAACATATTGGTGCTTTGACAGAATCAAATACAAATAACCTGAATTCTCCATTTACACCAAATTTAAGAGCAAAACTCCTGAGCACCATCCCTCTGACAGGGCTGTTGGACAGGCAGTCCTGCTACCCACTGAGTTCAGAGCCTCTTTGCTGCTACCTCTATCCCTGAGTGCAGCCAAAGTCCCCAGCAAAGCCATCACTGCCACCAGCTTTCAGCTCTGGCTGAAAGGATCCAGCATCATTGTCCTAACCCAAACCTGCATTCACATTGAAGTGAGAGAGTTTGGCATTTTGCCAGCTAATATTCTAATTATTTCCTGCCAAGCTTCCAATTCTTCATTGTTAGACCAAAAGACCCTCAAAGACTACAAGAGCAGCATTTCTGCCTGTTTGATAAAGAGCTGGGAAGTTCTCAGTGCCCTTTTGCAGGTGCTAAAAATGACAAAACCATTGCCTTAGCAGGGAGAACTTTTGATACCTAAGAGCCATAAGTATTACAGATTATCTTTAAAACAGATTATCTTTAAAACTCTGATCTTTAGGGAAGAAAAAAAAATTAAACCCTGAAAACCACCCACCAATTTTCAACAAGTCAGATTTAAAAATGATTCTTGTCCCACTGCCATGAAGCCCAAATGGCTCACCCAACTGAACCAGGACAGGGTACTGTAAGGTGTCATTATTTTACCTTCTCTGTGCCCATTTCCTAACTCAGGAAGAATGGTAAACTCATGACAAGTGAATCCAGAGTCATCCATAAATTGTATCAGGATAGAGCTGGCTTATTATGGCAAACTCTACCACCCCCAAATTTCAGAGAGATTATGGCAAGGAGCAGATCTGCTCCAAGACAAGTGGGTCCAGCTTTGGGTTCTAAGTGAAGCAATGGGTAACAAGCCTCTTTGTGAGCATCTCTCTCGCTCTGGAGAACATGGCAAGATTTCCTCAGTGTGTATGGGGATCTGTGTTCAAACCATAAGGCATCCAGAGGAGAAAAAAAAACTCTCTGTATCGTGGTGACAGTCTCTGCATGTTTTCTAAAGCATTGTTTTAATAAAAAGGTCAGGTCTATCACATGGTGTACAATTCCACAGTGTTAAAATACATATTCTTAAATAAGCAAGGAAATAAAAAGTGTCACCTCCTCTTAGTCTCCTCTGAACATACATTATAATGACAAGGTATCTCACCAGTCTCCTGTTTTAAAATTATCATTTACATACAAAACCTGTTTATTCATTAATCTCTTTAAAACCTGGATTTAACCAGCCAGATAAAATCACTTGTTTACAGTAAAAAAAATCCCAGTGGAATTTCGCCTCAGGACTGAGGGTTGGACTCTTCAGACTCTGCTTTAATTTGTATGTATTTTATAATGCTAATTTCACTGCAACTTGAGTGAAGCTAAGCCAATCAGATGCTTGCATGAAATTAGTTATCTAAAGTTCATAATTCATATACTTTTATCTGTGTTTGTTTAATTATTAAGTAAGACAGTTTCTGTTGGAGAACAAAGCAAGTCAGAGATGGAACATTGTAGTACCATTTCAGAAAATTTAGAAAAGGTTACCAAAACTAAGTATATGATCTCAATTTAGCAAAAGACTCAAGAAATCATTATACAAATTCATTTATGATTACATTCTACTTGTCTTTAATTTTCACTGTTCAACATTAACATTAAACATCATAAATGTATGCAATATTTATATAAAATTAAATAACAATATTGGAAAAATAAATACACTTTTACATAAATACATAAATCCATACTGCTGAAAAGTTTCAGCTAATACTATACTCTTGTTTCAAAAGTGACCAAAAAAATATGGTAGTGACACTCCATCCCAACAGATGAAGCACGTACAGCTACAGGATGATGTTTGCAACCCATGACAGAGCTAAAGCAAATCCAGGTGACACCACATTAAAGAAAGTAAATTTGGATGTTACTACCTACAGTAGTAGCACGAGGTAGACATATATGGGGAGTATTTTGCAGGAGGGACACGAAGCCCTTTTGACCCCATAGATACAAATTAGTCCTCAAACAGCTCTGGGGTCCCCTATGTCAGGGCCAAATGACACCTTGGTAGTTAAGACCTGAAAAACCAAGTCACTTTGTGCCAACAACTGGGGCTCAATGCTGCAGCCCCTTCACCTGTGAGAGGCTGGGGGGCTGCGAGCCCCACAGGCATCCAGGGGGAGATGCTTCAAACAGGGTAGGATGCCTCTGCCCCCTACCTGTTTGCCTGACATCCCATGACATCCAAGAAGGGATGACCCCCCTCTCAAGGTTAATATGACTTAGTAGAGTCAAGGGAATTTTTCCTGGGTGAGAAAAACCACCCCAAAACCAAAACACAGGACGGTCCCCTGGCATTTCCAACACCCAGGAGCAGACACAGCCCTGGAACCTGCTCCTCAACAGCTGTGAAGAGGCTCAACGCTGAGCCACACCAAAATGCAACACAACTCTGTCCACACCCTCGGAAATAGTCCAGGCACAGGTACCAAAGGCTGGGAGCATTCCCAGGAGGGAATTCCGTGGGGAAGGCACGGCACGGGTGGCGAGCACTGCTTAGCTCACCTTGCTCATTTTTAGCACCAGCTAGATCAGTGTACGAGTGATACGTTAGCACCTCAAGTGAAATAGTTCACATCACTGTCCCCCTGTCCTGGTGAAGCACGGTATAAACACCAGTTTGGCAGTTTTATGGCTATTGCCTAACTCACTGAGGTATGATAAAAACCGTGAGGAGTGTTACTGAAAGCACCAACAGAAAAACAGAGGGTGGCTCTGTTCTAGCAAGATGAATTTTCAAACCATGACAATTAAGGAAGTACATTACAAACAGGCCTTTTTTTATCTCTAAAGTGCTTTTGAGTCAAATTAATTTCTTTCTTTTTAAAATCTTCTTCAAATGCTTTTATAACAAAATCCACAAAATAAAGGTGAACATCTGTTGGAAAGCTGCTCCAAAACCGGCAGGTCCATGGTTTCCAGCACATCAGAAGTGACCTGGGGCATCACTTGCCTTGGAGTGGGGCTCAGTCCTGGCTGCACACTGGGGCTCTGTGCCCAGCAGAAGCTTCTGCTCTGGCCAGGGAGAATCTCAAAGCCCCAAATACCATCCCAGCCCTCCAGTTCAGGGCTGCTCTGCCCTTGCAAGAGCATCTCTGTAGCAAACATCTTCATTGGCAAAGGAGCAGTGTGAGACAGCTCTGCTCCAAAAGCTATTTTGTTATTAGAAAACTCCCAGGGTTTTAAGCCTTCCACCACCTTGCTGATCCCTTGCTGACTTAACAATACCTAGACCAGCAGCTGGAGATCAAGCCAGACAATAACACTCCAGAAACATAGAGATGCAGGAGAACAGCTTACAAGTGCCTTTGCACAGTACATCACACTCATATTGTATATACACAGGAACAGAAACAGAGCATGGGTGTGAATGCACAGAGCTGTGTGTGGGGACACGTAGGGGCACACACACACATCTATACACACTGGTACATGCTCTGGAGTTGATGCCATTCAGTACACATTGTCCTCTCTCATCTTGCTTTTGGCAGAGAACACAGGGCTGGTAAATTAGGCAGTGCACAGTGCAGTATTACCATTAAATATCAGAACGATTTAACTTCAGTGGAAATGCACTGCTTAAATGGCAAGTTTTAAATCCATATGCAAAGAACTCAGCCAGAACCCAGACTCTCAATGCACAGTGCTCACACACTGTAATAAAATGGACAAAGGTGGCTACTTAGCAGAAAGTGCCTTTTAAATTAAAGGACTCAAGCTCCCCTAATGTAAGCCCTTCCTGAACAGGCATTATTCTGAATATATCGTCAATAATTCTCTTTAAGTGCAGTTTTAAGACATGAAGCATTAGCACCTTGGTTTGAAGCAAATTAAATCTGTTGTTACAGGATATCCACAAAACTGTTCACAAAGAGAAAGAGTTTATGGCCGTACCGAGCTCCAAGGACCAGCACTCCAGGCAGCATCTCTAGGACAGTCCTGCACATTGCACTGCTCTCTGTCTGGTGGCTTGTCAAGGATTTCACAGCTCAGATCTGTAAACCTTTCTCCATTGGGCCGCTGGCACACCACCAGCCGTGTCCTTGTCCCTGCCCCACATGGCTTCGTGCACTGGAAGTCAGCAGAGGAGAGAGGAATCACTATATGGGCAGCAAAAATATTATTGACCAGTCACTCGAAGCACCAGCACCTCTCAAGACCTGATCTTTTTTCCTGTTCCCAACCAACCCACTCTGGCCAGATCCCCCCAAACACTGTATGAGCCTCAGACAGGGCACCAGCTGCTTTACTTTCTCTCTTCCCAAAGCTCTGCATGCTGCTCCACAATGATATTACATGGCCAGGCCCAGTGTGATACTGGAGGTTAACATCCCCATTTGTTCATCTCAGGTGAATTTTCAGGATGGAGCAGTGCTTTTGTTAAGAAAAAAGGCCTTTGGTTAAACTAGACTTCTCTTAAGAAGGAAAACCAAATAATCTCAACTTTTGTAGAATTTGCTTTGCCTGGGAAGAAAATTTCCCCGTGACAAATGGAAAGGCAAACACCACCAAGCAGTTGCTAGGGTTCACTCATCTATAAAGAGGCTGCCTTTCAGGCACCAAGCTTTCTAATAAATGTCACAGCAACACCTCTCTCTTCTCCCATTTTCCAGCTACTTACTAACAAAAGCCTTCCCCCATGCCAGGAGCCCAGGATGCACTCACCTCTCCCCAGTTGCCATAAGCCCACTGAGGACAGGGGCCAGATTCACACGATCTCTGCTCCATGGGTTTGCTTTTCTCATCGCAATTATTTGCAGTGTATCCATTTTCATCCTGGCACACCACTACCCGCCGCTGGAACCCCCCCTCACACGTGCTAGAGCACTGGAAGACACAATTGCCCACAGCTTCATTGAGTCCAGGAATAATTTTGCATTCCCAGCTCCTTCCCAGTGCCTTGCACCGTGGGAATGTGCAGCTAAGAAACCGAATACAGCTAACAGGCATTATTAAGTTAAAAAACTGCTATTACTAGCATCAGTGGAATGACTTAGCTGCTGAGTAAGCAAGGAAAATAAACACAAGCATAGTTTTAAGCAGGTGAGTAATCCCCACTGCCTTTAATGCAGTGTTTGACATCCTATTTGTGCTTAATTCCCTTTGGGCGTTGCAGACTGGTTGGGGTGAGAAGAGCTGGCATTGAGGCTCTGCTGTGCTTTGGCAACAACTCTGCACAGCTGTAAACATCCCAGGAGATGGCAGAGAAGCAGAGGTTGGCTTTTGCCTCATGGAAAATTATGCCATCAGCTTTTTGCCTTGAGAGGCTGGGAAGTGATGCCTGCACCCTTCTGCAGCTTGCTGGGAGGAGAGGGGAGAAGGGTTCCCCCTTTCCCTGCGTGGTGATGTTGAAGAAAGCCTTGGGTTAGGCCAGAAAAAAAAAGAAAAAAGGAAGTAAAAAATAGCAATAAGAAAATCAGGCCACTTACAGCACCCCAGGGGCCAATCCTCCACTGATTGCCTCCTGGTACATGGGCACGGTTGCGGTTGGGGCTGCCTCCGGGGTGCAGTTTCAGGCGATGATCCGGATAGAGGAAAGGGTGAATGGGCCTGCCGTAGTCATGGCTGTTTGGATGACAAGGAGACATGGAGCAGTCTTGCTCGGTGGCAGGGAGGTCATCTGGATCACACTCACTCCTATCCACCAGCTGGTCACTGTAATTGATGCAGATCACTTGTCGCGTTGCCTTACCTTGACCACAAGTCACCGAGCACTGCGTTACAGTGGGAAAAGGAGACACAGTCACATTTCCAGCTTTGAAAAATCAGGCAGCCAGCTACCGCTAGCAACAAACAGCAGAAAACCTTTATCTCCCCACTTAGAAAAGGGTCAGATTAATGAAACACATTCCCAGCAACGAGGTCTATGGGGCTGTCCTGCAAGAGACAGCGTGATGCTTACAGAGCTCCACTCCAGGGCCTTCCACTGCCCACACGGTGTCACAGTGCACATTTCTGTGGCTGATGGCTTTGGGAGGTGGAAACAAGCTGACTCGTCGGCCACTGAGCCCTGGTCATCCCGACAGCTGACGTATCTCATCCGGGTACCCTTCCCACACGTTGCAGAGCACTAAGGAAAAGCAACAAGCACCCCGCTAGAAAGTTTCCTGATATATGTTACAACAGCTTTGGAAGGAAAAGGTGGTCAAATGCACTTAAAAAATATCACATTGTCTACTGTAAAATAATCCTGAGAGTATTAGAACACACACACTCACCGGTGTCCAGGATCCAAATCTCCACTGTGTCCTGTGAATGCCTGCCTTGGCTTCAGGACTATTTGGATGGGGAGGACACGCTGCTATTTCACAGTCCTGAGGGAAAAGAGGGAAATTAAGAATTTGCAGATGTTTCAGTTAAACCCCCTCCTCTTCAGTGTAATTATCAACCACACATAACGTCTTGAAAATCTGTGACCTCCATGCTTGTGTGTTGGCAGGTTTTCTCCTTGTGTCCTCCCTCTTGGTGAATCAGCAAAACTTTGTATCAATACCCCCTGAGGGCTTCACAGGCAGAACCTTGGTGGACTTTTGACTTCTTCAGAACCCTACAACAGGGATCCCCATAATCATGTGCCATCTACAGGCATTAAAACCAGATGTTTTTGAGGCAAAAGATGAAAGTTCATTGACAGAGCTCTGGTATGAATACACATCTGCAAAGCAGCAACTTTATCTCCCTTCAAAGCTGCTTTCCTTCAACACAAGACCTGCATCCCACTTAATAAAGGTTACATTGCTGAGCTGATTGCAGCCCTTTGATGCCCCTGCAGCCCACCAGCCCACCTACATCCACATGCTGATCTTCACCACACACTAAGCACGCAAGGTTGCGGGGACAGCATTTCATTCTGCTCAGCCTTGGTATGATGCCTAAAAGGAGGGCTCTGGTCCTGTCAGGATCTCCTGGGAGGTCTGGCAACAGAAATTATGAATAGCCATGACTTTACTCCATGGGTCTATCAGCAGTCTATCAGCATGGGTCTATCTTTGCCAAAAAGGAAATTAACACTGATGGTCACTGCTAGGGAGGGAGCAGCTCTTGACAAACGGCATAAATGGTTTAAATGGTTTCCGCATTGCTGTGATTCCACTTACGCTGGAGCTGTGTGTGCCAAGCAATGGCTGATGACAAGTGGGCTTGTTGCCCCTTGACTATTGTGCACTTGGTCTCCATACAAGGGAAAAAACCGGCCCTTTCCTAAGTGCTGTGGCCTCAGTTAAACCCTGTGAAGTCATGCGGGACCGAAGCTGGGCAGGGCATCAAGCGCTACGACTCTCCTAGCTGACAGATGGATGGTAATGTGCTGTTTTATTCAGCTCCTCCAGATACCCTGGACACATCCTCTGCTTGAAATGGGAATTCACACGTTTGCTTCCACCTACCAGCGACCATAGCATGGAAAACCACTTTAGCAGATTTGCACAGGGTGTGCACAACACTCCTCAATTTATTCAGCCAGGGTGGATGCATCCAGAATTGTGGGAAGTACAGCTACACATCACCAGTCCTGCTGCCAGGCATCCCAGACCCTGTGTAAGCCACAGGACACGTGTCCTCCTACTCTCTGATTGTGTTCCCATATTCATCTACTGCTGCTTCTTCAGCTCATGAGCTCTTAGAGAACCAAGGCAGTGCTCAGCATGGGCTGGAGTTCAGAACAAGCCTTTGCTGCAGCAACACATCCCCTGAAGCTACAGCCTGGATTTCTCCATACGCATGGAGATGCATCACAAGATGGAGCTAGGACAGCAGGATTTACCTGGGTATCTGTTGGCCTGGTTGCAGCATTACACTCATTATCATCCACCACTGACATGTAGGTGCCCACGACACACTTCACTGCTCTCATCTGGTAGCCTTGGCCACAGGTACTCGTGCACTGGGATACGACAGGAGAGACAGGAGAAAAAAGTGCTGGGTCTGAGTAGCTGTTTTGGTTGGAAAGTATTAATCAGCCCAGCCTGAGTTTAGGCACTCAGCATGAGTAGCAAAAATAAACCCCAGCTTCCCTTCTGGTTTCTTTCCATTTCATGCATTTCAGCTTTAAATTAAGTCAAAGTTTTAATTCACAATGCACACCAGAGCTTCACACACTTGACTTGCTTCTTTGGGAATGAAGGTGTGAGCATATAAATGATTTATTTTGCTGCACACAGTAAATCATAGGCTAGTAGAAGCTGCACTGTATCTTCCATTAAAACTGGCTGTTCAGCCCCACGGTAGTACAAGCAGCTAATGAACAATTTTGCTGATGGGAAATCAGTCTGACTGGGATAACTGGTCTGAATTTGTTGCCATTTTTTTCTTTAAGTCAAGAGCTAACAGCTTTGTGGACAAGGAGATGCCAGAACACTCCAGGAGAAATAAGCACCTTGTCTTTTAACAGAAAAAACCACTCACCAACCCAGAAACTCGAAAACATTAAAAGCAACAACAGCTATTCAATGGGGACAGCTTTTCTGTGACAATTAGGCCACGCATTTACGTGCCTAAATATGGATTTAGGAGCATGACCTTGGAAAACTTTTTTTTTTTTCTTCTTTTTTTTTAAATCCTGGCCAATTTAGTATGAGACAGATTAAATTTAGCTCAAAGGGCAGGTGCCGTTATTGCTGCCCATGTACTGAACCCAGGTGAATAGAGGGCTGCTCTGGTGTGCAGATCAATCAGCACAGTTATGCTGCTGGATTCGGAGGGAAGGGCAGCACCCAACTTGGGTCACCAGCACCCAGGTTCCACCAGCCTGGAGCTCCAGAGCTATTCTGCAGTACCTGGCCCCACGGCCCCACTTGCCACGAGGCACATTCCTGCTGCTGGCACGTCTGGACTGACTCAGGTTTCGTTTCAGGATCGCAGAACCTGTCGTTCAACCGATCTTCTCCAAACTGGCACCAGGTCTGGCGGTGCTTGTGCCCCTTCCCACAGGTGACCAGGCACTGCCAGGAGGAAAGCAGAGGCTCAGAAGGTGCTGGGGATGTGCTGTCAGCTCAGTCCTGCCCCTTGTGACAATAAAGAAACCCGGAGACCCACTGCAAAGTGCAAACCACCACCTAAAAACCAGTGCTGAGAGGTGGCTGCTCAGCTAATGGCCATGTGCTATAAAAGATGTGAGGGGCTTGCAATGAGATGGGATTGCTGGCAGGAGCTGGTCCAGAGCAGAGGGTGGGGAGCACAGCTGGGTTGGGACCCTTAAGCACGGCCAAAGTGAAACCAAGAAAGCTCTGTACTTCCTGCAGCTGTGAGATGTAAAGCAAAGCTACAGAGCACTGCTCAATGGGCTTTAGTTGGGCATGGTGGGGTAACCAAAGGTTTGCAAAAACCTTTCTTGGCTCTGAGAGTGTGCAATGAGGGTCTTGGTTCCTCTGGGCTAACAGAATATCTTCTAGCACCTCAGCATGGTTTGGGCTGCCAGCAGCTCGACCCAGAAGACAAACATTTTGGAGAGAACAATCTCTGTTCCCACTTAATTGTTTTCATTATTTCCCCAAAGGATGTGATCCATAGAAACAAGAAATATTTGGCCATAAAGGTGATGAGCAGCCTTTGAAGACTGGTCTCCAACATCCCTGGTTCTGCTGCAGGGAAAACCATATCAAGACGTGGTTTTGTGGAATTGTGAAGGAAACCAGCAGCAGTGGAAGAGGTAACAGTAATAAGCAGCAGAGAGAGGGCTTATCAAGACATTATCAGGGTGAAATCCTGCCCTCCAGTGACAGCCGGAGCTGCTAGGGCTCATGAGGACAGTATCAAGGGAAAATGAGGACAGGAGAAGGTATTTTTCTTCCCAAAGCTGCAGAAGAACTGTGGGAAAATTACTGCAGGACTGGAGAGGAACTAACTCCCTTTGGCTTTGCAGGGAAGGAGATGGCCACTTGACCAGTAACAAGGCCAGTGGCCTTGCTCCTGTCTCCTTGTACACAGGCTTGAGACCATCTGCAGGAGGCATAGTGCCACCACACCCAAGGCACCAACACAACAGGGACAAAGCTATGAGGAAACCAGCACTCTCTATGAAAGCACCATCCCCTGGGGACAGAGGGTGAGCCCACCCTGATGACCAGAACCTACCTCAGACCAGTCACCAGTTTTCCACTGGGGGCAGAGGAAGTCACTGCATCTCTGCACTGTCAGCTTCTCCTGCTGGCTGCACTTGCTGTCATCCAGGACATCATTGTAGGTGTTCACACACATGGCTCGGCGTCGCCGCGTGCCCCCGCCGCAGCTCTTGGAGCACTGGGAAGGAGAAACACTGAGTAAATACTTTCTGCCACTCTCTAACGGGCTGAAAGCCCATTTATTTCCTTTTCCCCATCCCCTTGTAGTCAGGACTGTCAAGAAACTGCAGAAAAACCTGTGGAAGAACAATTTGTACTTTAAGTAACATGCTGTTACTTTATATATTCCTTTTAAAATCCAATCTTGCTAAGCTTAATAAAATCTCACAGCAATGAGTTTCACAAATGGTTATAACCCCATTATTACTTTTATGAGTGTTGCCTTTCAGTTCTCTCAAATGGCTGCTGTTTGTTCTCATTTTATTTTTGGGGGGGGAGAGATTAATTCTCCCTAACCAGCCTGCCCTTCTTAGCTCTGCCCTCCCTGGAAAGCCCCAGGCTCGTTCTTCTAGTGCTAGGTCTGCATTCAGGAATATTCTCGGCCATGGAAATGCATCCTGCTAAAAAGTGTAAAGAAAAGAAATTTCAGAAGTCCTTCACTGGTGGTAACATGTCCTCCTGGCTCCTGCTAGCTAGCAGGAAGACAGCTAGCAAGGTTTAATGTAATGAAGACAGATCTTCTCACCGTCTATAACCACCTGAAAGGAGGTTGTAGCAAAGTGGGAATTGGTCTCTTATCCCTAGTAACAAATAGCAGAAAAATAGGAAATGTCCTCAAGTTGTACCATGGGTGTTTTTAGATTGGATATTAAGAAAAATTTCTTTCCAAATGATCTGACAGGCACTGGAACAGGCTGCCCAGAGCAGTGGCGGAGTCACCAAGCCTGGTGGGATTTAAAAGATGCATAGATGTGGTACTGAGACGGTTTAGTGGGGGACTGGGCAGTGCTGGGTAAATGGTTGGACTTGACAATCTTAAAAGTCTTTTCCAACCATAACAATTCTGATTCCATGATTCCACGCTTAAAAAGCATAAATTAATTGCACTGGAAAAGAAGGGTTACCAGGCTGATTTGGACTACAGTGTCCTCCAGCAAAAGGAATAGAAGAAGAATCACTATGCCCAACTTCTCTATGCTGTGGGCAACCTAAACAGCTTGACAGCCCCATGTGAGGAGGGGACCCGTGTCCGCTGTGCCTCCAAGCATCCCTTACCTCAGTCCAGGCCGAGTACCTCCACCCTCCCACGTTACAGTCCCCAGTGCACTTCTCCCTCGTGCTGGGTTTGGGTTGGCTGTTGCAGAACCGGTCATCCACCTTCTCTATCTTCCCCTCCACCCTGCTGTACTTGGAGCAGAAGATCTCCAGGGTGCGGTACCCCAGCCCGCACTGGGCCGTGCACTCGCTCCTCCTCGCGATGTGCCACCTGAGCCAAGGAAAGCAAATGTCAGCCCTGATGCAGCGAACACCCAGGATTTCATGCCTAGGCACCTGCCTTGGAGAGGAGCAGCAGAGGCAGAAGGAGCTGCAGGGCTCAGGGACTCTGCAGGTGATGTGCTTGTGGGTGTTGGATGTAAAGAAGGAATTTAAACTCTTGAACTGGAAGTTTTGGCTCTTCACAATACTTCCCAGTGCTTTGTGGCTTCAAAAAACCTGCAGAAATCAACCCTGGTTTTGCTCCTTGCAAGGAAAAAAACTGTCACCGTGTCTCTCTTATGGGCAGAAAAGCCTCAATATTCAAACCAGGTTGCCTGCAAAACAATTCCAGCTCTCCAAAACACCCATGAATGACTTGCTTCAAGACACACAAGCCCCAGAGGTGTCAGCAGGAATTAGGGTTGTTGACTCTTAGATGATGGGTGGACTCCTGCTCTGGTGCCTCCTTGAGCAGCAAAGGGCTGGCAATGGTAGCCTTCAAGGAGATAGCCCTGACCCCAGCTCTGGCAAGAGATGCTGGACAGGAGGCCTGATCCAGGGAGATGTCAGACACTCTGGAGTCAGCAGGAGCTGGGGTGGGGCTCTAGGGTTGTCCCCAGCAGGTCCTGGAGTCCCCCCAGGCTTTCACAAGCTCCTGTGCTGGGAGCACAGAGCCCTTCTCCTAAGCCCAGAGAGCAAACTGCAGCTCAGCTAGGAGAAGAATGAGATCAAGGGGATTTGGAGTCAATAGCTCCTGAATGGCAGGAGCCTTCACATCCCTGCCGGCTTTTCAAACTCCTGCCTTTGCCCTTCTCAAGTTTCCAACCTGTTGCAATGGCAACAACAGCTGTTACCGCGACAACCCAACCTCCAGCCCCTCTCCAGCCTCCGGTTTAACACCAGAGAAGCCCCTGGGGAAACAAGGCCATCTGAAGTGCTTCACCAGCAGGCATTTAATGCCACTACCTTTAAGCTCCAGAAAAGAAAACAGATTGGTTTTTAAAGGAAAATGGGTTGTAATGATTTAGACCATGCTCCGCCAGCCCCGAGCCTGCTCTTCACTTAAGTATATTCTCTTCTTTAAGCAAATGAGGATAAATCCAAGACTTAGTTACACTCATGCTTTGAGCATGTTTTTCCCTCTTCGCAGGATGTTTGTAGGATAGTGCTGAGCATTTCTGATCCAGGCAGATGCGAACTTCAGGCAGTGTATGGCACGGGGAGGTTTTTCAACATTAGATGAATTTTTTAAATAGTTAGCCCTAATTTAGTCTAACAAGAGAAATGCGAACATGTAGAAAAGCGCCTCTCAAAACACAGCTGGTGGAAGTCAATCCCTCTCAGTTGACAAAGAGGCAACTGCTAATCCTTTTCTGGTTTGGTTTTTTTTTTTTTTTTTTAAGTCTAACATAGGCTGCTGAGAAAAGGAATTAGAGAGAGAGGTGAAAGGAAAGAGGGACAAACAGTAAATATATGATGCAATGTATACACACAGCTGAGCAGAGTGCACCTTAATTCACATTCTGTGCCACAGGGCTCGGTGATGGGGTCAGGCTGGGGCATCCGATCACACCGTTGGTCTGACACCGTGAGCTGATCTGACTCCCTTGTACACACAGGTTTCCTTCTGCGTTCTCCTATGCAGAAAAAACCCCAATGCATGTTGTTTAAGTCATGCAGGAAAGCAATCAAATCAGTTATTTTGCTCACTGCTTTTAGACTAGCAATTAAGAGACATGATGTTTTTAAATGTTGTGCAGAGGAGGCAAGGACAGGCTCTGCACCTTCAGCAGGGTCAGCATGGGCAGGGGGGAACGGCTGGGAGTCAGACCCAAAACTTGACACCAATGCCTTCTGCAGCCTTAGGAAACACCACATAACCTTTTCTGTGACTGAGCTTCCTCATCTGCAAAGCAGACTGCAAGGCTTAACCTGGATGGGGGATAAAGGTGTTTTGCTCTGAAGCCACGAGGCAGCAGAGCAAGTGCTACACCTGCTGCAGTAACACCTACTGCTACAGCCAGGGGAACAACCATGTCCATAATGTAAGAATCCCAAAGAAAGCAAATGGAGAGGGATTTAACAGCACTGCCCTGATCCCAGATGAATCCAGGACAAAACTGTCTTCTTTAAAGCCCTCCCAAGCACCCACCTTGGCAGAGCTTACTGCAGGGCTGCCAGGGGCCATACGCATTCCAGTAGAACTGCTGAGGTTTATCCTCAATGGGGATATTAAAAGTGTAACGAACATCAGGATTGTACAAATTGCCCACTGATAAAACCTGATGGGGAAAAAAAAAAATATGAAGCAGAGTAAATCAACAGATGTCTCCACCCACTATTTTCAGTCCAATCATGCTGGGCAGACTTTTCCACATGCACAACATATACTTCACCTGGAGGGTTATTTCTTGCTCAATCCGATCTGTAGAATTAATCCTTTCAATAGTATTATCCGATCCACTGTATTCGATCACAGCATTCCCAACTTTGATTTCCCTTTTAAACATACTGACGACAAAGTCTCCATTTAATATAAAGTCTCCTTGACTGTTAGATAAGGCTGCATAGGTGCAAAAAACAAGAACTAAAGACGCAGAATTAACTCATACGTACACAATAATGTGGGTCATGTGGGCTCAGGGATGCCTTTCATTGGGCACTCTCAGACAGAAAGGATGTAAGGAGAGCAGCAGAGCTCTTACAGACATTGTGCCTTCTTTTTCCACCAGAGAGCCTCATTAAAATGAGGGCTTAATGCCTGAGGATGTTGCTAAATAATTAAGCTATAACTGAGGTGCCCAAAATTGCCAGGCTAGCTGCTGTACATGGCACACACTGTCTCTATCCCCTCAGATACCACAGAAATCCTCCTCCCCATAGCTGCATGGATGGGGTGGCTTCCCTGTTGGTTCCAGGTTTGTTCTTAGTGTAAATGCATGTACTCTAATTGCCCAAGCATCATTTTTCATAGATAATTACAGGGAGTTTGGTCAGTATCTCCCCATGTCTCTCTCTCCCTCCTCCCCCTCTGTACTTTTTATTATTCCAAATCTTAAGGTATGTGAAAGCACTGGAGGCTTAAAGCCTAAATGCTTTATAAAAGGAACAGTTTCCTGAAAACAGCAGTCTGCTGCACAACTTCACACTAATGCGATTATGTAGCTAATTTCCTAAGTTAGTTTCCCCACCATTTCACCCATCATAGCTACATTACTACAAAGCCTCTGTACTGAAAAATCTAAACTTAACACCAAAACACCAAAGGGAAGGTTTTTACACCAAACAAGGAGAGATAATGAAGCAAAAAAACGGTTGGTAGCAAACAGACATAAATGGAGGAAAAAAATCACAAAACAGATGCTATCCTTAATCAAATTCCACACTTTGGAGGCTTAATGTCATTAGGCAGTAGTAAAACTCATTAAAAGATTCCTTCCCATTTACTGTATCTCCTACAACAGTAGGTACATGTCTTGGACTTGATGACAACATCAAATTCCTCCTAAATTGTTAAGCAGCTACAAGGTTCACAGTACTGAGGGCCCAAGATTTCACACTCAGTGAGCTGCAAAATAAGCGGACACATGCACACTTCTCATTTGCTTCTAGTCAGGCCTAATGTGAAGAGATGCTTTCCCAGCAATATTAAAGCAACATTAAAGAAGATTTGACTTCATTGCTTCCCAAGAAGATTAAAGGCCCTCCAAGAAGAGCTGGGAAGTTCTCTGGGGCTCCTTCTGGGGGGAACTAGTTGGAATAGGCACAACACAGGGAGGGACTGTTTTACTGGCAAAGATGAATAATGAAATGCATGTCCCTCCCCCAGGATGGAAAACCCCAGTCAGGTTTTCTTGGTCCTGAGGTGCAATTCCCATTGTCCCAGCCCATTTTGTTGCTGTGACATGCAGAAAGGATGCGAGGGGGCTGGATGCGGGCGGGTGCGTGCAGGGACAGGCAGCCTCGCGTGACCCCTGGCTGGGAATGAGGACAAGGAAGACTCATTCAGCTTTTAGCCTGAATGAAGGGTCCAACCACATGGATGGCATTTCAGAGTGACTGCCAAAGCTGTCAGCACCCTTTCCCTTTGGTGCGCAGTAGCTGCCCCTTCTTGCTTCTCAAGTGAGTTCCTTTACCTTTAGTTCCTTTACCTTTAGTTCAATGGGCTTAGGAACGACCAAGCCTTGTCCTGCTTTTAGCTCTTTCCCAGTTGCAGCGAGCACTTGGGTGAGCCCCATATTTTGCAAAAAACATTCAACAGCTCAGGGATTCTGTGAGATGAAACAAAATTCTGCTCAGGGATGAAAATACAGGGCCACTGGCAGCACCTGGCACTATGTGTGCAAGAAGAGGGAACAGAGCCCCAGAACAGCCACCCAGCTGGGATAGCACGGGGCCACAACCTGACTCCCTGCTCCATCAGCAGCCTGAAAAGACTCTGAGGGACACAATGAGGGCTTCACGGCCAAACCAGCCTTGGACTGGCAGGTGTAACATCAATCACAATGTGTGGTTGTGTTATCTCCACTATTGAACCCAAACAGAACTCGCTGTGGGGTGGAAGACTGATCAGCATGGTTAAAAATAAAGACACATGGCCATGCTAAAAGCATCTGTGCATGCAGCAGACTGGGCTAACACAGCACCACAAGGCTCTGAAGACATAGCCACAGAGTAGAGAAAACAGTGACTACAAATGTCCAACAGACAAAGGCCAAGGGATTGTTAGGTTTAAATCAAATAAACAATTTTGGTGCAGGGTATTTCATTATGGTTACAGATGACTATCAGGCAGGGACAAGACAGGCTCAGCCTAAGTGAAAACAGAATGATTATTCTCACAAGAGCAGAAAATAAATCCTCTTTTGACTTGTTTGTACACACGTCTTTCAGGGTATGGCATATTTACTCTCCAGCCAAGGCACAGAGACAGCAGAGATGTGTTGAGCTGTGATGAGGAAGCTACAGCAGAACTGAGAAACCTGTTTGGCTCCCAGCTTTGTTCCTCAGCTCTCAACTACAGTCTGGACTTGATAGTCCTTCCCCAGCCCCAGAGGCACTCTAAGATGCTACTATAAATTGTAAGCTTCCCAAACTGCATCATGGATAGCAAGAAAAAAAAGAGGCAAGATAAGGCTTAATGGTTTACATACATATGAGCTAAATTCTAGGCAACAAAACATCTCCCTTAAATGAATTATTCCTCCTCAGCAGAGAGCTGCCTGTAGATATATCATCACAATCAGACACTAAAGCAGAGCTCTGAAGGAAAGCAAGAACTGCAGCTCACCCAGGTAGTTGTCATCCTCTGGTTTCCCTGAGTAACTGTGCTGACGCACATCAATATTTGTTGCACCAGCTGGGATGCGGACTACAACGTTATAGCCTAGAAAAGATTTAGCAGAAAGTCAAGGCTGTTACACAGACATTTAATTTGCTTTTTACTGGGGGAAGGGAAATGAGGAAAATTACCTCACATTACACAAGCCAATACTTTTCATTTAGGGATAGCATAAATAGTTATAAAATGGAATATGCTATAGCTAGAAGGATTTTGTGTTTTACATCAGTGTTTTTGTAGATTAAGTGTGGTAATGGCTTTTATAGACTCGCATTTTTCACAATAAAGTTTTTAGCAACAGATTCTTACCATAATGCACCGTGTTAAATGTGCCTGCAACAGTTTTGCATGAAGAATTATCCCCACCACAAACACCACATTTATCTCTTCTTGCTTTTGAATTCAGCACATGATCGCATCCAGCTTGCTTTAAGAGAGAAATTGAAAAAAACAGATTGAGCAAATACAGACTAGAACAGCATTTACAAACCTCCCAATTAAGACACACAAAAGCTTTGTATGCAAAAGGCTGCAGTGAGACAAATTGTTTTGCTTCCCCACATTTTTCCACTGACTTAAAGTGTGGCCATCCCACATTATTTTCAAACAAAAGGCTTTTTTATAAAGCAAAAATCAAAAGTGCCATTTGCACTAGGCAATGCCTTCACTATAAAAATCTTCTTGCATTGTTGCTGTTCCCATAGAGAAAAGTGTGAAAAGTAACTGTGAATGGAAACGTAAGGGGCTTTGGGGTCTGAGTGGGAAGGACTGGAGCTGAGCACACAAAGCAGCATCGTTTGGATTCGGGCTTGGACCATCACATCCCTCAGTAGCTTAGGGCAGGTGTACAGACATCATCCACGCACAGCTCTTCTGCAAACCCACAGGTTGCCACCAGCTCCAGCTGGGAACACCAACAACTGGATGGAGCAAGGTGCAGAGGTGCCACACAAAATTGCCAACACCCTGGCTAAAAAGAAGGGGAAATAATTACCCGGCAAAGCCCCTGCACACAGATGTCGTTGGTGTCGGGGCCGCAGGGCGTCCCGTCGATGACGCGGTCCCGCAGCTGATAATAAGCTGTGTTCCCTGCCACCCTGCAGAACAGCTTGCACCGATCCTTCATCAGGACTGGGGGTGGGAGGGAAAAAACCCAGAGGCACGTTATCCAAACGCCATCACCCCCAGGAGGTGATGCAGGAGGTGGGATTGGCAGTTCCTCCGCCCCCCGCCCCCTCCTCGCCACTTACTGCCGCTGTATTTGGGAACCCAGCGCACGTTGGTGGGCAGCCCGTTGATGTTGAAGTGCTTCCCATCAAAGTCAGCACACTGCTCATCCCGGAAATCTTTCTTCAGCTTCGAGCACGGTTCCGTGTTGCAGGATTTAAACTTCATGCGACGACCCACGCAGTACTTGCCCCCGTTTTTAGGCCTGCAGAAAGAAGGGGCTGTGGCAGTGATGCGACCCGGCCGGCACAGTCGGGATCTGCAACACCACTGTGTGGGTTCTGCCTTTCCCTGTGTCTGTCAATCCATACCCCAGGCTGATTCCAGCAGGAAAGATTATGCAGGCGTCTAATAAAAACCACCATACACACGATGCTGAAATGGGATGAAAAAGGGAATATTTGCTCTCTGATGAAAGCAGAAGTAGGGAGAAACGCAGATAAAAAAGCAACATCCTCTTCCCTAACTGGGGATTTAGTTTCACGCTGAGGGTTCCCATATGGGACCATCAATTTCATGGATTTTGTGGCTGGGAGGTTGCATTCTGATCTGCTGGGTTGCAAACAACCAAAAATCATTGCAGAATGGAGAAAGAGCTCCCCTGTGGAGGCTGCAAGGCCAGGCAGCAATTAGTTCTTCAGGTTTTCTAGCCCCAAATGGAGGAAATGTTATTTCTAGACACTTTAAAACAACTGTATCTCCATGTATTCCAGAAAGTACCAAATATGGCCAATAAATACTTTACCTCTCTTTTATAATAAGATGCCTCAGGTATAAACTGGGAACAGTGGTATCATTCAGGTCACATAAAAGCCAGCAGATAATGAGCTGAGGAGAAATTCTCATTCTGAATTTCTCAACTCACAGATTCAGGGCTGTAGTCATGAAACTATTTTTGTCCTTGCATGCAGACAGAGCCTTTGCCAGATAACAGCTCACTCTGGGGACAGAAAAAGCCTCTCCCATCCAGCTGCTGACAGCAGCTGAGTAGGAGCTGCGCATGGAGAGCATCAGAGGAGCCCAGCAAAAGGCACCCTCCTGGTGAGGGCTCCTTTTCAGCAATGCTGTGAGGAAAGTACCCTTAGAATACAAGCTATTTGATTTACTCTCCTTATTTACCTGCTTTTCACAGGTGTTACAGAGGAAAAATATTGCAATCTGGATGAAATGTTGGCAGGCTCAACTCAGGCAAAGATGTAATTACCAAAAGGGGAAAAATTAGACCAAGTAGGACCTGCAGTGAAGGGAGATGAAGATAACATGCAACCCAACCACCAGCATGGGGAGGCCTCCATCAGATGAGGTTAAGCCCCAGCCTCTCCCTTTAAAAGCCCATTTCAGAGGAGTCAATGGAGCAGCTGGAGCTGCCACATTGTAGTGGGGCACATGTACAGAAGTAGAAAGTGGCCCTTGAAGCTCATGATGGTGTCTGTGCCCAGCTACAGCCTCTGCTGCAAAGGAACCATTAATCCTGCATCTTCTAGACAACCTCTGACTGGAACAAGCACCTGCACTAGCAAGGAGGACAGATCAGTAAAGCTAGGTGCTAAAGTGCTGGCACCCACACCTCCTGCCTTTCAGAATTTTTCTTTAGGATCAGCTCTGCCTTGAGACCAGATGCCCATCAATGCCCCAGGGATGCTGGCTGAGTGCATCTTCCCATTGAACATCCTCAGGAAGAAAACTGGTTTGCTGGAGACCTTCCAAAACACAAACCAATGAGTGATAAAGAGGAACTGCCTCTTCCCTTAGCATGGAGATGCCCACTGCAAGCCCTCCACACTGCAAGCAGCTGATATTTCCAGATGAAGAGACAGAAATTCTCTGCACATGTATGAGGCTCTTTACACACAGCAAGTCAAGCAGCTCCTACAGCTGAACACAGCTTTTAGCATCTCTTGAAGTACAGATGCATCAACCACCTATGAAGCCCAGGAGTGGCTGCTCTGCCACAAATCACAATTCTTCACTCTAATGCTTGAAAACTATTTGTGACTCAAGCAGCAGAGTTCCTGTAAAATTAACGGGGAAATGGAGGCACAGCAAAGATTCCACTTGCTAAAAGATAACCTGAAAAAGGGCAGGGAGACTTCCCACCACTCCATCAGCATCACACCAGGGATCCTCAGGAGTCTGGCAGAAGGAGTTGCCTCCTCCAGAAGCTGTGGGCGAGATGCAGAGCATGAGCAGCTACACACACGTGGGATTTTTCCAGCATCCTCCTCTCCTGCCTGATCCATGCACTGCTGTGGTGATGATCCCTCAAGCCTATCCTAAATGCCAAAGGGTCTGATCTGCCCTTGGGCAGAGCTCTGAGCAGTAGCTGGTAACAGGAGCTCTCCTTGCTCTAAGGGCAGCTCTCACATGCCACCTGGAAACTAAACATGTGTCACTGCCAAAGGTCTCTGGTGCTTGCAGCTAAGCAAGTGACAGCACTAAAAACACCAAAAAGTGCACAGCCCCCTGTGCAGGTTTCAGTTTACAGGCTGATTTCACACCAATTCCTACTGGAGCAAAGCCAGTCTAAACCCAGTTTCCACTGATTTAGTCTATTCTCCACCTTGGTGTGACAAGAAATTTCATTTAATTTAACTGAGCATGCTTGGGACCACTCCAGAATTGACTTTTCACCCCTTGCAGGCCAGGTGGTGATTTCTGGGGTTTTTCCACTTCTGGAGGCCATCCTGCAGACTATTTCCATGTATCTTATCTCCCTCTGGCTGCAAAGGGACCCCTCGGCCATCTCACTAGACAGCACATGGGGACATTCTTAGCTGTGGCAGCAGGACACTCCAGACCTTGGTGAGCCCACAGGATTCACCATTTTTACTTTGAAATTATTTATACCACAGCAGGACTGTTGCAGCTTGATAAAGGCTCTAAGTTATGCAAAGCTCTGATAGGCCATTTCTTTTTTAAAAATTGCAATTACAATATTTTTATGATAGCTGCATTGCTTCCAATATAAATCAATTTAATTAAAGTGAGACTTTTAAATATTAAGTTAGTTAAAAAAGAACATGAACTTTTTATTTTTTTAATGGATGTGTCTAACAAAATCCAATGATCCTAAGCTACTGTATAGTTTCTTTTTCTCTAGATATGACCCATGAGACTGAGATAACATTGAACACATGGACACAATGCAAACTGAGGGATGCTAAAATTTGCCATCATGTTGCAAACTGTCAGCTTCATAATTGTGGCAGTAAATCTCCCCACAGCCAACATTCAGGGCTGAAGCTCACTCTCACTTCCAACATTTCAAAATGGCCCCAAACCACACTGACAGTTTTAGGGTGTTTTTAAACCAGCCTTGCTTTCTACAGACTCTGAGTAAACAGAAAGAGCTGACTCTGAAATATAAGTCAGCCTCATATCAGATGAATTTTTCCATGTCCCAGAGGAACATGGGATACTTCACACTCCATAATATTTTTATGGATAACCACCAATGATATCCTACAGAGGCAGAAGGGAATGCAGTGCACACATAGAAACCTCCTTGGTCTTTCTTGACTTTCCTTGTCTCTGGATCATCCATATGATCAGCAAATGGCCAGTGTGGACCTGCTTTCCATCTAACCCAATTCCCCTCATAAAGCTCCTGCTCACACCCTGGCTTCCCTGTGTTCCTCCCAGCACATCAGATGCTTTCAGGACACAGGGAAGAGGCCTGGGGAACAGTGGGGTCTCATCCCCACTCCCACCCTAGCAGCTTTTAAATACACAACACTTAATGCATCAGCTGCCATTCCCAACCTGGAAGGTTTTCCCTTGAGGAAAGCCCAGCTCCCAGTACCACCAGCTCCAGACACATCTCAGAGACATGGGATTTTTAGGGGTTTGGCATGTGCTGAGTGCTCAGGGGTAATGGAGGGACCCTGGGGACCAGGCTGAAGGGTTTGTGCGTTCACCTGCATGCTCACCAGTGCCTGTGCTGGCTCAGTGGCTGCACAGCTATCTGTGATGCTCTAGTGTGCACAGAGCAGCCTGAGATCTCCTCTCCAGCATCCTGGGAAGCCCTGGGACTGGGAATTGATACATGTGGTGCCAGTGGCCAGCAGAGTCATCTATGGCTGTGTTTACATGCCAAGCTCAGACAGCTTTCAGCACAGGTGGATACTTTTGTGACGGACTAAACCCCAGACGTGATCAGACTCATGTCCAGAGATAAAACTCCCCCATCCAGAAAACCATTCCTGAGAACAGGGCTCCTGGCATTGACATCTCCTGAAATTTGCCTGTTCCCCATCATTCTGCCTTGCTTTGAAAACCAGGACTTGCACCACAGCCTTGTCTGTACCAGCCAGCCTGTAATTCCCAAGCAGGCAATCTTGGTGGGAAGGGTCTGGTCTGGTTAGCTAAAACATTCCTTCAGTGGCTGTCAAAACACAGACTGCTGCCATTTCAGAGGCTCACAGCTTCCTGTAGCCCTGCAAGATTCTTGTCCACGTAGGTGTCAGAACAGATTACCAGCAGGGGCAGGAGCTGCAGCCTTGTTTTCTGTACTGTGGCAGGGAGGGGTTTGTTTGTAGTGTCAGCTTTAACATAATATTTAACTGGCATACAAGATACCATCCCTGCTCTTCATGCACATCAAAAAAAAATTTTAATAAGATAAACCATCTTTGAGTCTAAAAGACTTAAAAACTATCCTTTGTGTTACTCAAGGTATCTGGGATGGTTTTGCTGCTTTCTACAACAGAGGAGAAAGAGACTTGACCTGTTCTGTATATTTTCAAAGTACTTTGATCAGTGGGAGAGGCAGGAGGGTACCCAGCCATGTCCATCCACTTGCATCATCTCAGCAGCCCATGATAACAAGGAGACAGATGGTGGGAGCCCCTGCTATGATGTCAAAGGAGGGGGACAAAGCAACAGAGCCAGTGAAAAACTCTGTGGACAATGCCAGGACAGATGACTCCCTGCAGAGATGTCGTGAGGGCTTGGAGAAGGGGCCAGTTGCTGGCTACAGGACCCTAGAATGGGCACCTGGAAAATAACTACTGCTACTTTATATATAAACAGAGGGCATTTCACAGGCAGCTCAGTGCCTAATGTATTGAGGTGCCTTTGCAAATCCCAGTCACAATAATGTGCCTCATGAAACACCAAGATGCAAAACACAAGCTATGAGAGTAAATGGAATTTTAAATCCCTTGGCTACCCTTTAGGATAAATGAGATTTTCTATTAAAAAAAAAAAAGAGAAAACGTCCAGACAGATGCCTCTCCTATTCCAGAAGATGGGAATGCGTCTCCCTGCCAGCATCCAAAGGCTCAGCAGCATAGCTATTTTTGCATGTGGCAAGATATTATATTTTTGTGTCTCCATGGCTACTGGAAGACCAAACAGAGTGTGCTGACTCAGCACAATGAGATGAGAACTCCTTTGCACTTGTGTGTTTCTCAGCATCATTTTAATTACATGCTGGTGTCTGATTTCCTTAGCCTCAACCTTTCTCTTCTCTTTCAACACTTCCCCAGCTGTGCTGAGCCAGCCTCTCCTGTCACTTCACCACCGGTGCTGCAGGTTCAAGCTCTCCCTTCTCCTATTATCAGTGATGAACCTGTCACTGCCACATCACTAATGGCAATTTTCTTGGCAGTAAACCATCAGCACCATGGATGAGAAAGTGGAATGAGCCTTGCTCAATGTTTTTCAGAGCCTTTAGTCCCACCATCTCCACTGAGCCCTCTCCTTTCCATGTCTCAGTCCCAAATAAGAGCCTGGAAAGCATCCTGCCCACCCTCCCAGGCTGAAAGGAGGCAGTTAACCAGAAACCAGCACAGTTCATAATTCATGTAAACAAGCTGTTTTCATACCAGTTGCTTAACCTATTACTAATATTTCACTGGCCACATATTCATCTCCTTGAAGCCCACGGCAAAATTCCTTGCCATTACAGTGGGTGCAGGATTTTGCATTCCAGGCTGACAGCAAACATTTTTGAGAGCCACTTTTTAATGGGGCACAGATTTCTGCTGAGGTTTGGCTGGTCTGTGCCAGATGACATGTAACTGTAAAAAGGATCTGCTTCAAAACCAGCCAAAGCAGGAGTAAAACTGTAGGAAACTTGAATAAAGGATCTGGTCTGTAGGAACAGCTGGAGTAAAATGGTGAAAAATGGATAAAAACATGGCTCCTTCCCTTCTGATCCACAGCTTTGGAGGAGGAAAAATACCTTTGGCAGTGAGAGCCCAGCTGTGCCTCCTCTAGAAAACAGGAGGGAATAAACCCGTGCAGGTATTAGTTTTTCCCTCTCTCTCCATTGAACTGATCACTTTCTAGGGCACTTTACCCACAAACCAAACCTGCCACCAGCTCCTCCTGGATTCACATGAGCCTCATCCATACCAAACAAAGCCACCAATCCCTGGGACAAAGTAACCAGTCTCCATAGGGGATGGGCACAGCCAAGGGGGATTCTTTTTGGGCAATCCACCTTCTTTTCCCCATGCCACCCATCAGTGCTTCCTCTCTGGGCACTTACTCAGGCCTGTTGCATTCTCGGATTGCTGTCTTTATGCCGCCGCCGCAGGTTCTCGAGCAGGTCCCAAAAGGGCTCCATGTCCCCCAGGCTCCATCTGTCACCGGTGCCTCTCGCTCCTTGGGCACACACATCCCAAACCGGCAGTGCTGAGAGAGAGGGAGAGAGATGGGAAGGGTGGGAAAGATGGGAAGGGTGGGTTTGCATCACTTTGACATGACCACAGCTGGGTGCGGAGACTCACGCTTACTTATTTCTCAGCCACTCACTAAACGCAGCAAGGATTTTTGCAAACAGATAAAATTTAACTTTTTCATTTTTTTTGCTGGCCACCCCCCTATTTTTTCCTCTCTGCACCCTTAAATGAAGAAGAGGAGGCAAGCTGCAGAGTCCGTGGCAGTGATTTATGGGAAGAAGACTGAGGACAACAGCAACCCTGTGTTCCCGAACAGTACAGCAACGCTCGAGGTGCTGGCTTTTCAAAAAAATCTGCTTATCTGATTTCCTGGAGAGCAGCAGGAACCACACAGTGTCAGGGGAGGAGACAGACAGTAGGGAAAACACCAGGGAGAACTCAAACCTCCCCACAGCTGTACAAAGCCCCAGAACAGAAGAGGGAAAGGAAACTTGCAAAACCAAAGGGCAAATAAAATAAAAAAAATTAATTCCTTGATCCAAAATATTTTTTTTTTCACTCAGACATAACATAGGACTTGCCAAAGCCTGGACTACATGCTTGTTTTCCAGCTATAACTCTTGTTTTCTTTTGTTTGGAAAACTGGTTTAAATTATCTTGGCAAGCTCCCATCCTCCATTTTTATGGTATAAATTGTGTCCCTCTGGGGTATGCGTGCTAGGTCGGCTACAGAGACTTCAGGAGACGTGAGATCTAGGGGAGAGTCACCTTCTGACCCCACCACTGTGGAGGGAAAAGTGTCCCCAAGACCTGTGAGAGCAGGGTAGGCTTCCCTCTCACCAAACAGTGCTTGCTAAAGCAGATTTAAACTCAAGAGACATGTCTAAATCCTTGCAATTATAGGAAGCTCAAACATTGTTGATTGCTCACAAATTAGAAGAGGTTACAGACTTAGAGAAGAAAACACATGGTGCATCATTAAAATATTCCCCTGCAATATTTCTCTGCACCAGGTGCTGTTTAGGCAGGGAAACACCTGACAGTCTTTATGGCAACAGGGTTCAATTTACTGACATACTGTGTTTTTCCAGCCCTTTCACCAACAGGGGAGCAAGGTTGTAGCAAGAAACACCAGGAGCTCATTCCCTGTTTTAGACACCCTTATGAACCATCTTAGAGCTATTCAGGCTCTTCTCCCAGGCGGCTCTCAGTAAGACAAGAGGGCTTGGGCTTAAGCTCTGCCAGGGGAAGTTTGGCTTGGATATTAGGAAGAAATTCTTTACAGAGAGGGTGATCAGACATTGGAATGGGCTGCCCAGGGAGGGGGTGGATTCTCCATCCCTGGAGGTTTTTAAAGAGACTGAATGTGGCACTGAGTGCCATGGTCTGGGAACCACAGTGGCAGTGGATTAAGGATTGGACTTGATGGTCTCAGAGGTCCTTTCCAACCCGGATGATTCTGTGATTCTGTGAAACTGGCTGAAAAATACCTGCCACAGTAAAGGGCAGTCATAAAACTAACTGGAATGCCTATTTCTATGCTGCCAGACAAAACCTTATGCTGTGCAAATCCTCCTGGCATTTAGAGGGTTGGAAAAACTGCCAGATGGGAACCCCTGTGCCAGTCCTATAGAGACAAAGAGGGCTGACAGCCATCATCAACAAACAGGATGAGATGACACCAAACCAATGGAGTGTTATCCTGGGAGAGAACTTCTTGCAGCCACATTGATGCTCACAGCTAAATGTATAACCACAGCCATGCTCAGCACCACTGACCCAGAGAAGATGACTGAATAGGTAACCAGTGAATGCACACACCTAACAGGCCGTGACATGAACTATATGTCTCCCATCCCACGGTTGAGAATTAACCAGGAAATCACCTACATCCCTTGATTTTATTAAAAATTGTGGGTTTGGAGTTAGTGGTAAATCAAAGAGGGGAAGGAAAAAAAAAAGAGCAGCTGTTTTAAATAAGCAGCAAGACTATCGTATGGAAACGCAATGGTGTTTCTTGGAACTACAACTGTGAATGGTCTGGCTGTGCAACCTTCATGCCTTTTATATTTAAAAAAATAATTTTTTTATGTTGAGTTACAACAGAAAAGCTAAAACGCCTGCCAGGCTTCTCTTCCTATGAGCTTACAGATCAGAGAGCAAAGAGAATAAAAGAGTTTTTGTCTGGAGCAAGCTCAAAATAACTTAGACATACAGTTGAGCAGGAGAGCAATGGCAGGGACGAGAACCACTACAACAGCCTTTTCCTTTCCTTTGTCTTGCCCCTGGAGTCCAAGCTAATTCACCAAATCCAGCTCCCATCCTTGGGCTGACTTAGGCTGAATAGATTAGCAGGGGGCAGACAAGTGCTGTGAAGCTTCATGCATGCATAACATATATGCTACCTGCTGCCATACAACAGGAGACAGAAATGATTACTATTCATCTACTCTTCTTTTACCATTCTTTTAACAACCCTGAAAACCACAAGAGAGAGAGGCCCAAGTTTATGACCCTCTTTAGCTTCTTTCAGTGATTTATTTCCACTTGACAATGCACTGGTGCTGTGAAACACTGTAAACCACCAGGACTGGTGCTCACCCAGCAAGGGACAAACCCTGAGCTGGGTTTATTTTAGTGACATCAAATTCCGTGTCCTCACATGCAAAACATGCATAAGATAATGCTCCTTGGTTGTTTTGGTTACCCTGATAAAGAATAAATTTAGAGCTTGCTTCAATCTACATCCTGGTTGTTTCAGCTAGATTTTTCGTAGCTATTCAAACTCCCTCATTTCCAAAGATATCTCCATAAAAAATGGCATGGTATTTTCTCCATCTGCCAACCTATATATCACAGGCTTGAAACGTGCAGACTTGGGGCAAGGCATTAGTCAGCAAGCAGCTGTCTGATGAGGCTCCTGGCCACAACAGAGTACCAAAATAGTGATTTATTCCAACAAAAAACACTCCAGACTCACACCTCAGCACTTGACAAGCCCAAATAAACACTGAGGAAAAAGCTTATGATGATCCAAACCTTAAGCTTGAATCAGACCAACATGTAGACACAAGAATTACTCCTCAAAGCCTTTTTGTGAGAACACATTCTAAAGCCTGAACACAAGCAGACTGCACTGGCTTTTCTTAAGAGCCCATCTGCTCTCTGCTGAGAAATTCAGGTCACACTTGCTTCATTTGTCTAAACTTGTCAAATTGTCTAAATTTGTAGCCTGCAATATTTTTGCTGACATGGTCTTTATTAAGAGCCATGCAGCTGGACACTGACTCTGGGCTGACACAGGGTAGGTAACTCCAGGGAGGTGCTGGGCTGCTCAAGTGCAGTTGTTTGCACATCACTCTGGTCACATCCAAGGGTCTGGTGGAACAAAACTGCAGCCCAAATTTTTTGAAATTTCAAGAGCATCATTATTTCTGTGCTTCCAGTGGTCAGCAGGCCCTGAGCTGATTGATGGAGAAGCTGAAGACACAAAGTCTCAAGTTACAGGGACTCCACATATGCCTAAGCTTTACCTCCAGTCTCAAAGTAAGGAGGAGTTTACATGTAAACATTAACTATTGGTGCTCTAAGGAGTAGCAGAGGAATAGGATTTCCAACCAGCATTCTCAACAATAAAAACAAATGTGTTGAATGCACTTTTCCCTAAGAAAGGGAGGCAAATTAATATATTATGTCCATTGTCTTGGAGGAAATCAGTCAAGTGTCATCGAACAATTAACTTTTCAGATACATGTAACAGAAGATTAATTACCATGGAAATGCACTTCCTACCTGGAAAATCATATCTAAATTAGCAAGCAGATATTTTTATTAGAGTATATTTGACAGATTATGAATGAAAGTGTTGACTAAACACTAAAAGAAACCTTTTAACTGTTGATCATTAATGGCCAGAAAAGCAAATTTTTAAGCTATACCTTGCAGAGTGAGCTGCACTCAGTGAGCTGCAAGCTGCACTTGCAGAGTGAGTATACTTCTTCACTAGACCCAGATGGAGAATATTTTTGTTCAGACACAAATGATAAAAACTAACTAGCATTCTTATTGAAAAGCTTCAGTATAAAAAACCATCTCAGTCATTTTTCTCTAGATCTGGACAGCTGAAAACTAAATACTTATTCTAGACACTACAATGCTAGCTGGAGACCAACACTGCACATGGAAATTGGAAGTTTCTGAGTTACTTCCAAAACTGGTCCATACAGAAAATGTCAACTAGTTCTATATTTTACTCTGAAGGTGTCAAGATGAGAAGCCAGTTGGCAAAGTTCATGTTACACAAAATACTAATTGCTCACATCACTTAGGAAATTTCTAATAAAAGCCTAGGGAAGCTTTGCAGAAGTTTTCCTCAAAAGTTCATTCAAGGGCATTAATTTAAAAAGATAAGCACCCCAGAAGGAATACCTGCTTTAAACAATGCTATTCCAAGAAATCTACTTTAATCACATTAGTTGGGGTAGAGTTAACCCATGCATACCAGGCTTGAAATACAAAGAGCTGCTGTGGGCTTCCGCCCTTGCAGTCAATAGCTGTGCCCCATACAACTGGCCCCAGGATAGGATGATTTGGACTGATACACCCAGCCTGAGCCCTGGGAAACAGAGCTATGAACCACAGGGTATTACAGACCTTTCCAGGCTCACATTCTGTCCCATCAGCCCAAGGAGTGTGTTGGGTACGACATCCCTTGTGTGCACCATCGATGTTGATACACCAGAGGCGCCGACACTGCATCTGCTTAAGTTATTGAAAAGAGAAAATTATTAAATACATATTAACCACACCTAACCAAACAGATGATCCTTTAAGAAATTATCCCCCACCCTCCCCCAGGATTTAACATTAACTCACAAGCTTGACAATAATTTGATTGCTTGTGAGCCTCCCTCCCCTCCCCATCCAACCCCAGGAGGATTTTTTATTTTTGCTCTGGCAACACCAGGAAAACCAAGGTGTGGAAATGCACTTACCATGTATGGACACACCTGAGATCCGGGTCCAAAAATTAACTCACATTGTTTGTTGACATCATAAATCAGCCCTGGGAGCTGCTGAGGCAGCGTGTAAGTTCTTGATGAGGGTTCATCAAGCAAACACTCCCCATAACCAGTGCTACAACACAAAGTAGAAAAATGGTGTCAAACAGGAGGCAATGAGCCTAGAAGCCACTGGTCTGAGCCAGCCTTAAGGCAGCTGTTCCCCACATCTGCATCCTAAACAAGCACTACAGCAGTTACTGGAGGCTCCAGCTTGGGAGGGTAGAAAGCTGCTTCAAACATTCCCTGCCATCCCCATGCTGTGCTAACGACTGTCAGCTACCTTGGCAAAAGCATTTCTGAGCATGCATGACCTGCATTTTGATGCTGAAGTAAGCACTGGTATATATTTAGAAAGAAAATGATTGATTAAAAGCTGAAACAACCAAGGGACCAAGCTCCTGGATTTGCCAGGACACCATCGCGGCTCTCATTCTGCTCCCCCATGGCAACATGTGGGAAGGCATCACAGTAAAACTGGTGATCACAGTGCATCAAATTGACCCGTGGTCTCCTGGAAAACTGTTCCCATCATGGACTAGTTCCAGGGCTTTATCTTGACCTTTGGAGCAGAAAGGCTGATTCAATCTGCCTCCTGAAACACAGCTCTGTATCTGGGCCACAGGGCTTGGAAAACTCACTCTTCAGGTTCGAGGACAACACGCATTCCTTCAAAGCAATATCCATGGGGGAAAGACTTATTCTTCCCCAGAGAGAGACTGGTCCTTGCCAGCTTATCACAAGGATGAATTGGCAGGGACTGGATGCCAGGGTTGCATTCCTGTTCTATGTAAAGGATGCATGCATACACAAATCCCTTCCATTTCCTCCAAATGCTGCCCACTGGGATTTCATATTAACTGACAAACCTCATGGCATGCATACACATGTAAAAATAGCCCAACACATGCATGTGCAAGCCCTTACTCCAGAAATTCAGTGATGTATTTCCTACTGCATTTTGACCACATCCAGGGATTGGTGTAGAAGTTCAGTGTCGGTGCCATGACGTGCTGCTGATTTTTACCTCCATCTTCTTTGCACTTATGATTGTCATCGTGTGGCATGTTAAATCTAAGAGAAACACAGCAGAGAAAAATACAGTCAGGTAAGTGCCAAGTATCAAGTATTTAGTATAGCAAAAGCAACAGTGTGAACCAAATGTGAAGAATTTTTCCTAGGTGTGGTACTAACAGATATTACAGAATAATACCACCAATATGCACATATTCCTAAGTGCCAGCAAGCATTGCTCAAGCTGGGTTTTTTGCTCTTGTCTGCAAAAAGCTACACAGCACCCCAGTAAACCCTGCAGACTGCCATTACATATATTCAGCCAGACAAATCCTTGAGGGAGCCTGGAGTAAGAAGAAACTTCAGCCACATTTTCCTTCTCAGCTGACAGTTGCGATCCCGCTGGCAGGCTGGAGTCCAGCTCCACCTTCATAAACATGGCAGGTTCTCTGGAACTGAGTCAAAGAGCCAAGTTTCTGAAGGAAACAAATAACTTGAGCCTACCAGTGCCCACAGTCCCACACGTACACTGGCAGAACTTGACGTCGGCTGCAAAATGTCTTCAAATGCAGTCCAATTGCCTTGGACCAGGCTGACTCTTCGTGCTGTTGCCTAAATCGGGCTGCCCCAGGGACAGACTTGGCTTCCATACTTTCTGTGGTAGGTTTACAAAATGCCACCAAGCATCAATCTCAGCAGCAAGCCCCGCGAAGTTTGCAGCACATGACATATTGAAGAATGCGGCAAACACGCTCACGGAGACAGAAAGGCTTAAAGGGCTTTGCTGTTTGAAGTGGAGAAGGGGAAATGACCCGGTGTGATCCCACCTCCGAAGGCTGGGGAGTTTATATCCCATTAAGATTACCTCCAGTGAACCACCTTCTTGTTCTGCTCCCTGTAAAAGAGCAAAGAGGCATTTCCTGCTCGGGAGAGCCTCTAAGCCCTCCAGCAGCTCTAGGGCAGCCTCAGCAAAGGAATTAGCCACAGGTTAGGTGTGGGGAACACCAAACCTCCAGGGACTTTCTGTCAGGAAATCTCATTTAAACAAACACTGCTGTGGTTAAAAATAGACTGTCTCACCCAGCTCTCTGAGCAGAAAAAGGGAGTTTGAAACAATGAGAGATCTGTTCCCAAGTACTCATCCATCCAACATCTACAGATCTCCATGGCAAACCAGGGACGAGGTGGTTTGGGACTGAACCAGCTGCCTGAGAATTGTAGCTGTAGGGTGAAGGACTATGTAACCTAAGATGATTTTTTTCATTCCCACTCTCAAAAAGAGTCAAAATTAATTAAAAGAATTTTCCACTGGAGGAGGTACATCTTGAATGACAGCGTCTCTTCCGGGGATGTCCAGTAGCACGGTATTTTCCTCTGTGAAATGAGCCAGCAGGTGGGTCAGGCTCACTTGTACATCCCCATCACCTGGCCAGATGCTCTGGGGAAATGCCTCCTTTCACACACAGCTGCTGTGCTGCCTTCAGCAGCAACACACAGACTGGTGGGATGAGCTCTGGCAGGCTGAATGCTTGCTCTCCGAGGAGACTTCAGTCCCAAAGGCCAGGAGAGATGTGCCCATGACCCTCATACCCTGGTCCTTTCCTTCCTGAGGCACCCAGCACCTCCCAGTTCAAAATCTGGCTGGTCCCAGTGGCTGGTCTGAGACATCACAGTTGCTGAGGAAGATGCTGCTGACATTCACATGTAGATGTGAGGAGATGCAGTAAGAAGGGACATTTTGTTAGCTCTCCTCCCCTGCCCAGGTGCTGCTTGAGGTGCTCAGTCACTCATGCTCTCAAGATGTGGATCTTCTTTTTTTACTGCTCTC
The DNA here is from genome assembly GCF_003957555.1 of Calypte anna. Taxonomy (NCBI): domain Eukaryota; kingdom Metazoa; phylum Chordata; class Aves; order Apodiformes; family Trochilidae; genus Calypte; species Calypte anna. Next base: position 14,797,465 of record NC_044258.1, read on the forward strand.
AGATGAGCTCTGGAGTATCCTGTCACCTCCCTGAGTCACACCACAGCCTCATCTTTCTTGGTGCATCCTCTACCCAAGTATATTTATCTCCTCTCAAATAATAAGGCTCAGCAGGTATCAAGTTGTAGCCTGGCTGGCAAGCCCTAGCTAGCATAAATCTTGAGCTATTTAAATGTAAATGTATTTACATAAAACATACACATGGCCAAGTTCATGTGCTATTGTGAAAGCAGTGCTCAGCCCGTTATCTTCACTAATTGAACAGCTCCTGTACGGGTCGCAGACTGTGCCCAGCTCTGCCAGACCTAGGGGAGAACAAAGAGGTTTACAACAGAAAAAAGAAATGTTGCCCATAGTTCAACACAGGCAACAGACATTGTGACTACTAGGAAGTTATTAAAAGACAAAGAAAAGGGTTTCCTTACCCAGAGTATCACATTTGTCGTGTGCTCTACAAATATCCTGTCTGAAAGCAGAACAGACCTGACAGGTTAATTTTCAATGCATCACTGAGTTGGGGTACAAGCACAGCAATAACAATATCCAAAAGCAATTCTTGGTCCTCCACCAGACCTTCCCATTCTGGTTTGCCACATCATCCAGAGTCTGAACCAACCTCTACCACCGTCCAAGTTCTTCATTTGATGCTGAACCCATGAGCAAACACTGGACAGTCCTGAACATCTGCCAGTCATCCACCACGGTGGTGGACACAATTCTGCTCATGGTTACACTGCTTCCACAACTGCAAATGTCATTGCATCCACATCAAAACCCACACTGCACCCAAACCTTGCCCACAGCCTCTGGCCCACAGCTGGCTACAGTTCCTATGAGAATATTCCCCATACCTTGTAACAAGCACAGCTGTATCGTGTTGAAGGTGACTTCCTTCTGGGTGGTTCTGGGATTGCTGCCACTGGCAAAAGTTTTTTAATGTTGTCTGAGCATTGTAAGATATTGCAGGACCATCCTAACAAGCAACACACAAAGCAGGTATTTTAATTAGCCATCACAAGGCTTGCTACAAATGCCAAACAGGAGAAGAAAAACACATACCTGTTCATTATGTATCACCACCAATTTCACAATAACAATATTAATTAAATTTCCAATGCTTGGGTCTTTGTAGATAGAAGCCACCTGTTTCAAAAAGAAGTATTCAGAATTATTGTTAACACTGAAAGAAAAATAATACAATTAAGACAACACACAAGTTTTTGGAACTGTTTTTCTCCTGAGATGCTCTTCTGCCCCTTCTCCATGCCCTGATGCTACCTGGAGAGACCTCCTGCCAGAAGCACAATTTTAGAATGAAACAAACCTGCTGGTGTCACAGAAACCAAACATTTCCTATTGCTTTAGCACACATTCACCAAATTACAGGATCATTCTGCTCCGAGATACAATGACCACCTGCCAGGACTGTCAAAAGCAACTTATTCTCTCAAGTGACTCATTTTGATATGGGCATTTTTAGACCACATATTTAATGCACTTCTACCCTCGAGTGAAAATCCCTCCAGTGACACAGCTATGCTGGACACACTTCCAGTCACTCTGCATCTACACAGCTGCCTTTTTGGGGACTGCACTGCTGTGTCCCAGTACCAACAGCTACTAAAAAGCTTGTTCTCATCCTGGAAAGCCAACCCTAGCACAAGGCTAAGGATCAAGGTGACCTCGGGCTCCTTCTCCTTGTGACAGCAAAGGAAGTCAGGCAACTGCATAACCTATGAGCAGCAGTCCCTTGGAAGGTACAGCCCCTGAAGCACCTTTGCAATTCAGGTGTTTTTTCACTTGGACCTAAGTATAAAGAAGAGCACAGTGTGTGGGCACTTCTTGTGCTGCACAGGGTTCAGGAAGTTGGATGAGAGAGGTGTTGGAAGGGTTTGTAAGCCTGATGGGTCTGGGAAAGAAGAAGACTACAACCAATGTCCCCCAGTCAAGTTTCACCAAGCTTTACTCTAAGTTCAGCATTATCTCTATGCCTGGCTGAAGGAAACTGATGGCATCGTGTGAAAACTCAGCAGACAGGAGGCTCTGTGACCACTAGAAAATGATCCATGGGTGAACCTACTTGCCCTAGTTGAATACTCACTATTGACATTAATGTTAAGACATAGTGCTGTAGATTAGCTCCATGGTAGGCAACCATCCTGCTGTCAGCCACCACCATCACTTCCACAAATCGAGGGTAGGAGAGGAACCGCTTTGTCCTTCTATGGCTCTTCTTTTCACTGATGTTCCCAGTTTTGTTGCTATCTGCAGAAAACGTGTTCATTTCCAGACTGTGTTTTAACATCTCCACATCTGACAATATGCTGCTTTCTGCCCACTGCCTTCTCCAGTGTTTCCGCTTGTTCTTTTTGTGACTGTGTTCATGATCTATGATCAAAAAGCAGACAGAACCATCAGATACATTCTGGAGTCAACAGAGTTGTGCATATTATGTTAAAATACATATTGACTTCAACCAAGATTTAGCAGGCTTGTTCCAAACAAGCTCCCCAAACCAGAAGAACAATGTGGCAGCCCACCATGTAATCCACCACCTGAAGTTCTTAATTTTTGAAAGTCATCTTACTGAAGCCAATGGCACATCAAGGAGGGCATTCCCACCCAGGCTTTCCTGGGGCTGAGTGGCCTCTCTGCCTGGGCAGGAGGGCTGGAGCCTGGGCTGCAGCTCAGCAGAAGGCATGGTGAGGCTGGTGATGGTAATTAAGCCACCGCAGCGGCAGCGTGAGGATTCTGGGCACGTCCAAGGTGGCCAGGAAACCACAGGAAACAAAGGTCCAAATCCTGTATTTCTAACTCAGGCATGAAGGACGGCAGGATTTGGCCTTCATAGTGGAGCAATTATATATGATTTATTTCTGTCTCTAACAATAACATGGCTGGGCTTCAATTCCCCCCCTCCCTTTATTATTCTGTGCTACGGGAATGGTAAAGGTCATCTAATAGCACAGCTGCCACTGGCTAAAGAATAGAATTCAGGAAGTTTCACATATACTGCTTTTGATATTCAATTAGGCCAAACATAAAAGCAGCCTGGAAATATACTCCATGCTGCTACAAAGACGACAAAGTAAAGAGGGAGAACAGGCAAATAAAACATATGGAACATGTACAATTAAGATTTACCATCTGATCAGTATGTAATTATAGCATTATTTAAATGTAAGAGCAAAATCAGTCTTATTTGATGCCACTTAATTTTTAATCAGTTCATCATAGGAAGTAGCTAATTGAATGTGATTCATCCATGAGAGACTGCTCGTTTCTGCATTTAATATAAAGCCAGATCTGAACTACTCATCTAAGACTCCAGGCTACAGCCCTCACTGTAGCTTTAGTTTAATTCTGTCATGGTGGTGAAAAATACACGTTTCCTTATCTGACCCACTGAGTAAGTTAGAGGAAGCATAATATTAGGGAACAAAGGAATATTCAGTGCTCAAACAAGATTGAAACGATAGGAAAGTTCTGAGCTACTTCTCCTGTGTAGGCTCCTTTTAGGATATTTTGCAATAATTTCCCCCAAAAAGGAAATATTAAATATATTTACTAACATCAAGGCGACCAAAGGTGTTCAGCAGCTTCTACCCACCTGGAAAATGCTGTCTTTTGGCCTATGTGTAACAAGGCGATGGAGTATTTGAGAATTAAATTCTGTTTACTCTGCACAACCTAAGTCCTACGAACTCCCCTTGCTTGATGTAGCCCAGACCACCTTAATACAGCAGAGAGTCAGCAGTTATTTGAGTAAGAATTTGAGAAAGCCAATGGCATTTGTGGTTATAATTGGATTGCCCTAGTTCCTCTGCACTAATCAATGCCCCTGTGTTGGCAAGGTTGTGCTCTCATGCTGGCATGGCTTGGTGGGCAACCGTGACATTATCCTGACTCGTTCAGTGCCAATCCATGTGGGAAGCCAACTCTGCATACAAATAACTTAAAGGTGAGAAGAAGACCAGCCACAAGAGAAACTGCTAACCTCAGCTCTCTAGCCAGCTCCCCCTGACTCTGCACCCTCAGTCCATCACTTAAATTTCCCTTTGAAATAACTAACTTCCAAAAGAAGCAGGTTCTCAAGGAAAAACGTGTTAAGGATGGGGAGATGCTCAACAGGGCTTGAGCAAGGCTGTGGTGTGAAGGAAGAGCTCTGCACCATTGACTGCCTTAGCTCCAAAGAGCTCCAAATGGAACCCCAGGCTCAGGTATCTTCTCCTCCAGTCAGCCTCACGAAGGGAAGTTAGATGGCAAAAGAAGAAGGCAAAGAAAAGGATTCTTTGAAGAGAAACCTGTTACACTGGTGTTTGAAAGAAATTAGCAGACATTCACCAGACTTTCACATAAATCCTGCAGCTACTGTTGTCACATGTTCCTAAACAAAAACACCAAAATCAAACAAACCCCAAACAAACAAACAAATCCACCCCAAACCCAGAGAGGTTCCCATGAAATGCCAAGGCTGGTTTGGAGAGCCCCAGCCTGACCAATGCAGGACAACCAGAGCCCAACACAGCTACAGAGGGAAAACTGCCTCTCTTTCTTTTGCAGAGATCCAGCATGGTGTCATGATAGCATCATTTCCATTAGAAAAGATCCTTCAGGTCATCAAGTCCAATGGTGAATCTAACACTGCCAGGAGTCAGCACAGTATCAGGATACTTCCTCCACCTAGCACACAAATCAAGCCAATGACATCATCCCTTCAAAAAATAATACATTTTTCCCAGATATGATGAAGTCACTCCAACACTTATTGCCCACTTTTTGGAAGAGTCCTCTACAGTTTGTTTGCCAGCCTAGTTACTGTAAAGCCAAGCTTTAGCAAGGTGGGATGCATTGCATGTAAAACCACTCCTGGACTTTGATAGCAGTGAACTGTTATCTTCACCCACCTTTCTTGCATGTAACTACACCCCGAGACAGTGCACGTTCACCTGTAAAAAATTAAACACTAGCAGCAGGGCAGTGCTCACAACCCATCCGTAAAACCCCAGCAGCACTAATGGGAGCTGCAGGCAGGGACTGCCAGTACTCCATGTGCCTGATGCTGTTGATATCCCACTTGTTCTGCTGCCCTGGCCCCAGCAGAAAAGTTCTTCTTGAATGGTGCAGCATGTTGGTGTTCAGTCAAGCAGATGTGAAAATCACTCAGGTTACACAAGAAAACTGCAATTTTACAGCGACAGCTTCCTGCTCCCTTATACAGCACCAAAACGTGGTGTGAAATTTTTCCACCTGGTTTTGGTTTTGTTTGTTTGTTTGGGGGGTTGTTTTGTTTTGTTTTTTTCCCCTATTGTGTTAATATATTAGCAGAAATCAGGAAGGAAGATGGTTTGCTTGGCAAGCTCTCGATCTTTGCAAATGACCTAAAAAACATCTGTCTACACATGGAAGTGATTGGATAGATTTAAGTTAAAAAATGTTTTCTTTAATTTGCAGAAAAAACTAAACCCCAATGAACAGACAAACGCTTTAGAACCATGCAAACTACAGATCAATAATTCAAGTACTGGTTGAGCCTAAGCACTGATTCAACAGCTAATACTAATTTAAAAGGTGGCTATAAGGCTGCTGGAATAATGTCCATTTTACTGCTTGCTTTACTAAGGCAGTCTATGGTGTTTGCACTGCCTTTAGACAGACCTGGAGGTGTATGTTCATTTTTTTCTGCTTGGTTTCTTCTTTGTTATGCGAGACTTAAACAGGAGACCCAGTCCTCTGACAGCAATATTCCCTCCTGACAGCATCTTCCTGCCCGTGCCATTTATTTTTATGTGCACAAGAAGCCTCAGCCCAGAGCCCATTGAGCTGATTTATGGATGATTCCAGCTGATTAATGGACTTTGGATCTATCCCAAGGGAGAAAGCAGGAGACACTCAGGTCCTACCTGAGTGTTTTGCCTGCATGAAAGGGTGACAGGGCAGAGCCAAAGGCTGCTTTTGAAATAGTAGCTATTGTTATGCTAAAACCAAAAAATTAAAAGACAGGGCGATCACTTATCCCAAGAGTTCTAATCCTTTCCATTTCTACATTAACTTGTCCTTGGAATAGAAAGCAATTTGCACAATTAAATAAGACATGTGACGATGCAAACTGTTCCAGTTCAGCTCCAGGTTCATGAGAGCGCACATAGTAGGGGGGAAGAAAGAATTAAAAAGCAAGAGAGCAAAAGAAGGGAAAAAAATAATCTACTTTTCAAGCTAGTAACATGAACAACCTCTCCCTGCTAGTTAAGGGATATGGTTCATTCAAACCAACTTACTATCATCTTTTTCTGAGCATGCTACCTAGGATTTTTAACACCAAGTTTACAGCTCTGTGGTTGGCTCACAACACTCCTGGACATGCTCTGATCCAGTGGTGCAGGTGATAAAACTATCGCTTGGGAGTTAATTATTGATTGCACAGCTCCATAAAGGAGCTCAACATGCAGCTGAGCTCCCTCCAGACAGGCAGGCAGTGTGTGACCTCCCTCCCTCCCTCAACTTCAGCAGGAACCAGGGAAGCAAACCCTGCCTGAGCAGTGTGGGTCAAGCTCTGGCTACAGCTGGCTGGCCCAAGTTTGCTGCCTGTAGCTGATACAACAGCGGCCACTGAAGTGACTGTCATCACTTGGAAAACAAAGGCAAGAGACAAAATGGATTTTTCTTCATGCAGAGGTCAGACTAGATGAAATCAAACCATATTTTTAGGCTCTCCTTGCCAGCATATGGAATGGAAACTGCCTACTCTCTGGGACCTAAGCAGGTCCTAAGATGGACCAAAAGGTTTTTCTAGCCCTGGGTTTGTTCTAATTCTACAGTGATGGTTTAAACCTCTACTTATCTTTCAATAGATCTACAGATGAACTTGCCTGAGGCCAGATTCCCATCTCTCTTACTGTGCACATGCTACGAACAACCCAAAGCTGAGCACCCATTCCCTGTCAGCAGCTTCTCACCCTGCTCAGACCACAGCCAGGGATGGTAACAAAACAGGGAGCAGTGACTGCCTTGCTCTGTGCCACACTGAGATGATCAGTCCTATGAGCAGACCAACCCTGCTTTCCCTCAGGAGAGCTCCTTGGCTGTGCAATTGGAGCTGCTGCTATGGCTAGAAAGGAAAAAAATTCTTTATTATTAGAGGTGAGATGAATGGCTTGAAGCAGAAGGGAAATGAAGGGTCTGGGTGAGCCAGGATCCAAACAGAAAAGTGTTCTGCACTAAGACTGAAAATGAATGTTTGCCCAGTTTATCTAATCTCCAAATTGAAAGTGTTCAAATGCAAATCAGTCTGAACCCACTGTACAGACACCAATTACAGCTTCAGTCTTCATCAGCAAGAGCTGGACAAAACTTTCATGGCTGCAGCTATTAAAAATGCAGTAAAATATCAGACCTCTCAGAGTTGCCACTATCAGAGCAACAAAAAGAAGGGACACTATCTTATCATGTGTTGCTCATACTTCCCTTTGAATTAGGAAACAATCTGGGCTCAAAAGGGTTCCCTCCCAAACTGTTCCAGGAGACTGAAAATATTTGGCTTCTACAAAGAAGTTTTCTTTGCTACTAAGAGAAGTGTCTGCACAAACAGATCATAAGTGCTCATGACCTTGGCAATCTCACCTCCATCCACCCACTGACATCTGTGGTGGCTTTTCCTATAGAGACTCGACCCAGCCTTGGAAATGCCAAAGCTCAAGGTGATGCTGAACCCACCTGTATCTTTGGGGGTGATTGTGCCTTTCTTCCTGCTGCTTGAACCAGAGCTCTTGACAACCAGACTTGCAGTTAGCACCAATCAGCTTCTCTTACTAAGAAAATGTTCTCTGTTTTTATACAATGCAAACACCAAAGACTACACATACTCTAGATATTTCCTTTCCTGATGATGTATGTGAGAATGCATTCCAGCCTTCAAGAAGTTTTTTTCTCCCTAAGGTAAAAAGTTGTTTGTGAAAACTATCAATTTTGCACAGTAGACAGAAACTAGATTAATGAAAAAAACCCCCCAATAAATTGCATCTTTAAGAAAACAGACAGTAACACAGGACCTGAGCATGAAATGATTCAAGATCATCTTAAAGACAAAATAACCAAATAACTGCATCTCACAGCCATGATGCACAAAACCACCCCTGAATCAGTACAAAATTGGTTTAAGCTATGACTGACAGCACTGCAAATCACTGATACCAGTTCTATAAGATGATTCAGGAAGAAAAATAAACTAGCTCTGCAAAATGACTACAAAAACCCATGGCAAAATACCTTTGAAAACCATCCTGACGCTGCCAGGGGGTTAGGCAGTTTGCTAAAGCACCTCTCAGTGTTTCACCTATGAGTAGATACACATCTGAGCCAGGCTGTGGGTCAGACTGGTATGAACATGCCACGGGCACATTGACACACTGGTGGCATCTCAGCACCTCAGGAAACCACCCAGGGCTGCTGCCTTCTGCTTAGACAGAAGCTCTAGAGGCTGCTGAACCCAACTTGTCTTGTGAGCCACCTGAGCATCCCAACTCCCCAGCTTGTTCTCTGGCTCTTAATGCAGCTTTCAGTGTGAAACATTCCCAAGTTACAGTCCCAACATTGGGATAACAGTCCCAACATGTTATCTGCAGTCATGTCTAGTGATACCTACAAGGTACCATGCCAAAACCTACACCACCAAAATCACCACAACTTTGCACTGACAGAAGATGAGAAAAAAATATCCCATTAGAAAGAAAGTTTACCTAACAGTTGCCTATGGAGATGCTGGTATGACAATACATGCATGAGGGAGAGGTCACAGAATAGTCAGCCTGTTTATTTTCAGTAGTATAGGATACAGACTACAGATGGAAAGTACCAAAGTGACACCTCCCTGCTTCTCCCACCTGCACTACACCTCAGTGTATGTCCACACAGGTGATGCAAAAGGAGATGCAGAATTTCCAGTGCTTTAATTTTGATCTCAGGAGAATAACTTAACTCTGCTCATTTACCATGTCTAAAATGCAAAACAATCAATTAATAATTTGTTTAGTCACCACATTGGTCTTCCACCACTAGGGTGCCAGATGGATGCTTGACACATTTCCAATACTTATTGTAACAAAAACAAAATGCTTGTACCTTGCTTATAACTTACACAGACAAAGTTCAAAATAAAACCCAAGTTGTGGCATCTGTACCATTGGTTGTGACCAAATTTTTTACCTGAAGTCAGTCAAATACCTTATTTCACTTGCTAACACTACAGCAAGATAGCACAAACATTACACCCTGATCCCTCTCCCAACTCAGTATGGGAAAAGCTGGTGTTTGACATCCCAGCCCCATCTGACCAAGCACCAGTTAGCTGTTACTGTGCTATTACCTCAATAGGAAGCTAGAAATAGAACTAATTACACTAGCATACAGGATTTATGACGTAACTCCCTCTTTTGCTGTTTTGGGGAGGGAAGGAAACCTGTAATAATTACTATCTGACTCCAAATTACAATTTGCTTCCTTAAGATGAGAACCTTTTCTGAGGGAAAGAAGGAAGTCAATGTTTTACCCTGAGGCCAAATGCAAAGCAGACAGCTTAAACAGACTTCAGAAAGAGCTGGAGGATTGCTCAGCCTGGAAGCAAAGGCTTAGAAAAACCTCCCCATGGATCTTCTGCAACCCCAGGATTACGTGAGACCCAGCAGTACAGAATTTGCCTGAAGACCTGCCTGGTAACCAGATACCTAGAATGTGAAATTCTGCTGGATGAAGGAGTTGAAAACCCAAAATAAAGTCAGAGTTGGAAGCAGGACAAACAGTCCAAAAGAAACAGCAAAAATACAAAAGGGGATGTGGACCAACAGCATGACTGCAAAAGATCTGGGATTTCAACATAGACCATGCACCCAAGAGTACAAAGAGAGAGTCCTGTGGAAAAAGCATTCAAAGTTTCTGCCTCAAAACTGCTATTAAATAAGAATGTAACACATATAAAGGAATGAGTATGAAATTCCCCACCTCTGGACCTCTTTGGCCCCATTCCCCATCATTGCCAATTCAAACGCCAGGTATACCCAGCTCAGGCAGGACCAAGAGCTTGTCACCTACCTGCACCAGTGAAAGGCCACGTGGCATGGAAAGGGACAAAATCAGGCCTTAGCCATGATGCCAGACCCCCAACACATCCTCCCCCAGGTCACCTCCCTGAGAACACAAACCCCCACCTTGCTGACTTCAACCTGGCCACCCTTTCCCAAGCATGTGGGGACACAGTGGCAGGGCCACCTCCTGCTTGTGCCATGGGTTCACCAATGACTTCTCACGCAGCTGGGTGGCACTGGGAGAGAGAGATGAGAACCATCTGGAAGGGCTGAGTGGGCTGGTGGTAATTATCATGCAGAAACAAATCACAATAAGCAAACTGGCAGCAAATTTGCTTGCTCAAGACACATGACAGCACTCCTCTGCTCTGGTGGGTCTCCAGTGTCACGTTCAGTGGGAAGGGCTGTTAAAAGTTACTATGAAAGGGTAATGTATTACAAATTACTCATTAATGCAACGGAAAAATCAGTGACATATTACTGATTATGACTGTCACACTAGCTTGGTGGCAAGACTTGATTCATGCTGCCAATTTGTCTTGTGCTTTGTAGAGCAACCATCTCCACTCAACTTACACACACAGAGCTTTTCTCCTGACTTGGATGAGCACATGGGCCTTGCCTTTTCAGAGCTGCTGAGCCTGGTGACACAAGTGCTGCCTCCAGAGAAGCCAAACTGCTTTAATGCCTTGCAAACTAAATACCCAGTTGCAAAGCTGACACCTTCTTGTGTCTGTTTGTGGTAGGTATCGGGTGCTAAGTCACCAGGTTGTGCCCAGCAGCCACCTGTGCTGGTAATGCTTGGTGGTTTTTGGAAAGCAAAAACCTCAGCATCTGAGTCACTGGGATCCCCACCTCCGCCGGCAGCGGGTGGGGGCACAGCCAGCCCTGCACAGGTAAGATCTGCTCTGTCCTGCTCATCTGAGTCTGCTTCCAAAATCTCACCACCTCAGCGCAAATTGCTGCAAGGCCTCTTTGCTGGTTACAACCCCTTGGCTCTCCTCCAGAAACAGAAAAAGCTCTAATCATCTTCCTACTAGTTTGGCACTGTCAGAGTGTTATTGCTGCTTCTGCATGAGGAGTTTTGCCCGTGGTAGATATTCCCACTTTAAGCACTCTCATTAGGAGGCAGGAATATGTGCAAGATCCTCACTCGCTGCTCCAGAGCCCACCTCTAACACCAACCTCAGGATGGGGGCATGGTTGACCAGCAGCAAGTCACAGGAACAGCTAAACCTTGCTATATATTCAGGCCTTGTCATCATCTCAGTCACAGATGAGTCCTCAATATAAAAGAATTCTAAAGAGATGAGGCAAGGACAGAGAAGTGTTTAATCAATGATGCTGGGACAGAAATGGAAGGCACAGATCAGGAGAGCAGAAAAGTCAGTGGTAGGAACAAAGAAGGGGATGCCCAAAAGACTTCATTTGGGAGTTCTGCACCGGGGACACAGTAAAACCGCAACGAATCTGCAAAGTTTGGAGCAATAAATAGCTGAAGCAAGGAGATGAGAATGCCCAACTCTTGAATTTACACTCATTGCCATGGGGTGATCGTGGCTCAGTGTCAGCAGGCAGGTGAAGGCCATATCTGTCTCAGAACATAGGGCAGCTAACAGGGGTAAGATTGGGTAAGATTCACTAAAAGGCTAGAGAGATCACAAAGCTCAGCAAAGCTAGAAGAGTTCCAGAGAGCCAACAACCAAAATATAAACATATCAATGACAAAACCCATGGGAAATGAGAGAGAAAGGAGAAGCAGAGGAAAGGGACACAAGACACAGAGCAAGAGGTGGCGCGAAGTGGTTTACTTAGGTGGTGACCAGAGGCAGCAGTCCCGTTGGCCTCTGGAACTTGAAACCTCTCTGCAAGAGCAAACCTTTGGTGTTTCACATGGAAACCAGTAGGCAGGACTCACTGGTCTGCTCCCAGCAGGAGGTCAGACTGGATAGGGGGGGTCAGAGAGCTGTTGCTGGCCTCCTGAAGCCATCCAGCCCAGTTCCCCGTGACACCGCAGGATGCAGCTCCGCGCCTTTTATCATCAGAGTCAGATTGTTCCTCCATGGGGTGCAGGAAAACTCCGCTCTCCAGATTCGCAATGAGCCACTTCCTTTTTTTTCTTTTTTTAGGATCAGAGTTTCTTTGCTCTTCCTCCTCCACCTCAAAAAAAGCGGATATTTAATAATCTGGATCGGAAGAGTTTGCTATCGTGAAGCGATGGGTGGTAGCGGTGCTGCACCTACTGACATCACACTGTCAGCCTGGCCAAGTCTTCATCCCATCAGGGCTATTCACTAAAACACAACTAATTATTCTGCCAGATCCTCCACCAGATGACAAATTGATTCACGGCACTGACTAAAAGAAGGGAAGGAGGAGAAATTGCACCATTTCCTACGACTGAAACTACATTAACCTGTTACCCCAAGGAAAACTTTGTCAAAAGTTTTTATTGCAGCAGTTGAGCATTTCACCAGACGGCTGAAGTGCATTGCCAGGAGACCCCAGTACTACAAAAGTTCATATTCAGAGCAGCACAGCTTGCATTCGATATCCATCAGCATTCAGAGGAGAGAGATATTTTTAAAGAACATCTGCAAAGCATCTCATCTGTCAGAGGACCTAAAAGTGTTATCAGAAACTGCTAATTAAAACTTAACAAAACCAAATACCTGTTTTCCTAAGCTGACCTGTGGACACTGAAAGCTAAAAGTAACACCAGGGAGACTGCTGGAAATGAAACCTTTTGCTCAGTTTGTCAGTTGGCTCACAAGGGAAACTTTTCCTGGATACTGCAAGTCTACAATTACATCATCATGGCAAGGCCATACCAGTATGTTTCTGATTAATCATTTCCAGGAAGAAGACTATCAGAAAACCATTCTTAATAGTACCACTGCCCAGCAACTTGCTCACTGCAGGGTGGGTACTTCAGATTTCCCTTGTATGAATTTCCTCTGGGAGCAACTTTCAATCCCTGCCAGAACCCTGTAATCCAAAGGCACCTTTTCACACACTCTTCTGACAAGAGGCTGGATTCACACAACACCCTACACCTACAACACGCTCCCAAACTCTCACGAACCCATTCTTCCCTGGTAGGACCAACAGATCCACCCTGTCCAAAACACTGAGTGCTGTTGGTTTTTGCGTTTTCCCTTCTGATCCAAAGACACCTAAGATACATTCTCTCCACCAGATGTAACCCAAGGGGGGGAATGCCAAGGTTCAGCACTGCCCAAGCTGCCCTGCCCTTGCTCCTTCAATGAAATGACCAAGAGCTGTTCATCAAATGTGTATGACCAAAGCATCATTCCTTTTCAAAAACAGTAAAAGGGAGAAGGAGAGAGAGAGGGGCAGAGGACAGGAAGACAAGACTGTCACTCCTATCTGGAACCTTTAAGCTGTATTTGAGTAAAAAGACCTCCTTCCTCCACTACACAAGGCAACTGAGAACTGCAAGGAAACAGACAAGCAAGAGGCAAAGCATGTCGGAAAAGAGATGTGCATCTCGTAGGAATGAGCACAGATGGAGTATTATTCTTGTGAATCGTGATCCAGAAGAATAATACCCTAAATGAAAGCTGTAAGTCAGAGAGGGGTGAAATGCAGCAGACTTGAAACTGCACAGAGTAAAGGCCACAAGTGAATGTCAGAGCCCTCCCAGCTACCTTTGATTCAATGAGTCCTGTGATCTGCTGCTCCATTCCTCCAAGGGCTACTGATGCAATGTGCCAGATTCCGTGTTTCTTTCCAACTGTTCTGAGTCTCCTGCATCTGATCTCAAAGGGAGCAGAAACAGCTGGAAGAGAGAAACCAGAATGGCATAGTCCAGCAGCAACCCTTGGAAGAACAAACAACGACAGCCTTGTGAGAGGTACCATTGTCCCCCAGCCTGTATGCTTGCATGTGGACATGTATCCACAGATCTTGTAGAAGAAACACGTTGCTGGTGCATCAGTCACAGAGCACCAAAGCATCTTCTGACTTAACATGGTCAATGCAAGCTGAACAGACTGACAGCTCAACAGCACAGCCACAATCCACAGTCATGGGTGCCAAACAAGTCACACGTGCTAAGTTTGGCACCACTGAGTTTCTCCTTCAGTGGTACCTTTACTCCCTGAGCAACTCCACCTACTCTGCAGCACACGAGCAGCTCACAGCCTGCACAAGGGAAGCCAGTCAAGGTCTACACTACTTTAAATCTCCTGTAGATCTAGCTGCAAGCCATGAGAGGAGGGCAAAACAGCAGGTGAAACAGGAGACTGAAGGAATAAGCTTCTTCAGAGAGAACTTAGGTATTGGCTGCCAAAGGAGAGGATTAGTTGTGAAAATCAGGAAGTCAACAAAGCAGAGAGCAGCAGGAGGCAATTGTAGATAATAGGGACAGTAGGAGCAAGGCTATTGCTCACCAAGGCACATTAAGGGGAGATAAAAAGATGTGCTCTTTCACATGTGCAAAGACTAGAAAGAGGGAGCAAGGAGGTCAGGGAGATGGTGCTGGCGGAGGAAGGGCCGTGAGTCAGAAAAAGCCTTTGAAAATGAACCATGGAAAAGTGATTAATAAGGCAAGAACTGTCAGGGTTGGTGCTAGGACCTTTTCATTTCCACTAGAAAGAAATGACATTGTAACTTACAACCAGATTTGTGTAGGGAAGACCAGGAGACACAGCAAGACCAAGACAGAAGGATGTCATTTAAAGGACAGATATGGAAGTTCAGAGAGAAAAGCAGGTTAGGATGGCGAAGAGCTACACATAGGAGAGGGCAGAAAGCAAGTTCAAAGGCTCTTGGGACACTTGAGGCAAGACAGCCCCAAGGATATCTTGCCAGCCTTACAGCAGGGATGAAATCGAAACCAGAGCATTTTTTTGTGACCACAATCTCCTCATAACCAATTACTAGAAAGCACAGCCACACCACGCCTCTGCAGGACAGCAGAACCACTGCCAGCCCGGTCCTAGCACACGTGGTACCATTTCTAGAGGGGTCCCTCAACTCCACATCCCTTCTGCCCCACACAAACCTGCTGGCTTTTTATGGCAAATTAGTTCCCTTTCATTAGTGCCAAAGTCATCAAGGGCAGCAAGAACAAAAGGAGTACCTGGAGTGTCGCAAGTCTGCCTGTCCCCTGAAGTGTTGGTTGGAGGTGTCCGGTGTCGGTAGACGAGATGTGGTTTGTTGTGCTCTTCTTCATACTCCTGTTCTTCAAGTGATAGCAGCGGCTCTACGAAATAGTCCCCATCATCAGACTTGAATGTGCCTAGCTGAGAGGGACCAGAGAGGAGCAGGCAGTCAGCTGCAGGCTGATGACAAAACCATGGAGCAGGACTACCCAACAAAATGAGTGGTTATAGAGGGAGGTGTGTGAAAGCCCAGTTCTGCAGAGATCTTTATGGAGGCACAGGCTGGAGAGCCAGCTCCCATCAAACTGCTCACACCCATGCTAGGGAGCACAGTTCCCTGCAGGCATCCCACTGGAACTTATGAAGTGTGAATTACCAACACATAGGCAAGGAGCATGAGTAGGGGATGTCTGCTAGACCCTATCCCTGTGCTAATGACATTTACTGATGGTGCTGCAGTGTGCTGAAGCCCCAGTGCAGCTCCATGACCTTGTACTGGTTTTCATACAGCAGCTCTCCCTTGAGACAAGCTTGAAACTCGCATGTAAGAACCACAGGGAGGTGACCAGCCAGTAAAATCCCTGCTTATGAGAAAACACCAACACTGGTGGCTGCACGTGACTATGAACTGCAGATATAGCAGGTAAATAAAAAATATGTAAGATAAAAGGTGTTCTGAAGTCATCCTAGACTGGGATGCGTGATGGTCACTGGGAGAAAGGCCTGCCCAGCACTAGCTTGGGTGAACATGCTCACCCAGGAGAGCTCCTGACTAGATGGAGGCCAGCAGAGACAACCTAGGGAAGCACCTGGTACAAACATCCCGAGCTGCAGGAAGGCACCACAACACCCAGAAAGTTCAGCCCAGCTGAGAACTTCTGCTCATTCCTTTGTCAACATTCCCTCTGTGCTGAAGGGGCAGCAGGATGGCAGGAGGGGCTGCCAGGGAAACTTCACGTCCCCTCGGGTCCTGCCCCTGGGTGCAGGACGATTGTGGGGGCGGCACAGAACGGGAGCCCCCCAGCCATCCCTTTGCAGGAGGGTGTCCGTGTGCTGTGCCCACTGACCTCGCCCTCTGAGGTGTATTTTTTCCACCAAAACCCCCGGAGCAGGAGAGGTTCACGCCGGTGCCGGAACCCGGCGGATTAATAAAAGCGGTGTGGGAAATAATAAAATAAAAAAAAAAACCCTCGAGCGGGCTAAACCAGAGCCGGCAGCCCCATCCCGCAGCCGGGGGGCGGGGGAAGGGGCCGTCCCTATCTTTCTGCCCACCCTCCCTCGCCCTGCTCCTCCTCCTCCTCCTCCTCCGCGCTTCCGCCCCGGCGCGCCGCTCGCTGGGCGCCCGGCGGGGCCCGGGGCCGGGACGATGGTCTCACCATCCCGGAGCAGAGGCTGATGACCGCGGTGTGCCGCGGATGGGCATTGACGTGTCCCCGGTAGAAGCAGTGCTTCACGTCGGCGTCGGCCGCCTCGGCGTAAAGGCGCCTCTGGTCGGCGGCGGGTTCGCCCAGGAGGCTGACGGTGAAGAGAGGGGCGATGAAGGCCGAGCTGGCCGTCAGGTTGAAGACGAACTGCTGCCCGAAGGCGGAGAGCCTGTAGTGAGCCTTCGGGGAGGCGGAGGCGGCGGCCGTCCAGGCGTCGGGGGCAGCGCTGGTGCTCCGCCGCCGCCGCCTGAAGTGGACATCGGTGGGGAAGGGCTCGCCGAACTCATTCACCCGGGTAGGAGTCACGATCTCGTACTCGCTCAGCTTCTCCAGCAGCTTGGCTGCGAGGGAACAGAAGCACATGCCCCTGAGCGGGGAGGCCGAGGCCCCCCCATCACTCACCCCCTGGGGGGTTAGCCCCGCACCCTCCTCCTACTCTCCCCTCAACCCCTACACCCCTCCCTGAGCATCCCCTTACCTTGCCTGGGGTGCAGCTTCTGCCTCCTTGCTCCTGTCCTCAAGCCGTCGATGAAGAGCGTGGTGAGTGCCAGCGCCAGCGGCGCCAGCTGCATGGTGCTGCGCTGTCCTCAGTGAGCAACCTTCCCCCCCTTTCCTCCGGCTCTTCTTTTCCTCCTTTTTTCCTTCCTTTCCCTTTTATTTACTTTGTTTTAATTGTATTTTTTTCCTCCTTTTCTTCCCCTGTCTCCCCCCTCCCCGCCCCCCCGGGGCTCTTGCCGGGGGGAAGGCGCTGGAGCCGGGTGGTGTTAGGGGCGGGCGGGCCGGAGGGGCGCGGGGTGCGGGGGGCCGCGCATGGTGCGCGGGGGCGGACGGGCCGGGACCGACGGGCCGGGACGGGGGAGCCGGCCGCCCGCCCGCCTGCCTGTTCTCCCTCGCTTTCCGCCTCTCCCCCCGTCGGGCTGGTGGACGGGGCGCTCCCGGGAGCCAATTTAAGGGGGCGGGTTCCATAGATCAAGCAGGGAAAATGATCCCGCCCTTGCAAGAGCAGGGACAGCCCTTCAGCCCTTCCTCCTCTTCCACCCCCCTTTCTCCTCTCCCACCCCCCTTTCTCCTCTCCCCTTCCAACATGTTACTTTCTTTCATTCCCGAGAAACACCGGAATCGCAGGTTTTCGCCAAGAAAAGCCCTCGCTGTGGCTGGACGGGGCGGGAGGGGGGAACTCAAGCCGCTGCCCGCACCCCCGGGGGCCGCAGCCGTTCCCCGCCGCTCCTTGGCAAAGTGGTTTTAAAAAGTCAAAAGTGTCCCGGGCAGAGAGCAGCATCGGCTGCTGCTTGGTCTGCAGGGTCCCGGGGGGTAAGAGCCGCTTTGTCACTCACCGGGAGGACTGCCGAGTTTCCTTACCTAATTGATGGGTTTCCTTTTTTTTTCTTTTTAAAGGCAGCTCGAAGAAGCGGACCAACAATCGAAGAATCCCCTGTGTGACACTTGCAGCGGTTGTTGCCTTTAGTTCTCAGATACGAGGCACTTAAAGCAACTTTTGTTCAGGGTTATTTTTATGTTGTGCAGTTTTCAGGCACCCTGAGTGAAAAAAAAAAAAAAAAAAAAAAAAAAAAAAAAAAGAGAAAAATATTATTTCCTTATCTGAGTTTATATTGGTTTGCTTTGTGTTACAATTTGGAAGTTTTCTGTAAGAAATTAAGACATCCTTTAAATGTAATTAAGCATTGTCTCCTATGCATCCTCAAAACAAAGCCCCAAAATCTTGATTTTATTTTTCAAATGTGGAAGAATGCAATGAAATTTAAAGCCTGTGGACAAGACAAAAGAAAATAGATGGCTGGAAGTTTGAATTTACACTTCCATAGAAAATTTCAAAGTTCTGCAGTTGCTGCAGAAAGAAAAAGCTTTAGGAAAAAAAAAATCAGTTCAGAATCTACTTCTGGGCAAAATAGCAGCTCCTGGCTCCTCTAAATGAACTGTTGAAGCACTACCTCAAGCAGTAGGAGTAAATTATTAATTCTGTGCAATGAATATAAAAGTCAAAGTAAGCAAAGCATCACCTGTGAGGCTGTGTGTCTGACTCCATGCTGGCTGGGCAGGCCCTTGGCAGCAGCTCTACACAACAGAGCAGGAATCTCCATGCTGGTGGAGACCCAAGGCAGCTCACCTTTAGGGCTAGGCATGATGGTACAGAACCTCCCAGAATGGCATCATGCCCATGCTTATAAACTATGATTTAAGTCTCAGATGCTTACAATAAGATAACTCACCCATACTGGCTTCAGGGGCTTGGCAAACCTGGGATGCTTCCAGACTCGAGTTGCCTCACACAGAGGCAGCTCTGACAATGGCTTTGGGTTTTCTCACTGTGTCCAGCCTTAGGGATGGTTGCCCAGTTCCTAGGGAGCTGGAACTCTCCCATCTCCCTCCTCCTTCCATTGTGGTTGTGTAGTAGCAGTGATGTGCCAGTTCTGGGAAGTGTCACCTACAGATAGGAGCAGCTCTTCCTAATAACAAAATGTGGTTGTGTCTCCATGAGCTCACCTGGTTAGGAGCAAAGAGCCTTCACAGTAAGACTCTTCCTATCCTAGCAGCTTATAGCTTGCTTATGCACACACATTTAGAGAGAAATTCTCAGCAGAGGAGAAATACCAAACTGCCCTATAATAACTTCAATCTGCACAGCCTGCTGGGGCTGCCCCCCAGCTTGTATGGTCTTGCCTGGCTCAGCAGGGACGAGTGTGGCATCACTCCCATCCCACACTGAATTGTGTCCTGGTTGAGTTGGAAAACTCACCAAGGTCCTTGGGCTGCTGGATAAACAAAAAGGGGAATCTCGTATCACCACATCGCATCTCAGGCTTCCCTCCTGCTGGGTTTTCTCACTGGTACTTCAGGCTTTCTGTTTCAACATGGAATAAATACCTCGTATCAGGAGCAGTTTCTGCTCCCTGAAGTGCAGTGCTGCTCTGCCAGTTTAGCAGGAGCACCCTGTACCTTACTGACCCCCTGGCAGCCTCCCAGATCCTTGCCACAACTTCCACATGTACCCCCAAAACTCAGGTTTCATGGGGTGAGTGATAAAGGGTGATTGAGGTTGGAATATATTCCCACAAGTCCTGGCATGGGAGACCATATCCCACACTCAAGTGAGTGCAGGTGTATCTTGGGATCACTGGGGTGAGATGGAGTTGCTGGTTGGGTGTGTTGAGCCATATCAAGGTGCTGGTCAGCAAAGGTGGGGTGAAAAAAAGGGAACTGAGTTGCCTGAGGAAGGAGAGAGTGAAAAGCCAAGCATAGCATTAGGGCTGAGTCAGAGGGGAGGAGGCTTGCGTGAGGGTAACAAGTCCTGCTTGTGTGTCCTGGGGGAGAGGGGTGCAGCCTTCACTCATCTCCTCATCCTCTGATCAGGATGATGTTGCTAAACAGGCCTGCTGCTGTTTTATCTGGGTTGCAGAGTGCCCCAGGGCAGTAGCCATCCCCTTTTTACAAGAGCCTCGTATCCCACTGCTCCCAACCTCAGCATCTGCTCCTTGTGCTGGGTACAGTGCTGGTGGGAGCTGCTTTGCTCTGGTTCTCCTCACTGACACAGGAAAACCTCTCCAAGCTTTGCTTTTTTTTACTTAGTTGGTTTTCTACAAGGTAACCAGTTCATTTGGCTCAGGGTTCAAAGATGCTAAGGAGCTGGCACAAGATGCAAAGTGGCATCACATACCTGTGACTTGGGTGGGTTGGATCCTTTTTGGCACCGAGCTGAATGCATTGAGGCCATCTCCTAGAGAAGAATCCTCCCAGGCTTGCTCACTGCCACCTTGACACTTGCAGACATGAGGGTAGGCAAGAAACAAGCCCCACTCCATCTTTCAGAGAGGGGGAGGAGACCCACAGAGGGACTAATTAGATCACAATTATGGGACAAAATTGGGAGTGGACATAAGTGCTCTTGGGATCAAAACCTGGCTTTGCAGTGGCACTAAATCCGTTCCATGAGCACTGCTCACAGTGCCATTTCCACTGATGCACAGACAAGTTGTAAGCTGTGCAGCATTTTGAACCTTTACAGCTGGAGATTAGGAAGCACAGAAGGAAAGCTCTAGCATTAAGTAAATAGATTATGTGGAGTTTAGAGAAACTAAGCTACAATCTTAAATTCAAATAACTTTCCTATTAGGAAGGATCTATTAATACTTATGGTATGGTAATTGTGCAGACTCCAAGTCCTCACCCAGTCAAAAGCAACCCCTAAGAGCTCATACCTACCCACAGAAATATCCCCTTAAAACACTGGGAAATTTGCCTACGTAAATACTGCAAAAGCTGAGCTACAAATGCCTCTTCTATAAACTAAAAAATGAGAACTTGATCAAAACAGCAAAACGTCAGTGGGAAATTTAAGGCAGTGCATGCTGCTGCAGGAAAACACAAATTTTCTGTGGTTTTTGCAACTGCTTTTCCTCCTTGTTTCTATTTCCTTTTCCCCATAGGTGAGGGCAATCCCCAGTCACTGATCTTTGCTCTGTGCTGCTTGGACTCTCTGGGCAAGCATCATCTTCCTTTATCTGTTGCATCCACTCACTATCCCAGGCCTCTTTCCCTTTGATAGTTGCTCTTCAATGCCACAAGATAACTGAAGACAGCAAACATTTTCTCCTCATGTCTAATCTGTGTGGTCAGAAAGTGAAAGATTTAATTCCCTTCAAAGAGATGACTGCTTGCTGGCTGGATTTCAGCCTCTCTTGCTCATCTGCCTATGCTGGTAACAAGGATACTGCTTTGTGTTGCCTATCTGTTTAGGAAGCTGTTCTGCTCACATCAAGCCTTCTCTTTAAAGTAACTTCTTCAGCAGCTGTGGCAAAGCTGAATTTTTAAGTTGTTTTCAGCCTTTCCTATTTGTTTGAAGGGGCTGAGACTTGCAGGTTCTTGGTGTATACTTAAATTTTCAAACTCGTTTTCTGCTCCAAGCCAGCTCTTTTCGATCCTGGTTAAAAGGATTTTTAAGTATACAGCTTAACTAGCCCACAGGAGCCATTTCAGCTCCTGCTTCCACCATGGGGCTCTCTGCTCTTATCCAGAACCATGCTCAGTGTGCTGCTGCCATTGCCATGGGAATTGGTTGCTTTGCAGTTTGCTCCTCTAACCCAAGGAGGTCTGGGAAGTAGTACCTGCAGTGCCAGCACAGCACTTCTAGCACTACTGTCACAGTTTCGGTTCTCATTTTAGGGCTGGTGGCAGAGGGTGATACGAAATGATGTGCCTGGATGCTGCACAGCAGAATTAGACTCTAGGTCCCAATCCCCGTCCCCTGAACACCAAAATGTGTGCATTGAAGTGACTTATCCAAGGTCAACCAAACAAATAAGACCCAAATGTCCTTCAGCTCAGTCCTGGGTCAAACTGCAAATATCTTCCCACCCAGAGCATTGCAGCAGGAGCTGTGTCCTGTGGGAGCCATCCCTTTGCACAGAGGTGCAAGATGGGTGCTGTGGAAATGCAAGTATAACCCTTGTCCTTGCAGACATCCTCCCAGCTCCTTGCCTGGGTGGGGAACCACCGCTTGGGAACAGAAGGTGAAAAGGAACAGCCAACAAGTCTCTCATACTGCTCTGTTCACATGCAAGGAAACTGGCTCTCAGTTTGCCTTAGAAAAAACTTTGACCCTGGAAAACAGATAGATGAGTAGGAACTAGGGACTGGGTGGGAGGAACAGCAGAGCCCACAGAGATGCTACAAATGTGTGGGATTTTCAGCTTCAGCTCAGCATGGATGGACAGAATGATCCCTTGAGGCCTTCCACTTACAACTGCTGGTTCCAGCTTGCCCCTCCCCTGCTCCCAGCATTGCTGCAGACCCTTCACATACTGCTCCTTTTGGTTACACCTCTTATCTGCCTTCTTGAAAATGCATGCTCAGAGTAGCCCAACCTCTGGGTCTCATTGCAGCCTGGCAGCTCCTTTTTCCTGACAAGCATTTATAGACACACAAAACCTTTCTTACTATAGGTAGCCATCTGGAACAGGTCCTAAAGGAGCTGAGAAACACTTCATTCTGGATCTTCTCATTTTTGTGCAAATTAAGCCATCAGGCTAAACATTATATTAGTTTATCTGTTGTGCTTGAGATGCTATAAATCAAACAGGACGTGAATACACTCCTTTTGACTTGAGATATTCTGTACATGTGCATCTATACTGTGTTCCAAGTTCCCTTGCCAAAATGTTAACAATAATGCTAGGACGACTAAACAGAGCAGATGTTCTGTAATCCCACACCAAAAGGCAACCTGGGAACGCTGGAAGTTCTGCAGGTAAAAAAGGCTTTACCCCTCAAGCCATGAACTTTTACTCATATAAACTGATTATTGCAACAGCTCTGCAAGGTATTAGGAAGATGAGACTGAGATGGTCAAAGTTTGGCAAAGGACACAAGAGTTGGGGTGGTCTAACCCTGTGATCAGTTCTACCTCCCACTCCAGCCTGCATGCAGCAGAAGTGTACAATGCAATATTTCAATGCAGGGATCATTAAACTGTGAAACTATTTTAGGAGAGTTGTTTTCATTCTTTCCCCAAATAGTAGATTGTCTCCAGAGATGATAAAATACAAATGTCCCTTAGAGTAGGAAAAAAACTAAGAAACTTCACAGATACCAAGTTCTTTTTCCCTAAGCTGATTTCCCCTGGGGTGCCACAAGGTAGCCAGCTAAAAGCAAAGTCATCTCCCTAGGGAGAGATTTTGTGATGCTGTGTATGTACAGTGGTGGGAAATCTGTACCAGTTATAAAACCTTAAAAAAAAAATTAAAAAAAAAGTCAGTGGCTAAAAAATGGGGATGTTTTAGGCCTAATCCAGCTCCTGTCAAAATTAATCTACAAAACTTCCACTGATTTGGAGAAGTACAGAATCAGTGCCTCTGTGTCATTTCCAGGAGCTATTTTACAACATCACATCAGGCTCATTAATATCCACCTGACAAGCATATCTAACACCCAGCATTTCATTAACAAGATGCACCAGCCTGAAAAAAACCCTCTCTCTCTAATTTAGAAAAATGGCTCTGCTCCTCAAGGTGCACCACCAAAACTCAGAGTATTTTAACATGCTGCCCATGTGGCTGAGGGTTGCCAGCACCACCTGGCACAGGGTGGGAGAAGATAATCTTATGGCAGCTCTATCACTTGGTACAACTGCTGGCATCACATCATTGCTACAGGCAGAAGGTGCACCATGCCAGGGCAGCCATGCAGGGGTTGCTCCCCTAATGCTAATGCAATAGGAGATGCTGCTTAAATGTGATGGTGCAGATGCATCTTCCAGCAAGTCTCCAGCTTGCTGAGTGCTGGGTGTTAGGAGGAAGGAGCTCTCCTACACCTGCTCCTTCACCCTTGCTCTCAGTTTCCTTATTTCCTCTGAAAGCAGCACTGGTAAGGAACAGAGTAAGGATGGTTAGGAAGTAGAGAGCCAGTAAAAAAATGTGACAAAAAATTAAAAAAGGACTTTCATCCCACCCCATCTATGTTGTGTTTGCCTTGGATGAGCAATCATTGAGCAAGTTCTATTTTCATCTGTGTGCTATGCAACATCCTGGCTGCTCCCCACCGTGGCCGTCACCCACCTGAGAGTCTGGGCATGGCTCACACAGGTGCCTGGAGCATTGCTTTGCTCTCAGGTGGCCTTGGCTTTCTTATTTAACTTCACTGTCAAACTCTGCTCTTGGAACCAAAATAGGGTACTTAACTGTAAGAATGCAGCATGTCTTCAATGATGGAGTTTAGATGAAATGTTAAGGAGCAGGCTCAGAGGTAGCAGGATGCATCCAAGGGAGACAAAACTGTGGATAAGCTGCAAAGCTGAAACAGAGTCGTTGTTGTCTCCTTCTGAGCAGTTTCCTTCAGCTGCCTCTGCTCCACTCCTTTTCTGCTTTCTCTCTCACTAAATACCTTTTTTTGATGGCAGAGGCTGTTTAGGAGCAAACCTGGAATCCATACGTTCTCCTCACAGGTGCAGGGAGAGCTACACGAGTGATGTGAATTGGCTGCAGGCTTCGTAACCACATTCATGTCATGCCACTTGGGCTGGGCTGCTGGAGAGAGAATTAATGGAGTGTAAATCCCTGTTTGGAAGTACAGAGTGTCTCCAGCTTCTCCCTGTAACTCCTTCACTCCCTTAGCAACCCCTAGGAGGAAGGGATCTCCCCAAAGAACCACAGCTGGACATCTGGGGTGATGATAGAAGGAAGTGGAGTCTTCCCACAGCCAGAGCTGCCTGGCTGATGGGTTCAGAGCTAGCTGGGATATGTCCAGGGGAATCTGTAGTCCTGAGACTAAAGCCTGCTAGCAACAATCCTCTTTTAAAGTTATTGTATGGCTTGGCTACAAAGATAAGGCACCAGATGGCTTGGGAAGAATTTTTAGGAGACAGTTATGCTGGTATGCCTGGAAAGAACTTGAGAGTTTACATTTACAATAGATTATTTCTTTGGAGGAGAGTGTCAGGATCATCAGGTTTAATTACCAAAAATGTAGGCTGTTTCTAAATGCAGACTGTGTTCAGAGGTTTTTTTCTATCTTCTGTCTTTTTCCTGACGAGAGGACACCCTGCAGAAATCCCTTCCTTTAATTTTATAGGTAGCAAATTGACTAACATTATGCAGTTTTCATCCCAAATACTATCCTGTGGCATTTTCTTTCACGAGTTAATTATTCATTGCACAAGCAGGTACTTTTTTTTATCTCTTTTCAGTCAACGAAGTGAGCAGCTAATTTTGTGAACGCTAAATGCATACAAACATGAATCAGTCCTCAGAATTCCCAAGTTTTAAACCAAGTCTTTTGGTTGCAAGGAGGGATGAGCTAGGACAGGATGCACAAGGGTGACAGTAACAAACATTATGGCTGAGTCAGCCAGCAGCCTGCCAGTTATCCACCTTGCTTTCATACTATTTATTTCTAAGCCAAAGTGGGATCCATTTGCAATAAGGATTATAGCTCTATTACCTACAAGATCAGGGGCAGGATTCAATGACACCAGGAGCAGAGCTCACATATATGCAGTGTGAGGGCATGACATTTCTCTCCCAGTCAGAGGGGTTACACCTACACACCTATAGAGGATATGGACAATCTGGGCATTCCTGATAAGCAGGACTCCCCTGGAACAATTGGAACCTGGTCTAGTGGGTGGTGCCCCTGTGCCACCTTTCCATACAGGTGGATTTAAGGTCCCTTCCAACCCAAACCATTCTATGATCTGTCATTACTGAGTGCTGGTGATGGGAATCAGGCTCATATTTGTGACCCCCTTGGTTCTACATTTTTCCCCCATGTTTTATCAACTTAATTCCTGGATACTTCTAGCACGTCCATTGAGAATTTTTAAATGGAGGAAGAATAACTTGGAAATGACTGTGACATGAATGTATTTGTTGACTTAACTGACATTGTTTTGACATGACATGCCTACTGAGGGACCTCTTTGTGCTCACTACAGAGCAAACACAGGACTGAAAATGGAGCTGGTATTGGATCTCCCCTGCCTTATCACACTCAGTTAATGCATTACCCACACTTGCTGGCCAGCTAAGAGCAACATTTGTTGGAGGGAGAGAAAAAACTCATACATAGCAGCAGCATTGTCTCCCTATAGTGTTTTCATAGCAGGTTCCTGCCCACAGCACTTCATAAATCAAAGCCCATAATCAAAACAATGAATTCCCCAAATCTGAGTTGTTTTATTTACCAAAAACAAGGTGGATATTTGTCTTCATGCAACACCAGGACAGGGAGATGCTGGCCCATGGCTGAGAGCACTAGCCCTGTCTTAGCTTGTTGTTGGCATCGCTTAGCACCCCAAGGTCAACAAACACCCCAAGAGCCAAAAGGACACCCCCTCAGTACAGATGTGTAGCACTGGGCTCATTAAAAGAAATAAGTGCTTATCCTGTTTGATTCTGTGAACTAATTAACCCCTCTGAACAGTGGAAAAAGACACATTGTAGCCCTGGCTCTGTAAATATAAACCCATCTGGTTTAGAGCAGAAATGTCTAATTGACTGCATGAAATTTTTTTGACTGCCATTATGAAAAAAAAATTAAAAAAATTATAAAATAGGCCTTTGGGCCAGGAGTCAGAAGTTTTCAAGATGTGACATGCTTTTACTGAGAGCATCAGGAGGAAACCACTGTCACCACTTCTCTGCTTCTTTGGCAACCTCCTACCAGCTCTGAACCAAGAAACATCTCCATGGCCTTTCTCTCTTGCACATCTCCCTGAGCCAGTCTCCAGCAACTCACTGCACAGCACAAGGAACAAAAGAGGAGCTTGGCATTGCTTAAGGACACAGAAGGACACCTGCCCTGTGAGGATAATTTCATGCCATCTCAGGGCATGCCAATCCCGACCAGTCAATGGTGACAAGGTAAAGACAAGGTAAGCTCACCATACCTGGGCACCAGTCCATGCCAGGGGATCTGCTGTTGGGTGACCCATGCCAGAGGTGATATTCCTGTGTTGCTCTAGGACCAGAGAGACCCAGTTCCTGCTTGGGGAGATACAAACATCACCATCACTCTTCCCCTTTTGCAAGTGCAGTGTAGGTGTTGAAAAGCTCGACCCTGAACTGCCTCTTGGTCTGACATTGATGCCAGACATGATAATTGAGCTTCCACTGAGCACCCAGAACAGGTATGGCTGTGGAAATCCCAGATTAACAAATTCTGCTTAACCCCACATCCCCTCCCAGCACAGTCCCAAAGGCACACACACCCAGACAGACAAGGCTTGCCACGGGCTGTGAGCTTTTAGCAGGAAGGGCTGGGACATCTCTCAGTGCATGGAGCTACGATTAGAGCTGTCAGAGGCACCAGTCCCTTTTACTTTCCTGCCCCATTCCCTAAAACATTTTTTTCTCATGTCCCAGCCTCTCCTCATTTCCCTCCTTCAGGCCATGTGTCCTCTGTCCAGGTCACCAAGGAGCTGATTCCCATGCCTAGAAACCAGCTCTTGACTTATCAGCAGATCTTTTTCTTTCTGCAGCCATTGAAATCTATAATAATAAGACAATGCACGAGTAGCTTTTTAATCTAATTATACTTGTGTTTACTTGGCAGCAGCTTAAATATTTTGCAACCAATTCATTTGACCCAGCAAAGAGCTTTCAGGAGAATACATGGGCACGTGATGTAGTGACATGGGGGTCTGCTTTCAGGTGGATTGAGGGACAGCAGAAGCATACACTTCTCTACCCAAACCCTTGAACAGAAGTGAATGTTTCTGGATTTCAGGGACAACACGCCAATGCAACAGCCTCACCAGCTCCAGCAGCCTAGGAAGTGGCTGGGGTACCCTGCAAGCCAGGAGCCCCCTGGCCCCAGGAGGTGTATGGGGAGCACAGCAGTTGGAGAAATTCACACTAAGGATTTTGCAAGCACATTTGCCTCTTGAAGTTTTGCCCTGGAGTCTCCTGCAACTGTGAGAAAGGAGACTCCTTGCTGTTTATAGCCAAGGTCAGTGGAGGGCCAGAGCAAGGAAGTTTGTATTGCAGCAATTTGTAGCTTATCTTGCTTATAGATGTAAACAGAAGGTTTACACTTCCGTTGCTGAACTCTCCTACACCAAAAATGCTCAGTGGATAAAGGAGGGGAACAGGCAATGTGTGTGCACATGTTTGTTGAGCATATTTCAAGAAATGCAGTTCAAGAATCTGGTGTTTCTGAAGTGTTTGGGACTTAAGACTCCCTTGCACTGGACTGGAAAAACCAAACCTTTTGCAGACTACAGGGGTCATTCCAGGATCTCCATAGGGTCTGGTTGTAACTCTCAAGCCTCATAGACCTGGGTCAACACCACTGAAGCCAAGAGTCCTTTTCATGAGCTTTTGGTCACTCCCAACTGTCTCTGAAGTCATTGCTCAGCCTTTTCTCATTTCAGTCACAGTACCAGAGTTTTCTATCATTTGAAAAGCTCCAAGGCAAGGGACATCTGGAGCCTACAAAAGCACAGTTATTGTGGTAGCTCGCTCCAGTCCCATGCCAAGCAAATTATTCATGCACACTCTGTGGATAGGAGGCACAATCTTTCATGTGGTTAAATGGATAAAGGGAGGAGAATTTGGGCCACTGACTCAGTCTGTCAGCAATGTTTCCCCCTAAATACAGCCATGGAGCTGCAAAGCAGATTTCTCACAGTGCTGACAGTGGGGCAGTACTTTCTTTGGAAAACCTGACCCTGTATTTACATGCCACTTGGAAACAAGATCTTATAAGGGAGCCAAACTCTTTCAAAAGTCTGGCCCTTTGATTATAACCTTTCATAAAAGTAAGGAATTGAACAAAACCAGCATAGAGATAACATTTCTAATGAGAATCAGACAGTTTGCCTGAAATAGGAGCAATAGAAAACTTCCTGGCCTGGTCAGACATGACCATGCTATAGGATGCTGCTCTCCTGTATCTAAAGGGGAACCTGACAAGTATCCTGTTTTTTGGGGTAGTCTCATAAAAGGAGAAGGAATTTGAGAAAACACACTACAAAAAAGTCCTTTACAGGCACCGACTTTTCAATTTCAGCTCCTTTTTTTGTTTTGTTTTCCTCTCAGTGGATTTTATGCAATTACTATTGCAGTGGCCACTGCAGAGTGCAGGTACATTCCTGCTTCAGTCGTTTTTATGCCCACTTGGCAGAAATCCCAAAAAACCCAGAAAAAAAAAAGCAGAAAGTTCCTATTTTCCTCCGTTTTTACTTTCCACTTAAAAATCACTTATTTGGCCTTGCCACACTGAAAAAAAAATTCTTATGATCCTCTCATAAAAGAATTAAATTTACTCTACTATATTAGTTAGTGGAAATAAAAAAGCCAATCAGCTGACTGTAATTTTACAATAAAGCCAAGAGTAGTTTATTTCAATCCTTGTTCCATAATAGTTATATAATTCAGACCTGGAGACAAAAGCACTAAGGTCATGGATTAACAGTGGCTTAGAGTTGAAAATAGCCTGAGGAAGTAAGGATGACAAAGTAATTACTAGTGGGCAAATCATATGTTAATGGGTATGGGAATTGTTTACAGTATGACATTTCATCCATGGAAATGGAAGAAATATAAAAACAAAATCAGCTTTTAAGGTCTTCATGCATATATATATATATATATATATATACCACTACTCTCTGTAGTTGAAATAGATCTACAGAAAATCAATTCTGAAATGGCAGTATATTAAAATAATTATGCAGAAAATTATCCCTAAACACCTGCCACAAATTGCACTTTTCTAGCTAGAAGATCAGAGTTCAGAGGGAAATAATTTTGGTACGTGAGGCAAATTACAACAGAACCATCATGTGCATCCCCCCAAAAAAGTCAATAATAAAAGCTCTGGTGGGGTCTATCCTCACCTTTGCTGGAATTTCACAAGACACATAGCAATGTTTCAGTAGGGTCACCTATGGCAAAAATTACAGCTGGTGCAATAATTGCTGTGCCAAAGATAATTGCAGAGATTGCAGGAGTGCAAAAGAGAGGAAAACTAGAAAAGGAATTCTGTGACAAGAATGCCAAGCAAGTGTTTCTGCAACAAATAAGGGAAGAAAATTGGATTTATAAACAGAGGCTAAGCAATTGTTTGCCAGGGTAAAAGCTGCAGTCTGCACAGAAACCATCCCTTAGAGCCCATGGGATGTTCAGAACAAGGAAGAGCTGAACACATCCAAGAACAGCAGCAATTAACTTCTTAGTGCTTCTGTGCTAAAAGGAATCACATCTACACACATGGTCATTGGGTGCAAAAAGGATATATCAGTAAAGATGCATATGAACTCTGTTATTGATCAGACTACTTCTGACCTTAGTACCTAGGACATGCCTTTGAAGGCAAGTGCCTGTTCTCAGTGACTGGGGCTTACTGGAAGAAGTTTATTTCAGCCTTAATTCATAGCTCAGAGCAGAGTCTACAGAGACCTTTTGGGTCTTTGTAACACCACGTTAGTAATAGCAGACATAAAACCACTCTCTTGGGATAATGCACCTTCATTTATACAAACATTTCATCTCAAAGTCTTAAATAGGCAATAAAACAACATTTAGTCTTAAAAGTCTTCTTTGTTTAGGTTCATAACGTACCAACCTGCCACATACATTCTTCACATTCAGAACACCTACTCGATTTATTAGAAACCCATCCCAAAGAAAATGTACCAGCTGAGACAAAATTAATGTGTTCTGAAGAAGAGTGCTAGGCAGGTCCTGGGAATACAGGAGGGTAAAGTGCTTTTGATATTTAACAAGCAAAAAAGAGACACTTCCACTTCAGAAGTGAATTATTTTTGCACATCCTTTTCAGAGCCAGGTTTTCTTCATTCAGACATAGATTTGACCTTATGAAAATATCTACTGAGATCTTTCTTAGTCCCAGTCTCTGGATGCCACCATCAGCAAGATGCTGAGGCATCCCTCAGTACAGTCTCTCAGGGGTTACCTGTTCTTCAATTGCCCCATGCAGAATCCAAATGATTTGTTACATACCTGTAGTATGACTTATAGACTGCTTAAGAGGGCTCTGATTCTCTGTTTTATGAGGCACATAATCCTATTTAGTGTTTTAGATGCTCCATACATGTGCTGCTGGCTCTGTGCTGTTCCTTAGCCAGGGATGACAAAGCTCAGCTAAGGTGAGCATTGGAAGTGTTAACTCGAGGCAGGATGACGTCCCATTTGGTTGAAGTGAAAATTAAACAAATAGAGGACTTGCTGCAATTAAAGGCTCGAGTTGAGATCAGATGCTTGTCATCTCCAAGCACCTCTCGATCAGCAAAAACCAATCCTTTGCAAAATGGGTTGTTGTTTCATGGTGCAAAATTTTCTAGAGCAAGTAGAACCATATATTATTGAAGTATAAATTTGATTCTAAACACGTTTCTGGCAGGTGCAGACCAGAAGCTTGTGATTTGTGCTCCTTAACAGATCCCTGAATTTCATGAATCCCTGGTGTGCAGGAGGATCTCTTTAAAAGGATGTGGGAAGTTAGAGCTATCATCAGCTAATGAACAGGGCAGAAAAATGAAAACGGAGCAAAAGGGAGAGCAGGCTCAGGGCTTGCTTATGTTCCTGGGTATCCGTGCTTCAGAGCCACCTGCCTACAGGGTTAACTTCCTTCCCCTCCTTACTTCAAATGAGGGGAGTCAACCTGACCTTTACTTTCAGATCTGAGAGAAGCCTTGAAAATGAGAACAGTCAAGCCATCCAAATGCAAACACTGGCTGCAGCAGACCTATTTATAAATAGTTTAGAAGAACACCATGAACTGCAGAGGGAGGGGAATTTTCTTCCCCCTCCCAAGTTTGCTGCCTCAGTGAACACAGTGGCGAGCTTGAATTTGCTTTCTCACATACCAGGAGACTCGTAGCAGAAAATGAAGTCAAATCCACAAACACAGGACCTGATTCAGTCAAGTGGCATCAGCTCTGGTTTTGCTGCAGTACACAAAGGGGATGTCCTGCAAAGCAAGTCCCTGGTCCCAGCACAGACCTTGAGTTTTTTGTTAATGATGCTTCCCCTGTACAGGGCTGGCAGGAGAAAAAGCCACAAAGCAGCTCAAGTGGCAAGGAGCAAGTCTGCCTCTGGGGATGGAGGGGCTGGGGGCAGCCTCCCAGGCTGCCCTCATTGCTCTCTTCAGCTCTCTCCAACCTAAAAGGGCTTTATTTTCTAGGGTTCATAAAGAATACATGAACCAACAACTCAACTGGACTGAGTGCAATAATAAGTAACATTAAAAATTCAGAAAGTGAGAAAATAGCCCAAAAGAGACAATAAACACCACCCAAGCCCCCACAGCCTTGTAACAATTCAGATTTTTCACAGTTCCCTTGCTACATAACTCTCACTCAGGATTGCTATTAGAACACTTCAGCTGGGCTGTTACTTTCAGTTTGGAACCATAGTCCTACAAGGACTTGTCTGACCAGATGGGTAACCTTTGCTTTAAAGCACATCACAAGTGAAAACAAACTCTGGCCTTGCAAAGCTTCCCTGTTTGTATTTTTTTCCCCCAGTTACTCGAAAAAGTAATCCAACAGATTAAATCTCTCATTCTGAGAAGTGTTATCTAATGGCAAACCACTGCTGATGTCACCGTGCAGATGATACAGTGCAGCTCCTTGGTCAGCAGGAATGGTTCAGAAAACATTGCAGAATAAGCATTTAATCCCTTTTTTGTCTGCCCCTTCCCCCAAAATACAGAATCAAGGCATCTTTCTGTTGCTTTACAAAGTTAGAGCAGATCTCAAAGACTCAACTGGCAGCATTCTGTATTATTTAAGAACAATACTGAGCTACCTGTAATTAATGTCACGTCTTAGCTTCACTCTGCGGACAGGACAGGCTTTCTCTTCCCCTCTTTTCAATCGTGTCACAGATGCCATATAAGGACAGAGTAGAAGTAAGTTAAAGGCAAAATGGAGAAGAAAAATGCACATCTTTGGCACATCTCTACAAAGGGTAACCAACTTTTCCCTCTTTTGCACATCACTGACTAATCTATCCCTTTCCAGCTACCTTTATGTTCAGTATCCCAACTCATGTGTCTCTAACAAACTTCATAAGTGATTTCTGGAGTCGGGACAGGGTCTCTGTATTTCATAGCCCTAATAGAACTATTTTCCATTAATTCATCTTGGATAATCTGCTGTCAAAGAGGCAGAGTCCCCAGAAGTTCAATCATTTGCCTTTGCAAATCAGCTCCATCGGGACCTGATAATGCCCAGGGTGACAAGGGAAGAAACCCTGAAAGTGCTTATGCCCAGAACCAAAGTCCCTCATATTACTGGCAAAGCACCCACTGGATTTATTGGCTTTGGATTAAGCTGATTAAAGAAACAGCTGGAAAGGTGACTGTCTTTAATTAAATGGACGATAATTTATGGATTACTTTGGATGCCTCACAGTAAAAAATAAACTGTTTATTAATAATGGTTTTAGGGCTCAGTTCCTGTTTTAAGGAAAATAAATTTAAGTAAACAGTCCCAGCTGAGCTTCTGCTGGGAGGGAGTTTACTGGAAAAATTTAACAAGTTAAAGACCAAAAAACCTACTCAGAATATACCAGTGTTCATTAACCATCTTTAAGTTTAGGAGGAACATAGTGAAACCTAGCACTTGAACTTCAATTGCTTTCATGAGCCACTAGCAACAGACATAAATTACCTCTGGAGAAGAATTGAGAGCCTCAGGAATTGTAATTTCTTATTTTCTTGATACTGTGAATGTGTTTTGCATACACACAAAGGCATATGCACACAGTGTACATATATTTTATTTATATGTATTTATATACACACACACAGTTATATATATATAGATACACTTATTCCTGATGTGAGGCAGCTTGGGAGTTGCCTTCAATGAAAGATCTGGCAGCTGAAACGTGCTCAGTTGGAGCTGGCAAACCACAGAAAACACCACACGAGATGGAAAGGGCAGCAATTAAACACCACTCTTGCTGCTGAGGAAGGAACAGTTGCTCGTGATACTTCAAATTCCTTCTGTAACTATGGGTAGATGATTTGGTGTCAGACATTCAGAGGGATTGAGGTTTGAAAAGATGCAGACAGAAAACTTAGAGGAATTTACTTAATGCTTGGTGTCAAGGGGAGCTGGACATCTGGGGAGAATTTTGAGAACTGCTCTCTGTGCCTCCTTCTCTCCTAATTGGCTTCAACAGAAGTAGTTTTCCCTGCCCCAGCTCTTCTGATTTAGAAAATGGCAAAATCATTCCTTTCCTCCCTCATCGGGAAGGATCAGGACAGCAATGTGTCCAACAAACAAGTCAGCTGAAAAACAGAGAGAAGAAGGAACACAAAAAGTCCTTAACCATGGGGGTGGTGAGACACTGGCACAGGTTGCCCAAGTCAGCTGGGGATGTCCCATCCCTGGAGGTGGATTCAAAGACAGTTTGGATAACTTGGAGCAACCTGGTCTAGTGGGAGGTGTCCCACCCGTGGCAGGGGAGGCTGGAACTAGACCATCTTTAAGGTTCCTTCCAACCCAAACCATTCAATGTATTGCTTCCCATCCTTGCCAGACATGACCAGCCTATGGAACATCTGCCATCAGAACCTTTGTCCTCATGTTAGGCAATGCTACCTAGAGCCTGTGTAATTCTTCCTTCCTATGCATTAGTAAAGAAAATACTGGAATTGTACCTCCAAGGACAGTTGCACAATATTTAAATGGGAAAACCATCTTTGTATATTGAAAACAAAACCAAAAGCTGACACTCATCTCTGACAGTGAAGTTAGGAAACTGTTTAACAAGAAGCCAATCTGTAAGCAACAGAAGCTGCAGAGCTTTGTTTCCTTTGGCTCCTTGGCTCAGGGTTGGGCCAGTCTCTGGGTAGCAATACACCAAATCAAATCAGAACATCTATAGCAGGAATACTTTTCTTATGAGTACTTTGTGGGGTCTGGAAATTTACTTGAGATTACAGGGCAAGCTCTTGTCCCGACTGGGGGTGTGAGTTTAATCCCTCTTTTCCTCAGTTGCTTATCTTGGTATTGCTGACACATCTATCTGTCTGTCAGAGTTGGATGAAACTTAGCAATGTATTCATTTGTAGAGTCTGACTTAGAGTGTGATGGTGGAAATCTCTTTAGGAAACCAGGCTTAAAAAAACCCCAACAAAACGACATAATTGTAGCTTGCCTTGTCTGCTTCAGCTGTGTCAACTCAACTGATGACTCATGGGAAGTTACTGAAACAAGTTCACAAACCATCACTGATGCACAGCACGGGAACCCCACTGATTGTAATTACTAGGAGGATTGGTTGGAGCATTAAATGGCAGCCATTTATTAGACTAATAAACCCACAGCTTAGCATTCCTGTAGGAAACACCAGCAAATGTGATGCAAGACAAGCAACCATGGAAGATCTTTCCTTGTGGATGTTTTACATGCAAAGAAGCAGCTGTATTTGTTGCCTCAGAATCCCAACACCTTTCTGAGTAACATCTCCAAGTGAAGGACCACCAAGAAATCCAGACACAGTCCTTTTTCTCCCCAGGAGACATCCTGCTGGGTTCTCTTACATAAGAGTAAGAGATCCATAAGACAACGAGCAAAGCCAGAGAAATACAGTCTAGTGAAAACTGACGTAAGTACAGGATGCATTGGTTTGCTACTTAAATAAATGTTTAAATATTTAAACAAAAATTTTGGTTTAGAAGGAAAAGATCCATGCGAGGGAGAGGCACTTTTTATCTGGTAAAAGCTGACATTTCTAGACTGACAAAAGATATAACTGATGATCAAAAAAACCCTTGAATATAGAAAGTTCTGCCAGCTTCTGTTTGGATGGATAATAAGTGGTTGGAGTAGTTAAGTGAAAAGAGATGTTACACAATGCTGATATGTAAAGCTCCAAAGGGATGTAATGGGACTGCTTTGATCAATAGAAGAAAGAAGAAATTCCCACCTTGGCTCTCCCCAGCAAGAGACAGTTGTCTTGGTAAAGCTGAGGAGATGAAATAGATGGGCTTGATCTGACTTCATGTCAGCAATCTCCATCTGACCTTGCTGTACAGGAAAGCCCTGAGACAGAGGAGAGCAGTAGCTTGAGTAGGAGTCATTTGGTGAAGCCGTGCAGTTATTCCCCTCCATCCCTGGGGACCAGTTGCATTGGTTTCCTTGGCAATGGCAAGGGGAGCCCCTACTCACCATGCACACTGGGGAGTCTTTGTCCAATGAACAACCCGAAGGCAAGTGACAAACAGAACCATTTGGCTTTCTATATTTCAGTAAGCAAGCTTCATCTGCTAGCAAAAAAAACCCCTAAAACTGGGATATATTTCTGCTCTGAATGTTAGAAACCAAATGACTAAAGTATACACTATTTCACAATCCTCTCAGAGGGAGGGTGATGCTGGGAGCTCATGGAATTCAGGATCCTTCCTTCCTTCCAAAACTCACCAGAACATCTCACCTACCTCAGCTTTGTGTTTTTACCTCCCACATCCCTTTGAACTCCAGCTCTTTACTGAACTCCAGCCACTTTATTAGGCAGAGCCAGAATAATACATGACTATGAGAATATCTTGAGGGAGTGTAATCAGTGACTGCAAATACCTAATAGAAGTTATTCAGCTATTGTTCATTCAGCACCATGCCCAAGAGAAAATGAAGTTCTGACCTTTGTTTATTTTATGACCAAAAAACTACTGCTAATATTAAGGCAGACATCTTTTAGCATACTTGAGGGAGACATCTGCTGAAGTCAAAGGAAGGATTCCCACTACGTTAGAGTCTATGACTTCAGAGTAACCAAAGTTTTCAGAATGCTGTGCAGGTGTCCAGCCCATCACCAGTAAAAGTGCATTTTCATTTCACTGAGTGTTTTCCAAAAAGCAGACATATTTTGCTTAAGCAGAAAGTATGTGTGCTCAGTGAATCAGGCCAGAGGGGGCTCAGGCACAATGTGCTATGAGCTTTTCCCTGTCTTTGGAGAGGTCTGGATGTACATGTTCTCTTTATGCTATGGATTCAGCACCGTTCCCAGCAGGAGCCCTGCCCCATATCCCCAGCTTCAAGTTCAACAACTCAAGACCTGACCACAGACCTGAGTTTGCAGAGTATTTGTAGCTATATCCTGTTTTCATAAATCCAAACATCAAAATCTTCAGATTCATAGGGCATCTTTGAACTGAGCAGACTTTATAGTCCACAGTTTCAGAACCTCTCAGTGCTGGCACATCCAGAGATTAGGTTGGGATATTAACTCGATAACTGTACTACCCAGATTCTGAAGGCTGCTTAAACACAGCTGTCTCCTAAATCCAAGTCTTTCTCAGAAGGTCCTTGTTCCTTTACAACATTATGTGCTTCCTTATGTAGCACAGTGTTCAAAATTCCAGTACACTTTCAAATTACACAAAAAGTTTCACATGTCAAATTAGAGGTTACACAGAAAACCTTGTATGGACCATCTGTGTTTGACCACTCAGTTAATTTTCATTTCTGGAGTTCTGGGTCACAAAATGGTATTAATTTCAAAAGCTGGCTAAAAGATCACTTGGATTTTATCCTGTTGGCTTGGACCTTGTGTATCTTGTACAACTTCCTGGCTGCCTAGATGACATGTTGCAGCAGTAAGTGCAGAACACTTAGAGGAATAAAACTGAGCAGTCTTTGGACACTGGGATAGTTTTCAAAGGCCATTGCAAAGACACTCAATCCATCATTTGTTTTGCATTACCCCAAACCACGTATATTCTTTAGGAAATAAAAGCAAATTTTGGTGGGGGAAGGGAATGAAAAGGGGCAAGGTGGGGAAAGGAAACAAATACAAGTACTGGAAGTGGAAATTAATATTAAAGAAATAGTGATATGGGCAAAACAACTATTCCCAAGCTGAATATTAAACATTTTGTATTTAAATATAAACTAAACTGTGTAACATAAGCATATTATTTCCAGTAAATATATATTTTTTCAATTAAAATAATCACTCAGGCTAGTGAAATACCTCAACCAATTTTAGAAGGATTTAATCAAAGCTATGCATGA
Organism: Calypte anna; assembly: GCF_003957555.1. NCBI lineage: Eukaryota > Metazoa > Chordata > Aves > Apodiformes > Trochilidae > Calypte > Calypte anna. The sequence goes on from NC_044258.1 coordinate 14,835,599, forward strand.
CTGCTGGGATTTTGCACAGAAACCAAACCCTTGGTACACATTGGAGCATCAGAGGATAGAGACTGTCCTCATGCCAAAGACTGCTCCTAGAAACTTTCTTGAGCCACTTTCTGAAGTCCTGCATACACTTTCTCCTCCAGCATCTCCTTCTTGCAGAACAGAGACAAAAATAAGGAACAGCTTTGCTGACTGTAGCCTGTCCTCATGCTGTGAGCTGCATCACATACTGCCTGGGACTCCTTGTACAGCATCAGTGGGATAGAAACAGGAGCACCCAGTTCATCTCTCTGTCCCTCTCTTGGCCTGGTAGATCTCCCCACATCCTTTTCTCTTCCTGTTCCCCAAACCACATAGAAATGTACACAAAATTCAGTTTATTTTGTATAACTGTCTCCTTCCTTTAGTCCTTTCCCTACTGGAAAGCTGTTAAGGTTTTGTCTGGCCCTAAGTTAAAATTTAGTAGAAAAGGGTAGGCTCTACCCAGCTTTGGGAAAGAACTCAGACAAGAGGACAAGGACGGTTGTTGGTCCTGTTGACCTCCCCATTTCTTGAAACCTCAGTCCTGAGGCTGTGCCTGAGCCACCATACAAAAGCCACTCATGGGGTTGTGTAGTTCCTTTTGATCCCATTCATGCTTTGGCTTCCTCAGCTTCCAGCAGCAAGGAACTCCACGACCAATTTGTGCTTTTTCTGGACAACAGCACAATAAACCAAACAATGCCAGAGACAGATGGGATTTTGGCTTTCCTCCCTTTTCCCTCAGTCCTCCCACAGCTGCAGCCACAAGTCTGACCTGTGCAAGCACTGATACCCTGAGCACAGCATGTGCCCAGGGGAAACATCATGATGCTGATCTAATCAGTTCCTTTATGTTAGTTGTGTTCATGGTTCCCCCCTCTTTGATTGTGAATCTCAGAGAATCAAGCTGGAAGGTCAGCCAGTTCATGCCTTTGCTCTGCAGCAGGACAAGTTACCACCAAGACCTTCCCAGCAAATGTTTTACCTGCTCTCAGACACTGCCAGGGATGGAGGCTCATCCTCCCCAAAGGCAAACTTTATATTCTCAAACAACACTGAAGTTACAAAGCCAGCTCAGGAGTCTCCCTCACTACACATTGAGCTCAGCCCTTCTTGTAGTGTTTCCTGGAATAATTTCTGGGTCCCTGCCCTGCTTCTGGAACAGAAGAGGGTAAATGGAGAACATGTATCTTGCAAGATGCTTGGGCAGGGGAGATATTTTCCCTGATGGGCTTTCAGAGCAGCCTGGTTGTCTTTTGAAACATGCTTGTGTTCAAGTCTCACTGTGTCTCTCCATACCCATATATTCCTCACATCTCTGTTAGTCCTTCAAAGTAGCAGCAATGAGCTCACTCAGCTCCTTTGAGGTGGTATTCAGGAGCAGAAGCATATTTACTAAAGTTATTTCCAGCAGAAGCCCCAGGTTTCACAATCCTTTGTCCCTCCCTAACACATAACACACATTCAGCTCACTGGTACTGCATCAAATCTTTGCAAGACAAACCAGCTCCAGAGGATGCAAATCAAGTGCTAGCAAGAAAAGCCTCCCTAGAACAAAATAATTTCCAGACTGGAGAGCTCAGGGAACGTTATCTTCAGAGAAGTGGGTTTCTGAGTTACTTTGATCACTTGAGTTTCAAAGGTAATTACAGCTCCATAAGTGTTTCTCTAAGCAGTATCCTGTGGGATGGGGAAGGCCAGAATTCAGGCAGAAGGTTCCTCCTGCACAAAAGCTTTGCCACTGACATTGTCAAGGGATCTATTGCACTCCATTGTGTCCATAATCTTCAAATTAAAGCTCCCTAAATCCACAATAGTCTAATAAACCACAAGCCTGTAACAGCCCCTTCAATTTTCCACGTTAATAATCCATGGATTAAGAGTCCCTCTGCTGCTACAATAGACAGAACTGATCTTCTCTACTGTGTCAATGACCCATGAATTATAGGGCTGTGTCTCAGATGGTTAGATAATACTTCACTCAAGTCCCCGCAAGAGATTTTTCTAACAGGGCAAGTTCAGAGCTCAGATTTGGAGTAAAAGCATGTTGTGGCATTCTCATTTTTAGGACTGCTCTTGCTACTCCTCACATCAGCATGGCCACACCAAAGCACAACTCCCTTTTTATCCTTTTGTTTTGCAATAAATGGCCTCGTCACCTTTCATTTACAACTGTACATTTCATCCATCGTATAGAGGCACAGTTTCATAACTGGTTAATCAACTAATGAAAAATCCTTCAATTTCCTTGTAATAGGGGCCTCCTAATAACCTGGAATGTTTTATACGGACTGGTGGATAGCACTTCTTAACACACTGGTATCACTTAATAACCCTTTATTATATCATTTACTACGAGGTACATATGGCATCCACCACAGTCAGATCAGAGGGCAAAAGGAAGCCAAAAGAAGTCACTTCAGAAGAAGTGCCCAAACCTGTCATCCATAAAATGCTCATCGACTTCTCTAATCGGGAGCAAGCAAGCTTCTGGAACAGCTGTGTGGTTTCACCTTTGCAAATACCACCTCAGTCACCAGCCTGGATTTTTGCATACGGATGGAAGCGCCCTGCCAGCCACTGGCATGGAAAGAAATGTGATGGGTAGGAGCAGACAGGTTGTCTCTGTGGCATTTTCACTGTCAAGCAGGGTCCCTATGGCACGTTGTCTGCTGGAACAGAGTGCCACTGCAATGTGTTTCCTTTACTTTGTAGAGTAGAAACCTTCATATTGAGCTCAAAGCCACGCAAATCATTGCACACTGCAGCGGGGTTGTTAAAGGCAAGGAATGCCTGTTAGGTTACTCAGCCATGTCTCCATCAAAGCCTAGCTGTTCCATACCATATCTTTTACAGCATTTGGTCCAGACTACTATTACTTGGGACATTTAAAACTGCACTGTCAGCTCGGATAGACATGGGAAGAGGCTCTGCACTTCAAGTAATTGGCTGCTTCCATCGCTGCTGCTGCATCTTAAGTGTGTCGTTCAAAAAGTTTGGTTTTGTTTTACCCTTCACAGGGCAATAAATCATCTGGCTATAAGTTAGATCAGAGATTCTCTGGGGCAGGTAAAGCCTTGGCCATATCTCAGAGGTCAGGATGATTCCCAATAAGGAAGGATTCTTTACTTTCTGAAGAAATGTATTTGCTGATTTTCTGGTTTTCCAGACAGAAAACGAAGGTCAGTTTCATAAATCTCCCCTAGTGGATATGAGAGTCTATTAAATAAAATAGTTCAAAATAAAGAGGCGTTAGCATTGATTCTGGAACTTAACTCCAGTGTTAAATCCTTCAGTGTCAGATAGATCAGTGCAGCATCTACAGGCAATTAAAATTATAGGCAAAGTAATAGTGGCAGCAACCACCATGGTGGCTGATGGAGGGTGAAGATAAATCTCTTCTGATACAATGAAAAGAAGGTGATAGAAGGGTGGAACAGTAATAAATGATGTGTTTTTATTGTTTGTATAGAAACTGTGAAAGCAAATCCTCAGCCAAAGTGAGTTTTGTGCTGTTGGCTACAGTGTGCGATGTGTTCCTGCAGCAAAACCCTGCACTGCCAGAAATACTTGGATTCACCTTAGCTGGCTGCCTGGCTTCCAGCTATCAGAATCTCACCTCTTATTTCACACTGGTGGAGATTTTAATGACTGACTTTATTGTCCTTTAGAAGATAAAACAAAAGTCTGAAATGCCCATACATGTATTGGGCTGCAGCTCAGATTTGAGAGAGCAGATGTACTGCTCTAAATGAAAAAAAAACCCAAACAACAAACCAACAAAAAACCAAAGAAATAAAAAAAGGAAACCTGACCCATTTGCCTTACAGAGAGGCACTAAAATTCAGTCATCAGTTCATTTCCTTTTGCAAACAGGTGTAAGAACAATAGCTGCATTGTCATTAGCCAGCATATAGAATAAATAAAAGGCACAAGCTCATGCTAGCTGACCCATGGGTGATAGAAAGTGCTGCTTTATCTTGCTGTGACTGCTGGGACCTGTGTGCTAGGTCTCCCCTGATTTTGACACAAAGTTAGCATTGTCTTCTGAACCCACCTCAGTCTTTTAGTTGACCTTGCAGTATTTTTCTTGGTTGTCATGCTGAGTGCCATGTTTATCTTGTTACACTATTTACACAGAGCAGACTAGTCTTCCATAAGGGAAATATCAGGTGTCAAGCATCTGAAAGTCCAGAGGACCAGGACTTGGGGGCATGGTCCCTGCACCAGAGATGGGGCTAACCCTGCTAAAGCCCAGTGGCAGCACCATGGTCCTCAGACCTTCCAATGACAAAAACATCAGTGGCTCCAAGGCATTCAACTCACATCAGAAGAGTAATTGCTACTGAGAGACCTACAGCACCTTTTTCAGGTAGGTTAATGCTGAAATTCCCATTTAACAATAAAACACCAAGCCTAGAGAACTGACACTGCGACACATGGAATTGCCACACAATAATCATCATCCCTTTCATCTGGAAGGAGTCCAGTTCCCAGGGTGGAGGGTCCAGAAGAAGCCCCACCAAGGTGTTCCCCATTGGAAATGAGGGCCGCAGGGACACCTAAAGGACACCTCAGGATGATCCTAAGCCCACTGCACTGAAAGTCACTGCACACACTTTAGGTTACAAGAGCTTGCACACCCCTCTGTCCGTCCCCCCTCCAGCATATTCCTACCTGCTCTCAATATACACACAGCTTGTTAGCAGCTCCACGGGGTTCCCAGGAGCAGTGAATGAACAGAAGCCAGGATTGTATGATCCTAACAACCAGCTCAATTTCTTCTGTCTCCTAAGCTCCCTCCCTGATCACAGGAGGAGTGGCTCCAGAGGAACAGCCATGAATTTTTTATTTCCCTGACCAGAGGGTGATTTTACCCCATCAAAGCTATATAGATATTGTTCATCGTTACTAAGGCAACGGGGCTCTTAGAAATGCTGATACTACATAAACTAACAGAACTCTGCAGTTTGCCCTTTCTTTCCAGTGCAGCCTAATAACCCCATGGATGCTGCTGGCAGCCCCTCTCCTGCTGGGATAAATGAGCACTTCAGGAAGTATTATCTCCCTTCCAGCATGGACTCTGTGGTGCCAGCACAAAGACGAGGCACTGAACTGGGGAGCTGGGCCACTATCAAAAGGCAGAGGGGTTTCAGAAAGCTCCAGGGAGGAATGGGAATACCACACAACTCTGCTGCCTTCCTAAAAGCAGCAAAGGATCCTTATAATGCTCCTCATCCCGAGGGAACACTTCTCTTTTACAGTCCCCTTAAGGAAAACCTGGAACACAAACTCTTTAGTTTCTGGTTGTTCCCATCTCATCAGCATCAAGAGCTAACTGGATTAAGGGCTGTTTGTTAATTCCACCTCCCTCCCTCTCTCATGTCCCAGCCCCTTTGATGCACATGCTTGGTTATTAAGTGAACACACCAGGTCCTCACTGGCCTTATGGGGAGGGCAGGGTTAAAATGCTTCATTGCTCTCCTTAATCCCTCTCACATGATTTAGTCAACACCAGTGGGGGAGGAAGGACCCGCAGGCTTTGCCTCCATGGCTCCCCCTTTCTTCAGAAGTCAGAGAGAGGAGATGAATTAATCTGTTGGGAAGTCACAGAAACCAGGAGCACGAAATGCACCCAACATACTGGGGGATGCACCTGCAAAGCTCATGGACTTCAGAGCTGCTCCTGCTCCAGCTTTGAAGCTTGCTATTTCTCACTACTCAGCACCATTTTAATCTTGAAATAGAAAAAAACCACCAGTAATAGTTAAAATACAGATTTTTGTTCCTTTCCCAAGATGCTGTAGCACAAGTTCAGTGATGGGGAGATGATTGCTGTGCAGCTACAGAAGGAAAAGCCAGCAAGAAAGAAGCAGTTGGGGACAACTGTTCTGGGTGCTCTTCTCCTCAGCAGATCTGATTTACCAGGGATCTCCAGAATTAAATTTTCCACTGTTCTGTTAGAGGAACCAAATAAGTGGTCCTTTTTCTGGGAACCAAAGATAGCTTGAAAGGCAAAAGGCTAACAGAAGGTCAGAAGAATAAAACAACCCAGAAACCAAAGCAGCCCAAAAAGCTAATGACCAATGTTCACTCTTTTTTTTTTTTTCTTTTCCTGTTTTGGGGAATTTGTTGTTGGTTGTTTCACTTTTTTTTTTTTTAAAAAAAAAGAATCATAGGGGCGTATATTTCAACTATTTTATGCTTGCTACCAGTCAGCCCCTTTGTCCCAATAATCTAACAATAACACAAATAACTTAAATAATGTATGTTGAACTTCCTTCCCAAAGCAAAACACAGGATGGGCAGCTCACTCTCTCTCAAAGAGCTTTACAAGCACAAAACAAGGAGAGTTTTACAGACCCCCATTCTTCTGCTGGATGACTTGCTGCTGCTGCCACAAGACAAGGGTCTTTTATTGAAACCTCAGCAGAAAAGTAAACATTTGAAATAAAGCTAAACAAGAGTTTAGTTGTTGAGGAAAGGACAGTCATCTGTTGGGATCTGGCAAACAAACTCTTCTGAAGAGCGACCTTCTGCAGAGCTCAGCTGGGATCCCAGCACTTGGATTTAATCCCTGGAGTCTCAATTCCTTCTATCTACCATGAGGGCTTCTTGCTGCAGCAAATTTGAGGCACTGTTGGCTACTGGAAGTGTTATTCATTTGACAAACAGATCTTAAGAAAACAAGCTTGGGTTCCAAGTGCCAGGGAATCTAAAATACGCTACTGGAGGAGATTTCCCCAAGAGGAAACACTGCGAGCCCACCACTTCCTGTTGAAAGCCATTGGGAAATGGTGCCCATCCCCTGGATGTAAATTCACTGCCCATTTTGTCTCTGCAGACCTTGCCTGAACTATCCTCTAACCCAAGTCAACCTTTCAGGGACATATGGAGATGTGTGGGATGGACAGATGGGCTGCATGTTCAGCTGGTGTCTGATCAGCTGTGGAGCTCCTCACAGTTTGATACTGGGGCTCCCTGGGTTTAGCCCCATTAACCTGGCCAACAGGATGGAATGCACCTTCAGCATGTTCACATCAGAGACTAAACAGGTGGGAATAGCAGGGCTCTGTTCAGCTACATTCTGACAGGTAAAAACTGACAGAAATCACATGAAATTCCACAAAATCCAATGCAAGATCCTGCACCTGAAGCAATAATCCCCACGAATGCTGTGGGTTATCTAAATAGAAATCAGCTTTGCATAGGAGGTGCGGATTCAGATATTGAGTGTGAGCCAGCAGGACATCAAAGAAGGTCAAGCACCTACTGCATTGACTTTGTCAGCAGGTCAGGGGACAGAGTTGTCACCCTGTGTCCCCATAGGAAGGCTACATCTGAAGTTCTACAGTCAAGGAAGACATGAATATGCTGCTGCCAAGTCTGACAGTGGCTGGAGGACAGGGAAGAGTATATTGCATTTGTTCAGCCTAGAAAAGGAAGAGCTGAGAGCAGATGCATTCATCCTTTTCTCCAGCTACCCCATGGGTGGCTATGATGAAGCCAAGGGCAGATAGTCCTGTTTTGTGCAGGGACTGGTCTGGATGAATTGCAACTCCTATTTCCAGCCTTATTGTTCCATGATTCTATGAAACCATTTCACTGAGAATCATTGCAGAACATGACATTTAAAGTAATTGACTCCTGGACAATATGAAAAGCTTGGTTTCACCATAAACTCAAAGAAACAAGAAAAAAAAAATCATCACAATCTCACCTACCAAGTCCTTCCCTTGCCAACATGTGTTTCATATGAGTAAAATGCAACAAATAGCTGGCCCATATCTGTAATTAATCTTGAGGAAGTTTTGATTTTTTAGGGGATTAATGCACCCAGTGTCTTAAATGCAAAACAAAAAGCCAAAACAATCCAATCCTTCTGGAAATCAAGCAAAACCTAAAGCAGATGGGTACACAACAATTGCAAAACTAACAAATACTCCATGGTTCAGCTCAACTTCAAGTTAAGTTCAGCCCCAAAAGCCTGAGTAAGCAAAGATAGTTGTGATAATTGTGTTACCTTTGGCAATCTGCATGGCTTCAGCTTTGTAGTATCATTTCTGATCTATGCAGTCTGCTAATTAAAAGTGACTATTCAGATTCTAATCAAAATAAACCTCCAAATTACTGCAGATGTAAATGGTGGTTGAAACTGAAATGTCAAGCATTTGAAAATGTTTTTGTCTGTAGGCCCTGCTTCAGTCAACCTTGGGCCAACAAATGATGCTTCAGCCTTTGGTTACATGGAGCATGTGAAAACTAATAGGAAAGAAGTGGCCTTCTAGCTCCATTTCCCACTCTGCTTTATCAGAATGACACCATTTGACCCCAGCAAGATCAAGGAACAATTCAACACGCCCAGGAAAAAACAAGACTGGGACATTCTTATAATCAGCTTTTTTTCTTCATGAAACATTACTCATAAACAACAGAAAAGCCTGAAAGCAGCAGAAATTCACAATATTAAATACCTGACTGTCTCTGGGCATGAGCCTCCCTCCTCCTCAAGATACACTTTTAACTCACTTGATCTAAATTTCTGATTTTAGAAATTTATCAAGAAAAAATTCTTTTCTCCCTCTTCAGCTTTTCAGGTGTTACCCAGTTTCTCTGGCAGGAAAACAGGAAGGGGAATGGCAGCTTCCTTTATTAATAAGATAGAAATGCTCTGGCAAATCCATTGCTGGAATATATGGGAGAAGAGGGAATGTGGGGAGAGAAAGAGAGTAAGAGGACTTTATACCCTGGATGAGACCGGGATCATTGTACAGACCCTTTACACCACCACTGCTAAGAGTGTTGACAGGCAAAGATGATTTTCCCTGGAATGGAGGATGGGGGAGGGAAGGATTTAGTTACAGACCAGGTTGGTGCATCTGATCTGCCTCGGACTGAAAAACCTCTTCTGTGGTTGCTGTCAGGGTGGCTCCAGGGGAAATCCCTGTTGTCAGACATTCGATTTATCCTGGGTTTTTTCATGCTTTTCAATACCTACCAGCAACATCCCAGGTGTACAAGAAAGTAAGCTGCTCTTCACTGTGTTCCAGTTAACATGAGACCATCTACAGAGTTTCTCAAACATGTCTCTTGTTGCAATTGCTTGGGTTGTTTTTTTTATATATATATTTTTGTACCAGCCTCTGGCAGACACAGCTTAAATTTCAGCTTATTAATCAACCTCCTCCACACCCCATCAACACTGCTCTTGGCACACAGCTACTTTTGTCTAAGGGACTCCTTGAACTCTGTCCTGAGCCTACAAAAAATTCCCTTGTCCCCCAAACCTGGGGGAACAGCCAAGGTTCTGGTCCTGGTGAGGAATGTGAGAGCACATCCTCTGAGGAGGAATAGGACTGAGAGCCCTGCACTGGTACTAGAACTGCACTGAAAAGTACATTAGTACAAAGACAAAGCCTAACCCATGCAACATGCAAATTTAAGGATAAGAAACATCTTAAAAGAGTAAGATGTGGGTTTTTTTCCTGGTTTGCAGCCATGTCTGCAATGGAAAATGAGAAGCAGCAGGAGAAAGTACAGTTTTCCTTTCCTCTCCACAGAAGTCAGGCTGGCTTTCCACAACAAAATATTTCCAATGGTTTCACTATCCTTCCTAGATCTTTCCAGCTGACTGAAAATCCAGTTTGGAAAAGAAACTGGAGGCATGCTGGCCCCAGCAATGTGTATTATATTCCTGATGATGGGTGAGAGTGCCCAAGGTCAGAGAAAAGAGTGCTGAAGCCCCATCTGTCCATCCCAACCATCCCCCTTTGCTTCCCTGGCTGCATTTGCTGCTCCAAGACCCTGCCAGATCATTGCCTGTAACCCACATTGTACACATCCACGTGAGTAACAGCTCCTTTGATCTTCAAAAGAGTTTTACTTCTTTGATTATGAGTTTATCAGTGGTACCTAATCAGGCTGCAGACACACAGTGTTTAGGGTTAACCCATTCTGATTGCAGGTAAACAACCAGCAAGTGTCCTTTCTGTTCTATCCAAGTATTAATTGAGATAAACTGCCTCAGCTTTTCCAGGAGACAGTCTTTCTTGGCAGGGGTAACAGGGAGAGGTTCTCAAAATACAAACAGAACCACCACAGGTGATAAACTACCTCCACTGTCAACTTCCAAGATGAGTTTCCCAATACTCCACATCCCATGGTGATCCCAAGAGCAATGTGCAAATGTACAGCATCTTTACATGTGGCTTCACCCTCCTGGCCATATCTAAGCAAAGGTGCATTAGGAAAAAAAAAAACAAACAAAAATGAAACATCACAAGGCAATAGTGAAATATAAAATCATGGGTAGGAAAATGTTTCTTTTTTTCACTCGAACCAAGGTGAAAACAGAAAGGCAGAGGCACTAACCTGGAAACTTTACACCCCAGGCAGGTACAGCCCATAAATGAAAACAAATGTAATAAGTGCATAGAGAGTTGAGAGGTACAGCAGTAGTAATTAATTCATTTGCATCACTATTTGGGAGCTGATTGGTTTCTGACCCATGCCAAAGTGCTGGCAGGGCAGCCCAGAACACCTGCTGCCATCTAGGTGAAAAGCATCAAAACAAGGGCAAAAAAAAAAGAGGAGTTGGCTGTTTGTGTTTGCAAGCTAATGCTATGACACCTGTTTGATTTTAATAGCAATCTGCTCAGCAGCTCTTTCACTAAAAGAAGGTGAAATTGCATTTGAGGTGCATGTGATGAAGCTCCCCTGGCCATGCCCTACACTCTGCTCCCTTTCCTGCTCCCTCCATTTCATCTCTGTTTTCTCCAGCCTTGTGCTGCTAGTCCAGGCTCAGGAGCTTTTTGCATTTCTTTCCTGTGGGCAGCATCAAAACCATGCAAGGATCCTGTCAGCAAACAGACATTCCAAAAATATCCAGAAACAGGGAAAAAAAAAAGTAAAAATTCTTATTATTTTTTTTTTTTTTGTGAGAGTAAAAATCTCTTCCAGAGCAGCCAAAAGAGGAACAGAGTTTTCAGAAGAGTTCAACATGCTATTTAATGTACCCAAATGTCTCAAAAGAACCTGGCCTCCATTACAGCATTGAACACCTGGAACTGGCCACACTTGGCTTTGGATGTCTGCTCTTAAAAGCAACAAAAGCTTGTGCTGGTGTGGGCAATTCAGTTTTGGGAGCAGAAGCCTTGATTTATATGAACTTTATGCTAATGGAGAAACTTCCAGTTTGCTGCAGATTTCAGCACTGACACTGGGGAGGTTTTCTTGCCAAATTTGGGCCTAATGTGATTCCAGTCGAATGGGTTTTGAAGAGCTCCAGTCCTTTTTATAATGCTACAGCATGGCTTAAAAACCATTTTTTACATGTTTGGGGTTACCCAGCACTACAAATTGATGTTTTATCAGATGCAGCTGACTGAAAAATGAAAAAACACTCCCTCATTCCTCCCACTCTAAAAGCATTTAAAAAGCAGCATTTCCGGGAACCTGGCTGGGTGAAGGGAGCTGGCAGAGTGGTTTGTAATGTATAAAATACAGAGGGACAGATGTTCAACTGATGGCTTTAACAGATACAACAGTGACATGAGGATGACAGCTCTATTAGATTTCAGGAGGTGATGTGTCACTTGGGCAGTAGGCGATTCCACATCTTCATAAAACCCACTTTTTATGGGGTGAGACAAGGGAGATCCAGATAAAAGCAATGCAAGAATACTAGCCAGCCATAATCCTCAACTCAAGTGAAGTTTTGCTGGAAATCCCATTAAATGGGAGTTCAAATCTGCAGATGGACTCTGTGGCATTCCCACTTGGCAGCAGGGTCTTTCTCCTCACATCCTTTTGCTTGGTGCTTGCACCCAGATGTAGATGGTACTTTTTCTAGAGGTAGAGGACTTTCTATTACCCAGAGTGGATCTTTAGAAAAGACTCAGGTTTGAACTAATAATATCACAATTGCATGGTATTGGTAGTGACAAAATCCAGGCTGGAAACCCATCTGACCTGCAAGGCAGGAGAGCTTCATCTACAATGAGATCTGCTCCTCCATTCTATAAGTTTAGGCTGCCTCAGTCTTTTTCTTTGCCTGTGACCTTCCACTTCAGCTTGTATTTCCTCTTTAAATGTCTTTTTCAGCTCTTGAATCCCAGGTGTTTCTCTTTCTTCAGATGGCACTCATGCTGTGCATCAGGCAACCATCATGACTTGGCAAAAGTTTAATGGGTCAGTGGAGGAAGACCCCCGGATCCAGATTTTTGCTATTAGAGTTGTCAGTCATACAAGTCCTTAGAGATTGCAAGAGCATGAAAATTAAATCTACAGATTGAATTATCCTGTGCTGTTTTGTTTTTTTACCTCCCTTAAGTGCACACGTGGTCTTGTCATCTTGTCATTTTTATCATTGTTAGTGGCAGTCCTCAACAAAATAGTGGACAAACCCATTAACTTTCTTATTCTTGCCACAAGCTGACTACCAAATATGAACTTCCCAAATGGCAGTCACTTATTCTGCTCCATCTATCAAGTTGTGCAAAATGTTTATGTAGCATTTGCAATCAAAGAAGTTTTAGGCAAATATTTTTGTTTGGTTTTTTTTAGTATATAGAAGATAGGGTTCCCCCTGAGGAAAAACCAAGGGAGGTTATCCATTTACCTCTTTCAAACTCTAGTGATACTGAACTGAAAGATTCCTGAAAAATTAGACCACTGACTGGGAGCACATGAGAAGAATTATGCCACAGGACAAAGTGGTGTCCTGATATCAGCAAGTGGGGCTACCTGAAAACATCTACACCCTGCCCCATGCCTGGCAGTCAGTCAAGTTGGAGGAGAAGGTGAAACCTTTATAGTGATTCTGACTTGTAGATCTCAGTCCCTGGCCCACCACACTCAGTGACTGGAAACCAAGAGCCCCTGGAGATCCAGGGAAAGAGCATACAGTAGACAGCTGTGAAAAAGCAAAGCTGTTCTTTAAGGTAAAGTTAATTTTTTTTCAAGTTTGCAGTACGAAACACTTATCCAACTAAGATAAAACAATTTTACTTCACATTCATGAGTACTTTCCAGCAACCTCCTCTTTGCTAATATTAACATTGAATCCTACTAAAACAAACAGAGAAACTTGATCAATTTCTTCTTAGGAAAGAGAGAAAGCAGATAACAACCAGGTGAGAGCTGTAGAGACACGGGGCAGTTTGCAGACCCAGGCTGAAGGTGGCTACACAGGAGCACAGGCAGAATTTCAGCACCTCTACTGCATCCATGAACAGAAACAAGAAGATGGAGATACCTTAAAGGAATGATCAACAGCTCAGTTTCAGGTGGGATAAGTTTTTTGCATGATTTTTGGTCATCAGATTTAAGGTTTCTTACAAGACCTAAGCAGCTGGAGCCCTCCACCCTTGCTGGAAAGCCTGCTTCAAGCTGGGCAGTCTTAAATAGGCAGTCATAAAACTCACCAGCTCTCACTGAGAAAGAAGCTGGTGTGGTGCAAGGCCAAGTTTCCTGGGAAACTGTAAGGGCAAAGGACAGGATTTTGGAGGATGAAGTCAGAAAAATCAGTGGGCTGAGGACTGCTGTGCTCTTCCTGAAGAGGGTCTTCAAGACTCAGAGCAACAGGTTTGAGCACCCTACATATGGACATCACTGGCCAAGAAACACCTCATTAAAAATGGAACAGATTTCTTCTTCTTTTCTCTGCTGGCACTTTCACCGGTCTCAAGCAGGACAAACACCTCATGCTGATAAATCATTACAGCAAGTCAGATGCATCAGCAATTGCTGTTGTGTCTCTGGAGCTAAACAATCAATGCAGCATCCCGTGTCAGTACTAAGTGTTCATTAAAAACTGAAAAGGAAATATTTGAAGGAGCAGAGTCTGAGAGGCAAGGTAAGCAGCTCCACAAGACACTTGCTGTACAGCCTCCTCCAGTAGAAACCAAGTTCTCCAATACACACCAGACTTTAGGGATAATCTTTACACTGAAAACACCTCTGAACATGGATTTACCAAGGAAAATTATATATGTAACTCCCCAAGATGCATCCTCTAACCACCTGTGAATTCAACCAGTTCTCAGTCTCTCACACTCTTTCCAGTTTTTGCTGAACTCTGGTAATGAAAGATGCAAGCTTTCCATCAGGTAGAGCAGACCTAAGTGTGTCCCATCTATTCCCAAGAAATAATAACAATGACCCACAAGAGAATCTGGTGATAAATCCATTCTGGAATGTGTGAGACCTCCAGCCCTGCAGCTTGGTCACATCTACCAGGGCCTGGGGTAAGCAAGCAGCTGGTGGAGGTGTCTCACTTGAGTTTTCCCACTTTTGACTTTCTGTGAATAAAAATTTGTTTCCAGGTTTCTACAGCTCAGACCAACACTTGTTATTAACACTAGCAAAACAGTAGAGATTTCTGCATACCAGCCAGGTTGCTAACCAGTCTTCTGGCACATGTCCAACACATTAAAAAAAAAAATCATCACAATTTAAGCAAATAAATGTAAGAGAGGTACAACTGTAAAGTTGCAGTTTACTTGCAGTATTTTACCCTGTCCCACTGGTGCTGGTTTCCTGAGAAACCCAAGTGTCCAAGTATAGGAAACGTCGTGCAAAGTGTCAAGGTTGTTTTAGTGGTAAGTTTCTTTTCCAGTCTGGATTGCAGGAGAAAGGTAGTCCCACAGGGAAAAAAAATGAACATATGTACTCAGTAAATTCTTGATGCTTTGTGAAAAATCTTGGCCAGGTTACAGCTATGGCTAATAGCCCAGAGGAAAGCCAGTGGGAAAAAAATTCTCATACGCAAACTAAACAGTTTAAAAGTTGAACTTAAAGCCTTCTCCTGAATATATATCCAAACCACAATAATTATTTCATGCACCAAGTAGCTAGACAAAGAACTAAGAAGCAAAGTTAGGCTGAAAAAAATCCTGAAAAACCCAAACACCTCTGTATTAAAAAAATAACATTAGAAAGGCACCTCACCCCTCCTGCACTCTGATCCTCAGAGAATGAGGCATCAGCAGTGAAGTATGGAATGGGATGCATACCTACTCTGTTCTTTATGTTGCTGTTCCTGTAAAAAAAAATCCAAACCCTCCATTATCCAATAAATGATGCTGGAGAATCTCTGTGGAGATATTTTGGGAGATCATGGGAGTAGCCCCATATATAACCCCTCCCTCAAGGGTAAAATGATTTCTGAGCAAAACATCTTCCTGCAGACATTGACCAAAAGTACATCAAAGCTAGATTAAAAATAAAATATTTTCTTCCTAAAATAAACCTACAAAATTCAAACATCTGCAAAAACCTTCCAAAATCCAAATCTCTGTCATTTGAAACCATGCAGAGGAAAAGTTCACCTTCCCCCATGCCACTGATGTTGGTTCAGCCAGGGAGCCTGACCCCAGTGAAGGATCAGAACATGAAGCCCTCATACTCCCAACAAGCAGTGGCACCATTTTAAATACAAGTGTTTAGATTGCTAATGAAATATTACTGTGCCTATAGGAAACAGAAAGAAAGCCAAAAGAATAACTTTCACTAGGACAGTCTATTTCTTTTATTAAGTTTATTATTTAAATTAGACTTTTTACCAGCTAGGAGAGAATTTTGCTTCTGTCTCTATTGTACTTGTAGCTTGACTCTATTTCCACAAAGAAAAAAAAAAAGCCAAACCCACTAAACAAAAAACAAACAAACAAACAAAAAAACACACACAAAAAAAACCCCAAAAAACCCAAAAAACCCCCCCAAAAAAAACCATCCAAACTCTTCTTCTTTCAAGAAATATTTCTCTTGGCTCAATATCTCAAGTGAAATTTTTTCTTTAACAAAAGAAGGGAGAACATCCATACCCATATTAGAGCAACTGAGGTTTGGCCCTCAGATGTTCAGAAATCAGAACCACACAACAGATGCAATTTTGTCTCACAGCAGAAACAAATACTCAACTTTCTACAGGAATGTGCCAATGGACAATTTTTTTAGAAATAGATTTCTACCAGAATTCATTTAGTTTTCCAACAGATGCTTTGAATTTGAGTCTGCTTGCTCTCAAAAGCATGAGACAACAGCTGACCATAAGCCCTATCTCCCTATGGCCCTCAGTCATGTATCAATTTATAAACTGCTGAATGAAGTTAACAGAATTGATCTCATGCTTAGAATTTGCAATCCATTTGGAAGAATTCAGCCTGCCTTAATTTTGTTCTCCTCACTAAGACACATTCATTAACTACAGTTAAAGAATCCCTGAGCAGTTTCTAGGGATCCTAACACAGCCATTAAAAGCCTTTTGGATCCAAACAGTAGTTATTTGACACTGATCTGTCTTTCCAACTCTTGACAGGCACCACATGGGCAGACATCAAAAAGAGCCAAGTATTTGATGAAATTTTTACTAAACAACCCGAGTGTAGCAGAAAGGTTAAACACCTCCAGTGTTTGCTCAGGGTTTAGCTTGGGGGCCACAAGCTGGAGGTGCCTCTGATGTTCCATCATGAGATTAATGTTCTGGATCCTTCATTGGTCCCTACAGTATTTGAAATTTGAACAACTCTAAAGCCTCTCAAATAAACATGGCTTATAATCTTGGGCAGAAAGCAATGTGGGAGTTAATGTGCATGTAGAACACAGATTTTAAATTCCCTTCTTATTTTCCTGTTTCTTTGAAAGGGACCAAATGAGAGTAGCTGTTCTCTGCTCTTTGAGTTCTCTGTTACAGGAAAATGTTGCTGCAAATGCCACCAGATGTTTTATATCCTAATTAGGGGATTGCTTTGTCATTGGTACTTGAAGAAAAATATATTTTACTGATAACTACAGAGTAAATATTTATGCCTATTAGTTACAGCTAAAGTGAAATAGTTCAGAAACAGCTTCAATCAGTTGTGACTCTACCTGCTAACAGTGAAACTACTTGGAGGACCATGAATGTTAAATAGAAAATTATTGTTGAGAGCAAGGGAGAATACATATTCCCTCTCTCCCTAGAGCCAAGGGGAGACCCTGGCCTTGCCTTTGCCCTGCTCTGTATCTTTTTAATTACAAATGTGTTGAAATAAAAACATTGTCAGTGAAAATTGTATGGCTGCAGCCTATAGCACCTTGTGTGCATTTATTCTACTCCTCAAGTGGTTTTGGTTTAATTTTGCTCCTCTGTGACCATAATTCATTAGCAAATCTTTCTGGTAGGAGCAAACAACATGTTTTAAGCAAATATTGGAGCCCACTAATAAATAAGTTCTTTAAGCCCAAGTCCAGATGCCACAATCACTTATCCAAGATAACATTTTGAGCCCTAGAGATTTCAGACCTCAGGACTGCTGGAGCCCTTGAATAAAGTTACTCACATGACACCCATCAGAAAATAATAACAGCACGAACTTAGAGGGTTTTATATCTGAGGAAAACACTTGCACCCTTTGTTTAAGCACATATTTAGGCTTCTAGTAAACTGTGTTTAAATTCTTAACTGCACAGGGGTGAAATGTGTTTCAGAGACACCACAAGATAAGAAACCTAACAAGAAATGATTCACTCATAACTGGAAAGCTGTTTAAAACTAATGATACACAAAACCCCTGAGTAAAACCATGGCCTGTTGGTCCTATCCCATGTCTCATAAAAATAAAAAAGGCAAAATTCTACCAAAATCTAGTGACATCTATGGATTACTCAAAGAATGAGTGAAAAACATACAGTGAGGAGATTTCTAGAGTTGGATAGAAAGCAGAGACATTTTTAAAGTAACTCTGAAGATTTTCTGTAGTTATTTCCCTCTGCTCCACAGATATTCACGTGCTGAGGACAGGTTTGTCTCAGCCCTACAAGCTACACTTTTTGATTGACTAAAAACACAGAGAAATAAATAAAAATAATGGGAATGAGTTCTGTTTAAGGGTGATAACCTTTCCTCACTCTCTCCCAGCAGTCTCAGAACAGCTCTGCTTGATGATCCTGCACACCAAAATGGTTGCAGAAGACAACGAGCCTGAGCAACAATTCTTGAGCCAAATACTTATGGATTGTTCACTTCAGTACCTGTGCTCTGATGAAACCTTTGCAATAATGTTAATCAGTCTATAATGGCCCCCATCTATTCATGTTTAAGTACCCTAGAGTAGCAACACTGCTGGAAAACTTGTACTCCTCAGCCATGCATTTGTGAACACAAAAGCCATAAGGAGGAACCATCCTGTGCTGGAGGTGATGCTAATATGATGTGTTCAAAACCATCCCTTTGCCATCCCCAGTCACAGAGGCAGATTTACCCTTGATGCCAATGTTGGCAGGAGAAATCAGATTTTAGTAGGAAATGGCAAAATTAAGTAGGAAGCTGGTCTCAAAATTCCTATCCAGGAAAAGCCCCTTGGCAGCCCATTAACTTGCAATTGTACCACGTGCTTGAGCTAAGGGTAAATCTTGCAGACCTGCTCAGAGAGTTGCTCAGACAGGAGTAACTAATGAAAACAGATGTGCTGTGCACAGCTGTAATCACATGCCCATCCCATAGGCCTGATTCTGAGAACAAGACCTGCCTCAAAGCCCCACAACCTTCAAAAAAAAAAAATTAAATATTGTTAGCCAAAACAATCACATTATCATTGGGAGCTTCCTTGTGTGGAATCTGATGGTTGTGGTAACCCCAGCTGGGACAAGGCTTTACGGGAAAGCAGAGCTGCACTGCTGGAAAAACAGCTAAGCAGTCTGAAAGGGGAAAAATAAAAAAAGGGGGGGAAAAATACTTTTAGCCTCCTGACTGCTGCTGAACAATAATCACCACCCAAAGCTTTTTTCCAAGTATATTCCCATCCCCACGAGTCAAAGTCAGGACTTTCAAGTAACACCTAAGGGCAAGACTTTGTTTTTCTTGGAAGCTTTCACCCAGAAACCTAGACTAATAGATTTGGGCCATAAAACAGCCCAAGCCTTTGGATTCTAGGAGTAAAGGATTCCCAAACAGCTCTCAGTGAGCAGATACCTGCTATCTGTCATCACTATAACTGGACAGGACAGCTCCTTTTATTCTCCCAAAGAACCTGGTTGTGCCAGGTATCAGTAGATATCAGATAAGTTTGTGCCAAGTACCTCCAGCCCTTGCATGCACTCTCTTTTTATGCAGATAAGAATGCTCAGTGTGAGGTCATGGCATTGCATCCTTCCTCTGAGCTCCTCTCCATGTTCTCCTCTTCTCCTGCATTCCCTTCCCACCCCAGTGGCAATGCTGAACACCAACACTGATCCCAGCTGATGGCATCAACCAAAGTTTACTCATTGCCAAATTAATTTGATTCCATGGAGTTCTTGGGGGTGCTGAATGCAGTAAGCAGGGAGGGGTACATGGTTTCATAGCCTTTCTGTTCTGTCCTGTCAGACATCTTTCCTTCACAAGAAGAATTATTTATCTGTCTTGTGACCAGTATTTCCTATTCTAAATCAGTTTTCATTAAGCTCTTTCTTTATACCATCTGAAGCAATAAACTTTAAAGTGTGTTTTACAAAGAACATTTCACCTTCACTCATCAGAACAGACAACTGACTTCACTTATAAAAAAAAAATTAAATCAGACTATGATGCTACTAAAGAGTTTCATGTAATTGTAATTTAAAGTCATTTTCTAAATGGAACATGAAATCAGAACAATATCTCAAACAACTGTCTAAACAAGAAAAAATATTTTTTTCCTGTGTGTGATGCATACACAGGCAAGGATAACGATAGCAAGGAAATAATTTCTTTAATTACTGGGTGATAGAGGTTCTAATAGACTAAAATGGGTATTGTTGGCTGGGATTAAGATCAGATGGATGCCTCAGAAGGGAACCCCCGTGATGTGGTTGGACAAACAACAGGCACAAATATATGGAGAAATTCCACGAGCACTTTATTAGTGGGGCCATTCACTGAATGGCAGCTGATAAGGTTTTCAATAACATGGACACTGCTAGTTGTATAATGCTCTGTAATCTAAACATAATTAAAAGTGTTAACAATTTTGTAGCCTTTATCTGAACGCATTTTTCCCACATGCTTTAGGTGACCGGGTCATAATCCAAAGACAAGCAACTCTCTTGTTTTACACTATTAGTCTAGAGAGTGGCAATTTTTTTCCTGTGCACAGAGGTCATTGTACCCCAGGCAACCTCTCTTGTCGGGATCTTCCAGAAATCCAGGATGCACCAAAACAAACACAGATGGATTACATGTTGTCTATTAACTCAGCATTTCTCTTCCTTTCCTTGGATGCCAAAAAATAATTAAAGAGCATTTGTGTGTGTGTGAGTGGTGGTACTGCATTCATATAATTTGGCAATTATCTTGTCAGCTACTTTTATTAGATTCTCAAATTACTTTCAAGTATGTGCTATATGGCTCTGCAATGCTCACCACATCACCTTCTGCAATTGCAAGACCAGAGAGAAGTTTTACTGGTAAATAAGTTTTGGAAAAATTCAGAATTTATATAAATAGAAAAAAAATAAAAAGTTTAAAAGTCAAGAAGCTAAATATTTCCTAGGAGTTTGAGTGGGATTTTTTTTTTTGCTTTGCTTTTTCAAGAGGAACCTTTCTAGATATACATGCAAATAAACCAATTTTGAATGATGCACAGCACCCTGAAAGCTTCAGGCATCAGCAGGCACACCAGAATTTTTCAGTGGGTTTTCAAATCTAGCCAAAAGCAAATCACCCCAAAGTAGAGGAGCAGGAAAGGGGATGTAGGAAACACAACTTAAAACAGAAGTCTTTACCCCAAACCACAAGGCAGTGGTAGAAGACCTGGGCCCATCCCCACCTTGGTGAAGCACTAACACTGGACACATACTGGAGCAGAAAAGTGAGATTTTTTTTTTTTTAATGAAGAGCAGCATCACTTAATACATCAGAACTAACTGGTGGACTACAATGCAATCAGGATCTTAATGTACCCTGAAGACCTTCCCACCCAGCCCCAGCCTGGTGAATATGAAAAATTAAGAATACCAGTTTACAAAGTACTTTGCTGGCTCTGTTTCTCTCATGTTACCTACATATTTTAAGCAAAGATTTATCTGTCTCTTGCTTCAAACACACTGAGATAGACAATACCAGCAGCAAAGCCAGACTCCAGCTGTCATGCTGGGCTGCAGACAGTGCAGAGGAGCCATTAAAACCTACACTTCAGTGCTACTTGGAGCACTGATGGTTACTTGGAGGACAATTAAGGCTCACTTAAATTTGCAAAAATTTCTCTGGAGCTGGGATAATTGAATGCACAATAAAGCAACCCGAATTGTTTGAACATTATATTCACACTGTAATGTGCACCCAACAAATGCAGGCTCTGCTTTAGGGTGCACAACCCCCATCCTCTTCTCAGCATCTAGAAACATGCAACCTTTTTCTGCTCTGGAGCATTTCTTAATTTTTCTTTTTAATTATAGGACACACTGATCATATTATCTTTCCCCGTGGATATGCTTACTGCCTGGATTTCCACAGAACCCCAGAGAAGAAAAATACAGATGTGTGAAGGGTAGGAAAGGACTTCTGGAAACTGCCCACGGAACCAGGCAATTTCAAACATATTGGTGGGTGCCTTTTCCATCACAACACAAAGCACAACTCCGGGCACATTGTGCTCGATTTCACAATGAGGCACAATTAGAGTACTCTGTTTGCAAGACCTGATTTCACAATCCTGGCACCACCAAAGGCTGCCACCCTCCTCACTCAGCCATGTCTCCTTGCACTGAGAATGATGCTCCTGAGGTCTCCAGCATCCCCCATGCTGGGATGGGTGCTTGGGTACCCAGCATCAGGCAGGGACAATGGGGTCACCAGCTTGGAGGAGGCACACAGGCAATGCACAGGGTCACCAAGCATGTGGGAAAGTGTTTGCCAATCCAGTGAAAAATTGTAAAAATTGCAAGAATTACAGTTATGGTCACCAGTGGAATGGGAAGCTACAGCTGGAAGTCCCTGAAGTTGGGTATATCACATCAGGTCTCCTTTAGAACAGACCAGCTATCAGATCTCTTCAAAATTAATCATGTAAATACAGCATCTTCTCAAAACATAATGCCCATCAGAGAAAGCTAAGCCATGAAAGTTCATAGCAGAAAGACACTGAAATTGCATAAAGGCAAATTATTTTCAAAGTTCACAGCTAACTAAAATTCAAAACAGAGCTAACAAGACTTCATTTCAAATATGAAGAAACAGCATTGTTTGGATTTTTAATTAATAGTCATGGAAATTTTGTAACAATACCAGAAAGTTTCTCAGTTTACAAATGATGTGATAAAACATCTTTCAGTATGGGCTAAATTACTATTTTTATGTGAATTTTACTAATGACTCCTATGGATTGTCTGTATCTAGAATATTTAAATGGGAAAAAAACCAAACAAGAAAAATAACTCTTACCAAATTAGACACAGGGTTTCATTTCTTGCCCCTTCCCCTTGTCAAATGTTTTTGTCTTTCCCTTTCTCCATTGGGCATGAAAAACATCTCTGCAGAGATAAGTCTCCCAGTTAGAATATTCACCCTAAATTTAGAAACTTTCTTTTGAGTTCCTGCCCTGTTCCAGGATGAGTGACATTCAAGTGACTTACAAGGGTGCAAGGTGCCCAGCAGTCTGAAGTCTGCTTTCATAGATGGCTTAAGAAGACAAACTACAAAAACTTGCCCAATGTACACCTGGTGTTCCTGGCATCCTCAATACTTCAGAAAAAACTCATTAGGACCATACCAAAGTTAGATAAATATCTAAGCTAACTACCAGAGTAGTCACCAGCACAGCAGGATCTGACCCCCCCCAACCCAGGAATTTATTTTGTATTTAAATGATATCACATAACCAGTATCTCCACTTCCAGGTGAGTGCCCTAACCAGTACATTCCAGACTTAACTTCATTCCTTTTTGAGTTATTCAGTGACAAATCAGAGCAACTGGAGCCAAAGACACCTCTCCTCTGCACTTCAAAGCCAAATGGGTTGGGAACAAGTGGCAGGAATATGAGGCTGATGTGGGTAAAGGAGGGAACCTCACACCCACACCCCGAGTCCTGAAGCTGATGGGTTTAGTGGGACCCAGCTCAAGGTTGCCTTCTCTGCTATGCTGCACAAAAATCCACACAGAAATCAGATTATTTGACCAGCTAAAATATATGTATACATACAGTATTGTTCTTGTGCTGTATTAAGCATTGCTAATCTCAAAGCCACCACTTCCTCCATTTGTAAAGTGAAGAAATATCATGAACAAAACAGTTCAGTTCTTCCCTTGGCCTTACTTGTTTGTGTAAGCAGCCACTACTTAGTGCTGCACAGTCAGCCCCTTTTATGTCCCTCTGACAATTGCAGATATTTCAAAACCAGAACCAATCTCTGCCAGCTTGCTCCCAGATTTTTATTAAGCCATATTTTGTCTAAACCTTAAGGTGACACTGGTATTTATAAGTCTATTAATGCAACACTTAAGTAGTCGCATTTTGGCTCCAGCCTAACACATCCCTCCAGAGTGCTGATCCCACTGATGCTACCCAAACAAAGTGCCCAAAATATGCTTCCCCAGGATAAAATTTCTCTGTCCAGCTGAGATAGTTTAAGTGATAAACACTGTCCTTGTGATACTACTGCTTGGAAACAGGATTAAGGGGAAAGAAACCACAATTTTAGAGTCCCTGCTAGAGGTCAGCTCACACATGTCTCCCTGGATGCATCTGGAAACCTCAAGAGGCAAATACACAATCACAGTGGTATGCAAACCCTATGGCAAATTCAGACCAGATACAATTACACCATCAGTAAGACAATAATTGGCACTCATTTGCAAAAAAACCTCATCAGGAGGGGACAATCCTATACATCCCCAGTGATTTATAAGCTACAATGGCCAATTACCTCCTTTAAACAGCCCAGAGAATGCCCTCTCACCAAATGTGCATTCAATGCTCAGGCATCATGTCTACACTCTTTCTGGAAGAGAGGAGAAAAAAGCAAAACCATAGCTTAACCAGAAGAAGGTGATTATTTCATTCAAGCACCAAAGATCTTGCACAGAGAGAAAATGATTCATACTAAATCATTTCCAAGGGGCTCTAGAGGTAACAATCTTGCCTTTGAATCCCAGGGGAAACCCTAGGGTCCTCTCCAGTAGACAAAAATACCTGCCTCAATGCCAAAAGCATCCCAAGGTGCATATGATCAGCTGGAAGGCAGGAGGGCTCTACAGAGGGACTTGGACAGACTGGAGAGTTGGGCTGATTCCAATGGGATGAGGTTTAACACGGCCAAGTGCCGGGTCCTGCACTTTGGCCTCAACAACCCCATGGGGAGCTCCAGGCTAGGGACAGAGTGGCTGAGAGCAGCCAGGCAGAAAGGGACCTGGGAGTCTGGATTGACAGGAAGCTGAACATGAGCCAGCAGTGTGCCCAGGTGGCCAAGAAGGCCAATGGCATCCTGGTCTGGATCAGGAACAGCGTGGCCAGCAGGTCCAGGGAAGGGATTCTGCCCCTGTACTCAGCCCTGGTGAGGCCACAACTCGAGTACTGTGTCCAGTTCTGGGCCCCTCAGTTCAGGAAGCATATCGAGATCCTGGAGCATGTTCAAAGGAGGGCAACCAGGCTGGTGAAGGGACTTGAGCACAGACCCTATGAGGAGAGGCTGAGAGAGCTGGGGGTGTTCAGCCTAAAGAAGAGACAGCTCAGGGGAGACCTCATCACTCTCTACAACTCCCTGAAAGGAGGTTGGAGCCAGGGGGGGGGTTGGTCTCTTTTGCCAAATGACTTTCAACAAGACAAGAGGGCATGGTCTTAAGTTGTGCCAGGGGAGGTTTAGGTTAGATATTAGAAAGAATTTCTTTACGGAGAGGGTGATCAAGCATTGGAATGGGCTGCCCACTGAAGTGGTGGATTCTCCGTCCCTGGAGATATTTAAAAAGAGACTGGATGTGGCACTCAGTGCCATGGTCTAGCAACCGCAATGGTGGTTCAAGGGTTGGACTCGATGATCTCTGAGGTCCCTTCCAACCCAGCCAATTCTATGATTCTATGATGAGCAGTTCCTTGTTCAGATAGATGAAGGATTTGAAATGAAGGCAGTAGCTGAGTGCTGACCTGGAACTGCATCACTCTTCAGCTGTTTTATTTATGTTCATACATGAAGAAGAGATGAACAGTAGCCAGCAGTCTAGAGAAGAGCAGAATCAATTAGAATGTTCTCAGGAAGTTGCCAAAGAGAACAAAACAAGGTAGTGAAGTGAAGATGGGGGCAGAGGTGAAGGTCAGGATGAGCCACACCGTGCAAAACCTGGGCAGAGGAAGCAAAGCTGATTGTGCATCACTTCTACGTAACCAGGGCTCCCCAGGGCAGCAGGTGCAGAGGATCTGGACATTGCAAGATGATCCTGACCCCTCCATGGCCCACGTCTGAAATTCCCCTTTCCCTTGAAGGGGAGGAGGGGACTGGAGCAGATCCAGCTGCAGGGAGGTCTGCCCAGCATCTCCCGGATCTTGTGCTCCAGCCTCCACAGCCCTGAGGGACAGCTGGCCCCAGGGGCAGCATTTGCCTTCACCAAGCAATCTTACTCAAGATTACTTAATCTACTCAACTTGTTCCAAGATATTCCAATGGAGAATATTTTATTGCTATATTCATAAAAAAAACCATGAACTACCAAGTTTTCAAACATTATAGTCAATTGAGAGCACAATTGCAGGACATGCCTTGGTTATATGCTGCATTTTTAATGGCTTTGTGCTATTCACCCTCACTTAAGATAATAGCAAGAAAAGAAATCATACCTAAGATCTCTGCTTTTAAACTAAATATTCACTACTACTATTTCCCCACATCCGTCTGATTAGGAATCAAAAAAAAACCCCAAACAAAACTGCTTCCCAAGCCACCCAGCTTCTATTCCAGTATTATGACAAGAGATTTTCTTGAGGGCAGTGAAGCAATTTAGGAGCTGGAACTGGTTGAGCAAGAAGGGGAGATGGAAAAGGCCCAGTTACTTCACTTTGCATCCTCATCCTGAGGGCTCACCAGGCTTCTGCATTTTTGAAGTCAGATGCTCCTTCACCAGCTAGGAAGAGGAAAGGATATCTCCCTGCCTGAGGGACAAGCTTCCCTCTTCTGCCATGCCACCTCCCAAATCAGCCACTTAACAGCCAAAATCTGATATATTCCAACATGCTACAGGAGGCAACTGTATCATAAGATATACATAAGCATCCCCAGAACTCACATGCTGTCAGTGCAAGAAAAAGGGACCAACGTAAGGATCCTAATGTTGGACAAAGCATAACACAATAATCATATTCCAAGCAATGGGTGGTTAGAAAGTCTTCTTTCCAAGAAACAGATATGAGAAGAAAGGAGATGGAACAAATCATGGATAATAAATAAGGTGGGGGAAAACTTTATCCAGTTTAAAAAGAACAAAAATGGGAGATATTTCTCTGTTCTGCAATATTTCAAAAGCACTTAAGTGGAACAAGCTGTTGGGAAGGATATCTGCCAAGTCTTTGCCAGGGTATAGATGTGTTCTCAACAGAAGACCAGGGTACAGAGCTAACACCAAGGCACAAATATTACTTAGTGTACAGTACCAAAAGCAGAGTTACTGTCCATGAAAGAGAGTGAGGAAGGACCAGCATGTTTTGTGAGCCCTTGTGTACCAAATCCAGAGCAGAAAACCAAGCTTGACTTCTGGCTGAGCACAATGGATTAAAAAAAAAAAAAAGGGGGGGGGGGGGGATTTTTCTTAAAAATAAATTTTGAATTGTTAAAGCACAAAGAATGTTGAAACTTTCATAGCTCTAAAGTTTGGCACAGCCCCATTTCTAGATGGACAAAGAACCAAAACAACATGGAAAAAGAAGATTGATCTCCAGAAGATTCTAAAAAGATGACAACCCCTCACAAAAATCAGAATAAGACTCTCAGTTCAGTCCACACCAAAACCCATAGTTAAATATTTCTGCCAAGAACCTTTATTTTTTTGTTTTGTGTTCCCAAGCATGGAACATCTGTCCCCATTCCATTTTCCATACATTTCACCTGAACACAGCACCCTTTTGCAGAAGTGATGGTGTGTATCATCCCTTTTGCCAGCCATGACTCAGAGAAACACAGAATCCCTTGGTTTTAATTAAAACAAAAGTTTAGGCAAAACCCAGGAAGATGTCAGGAAAAGCTCAAAACAGCAAAGCTACAAAGCTATTAACAAACACAACTGAATTAGTAGCTGCTATCCCAGAGACCACACAATAAGATTTTTTGTTTTTAAAAGGAAAACTGCTTTACTCATGTCACTCAAGCTGATTCAGAGCCTGTTCCCACTGCCAGTGACTTCAGTCTGGGAAGGGCTGGGCTGTGCATTAATAGAAACTTCTATTCATAACTTTCCTGAGGTTTTGCCATTTTTTTTTTTACAGAACCCCTTGTATGTGCCCTGCTTATGAGCAGATTCATAGATGGCTGCTTGGGAGCAGTGGCAAAGACACACAACCCTGACACCTTTCTTCAACATAGGGTTCAGAAGGCAGATTTATCCCAAGCCCTGAACTGGTGCACAAAGGACTCCTCTGGGGTTACTGACTGTGCTATGAGCAGAAGACAAGCCCTGTATTAGCTGTGCCATCTCTAGTCCTAGAAGGTCAGATGTCACCCATATGCCAAAAAGTACTTTGCCTTCAACAGTAGGAAAATGACAATTTAAAAGCAGCATGAGTGCTGTGCATCCGAGGTCCTGGCTGCCTTTCTGTCCCCCCCATCCTGAAATTAGGAATTAATGAACAGTTCTACACAGATAATTTGTCTTCCTGGTGTGTGTGCAGGAGTCAAGCTTTGGAAGCCCACTGCAAGGGGCTGTAAACATGACTCAGGGGTGCCATTGAATAAAGTAATAAAAATGCTCAGGGCTTACAGCTGGGCTGCAGCTCATTCCTCCTAACCCTTGCAAATCAGAAACAAGCTCTCTGGGCAATTAGAAAGCAAAAATTAAAAATAAAACCCCAAAACAATCAGAGATTTATACTGGCACCCAGAGGCTTGTGGACATAGTTCAAGAATATGAAAAATGATGTGCAAAATTCACATAGGCTCCTGAGGGACTTTGACTTAACCTTAAAAAACATCCATGTGATGCCACAAATTCAACCTGTAGGGAGTGAGTAGGATGAAGGGGACCTTCTGGGGAAGAAGGCCACCAGCTAGGACTGAGGGGGAGGGTGGGTGTGGATTGGCTTGAGGAAGCATCTAAAATTAATAGAGCTCCTGAGAGAGGAATCTTCAGCACTTCCCTTTTTCTGCTTATCCATCTTGCCTCTCCACAGCCAGGCAGGGACACTCAGCAATTGAAAAACACTCGTGGATGAGTTCAGACTGCATCAGACCTCTGGGCAGATACCTTTATTCAGAACTGAGGGATGTAACTACAAGGTAGTGCAGCCTAACACCCTTTTCAATTCGTGCTTTAATTCCCCTGATTATGTTGCCTGAATGTCCTCATCCAGGCAAACCATTGGACTTCTAGACAGATTCGATAGACATGAGGATTTCCAGAGTAATCCTCACTCTCTCAGTGTTTTGTGGCACAGAACAGGTTTGCTTTCTTTTTCTCTCCACTTCGAAGCAGTCACAGGAAAAGAAGAACATCATCTCCTTGCCAGTACCCAAAAGGAGGTGACCTATTTATTCCCTATTCTCTGCTTTGCCGGGAAAGTCAGAAAAACCCTGAACTTGTCCCTTCCGAAGGGACAGGGCTGGCCAGGAAGGCTTTCCCGGCTGGGAACTATTAAGTAATCTGGTCACAAGGCTTCTGCCAGCCTGAGCTGGGCAAGGGATAAATAAGGCCAAAGAAGCTCAAAGGGAGAATTCCCGACCGGCTGACATCGCCAGACTGACCGCTAATGTATGCGTCTCCAGAAAGGTGCAAATGAGCGAATGGCCCATTCTTTGCTACGTTTTAAGTGCTGCTGGCTTTGAAGGGCAAGTACGAGCAGGAGACAGTGCACCACGTTATCGATTGAGTATTTAAGCTCAATGCTGTAAAAAAGGCTTCCGAGAATTTTTCTGTTTCACATAGGAAAAATACGAGTTTGCTATAAAACAAGTCTTTCAAACCAAAAATTGTGCTCTGCCTGAACAGAGCTAATCCAAGCGCCTTCCAGCCATGAATTCACAGGGGGAGAGAAACAAAAATTTGAGTCAAACTGTAAAAGCCCTGGTTAGCTGGGACCTCTCTGGATAGCTGAGAAGTGAGTCAGAGAACACCACTAAGCTGGTCATTCATCAAAACCAATCTGGCCACAGACACCACAAGTTCTGTCTGTTATCTGGCTGCTAGACACCACATTTTCTCCTATCAGTCTGCCTTCCAGCCTGGTCTCCTCACAGTCTCACAGTTTTCATCATTTTGGCCCTGCATGAATTTCTTTCCTCTTTGCAAACATTTTCACTTTAGTCACCAGGTAGCAGGGAGAGGAGAACGCTCAGACACACCGTGCCTATTGGGGGGCTTTTTTTTTTTTAATTTTTATTTTTTTATTGGCTCGCAGGCTCTTGGAAAAGCAAAATAGTTTCCCCCTATCTTTAGGGAGTAGCAACAACCACAAAAAACCTGCATAAAAACCTTGACCGGTTTAATTTTACTGACTTTCCTCCTCACCCACTGAAAAATTTATCCCAGAGACAAGGCATTTTCAAACCAGGTCTCTTTCCAGCAAGAGATAGAGCAAAAAAGAAATTTTTAAGGGAGAAAACCCTCCCTAAAATCAGAGTAAACAGATATTTGCACCTGCATAGGGACTGAGCACAGTCAGTACTCAGTGAGCCCTCGGACATTACAGCAACAAGATAACTGCAAGAGCATGGGCAGAAGAACCAAGAAGTAAAATTTCTTCCTCTTAAAGACCTAAATTACACCAGGCACTCTAAAAGAGAACTCTCTGCACTTCTGGGCAGCATCGTGGAGTTTCAGATGCCCAGGGACACGGGCAAGCTGGCACAGTGCAAAATCAGGCACCCTGAACAGCAGCTCTTGGTTTCTGCACCTTCAGATTTAGGAACCAAATCTGCAGTTGGCTTCTTGTGTACAAAAAAGCCAAAGTTGCTTTGTGTACAGCTCGGGCAATGAGTTATCCAGGATGGCTCAACTCGGACATCTCTAATCCAGCACATCTCTCTTTGCCAGAGGGTCTGGGTAAGCAGCAGGCAATGGGCAGATTGCTTTCAAGCCTCTCACTCTGAATGATTTCCACCTCAGCTTCCAAACATTTGTTCTGCTGACTGCAAGGGAAATAAAATAACTCCTGAAACATTTGTAACCAGCGTTCCTGCTTGTTTTCTTTAAGTATGTAAAAACTGGAACACAAACATGCCATCTTCAGCTGGGGAAAGTGGATACAGCTCCAGTGACCAGCCCTGTGCTTAAACCATCTTACACCCACTGACTCCTGGATCCAACATTTTCCATTATGTTACAGCAACTGATACAACTTCCATTCCCCTTTATACTGTCTGTGCATATCTGATTATTTCTTCTTTCTCACAGGAAGTCCAGCAGCCAAAGACTACTGGTTTATTAGGTAGAGTATATCCAGATGATTTCAATAAAAGCACTTAAAAAAAAGTTTCCTGGTATTACAATTAAAAAATCTTCTAGGAGGGAATAATTTCAGATAAATCTGCTGCCATTCACCAACATTTGTATAGCTGATTAGAAACAGAGCATTGTCCCAAGTTTGTCCCCTCCAACTCCATACTGGGAACACTCCCATTAATAAAGATATGAAACATATTCCCCCACACAGAGATATTAATACTGGAGAAAAATTGGTAACATTTAACAGCCATTGTACTACATTTCTTGACAGACTGCACAGCTTTCACGCACATTTTAGTAATACTTAAGTCTGAATACATTGGGAATTCTCCTACCATGTTAAAACTTTTATTTAAGCTGTCTGGAGAAATTAGAACAACCCACTATTGCCATCAAAAGCTAAAGGAGTGTTCTGAGGGCAATGGCAGCAGTGTTACAGATGCACTCAATAGAATCAACTACATCCATGGTACATAACTTACTCTTGCATGGCTCTAACTGGATGTTCATTATGCAGCATGCTAGCATCTCATCAGGGCAGCAGACAAGGAAGCACACAGGCAATGGAATGATAGCACGGGACCAATAAAAATCAGCTATGCACATTATGAGTGCATTTGAAATGAGTTTGTTCCAGCCAAACTTCCACTGGAGTTTGCTGCCTCAGTGCTTGCAGTAAGAATTTTAAGCTTGTAAGCTCAAGGATTGTCCCCAGAAGACATTCAAGGGATGGAGCACTACTGCTGACAAGGTACAAGATACTGCTCTCAAAACCATTCAGGATTCAAAAGGGGAATTAAATGAACAACCTGAAGGTGGGTTATGTTTTCATGGGAGGACTGTGCAGTCAGTTTGCAGAAAAAGTGCTTTTGGCCCATAAGGAAATGTTTTGCATTTGTTTTTGTTTGGTGCATTGTACTGAATACAGACATTCACAGTTTCTCATGCAACCCTGCATCCCCAAACTCCATATATATTTTTGTACCTCAACCTCTTTACAATGTAGCTGAATCTTCTTTAATGCTGCACATTCAAATCCCAGCACTAAAATATGAATGTGACTGATGAGAATTGGTTGATTTAAAATTCCACATTAATACTGAGCATAAAGTAGAATCAAAAGTCTGTGACTATGTCTGAATATCCTTTAATATAAGTTCTGCACAAGTTTATTTGAACGACAGAAGGAAGGCATCCTCCCTGCTCACACATACTCCGAGAACAGAAAGCATAATAAATTGTGGAAGAAGAGTATCTGTCTAGCTAATAAAATAATGGTTAAATTCATGGGCAAACAACTGACATATGTTAGCTCTCTGTTTATCCAGAAATCTGTAACTCTTTAAGGAGTACCCAGAAAACTCAGACCACTGCATGCATCTGTCCCTGGGCGGGTGCCTGTGCCTCGGCTGCCAGCCCCAAATCTTACTTTAGCATCAATAACCACAGCAAAAAATCAGGTTCCAAGTACAGCATCCATTTTCTATCATGTCTTGGAAAGCAGTGCTGTAATTAAGGATGGAGTTAGATCTTTGTGTTTGTGTAGGTTGCTGCTCTGGGCCATCCCTGTAGCGTTTGATGTTTGTGGTCTCCTCAACTTCCTGCCGTTCCGTCACTTCTCGCTTGGTGCTTGCCATGAGATATGTCAGCTACAACATCTGTGCATGTAACATCAAAGATTCACTTTAGTTTACATTCTGGTGAGATGAAGTAAATGCAAGTTGTTTGGGTCTTTTTAAAATTTATTTTTCCTCCTCCTCTTCTTTTTGCTCTGTAAAAAGGAGACATGCCACTGATGGGCTTCAGCTCAGTGCCAGAGCAGGATGACAGAGCACAGCAGTTAGGTACTGAAATTGCTGCATGTTTTGCCTATAAGAGGGGGGGAAAAATTATTAATAAAAAAAATAGTCTCCTGCTCAGGTGTAGGGGGTCTCCCCAGAGAAGATAGTCTGGTCAGACTCAAATTAAAACTAGCCTGGCAATAGCATTCATCTTAGTCCTCCTTCCACTTTCTAAACAAATGATGACACAAGTTTACCAGGTGGAAACAAATTACTTTAGATAAATGTTTGTATTAAGGAAGAGGAACCTCGCTGCAACTTGTACAGGATAAAACAATCATGATCTGTTTTAGAGAAAGAAATCTGGTGTGGCAAGTTACCCAGGGTCCTAGTCTCAAATTTAAAGTGCTGGATCCATTTTGATGAAGCTGGATGGGTCTCCCACTGCTTTCAGGCTGCACTGTTAGAATGAGGACAGCAGTATTTCTCTACCTTCTGCATCAGGAGAATAACTACACTCAAGAAAAATGAAGAGAACAGAGCCACTTGGAGATTTCGTGCACATCCTATGGGCAGTGGTTTGGAAGAACAGGAAAGTTTCCACTGCAGCCAGCACAAAGGCAGAGCTGCTGCTGGTGGCCCTGCTCCATCCTATAACCCAAGAGGTGTGACCCCTGCCAGCTGCTGCTCACAGGTACACAGGCTCCCAAATGCACCATTAACTTCTACCTTCTGGCAAGCCTGCCTGGATTAAGAAAATTCTGCATTTCTCCCTTCATCCATAGCCACATCCACACAGCAAAACTTTGGTATCAGTTTTAAGGGCAACTTCTGGCTGTTTTCATCTCTCTGGGTACTATAAATAAGAATTGCAATCACTCAGCTGCATAACACCCATATCCATTTGGACAAAGCACTTGTGTTTTGTTTTTGGTTTATTATTATTTAAATAAAAAAATATCCTTAATGTCTACTTTTTCCTCTTTGAGAGAAATTTACATTTTTCAATGTGAATTCTGTACTTCTTCCTCCTGTACATGTACACACACATTTCTATGTCCAATTATAACCATATTGTCTCTGAAACTCTCTCAAAAACTACAGCAGGAAAAAGCCACTGATTCAACAGAGAATATTGACTTTTTTTTTTTTTCCTTACTGGCCTGGATATCTGCCCAAACAAAGAGCTAGTTAAAGACAAAATACAAAGAACCCTTTTGTGAGGGGCTGAGTTCACCTGGGAGAAGTATTAATGAAGTCCCCCAGGGGTGGGGACTCAAACTTCCCTGCTTTCAACTACAAAAGAAGCTGGGCTGAGAACACCAAGTCCTCTGCCTTCCTCACCTCTTTCTCTTTAAACTGGGAAAAGGAGTGCTAACGTAATTGAGAATTAGGACCTTTCTGCCACTAATCTATAGGGTCTGTGAAGAAAGCAGATAGATTTTCAGGTGGCACCCCAGCTGCTGCATGGCAGCTGAGAGTCTAAAGCAAAGTTTATAAGTAGGTCAATACAAGAAGGCTGTTAACTCTGGCTAAAAGACCTTTAAAGAAATCAATACCATAAGCAATAATTACATGTGGTGGCAATTCAAATGACTGAACTCAGAAAATGGATGTTTGAGTGTGTATTAAGCTATTTGATCAATTTTCTTGCTACTGCAGAAGACAAGGAACAAGAGCTCTTCTGGGACAATAATGTCCACCCTAGATAAGTAAAGTCTCTGTCAGTACTGTGTAAATTGTAACACTCCTAATCAATAATTATTCATCATCTGTGCTGGGGAACATTTTTATCTGGCCTCATGTGTTCGCTCATTAGTTTATAGCCTAAAGTTTGAATATTCAGGTATCTTTATTTGGTTTTGTTCATTTTCAGCTTCTCTTTGACTCCTCCTGGACTTTTTTTGCCTTACACCAAATCATTCTCCTGACTTGAATTTCACGTTTTGGAATATATATTTAATTTCAGCACTTTTCATACGTTCAAAAATGAGACAGCAGATTGATCCTTGTTTGCGTGCTCCCAAGGGAGCTTAAAGGATGGATGCGCATGAACAAGGGAATGGATGTGCATGGACAAGGTGGCCCCTCCAGGGCCAGCTTTCTGCCTGGGCAGCTGCAGGAGCAGCCCAGGGAAGAGCATCACCCAAGGAATGGGACATGTCTATCCACCTTGCCAAAGCCTTGGTGAAGCCAGGCTGCTTGCCTATCAATAGGAAGCCATCTCTTCAAGAGAAAAGGAAAGAGCTGGTGCCACACACACCATTTCTGCCTCAGTAACTGCAGGAGAGGACAGCTCAAGAAACCAGGCTTCTTCCCCAGGACCAAGGAATTTGTAATGCCTGAAGTACTGAAAAGTCTTGAACCGGGTTCACCCACTTGTGGGACAGCTGTGCTGCCCACTGCAGTAGGAACACAGCCCTGTCTCCTCAAAAATGAGCTCTGTTTCCAAGGCCCTTTTCTGTGTCCCAGAAACAGCTCAAGCTCTGCTGCTTCTTTAGAGGAATCACCAAAACCTCTCCCTACCGTGGTTTACCTGGGCAAAGCACAAAGAAACCCACACAAAGCATGGTGCTTGTGCACCAGTCACGACTCCAGGGAGAAGGGCACATTCCCAGATCACCTCATTTATTTTGAAGTCCTCTCCAAACTGCCCCACAAATCTCCTTCTCCAGTGCCCGTATTTCCAGTAACATCATCACAACTTGCTGAGGATGGCTACGAGACAGCCCTGGGTTTGTGAATCATGGCTGCTACAAAAGCTTTACACATATATATCTCTGCTGAGAACAGGCTGCTGACACAACTGCACACCTCTCTCTTGTAAAGGCTAAAAATCACAACTGAATCCTATTAAGAACACATATTTTCACCAAATAATTCAAAGCTAGGAACAATTAAGACAGACTGCCAAAGCAGAAAGATTTATGGCATTCAGGAAACCACTATTTTGCAGGAGACATTCTTCAGACTTGCATTAAAAAATAAAGCAAAATGGTTTTGATGACCCAATTTCCTTTCCTCCCCTCTTCATACTTCCCCAACATACACACATTGATGAGGCTATTACTTTATTTCCAAAAACCTTAAAAATACTGAAAGTACATCAATGTGTGACATTGAGCCACTATCATTTCAAGCAATACTCATCATTCAAGAGAAATACTACAACAATAAGCCTGTAATATACTTTTAAGCAGGGGTTTCATAGAACAAGGACTGTAAAGGCATTTAGGCTGGATTTAAAAAAAAAAATGTCATAGCTGGTCAAATGTTTTTGCTCTGGGTAGCTTAGTTCTTTTTTATTGTAGAACTGCACCAAAATGAATCTGGTTAGTGTTCTTAGATAAATTATTCTGTCATTTGGAAAACAAGTCTCTGTAGACATAATTGAAGGTTACTACTTTCTGAAACTTGATAGAGGTTGTAATGACTCCATTCTAGCTACACTTAACAGGCAGTCTGTTATAGTAAGCCAATATAACATTAAACAGGATATATTATACTGCTTTTGTTATGAAAAGCCTATAGCAAAAAAAAACAAAAAAAAAAAAAGGAAAACTTTTCTTCAGAAAGCATAACCCAAGACTTACTGGGAGGACTCCTTAGCAGAACAAAATTGGAGAGAGTTTTCCAATTCCACCAACATTTTAGGTTAAAATACACATAGAAATTCATTACCTGGGATGAGCACACATAGGAAGATCTTCTGTCTTTGGTGCAAGACATGGCGTAAGATGAGTAGGTGCTGAGCTTTCTCCTGAGAGCAGAGAAGTACCTCTTGTGGGGTAGAAGTACATCCACCCTGTGATGTACCACAAGGTCACCTTCCAACCAAAAGGAACCACCCCAGGCTTCAGTTTCTTTAACCTCTCCTCTCACAGGAAACAGCTGAGCTCGTGTTGATCACAGAGTGAAATCACCTTGATCTCCCTTTTAGTCTGGAAAGAAATCAACTTGCTCTGTTAGAGCTGCTTTTTGATCAGGTA
Source organism: Calypte anna (assembly GCF_003957555.1). NCBI lineage: Eukaryota > Metazoa > Chordata > Aves > Apodiformes > Trochilidae > Calypte > Calypte anna. The sequence continues at coordinate 14,871,957 of NC_044258.1, forward strand.
CAGAGGGGCTACAGGTGGGCAGCACTGCCCATGCTGCACCTCAGCACACCTTAACACACAGCACTTCTGTAGCAGGGCCAGTTTGGGCCAGAGGCTTATTGAGTCAGCATATATATATATATATATATGTATATGTGTGTGTGTATGTATAAAATTATATAAGGTCTGAATCATAGTGACTGTAAGCAGCTCCTTCAGCGTATGTATATTCTGGGAGGTACAAAAGCACAGCAGCATGTGTTGGAGTCACTTAAGCTGAAATGTTTAAGTGGCTCAGAGAATAATAATCACCTTACCTGCCAGACATAAAACAGCATTCTATTTTATAATTTTTAAAAAACATACTTGTATATGCATGTATACTTACATAAAACATATAACCCCCACCCCTTTCTGGCCAGGTTGGAGACATTAAGAAGCTTTACACATCCCAACTTTAATAAGCATCTTTCTTATATAATGTAATAAGGTTTGTCTCATGATGACTTTATTAAAATTTCAGTGTATAACTGCTAAACTAATAAAGCATCAGCACAAGCTTAGCTTCTTTGGTTTAACCTGAAGACTGATGGATATTCTCCCAACGCTTGCTGAAAGATTTTATTTCATTAGGTCACATTACAGAACTGTCTTCCTGAAGAATGAAATAAATTCATCTCCTTGGTGATAGCATGCTTGACTGACATGATGCACTCACCAACATCTTGTAGACAGCTGTGAACATTTGCAGTGCTGCCAATTAATCTACGATAGCATCAATGGAGGCAGAGAAACAAAGCAGCTAACACAAGAAGCTCTATTGAATAACGTAATAAATGAGTGATGCAGGTGTTCTGTGACTTGCTTTAATTTTTTTCAACCTTGCAGAAAGGTAACACTTGAGTCAGTGGTGATCAAGCTGTAGCCCAGACTGTTTGCTGCCTCCTCTGACTTCCACCCACGAAGATAAAGCTTCTGCATCCAAATAGCATTTTTCTCATGGTACAGCTGGCTGGATGTTGGTTTCTAAAATGACCTTCAGTGCTCTGAATCCGATGATATTTTCAGGATTTCTTTTTGTGGCATCAGAAAAGATATAATTTAAAATAACCACTAGAAACAGCTGCAGTGTCCACTGAAACAAGATGGCAAAAGGCAAAACAATGAGCCTAAACCTCACTGAATTTGATGCAAGCATGTGCTAGATGCTTTGTTAAATGGGGGGCCTTGCAGTCTTAGCTTAATGAGATGTTTTGTAAGCTCTGAACTAAATGGAGCTTGGAATCTTTAATGACCAATCTGCGTAAACAGCAGCTACTAAATAACATTTTAATGCCCTGATGATCTTTTAATTCAATAGAGAAACGATGAGGCAATTTTAGCTAGCATCATGGCATTAATGCAGCAGGGAATGCACGCTGGAAAGAACAAACAGGATAAATAAGTAAGGATAGAAAAGATTAACAGTATCTGGTACAAGTCAGATGCTCATATCTGCTTCCCAGAAATAAGACACCCAACATTTGTCCCAGTTCAGAGTGTACCAGTTTTAGCAGAACAGCGGGAAGGTGGTGGGTGCTTTAATCACCATGTACATGGGGCTGGGGCTCTAGAGCTGTGTTTCCACTAATGCTAAAGGATGCAACATGATTAAAGAAGCACAGTATTGAAAAACCATCTTGGCACACTCAGAGTGAAAACTGAGCTGTGAAGTCCCAGCCTGGTCATATCACAGCTGTGTTCAGGAGGGGTAATGGAGCAAGGTCATTATGATCAGTACAGTCAGCTACAACTGGTACTGCCCCTGCCATGGGGGTTGGGGTAGATGTCAGTCAAGTAGTGAAATAAACTCTTTATGAAAAAGCTGTGGCTGAAGGCATGATGAAAGGAAGGCTCTATACTTACAACACATTGCAATGTCTTTAAAGAAGTGCTGATCATTTGCCTGGCAGTGCACGAGCCAGGAGTACACCCAAGGTCTGCATTTAATCTGCTCATGTGCTTACAGTCACTGCCTGTGGGACAAAGCAGACTGCAGGTGTAAGTGCCCTAGGAACTCATGCTTCTGAAATTTGGTCACAGCTCTTTTCTCTTTAAATGACATTATCATTGGGCCCCAGTAAATATGCCAAGTGTCTAGAGGGTCAGTCAGTCTGGATCAGACATGTAAAAACACTTCCATTATGTGCTGAGCTCTCCCCAGCAATCTCCAGTTTCCATTTAGACACTGCAGCCTCTCAGTTCAGGCTGCTCCTCCTTCTCCCCCCAGCTCTGCTCCATCATTGCTGTCCTCCTCTTCCCCCTTCCCAAAGTCTTTGTTTCCTATCAGGCTCCTTGGTACCTGGCAGTACTGCTTCATGGGGTGATGCTGCACTTGGCTGTCTCAGCAGGTCTGGAACTTTCTCTGCCAGGGTTTGACCAAATGCCCTTCCCAAGCCTCAAGATTTCTAGGGTTTCTCTGAGTAAAAACTTTCTCAAAATGCATCACTGCTTTCCCTGGGCTGAGGGAGACTCTTGAACCTGAGAGGTCCAAAGACAATGTCTGCTTTCTTACTCAAATGGAGGTCAGGAGAGAGGTGAAGTCTCTGGTAGGTTTGTATAAGCACTTTCAGATATGCAAAGAGGTTGGGTTCAGTCCTGTCTGAACCTTGGGATGGAGTCAGTTCCCATTTCCTATCTGATCAGGTTCTTCCTTTCTCAAGGAACACATGGGCAACTTTTCTAAAAAAAAAAAAAAATGATAAGTCATCTATAATTTTCCTCACCTGGAAATGAAGCTGCAGCCCATGCTTTTGTAGGTCTGCACCATAAAGACATCAGGGTTTGGACTGGCTAACCTCTGAGACCAATTGTACCTGGGGTAAAAACAGTTGCTTACCTTTTAGAGGTAGAATTTTTTTTTTTTTCTCCCATTGCATTTGGAGGCAGTGTGAGAGAAAAAGAGTCTGTTCAAAAGTGTAAATGCATTGATTCAGTCTTAAGCAGGCAGGACCAGAGGGGCCTGAAGAGATGCATTTCATATTCTTCAGAAGTGTCAGGCTCTTCTGTTGAAGTAACCTGGTCAAGGAGAATATGGGGGTTGTGTCAGCACCTTCCGTGTACCTGCTGGAGAGAGCTGGGTCCTGAAGGGAGGCCAGGAAATTCAGAAGCAGAGAGGGCAAGGGCAAGGGCAAATACATGACTGAATCAGAGCAGAACTAATCTTTGAAACTGTCAGTGCAGTAGCCTGTGTTACACACAGCAGCTCCCTGCTTTGATCCATTTTGATTTGTTTTTGGCTTAATACTCTGAGACATTTTATGTATCTTTCAGCCTCTCTTCATTTGAAGCTGATTTACATCCCCTGCCCCGAGAATTAATGCAGGAAATGGAATGAGGGTTCTGAACCTGTGGAAAATTTATCTTCAGGCTTTTGAGCATGGCTCCTTCCTGCTCTTCTTTTGGAAAGCCAGCTCCCCCAAACTGGCTGGTGACACTGCTCCTGTCTGGCTCAAGATCCCTGCAGCCACTCTTGATCTCCCAACCACGGGATGCTTTGCTCTGGGTAGATGAGCTGTCCTGTCCTGAAGCCCTGATAGTTGTGAGAAACTTCTTTTCAGTGTCTGGTTAAGTGGTTCCTCCACTTAGATAAGCCATTTTTAACTTTTCCTGAAGGTTTATTCTTTCCTTTATGTGGTTGCTGATCCAGCCCATGTTGGTTTTTATGGGTGTATTAATGCCTCTTCTTTGAAGGTTTGCCAGTTCATTATTTAATGGCTCCATCAAGACTAAACAAAATTCTCTCTGAATCCATCCACCTCTGCAGATTAAGGCCTGGCAAAGCCCTGTGCCCCAGATAAGGTGTTGAGGGACCATCCTCCTGTGCTGAAGCTGAGTGCAGCCACATCCATGTCTCCTCCTGCTCTGCTGGATGTGGCACTTCTCCATGCCAGCAGCTCTCATAAAGCACAAGTAGTAATATCCCCTGTTCTGGAAGTTTCTTACTCTGCAGCCTGATTTTTTTTTTTTTTTTTTTTTTTTTCTGTTTATAAGATGACAGCCCAGCTGGCAGGGAAGAGGTTGTTGATTCAATAACATAAATGCAAATGCAGCCAAATGGTTGTCAGGCCTCTCCTGCCTCATGGATTTATTGACTCTGGATCTGACAAATTCACATGGCAAGCCTTTTTCTTTGTATTTTTTTTATGCTGCTCCTTATTTTAGTTCTTGCAGTTACTGATGCTTTGGGACAATGCAAAGCTCCTCTCCCTACTTTAGCACCATAGCTCAAATATGGACCATTTTTCCAAGGTTTCTCCACAGGAGAGACCCATCTGTGACCCAAGATGCTCACGCCTCCAGACAGCTTCTGTTTGCCTTTTGCTTCCTCTGTTTGACTCATGTTCTTCCTTTCTTGGGATCTGTCTGCTTATCTCCCAGGCTGCTGGCTCTCAAGAGGCATTTCTCTAGGGTTAGAGCTGCTTGTCTCACCACTGGCTCCTGTGAGATGGAGCCCCACACTTCATAAATAACCTGATCTGTAATTAGCAAGGTTTTCTGTCTCCAGACCTGCAGTTCTAGTCCTGCACACTCCAGTGAATCCCTCCTCGTTTCTTCTTCACCAAAGCTGAAAACATTCACCTCATCTTTGAGATGGATGTGTTTGTGTGACCCCTGGGCAGCAGATCCAGAAAATTGAGCTCTCCTCCTGAAAGCAGCAGCTTAATTCACCTTGTCCTTATCTCCTTCCTAAGAGATAGAAAGACATTGTTGTTTCATCCTTATCTCCCCCAGCCCTGTTGCCAGGTCTCAATGCAGACTTGCCTCTTGTTACAGTTTGTCTCGGGCTTTTTATCCAGTTGTCCTGGGAGGCTGAATCCCTCCAGGCTGCTGCTCTTTCCTCCGCACCCTGCCTTTTCCATTGTCCAGCCCTCCAGAAGCTGCTTTGTATGGTGACAATGACACTGCAGTGTGGAACATGCTGACTGCTGCCACCACAGCCCATGCACTGTCCAAGAAGGGCTCCAGAACTAACTTGAACCAGCCTGTCAGGAAGAAAACCATCCACAGACATTCCAACCACCACTCAGCACCCACCCAGGCCATCCACAGCCTGAAATCCCACAACCAGGGTTTCCCCACCACTCTCCCTGCAGGTTTGTTGCCCTCTCGTAGGGCAAGCACAAGGTGAATGATACCTTAGCCCTGAAAAGGCTTTGGAGAGCTGTGCTGTCTGGAACACTCTGCAGAACTACGCACAGAAAGACCATCACCCCATTGACAGTCTCCAACTCTAGTGGGCAATGTCAGCAACTTCCTCCAATTTTTTTTTTTTTTTTAAGTCTCTGCCACATTAATCTACATGTGTATAAATGTGTTACTACTTACACCCTGGTCTCTGGAATGATTTGCTTCCTAAAGCTGTTCAGTCTGCCAAAAATCCTTCTTAAATTTAAGTGCTGCTGCTTAAATTGTTTTGTTATTCTTCAAAGGCCAGTTATGACAGCGTATGATAGAAGAAAATTATGCTCTACATTCAAAATTATTTTATAAAACCCTCAGTAAACCATCATTTGAACATATTTACAACTGCTGACAGATTCCACGAGAACAGCTGTTTGTAGATGAATTCCCCACCAGAAAAGCAATGACTGGGGGCTACGACATCACACGCCCTTTGCACATCCTGAAACTGTCAGGGAAGATGACTCCAAACATTAAATTTCAGATCAAAATAGCACTCAAGCCTTAGAAATTTTCAAAATCCAAACTACACCTGGATAAGAATTTTGCAGGTGCCTCTTCCCGAGGTGAATGAGATCTGTGGATTTATACAAATATTTCCAGCTGACCTCTCCAGCCTACCACAGAATCCATAAGACCAGAACATCAGCTCCATGTGTTCTTGGGTCTGTGACTTGTGCTTGTACAGAAACCAGCACAGCAAAAGGTGAGTTCTACCAGTGCATAGTAGAGGTAGAAATACATTTATAAACATTAAAAAAAAGAAAATAAAAATGCTAAAAGACTTAAGCTACTTTTACCTGGCTGTAGGTACACATAATTAGTATGAACAAGCAGAATCAACTCCTGGCAATAGCAGTAAGCCACATTTGACTTTGTCAGAGGCTGTCTGGTCTGCTAATTGCAAAAGAGGACTGGGAGCTTTCCAGAACTTTGCATGTAACAGAATTATCAAAAAGCAGATGAGCACTGGAAATTAATTACTGAAGGAGACTGGCCAAAGCAAAGGCAAAATTAGCAGCTGTCTCTTTCACTGCCATCAGTAGGTGAGCTGAAGGTTTAATTATTTAATACTTTTAATAATTAAAAAATAATTATGCTTTAAGTATTTTCAAACAAATACTTCATGTAACTTCGTTTCACAAATACATACAAGATTTGTGAACTATAGCAATACCTTTATGGATCTATAAATTATCTTTAGCCAGAAATCTTAGGATTTAACCAGAAGTGATTGTATTAGGCCAAACTGCACCAACAAGGATGGTAGAGAAGGTCAACTTGTTATAAAGAACTAAAGATTTTTCCTGCAAAACCTCAATCTCCTTTGATTCCTGCTGAGACCTGTGGCAGGCAGGGATGCCAGGCCTGGCCTTACATGTGTATGGCATAGGGATATTGAGCATCACAGCTCCCACTGCAGCATCTCCCAGTGTCCAAGTGTCTCCTGGGAGCAGAAGCAGCAGGCTCCCTGACTCCTCACTTCCCTGAGGATGGTTCATTGCTGATGTTACAGTAGCTAGTTAGAGAAAAAGCACACTTCTATTTTTAATGGCTGTACAATGCCAGGGATTTTTTATCCTGGAACTTGGTTCTCATTTTCCAGAAAGCCATATGGGTTTTTTTGCACTCTAAGCAGCTTTATTTAATATGGAAAGTAGAATATCTTTTAAAACAGAAACCAGCTGCGTAGTTTATGGGTATCATCATATGGCTCTGCTTTTTGTTTCCTTACTTAACTGGAGTTTGGGGTTTCCAAGTTGCCAAGCTGCTAACACAAGTAAATGGAGTTTATTAGAGACAGTGTTTGTTGAACAATAACATTTTATATAGTCTGTCAGTGTCTAGTACCTTAGATGAGTTACACATTTCTGTTCTCTATTTTTGCACTGATTTTTTTGGCACTTTAGGTTCCTTTTTCAGCTGTGGGTACCAAAAAGCAAAATCAAAGATATGATACTGTGCTTGCTTATGCCTAAAATCTGCAAAGCAGGTCCTGACCAAAGTCATCCAAATGTCTGAACAGAATCAAGCCTCCAAGGGTTAATCCCACAGTGCCTTTTGACTGAGTTTAGTCAGCAGGAAGGGATTGGATGGCAGATGAAATACCTCCCCAAGAGATCTCTTCCAAGAGAGGGGCCCCTTTGCCCAGTTGTAAAAGATAATGTGTCCATCAAAGGCTGTCCCACAGCAGTAACCTAGACTGGGGTGGGTGCAAAGTCCCTCTCCCCTTCCAAAGGCCTGCTCAGCCTCTCCCTACAGCTTTGGAGCATCACAGAATTAGGAGAAAACAACTCTTCCAGCCTAGGATGTCTCTGGAAGTTGCTCTGAGGGCTGTTTGTATGTGGCTCCCACAGGCATCAAATTCAATCCCAGCTGGATGTCCCAAAGTGAGCACAGCTTCTGCTTGGTCCTTTTAGTGGTTAAACTGCATGACCAAAAGCAATTGAAATGTTGCAGAAGAGGTGAAGTGAGGGCTGTTCATAGCAGCACAGTTCTCCATTTCTTCTTTGTGCTCTGCAAATATTGTGAGTCAGCTCTGGTAGATATCTTTATCTTCTTATCTCTTGCTCTTCTTCCTCTAATCACAAAAGATTCATGCACTGCCAACTTGAAACAGCAGGCTTGCTTTTAATAGCACGTTACTAACTTCAGATGTCATTAGTGCTCCCTTTCACCAGGATTCCCCTAGGTATTGGAGGAACTAAACTTTTAAACAAATGCTTTGTGGGTGCAGCCACAGCCATGCAGAACAGGGCTTACACCCAGCTCCTTCCCTGCTCGGGAATTACGGCTTCTTCGACTACTGCTAACTCAGCTCTGAAGGAGGTGATTTATCTTCACGGTTCATAAAAATACTTTTTGGAAAAAATTCCCCTTTTCCTGTCCCCCTTGGAATAACCAGATTGCAGCATGTGTCAGATTTGAAAACAAATATGGCCTGGAAAATAATATCTTTGGATTTCCCCCACTCATACCTTTTGCTCTACACAATGGCTTCACTCCCAGCTCTAAATTAGCTGAGTGCTATGCTAGCAATATACTTCACATACAGAGAGCAAGGCATAAATAATTCCAGCCAAGGGGCTCAGTAGATATTTCTTTGCCAAGTATTAACTGTTGCTAGAAGGTAATGTTAATTCCCCCAGTTTTAGGAGGCCCTCACTAATAGAAAAGGTTTCAATGCTTTATGTTTTTGAGTGATCTTAAAAGTTAGAAAAATTACTTGCACTGTGAGGAACTTGTGAAATTCAATAATGTTTAGCAATTTCTTTTCAGTTTATGCATTTCAGCATAACTGATGCACGACTCCTGTGCAATGAGCTGTGTCACATGTCTGAGGGAGCTCTTAATCTCTATCTTTGTGCAGGAGAGCAGAGTGTGTCCCTGGCTCTTCTATTGCCTTTTCTTAGAGGTATTTTTGAGTTGTTCCTTAAATAATTGCAGCACATAGGTACAGGATTCATGGCTGAGGAATCCACAATTAGGCACTCTTGAGACACAGAACAAAAGAACTGCATCTGTCCCAAAGCTACAACAGCTTTTTTTTTTTTTTTTCTTTCTGAAAAGGTCAGAACAAGGTTCTGATCCTTTCAAATAACATATATGCCTAACACAACACTGTGAAAGCTCCAACTAAGTCAATAAAGACAGTAACCATGCAAAAACTGGAACATATGAGTGTATTTTTGCAAGTCTGAGGAATGAGGAAAAGCAAATGTATCCCCCTGGGTCTCAGCAATCAGATAGCATCTGTATTAATAACGTGCAAAACCCAGCGCGGCACACAGAAACCATAAAAACGTGAGCAGTTGGAGACGAGTTCCTATGTACAGAATTCTCTTGCTCTCAGAGGTATATCCATTGATATCTACACACAAATCAACCGTAACAATAAGAATTTGTTTGGCACAAGCTTCCAGCAACTAATGGATAACACAGACCAAAAATGCCTTTCTTGCCTTTTGTTAGCTCCGGAATGCTGTTCCTCACTGAAGACTTCCACAGCAGAAACGTACCCTGGGGCAAAACTGGGAGGGTAGCTAGAGCTAACCCATCTTTGTCTACAGAAACCTTCTAGCCACATAAATGTGTTTTACAGATGTCCAATGGTGATTTACTCAGCCTAGAAGAATAGCACGAAGAGGGGTGCTGGGTTTAATGTGCAGCCAGCAAGCTGCTTGTCACCACCACCTGCAGCTCGAGCAGACACTGGGGAGCATTTCACAGCCAAGTGGTCTGATCCTCTCTTGCTGGCAGGAGGTGGTGCCAGCTCCACCTTTCAGGTGTTGGCCAGCATGAAGGGGTGATCCTGCCTTTAGTCCTGGGGTGCAAGTGCTGCTGCCAGATCTATGGCCCCTTGTGTTCCACTTCTGGAACAGATGGAGCTCTAAGCAAAGAATACTGCAAAATTTGAGACATAACTCCAGCAGGAGCTAGGGAAACAGAAATATCCTCACAGTGCAGCTCTAGATGACAGACAAATTTGAGCCTTGCTCTTCTTCCAGCACAAGCATTTGTGTCCTGCCAGAATCTGGCACTTGGCTTGGAAAGGGAAATTACTAGTCCTTTCCTGCAAGTCAATTACTGCTGGTTCATTCCCAGATAAGCTGGAGAAGGCCTGCCAAGAGGCCATGAACACATTCAAGGCCAAGTTTCTACAGGTGCCTGTGTAGTTACAGTCATCTCCAAGTTGCCACACTATACAGAGTCCAGGAACACATGCACCAGCTAGAGGGAGTAAAAAAGCAGCATTAAGGAAGCTATTAAATTCATGTCCGTTTCCTAAAAACATGGAGTGTAATTTGTGGAAACATCCTTGACATTGGTCAGAGCAAAAGAGGTATTTCAGATACATACTGAGAAATTGGACAAGTGTCTTAACTTCCTTCCCCCCAGCTTCTGGAGTGATTTACAACATCCTCCTAGTAAAGGATCCAGAATTATTTGAAGGGGGAAAAAAGACTTGTTGGAAGATTAAAGACATCGTTGAGTTTGCCAAAGCTAACAAAAGGACTCAAAGCTCATCTACTCCTCACTGGAAGCAGAGATCAGACTTCTGGTTAGTAGGAGAGTTGGTACCAGTTTGTGCAATTGCAAAGAGGCTCCAAGTTCCTCTTAAAAATGAATCAACTTACAAACCCACTTTTCACCATCTGAACCAAAGTCCTCTGCAGGAAGGAGTTACTAATGACTAATAATTTAGAAAGGAAAAAGGAACAATTCAATGAGATAACTTGCTAGGGCATGGCCCTGCTCTCACCCACGCAGAGATCTGCCCTTGTCCCCAGTGGGGCAGGTCCCTTGTCCCAGCATGAGACACCAATGATGGTCACTTGAACAGTGCCCAACAATATCCCAGCACTGGCAAGTCCTATTTCCTCTGCCCATGATACTCAAAGCCTCACTGAGTGAAGTTTTCCATCCTTAGGTTCTCACGCATTGTCCCTGAAGAATATGCCCAGAACTAGAAGCTATTTTTTAGCCTAAAGATTTTTCCTACATCCCCAGTCCAATGCTCTTTCGTCTCTGTTAATCAATTATCAACCTGTTCAGCAGTTAGATGAGACATTTCCAGTATCTGGGATTTCTCTTGGTGAATTGTATGTGCAATACTGCTTCCCTTTCTGTTTTCCATGGCAATAACACTAAATTTAATTTTAACCAATGTGGCTTTTAATGCAGCACATGCTTCTTTTTGTTACACAAATAATGCAGCCTTGGTCACTGTTAGTCTTTCACAACAGTCAGGCATTGAGGATCAACTGATTTTCTTAAAAAAATATTAAAAAAAATAAATAAGAGAATGAATTAGATATATCAAGGATTTTTCTGTTTAGCTTTATGGATATAGAGCCTTGAAGGTCATCTTTAAACCCAAGATGAATCCAACCATGAAGGTTAAAATTGTATATAGGAAAAGAGAAGTTGAGGCTTCCAGGAAAGCAGGAACGTTTTAAGAAGCTTGAAGTCATGGGTGGAACAGCAATAAAGTGGCACTCTAACAACACTGTTCTGATAACACTGCAGGACTCATTAGCTTACAACAGAGTTTATATCAACTTTATTTGAAAAGGTTCAAAACCAGAAGACCTACAGCTATGCATTTCTGAAAGAGCTGCAGGAGCTTCTTTAGGAAACCCCTCTGCAGGGATAGGTCCCCTGTATCACTGTTATCAGGCTAAATAAATTTATCTGAAGCACTGTGGGTGGTACAGGCACATGAGGCTGAGGTGAATAAAAGTATTAAAGCAATCAGAGGGTTTCTGTCCTGGTGAATCTCTGCAGTCAGGACCTGGAGGTGATGGAAAGCTTGAGCAGCCTGGCAGGAAACTGCTGTCTTGCTTTACAGGGTGATACCAGGAAAGCACCATTAGAATCTGAGAGACAATACTAGAATATTTGTTTGAACATCTTTGTCAAAGATGGTGTTTATACTGCTGCTAAGCCTGTTAGAGGGTTGTATTTAGAAGAGGCTCAAGCTGTATTTAGAACAGGTTTGTCTCTGTTACTCAAACATCTATGCTGTGAGATACCAGCTCAAAGGACTTAGTGAGAATGCATTGATGCTGAGGAGAATTTCATCAAGAAAGGTTTCTCAGCTCCTGGACAGTATCTCTCAGCAAAGACCAAGAGAAATTTGCCACAGGGGAAGGAATGGCTTGCCTCTTGTGCAGCTCATCAGGAGCATGGGAGTACCAAATTCAAGAGGTGGCACCATGACTCAGAGCAAGCTGCACCTCCCAAAGCCCACACAACTAGCCTTGCCCTAGGGCTCTCTGTTATTCCTGAATAGGCTCTTTCAGGTTTTTTCTTTGTTGGTTTGGTTTTTTTGGGGTTTTTTTGCAGAACCTTTGGGAGGCCTTGAGCTAACGCAGAACACAAAAATCTCAAAATCTAGAAAATCTTTGGGCACGAGAAGCCTGTTTCTCTCCCAGCTCTTCATATTCGGTTTTTGTCTGTTTTTTCTTTTTTTTTCCCCTGAAGCTATTTATTCAACAAGAACTGGAGGTTTTAGAAAGCAAGACTGAAAAGAAATCACTGATGACTCCTCCTCTTCACAAGTCATTCCAGAACTTCAATCAATACCAGTATCCCAACTAGATCAAAGCAGTGGTGCTATTGCTCTGCTCTCAGCTGCATGGTCACCTACCAACACTATCATATGATTTTGTCTTCCAGTTTAGTCTGCCTAGAGGAAAGGCCCAAAATTGCTTAGAAAATGCTCATTGCTGCCTTCTGTCCCCTCATTAACAAGGGACTGTCAGTCCACACATTTGCAGTCCCTGACCTGGTAAGTTTTTAGGAGCCAATAGCTTGGCACACAGACCCTATGAGACTCCTGTATCTTGGCAACAACAACTAAAAACATTTCAGACATGCCTGGCTTCTTGTCTGTGGATCAGGGCATGACCAGACGTTGCCACCATAGAAAGAGACAGGCGTAGGGGGGGCAGGCGGGGGCTTGTTGCACACCAATGGAGGCAAAGAACTTGATAATTCACTAAAAATCTCTTTCCAAGGAGGCTGTGTTCAGATTTGGATGATTTCTCTTGGCACAAAACCAGCATCAGGCCCTGTCATTTCCCACCAGCTGAGGAGATCATTGGAAGGAGGAAGAATAAAAGAGAAGTAGACTCTGATTATAGCAGCACTATCATCTTCCACTTGTTTCTCCACTTGAACAATAAAATAACAGTGTTCAGAAGAAAATGCAGCTTTCCAGCTGCTTTGTCTGCAGGTGTGGGATACCTAGACCTGTAAAAGCATCTTGAGCTTGTGGCTTTCCATTAGAGCTGAAGCTGTACAGAGCCTCCATGGCTTTGCTTGAAAAAAGGTCATGGTTATTTTAGAAAGCTCAGTCCTAGGAGGAATAAACAGGCTCACTTTGCTGATTATTTTTCCCTCAGCAGGATGCTCTCAAGTGGATTCTGAGCTCTAGAAGGGTTGATCCATCTTCAGAGGATGTTGGCTACATACAGTCCTTGGCTACATTCATGCTTCATCAGCACATGCAATCACAGTGCTCATGGACATGACTGATGGAGCTTCCCTCTAACACACTCCCACATGGAGAGCACTGCCTCAGTCTCAGAGCAGGTATTAGCTGGGATACTCAAGCCACTTGCTTACCACCTAAATCTGGTGCTTAGTTGCCATTTGGGTGTTATTTCAGAGTGACATCTTGGCTCTGTGCCACCATATTAGCTCCAGCTCAACTCCTGCTCCCAACTCTTTAAACTACTGAGATTTACCAGAGGGACAGCAGCACCAAACCAGCCCCCTGCTTCCTTCTACCCCTCTCACCTGCTTCCAAGCTCACCTTCCACTCCTCTGCCTCATGATGGGGAGGGAATCCCATGCTTTGTGTTTTCTGAAAGGAATCATTTATGCAGATGGGTAAAAACCACCCTTAATTGAACCTGATGTGAGCATGGGCAGAGCACCCATGGCTACATCCACCCATGAGGCAAGGGCCAATCCAAGCAGCTTGTGACCACCGTGGATATGAGCCTCATTTGCACAGATCACCTTACACACAGGCATAAAATCTCACTTATTCTGCAAGTTTTCATTTCTGGAAATGCCACGGGAGTGTTTTGGGGTTTTGTGTGTTTTTTTTTTTAACTCACAATGAAAAGCCTGATGCTTCTCCTCTAGAAACCACAAAACTTCCTCAGCAACTCCCCTGCCCCAACATCAATTTTATTGCATTCCTCCTGGCATGGGGAAGGAATGAAAATGGGTAATGGTAAGATATCAGCATGTTTTCTCCTCGCTGCTTTTGCTGACTCAGAAATTTGAGAAGAACAACAAGCAGCAGCAGACAGCATAACCCAACCTTATCACACTGGAATCCAATTGTGTGGCTTGCATGGAGCATTTCCAAGGCAGGCTATCACTCTGTTTATGTTGCACCACAGAAAACAGCTGGAAAAATTGTAAACTCCTTAATTTTGCTAACTGTAAAGAAAATTAGTTGTTCCACTCAAGAACATTACCCAACAGTGGCACAGACTTTCTTTTTGTAAGCTTCCAAAAAAGAGAGAAGGGGAAAAAAAAAACCTTTTTTTTTTTTTTTTTTTTGAGGCTGCTACAAAGGTTCAGACTTGTTTTAAAGAAAAAAAAAAAACAAAAAACAAAACCCTGATGACTGCCAACTTTAATTGCCAAAAATGTGCTTTCAGTTATTAAAGTCCTAATGAGGTAAGTAGGGGAAAGGACAGTTTCTTATTTCTTGCTCATGACAAAAAGCAAGAGAGAGAAGAAGAAAAGCAATAAACAGAGGAGCTGGTGCTGGGGGTGCAGATAATGTAATGACCTACTAGTTACAGCTAAAGCCACCAGTACTGGAGTGGAAGCTTTGCCCTTTTTTTGCTAAGGAAATAAATTTACTTGCTAATAACAGTAGCAAGGTAATACACAGTCTCCAGAGAGAGCACAGCACACACTCAGATGCTTTCCTGAGGCTGCAGAATGGCTCCTGACTTGCGAGGAGGAAAGAAAGCAATGGAAATGCAGGTGAGGAACAGCCACATCTTCCCATTTCCTGGCCATGGTCTATTCCCAGCAGCTCCAATGAAATTTGCTACTTTCACACCTCAGTCACTAACACTGCACAGCTCAAATCAAAAGGCACACAGACTATACAGCAAGTCCTAAATCTTTATAATTCCCATGGGGAAATAGGATGGAGCCTCCCCCTTAACACTTCACTCTCTACAACTCCCTGAAAGAAGGTTGGAGCCAGGGGGGGGTTGGTCTCTTTTCCCAGACAATCTCAGCAAGACAAGAGGACATGGTCTTAAGTTGTGCCAGGGGAAGTTTAGGTTGGATGTTAGAAAGAATTTCTTTACGGAAAGGGTGATCAGACATTGGAATGGGCTGCCCAGGGAAGTAGTGGATTCTCCATCCCTGGAGATATTTAAAAAGAGACTGGATGTGGCACTCAGTGCCATGGTCTGGTAACCGCAACAGTAGTGGATCAAGGGTTGGACTTGATGATCTCTGAGGTCCCTTCCAACCCAGTCGATTCTATGATTCTATGACTTACAGTACTTGTGCACCATCTCAGGACCACGGGTGAGATACTCTTGAGGGGTTTTGTATGGAAATAACATGGCTTTAGAGACCCTGTTGATTTTTAAGAGTCAGCACAGGTGAGGGGTTTTGGAGAGGTGGGATCAGAGATGGTTCTAGAGAAGTGGAGATAAGAGGGCAGAAAGGAGTTGGGCTACTTTGAGGTTTGTTAGAAATCACAGCAAGAAATACCACTTTGGGCATTAACTCCAACAAAAACCAAGACTGCTCTGGCTTCATTAGCCACTGCAAGTTTGTACAGTACAAGTAAGACCTCTTCCTTTGGCCCTCTGAGCAGCCAAACAGTGGCCACAGACATCTGCTGAGCCAGGGTGGGCAAGGAGAGCCCTTGCTACAGACACCCCCTACTTCCACCAACACATGAACAATTCAGGCAGCTTTTAAATGTCACATTTGTGCCTCTGGTTATGCTTGGAGAGAGCTGTAGTCCCCCCTACCTTATGCTGTCTAACCATCCACTTCCCAGCTTAGTCAGGCTGTGATTACTTTGTCTGTGCCCAGTAAAGAGCAGGTTAGCATTTAGGGCCATTAGTTTTAGGGCACTTTAGTTTGAGTGTCATTCCTAGATTTAAGAACTGAAAGTGGCCTAGGATACTTGAACCTCTTTTCACAATTACATAAAAGTTTATAAAAAAAAAGTTTTCTAGGGTGGATTTAGGTTGGGTTACTTATCCTGGCTTTTGTTTTGTCACTCACTGGCATTTGTGGGGGCACGTGCCTGTATGAGCTCACCTGTTGATCTTTGCTTGGGGTTTCACTCCCATAAACTGGGGAAGAAGGACTGATTTCCCATATGTTTTTGAAAGATGAAGAGTTGCTAAGGACAGAGCAGACAGCCTCTGGAGCCAGACCTGGGATGGGGAGGACAAGGAAAAGTTGGGCAGCAGGTCCTTCTCCTCCCCTGGGCAGCTGCTCAGCCTCTCATCCCTGCCCACGGGGGATGGAGGGGAAGAGGCGGAGGAAGTTCTGACATGAGAAGCAGCAGCTAGATATAAATTAATCCTGGAACCATCTCAAGTCCTGTACTGTTGATAATTACCTATCATTTTCCTGATCCAAACATTCACTCCCCCAAAAGACCCTAATCCATTACCTGCCATGTTCTGCCCCTTTGCAATTTCCTCATCTGCGCCGCAACGCTCCGCTAAGCTTTGATGTTCTGGCAAGGCCAGGGAGGCTCTGAAATTTGGGATTAGCAAACATCCGCAGGCATGATGTAGGCTCTCCAGCATTAGCACATGTTCCAGCATCTGAATCTAATAACAACATGCCAAAATCTGCAAAAAGCAGCAAGGTGATTCTCTTGTTCTTTCGGATGGCAGTGACCGGGCCAGCAGAGCTGTGTGAAGCCAGAGCAGGCTGGAAACACACACACAGTGCTAAAAGGAGGTTACACATCCTGCTGCCTCTGTCCTATGGACAGACAGCTTGGTTAATACACAAATTCATTCTGGAGAGAAAAAGCATTAACCCTTGTGCAATGCTGCCCATGCAAGAGGCATCATTCTGAGTGTGTGTCTGCATGTGTTTTGGGTTTTTTGTTGTGTTGTTTTTGTGTTGGTTTTTTTTTTCCAAACACCACATGTGTTATTCATGAAAAAAAAGCATAAAATTTCAAACCTGTGGTTTAGATGCCCCGGTCAGGAGCTGAGCAGTAGTGCTTGCAGCAGGATTGGCTTTGAAATTCAGCTGCTCCCCCCCGAGGTGTTTGCAATCCTGTCTGCTGATTCCTAGGTGTGCATGCAGCAATTACAGCAGGAGTAGAGTCCTGTTTGCATAAACCTGGTTTGAACAACAGTATCAAAGACATGAAGAAACACAAATCACACAAATCCTTTAACCAAAGTGTTCAACATCCCTTGCATTAGAAGAAAATCCTTGAGAACTGAAGCACTTATCATAAATGTGGGTATTTCTCTCTGAGCACAGAAGGTGCTTGTGCTGAGCTCTGAGCTGCCAATGAATATATGTTGCCTCAGACCCTTTTTATAATGTTCAGATGGAGGGGATGTAAGTAGCTCTCCAATTTTGGGATAAACAGCTGCAAACAGAACACAAGAAAAAACAGCTTTGTTTTGTTTTTGACTAATTTGTTCTTTCTGAGAGCTTGGGGTTTGTTCCTGTTGCTGCAGCTGTAAATTTCAAGGCCTCTGCAAGGCAAAAACTGAAATTGTACAAGCAATTAGCCCATGGTAACATCTAATCACTGCTGGCATCTAAAGAAATGTGTAACAGCAGGGATGTTTAACTTTGAAAACCAACTACTTCACAGATGCAGGAACCATGTTGGTTGAGGAAGTCTTCCTTGCCATATCAGTGTGAACTGTAAAAATTGGCCCAAAATATGGCAACATTTATGCAACAGAACTGTAGAAAGCAGGATTACAGTTCATCACATCAATGTTGGAGCATAATTCCCAGGAAACTTAGTCACAAAAATCAAATAGATTCTGAGAACCAGTCTCCCCCAGAAAGTAATTATCTTCAGCTGCCCTTGGCATGCCTCAAGTTCAGGCTCTTCTTGGCCATGAAGATTGCAGGAGTGATCCTGCACCCTCTCTGCACAGCTGGGTGAGTGAATAGGGGCCACCCCAACAAATCAAGGTCACAGCCCAGCCCACCCCAACAATCTGTGCTGAACCAAGCAGCATGCAAGAGCTTCAGGGGGTGCATGTGCCAAAACATACACCAAAGAGCTGGAATGCACTAAAAATGACCATAACAGCCATGGCTGCAGTCAGGGTTCTGCTTGTCAAGGAGGTGCTAGGACCCTCCCCAGCCAGGGGCTTGGAGCCCAGCTCTGACCTTCTGGGTGCAGGAAGCTGGGAAGGGCAAAACATTGATTTATTTTCACACATTTGGTGCTTCATAACTGATGTGTAATCTCCTATTGAGTGGCAGGGTTGGTGCCCACCTCACCACATGAAAGAGCTCTCCCTGATGCATGAAGATGCTGCTATTGTTTTCTCTTGTGAAATTATGGCTGTGGTACATTGCTGTCTCCAGAAACACATCTCTTGGAGAGCTCTGTGCCAGGATCCAGAGATAGAGCAGTTGATTCCACATTTCTCAAAATTAGCTGTTAGCTCAACTGCTGGAAAATGTTGGAAGAACTCAGGATTTTCTAACTACAGAACCAGAAAATCATGCATTAGTACTCAGGGGGTGCATAACACATAAGCACACGTGCAGAGCACAAGGGACATCTGTGTCACCATGGCAGTGGCACAAGAACCAGCTTTAGGAAGTCTTTCTGCTTGTGATGCAACCCATTGCCAGCGCTCCATCAGAGCATGTCACTTTGCATAGCACACTAAATCCTGTGGTGTGTTTGTTTTCTTCCTTTCCTATTTTTTTAAGCCTTTCCTGTATTGATTTAAATCAGTGCAGGCAAACGAAACCAGTGGGGGGACAACAACATGTGTGTGCACCAACTGCTAGCCCTATATTCTCAGATGAAGCAAGAAAAGAATGGCATGGAGACAGCCAGCTAAAATTACATTAGAAAATAGAAAATTAAATACCATTAAATCCACTCTTGCAAACCTCCTACCTGCTGGGTGTTTGCCCCTGAGCAGTGTCAGTAGAAAGGTGCAGGTCAAGGAGCAGTGAGCACAATCACCCTTGGTCTGAGAGGATCAAAGCAAACCACCTGCACCAAGGATGGGCAGCACACACTCACATGAGGGTGGGGAAACAACCCATGCAGCTCAATTATGTTTTGCATCCTTTCTGTCCCTCCTCATGAGTGACCATGCTGGTGCACAGAGGGTCCCCACCTACCTGCTGGACTCCCTGCAGAACACCTGCAAGGACTAAAGGAGAGAATCTCTGCAGTCCACAACATCCCCAAGGAGTTTCTTCAGCCAGCAAAGAGCAGAAGTGGAGGTATCCGTGCTTTTAAGATGTTCCTTGTGGCCACCTCATGCTCCTAATGCTCCACCACAGGTGAGTCCCTTCCCTGTAGTAACACCCACTGGGTGCTGGAGGACATCATTTGGGCAGGTGAAACATCTCAGTGATTGGGTTCAGCTGGGTTTGATATCTGTAGAGAGTGGCCTAGACACAGTTGGTCTTTTCTAGTGAATGCACAAAGTAAAATCTCAGTGTCACTCTTCCCAGGCACTGCCACAGATGCAGGTTTGCAAATCCACTTGTGCACAGAATGCACATCCCAGGGGAAAAAGATGGACATGTGTAAAATGTTTCCAGGTGGGAACTGGCCCCTGGCTGAGCCATGAACTGCTCTCAGAGCAAACAAACAGTCAAACAAGGGATGGGAGAGGTGTCCACAGTCACTGCCAGCCTGGGGAAAATGTGTGTGTGCCTGGGCTGTCACAGATGGCTTCTTCACAGTCAATATGGGTCATTTTTTGAGCTTATTAAAAGATGTAATTAAAATAGTTTGAAACATTTTTTGTCATTTTACAGCTTTGGCTTCTGCTTTCTGGGATTTTTTTTTTTTTTTTTTGGCTTTGTCTTTCTGTTTTGTAGTTTGCTTTTTATTTTATTTTAATTATATATTTCTGTCTTTCTCCTTCAACTATCATAATTTTTATGACACAGTTAAAGCTGGAAGTGGGCTTTGACCCATATGTTATGCCTTTGTTAGCAAAGTAAAACTGGAAAAGCATCTTGCAAAAATTGTATAAAAGGCCACTGTGTATATGGGGTTAACTTGCTTTAATCCACAGCTGGGCACTTTTTCAAGGCTGAGAAAAGGAGATGCAGACTTAATACTTTTAACATAATCCTCCAGCATCATGTAAATCACAGAAGAAAAAAAGAGCTCCCACAAACACCAACTGGTGTGTAGGTAAATCTGATGGTTCTACAGATCTGATGGGGTTTTGCTGACCAAGTCAAATGTGCAGCTTCAAGGTTGGCTGAGCATCAGTATTGTGTTCCAGTCTACCTCTACTGTCATATATTTAATCTCCAGTAATTAAACTTCTAAATGAGTCCATTTCACAAAAGCTACAGTGCATAGAGTGAATCGGTGAGTAAATTTTCATAACCTCAGAAGCAACCCCAGATCAGGGTGGAGCTGCTCTCCCTGCAGCAGCCCAGGGAGCAGATAGAGATGTTACTGTCAAAAGAGAGAAAACTGAAAGGAAAGATACAAAGAACTCCCTTGACTCAAGGTTTTCAAGTTCTTTCCTGTTACTTTAAAAAAAAAAGTTTTCTATACACAGCATATTGTTTTGCTGCAGCCCCTGATTAAAAAAAAAAAAAAAAAAAAAAAGAGGGGATGCTGATTAGAAACTCTTGATTAGAAGTGAAAAAATATCACTGATGACATCTGGGTGCAAAATGGGAACTCACAGACATGGAGACAGCAGTCTGGTACTTGGGTTCCTTGCTTTGGGGAGGTAAAAGAAGTTTTATCAATGGCCAAATCTAATGCAGACAGCTAGAAGCTGGGTGTCAGGTGCCTCCAGGGGGATGCTGTGACAAAAAAAAGGCTTGAGTGGTCCCAAGCTGCTCTGCCAGGAGGACACAGCCTCTCCTGGGCATGTGGGAGCAAGGAGGACAGTGCTGCAATGCCATGGTGGTTGAATTCTGAAGGAGACAGAAAGGCAGGAGGTGTTCTACTGGAGAGGAGTGCTAGAGGAGCACTTGGCACAAGCTTAGAGAGAAATGCTTGGTCTATAGAGCTGAGAAAACCTTGAGGAGAAAATACCAAGCACATAAAGGCCATTTAACAAAATGAGGGAAGACAGCAAGAATCACTTGGTAGGGACTAAGGCCAGAGAAATTCAGATGAGAAATACGGCACTGCATTTTCAGAGTGAGGAGGATTAACCTTTGAAATGAACTACCCAATGAAGTGATGGATTGCCTGTCTCCTAGTATCTTCAAATCCAGACTGGATGCCTTCCTGGAAGACATGTACAAGCCAAATACAAGTTTCCTGCTTCACACAGGGATGGATGGGTGAGGTTCAACAGGCTGAGAGATGAGTGGTTTAGTATGGATGATCTGACAGTCCCCTCCAGTCTTTAAACTCTGAAAATGTAACTGGGTGAAACATAATATAACACAGAAATGTCCCCAGGTCTCTGAATTACTGCTTGTTATAGGTCATTTTGAATCATCCTGTGCCCAACAGGCAGTGCCACTGACACCCATGGCACCTCTTGCAGAAGAAGCTGCTGTGCTACAGGGACAACCAAGGCTCCATCTGGGCATAAATGATCATCATATAACTCAATTTGTTTCTCTGCAGGACAAAAAGAGATAATGCCTCACATCACTCATCACAACTATGAGCCAACGGGGCCTCACCTTCTGCTGCTACCAGGCTTAGAAATACACAGAGCAGAACATTAATAATCTTTAAAGTGTTTTTAAAATATTACTTTTGAGGAAAACTTTCTTTCCCCATCCCTTATAGTGCATGTCCTGAAACCATCAGACACTTGTGCCTTGTTGGTCCTAGGGCTGTACCTGTCAGACCCCTCCTGCACAGGTGCCTTTATCCCTCTCTATTGAGAAGAAAATCAATCCAGATCAACACTGGTAAGAACTTCCAGTGAATTCAAGAAAAAAATTAAACTTCAGTAGAAGGAAGAATAATAGAAGAAAAGACTATGGAAAATCCTAAAAGTCCCACCAACATTATAAAACCCAGCCCATGCATGCTCCAAAGGGCAGACCCACCTCCAGCAAGGCTGACACTGTGCACAGAAAACTCAGACCCCTGGGCTGCCTCTGGAGCAGAAAAGATAAAACTTCCATCAGTGATGCGGAACAAAAAAAACTGAAAATTTTCCCTCAAATGTCCAGAAAATGAGCAAAATGTGGCAAGCAAGGCTATGTAGTGCTATCTCCTCATGTTTCACTCCAATTTTTATCCATTCCATGTGTTGCTTTCTGGCCATTTAGAAACTCTTTTCTCATTTATCAGTGTTTTCACATTTCATTTCTGGACACTGCTACTTATGCATTATCCATCCTTTTTATCTTGCTGTTTGAACTCTGTTCTGCACCTCTGGTTCAGTTTTACCATTCATTCATCAGCATGAAGTTAAACAATTACTAAACAACTTGGGTAGCTGGCAAGCAGGGAAGGAAGCAAGATCCATTTCTGCCCAGAGGGAAGCAAGATTTTATACAATAGCATGGCCTTTGTTTTCCATCTCATGGGTGATGCTATTGAAGTGGAGCTTATATCATATTCTGTGCCAAACCATTCCAGCTAGGTTCAGATTGCAGTTCCCCTTGGGGTATTTCCACTCAATATATAAGATAACCAGATCTGCTCCCTGTCCACTCCTAGCCTGGGCAGTGCTTACTCAGATCCTGAATCCTGGCAAGCTAAACTTCTCTTTCCCCCCTAACACTCCCCAGTTAATACCATTTTACCAGTGAGCACTCCTCTTAATGCTACAGGAGCACATGGCAAAGCACTGAGCAAATTGGGTGTTTTCCTGCAGTGAGCAGAAAGCAGCTGAGTGACTGTAAAACTTTGTGCCCTGTATGTTCTGCTTTCATCTGTGGAATGGCAGTGCTTGTGTTCCAGCTTCAGTTCCTGACTGCAAAACTGATTACCTTGCTGCAAAAAAATGGACTTTGGGTGCAGGGTAGAGATGAAATTCTGCTCCCCACACATCAGGAACATCAGGATTCAGGGATCTGACCTGGGTCACATTTTATTGTTTTGTTTTTAGAATTATCTCAGTGTTTTTCCACTACTAGGAAATACACTAGAGATAACACTGATCTTAGCTTTGGTTTGTAGGTCTTGATGTTTGTGCTTGCCAAGCTTTATTTTACATTGTATTCTTATTTTGCATTGTAATTGTTACTTTGCATTATCATCTGTGTTTCATGAGCTGCCATCTGAGTTCTCTTGCACCGTGCCAACATGAAAAATCAAAGAGAGGTTGCTTTTTTTTTTTGCAGAGCAATACCTCGTGGAAAAACTACTGCTGGATGTCTTGGACTGAGCCCTAACTCCAGAAACTCTGTGTGAAAAGGGGCTCTCTGCTAAGAGCCACTCCATGGGATGTCCCAGGAGTCCCAGCCCAGAAAGCAGGACGTGCAGTCTGACCTGGGGATGCTGTCCAGACCTCCTGCTTCCAAGGAGATGGGAACAGGGTTTGCAGGGAGGAGTTTAAGATTTTGTTGATTTAACCCTCTCAAACTGTTTAAAAATAACACTTCCTGGGCTTAAGACCTATCTCTGCTCTTCCAGTGTCCCCTATTTTTTTTACTCTTTTTTTTTTTTAGCATGAAGTTTTGCATTTAAGAAACTGGACTTCGGTGCTCTTCTATCCAGGAAAAATGCCAGATACAGGATTTTTCCCTGAAGGTTACCTATGGGATCTAGAGATGGTTATAGGATCAAAAATCAGGCTGGATTTCTCCAGCACAAGGTACCAGGAGGTTAAGCACTGCTGGAGACAGCTGGCTTTTCACATGGGGATCTGGTCATGGGGTATTAATGTCAAACAAATATCACATGCACTGGGGCAAGAGAGTCTGTAAAGATTTTATTCTATTGTCCTGACTCTAAAAACTTCAGAGGAAATTTGGAGACTACAAAGGAAAAGGCCTTAAATTTTGAGGCCATTCCTAAAGGGATGAATTACAAGACTCTGTAAAGAGCCTGAAAGTACTGACAAATCCACCATCTGAACATTATGGTCTTGGCTTTTTAATGGCCAAAGTCAAAACTGCCTCTTTCATGTAAAAAGTATACATGTAAATAACTCAGTGCAAGAGGCTGAGGTTCAAGTACTTTTTTCTGTTTATTACAGGCTTTTTTTTTTTTTTTTTTTAAATCTTGTCTGTTGTATTTGGAGATACAGTGAAGCACTCACCAGTTTACATCTCCTGCCAGTGTAACTTGAACATCAGGATGCCAGCCAGGACCTGGAAACACCCATGCAAGTCCTAACCCAGGCTCATTTCAGGGAGGTTTTGCAGCTCTGGATACTCATCTCCTACCTCACCCCCTGCCCCTTGCCCACCTTTCTGAGCCAAAGAACCAGCTCAGGAACCTCTTCCCATCACATTGTTGCTGACTCCAGTGAGTTCCCATCCATCAGGGCTGTGCAATGAGGAGCTGGTGCAGGGAGATGTTTCTCACCTGCTCTACTCAAGATCAGCAGGAAGGGAGAGGTGAGTTCATCCCATTTGACATCCAAGTTCAAAGGCATCTCGTGCCCAGAGTATCTGCTAAAAGTGGATGAGTCCACCATTTGTTAGCAATTATACTGCACTGGTTATCAGAAAATGAAATAAAATAGGGTTGTTTTGTTTTCTTGCCTCTTGCCAATATATTTCTATTGTTTATTTTGATTTTAGGAAAGAAACAATAGAGGAAAGTTCATTGAATGAGAAGTTTGCCAATGTTTCCACAGAAATATTTGCCACTGGAGGTCAGCCCCATATTTCCAACAGTAATTTAATCATCCACATCCATCTTACTGGAAATTCCTCTAGACTCTTAACATACTAGAGAGCCATTCATAAATAATATTAAGAACATCAGCATACACTTTGAAGATTGTCCCAGGATCTATTTATTGATATGTATTTTTTGCAGCACTACGAGGAAGCATTGGTTTTTCTAGCTAGAAGTGTCTGGCTGTAGTCACACAACTGCACTGGTGTTTGGCAGAGCACAGAAATACTGATTGAGAAAACAAAGGAATAAATTGGAAGCTACCTAGGAAAGATTCAACATTGTTTAGTGTAACTACACAATTTAAAACCACTCCAAAATCAAAACAGATGCTATCGATGATTTAACTCAGTCCCACTGCTCAGCCTGCCTGAAACAATGATCTCTGTATTTCTTGAATGTCTTTTGTATCTTTCAAGGCACTAAGTTTTCTTTTCTTTCGAATGAAAAAAAAAGGAAACTTAACCCTGGTGTTCTCAAAACATTGTTACAAACTTTAGACAAAATCCCTCTTTTTGTCAAATAAGGCTGGAGTCATCAACCCACAGAAGACACTGCCCAGCAGGCAGACAGAAACTGAGCTGGTATCCAGAATCCTCCCTGGGAATGGTCAAGGCCAAGTGTTTTTTGGCTACTTCAGGTTCTCCTGCTGAAGTAGGGCTGATACTGGAGCTGGGCAGAGCCTGACTTGTTCCACTGCCAATGCCACCACCTGGCATGGCACTCAGGGCAGCTTCACCTGATGATTTGCTGCAGCAAAACCCACTCAACCCACCCAGAAATGGAGATGAGAGGTTTCAAGCCAGGCTGGAAGTGCTGCATCTTCTGAGAGCTGCACAGAGAGCAAAACAGGGTTTAGGGCAATCCTTCCTTCCAGGCATTGACTCCATGCCTGAAGGCACAGGAAATCTGTCTGAGACAATCCAAAGAACACATTCAGGCAAGCAGATGAATTACATCTTTTTCAGCAGGACTCAGGGCTTACTTTGTGATGAGGTTTTCAACAAACAGCTCTGTGCCAGGGGACTTCTTTCTGCTGGCCAGGCAGATTGTCCCCAGCTTGCTGAGCCTCACAGGGCAAAAAACCTCCACCTCCATCCTCAGTGCTGCAGTGGGGAGAGCAGGGCTGCAGGCCAGCTCTTACTGAGTGACCTGGAGAGAGCACAAGGGAGGAAAACCCTGACCTGACCCATTTTGTTGTTCAATCAGAGCATCCAGGCAGGACTCAGCTTCTGCCTTTACTCCCTCATATCTGCAGCATGAGTAAGAGTCACAGTTAATTTTCCTGCCTGTTCTTAGAGCAACACACATGCTTATGATCTCAGAGCTATTTCTCAAGAAGAAACATTCTATTCTTGCTTTAAGAAACAAGCATACCCTCCAAAAAAAGCTCCTTGCATTGCCCTGGCTATATGCATCTGATTTTGGATGAGATGCCTGCAGACTCTGGCTGGAATACCACTAACAAACCAAGAGCCCAGGAATCCTTCAGCTGCCTCAGGAAACACATCCCACAGCCAAAGGAAACCCCACCACCTTCAGATGCTCCTGACGTGGTGGGTGAGCTCTACCACATCTACCCTGTCACCAGGCAAAGCTGCTACTGAGGTTAAGCTCCTCAGTGAGGCGAGGACAAGGAGAGTTTCTCTGGAGGAAGAATGGAAAGTGTTTGTGTCCCTGGAAAGTCTCTGGAAGCGTGTGGGTGTTGCTACATGCTTTGAGGGTCTGGCTCCACAAAATACTTAGGCACATGTGTAACCAGGAGTGACGTCCAAGAGAGTCCTGCAGAGACAAATGCTTCCAAGCCCTCCAGCTCCAGCAGGATCCAAACAGTCCTCCACAAAGTTTCAATTATTTTTTTTTTCTTTTTTTTATTCAATCCACTAAAATAGCCTTCTTTCTGAAAAATGTCTGCTCATCTAGAAGCTGAATTAAACTCACTTTGAAGCATAGCAGGTCCTTCCTCTCATGAAGAGGGGTATCCATAACACAAGGTAAGAGATCTTGCACTGCTGCATATTGCCTGGTTATTAATGTGAAAACCAGAATTAATTGAATGCCAGAAAGTTGTGAGAAAGTTCGAGAAAAAGCAACATCAATTATAGGGACCATCTCATACCATAGTTATTTTACAACAATTCCACTTTACATTCCTTGGCCAGCACAACTTTTTGAATAATTAAATAGCCAGATGACACACAATCAGATTAAAAAGCCTTCGATGTGAATGAATATCAGATTCCCAATTCTGAAAGGAATTTAATCATGGAAACTTCCACCTACTGCCCAGTTTACCCTGTTCTGAAAAGCAGTTATAGCCATGAGATCATATTCATGGTGCTTTTTCCAGTTCATAAGGAAACCTGAGCCATTGCCTCATAGAGGAACTTGGTCACAGGACATGGCTCCGGGAGATTTTGGAGGAAAAACACCCTCTCCCCATCTCTGTGTAAAGTAGCTTTTCCTGACTTTACATGGCATTAAAACAGACACATCATTAAACCAGACAATTAAAACTGGAAACACATTTAAAACTGAGAGTGTGAATTAACTTACTAGAAGTACACAGGGATGAAAATAATTACAACTGTAGTAAAAAAAAAAAAAAGAAAAAAAAGCATTTTCACCTAATAGTATCCAATATGCATTGCATTGTAGACAGTGCTTCATGTTACATACAGACACTGTGTTTCTCAGCATACAAACCACTTATGTGCAAAAATGACTCACATTTCAGCAGCAAAGCAAGACATGCAGGGTTTCTGAATGTGCCAAATAGGCAAGACACCAACCAGCCCTGGTGTATTTAGAACGTGCTCAAACCACATGTCAAAGTAAACAGGAAAGCTAAAGCACTGAGGGGAAGTGGGGGAATTTTTGTTGTTGTTGGGTTTTTTCTTGGTTTTTTAGGCATCCCAATATTTACTTAGAGGCCTAATACATACTAAAATGAAAGTATATGAAAAAGTGTTAATGATTCATCTATAGAATGAACTTGCCATCTGAAAAGATGCTGGGAATTCTGAAGAGTGTTGAGTGTGACTTTGCTCACATATATTTTCCTTTTCCTGTTTTTAAATCCAGAATATGTCTAAATAAGTGAGAGATTTAATTAGACAAATTTTGAAAAAAAAACCACAAAAAGTCCTCCATTTTGCACTAAAAGCCACCAAAAAGAGCAAGCCACCAGAAGCAAGCTTGTGATCTCCAAGAACTCAAACTTTGTGTCAAGTGGGCTCCAGGCAGATGAAGAGTCAATATGAAATATGGAGGAACTCCACTTCTCAGCCACAACAATAATAATTGTCTGCAAAATTGCTGACCCAGGTAAACTGAAACTTTCCTTGCCAAATTTGCATTTTCTACCCATAGAGGACCATTCACTGTATTCATTCAACTATTTCACATCCAATAAACATACTTTTCCATCATACCTTCCACAACTTCTTTAAATAACCTACAGAATTAAAGCCCAGACCTCCAAATTGCAGACCCAGCATGAGAGAGCTGGTTGGGAAAAGGGCAGTGGGAAGAGGATCACCCCCTGGCAGCAGCCCAGGCTTGTGCCAGATTAGTGAGTGCATTACCATGGCCTGATGTAAACAGAAAAGATATTTCCTGTCTTGAGTTACATGGCAGGGAATGGGGGATTTGACTTGTAAATGAGGGGAGGATAAAAGGCTAAAGCCCCTAAGTACACACACCAGCACCATCTGTGAGCAATGAGCCCAAGTTAGAAATGCTTCTGGAGACCCACACTTCAATGAATTGCTTTAAAAAGACCAATTTGCATCTTTGTTGTAAGTACACCCTGGGATCCCCCTATGAAACAGAAATATCTTGTCTTCCAGCCACTCCAGGGAATAAACATGCTGGGCCTCAGATGGGTGTTAGCTGGGGATGGATCTCTGCCCACCTACCAGCTGTGTCTGGTTACAGGGGATCTGCTCCTGCTAAAGACAGCTCAGTGCTGGTGCTGCTGTTCTGTGCTGTGGGCCAGCAAAGCTGGTGTGAGGCTTTCCTGCCTCTCCATTGCCCATCCCTCCAAGAGCAGTCTGCCTGTGAAGATCTCTGAGCCCAAACACAAAGGCATCAGTGCAACCCACAGGGTAATCCTTGCAAGGCCTCTTCCTGTGGTTTAGGTAGTGCTGTTATAAGCAATACCAGACAAAGCACCTGGCAGGAGGTCTGTGGGGATGACATCCTGACTTTCAGCTGAGAGGTGGGGTCAAAGAAAGAGAGACCAAGGAAGAAAAAGGACGTCAAGGCCTCTCTACCAACATTTCAGCATAAGGAGGCAGAAGTGCAAGAAAAGCTGTTCAAACAGCTTTTCAAACTACAAATGCAGTAGGCTGCATGGAATCACTGCCACAGACATCACCAAAATCAACAGTTCTTTTGGAATCTGTGAGGATCTTCATTGCTGGGATCTTGTCTGGAGGCTGCTCTTAAGCTTCTGGTTGTCAGATTCCACTTAAAACCTCTGTTCCTTTTTCACTTTGTAGATGCAGCATCTGTCTCGCTTGTTATATTGGGGGGAGGGAGATGTGTAATTAAGTGCAAATAGGGTTCTCATGATGCAATACAGACTCATATAATACTTCCCAGGTGCCACTGTCTCAAACAGCTTTGGCAGGAGTTTCCCAGTTGCAAGGCTAGGATTTAAGAATAGCAGCAAACTTGTGTGGTCCCGCAGAAGCACTCCTTACGTGCAGTGCTCCCATCCTGCCTTTGGGAACAGCTGTGCAAGTCCACGCCAGGGCTGGTAGTTTGAAGGGGAGCTTGGCTTAGTTTTTGTGGGTTTGTTTTTTTTTTCCCCTTTTTTCCCTTAAGACAGCCTCCACTTTAAAACCAAGTTCGCTGAGATTATCACGGGGTGAGATAACACTGTCAAACCACTGCAAGCAGCTGGTTTGTGTTGTGTTTGAGAGACACCCCATAGGAATAAAGAAAAAAAACCCCAAACCTTAAGTTATCCCTGCAGAAAGAATTGTGGAGGAGCACAGTAAGTTGCATCAGAGCCCACAATGGCCATTTAAGAGCAGCTGATTGCTTTGCCAGTTGCAGTTGTGGTGGAAGATGGAGAATGAAACGTGGAGATGGGGGATGTGGTTCTTAAGCATGCTAAGAGCCTGAGAATGGGCAATGCTGCAATTTCCATCTCTTTGAGCCCTGACATTTCCCCTCTCCCATCACCAGATTGGAGAGGATAGGCTTATTTTTCTAGCAAATACAGATTTCAATGATGGATTTCAGCTGCTTATCACAATTTTTGCCTTTTGGCTGGACCACCAAAGCACTTCATCTTTTGGCAAAGGAAACTGGTATAGGACCTATTTTATTTATTTATTTTAATAGGTAACAGTACAGTAATTTCCCTTCAAAATGATCACTCATCCCAGACAAAGTTCTGGCTACTGCTGCTTCTAGCTTAGGCTTGGCAGGTGGCTCAATGAATTGATAATAGGCTGCACAATCTGACAAGGAGCTTTATCAATCAAAACAAGCCCTGCTGTTCAGCTCAACAGGAAAGTTCAATCACTCTTCTCTGGTGGAATCAGTCTACACGTAATGCTTTCATTCCAAGATAATGTTAGACTGCAGATTTGGATCTGCTCTCACTGCTCCAGGGCTATTTATATCTTTGTACCTTGAGGGTTTACTAATTAGCAGCCTTCTTCCACACCCTTTGATATCATTAATCTCAGTGTAAGGGATTACTTTTTGATGATATCTCTGAGGGAGTGGAGAACAGCTGGAATAATTTGAAATATGATAGTTTGAGCAGTTCTCCAAGAGCAATGATTGAAAGATGGCAACAGTTTTGCCTATGCAAGCAAAGCCAGCAAACCACTCCAGGATGGCTGTGGATAGGAGAGACATTGACTCACAACTTAGTCCAGAATTGGCAAATAGCAGGGGTTAGGCTGGGCCTTTTCAACTCATCACAAACATCACATTATCAGGTGAAGCATCTTTCAATCATTTTCTGTCCCCTCTCCTGCCCACTCCTCCATTTGCTTTCTCTAGTTCACTATACAGGGTCGTGCACAGTCAAAAAGCCCCTCAGCATGTTAGGGGCAAAGTAGCAACAAAAGCTGAATATAAGAACTTTGTGAGGACTCAGAGGAAGCAGCTGAGAGCTCAGCACTGCCTGTGTGCTGTTACTCAGCCTTTCCCACAGTTTGCAAACCCTCTGGTTCCCAGTTTCTAATACAGGAGAGCTGGGTTAACTTGCTTGGAAGATTAATTTAACGCTGCTGGAGTCTCATCTCAGGTAGTTTCTAATAACATGGTGGGTGAGGTTGATTTAAACCATAATTGCTTGCATTTTTTTTTCCACATTACTCACTTTGCTGCTCCACAACACAAGTCAATTTAAAGGCCTGTCATTAACTTTGTCATTCTGCAAAGTTCAAAACTGGAGATGGGGGGAAAAAAAAATTGTTTTCTCCACTCAGACCAGAGTGACTCTGATCCCATGGAAGCTCCTGCTCAACAGATGAGCCCTTGTAGGAGAACATGCAGTTTGCCACAGTCACTTTGATACCTGCCATTAATTGCCTGCTCTTGCTTGTCTGGTCTCACAGCAGCCTCCTGCACTTTGCTCCTTTCTGTTCTCATTTCTGTTTGAGCACTTCCTTTTGTTGCCAGTCTCCTGCTCCTCTTCAGGAGCATTTTAGAGAGATAATAAAATCCTCGTGCAGATACAAAGAACCAGATACAAATGGCTGTGTGAGTGTATTTATGTTTACAGCATGAAGCCAGGGAACAGGCTGTCCTGAGTTCTGGTTTCCAACTGCAGCATAAATCCATCAGTGAATTTGTTACAGCCCCAGAGAAGAAAGCAGAAGCATCCCAGCAGGCAGTGCAGGACAACCACCAGAGCCACATCTTAGAAGACTCCCTATCTCTTAACTCTCCAGAAGTGTGAAAGATGAAGGCTTTCACCCCAAATTAAACAAGCTGTCGTTTCATTTTGTTAGTGGGGACTGCAGAAAGGAAGCAGGAAGCCAGTATCAGGTAAGGAACATTAAGTACCTATTTACACACTTCAGGTCATCTTCAGCCAAGGAAGGAGCAGTGCACTCAGAGCAGTGTCCTTGGCCATGTGCTGTGCTTGCTGCCCTTCAAAAACTACACAGTTGGCATTGCTGGGACTCCAGCCTCTGGTCTCCCATCCTTCAGGTAATTATTGAGTAATATCATCCCCTCTCATCCACTACTGGAGAAGCATCTACTTAGTGAACACAGAACAAACTTTCCTTTGCCAGGCTTCGTGAACATTGCATTTACTGAACCTTTCTCAGGAGGATAAATATTTCCTTCAGCAGGCAGCAGTCTCCAAAGGAAAAAGTGGCACGCTGAGGTGGCTTCTCAGAACAAGGAGAAAAAAAGAACATTAAAAGATAATTTTTTACTGGTTTTCTTTGAATGTTTTGTATACAGAGCCACGGTAGGTACAAAGCAGATGACAAGCTAAGAGGATAATTTTGACCAATGCAGGAGCCCATCCTTGTTCTGGTAAAATGAGATGACAGCAACACGTGGTGGAAGGCCTGGCTGAAGTGAAACCTTCATGTGAGATGTTCACATCTTCACAGACTTTGAGATAAATGGCCTTTTTTCTGGTCTCCCATACAGTTTTGCTTTCTATATAGTAAGTGGATCATAACACTGGCTGAAGGAGAAGTGCTCTCTGACTGGCTGAGCTGGGAGAGGAGGAAAGCAGAGGAAAATTTGGAGGGCAGAGTGAGCTCATGTCTCAAGAAGTCATTGTACTGATGGGGAATGACAGGATGAAAATGATGAAAGAAATAATGAGCAGTGTAGGAGACTGCAGAGAGCCTGCCCAGCAGTTGGGGTGAAAAATGGTTAATCTGGGCTGACAAGTGAGCATCTGCCTTTACTGGGTTTGCACTGACATCAGTGGGAGTTTTACTGAGGATATCACTGGGACCATGTTCTCAGTGATGCTCTTGAGAACGAGGTAGAAGTGAAGCATGAGTGAACTGTACTCCAGCATTATGCTTATACTAGTAAGACTGAATGCACAAGTTGGAGCTGCAGATTCTTTCAGTCTAGCAATATGTTATACCTTAACATACTGGTTATCAGAGTTAAAAAGATATAAAATGTATATTAAAAGCCAAAGAAAATGCACTCAGTGAGAGGGCAGATTCCCACTTCAAGAAGTCTTTGGTTTTCTAAACCAATTTAACCCAGGTCTATTAAGAGCTTTTCCTGGTAAAGGAGTGAGAGTATTTTCTCTGCTATAATCATATCAGCCTGTATTCTAGGTTAATGGAGATTAATATTACTGCCAGATTTTGTTCTTTTCCTGCATGTAATCTAATGCCAGATGGTTCTGAATGGGTATTAAATCCCCCATATGCATGACCTCCCTGAGGTTTTTATCATTGGAACCTTACAATAATTCAAGGAAAGCTTTCCCAAAGCCTGATCATAAACCTCCTAATGAGGGGCTGAAGTCAAAGAAAATCCTCTTGTTAATTCCTGTTTGGTGTTTTTCCCCCTTTATGACAAATAGGCAAGAATTCACAGCAACAGAGATGCTTTTAAACTGTTTCAGTGGAAAACGCATTAAAAAAAAGGAGTATTCAGGTTAACAGTTCAAGTTCCCAGCAGGGCCCAGAGATGCAGTAACTCATCAGCCATCCTCAAACTCTACTACAGGGCCCAGTAGTGCCACCAGCCCTCAAAGCAAGTAGAAGTTATTCTGTTGATTAGTGACTGCTTTATTCACAGTGTAACTTAACCCCTAGTGTCAGAACAAATATAATCCAGTCTCAGAGGAGGGACTGAAACGGGACCTTATCCATGCAAAAATACAAGGATTTGTGTGAACACCATCTTTACAGTAACTAAGCTTCAGCAACAGCAGTTAAATTCCCAAAGATTTTCCTCATTTGCAGAGTAGAGGGTACATTTGAATGATTTTTATGTTTGGTTTTCTACTTGCTTCTTACTGCATTGCATCATGCTTACTGCTGCCTGTTACTTGAGCACCTAAGACAAAATTATTCATAGCCTCATGGGTTTTCTGTACTTCTCACTTACTGAGTCATCCAAAAGCAATATAAATATGCCTGCAGCTAAATCCCATCTTGTGATAACAGGGAAGGGTGACAAATAATCAGAATAAAAAATTTTATTTAATTTTTTTGGGTATCCTATTTGTCCAGAAACCTTATTTCTCATAGGTCTTTTCACTGTGCATGCAGACTCCAACTCTCCATACTATCTATTGCCACTGGGAATATGCAGTGTCTGCAAAAAACCATGGTTGGCCAAAACCACAGAAGTAGTTATCCAGAAAGGGTTTAACTGGGGTAACTGAGGAAACTGAATCCATTTCATCAGAACAGCATTCAAATGCATGAGACCTTGATCGTGGGGCTATCCTGCCTTGCCCTGAAGCCCCAGACTCACCTCCCATCACATAGGAAAGAGAATGAGAATCTGACTGCTAACATCCCTCTTCCAGCATCTGGCATTAAGGTAGAGCCACCCATCACGGCAGGAGACAAATAAAAAAAAAGAAATAAAAAGACAAAGCCTGCCTCAGTACTCAGTAGTACCTTATATCCACCTTATATCATTGTGCAGCACTTAATGTCTCCAAACCAGAGATGCTCTCTCACACTTGGCATCATGCAAGCAACCACACAGTGTGTGCAGGCTGCTGCCCCCCATGCTGGCAGAGATGCAGGTGGTCTCTGGAAAGATTAAGGAGGGTCAGGGACCCTTTGCCAGAACTGAACCAGAAGCACCAAGCTCCAGCCAGGTGCTGAAGAAAACAACATTCTACTAGCCAACAAATCATTCATTAAACCTGTGACTGCAAGTCTGCCCCTTTTCACCTGAAACCCCAAATGTCTCACCTCTTATCCAGCCTTGTCTTCATCACCCTAATTTCACACACATCCACTGTCTTAGTGAAACTCTGCACTGTGTCTCCAACCATCTCTCCTGCTTACTGCTCTTTATTTATCTCCACACATTCCTTATCAGCCTCATTAGCAGCTCATTAGCTCCCAGCATCTCCCTGACTCCCTACTGCAACCTAAGCCCCTTCTCCCCTGCCCACCCACTCCTTGTGCTCTCTCTGCCCACTCCTTCCCTGTGCATCTTCACCCAGGCCACCCTGATGCCAGTTGTGCCCATCCCAAGCTCTCATCTGACCCCAAGGAGGTATCTGGCCAAGTCAGTTGCTCATGTGGTGGAATAATGGCAAAGACTTCAGGCCAAGGCCCTTTCTGAAATGGGAAGCAATCAGAACTGGGAATGGAGACAACCAAACTCTGCAGCAGATGATGGAATTTTCTCCCATCATCTGCTGCCCCAAACAGCAGCAGCGTGGGCCCCTAAGAACAAAAACTGGGTAGAGAAGAACCCAATGAACTCCTCCATTACAGGCTTGGTGAGGAGTGTCTGGAGAGCTGCCCAGCAGAGAGGGACCTGGGGGTGTTGATCAGCTGAACATGAGCTGGCAGTGCCCAGGTGGCCAAGATGGGCAACTCCAGTATGAGAAGGACATCGAGGTGCTGGAGAGGGTGGGAGAAGGGCAACCAAGCTGCTGAGGGGTCTGGAGAACAGCTTGTGAGGAGAGGCTGAGGGAACTGGGGCTGTTCAGCTTGGAGGAGACTGAGACCTCATTGCTCTCTACAACTCCACAAAGGAGGTGGCAGTGAGACAGATGTTGGCCTCTTCTCCTCGGTGAACAACTGATAGGATGAGAGGAAATGGGGTAAAGCTCCACTAGGTTATCAATCAGGAAAACCTTCACAGAAAGTAGTGAGGCATTGGAACAGGCTGCCCAGGGAGGTGGTGGGTGCACCATCCCTGGCAGTGTTCAAAAGACAGGTGGATGAAGAGCTACAGTGGATGGTTCAGTGGTTAGGGGTTGTAGGGTTGTGGGGAGGGCTGGACTCGATGATCTTAGAGGTCTGTTCCAAGGCTGATGGTTCTGTGATTCTGTGACATTGTGCAGAGTTCTTCACCATGCAGCCAGCAAAACCCTGCCCTGCGTGAAGCGTTCCACAGCAGCACGCGAGTTATGTGTTATCCCGAGCCAAAACAGAAAAGAAGAGGATGGCTTCTACCCATTGCTTAGGTGCCACATTTAAAATGAACAAGGGAGCAAAGCTACCGGCAGCTCAGCCCCGAGCGGGACCTGCTGGGGCAGGGGGACACAGGAGAACCCTCTCTCCCCCTGCAAACCCCGGGCTGCGGCTTGAGGCGGGGTGGGGGTTGCGGGCCCCGGGCTGCTCCGCCCCTGGGGATAAGGAATATTTCTGGCACGTTGGGCTGGCACTTTCCCCGGAGGGGAGGGAGGGGGAGCAGGCACTGCTCCTCAGCACTTTCGAGACAAAGCGATTTTACTAAAAAAGGCACTTGGAGCACTCCAGGGCTGCGGAGGCCGCGCCGGTTCTCGCTGCCTGGCAGGAGGAAAATGGCGGCAGAGCCCCTCCTGCGCCTCAGCGTTGGCCCGGGGGTTGTGGGGCAGACTCGAAGCTAACCCCGGGGTTTGGTGGCTGGGCCCGCCGAAGAGCAGCAGGAGCTAGGGGAAATCGCCTCCTCTGCTTCTTTCCCCTTCCCCCTCCCCTCACTGCCTCTCCAACCCGGATAGTTTTGGGGGTTTGAAGCATCGCTCCTAGGCTGACACCCACCCGCCGGCCCTCGCTGCCTGGGGAGCAGCACCCTGTGAAAACAAGTGGTGTACATGGAAAATACCATCGAATTAAAACATTTCCCTTTATAGCCGTGCAGCAGACAGCGTCTCCAGCTCACTGTAAAGCACGCTTGCTTTTTTCTTCCTGTCCCTTCAGTGCAACTTGACATGTTTTACGGTGGTGTTTTTTTTTTTTTTTTTTTTTTTTTAATTCATACGCGGGTTTATTTTATGTCACTGAGCACTGGCAAGGGCAGGGAGGCTTTTAAATCACAGCGATCTGAATTCTAGAAATAACAAGCTACAAAGCTCCGTGATTTAATGTGGAGGGCGCGATAATCTGCAAAAACAAGTACTGTGTGTTCTTCAGGAGATGGTTTGGATAACAGTGACATAACCCCAGTACCCGGTCGCGGTCCAATTCAATCAGCAAACATGTCTCAGGAGCAGAACCATCTAACTCAGGAAAAGAAACAGAAGTACCCTCACCACCAGGAGGAGAAATTAATGCATTCCACTTGGACAAAGATTAATTATTATGAATCACTCCAAAAATACATTTACCCCAAGTGGGAGTACACTCTCTTCTATTCATCAAGTTGCTTTCAAATAATCATTAAACATCTGAAGACAGAAGACAATTTTGTTCACCCAAAATAAACACTGCTAAAAGTTACAAAATGAGGACTACCTTTTTTTTTTTTTTTTTCTTCAAGTCTGGAGGATTTTAACCAAGAGTAGCTGCCCAAATTGGCACAGATAGAACAACATCTGCTACAAGAAATGTGTATAGGTGCAGAGGACTCTCTTAAGTCAGTGTAATTTTTCATGTTAGTCTTCCTGTCAGTGTTGATTTTTCCATATAATTTTTACCCTAAGTTCACCAAATTAGATTTTTATTTGCTGCTAATTTTGTCCTGTTAATGGCATCTCAAAGGGTCATGGAGAAGATTTACAGTTCCAAGTCACCTCAGTTGCATGTTTTGGGGAAAAAAATGACCATGCTCATGTAACCATCTCCCTTTGCACAAGGCTTCTCCCCATAAAAATGCTTCAGAAGGACAATAATTTCTTTTTTTTTTTTTTTGGTGTGATAAGTATGTGCTCAGACACACTGGGTTAACAGCAGGCTTGGCTCCCTTGTACCAACATTCATTTACATTTGATTTGCCATGTGTCTCTGGATAGTCCATGGTAGAGCATTGCTTTGAGTAAGGCAATGTGCAAGAAAAGAACTTGGTCAAAATAAAATTATTTTGTCATTTACAAGGAAGAAAGAAAAAGTGCAAAATTAAAGGACAGCAGGAAGCAACTATGTTGCCAACTGGAGAATATTATTTTTTTATTAAATTCATGTAAACAGAAAGTTTCTGCTGTGAAACATTCCCCAAACCATCACTCCATATTCATGGTTCAGCACTCCTGGTGGGATAGGAATGAGAAACTTCTTCCCATTTGTTTTGCAGGGCCAGGGTGAGGCACAAAGCAAGAAAATACCATTTATTATTTAATCAGCAGAAGCTCATGTGGTGTGGAAGTTGACTTCATAGCTACCTTTATCTGGTAGAGTAAGAGATGGCCTTCTAGTTACAGCATTTTTAACAGTCTTTATCTTTTCAAGTATAAAAGACTTCTCTAACTTAAAGCTCATGCTTTCATCCAGTCCAAGCAGTGCTGATAGGCAGTGCTTCCACTGACCCATTTTTCCATTTCAAAATAATGTTCTACCCAAACATACTTTGTTTGACACCAATAAATCAGGGCAGCTCCTATAATCGGACCCAAGACTGAACTAGACCATTTTTAATTTTTTTTTTTTTTTTTCTTTTAAGCCTATAAAATTTGGTGACTTTTCAAAGAAAAGTGGCATGGTCCAGTACTCCCTGTTCCTGGCAGCAGCTCAGAAGTGCTCTGAGAAATGCATCTTTTGCGGCAGTTCTGACCCAAATGAAATCAAGAGACCTTGGAATCTCATGGGAGATGGATTTTTGTGAGTTTTCCAATTTAAACAGGTGGAGATAGACCAAGATAAGTGCCTGAAAAAGATCTGCAACATGAGGAAGGTTCATCTACAACTAGAAATATCTGCCTTTGGTTTTATGGCCTTTTTTCTTGAGATACTGTCTAAAGGCCTTTGATTAATGGTGGAGGGAGTTATGTAAATGAATGAATGGGGAAAATACATGTAGTAGGGAGAAACCTTCATTCTTAACTCTGACAAATGCTAGTGGTTCCAAAGGAAAGATATTTTAAATGGCCAGTTAGTGTCTCAGGGTGGGTTTGAAATGACAGGGAGCAATTCTGATGCTGTTCTTCCCAGGCAAAGCAATGATAAAAAAATAAATAATGCAATGCTTGCTATTGTTATTTAGATATTTCAGATGTGTTGCTTTAAATCAGCTCTTAAGTTCTTCTACCATATTCACATGGCAAACAGAAAACAGGCAACGTTTTTATCTTCAGAACAACCTTCTTAAGTCACACCACAGTTTGTTTTATGACCAATACACTCTGTATTTTAGCTCCCATTTCTTCATTACCACCTCAACATTAGCAAGTGTTGCTAAGTAACATCCTACAGGCCCTTATAATTTTGCTACATGACTGCACTATAACCACCCATTAATACCTCACAAAGGCTGTAACTATTAGCAATAACCACGATATTACTTTAAGGGAAACCTCAGTACTTTCTCATTAATAGCTCTATATACCTGTGAATTGCACCAGTCATCTGGGTAATTCACTGTTGGAGGCTGAGATAAAAAAAATTCTCTGGTGGATTTACAGAAATATTAACACTTCTCTTGTGTAATGGATGTGTGTGATGAGTTTAGCTGTGACTCCTTTCCCTTGCATATTAAATAGCCAGTGCAGGGGTTTGCATGGCCACTGGCTGGATACCTCCCATGCAGGTGACATGTTCACTGTCACCTGCAGAAACTGGGTGTCCTAGAAGGTCCAACAGCAACCAGGAAGGCACTTACCTGAAGACAGATACCAAGAAATACTTTAGCTTCAGTTCCACCTGAAATGATTCACTGATCATAACCAGCAAGGACAGGATGAAAATCCATGGCTCAGACAGGAGATGATGCTGATGCTGGAGTGGGGTAAAGTGAGACATTTATGAGTTTAATCCCAACACACACGGCGTTCAGAGGGAGGAAGTCAGACATATAATTACCCCGAAAAAAAAAGAATCATTTTTCATCCTTTTCATTCTGTGGTACAAAAATTAGAGGAAAAACAAATACCTTTAATAATTTCAAAACGCTGCACTTTGTCATCAATCTCAATTTGGAGTAATGAGACTCACAGGAAGTTCAAAAGCTGCAGTGGGACGCAAAGGGGCTTCAGGGACGTCGGGCATTTCAGAAATGTGGTTCAAATTGTGCCAGATAATGTCTGCCTCAGCAGACATATTTTACTGACTATATTTTACTGTTAAGCCTGTTCTAAAGGGGGGGGCATATGTATGCATGAGCATATTTACACATACAGATGTATATATGGAACGTGCACAGGTGTGCTTGCTGCTGCACAAATGGACCTGATGTCAAAGGGAACAGAGTTCTTCAATAGCTATATAAAGGCTTAATTTTATATCTAGGGTTTTCCCTGCTTTGTTTGGTTGCAGGCCTAGTATTTAAATTACATAATTAAGGTTTCCTTTCAAGGAGCAGACTAGTTGGCCATGTTCAAGAAAGTAATGAAAGCCAGAATAAATCTTTCTATTGGAATAACTATATGATAGTAAACCCATGGTTTATCTTATCCTCACCATGTACTTTAGTTTCTTCAAATGTATCTTTGTAGTGACCGAACCAGCTATAAATTAGTCATGCTGATATTACAGCTGAATTTAATTTCAAAGTCTCTCAGCAAGTTGTTAAGGGTTTCTTGCCTAGGTCACTCTTAAGGAAATTTGAAATTTCTAGTGTGATTTATGAATATTGCTATATTACTACAGAATAAAAGGCTGTGGGGAATACAAGCACACAGACCTCTGTTTAATTCTGTTCCAATAAAAATTTCATTTTTTATAACAAAGTAAACATGCACATCAATGCTTAATGATTCTGTTGTTTTATTTCATAATTTATAATTTGCCGTTAAACATCCAAGCCAAGTGAAATCTGGGACCCTGCTCATTTTTGTTGAAACATAATTAGTTAGCAATTAGACCTATTCTGCAGAGGTGGTTTCCTTGAATAGCATAATAATGCAATGTAAGAGAAGAAAGCCCAGGAACAAAAGGCCTGGCTTCTCCTTTTCCCATTAGCCCTATTAGAGGTCTTTTCCTAGGAAAATTAATTTGATTCTATGATTATTAGCCAAGTTTTCAATGTAAACATTTTTTTCCTAGTGTTTACTCAACTGTCTAAGGCATAATTAGTTTCATAAAATTACCATACCATCAGTGTTCCATTTTAGGGGAGCTGTTACCTCCAGACAAGTTGAATGGACAAAGTTTTCTGTTCCTCTCATCGTGTAACCTATCCCCATGTTTTGGGAAGCAGTCCCATCACTACTAAAACCTTTCAGCTAGTGGAATGGCACATGGCCAGTAATGAGGAGGAGAGGTTAAGAGAGTTAAAACTTTGTCCATTTTTCCTAATTCACAAGCTCAGTGCAACTCCAGACTTGTATTAATCACCTATTGAAGCTCCAGCTCAGGATCTGGCTGCTGCTGCCCTTAAGCACTGTGTCCTGCTGGCTTTTCATAGAATCATAGACCTGTTTGGTCAGAAAAGACCTCCAAGATCCTTGTATACACTGATTCACTTAATTCTCCATGAAAATTACATGTCCCTCACACTACTGAATGAGAAACCTTCTATATAGTTTCTAAATTGTTTTAGGGGCACACACATTAATTTCTCTGTACTGTTGGCATCACTGGGAGGCAGTAACCCCCAGGCTTTACTTGGTTTGTGTGACCTTAGGTGAGGAGTCACTTAATCTCTCTTTTTCTTCCTGTTTTCCTGGCTATAAACGTAGGATAACATTGGCTCACCTCACCTGCTGCATAAAGTAATATTCAACACAAAGAGCTGGTGTGAGATTAATATTTCTAAAGTATTCAGCTGCTGAAAAAATCGTGTCAGTCCAAAGCTTACTCTAGTGTAATTATGATATACAATAGAAATCAGGCAGCGAGGCATAAATTCCTGTGCCAGCCTTTATCTCTGCTGCCT
Source organism: Calypte anna (assembly GCF_003957555.1). Classification (NCBI taxonomy): domain Eukaryota; kingdom Metazoa; phylum Chordata; class Aves; order Apodiformes; family Trochilidae; genus Calypte; species Calypte anna. The sequence continues at coordinate 14,913,571 of NC_044258.1, forward strand.
GACTTCACGTGGACATGGCCAGTGGTAAAAGGGACTGAAAATTAAAGTGTCCTTGAAAGTAGATTAGGAACTTTCAGCCAATTGGGAACATCCATCAGTGCCTGTCTGGGGCTACTGCCATTTTTTAACCACTTAGCTCTGTCTGATTTAGTTGCTTCATGTGCCAAAATCAACCCTTCTTTCTGGAAGGGGATGAAGCAACAGGTTTGAGAAGAGGATAGTGGTAGGTCAGGGTTTGAGGAGACCATTCAGGGACTGACTCATGATGTCTGTCAAAGCCACACACCTGATGCTGATGGCAGAGCAGGAGGTGACAACAATCCTGCCATCCCTGCACACCCTCATCCTGTGCCTGCCATGGCAACCCAATGATCTGCATTGTGACCCACTTGCCACTGAATTTAAATACATAACTATTCTTTTTGGCTGGGAAGTCCCAGAAAAAGGGAAGCTCTTCCATCTTCTTTTTTTTTTTTTTTTTTTTTTTCCAACCTCAAAAAGAAGTATTAATCCAATTCTCTGAGGTTCCCACTACATGGCTGATATCAAAGCCATGTACAAATCTTATGCAGTATCATCTTTTGCCACAGAGCAGGAGGAGCAGAGAGATTTCATGTACTCCTAAGGGAGCAGAAAACTATTTCTTCTTTAAAACTATGAAGTTATCACAAAGGGCTGAAGTTTTAGAATGAATAAAAATGCACTTATATGAAATACCTGCTGCCTGAATCGCTTCCCTCTCTCTTCTGCCTCTCTTTAGCTGTAACTTTCTTCCACCTGCAAAATGCTTTGCACATTTTGGGCACTTTCAGGAACAAGGAACAGCCTTTCAGGCTCAGCTGGTCCAAGGCATCTCTGAAAAATAAGTCACTGTACTCTCAATGTTGAGCACAAAGTGGAACAGTGGGTGAAGCAGGCATTTTTTTTTTTTATTTCTGAAATCCACAGTTTCCCAGGGAATTCCTCCAGATTTTTCAGCATCCACCAAGCAATGTCAAGGTGCACCTGTAGTGTAGCCTATCAACCAAATATGTGTCTTTGCTGCCCTTCAGGTTTGTATACCTTAGAGTAGAGGGCAAAATCACACAGCTCCTTTGAGTCAGTCATGGGTCAGTTTGATTGCATGCTATTTTATTATGTAGATGAAAACCATCAGCTGCTTTCTTTAAAATTAACAAAACAACAAAAAAGAACCAAACAACAAAAACGCAACAGAAAAAAACCCAAACAAACCAGCAGTCTGCAGATAAAAGGCCCTAAAGTTCCAGAAAATGTCAACTCCAAGAAATGTGGTGGGTGTGAAAACCACAAATTAAGCTTTACATTCATATGGAACATCTATGTTCCTCCTGAACAATGCTCAATGGTGAGAGCCAGGAACCTTGTGAGCACTGCCTCCCACTGCAGAATGCTTCCCATTCCTGGGGCTGGGAACCCCTTCCCACGGATGTCCCTTCCCATGGGTACCCCTGGAAAGCCAAGGTCTGCTCTTCATGGCACCAGGAGGACTTTTCCTTCCTCTTTGCAGAGGATGGAAGAGATCCTGGCTCCCAAACCTGGGGATACACTTCAAGGCAGGTGGGATGAGGTCCCAGCTGTGGAAGCCATTGGCTTGCTGCAGATCTGCTCAAGAACTGGGTTTGCCTCTTTAGCTTCAGCCCAGAGCACACAGGACTCACCCAGCACAAAGGGCCAGACAATAATTAATCCTTGTTTCCCATAATAAGTCAGGAGAGGAGGGAAAATGTCAGCTATGCTGCAGCTATTTGCATAATACCACTCAGTAAATTTGACTGAATTTGACTCCATTTCCAGATTTAAAAAAAATATATATATATAAAAATTCCAGCAAAGCCATCTCCAAAACTTAATCAACATTGATTTTTTATTTTTTTTTTTCCAAAAAGACTTTTGACAAACTTAGGGAACAGAGTAAAAAGTCTATTTAGCATGGACATCCTCATCTCTGCAAGGTCTCTCTAGCAGCAAAAGGTGTTCCAGAGGTTGCAGTGCACAGAATGCTCTAAGGGGAAAAAGTACTTTCAAACAGGCTGTTGTTTTAATAAATACAGTCAAAGCAGTAGAAACTATTTTAAAATAAAGGCTTTATTACTATTTTATTTTATGCAGTTGCTGTTGGGCCTCACTGAATCAGCGAGTGGAAATGAAAATTATTATATAAACCTACTTTTTCTATGTTCTATGCTGTTTTGGAAGTTAGCCTAGGTGCTATTACATCTTGTAGAGGTGACAACTGTGTATTAGGATTTAAAATCTTGAATTCTTTCACAAGACATTATAAAACTCACTTGCACCACCATATTTTTGAAAACTCAATTCCTTGCCCACCTTCTTGATCTTCTCAGAGGGGCTGCATGGGAAGCACACTTAAGTCTTTCAGCTGGGATTCAGGCAGTGAGAAGGAGCTACTGAATTGCTGGCAACATGAGCTAATGTTGAACTAATTTGAACTTCATGCAAATTTTTTGCTTTTGCCAGAATTGCTGGTTGGGGTGAACTTGTAGTAACAGGCTTGTCAGAGACCTGCCAGGGGAGTCTCTGTCAGGCTGTGAGCTGCAGCTGGAGCTGCCTTCTCTCATGTTTCCTCTGAAGTCAGGACACCCTTGCCCAGCTCAGCTGTAAAGTTTCATCTGGGAGGAGGCAGAGAGGAAGCCAAGAGCCCCAAAGCAGCTCAATGTCAGGGTCATACCAGAGCAAAATTAAGCCTTAAGTCAAACTGCAGAAGTGAAATGTTATTGAGGTCCAGCCTGGGTCTAAGCCCATCTCATCTGAGCTGATGAAACTGTGGACTCAGGAGACATGAAAGCATGCAGTTTGCTCATTTTAATGACTGTCTGGGATGCCCAGAGCCAGAAAGACATCTCCACCCCTGGATGAGAAGACATAGCTCCTTCATGGACCCACACACATGGAGATCAGCTCCTGCCAGACAGCAGCTCAGTCCATTCCTCCATCACAGTCATATGGCCACAGTCATAGCAGCTGGACAAGTTTTTCAGGGAGAAATGATACCTTAAACCCTTTAAAAACCAAAGAAAAGCCCAATTGGGCAAGGTTCATCAGCTACACAATTAGGTCCAGCAAAGCACATCCCAGTTCTCACAAGCTGTCTCAGCAAACAGGGTATTTGGGTTTGTCTGACTGTCAGCTCTCCCAAGTAAAGAAGTTGCTGTTGTTCCCTTAACAAAGAGCTTCCCAGCTCACTGTCAGGAAGATGTCCCTGATATTGCGCCAAGGGTTGGATAACAAATGGCCAATAAAACAAATAAAAAGATCAGGCCAGAAAGGAGAGAGGAAATACTTAAAAGGAGGAAAGGAACAAATGAGTCTTCAGAGAATATGAGCTACAGAGAATGCGCTGAGTTTGTGTCTGGTACATTTTGCTTCATTTCCAGTAATCCATGCCCTGGGTGATTTCTACAAACAGATAGGTTGATCATTTACAAAACTCACAATAGTGGAGCCATTGCAGCCAAATAAAAAGTGGGTTCATGAGGAGTGGAGAAAAAAAATACAATATTCCTAAGTTTTGACAATCAAAATGGATCGTCGCTGCGCCAGCACGTAGAACAAATCAGATTATTTCCTCTGTCCCTGATTTCTCTGTCCTGAGGATTCCCTCCACCACCACTACCCTGCACTAGATGGTCCACAGACCTCAGCCAGCACGTTTGAGTCAAGGTCCACATTTCCTTCAAGGTCCACATTTCCTTTAGGTGATGAACAATATTTAGTGTGTGGACAGAACTGGCCACACCTCCAAAAAAAAAAAAAAAAAAAAAAAAGGCAGATGGTAGGAAGGCAGTGAGCCTTTCAGTGTGCCCAGCACATGGCCTTCCAGTGAGACAGTGCCATGGCTGCTGGCCAGCACCTTGACCAGACAGTCCAGGCTTGACCCTAGTAGGGATTTTGGGAGAGTTCAGGAAGAGAAAGTCTAGTAAGAGAGAGGGGCAGAAAAGACAAAGAGGAGAAAAAAAAGAAAATAATGAAAGACAGAATGATGAAAAAACTATGCTGTGTAAAATCTGCATATAATTGGCAATAATAAAATAATGCTCATTTACAGCAACATTATGAATGAGCAGTAGCTGCTTATTAGCAGCATCTTCCTAGGACCATTTCCCACCACATCTGTGTTTTCCATTAAGACCAAGTAACAGCCTCTGGAGGACACACTGTTCTGTGTGCATCTACCCAGTGACTGTGAAAATCAAAGCTGTCTGTTACACAGACATTGGGAAATAATTCTCTAGATAAGTTGTGCATGTATTCACAAGTAAAATATGCAGCTATACCAGTCTGCAGACACAAAACATTCAATTTGTATGTGCAAAACAGGGGCTCGAGGCAGGTCAGTACTTTAGAGAAAACTAAGCTCTGGACTGGTAATATGAATCCATTGGAAATGAGAAGAGCACTCCAAGAAAAGCCACATCTTAACTTCTGCTTGAGCTTGTTTCTCCCACCTTCCTGAAGTCTCTCATCCAGGAATCCACAATCGGACTCAGACAAGAACACTCTTATTCTGACCATCTAACCCATCGTTCAGGGAAGCTCGGGTGTTATTAAGCCCTGTAAACTATCACATTTCTACACCCTTCTGACAAAAGTCACCTGGAAAATTAAAACCTACATAGGTAGCAGAGATTTATCTTCCCAATAATACTGTCATGTAATTTACATTTTTGTTGTAACAAACAGAAACAACAAACTTACACATACAAACAGAAACTTCAGGTCATAAATACCCCCTGATCACCATGCTATCCTTCTAAAGCACAAGCAGACAGTAAAAAAATGACAAAATTTCTAGCTATTACAGACAGACATTATATTAAACCAGTTCACTGTTAGCTCAGCAATTCTCTTTTTCCGTACAGTGATTTTTTTTTTTCTGGGTTAACAATATCTATATCATTTTTATGGGTGTGGTTCAGATCAAGAACATGTGCTGCTAGCTGGAAAATTGCATTTGACCTCTGATTTTCCTTATTTCTTTTCAGGGCTTGTTTTCTCTTAAGTTTAAAGACACTTACATTAAAGAAATTAGTTCTTTTCTGGGGGGAAGCTGAGTCAAAAGCTGCTAAAATCTTTCCATTAATTTAGTGGGGCTTTGCACTAGACTTTCAATTAGAAACAGTAAGTGTAGTAGTATAAAGAAACCAAAGATAAAGGAGAGGGGAGCAGGAGGTGGAAATGTTTCATGAACATTTGCAAACCTCTAAGGTTTCATTTGGCTTTATGTTAAGTTTAGGTCAAAGGTTTGGGTCAGCTTTTGTTCTCCTCAGTCCCTGTTTGCTCTGATCTTCTTTTCCGGAGTGGGAATCTTGACAGATGCCCTGTGAAAAGGAAAAAATTGGTCTGAAAAGCTGGACTCAAGGCCTGCTAGAAGCAGAATGATGAGGCAACTGCTTTGCAGTTTGTTTTCATGTCACAGAGATTGCAGTTCCCTCAGCCAAAGTAGCACAGCATTTGAGTGAACCCTGCAGATGCTTTTGGGAAACGTAATTAAAGGTCCACATTATGTTCTTGTTTGGTATCTCCTGCACCTCACCACAGAGGGGACAAATGGCAAAACTGAGTTTTATAACAGTGCCATGCCCTGAGGCAGGAGCACTGGCTGGGTTTGCCACTTCTAAAACTATTCACTTAGTGAGCAGCATTTTCTTGACCAGCAGCAAAACACAGTCTCCCACTGGGAGATGGATCACTTGTCCTCCAGAGGTCACAGGGCTCTGGGATGGCAAAACCACCATCCCCATCAAGCTTTGCTTTGCATTGACAGGAGAGAGGACAGGCAGTGAGAAGAGGATTTTGGCACTCATGACCAAGAGCTACAAATAATGCAGCTCTGTAAGGAGAGATAGTATCTTCACGTTAATCTCTTTTTTTTTTTTTTTTTCTAATTTCCTAGTGATATACCAGGAAAATCAGAGCAGCTTCTTAGCATGTCTTCTAGCTAACTTCAAGGGTAAGGCACAAGTTGAACTCTTAACTGAATTATGCTAATCAACTGGACAATTTTAGAAGAGGGGAAAAAACCACCACCACCAAAACCAAAACCAGTAGCTGGTACCTGGAAAGGAAAGAAGGATGTTAGCAAACAGAGGTGATAAAATCACTGGCTGTGAGGGAGAGCAGGAGAAACAAACAGCTTTCAGCTCCAGAGAAACACAATTCTGCTTCATCCCCAGCTCCCTGATTCTGCTTTATGTCCCCATTCATCCCCACCCCAGCCACCTCAGCACTGGATGTTTGCAATGCTACTCTCTAACCCAGACCTAAGGTAACACCAGCACCCTTCACACTGCTTGGCTGCTTACTGGATGGGGCTGGCTCGTTACACTTACTTTGTCTCAGATACCTGTTAAGTTTAGGTATTTAAACATAGAATAAGTCCCTAATCCACTTAAAATTCCTCCCCAGCAAGCAGAGGGAGATAGGCACTCCCAGGAGCAATTCCTGCTGCTGGAAACATCATTTTTCCCTGTTGCCACTTAGTAGGGGCCAGGTACCCTCAGCCCAGCACTGTGCAGGACGTGGCTGGGCTCACCACCTCTGTTCAGAGGCTTTCCTGTCTCTGCACAGGGGTAGGGACTGGGAAGTGGACACAAAAGAGTAGAGACAAAAATAGGTTTTTGACCTACTTCTTGGCAGTAGGCAGCAGCAAGAGTCAAGCTGTCAGAGCCAAGGGGGAATGGATCCGAGCTGCAAGGATGGGTTGGTGAGCTGGAAATGACATTGCTTCTCCAAGTTGGCTTTTCCAGCTTTCCTGTTTAAGCCTTTTCTCCACCCTTGACACAAAGACATGGATGATTTTCCCTCCCTTTCATTTCTGTTGATGTGACATTTTCATCTGTGTTTATGAGAAACAACATTATTTGCCATGGTTTTGAAATCAGCTCAGGACAGAGTCGCTGTCTCATGACACCTATTTTGGAAACAGCATTTAGGAAACTTTTACAATCATGAATATTTAAAGATTATTATACTCCAGGCACTTCCAAATATGCAATATTTTTGCATCTCGGGGAAATTGTACTGTAATCATTTATATTAATTGTTTCCCTTTCTGATTTAAATTCAGACACACTGTTGATTTATATTATTACTTCTCATCAACAACTACTTGCCAAGCTAGCAGACTGCCAATGGTGTTTGCACTGAACAAGACAAAATACCTACTCCTTGAAGGAGTTTTCTTCAGATAATTTATTTCTAGACTATGTTTTTAATTATCAATATTCTCTAGCATTCCATCTTCCATAGAAAGTTCTGATATTTTTGGGACGTATTCTTTTCAGACACCCAAATTATTTCCTCATGGAGGCTAAGCAGGCTCATTGGGAGATGCAGCCCTAAATACCTGTCAGCTTTTATTCTTGTTTTCTCCCCTGGGATGGTTTATACCAGCTTGGCTTAAGCCCTGCTGTGATAGAGGGACCGGATGCTGTACACTACACACATCCAAGCGGTCCTGTTGTAATCAATTAGTAAGATGAGATAATTTACAAAGAAAATATTTCCTGTGTTCCATACAAATAACATTTTCATTACTCATTTCAGTTAGCTAAACAGCAAAACCAAAGTTTTGCCTTAATAAAAAGTGTATGTTCTTAAAGAAAACTCCACCAGAACTGAAGATATTGGAAGTTTTCTTGCAGGGGAGGGACACAAGGGAATTGATGGGCACTTTTACCTTTGGGTCATGAATATTGAGGGCAAACCAAGGAATTCTCTTTGAAAAAATTAACACCTTCCTGAGAAAAATAGCATGTTATCCCTACTGATTGATTCTAAAGAAGAAAAACACTGAAGTTTTACCCAACACATCCTGCTTGGTCCCTGTCCATGCCTGGAACAGTGTTTGCTACCCTCAGGGTGAGCCCATTGCTGCCACATCCTCCCATCTCAGGCTAGCTAAACCCGAAGAGGTTTCTCTCCTTTGTGTTGCCAGGATGCTCCTTTCACCCTTTCTGCAAACAAACAGGACAGGTCTCAGCAAATTCAGCAAGATACTTGAAGCCATATTTGCACAGAGCAATCTTTCTCCTTTACAGGAAATCAGGGACAGAGGGTTCAGCCCTCCCGTTGCTTGAGAATCATGAGTCTTGAGCATCCTATAGATGTGGCTGCTTAGAGTACACTCAAAAGACCCCAATACATCCTCAAAAGAGTCCCTGAGCTTGCCTACCTTTAAAAAACATGAACATTACCACTGCAATCGATGCCACCGGGGCTCCCATTTAGTAAAAAAAAATAGATTTTTTTTTTTTTCAATTTTCAATTAAATAAGCACATACCTGGTTCCAGTGCTCACACTTCTTCAGAGGGTTGAGGGAATTACACTTAAACAGCTGTTGATGAAACTCAAATGCCATGTGCTGGTGCCAGAATTCAGAGCCAGCTTTCCGGGATTACGTGTCCCCGGCTAACCTCAGCTGTTCGGAATTATTTTGGAGCCTGGCCCTTGCAGGTGAAGGGAAAGCATGAGGAGGAGAACAAAAGGGTTTCTCTCTCTTCTACCCCTGCCTCCTCCCTTCCCAACAGCGGGCAAATGTGGTTTTAATTCAGCAATACAAATGTCATCTTCAAAGTCACTCTGGGAAGGAAGGGGGAGAAAAAGAGTTGAAAAAAAAATCAATTGGTTTGCAATTTATCAAGATTTTTTTACTGTGAAATTGAACTGGAAAGCCTTAACATCTGAGTGATGAAGGATCTGGACTGGGGCTGGATGTGCAATGCAGAGGACTTCCCTGCTGTCTAAACCAGCCTCTAATACTCTGTTTTCTTCAAGGCCAGACCTTTTTCAGATGTAAATAAACCTGTGCTTCCATGTTACCAAGAGTCTAAGGAAAACAGCTCCACCTTAAGTGCTGGTTTTGGAGTGCTTAGAGCAGGGCTAAAGGTGTCACTGAAAGTTGGACAGGCCGTCAAGAGGTAAAGAACCATTTTTTCCCAGTGTTATCCCCCAGCTTGTGCTTTTGGAAGTCTCCAGGCTGGGAATTATTTTTCTGTCCTCCAGGGTATGACAGGCACAACCCAATGGCTGTGAACGTCCTAGAGCTCTGCCAGGAGATGTGAATAATGGAAAAGCACCACAAACACAAGAAGTGACTCTGAATGCTCACTGTATTTAACATGTGTGACACTGACATAATACACCCCGGGGCACTTTGGATCAGACAGCATTTGCTGTTCCACGTGTTGGTTTTACAAACAGCAATCAAGTTGGGAAAGCCGTGCAGGCAGCGTGTGAGGTGGGTGCCTTTCCATCCCGTGCAGGGTGGGAAGAAAAGAGCTTGGGGCAAGGCAGGAGTCTCAGCAAAAACCCCAGTCTGCCATTAGAGGAGAAGGCTCCAGCTCCCTGGCAGGGCTCATGGGGGGCTGCCTGGATGCTGCTGCAAGGTGATGGTGTTGGACTGTTATTTTCTCTGTGTAACAGCACCTAGAAACAGCTTTCATGGTACAGAGAAGCTCAACCAGGCAGATCCCACAGGAGCTGACCTGCGAAAGGAATTCTCCTTTCAATATAAGAAATTAAAGCTTTTTTCCCAAGCACAATGGCTGGAATTATCACAACTCAGCAGAGGGTCAGACCAAGCCCCTCTTCTTCAGGATGTGATGTACACAGAGCTCTGTTAGTCAATCACCCACACCAAGAATCAAGTGTCTCCCTCCCACAGTCCCAGTCCTTTGGAAGGAAAAGTCAATTTCTGTAGGGACAGGAAGCAGGATTAATTCCTCTGTAATTTCCTCCTCTAACTCCTTTTCCCTGACACCCCATTCCAGCTTTCATCCTATCTGGGCTATTTAGTCTAGAGCAGGGAAGATGGAAAGGAGACATGATAACAGTCTTCAATTATGTAAAAGGCTACGTGAAGAGGAAGGCAACAAATTGCTATCCACATCCAGGGAGGGAGTACAAAAAGGATTGGGTTTAAATGCAACAAGGGAGAGCTGAGTTCAGCACTATAAAAACTTCCCTGCTGCAAGGGTCACTGGGCACAGGAGGAGATCACCCAGGGAGGCCTGGAGATCCCTTCTGCTGGTGAGGTTAAAGAAACACAGAAACCTGGTGTTAGGAGCTGTTTGTGTGGGGGAGGATGAGATGAGCTCCTCAGGTCCCTCCTAGCCCTATTTTCATCTATACCATTGTGATAACAATTCCAGCCTCACTCTGCAGCAGTCAGCCATGGCAGAGCTCCACCTAACCTGTTTTTGGGTTTTTTGGGGGGCAGGATGACAATCTCGTGGCAGCAACCCACTTGGTTCAAGAAATCAGTGAAGCCAGAAAATAGGATGACCTCTCAAGTCATCATGAAGGAATACATTTAGAGAGTTTCTGTGCTCACTGCAAGCATACCAGACGTGATGGACTAAGCTTGCATTTGCAACCAGTACAGTCAGGTCTTGCACAGCCCTTGCAAGCACCAGGATCCTAAGGTGCTCTGCTCCGAAATACAGTTCTCACCAAACAGCACTGAAAATGGGACTGATCATATGTTTACACAAGGATATCCTTAAGTGCTTTGCTGGACTGGGGCCTCATCCAGCTAAATTTCAGGCTCTTGGAGGTCAGTAGGGATTGATTAGCCTCTCTGCATGACCTGGGTGCCGAAAGCCTGCGTGTGTCCCATTGAGGATATTTTACTGAAAATAATTTTCCTTTTTGTGTTTTGGACATCCTAGGCAGAAAAGATGGTCAAAACCAACAAAATCAGAAAACAGACTCCCTTTCTAACTAGTATAAAGGCGCAAGTGGACCCTAACAGATGTAATTTGTATCATTCCTGCTGATGAAGTTGGTAACCTTTAGCAAGGAGACATGGATCAATAGCCATTTGAGAAGATGCAGCTGCATATATCTAAATGGGCATGAACTAGGAAGTGAGGTGTAAAAGGTAATAGCAGAATATTTAAACCAGATGAAAGCTATAAGGTAGGTTAGTGACCTTGAAAGAAGCAGATAAGTAAAAAAATAGAAAAGGGCAACAATGATTTATACACTTGCCCTGCACAAATATTACAATGCTTATTGAAAGGTCTAGTAAATTATGAACAAAGTAGAGCTTTATTAGATTAATGAGAGGGGGATTTATATAAGAATGTTGGAGCCTATGGAGAGTAGGTAAGAAAAATTAAGCTTATATTAACTCCTTTCTTGCCAGGCTTGAACATTTCTTTGTCCACCACTGAGTAATCTGCTTTATGCTCAGTAATTGCATATCTGTTTCCAGATCCTTGACAGATCTACTGACACCAGTAGAACTCAATGTATGGGCAGTAGGAAGGGGCACCCTTCCCAGGATGGAGATGCTAAGAGCTAAAATCCAGCAGCTCACCAAGGACCAGTTGCTGCCACTGTGGAAACAGCTGGGAGTTTAGGGATTGACCAAGAGGCTCCCCAGTCTTTATCATGATTACTGTGGTGATGTCCAGACCCCCTGGTCTTGGATCACACCATACTGGTGTCTGTAAAAAAGACAAAAAATGAAACAACCTTTAAATCTGGCAAAGCAGGGCAAAGCTTAATAGGACAACAAAGCACCACAGTATGAAGTGGTTTGCATATGGTGGCAGAGAAAGGTGGGACAGGATCTCCAAACTGTATTTCCCACTAGAATACCCAAACTAGACTAAAGAGAAGGACAGTTGTGTCTGCAAGAACAAACCCTTTGAACTGGCTTAAAGGATTTTGTTTAGGGAAAAAAAGAAGTCCACCCTAAACAGCTTTTGGTGCATGTACTTCTGTTTGCAAAATACATGTATTAATGTTTGTGTCAGTGAGAGAGATACAGCAGCCATCACAATACTCATGATTATATGTGGCAATATATTTGTAACCATATCAAGTCCCAGCAGTGACTCTAACAACTTCTTGAACCACCTCCATCCCTCAAAGAGCTAACTCTACTGGGAAAAACATTTTGGGGCACAGTTTACACCAGTTAACCAGGACATGGTCAGCTGCATAACTGGGACACCCCTGCCTCCTGATCATTAAAGTCTGGGGTTGCCTTTTGCTGCAATTGCTCTCCTCCAGCCCTGAGCCTGCACTTGTTGAACTCAGCAGACAAATTCTTACCTCCAGCACCAGGATGAGACCCAGGGAGTAGGCACTCTGTGCATGATGCTCATTATTCACCACTTGCCACGTACAGGTGACCCAAAAACCTGACCCACAGCCCAGTGAGCCCCCTTTGGATTTCTCTGTGCTCCAGATCAAGCCTCAAGAGAACAATTAGCATGAACGACTTTAAATAAAAATGACTATTTCTGATAAATTTTGCATGCTGCCCTTTGCTCCTTGGAAGATCCCTTGCTCAGGTGTAATGCAGCCAAATAAAGTTACAGCTAAGAGAGAATTACAGGTTAATATCCATCCCCTGGAGTTGCTTACAGGGGAAAAATAGGATGGCTAAGAAATAAAAAATATTCAACAGCATCATCACCCACAGAGAATGAATTTTGCAGGTAGGATTGTGCAGACACAGCTATTATGGAAACATGAATCTTCAGCTCCTTTACATTATTATGCTTTTCCTACTCTGTAAGATTTGTTGAAAAATCTGAATATGCAAATAAACCTTGCTAATTTGTTTCCCTTGAAGTTTTGTGGGAGCTGAGTAACACATTCTGCTTCAACTCCATAATTCCTATGTAATTATTTTTAGTTATCTTTAACCCTCTGTGGACAGCTAATAAATTTAATAAAATGTATAGTCTCATTAAATTACCTACTGTAATTTCTCACCAGTGTTAGCCTCAATTTAGATGGCAGCTACACTGTTTTAAAAGTGATCATTAAAACTCTTCCCAGTCCAGTTCCCAGACATGGATGGCCATGGATCTGGCCAAACAGTTTTGCCCCATGCCCTCTTGTGTTACTGAACATCTCATGCCAGGGCATATTTCAGCTCTTTTATCTGCAGGAACCAAAGGATAAATACTATTGATCCACAACAGTCTGGGCTGAAAAGTTGTGTCCCATGATGATGGAACACTACACATATGCAGGGAAGGTTTTCCCATGGGATTTGGACAACAAGGATTAGGCTGGGAATGGGAAGAGATGAGATGAGGTCTGCCACCTCTGCACAGTGGTGACACTGTCTGCAAACACGCTCTTTTTTCCATGAGAAAATGCAAAAAGGAGGCATGAGAAAAAAAATAGAGGATCATTCCTTTCACCCCACGCTCCCTCCTTCTCCTGCTGCACCTTCATGAGAAATGGAAAGCAAAGGCCACTCAGCTTCACCCTCACACCTGCAAAACCTTCCAGTGGCCTCATTTCCTCTCTCCTCCACATCCTCCCACAGAACTGGGTCTATCTGTTAAACAGAAGTAGCAAGACTGACTTTTTTTGGATGAAATATTTTAAGATGGTCCGTGTCAGTATATGAATCCAGGGGATTTGTTTTTCCTAAAGAATCTGCATTTTCTGAAGATTGCAGGAAATCTTTTTAAATAACAGAATTCTTTGGGGAAATTTTTTGCCCTGACAGTCTTTTTTCTTCATTGCAGGCAAGCCTTACCCAGATTTATTCATGGCAAACTCAACTTGCATTTTTTTTCTGACTTTAAAAAAAAATAAAAGAAGAAAAACTCATAGATGTTAAGAAAGACTGAAACTTTTTTTCTTGATGGTACAAAAAAGCATGGTGATGACACAATATAGAGCTAAATACAATATTATGAAAAACTCTGATAAGGAAAAAAATGTTGAATTCATCACAAAGAAATAAAAGAGTCAATGCCACCTTAACACAAAGCATTAAAAATGTCAAAGGAACACCTGCCTGGGAAATGCTTGATTTTTATGAAAGTTTCCTACAGAAAACGGTCCCACAGAACTTTTTAGCTCCACTTATCCTGTGCAAAAAAAATCAAAGAAGATGATTCTCATTTCCTTTTCTAAATGAAAAATGTCCATTTCATGAGGGAAAGGTCAGCTGTTAGGCAGAGTGCTGGTGCACTTCAGAAAACTTAAAATCTGCACCTGGACTTCCTCACGTCTTAAACATTCCCCTCCCTCAGCCTGGCTGGGAATTGCTGCCTAAAACTACAATTTTGTACTTTTTCCCTTCATTACTTTGATTGTTACATCTTTCTCTCTCAGAATTTACTTTTCTTGTAACATTTTCTGGATTATATACAAGAAATACTGTTTAATGTCATAATCTCACTGAACACCTATAAAACATTAAATAGATACTGTGACATGTCTAATAAATAGCCATCTAATCACATTATAAATAACCTCCAATTCAGTCCAATAATTATTGCAATAAATTTCTTTGTGCCAGCACATCCATGTAAGTATCAGTAATAAGACAGACCAGAAAGATTAACCATACTGAAGAGCCTTGCTTTTTGAGGGTCTATGTGCAATATTTCATTCCCCATTGGAAAAAAAATAAAAATAGCAACAACAACAATAATTCAGCAAATAATATAGCATGGGGAAAGGGAGAGATTGTTGAAAAAGCTGCATTTTATTTAGATGAGAAAAAATGAAGCATGCAAAGCAGGGCATGTTTAACTGAATGTCTGTGGGGGTTGTGCAATCTCTGCACACATTAAAGAGCAGTAACTTTCCATCTATTAACTACCTCCTATTGCCAATACCATTGCCAGCGGGTGGAAACATCTACTGAACAAGACAGACAAACAAGTACCTTTTTCTTCCAGACTGCAATCCTGTATTGCCTGCCAAAACTTCTGAAAAATATCCCAAGCATTTGGCTGCCTATTCCGCTGCCTTATCAATACTCCGCTGCATCAGCTTTTCCTCGCCCACCACCCACCTCTTGCCACCCTTCAGATGACAGAAGCCAAGAGCATCTCAGCTGGAAGCAGCTGGTGTGGCTGTGGCAGGAAGGTTCTGTCCCCACCTCCCACACCCAATGCTGTGCCCAGACGTGTGGAGTGCCAAGCCTCAAGGAGCAGCAGCAGCAGCAGCACCCGTGTCTGCAGGATCAGGAGCCAGGTGGTTCCATCTGTGCTCCACCACCTCAAAAACAGTTTGTCTTTCCACCACTCAAGTTTGGCCAGCTTTAAGGATCCTCCCTGGCTCTGCTTTCTCTGCTTTCCCATTAGCAAAATCCCTGTCACTCCCTGTGAGCTGTGATGACAATACCTGCCACAGTTCTGTGTTTGTTCCTGTCTGGTTAGATTACATTGTTTTAATTTAAGTTCTATTAAGAAACATAGCAAAAAAAAAAAAAATATATTTCTGTGCAGAATCAGCTTTTAATACCACTTCTGGATTCCTATTTATAGTCTGGGATCATACAACAACTCCACTGCTATACAAGGGATGTGCATAAAGGGTCTGCATGATCTGATACTTTCTGGAGGGTCAGACTGTTGGGTCATGTACGTCATGTTGGTTTCTAACTACTTGGCTCTGGTAAAGCTGTGGAGGCACACAGTCAAATTGTGGGAAATGGGGAATATTCCTTCAGCACTCAACTTCAGCCATGAGCAATTCATATTGAAGGAACTGCCCATAGGAACTGAAATTTTGGGGGAAGTGCCACAAATGTGAAAACAGCAAGTTTTGGGGAGTCTATAGATGATGGCAGCAAGATACATGTCTATATTGAAAGTTCAGTTACCTTGTCTACTGCTCCTTGGGATGACAACAATAGTGAGCACAGCGTCCCCAGCAACCACATCCTTGACAAAAGCTCTCCATGAGATTATGTACCTGTGAGAGAAGACACCAAAGATGTTTGCTCTGATAGGTGATTCTATTGCTCTTGCAGTTCCCTCCGTGGCTGTCTGACCTTGAACTGCCCTATTCTTTCCCCACACAACCCTCCACTGGGGTCAGCAACATTTTCTTGCATTTGACAACATCTTTTGTCCATGTAGATGTTTGGGTATGAAAGGAAGTCTTGGACCTCCTCAGATTTTGTATGGTGCCATCAAAAGCAGTTCCATCTCCAGTTATGACCATTTTTCTGCCTGAGGAGAAGCATGGCACATACACAGGTGTTTATGCCATACGTTTGTTCTCTCTAGGTGGGATCTAGCTCTGAATTTTACAAATACATTTACCAGCAACCATACTGACACCCTGTCCTGGGTTGTCCATGTGGTATCCCAAAGAGGGACAGCTTTTGGGTAAAGTCTGAGCTGCTTCTCAACGGAGCAATAAAATGTTCTTAGCAAAACGTGGGATGGGCAGGTTTGAAGCAGAAAAATGTGGGTACTCAGGATCCTTTTTCCACGGACTGCTTTTAAACCCAGTACGAGGAGAGCACGCTTAGTGAAGCAAAAATCTCAATTAATAGATCAGAGCTTGCACATATCTACTTATAAACCCATTTAGTTGTAGCCTAAACATCCTAATCTTAGTTTCAAAATACACAAGTCTGCCTGGAGGGACACAAAGCAACAAGAGCCCTTGCAGTGACTTGCCAGCCTCAAACTGCCCATGTTGTTCTTTCAGTTATCATGGTTTATTTTTTGGCCATTGAGACTCCAGAGGCTGCTTGCTGCAGAGCAGTAAAGCACCATGGAGGATACAGTGATTTGTGGTAAATCACTTCAAGGACAAGGGGAACCTTTTCAATGATATCACTGTCTGTCTGTCTCCACATGATGTACTGCAAAGGTTAATTTGTTTTGAAATCCCCATTTTTAATTTGCGTTCCTGATCAACCCAGCAATTACAAATGTTAATCTATTCTTCGGTGGCCTTACATTCAGAGATAGAGACTGCTGCACTAAATAAAAATTCCATCCCTTGCTGTGATTTATTAAGACTTAAGTGGTATGAAGAACCCACTGAGTCAAGGCAGCAATATAACTGTGCGTTCAAGGCACAGCTTTAATTAGTTTTAAAGCAGGGTGGACCAATTTATATCACTTTGATTTAAATCAGTTTTGTTAATTGTAGTTTAATCAGAACCAGGAAACAACAATTTAAGTAACTCAATTTGCATTGCAGTTGTGTCTTCTAACAGATATCCATATGAAAGTTATTCTCAGAAGCTGACAATTAATATAGAAGTTCAACTGCATAGAAAGGTAGCTTCGAGGTTGCAATTAATATTTGTTTTTACTAACTAAGAGAAAACATTAAAACCATACTTACGTCACCGTATCCCTCAGCATTTATTTTGGTGTTTGATTTTTACACTTGGTTTGTGAGAAAACAGGACATGGCAGTTTTAGTCACCAGAATAACTTTTTAATGTGTGCTTTGTGTCACGATGCTGCTTTTGAGAAAGAAATATACAGAACAACCTGGTTGTTAAAATAGAAGTACATTGTTTCCTGCGTATTTTAGGAAATACTATCAAAATACTCATTGCATTTCAAGGTAGCTGTTGTTCCAAACATCTCAAATATTATCAGCAATTAACCAGCTGAGATTTTTTTTCCTGCTTCCATGATCTCCAAGATCAGAATTAGATGATCTCAGACTCCCACACACACCTTTTACTCATAAAATGGGAGAGGATAAACACATTTTCCTGTTCTTTCAACTCACAGTTGTTTTCCCAACTTGGAATATTCTAGTCATTAAGTGATGTAAAGCAGATAAATAAAAAGAAGAAAATGTTCCTTTTGCACCTGCAAAAAAAGCTACAGCTGTCAAAAGCTAGTTTGTTACTCAAGAAGCTATGATTCCAGGTGTCTAGCTTGCAATTTCTCCCTAATAGCAATTTGACATTCTTTAGAATTTTGGCAACTGTTATTTTTATGTAAGAGCTTCTTAGTAAGAAAACAACAAATTTTTTAGGCATTCATACCAAATTTAGGCTGTCATCGTTCCAGAATACTTGTCTTCAAGTTTAAGAAGAGAAAAATATTCATTTTAAAGTTAAAAGATGCATGGATGTGTGGAGTAAAAATACACACAGGGTTCTAATCTTGAAGGAATAACTGACAGAAGGACAAGAGCCCAAATGGCATATTTTATAGCTATTTTAGAAGGAAACAACAACAAAAAACCCATTTTTTTTTTAATGGAAAAGGATTTTCCTCCCCACTTCATCTGAGAGCTGAGTCTATCCTGGTTTGAGACATTATCTCCATCACAAAAAACTTTTGCTGGTATATGTGATTCCTTCAACCACAACTTAATGTTGCAGGCAAGGTTATTTATAATAAGAAACATTTGTTTAGATTTCTGCATTAAAGTTCTGAAAATGACGTGGAAGATGGCACCTTGTACTTTAATCACCAGTATTAACTGTCACCAGTAGAAGTTGTCTTTGGTCCTTAGCTCCTGGAAAAGGATTAGTTTCCCAGTAGGGTAAGAACTTAAAACTAAGTTAAACAAACTAATAAGCAAGTTAGCTTTTCACTAGTTCTGAGTTAGCAGTGGAGGAATAAGGACATCAAAAAGCTCCAGGAGTGCTGGGATCCATGTGGGAGGAAGCACAAAACACCCAGCTGACATTTCCACGGAATCCTACAGAAGATCTTCCCAGTCAATTGAAAACATGAATTAAAAATAAAATTGAATGAAAATAATTCATATGAAAACTTGATAGCTCACCAAAAATTTAAAAAAATACTAAAAGCATTTCTGTGGAATAAAATTTTTGCCTATTCTGACCTTAAGAACAGGCACAGACTGGAGAGAGGTGCCAGGAGTAGTAACTAAAGAGCTGCTGCACCTAAGGATGTCCACCTTTGAGCTTGCCTTCCCAACACCTCCTTTTCCCATGAAAACCATGACAGTTTATAATTCCTTTATACAAGTGTCAGCTTACCTGGAAATGACAACTTAAATGTGCAGAATAGACAAAAGGATCAGTAAATATCCTGCACTTGAAGAGATGCACATTAAAGGCCAGTTAACTATTTGAAAACCTTATTGAGTACCCACAAGAATTCTGCCTGCTAAAGCCATCAGGTCTGAAAAACTTGTATAGGAGAATCATAGAAGGATTTTGCAAAGGAGGCTCCTGACATTCTGATGTAATTTTTAATGTTTTGAAAAAGATTGGAAAATTCCAGCCATCACTGAATCACATTTGAACTGAAAGATGGGTATTAGTCAAATATAAACCATTAAGTAAATACATGGAAAACATAAAGCCCTGGAAGGAGTAAACAAGTGATATAGAACACATCAGACTAAACAAGCTAGCTGCTTTTTTTTTAGCCTTTGAATAGCTTCAAAATAATTGGAAAATAATCTTAAAGAAAGTCTGGAATATTAAACAAAATGGAAGACATAGACATTATCCCTACCACTCATGGCTGAACTAGAGCAGAGCAGCCTTGAGCTGAATATATCACCTTCCTTTAATCCCTTGATACTGACAGTGAAAAATGCTGTACAAAATCCCAATATATCTGATCATCAGGAAATTGCCTCCCTGTGCAAGGCTTCCTCAGCTGCACAAAGCTAAGGAAATTTGCCTGCCCCTCCCAGAGGGTGCTCAATGAGCCAGATGAGGGTGCAGGAGGAACCACCGCCTCCCTCCCCTGCTCCTGGCAGGGAAGTGGATCCCCAGTTTTGGAACAAGCTTGGCACACACCAGAGCAGCTAATGCTCAAATGACACCAAATATGGTGAGGTGACAACCTGATCTGAAATTCAGGTCAGGTCTCCTGACAACTACATTGTTAAGAGAACAGCCAGACAGTGAGACTAATGGAGATGCCTGTGCTAGCTGGATGCTGCACCTCCTGTGTGGGGAGGGAAAACGAAGCAAAGAAAAGAGGCTGACATCAGGGAAACTGAAAAGCTGCAATTCATACAGAATTGGCCCAGAAATAATCAGATTCCTAACTTCTTTATTTGTTCCTGGACCAGATCCATTCTGACCAGATAAACTCCTCCTCGGTGCAATACACAGCTTTGCACATTGATGTAATGAAGTGATAGGTCATGCTGGTGCTATCGCGGCCAGGACTTGTGACAAGACATCCCTGCCTGAAATCAAGAGTTGGAGGGAGCAGAAATATTTTGGTTCAGCTCTGCAAAGGAGTCTGTAAGGCATGTTTAAGTGGGTGGGATGAAATCAGTCAAATCAAGGTGCTCTGCATGCATTTGTGACCTCAGAGGTATTCCTGTGTACATCAGCACAGGATCTGACTGAGTAGGAATTAATGCAGAAACCAGATACATTTATTAGCAAAAGCAGGCACACCTCCTACAGGTAATTCAGCACATTTCCTCTCCTTGCCTGGAAACAAAATGCCCAGTCCAGATACAAAAGCTGCTGCCCTCCCTGTTGATCCCCTCTTGCCTCTGGTATGTTACTCACATTTGTCATTCAGCAGCAGCTGTGCAGAGTTGGTCAAACACTTCAAGTTGTTTGTCAAAGTTTTCCTGTGGCTTTTCATCTCCCTGATTTCCTGTGAGGTGCCCAAACATAAGTCATCTCTGTTGGCTTTTGGAGGAGATTAATTCAGAGCACAGCTTCAGAAC
Source organism: Calypte anna (assembly GCF_003957555.1). NCBI lineage: Eukaryota > Metazoa > Chordata > Aves > Apodiformes > Trochilidae > Calypte > Calypte anna. The sequence goes on from NC_044258.1 coordinate 14,934,002, forward strand.
TGGCAGGTAATCAGTTAGCTGCAGTTTAAAATAGAGTATTTTTCCCTAACAAAGAGCAACAAAAGGTGGGGAAGGTATTTCTGAATTAGCACATTTTAATTCAGGTAATATATTTCCTAGAGGCACACCTCCAATGCCAACTCGTGGGCAATTCTTTCATTAGATGTGAGCTGAAAAGCCACTGAAGGTGGAGGAAATCTAATGAAAATAAAGGGTATGACTTATTACTTCTCAAATGCACAGGGGATTCCAAATTGCCTCAAGACTTTGGGTCCTGAAGCACACTGCACTGCCCTGAATCCATGGTGATAGAAAGAGGAAGAAACCTCTTAAAACATCTCTCCCACTTGTCCTCAACCTGTTGGAAATGTTACTTTAAAGTGTATGCATCAAGGAGGATCCATAGGTCTGATCACAGATACCTTTTGCCACAGAGTGAAGAGGAAAATAGATAATTTCTGCAACATGTTGGAGCCCGGATCCATATCCAGCTAACTGGTAGCAAGAGTCTTCTGGGAAGGTGTAGTCCACAGAATTTTTGAACATGAATCTCTCTCAACTCATTTTATTTTGAGCTGTCTCCTAGGAAATGGTCCATTAGAGACAAGAACTCGTGGTAACCTCCACCCTCAAGATGCTCATTCCTACAAGACAGAAAGAGAGAGGTCAGCATGGGACCTCATCACCTGACAGGCAGTGGGATCCTGGCTCCTGTTTCTGCTTCAGGAGTTCTCATACCAAATTTATGCTCAGGTTGTGTCCTGTGGTATCAGACCAAGTAAATGCTCAGTTAGTTGAGTGAGGTCAGCAATTAATTTGGCATCTTGTGGCTCCAAATCCTGAAGTGATTTCTAGATGTGAAAAACTTTCTTACCTTAATCATTGGGAATATTCTTGTGCATGAAATTAGATGGGTAGGATCAGCATCAATCTCCAGGGAATCAAAAAGTTGTAAGGGCAGTTATTTATCCTGATTACTTTCTTTTTCTGGGGAGGAGGAAAAAAAAAAGATATTAAAATTATAACTATTTGATGGGTAGCATTTTAGTAGGCATGTTAGGCTTTGTAGTCCTCTGGCACCATCAGCAGAGGACTAAATCAAATATGTTTTTATCCATCTTACAATACAATCCATTGCAATGGTTATTCAATATTTATGTCATCTGCCTGAATTACTGCATACTTCATTCTCTTTTGAAAACTAGGATAGCTGAAACAGTACAACATTGCTTTTTATCTGGCAGAGCTTTAATCTTTTATTCACTGTGGCTTTATCTGAACCACTGTTTGAAAAAAAAAATAAATTAGGTTTGTGTAAGATAAGGAGTTTCCATATTAGAATTCCATGGTCATGGTATCATGAGACACCTGACACTCCTTATAAATAATGAGTGTGTGAAGATCTGTTTTTTCACTACCTGCATTATTTTGAAGAACTAGCATCCAGCAGACTGAACAACATTTAAAAGTGCTCATACTGTAGCCAAAGTAGTTAAATTCCACCCTTTAGGAGGCAAGATAATTACTTGCAGAGGTCAAGAAAGAATCATAGAATCATAGAATTGGCTGGGTTGGAAGGGACCTCAGAGATCATCGAGTCCAACCCTTGAACCACCGTTGCAGTTGCTAGACTATGGCACTGAGTGCCACATCCAGTCTCTACTTACAGGAATAAACATAGTGCTGCTTCTATCTTCTCAGGTACTCATAACCATTATTGCACTCTCAATTTGGTACAAAATCCCAGAGAAAAATGAGAAAGATTTCTCTAAGTTAGAATGTGCCTGCTGCTACACTCCAGCCTTTTGTCCATTGACTGACACCGCGATTTGCAACCCAGCGTCTTGTTCCTCTTGGCAATGAAGAATGTGCTGAAAGTTAGTCTGGAGGAGAAAATCTGCAAACACAGAGCTTGAGAGAAAATTTCCTGCCACCTTCTAGGTGTCCACCACCTCCAGGGTGTGAGTGAAAGAAGGTTTGCAACTACTGTAGCTGAAAAACCTTGTTCCCTGACCTTTCTCTTGAAGAAAACCTGTCCTGTACTTGCTAAGTCTGGTTCTAAGATGACAAAAGAGATGTCAGGAAGGGCCAGAAAGAAATCAGCATGATCCACAATGCAGGTTTCTGAGTGATTTCCTGTTGCTCTTATTTTATATGGGAGGGTTCAAATGAATAACTTGGAATGATCTTAAAAACTGAAAAGAGTGACAGCTCTTAATACTGCTTTGCCATAATCCAGGCTACCCCAAACCATCCTCCGAGCAAGAAAAAAACAACACAAAATCCCACAAAAAAACTCCACACCAAACTCCCCCCCAAAAAAAAACCCATCAAGAAAACAGCTCCATAAAACAGAAAAATAAAGGATAAACAGAAAAATAAAACCAGACACCAGTTTTTACCCAGAGGAACTATTAAAAGCAAAATGTTTGTCAGTATAGGATGCTCCACTGCACACATCTGGTGCTCTCAGCAATACAGAACATTTTTTTAATTGCTACACCTGAGACCAAGAGCAAGAAATAAATCTAGGGGCTGATCTCAATGTGTTTGGAAGCAGGTGGAGACAAGCAGCAGCATGAGGGTTTCATTGTCAATAATCAAGCAGTTATACATTACTGCATTAAAGAGATACATTCAGGATACAGCTATGAGCCTATAATTCTTAATGTCTGCTTTTCAATTCCTTCTGGTGCCAGACTTTGTGGAGATAAGCATCCCATTTGGTATTTATCATTCACCACTTTTTTTTACACAATCCAAGATGTCAGTATGGCAGTATCCAATGGAAAAGGCAATGGACCAGAAGTCAGAGGAGCGGGGCTGGCTCTGGACTGCTGCTGCTTCTCACAGGGTCGTTGTGTGTCACTGACCTTCTCCTTTTCCAGTTTATTTACACAGACTGTAAGTACTGGTTACATGTTTAGACAGCACCTTGCACAATGGATCTCATTTGCTCCTGGGCACTTAGAAATGTGCAAGTTTGCAGAGTCTGCTCAAATTCATGACTTAGCCCTTTCCATACGACAAACACAGTGGAGACAGAGCATCTGCTGAGAGCAAATGGTTCAAGATGTGGCACAATCCAGCAAAAGAATTCACCACTGCTCTGAGAAGCTGCTTGATATCTCTAAACTGGAGTGTGAGCTTGAGGTCCTTTCAGTCAGCATCTCTACTGCTTTGATCTCTCAGCAGGGTGGTAACAGGTTCTCATGGGTTTCTTTAAGTGGTGTAAGTCCACGCAGAAAGTAATTTTAAATGAAGATGGAAACATTTGAACATAAATATTTAAACTCATATATTTTGCTCTGAACTCAAGCTGAGTATTCTGAAATGGATTCTAATTTCTTGCAGAGTAACACCAAGGCTTGCCTTTTTGTAATGACTGAATTTGCCAAAGCTGGTCCTTCTGTGAGCAATGACATGATGTCTCCCATCACCAGCTGCTATTATTACCTATACATTTTTCAGCTGTATTTCATGTAGACCTGGTGACCTGGTACTCCATTTACCCAAAATTTTGAGTTCTCATCCCTGTCGTTACTCAAATGAAGGCTCTCTCTTGAACTATGGTGACTCTCAGAGTAGTCCTATCCTTTACAAAATGAAAAATTTAGTCCTTCTTTGCCTCACAGTACATTTAAGATCTGGGAAATGTATTAGGTTCTCAGGTCCTGCTCTTCAGGTTGGTACTCAGATCCATGCTCAAAGATAATCATGTTCTTAGGACTTACCAATACTGAGCACATGATATAGAGGTGTCCTTAATAGAGTCACTAGGTTTGAGCACATCTGAGGTAGTTCAGATAATGTCTTTTCCACCCAATTTGCCATGCTTTGACACAATTTATTAAGAAGAAGAAATGCTTGAACTAAAAAGCAGACTGGACAATTTTTAATATTTTTTTTTCTTTAAAAGACAGAAAATTTCCCAGGTATGATGGCCCATTGCTCTGATGAATAGCAGTGCAGCCAGAGGAGAGGACAGTGCAGAGCATTCAGCAATCAAAGTCATTAGTCCTGCCTGTCCTCATCCAACTGCAATTTTTGGCAAGTGTGGGCATCAGTTTCCTGCTCTCACCTATTACAGAGCACAAGCAGAATATCACAACAGCATCTCCTTTTTCCTCAAGACCAGTGGTTCATTTTATCTGCATCTGTTGGATCCTTATCCTGTGGAGCGATCTTCCACAGACCTTCTAAGGTTTGTGTAAGCAATGTCAAAAAGCCTTACCTTAAAACTGTCAAAAAAGGACCAATCCTGAGACTTGTTGATCACACCTGTTGGCGTTCAGGGGAACTCAATGCATTTTGAGTGTCTGATTTGTCTTCTTTAAAAAAAGCCTTGAATTTTCACCCTAAAATCCATTAGGTGCCTTGAGATGTGTTCTTGTGCTGATTCAGAACTTAAAAAAAAAAAAATAATCAAGTTAATACCAGAACTAGAAAACAAACTAACAGAAAAAACCCCACAAAAACAATCCCAGTTATGCCAGTCCCAAAATACTTTATGATGCAACTCTCACATGTCAATTTATATTTTCATGCTGTTTTATAGACACACAAATTATTGAGCATACAAATAACATGCAGTTCAAGTAAAAATTAATAAGGAATAAATATACATTGATACTACCAAAAAATATCTAAGAGAGACATTTCCTCTTTTCCCCATCTTTCAGAAACTTTTGGATCAGTAGAATCCAGAGGACATTTCTCTTTCTCACTAATGAATGCTTCCCCTATACAAAGTTTTGTGACTAATTCAATGACATGGCAATTATTTCTTTCCTGTTTAGAAATATTCTATATAGGATGAAGTTGAATTTCAGGCTGCAAATACCTCTTCATTGTTCAACTGCCTTTTCCACAGGATTACATTATTTCAATTTCATTTAAAATAGATTTCCTGAAGCTGAAAAACCTGTGAGCTTCCTTCCTTTTGGGCTTCCCCTCATTACTACTTCTCATGTAATGGTGCCATAATGATCCATTATTTGATGCTCTTCAGCTTCAGCCTTCTTTATTATAATTGCCTAATTTCTTCTGAGAAAGACAGATAAAGAAATATTTCAAGAGGCTTGTAAATAGCTGTCAGGGGCCATAAGACTGCAGTTAATTTTTAATTTACATCTGAACACTTGCTGTGGTAGCTGCAATAATGCATTTGTGTAGTTTTTTGGTGCAGTTTGTATCATTCATCACTTGGTAACAAGCATGAACTGCATGTTCTGTCTTAAAACCCCATGATATTATTCTGGTTACCACACTGCCATGTACTGTACTCTGCTGGAGAACTTGCAATGGAGTAATAAAGCTTCAAAAAGATCAAGACTTCAAATAAGAGACTTGATTTGACTCTGGGCAGTCTTACTAACAAGAAGAAAATGGTCCTGACTGCATGGTTGCTTGGCTTGCTCGTGCAAGAGGTACCAAATTTCAGTCTTCTCCAGATTTCAGCCACCAAAGAGATATTTTTTAGCTACTTTTTATTGCCCTCCTGCAAAATAGTTGAGAGGAGAAAAAACCCTGCCCTGAAAAAAATGAATTTGCAATATTTGCCCTACCCTGTCATCTAGATCTAAAAGGGAATATGGATTAGCAAGATATCCAGCACTGTGCTGCTGCCATGGTGAGCAGTCCAGGTGGCAGTGCTTATGATATTAAGGAAGCTGATGAGAAAAGCCAGGCTGGTTCATGTTTGGTAAGGATCAGAATAAAACCCTACAGTTTTTAACTAGGAAAAGACAAACATTGGAAAGGAAAGAGAGGTTAGAGTCCAAAAAAAAAAAAAAAAAAAAAAGGTATTAGAAAAAGAAGAACTATCACAGCTAGAAATATCAATGAAAAGTGCCATAGATTGGCCTTGTATGATGATGCCTTGTTTATGTGCTTTGTATTAATGTTGTTAATACTTTCCTGAATGAAGGTTGAAGGATTTATGAGTATGTTTACAAACAGAGTGAGCAAGTTGAGAGAGGAAAGATGAGGAATACAGAGTAAATTCTGTTGAGTTTCAATGGGTACCTCCAGACCTTTGGCCTGTTCATCAGCTAAAACTCCAGACCTCGTGAAAAGAATTAAATTCCAAAAAAATCCACCAACATTTCAGTCACAGCAGCTGGGTTAATTTGGATGAAACATCACAGAAGTGAGAAGACTTGAGACTTTAGATTTAGTCCACTCTGCCTTCTGCTTTACAAAGGGTGATACAAAAATAACGTATATACAGGCAAGACCATTCTCTCTAATTACCTGCACAGTTTTGCAGGGGTGAAATGAAGTCATGCATGCCTTTCCCAAAGGGAAATATGGTTCTGGGAAAGTCCCTTCCCCCCAGAAAGGTGTAATATACACATCCTTTGACTGGAGCTATGGTTAAAATCCACCCGAGCACCACAAAGACAGTTTTTGTTCTGATACATGTGGTGGCAAAATATTTATTCTCTCTTGTTGACTAAAATTAATTTTTGCTAAGCACTCAGCATTCCTCTCTGTGAGAAAACCATGGTTTGTCAAAAGTTCAGTGAGAAATAAAGAACCACCTCCCAGAAACTATTCTAAGGTAGAAAAAAGGGAATGGGCTTTACAGGTTAATTGTTGGGAAGGTGATTTAGTGTGTACCAAGAAAAAGAGTAGAGTAAGAGGAGGGGTTTGTAAACACGGAGACCTCAAGTTGTTCTAAGAAAGGATTTTACACACATTCCTTTGTTTTCTACTTAATCATTAATTACTTCTAGTGTTTTGCAAATACAGGGATGCCAACGCCACATGCACAGCTGTGCTGGGGATCCCCAAGCCAGACAGACACATGAGGAACCTGACACACCTACATGGTGCGATGCTGAGCATCACCTCACAACACCTCCTTCACCTGGGTACAGCACCATGACAATTTCCCCTGATGTCCTTGGGAACAGGGTAGGAGGAGGCTCTGATCCCATCAGGAGTTTCTGCCAGGTTGTGCAGGAGTTTGGTCCACGTGTGTTCCATGAGCAGCCTCAGCTTTAATGCCTGGTGGTGGAGGAAGAGCCCATGACGTGGTCCTCAAAAGAGGGTCTGCTTGTACCCCACCACAACTGATCTCTAAAGGACACAAAGTGCCTGAGGAAAAGGAACAAAGTTCATAGCCTTTTCCACTTAAAAATAAACCAGCTAAATCAGAGGAAGCAGGGCAGGTGCCTTGTTTCCTGAGCTGATTGCAGGGCGAGTCCGTGGGTGATTCACGGGCCCCAGGCCATTGTCCCTGCCCGCCCGCGCACAGGAAGGGAGCCCGGACCCAAACGCCCCGGCAGCCACCACCCTGGCCAGGCCACAGGACTCTGGCATGGAGCAGGGCACCCCAAACCTTGGCAGGACTCGGGGATGCAATTACAAAGAGAAGTTGCTTTTCCCCACCTCACTTTCCCTTCCTGAACTCTGACCACCCTCACGCTACATGAGCAGTGTGCCGGGCTGCTGCTTGATGCAGGCCCCAGGTGCTGAGAGGAACCAAAATAATATAAATAATTGTAACTGCACTTAGTGCACGTAGGAGAAATCATTGATATTTTCCCTCTTCCTCAGTTCTGGTTAAGAGAGCAAGCATCAAACCGGGGAGACAGCTCACTTCCCATCCTGGCTACTCTATTTAGGGATGTGCTCCTCCAGAAAGCCAAGCCAGAGGACACTTTGTGAACAGGAATGTTCTGATTTACAAGCAAGCCCCTCCTCCAAATTTCAACATTTTATTCCCTCCTGGGTTTTTCTTTAAGAGAGCCTTCCATCAGTCCTGCTCCCCCTCCTCTGTGGCAGTGGTTGATGGATGAAGGGGACAACATGAGCTGAAGGGACTGGATCTCCTCCCAGCCTGGCTTCTCTCTCTGCTTGATACTGCCCCACTCCTGGCACCTCAGTATGAGGCCAAGAACAGCCTGCCTTGTCCTAAATCCAAGCTTTCCCAGCAAGATCAAGAAGGAGGAGGATTGTGGGAGGCCTCTGTGGAGGCAAGGGAAGCTGTAACAAACGTGTGAAAATTAACTGGATTCAGGTTTACATTTGCTGTGTCTGCACACATGGGTCCAGGCAGCCACGATGAGCCTGAGTCTCACCAGATGCAAAAATGCTCCCAGACGGCACTCCCCTTTCATTTGAGCCTGAATACAGCTGCCTCAGCATATAAAACATATATAACATAGAAACCATGGCTGCACAGCTCCCAGCCTGGGCTGTCTCTTATCCAGATGGAGATACTAAAGCAAATGTTTGCACCTGTTCCTCCAGACACATATTCAGAGGTTTTGCTGAACATGTAAAAAATAAAGGCTCTAACACACGGATTCAGCAAAAAAAAAAAAAAAAGGATGGGCAAAACTCTGCCCCCACATGCTTGCAAGAACTCAGTAGAAATGAGATGTGTTCATCCTGTTGGTTCAGGATGTCACACGTTGCTTTCTAGCAACTGGTCCAAAACCCAGAAGAGCAGGATGACCACTTCTTGCTCCTGCCTAATAGCATCACCTCTTCTGCCTGATGGGAGAGGTTTATCCCTTCATGCTAAGCACCAGGAAAAGGCTCAATTCAGATGCACCAGTCCTTCTTTAACTCATTTTCTACCACAGCCAGAAAATACAGTTTCAGAATGAGTTATGTTTTTCAAAAAGGTAATTAGCTCATAAAATGAGGCTGATGAGTGCAATTCCTCTTAGCTTTCTGATGCTCTGACTACGCCATTTTAAGATGTCAGCAGAACAGGTCTTCTTTCCACAGCTGCTGACTGACAATTGAGCCTTGAGTAATTTCAGTGACTACTTTAAACTTGGAGCTTATGAGTGAAAACTGAGCATGAAGTCATGTGGGTTTTTTGCCCTTAATATTTTTCCTAGTATTTACACCAAGAAAATGTCTAAGCTAATGACAGCACAATCTACTTTTTTTTTAGTTATGACCTGACATTTGCTATTTTCTGTAAATGAAAAAGGAGAGGGAAAGGTTCAGATTTGTTTAATATCCTTCAAAATTAAATACATCACTATACAGCCTTGTGCAAAAACAGAACCAAACTTTTATCAGCTTCTCTTCTGGAGAGTTAATAATTTCTTAAATAGGAGTCTTTGTCTTTTTAGTACCATCTTATTAGGAAAAAAACACCCTGAAGTTCTGCACGGGGTATTAATTCTTCAATAGTTTGGGCAGTGTGCAGGGAGCTTTTTGTCCATTTTTAAATAATGGGTATTTACTCTAAATTCAGGATTAAAAAATCTCCTTACCTGGAAATCACCTTCTGTGCAATTACCTGCTAAGAAGTCAAACGAAGCATTACTTCTTTAAAGAAGATTTTCGTGTGAAAATATCTGTCCTCACAGGGGGTTGCCAACTTTGTTATTAATAGCTATTCCCTCACATTCTTTGCTTTTGACTATTGCACAATTACTACTCCAGTGGAGGAGGTCTTGCCCAGGGGAGTGGAGCTGGTGGATCCAAGGGGGTGGCCAGGGGAGTGGTGATGTGGATTCAGGTCATCTCTTACCCACCAGGTCTACCCAAGAACAATAACAGAGAACTCACAGAATGTAATCAAATGCATTCTTCTCCAGGGTGATTAAAGAAATATTCAATTTGATGCAACCGAGTTACAAAAGCTCTCTGTATCCTTCCTCTGCCAAGCATGGAAAAATGCTTTGCTCTAAATGATTTACAGCCTCTCCTCTATGCCAAAGTCATATCATTTACATGGAATCCAAGAAACTTTGTGCAATCACTGCTTACACATAATTGTACCAAAAGTAATGGAGGGGGAAGGAATCTAAATGGAGTAAGTTAGCTTATCACTGACCAGGGTTTATTTTATTTCTCCCAAAGGAAACCTATGGAGGTTTGTTAGGAATCCTTTTTTTCTCTACTAATAGGACAAATCTGAAATGAAGAATAAAATAAAAAAAAATTTCTGGATTCTGATATTGTAACTTCACAGATTATAATCTATAAATAATATGAAATTGATAAAAAGTCACTTCCAATTTAAAAAGATGGAAGTGGCAATGGGCGAAAAATTTAATCAAGCTGTGAATTTCCTTTCCTTTTTTCTTTTAGGCTTCTGCTCCCCAAAATCTCTAACAATGGTATAAATCATACCTCTGTTTCTTCAAAGTTTCATTAAACATCCAGCAGGAGAAAAAACAGTGTACATCACCTAACAGCAGTTGTGCCCTAACATATTAAAAATCAATTATATTTCACATCATGCAGTTTCAACTTCTAGCAGTTATTTGTGGTTCTAATTTGAGTTGTCCTGGATAATTAGAGGATCTGCATCTCCATCATTATAAAAGAATTACTTTTGCTGGGATTTGCACAGAGGTACTAACAGCATTACAATTGCAGCAATTTTAACAAAGGCCAGATTGTGTCTAGCTCTAATACTCCAGATCTTTAATGAATATATCCCACAATATCCACAGAAGATAATTAAGCCTTTATCCCCATTTTCTATCTATCAGTGCAGAAGCTCAGAAGTAACACAGTTTAGATCCTCAGAGACATAGCACCCTGCTCACCTCCACCTCTGGCACACCCATTGGGAAAAAACCCCCAAAACCAGCATAACTACATGGAGTGACAGAGAAAAGAGCTCAGAATCTTCCTGAACAGAACCTGAGCTTCTGATACCCAAGAGGTGGTCCCAGCCTTGATTGACTGCAATGTTTCTAGGGCCAGCCTGGCTTTATCAGGGAGAATCCACAGACATGAGCTTTAAAGTTAGCTAGAAAACATAGGGATGAGGAAAAATGGAAAAGACTAGTGGGGATTTGCCTTCAGCAGAACTTGCCTGGGGAGGGTTATTGTTTCAGAATTGCGTGGTGAAATAATAAACAAAATACTGCACTGCTAATAGTTTCTGTAGACCTGAGAGGCCTTGCAATGCAGAGGAGTACAAATACTCCCTGCCCAGGAAGGGCTCCCTGCATAGTTTCAATCTGAAGAAACACACACTCATTTGTCAATGCCAAAGAGCTAAAAGGCAATTTCTGACTCTTAGTGCTTTCTTGTGAACAGAAATAGCCCCAATAATGTTTAAGGAGATTTAAATGATTTTAATACTCAGGCTTCTTTTCTGAATTGAATTAAAACTGCTCCGAAGCAATATTGCAAAGGACAAGGGTCAAGGCTTTATTTATATAATACAAGGATATAATGCAATAACCGGCTGCTTGGGAGACGTAAGTAAAAGCTCAGGGACAAAGCTGCAGACAGGATGTCAGAGCTGCACAGGGAATTCACCATGCTACTCCCTCTCATTAATTACAGCTACGCACATCCTAATCACCAGGCATCATCCTGAGAGTGCACCAAGTGATAGCTGTGAATCAGCCCTTACCAGCACCACTGCAGTGAAAGGTGAAAGGGGATGATGATCTTCCAGCACCATTAGGTAACCATCATCCTGTGTTCTGAAACCCAATCTCAAATGAAACAGCAGCCATGGAACAGTGTGGCAAGAAGTTATTTTCATAATTTTTTTATACTATAACTATATAAGGAGAAAGAATTTCCATACCATCAGGCATCAATAAAATATTTTTCTACAAAACCCTAAGTAAATAGTGTTACATCTTGCAAGAGCTCCAAAAACACATTGTGTCATCATATCTGTCACAGACAGAGAGAGATTTATAAGCTTAGAAAGACCTTGAGAATTTAAATTTCTAAATCCTGTCTTTGTGCAAAGTAGGTTGCTTGCTTAATATGGGGCATACCCTGCAACCCTAATTCCAGCCAAGTACATCTACAACTTCATGGAGTCTGCCTTATATATTTTGGGTACAAGAGGATGTCTCAGTTTTGTGTCAAACATTCTCTTGCTATGATTTTGTCCAGAAAAGCCAAAGACACTGTTTAAGCAATGGTAATGCAGAGAAGAGAAAAACATTTTGGTTCCCCTTATATCAGCAATATATACAAAGAAATATATTGCATTGCTTTACAGCTTTGTCCTTCTGACATCTGTAAATAATGCAAAATTGGAGCCCTTATCAATGGTTTTAGAATAAATTTTATCACTATGAACTGCCAGGTAGGATTTTCATGTGTTTTCCATACACTTTCTGTAGTAGATTTGGAAAATGCAACTCTTCATGTAGTCTCTAACTGATGGGAAAGATCCACTGAAGCTCTTCTGGTGACCAGGTGTACCTTATTTTCTCAGGAGCAGAGAACAATGATGGTTTTTACCTCGAGTGAACTGTACCCTGTAGGCTAGGAGAAAACTGAGCCAAGAATCTGCTCTTCAGCTGAGCTGTTTAGCAGGTGAAAGCATCAATTATGACCCATGTTCAGCCATGGAGGCTTGAAGGACATTGTTTTTGGAACAGGAGCTCTTACTCCTCATCATCCCTGCTCTTCAGAAAGATAAAGGTCAAATATATGCTATTTGTAGGCTTTGCCTAGCTCTCAGGGCAAGAGGGTCCCTCTCTCACACAGGACCCCTCTTTCAAGGTCTGGAAATACCACAGTAACTTTAGCCACTTCTTGCCACTACTGATGCTTCAGAGATAGTGACAAGTAAGCTTTCTGGTCTGTTTTGTCTCCTTGCCCTTGTCATAAAAAATTAGAAAAAAATAAGGATGTCACTCACTGATGTTTCTATAGCATAGATTTGATATATGTGATATATAACTTCATTATAGTCACTCCAATACAGCTTTGGGGTTTAAAGGTCTTAAATTATGACACAGAAAACTAATAACATAAGAGCTACAAAATTTTTGTATTAAGAATAATAAATGTTTTACATTACAGCTCAGTTCCTGAGGATGGGAACATGCTCAAATTAGGCTCTCCAAGAGAGTCTTTCACTCTCTGCCCACGTGGACTGAAGTTCTGCAGTAAATTTTGCAGAAAATACTTCCTCTTTGGATCTCTGCTGAGCAGTAGGCAGCTTTTGGTAGAAGTAAAACCCATGAGTCCAAACTTTGGACAGCTTTTCCTGACACCAGAACTTCAGGCTGCCCCAAGTCCTGCATTATAGCACACTCAAGAAAAGTGTCCCACAGCCTAACCCAGTCAAAGAAGCAAAACCTTTCCCAAAGAAGAGGACACACTGGTCTGTGTTTGGTTCCTCTAAACAAAACAGGGAGGTAAAGCATAAGTTTCTGACCATGGCATTTCATCCAGTTTTCCATCTGCTTATCTAAATGTGAGAAGTCACACAGATTTTAAACAACCAGCCTATAATGAGCTTGGTGATACTACTGCACAGGTAAATGATCCCTCAAGAGGAAAAAGAAAAAACAAAATGGCTATTTTGGGATTGATGGACTTGTTGTGAGCCTGTGCTTAAACAAAAGGGAAGGAGGTGAGGAGAAAGTAAATGCATGGAAAGACACAGCCTCAGAGAGAAAGGCATGTAGAAGGAAGAAAATGAACACTTCATGATTACCCAGCACCAAAAGAGTCACAGTTTTCATGTATGACAAAGATTTAAGCACATCACTGACAGAGGAAATTATTATTCCAGCTCTACAGTGAGAAGCTCAGTAGCAAAATACAACTGTCTAAAAAGCAGGGAACCCCCAATGGCTGGACATTCCCTAGCTCAGTGCCTCTCTTGTGGATTTTGATGTTTCATGGGGTTTCTTGCTGGATGGCAAGCAAGGGCCCTTGTGTTTGCTTTGGGCCTATGGCTGCTCTTGTAAATACCCTAACATTGCTCACAGGCATTCAGCAGTACACAGAACATCTAGAAAATGAACTGCAACATCCTGGACCCAATGTGCCCCAACCAACAATTCCCCTTGAACAGCCATTACAAAGGAAGAAGAAACAGAAGTGGGAGCAGAAGGCAATGACAGAAGGAAGAAAGGGACAGAACTTCACACAGACCAATCTCCACAGGATGCCTTCTGTTGCCTGCAGGCACCAAACTGCTGGTTAAGAAGGAATTTTACTGGAATAGAAGGAAGGTCATAAAAACCAACCAGCCAACACCACAGAGCTGCTCATTCCTGGAGAATGCAGATGGGTTCAGCAGCAGAACAGAGCAGAAAAAGAAGTGATGCCAACATCTTGCTTAAATTAATACATCAGCTGAAACACCCCCCCAGCCTTTTTTTTTTTTTATTACAATAAAAGAATATCTAATTAAATGCAATGTATTCCAGAGCTTATTGACAAGGAGGAGAAAAAGTAGAGCATTCTAGGGGTGTTTTATTGTCACCCACTTTTGAATTGAAAACCAGTGAACTGAAGGGTTTTTAGAGCAAGGGCTTTGTAAGAGGCATTCCTTCTATCTGATGCCTTATACAACTTTTAATTGGCACAGACATGGAAGTAAAAGCTTCTCCTGTGAGTACTGGCTGTGCAGTTATACTCTCCCTGGGTAACCACTTACAAAATGACCAATTTGCTCCTAGGAAGGGCAAAAGCCCTGCCCTTCCTGAAATCAGCTGCATAAATCTTACTGAATTTTAGAAATCTGAAGTTTTAGTGAGTGACACACAATCCTACTGCACTAAAATCATAGTTGTGTGGAGATTCTCCATGGAAAACAAGAAATGGGTTTTGGGTATGGTCATTCTTTGCAGGACATGTGAATCTTTCTAGAACTGGAGATTTTTGAAGCTGTTGCAATTTAGTTTTCTGGCTCCTGCTCCCAGCTCCTCCAAAACCTACCTAGCCATGGTTTTGGTTAATTACTGTAGGTACTGGAGAGCTATTCTTTCTCCTGGAGATGGGAGATCACCACAGCTCTCCACACAATGTGATTTTACTCCTCTCCTTTCAGCTTCACACTTTTCCACATCCCTTGTTTGCTTGTGGATGTATCCATTCCTCAGCCTATCTGCCAGCCTTCTGATTTCTTCTAACAGAAGCACTACTCTAGCATCCACAAAGCTTCTCTGCAGGAACAATATACAAATAAAAAAGGGATTCCTTCTTCTTCCTGTATTCACAGCAGAAGTTACACAGTTTCTCCTGGTCTGAACCAAGGGATTCACCCTTGGACCACCCAATTTTATGCAACACTGCTTCCTGTAAGCCGAAGATACCAACCAGGATTGAGAACACAAGTGCCAAGGGGGCTATTGTGGAAGTCTCTGACCTCCTCTTGGGAAGACAGCAGCTTGTGGCTCTGGTGGAGATGCAGAGAGGCATCTCAGAGCAGCAGTGAGCCAGGTGAGCAGGGATGGGGATCAGGCACCATCGAGGGGCTGCTCGGTGGCCCTAATGAGGCGCTCGGCTCCTTCCCCACTGCAGCAGACGGTGCCCACCCTGGCACAAAACCATCACCACAATTGGAAGTAATTAGAGGTCTTGTCACCAGGCCCAGCAGGGAGAGCAAGGAGCAAAAGGCCACGGGTGAACGACTGCCC
This sequence comes from Calypte anna, assembly GCF_003957555.1. Taxonomy (NCBI): domain Eukaryota; kingdom Metazoa; phylum Chordata; class Aves; order Apodiformes; family Trochilidae; genus Calypte; species Calypte anna. The sequence continues at coordinate 14,949,352 of NC_044258.1, forward strand.
AGGCTCAGCTGCCACCCCCTTGGGCTCGGGGTGTGCTGGTGGCCGGGTGTGGAGGTCTGCAATGCCACTGCCCACTCGGGGCTACCCCTCCATGCCCTCCCCAGTCAGCCATAACCACAAAGAGCCATTAAAATAAACCCCAGGAAAAGTATTGCTGACATCCTGGGTTATATAAAGGGCTGGTTGCAGACAGCAGCATGGCCTCTGTGTTGTTACAGACTCCCTTCCACCCGTCTTACTCCATTTCTCATCAGTGGCGGTGGCTCAGGTCTCATAATAGAAAGTCCCATACTTGTCCTGGGCTCCTCACCACACACAGAGCAGGAATTTGGAGCAGAGTTATTGTTTGGGGTAGTTCAGGACTCAATGTTCTCCTGAAGTGGCTTTTGTTTCTTTTAAAAGCATTATTATTTAACAGTTTGATTAAAAATACTACTGAAGTGTGAGAAGGGGCACTTGTGACACACCAACCTGACCTATTAATTTAAATTTCCAGTCTAACACAGAGCCCCTGACATGGAGGACATTTAATAACTGCATTTGCTAGGGACACACAGAGACGTGTGCTTCTTGGACCAATCTTTGCTCTTTTTGCTGAGACTCTCCAGAACATCCTCTTATCCCAAACTGCCACATGACTAAAGTGCAAACTTCATCAGCTCCCCAAAAGCTACAGATTAAGATTGCTTTGAGTTATTACAGACACCAAACTGGCAATCCCAGGACAAGGCACATCACCCAGGGTACAGATGAGTCTCTTGAGCATCCTACCACATCCCTGGGGAGTGAGGAAGGGCAGAGAAGGCTGAGCTGAGCTCAAACAGCCAGGGGACAACTAAAGCTTTGGGACAAGGTTGTTATCTGCACAGAAATGATGATACCACCACTCCAGGTGTTTGCCTGGGCTCAAAATATCCAGCACACCCCAAGATCAGTGTCTTTCTCTAAGCACATAGTATGTTTTACTGCTGCAGGTATCTAGCACTTTCACAATACCAAAACAAACAAAAAAAGCCCTTCCTGACTTTCCTATAACTTTAATCATGAAGATGTTGGCTCAGAAATCATCAAAATGAGAGGGGAGGCCACAGGCTCCCATACTGGCCATTCTTCAAGTAATTTTTAATACAACTGATGCTCTGAGACATTTCAGTTCTCTGTGTCTGCTTGCTCCCTGAAAATCAGACAATTTCTCAGAACTGTGAGAGCTTACTGTACTTTCGGGTTGCCCCAGGGTGAAGCAGAGATGGGTTCCACCATGTCCTTATTAAAAGGACAAAAACAATTACTAAAGACAAAACAGGATCTAAAATGGCCTTTGAGAGAAAACAGCGTTAAAGTTTCTCTAAACACTTGAAGAAGAGATAAAGCAATCTCTTTACAATGAGTGTATGATTGAGGCAAGTGAACCCTGAGACAAAAATTACTTTCTTAGAAAAGCATAGACTGTGTTCTGGAGAAAGGATGCATAACAGAAAATCTGATTAATCTTGAGGGCAGAACAACCAAAATTCAGTCCACAGAGAGTCTGGAATAAAATTACGATTCTGTTTTGGAGAAAGGATTAGAAATCACAGCGTTCTTTAGAGGCAGGAAAGAAGGAAAAAAAAACCAAACAAAAAACCCAAAGCAAAACATCAGACCAATATTAAGTTTTTCCAAATTAAGCAACAGCTGAGATTCCTATTTCTTGGTCCCTTGCACTGCCAGGCATTCATCTCTCCTTTCCAGTAACCCGAGAGGAAGCCAGGTGTGCCCAGCCCCATTCTCCAGCTCCCAGGAGGGCACAGCAAAGGTTACCAGATCACTGGCTCCTCCACAAGGAAACCATGGAGCTGGGTACCCTCACCCCAGGCAGCTGCTGGGAGATGTCTGCTAAACCTGCAGACAGGGGAGCAGCCTGAAGGGAGGCACTGGGCCAGCAGACCCTGGAAACCCAAACTCTCTGAGAGCTTGCCAAGCAGCTTGGCAGCAGCCAGGCAAAGAGTCTGGAGTAACCTCTTCTCCTCTTTGGTATCAGCTAGCCAGGCTTCTCCTGAACATATTCCTTACATTCCTGCTATGAAACTGTACGTGTGGCCACTGGGGTGGTCCCCCCCCAGCCTCTTTTCTACCAGCACTTGCAGCAGGGCACAGGCACTGATCTGGATGTGACCCCTGTGCAGGCAGCACCTTTCCTGGTGTCCTACTCGCTCAGACTTGACACTTATTCCACCTCCCACTCCAAGATGGATTTAATGCAGATGAAAGCAACTGCAATCCAATCTTCCCGCCCTGTGTTCTTGGTTTGTGATTGCTTTGCCTCATAAGCAAATAAATAAGTAAATAAATAGTTGAGGACACTTTGTAATAGATAACTTCCCAGTCTTATATGACCGTTTGCTGCTATAGCATTATGGTTATTACATGCCCACACAACATCCTCAGGCAAAATACTCTGGTAAAACTAAATATTCTGGAAGGCTTTATAGGATCTACAGTCCCAAGCAAGTCTTTGAATATGTTTCATTGATTTATTTTGGCTGTATATAAACAAAGACTCAAGCATCTATCCTGCAGATTTAAGTTAGGTTGTGCTGCATTACAGAAAAAGGTATTTGTGCTTGGGTCAGAATTGAGCCTTCAGTCCTAAGGCCAACAGCAATAAAAGACTCAAATACAACCTTAACATGTAAGAGTCATACGAAGAATGAACTACTCTAAAACCCAGCCTTGCATCTCCTCTTACAGGACACACACACTCCCACTCACTTTTGGGAGCTCTGCTCTTACCTTGTAACTAGAAACTCAAAAAAGAAAAGACAGCAGGAGAGCTTACACTCATTTTTCATGTGATACCCTAGCTGCCTTTTTTTTTTTTTCCAATGAATTTTCTTTTCCCAAGAAAAGATTTCTCTAATCCCCTTCTCCCTGCAGTGCATTCCTTTTAGCCAGCCTCCAACTCTTCCCTCTAGTGCCCGACCCTGCTCTCTTCATCTGGGAAGGTTGGAGGGAGTTCAGGTTTTCCCTTCTCCATTTCTCTTTGGACCTGACACTGCTTTTGACCCCTGCTCAGCCTTTGCTTTGAAGTGCCTTTTCTGCTTTCTGCTTTCCCACCAGATCGTGTTAACCCCCTTTTTCTTTCCCCACTCCATCAGTTAGCTTCAATAGGTGAGGGGAGCTCACTGGAACCTCCTCTTTTGTCTTATCAGCATGGTCTCACATCTCATAAAAATCTACCCACCTTCCACATAAAAGAGTCTGGTAAAGAGTCTGACAGTTGCAGAGGGCTGGGAACACTGCTAAACATCACCCAGGGAACACCTCCAGCTGCAGGAGACAAGCTGGTCAAATAAGTCTTGCATTTGACCCATGCAACTTCACATCATGTCTAAAAGAAAGAAGCCCCATGCATCCTGCCCTTCAAGATGACTGTATTTAAGTGTCTTTTTCACTATGTGCTGCAAATAATGTTACCTTTGTGGGGCTCTGCTCCTTTGCCCCTGTTCTATTCCAATTTTAATAGGAAAAAACCAAACCAAAACAAACACAAGTTTGTAAGTATATGTGACTGATTGGATTCAGCCTCCTTGGTGCTACAGCTCCTGGCTGATGGATGATCAGGTCAAGGCAAGAAATGGCATCAGCACAAAGAGAATGGTTTGGCTCTCACTTATTAAAGACTCCTGAAAGCTTTCCAGATCTATAAATATTCACATTATTCCCACAGAGGGGCAGCAGAAAGAGAATGATTTGTATCCTTCTAGCTTGTTCTGTTAACACATACCCATTTTTCAGCATTTCCCAGTTGGATAAATACCATGACAAACAGAGGAAACCCCTGTGAGAGAAAATACATTTTAAAGTACTTTGCAGTGATATGTAGTTTATAAATATTTGCAATGGTACAGGACAGATATCTCTATTCATCACATTAGTGTATGCTGAATACAAAAATGACCACTTCTACTCATGCTTTTTTTTAACTTTTTTAAGGAGATTAATAGATTTTTCCCACTATAGAAAAAAACAAACCTGGAGACCAGTGTGTTCTGTATAAACCTGTATGCATAAACACATAGACAAAAATAAGTAGAAAATGCCATTTTAAGTACAATAGTGAAGCTTGATTTATTTTCTACACCCCTCTTGCCAGAAGTTAGACATCTCACCAAACCTGAGTCATGTTTTCTGAGGATCAAATCCAGAGAAAATGCAAAGCTCAATAAACGTTATAACCTCTTAACCACTCCATTAATGAAAAGTGATAATAGCACATAAACAATGCACAAACATTCTTTTGCTCAAAAATTACATTGCAGAGATAAACTGTAAAAGAGCTTGGGAATACTGTGGTTAATGCAAGAGGCTGCAAGACTTGTACAGATCTCTCCTCCAATCTCCTAATTATTTTTTTTTATTACTCACTAGATAATTAGTTATTTTTTAAAGGTTTATCATAGCTACAAATTCCAGCTCAGGCTTTTTCACTCACCACTTGAGAATAATGCAAACGAGCTCATTTCCACATGTGTACATGGTCTACAAATGCACGTGGACACAGAAGCACAGAACTCAGACACAGTTCCATGGGTAAGTCTGGGTTTAAGGGATTCCCTGCCCTAACATCTCTAAACAGGTTAATTCCTCCATGCCATACAAAGGTAGCAGCAGAGATAATAAAAACCTTTCCCTGCTCTCACCTTTTTAACCACCTCGAGCATTTCAAGCAGTAGCTCTCAGCCCACAAACATCTTTCACCTCACACAAATGGGTCCTTCTTGCAGTTGCTCATTTTCTGGCTTCCATCATCATCATGCAATTAGAGGATATCTGACATGCATCACTAAAAACCTACCTTGTGAAGCTGCCCAAAACAAAAACCAGTCCAGAGAAGGCACTGGGAACACAGGTAGAGAGTACAGCCCCTGACAGCTACCAACCTGGTTGTGTACTTTTCACCTTTAAAAAATTATAAACAATAAAGACACTCAGCACCCACTCAGCTCTCTTGCTATCAAACAGCTCAAGCACATGGACAGCCTTTGATGTCCTCACAGTCCTCGTGAAAATCAAGGTGGCCAAGGCCACTGGTGTGGCTTTCATGCATTCCCAGCCCTCTGCTTCTCTGCTGAAGTCCCAGGTTGCCCTCAACAGAGCCTCCTCCTTCCAGAAGGCACATCAAGGATTCTAGCAAGGTGAATGGTCATGGAGCTGGCTAACAGCCATTATTCATTTTACACTGGCCATTAAGCAGCCTGCAGGCAACCAGCACGGATCTGAAGTTGTTGCATATGTTCATTTCACTTGAGGGAAAGAAGATAGGGGAAGGAAATGCTGGCAGAACCAGTGCCTTGATTCTGTACACAAATATCCTCTGGCACCCTCCTATTCTACCTTATTTTCATTGATTATATCCTCCAGGTTTCAACCTTTCTGTGCTGGGCAGTGCAGAAGATGAATCAGCATCTCCTCCCTGCAGCCCACTGGGCAGCCTCTGCCATGTCCTCACTGCTAAGTTCGGGTACCAGATGAAGGTGGAAATCAGTGTCCTTGCCAAGACCAAAGGGAGCTGGTAATGGGCTGTTCTCTAAGCCCTTCAACCCCAGCATGAGAGAAATGGCTTTCAAGAACCACAGAGTATGTACATTTTGTACCATGAGAGGGGAAAATAGCAACAAGGACAAGAAAAGATTGGGTTATGAAAGATGTTCCAGAAGAGGTGATTAATGGTGTTGAAAGAAACCCCAACTGTTGTTTCAAATCTCTTTCCAATCAGCCACAGTTTCTCCTTCCTTTTCCCTTTTGTTTCATGTTTTTATTATTTTTTTTCCTTTTACCTGTGTTTGATTTAGAACCAAGGTTGGTGATTTGTGTTATGACAGCAAAAATAAAAGGTCTGTGTACTGTATGCATGGGGATTTAAAGCATCGCCTTTGATGGCTCATTAGCTGCATGTGGCTACATGCAACACTGCTCGACTGAGATATATTGCCCAGGATTTAATTCCAGAATAATTTCAAAGGCATTAAATCCAATGCTTGCCCTTTTCACCATGGTATTTAAATGGTACTTTGTATGCCAAGCTTAAAAAAAGCAGAGGAAACCCAGATGCAGTACTACTGGAGCGTGTACTGAACTTTGTTAAAATGTTAAACATTTATTGGAATTATTTTTTTTTAAACAAGATAGTGTTAAACCAGTTGTTACTTCAATTAACTTTCTCTTGCTACAAGGGAAAAAGGAGTTTGTTGTGTTGTTTGTTTTCTTTTTAACTAAAAAGCAGCTCTCAGAACTAGTGGACAATATCTCATTTGTTCAGTAAGACTTAGAGATGAGGATGGTCTCAGGCTAGAAAAAATAGATGTTCACATTTCTGTGCTGAGCAAAATAAACCAGACAAAGCTTCTCCCACAGTAGAGAGCAGATCAAACCCCAGAGCTGAGCTGAAGGTTAGGAGTCCTACAGCACCCCAGACACAGTCCCATTGCTCCTACTCCACCTGGAATGCTGCTCCAGTATCCATGGGAGAAACAGTCCTAGGCTCTGAAATAAGCAGAGCTGTGGGTGGTCCCTAAAGGATGGAGCATGGCTTGGGTTTTGGTGGAGACTGAAGTTAAGTATAACTTACACCTAACTTTTGTCATACCCCAAAAGCCATATTGAGGTATCCCCCCCCAGCCATGGGATGTTTTAACTCAAACACCACATGGAGGTAACAGCCTGTGATATCTCTCTGCCCTGCAGAGTTTTCCCAAGATCTGCTATTTTATGCACCTAAGGAAGGCTTCAGCTTCAAATACACAGGGTGTGAAGCTCTGCCTTTACATGATTTCATGGCATGTTGAGGAATGAAGTACTAGTGTTTGGGGCAAATGATTTACTGACACGGGGTTATCCAGAGGTTGAATTTGCCATGTGTCTCTTCCACACACTTTGTTCCTTTTTATTCTTTCTTTGTAGGCAGCTTGCTGCACACTACTGGTGGTCAAAGGGTCTCCTTTTGCACTGCAGCAACTTGTTTTTCTCAGCTTCTCTCCAAATAGGTATCAATGATGCCCCAAAATCTGCATTACCCTGTCAGAAATATACAAGTCTTCTTTTCCCTACTGCTCAGATAAAGACAACCTCTGCAGTCAGATTACCCAGCCTGATCAATCTTATTCCCTCCCTGTTGATGGAATATATGGTAGCCAACAAACTACCAGCCACAGACCCATTCATCTGCTAAAATAGAGGCACACAAACAGGCTTTAAGTGATGTCTGATCCATTGAGAATTTTTATTTTGGCTGCTGGCTTACTCCAGTGCATAAAGACCAAGTCCTGTCCTGTCCCTTGCACCAGAAATAGCAGCTGGGAGTAGAAGAGGAGACACCCAAAATGATTTTCAGTGGAACAAGACCTGCAAAGGGTTTAAAGTATTTTATCCAACCCCGGATCTTTCAAGGGCCATGCAAATACTTGTTTGCCAGGAGATGGATTTTATCATAGCAACATCTAGGACAGTAATTTCTGACCTCTCCACATTTATTCTGACTCACTCACCCCTGTTGTTCAGTGTTACACCATGATGTCTCCATCCATGGTGAAAACCATCACTTATTTTCTCCCTCACCACATATAAAAAGTTCACACCTATTCTTGCAAAAACTGGTCACCAGGTAGGGGTGTTTTTCAAGAGCAGAAGTTCCCAAAAGCACATGTTTTGCTTGAGGATGCTACTGGATCACAACCTTTGAGTGACCAGCAGCCCTGGTTACTCATGCAGAACCTTCCATCTCCCCCCACAGCTACTCTGCATTACATGGAAGTCACTGAAAGACTGAAAAGTCACAGAAACTGCAGGCAGAATGTTTATTTTACATATGCTATCAGTCAGCACAAACCAACACATTACAAATATGCACTTACATGCAGTAACATGAGCCATAAGAGACCAATTAGTGATGCAAACCTAAAATAGAATAATTAAAGTACACTAAAGCACGCATAATTTTCTCCACAACCTGCTTGATTTTAATCTGAGTCACTCTATGAAAGTGTTTCTAATTCAGGTTTATGGTTTGCCCTTTTGTGCCCTCCTTCAAAAGATGCCTTCACAAGAGAGCCCAAGAAGTGCTGTCTATACAAGCAAGGACCAAGCCCTTTATGGCAATATTTATTTAAAAAGAGACAATAGCTGCATACTTATCGATTTCAAGATGAGCTTTCAAAACACACAAAGGGGATTAATACTCAGCTCATCCTAACACCTGATCTCATCTAGCTTCTTCAATTAACCTACAGAAGTAATTTAATGATGTGTTCGAGGAATCCCAAAAGTAAATGGTGGGGACTCACCACATGCTCAGACAAGATTACAGCAGCAGAATACATGCCAGCAGATGCTGGTGGTGAAACATCTACTGAGCCCTGAATCCTTTGGCCATTTGCCTGATAACATCACAGCAACACCTCAAAATCCCAGCTGAGATGCAAAGCTGACACGTTAAATGCCATAAAGACAAATAAAATAAAATAAAATAAAAAATAAAATAAATAAAAAATAAAATAAAATAAAATAAATAAAAAAATAAAATAAAAAAATAAAATAAAAAAATAAAATAAAAAAATAAAATAAAAAAATAAAATAAAAATAAAATAAAAAATAAAATAAAAAATAAAAAAATAAAAAATAAAATAAAAAATAAAATAAAAAAAATAAAAAAATAAAATAAAAAAAATAAAATAAAAAAATAAAAAAATAAAATAAAAAAATAAAAATAAAAAATAAAAAATAAAAATAAAAAATAAAAAATAAAAAAATAAAAAAATAAAAAATAAAAAAAATAAAAAATAAAAAATAAAAAAATAAAAAAATAAAAAAATAAAAAATAAAAAAATAAAAAATAAAAAATAAAAAATAAAAAATAAAAAAATAAAAAAATAAAAAAAAAATAATAAAAAAATAAAAAATAAAAAATAAAAAAAATAAAAAATAAAAAAATAAAAAATAAAATAAAATAAAATAAAATAAAATAAAATAAAATAAAATAAAATAAAATAAAATAAAATAAAATAAAATAAAATAAAATAAAATAAAATGCTGTCTGGAGGCCAAAGTGCTTGCTGCTTTCCAGAGAGAGGGGACAAATGAGAAGACAGCATCTCTTCCTTTCAGCCCAGGGGCTCCTGGTTGGGGAGGTAAAAGACCAAACCTGCTCTGTGACCTTTAATGTCCAAAGTGAAACCAGGAATCTCAAGATGAGGGGGAAATTAAAGTTGCTCTCTGGAGTCTGCAAACCTGGGGATGTGCCACATCATTCCTGCATCACATGATGCTGTCACTCTAAGGGTTTTCTTGGCCTGTGTCAATTACCTTGGGATGCCCTTTGGTACCTTGTATGCCCACAGGCCTCTGTATGGATACAGCAGCAGTGAAATTATTTCCACACTTTTTATTAGAGACTTTCTCTGCATTCATCTGCACTTTATATCTTATGGCTCTCTGCCACAGATTTGTGATAGGTGTAGCAGCAGCTCTTCCTTACAGTTTAACTTGTAAAATATATGTATTTATAAATATATACAAATATATAAATATATCCCACAAAGAGGGATAAAACAGTCCAGTTCAGTTCCAAATCCAGCCAGAACATTTCAATTTCAAGGTATTTCCTTGGAGCAGTGGAAATATGAAATACAGCAGAGTCTCCAACTTGAAAGTAGACTTTGTCATGTGTTGGATAAACCCCACCCTTTTTCTTACCTTTTTATTTTTTTAGTGATATGACATATACCAGCCACCATTATAGACTAATAAAAGGGAAACTTAATTTTCTGTCTCAACGAAGATGACCAATAAAATTTTAAATGTGGACAACACCCATACAATTCTATAAAACCTAAGTGGATACATAAAGCTCCCTTTAAAAGCACACAGACCCTCCTAGAGAATGCTGTAGAGGGGTATAAATTATCAAGGCTTACCATGGAAGGGATCAGCTGTACATCATCATACACTCTTCAATGTTGCCTGAACTTCCCTTCTTAAAAGGTTAGGGATTGCTCTTCAGTACCTTTGGGTTGTTCAGCACTAGCAGCCTGCCTAGCAACATCACCTCTTCAGAGCAGAATGCCACACACCAAGAGAATACAAACAGTTAATTAAATTAAAGCAAATATTACTCCGTATTACGCAGAAGCCTGTAGGGCTCAGCTGAAATCAGGGTGCTCTGCAGCTTCAGCAAAGAAAACAGACATGGAGATTGAAGGAAAACATTGCCTAGAGGTGGAGGCAATACAGCAACTGCTTGTAGATGTTGAGAGTCCTGTGTATGCTTTCTGAGACTCATTTTTTAGTGTGAAATGCATGCAAGACTTGGGAGTAAAGTAGCTATAGAAGGAGACCAGTAAAAAAGGACAGGCAGAGAGATGTCAAGGCAGAACAGAAGCATGGGACCATCATACCCCCAGGCAGCAATAGGCTAAATATAATGGGTGCTTTCTTGTCTGCAGTGGGAAGTAACTGCATCTCAAAGTCCATTAGAAACCAGCCTGGCACCAAATAAAAAAAGGAGGATCACTACTGGCTGGTACAGATACCAGTGGATGTCAGCCAGGAACCAAACTTTGGGTGGCAAAACAACCACTCAGCTTCCTGAAGCAGCTTTGAAAAGGCACAAAAACTGAAACAAATAGTCAAGAAGAATCCAAGTCCTTTGCCTGGGAAGAGCAAGAAAGGTGGATGGCTCCATGGCTGTATAGAAGGTGCTGTCAGCTCATAGCAGGCAGGAGGAGTCAGAGCCCAAAGAGCATCCTAAGGGTCATGTTAGATGCTCACCCTGGAACACTCCCAGCAGTGTGAGCAGCAGCTCCTGAGCCCTGTTTAAGGTTTGTCCTGACTGTACCTACATCTCTGACTAGATTTATTGCCAGCATACTCAGAGAAAGAGCCAAAATGCTTTCAAACACTGATAAGAGAGGTTTCTGTGACACATGCCAAGGAGGCAAAAAAAAATTACCATGTTTTGCTTCTGTCTGGAAATGTGGGAACACTATCCAAACCAGGGAAGAAAGGCCTCTGGGAGTATTTGAATTGGAACCCAAGGACCTGATTAAGGAAAACACTTTAACATGCTTAAAAAGCTTTGCTGCATTAAAGCCCAAATCAAGCAAAGTACAGATGTAAGGTAATTAAAGAAAGAGGATTAAAAGGTCAGATTCCTTTCTTAATTTAGGAAGAAAAGGATGCACAGAATTTACCATTTTGCAGGGCATGCAAGAGATAGAGTCCAAGAGGCAGGGACATGAAGCACTGATGAGGTTTTCAGCCAAGGCTTGGTCTGACACCAGTAGCACTTTCCATTTTTTTTTCTACTGTCATGACTGAGATGCACAGTCAGAGCCATACTTTAACTGAGATTTAATTCTTATAATAATGGAGCAAGACCATCATTGACAGGATGCCAATTCATTTGAAATCACAAACAACAGACTGGAAAATGAAGATATCTGGGAAGCTTTGAAATTCTTACCTTACACACATCAAGCAATCAGGAACTGTAACTCCTTAATTCTACCCACTCTTTTCTTTTAATGTCATCTTTTCTTGTCAGGGAAGATAAAACAGATGTGACTACAGGGATTTATGCTTTAAGTCACTAGTGTTCATGTTCACTTGTTTTACAGCTTTAGGCACTGAAATTTCAGGTATATGATTGGTATTGGATAAAACTAAAAATTAATGCTGGAAAAATATTCAAGGGCACATGCAAGAGGGTAGCATTTGCATGAGAAATAGATTTGTAAGAGGAAGGCTTTAAGCAGAGAAGGACACAACAAGAGTATCCAGAAACCACATCACTAAATGTGCAAGCATGAAGTAGCCATGTGGTTTCCTCAACCCATCTCCCCTTGGTGCTGCTGCAAGCCAGAGAAGAGAGGTGGCAGGAAAATTATAAAATTGCCCAATTGCAGGACTTCTCTGGAATTGAGATGCATCATTGTGAGACAGATTATGGGTTCAAGACCAGCTCTGTCACTACCAAAGAGATGCCAGCACCCAGGTCACCCAAACAAGTACAGTGATATTAAACAGTTTCACATCAAGGATGCAGCAAGCAGTCAGAAGCAGTGGCAACCACTGACAAAATATTCTGATAACTACAAGGCAAAGCCCATTTTAATAACTATTTGTACATCAGGTGAAGAAACCTTCTTCACCAAAAGAGCTGTCAGACACTGGAACACGGTGCCCAGGGAAGTGGTTGTGTCACCATAGCTTAGGAAGAACCTAAAAAGATGTAGACATGGTGCTCAGGGACATAGCTTAGTTGTGGACTTGGCTGTTGGACCTAATGATTTAAAAAGTCTTTTTCAACCTAAATATTTCTATGATTCTAAAAAAGGAAAATGAAATACCAGTCAATGTTTGCTGATTATTTAGAAACTGAAGAATAAACATTTGCTTTATGTGTGGCTGTGACACTGGAGTCCCATAAAGAAAAATCCTGCCGAGAATTCAAAAAATGCCTCCTAAACACAATAAAAATGCAAGTTCAGTATTTGCAAAGAAAGCAAAGGGGGAAAAACCCAACAAGATGCAAACCTCCCAAATCGGAAACGTCGTCAGCCCCCAGGGATCCCCTCCTGAGAAGCTTTATTGGTTCTAGCTCTCACAAAGTCCCTACAATTTCCCACTGTACGTATGAATGCAAATAGGTCCAGAGGGTTCATTAACAAAGGACATCCCAGCAGCCCAAGTGATGCCATTGCCTGACACAGCGCGGGTGACGTCTGCGTGCTGTTCCCACTGCCTTCCTTGGGAAGGCTCTTATTGTATGGACATCAGAATTCTCAGCATGGGCTTCTCAAGGAGCTGCGTCTTTCCTTTACTGCTCAGGACAAAGTCTTCTTGCTAAAGCACAGCTGAAACGGGAGGAAGTTTCAATCAAAGCATGGGAAAGAAGAGCTGTGCTGTGCGAGAGGCTGGGATGCACTGAATAGGGAAGGCAGGGGAATAACCAGTGGCTCGTGGTTCAGAAACAAGAGGATGAATTCAGCTCCTGCAGACAGTGTTTCACCAGTGAGATAAGGCAAAATGACTGGGTTTTATTTAAACTTCTTTGGTCCCTGACCAGAGAACTATAAATCTGAAGCCCTGGCCAACATGAAATAAGTTGGTGTTTCCTAGTTTATTGAGCTCACTTAAAAAAAAAAAAAAAAAAAAAAAAAAAAAAAAAAAAAAATGAACACACCAGATCTGCAGGCGCTGGAACAGAACTCCTGATGTTAATGAATGCAGTGTTCAGTGGAAAGGGTGAGCTGCCAAGGAAGGTTATCAAAACCAACGGGTAAAAGACCATTTTAAAGACACATCTGGACACTGTTATGACAAGAGCAGTTTGCAGCACATAGGGATAAAGATTTAATGAAATATTCTTAACAAGAGAAACTTGCTATGCCTAGTCAGTAAAGGCCACAATTCCTTATCTTTGCAAGTAATACATCACTGAAGCCAAGAGCTCCCCCCAGGAAACGCTGAGCTAAGGAGGCCCTGGCAGAGAATCAGGCAGTGACCTCCTGCTGCTGGTGCCAACACTCCCCTTTGGCACCAGGGAGTGTAAAATATCTTTTCCCTTTATTAGAGAGGTCTCTCTCATTCACCCCAAGGGCTCTGTTTCTCTCAGACAAGGCATCAAGCACCAACTGAGCAAGCAGAAGGGAGGCAGAATAAAGGGGCACCCATAATACATTTATGTTTTTAAATCAACCCACATATGAAGCAATAAAGGATCAAGTGGAAAGTGAAAGGCATCTTTCTGGAACCACAAAATGAAGGAAACTAATGAACAGCTACAAGAAAATATGAATGTGCAACAAACAGCTCTTCCCAACCTCAAGCAGTGCTCAGAAGCCCCAAACCTTTTGGCAGGCCAAAGCAGTTCTCATGGCAGTAAGAAAATGTATTTGTATCCAAATGCAGGAGTGGATGCATCCTGAAGTCACTGTAAAATAATGCATTCAAATTGCTCAATGGTTGCTGGCCCTTCCACTGGTTTTGTCTCACCTAAGCAAGAGCTGCGGCTTCCAAAAGCAAAGGTTGGACTGAAAACCACTGCCCAGAGCACAGATGCTGTGATTGAGGCTTGAATTTCACAGGCACTTGGTGGGAAAGGTGAGGGGAAGTAGCACAGCCTGCTCAACTCTTTTTGGGAGGGCGAGTAAAGGGTTCCAAGCTTTTCTCAAGGTGTCTCATACTGCTTATGGCATCCCTCTGACAAATTTTGCAGAGCAAACCCATCCGTTTTCCAGATCTACCCACAGAAGTACCCACAGCTTAAGAATTTGGGCATTGTGGAGATGGCCTAGAATCCATCAGACATCTTAAACCACACACAGCACCTTCCCCCACCCCACCCCCCTCTTTAATGAGCACTTGGGAAATCACTGATGTTGGAATACATAATAAATCATGTATTCCCATTTTTCACAAAGAACCACTATAAATCAAACCACTGGTTCAGAGGCAAGGAGTAGAGCAGCACTCCAAACCACACAAAAAGGCTGCAGATCCCAATATACCTATGAACTTCAGAAGGAAATTTACATTCCCCAGCAACATTTTTCACTCAGGGCAGGGAGAAATCCATCTTCCCTTTCTGTGGGTGCCCCAGGGAATGGGATGCCAAAGTACAGCAGCTGGACTGTTCTTTGGGGTAAATTCTAAAGGGCATTTCTGATTAAAGAGACTTTCCTGTAAATAAAAGAGACTACTGTATACCATCTCCCACCCAAGGCAGATGCTTTCACACAAACCCAAGAGGCAGGGCTGCACAGGCTCAGAATGTGAGGTCCTGGGAAGGGATCTGGAAAATGCCACCCCTGACAGCAGAGGAAGCTGATTTTAAATCACAGAAAGAGCAGACTACATCATGCTGTGGCAGAAGAAAGTGAGGGGCACTGGTGTTCAATCTTCATCATGGTTACATGCTGGTTTACATCTGAAATGTGTGCCTGCCCCAGAGCTGAGGTCAGCTTCTGCCATCAGCTGAACACACAGAAGCTTGGATTCACTTCCAGAACCCACAGAATCCTACTTATTGCACATTTATTCGAGGTAACAATCCTTCCCCTCCACTTCAGGGCACCATTCACCTTCCACAGACAGATCTTTCAGGAAGGTGACCTCAGAAGGTTCAGCTGGAGTTAGCTGGTCTTAAAGGGAGAACATTATCTTATTAAAATCACCAGAAGTTTATCCCTGTGGCTTTCAATAATCATTCCAGAAGACACTTTAGGCTCTAATGCTACCTTCTTTAATCCTGTTGAGCAGCATTCTTCCTGTGCAATTGAAAATCCTTCTTCCACACAGGAACAGCAGAGCCAGAGCTGAATCTCCCCCAGCCTTAGCCACCTAAATGCAAGGCATTTAGTGTAAAATGGCAATCTGTGCCACTGCTCCAGTCAGAGAGAGAGAAATCTCACATTTGTAGGTTAGAAAAAACAATGAAACCACTATGGAAACACCTTTTTTTTTTTTTTTTTTGCCAGTGCTTACAGAAGATGCTAGCAGCTTTTTGTTGCAGTGAAACACCCAAAAACCCCTCATTCCACATGTGCAGCTCAGTTGCTTTGTCAAGCTGAAGTCCTAAAACCAAAATGTAGATCACTTCTCCAGCACAATTCCCCAAAGACCGAGTGACTCCAGTTTATTCCAGAAGAACAGTTTGTACAAACCTAATTAGATAATTTACAACTTTCACAAAGCCCTGAGTCATCTGTAACACAAATTCAGACCAGTGGCATCAAGAAAGTTAAAAAAAAAAAAGGTTTTTGAATAAAGAGAGTATAATCACAGTATTGGTGAACAAATTCCTTGTTTGACTTATTAAATAGACTCTTTCATGAACTCCCATAAGGTGACCAGTAAAATTGGTTTGACCTCAAGAATTGAAGTTTACTATGAAGATTCAAGTTAATTGAAAAACAACAAAAAAAAAGTCAAAAGCAGTGCTGAGAACAGACACCCATATTGTGCCAAGCAAAAATATGATATATGAATGACACAGAAACAATGCACACAAAAAGAGAAAGCCAGGAGAATCCTGATACTACATTTCAACCTGAGACTGCTCCATGCATGTCAGAGGTCTGTACAGAGAAAGATGATAATTTTAAAGAAATGGCACCCAGTTTCCCAATACTACCTCTAGAAATGCCTTAGTCAGGCTTTCCCAAGCCTTTGCATTATTTTGTTAACACAAAGGAGCCTAGAAAATACTATTCTAATACCAGTCAGTCTTCTGTCTGCAGCTGGGACAAGGAGGGAAGAAATGTCACTTAGCTGCTCCAGTAACCCAAAGATTTCATAGCTTCCATTTGCAACATGATGACTGCTTCAGTTCAAAAAGAATGGAGAGAAAAAAAAAAAAAAGAATGAGTAATATCAGAGTTTGAAATCGGGAATTTAAATCCATGGTTACTGTGGGTGTTCCCTTTCCTAAGAGGAGATTTGCATAGCTGAAATTTGGCTTGTCTCTCTAAAATGTTTGCTTCTCTAGGAACCCAGGGTTACTAGAACAGCCTGTGGTGGGCCCCACAGCAGCCAAGGCATCCTCTGGAGCAGGGAGTCAGGCTCAGCCTGGCTCTGCCTGTCCAAAAGACAAGACATGGAGCTGTGCCCTACAAACCCTGCTCGAGGTGAACTGCTCAGCTCCAGAAAGTCTCAGCTATGCTGCCTTCGGCTTCTGAACCATCAGCCTTTTTTCCCCATTGCTTCCTATTCATCTTGTCATGTTTATGTCACTCAAGTTAATCACATGGTGTTTATTTTCTGCAGTACCTAGAGCATTACTTCAGATTTATTACAAGGAGGAGAGAAAAACACTGTGCCTAAGCTATGCTATGTAGAAAGCCTGGGTATAGCCTTCTGTTCATTCACCAACATTAACAACTTATTAAAAATAAAACCCCAGTGAAGAACATGTAAAATGCCCAGCATACAAGTAACTTTAGGTAACGAACTGCTAGCAACCATTCTGAAGAGCTGGGCTTTTTGGGGGTTTAAGTTTAAAACATCAAACATCGATCAGCATTAAAACATTTCCATAACAACAACATGAGATAAAGTCTAACTGAAACACTTTAGGAATAAACCCCAACTTTTTGTTCAATTACTTAACACAGCAACTTCTTGCACAGTTGCCTGCCAGTGCTAGTCCATCACTTCAAAAGTTAAGGTACCAAAACTCATTCTGACTTAGTTTTTCTCCAGCCTGGATCCCATTTGTGGGCTCCAGAGATCAGCACTGTTCCCTTCCCAAGGTACAAGTCCTCACCACATGCCATAAGGCTGGCAAACCCCTTTCCCTCCCCACACTGCTGGGTGGGACAAACCCAGACATTTCGTTCTGCTTGATGCTATGTATAACTCAACAATCTTTTGTGTTTCTATTGACACAGTTGGGTTTGTTCCCCTTCTAGTAAGGAATCAGAGTTTTTAGATAGTCTCTTTTATTAGGATCCCTGGGGGTTAGTTCTGCAGTAACTACATATTCATGTATATACTCAGCTTTAAGGGGGCTTTACACTGGAGTAACCCCAGCCTGCTCACAATCTAACCAACCTCCCCTAATTAGAAGCAAGGTTTTAATGAATAAAAGGACGAAGAGAATATGCCTCTTCTTTCTAAAGGCACTGACAATGGGCAGGCATTAAAAATAAATTCATAACACAACAGCTTCTAGCAGAAAGAGTCCTCCTATCAAAGTGATGGATGCATAATCTGACCACAAGCAAACTGCATTCTCAAAACTGCTAAATACTGGGGAGGAAGCACACTTCAGTGTGCAATTACCAACTTTTCTCAATCCTACAGCATCCACACAGCTAAACTAAAACATAAGCACACATGACTGCTACAGAACAATAACCAGCTCAGGCTGGGTACAATTACAGGGCGTTTCCAAAGAGCACAGTTCACCTCAGGATAGAGTGTTCAACCCAACCCTGCTTTTGTGCTTAAGCCTTTTGAGACAGACAAGGGGAAAATTCATCTCAGAAGAGCAGAGACTCTCATCAGTCTTAATACTGAGACAAGCATGTAGTGTGGGTATCCCATCCTGACTGACTGACTGACTGCAGTGTCCCAGGAAGGACACTCAGTCCATCCCAGTTGTGAAGATCTGAGAGCTGTGTACTCGCAGCTGGTTCACACATACTCTGTCCTGATTTTTTTTCAGGGCAGTGGAAAAAAACTAGACATGTTCTCAGCTGCTTCTCCTACTCTGCCTGTGTTTTGTGTCCTCAGTTTTATTTAGCATGAACAAAGCTGTTCAGATGCCCTTGCATCCAGGGGACAGAAGGGGACAGAAGCAGCTCTCTGTCTGATTTCAGTGATTATTACCTTGCCTTCCAGGGATGTCACATCATCAGTATCAGTATCCTCCAGCAAACAGAGGGCATATTAAGTACCTAATCCACACTTGCAGAAAGAAGCATTTCAAATATCTCTCACTCATTGAAAAAATTTCATAGGTAGTAAATTTAATACACAGCCGAGTAACTGCTTAGAAACAGTTCCCCAGCTTCATCTCTCACACTTCAAGAAGCACTACAAAAAAATGGAAGTCTTGCTCCTGACAGAGATGGGACAGGTAGCAAGGGTCAACAAAACTCAGGAATTTCATAAAAAATAACAGGCATAAACCAACCGAGCTTTGGCTGATAAAACCTTGTACAAGGTCATACACCAGAAAAAGTGTGATAGATTTTAATCACAGTAGAGGAGATTGAGATTTATTTCTGTGGGATCTTGAGAAATGTGTCCATGAACAAAGCATATTCTCCTGGCCAAGTTGTTAGAACAAGCATTCACAACAAAATAATTGAGATTTTTCACTTCAACAAAGTTCTGAAGCAGATCTAACAAAAAGTTCATGCTTTTGAGTGAGAACAAGATGATGGAGAAATAAAATGTTTGTGTTGAAAGCTTTGAGTGCAATATTGCAAGAGAAATAAAAATATTTAAATTTTCTAATACAAGCATCTTAATTTGGGGACTGAAAGGGGGAAAAACTCATTTTCAAAACACACCACAAGTGATGACTGAAGTCATTGCAAAGACTCCTAATACTCCAACATGCACTTGGCCACAAGTGTCCAGCCATATTCACTTCTATTTGTCCAATATAGTCTGGATTTAACTGTGGTTCTCAGGTTTCTGCCAAGGTTTATACAAAACTTGAACCTCAACTGTAATGAAAGAAGGTTGAAAGAAGAGATCTGGCAACAGCTTTTCAGGTTTTATTTAAATAGTTCTTTAATTACGGAGGAAAGTGGACCTGGATATCTGTCAGCACTTTAATATAGTGTCTTCAAATTTGACATTGTTAACTCCTTCAAATCAAACTGAAATGTTTATCTTGCAATGCCACTCAAAAAATTTAAACAGGGTTGGGTTTTTTCTGTGCATAGATATCAAGGAATAGATTATTTGGAAACAAAATCTCATCCAGAACAATCCAGGATCAATCCCCTCTCAAGACTTTGGCTTCTTTTAAACCAAGAAATTGAGATCTTTTAACAACCCACTTGTGATAAATGCCTTTCTCCCTTTTGCCCCTATAGACCTTCCCCAGGTCCCACTACTTAGAAAATTCCCCTGTAGCACTTTTCCACGTAGGTTTTGGATCCTTGCAAGGCTGGGTAGCACTGAGCCCCTCTGAGCAATGCAAATCACACATCCTCTCTCTGCTGCTTGAAAAATGTCTGTGATCCTCTGGGCATGGCCCAGACCATGGCCTGGGAAGAAGGGACAGCAAATGTCACACAGCACTGAGCTCTTCACACTCCACAGCTGACCAGCCACCATGCCCTCTGCTTTTTCACCAGGGGTGTGACAATGGAAAATGGAGGGGAAAGAGCTTGTTTTCATCACCTGGCAGGCTCGATGATTATTTCTCACCATAGTTTCTGTATGAAATGTGTTGTGTTTTCTCCCATGGGGAGATACTTCATGGGGATCCTGCAGCCAGGAATGATCCCTCTAACATTCAATTATCAAAGTCAGTTACTCAAATCCTCACCTTTTTAATTTGTAAAACAAGTCACATGTTTGATTAGATCAACAAATCCCAAAGGATGCTGTAGCTCCTCATTCATCTAAGACTCAGTTCACTACTATAAAGCAATAAGTAAAACTGAGACAATAACTCAATGGAAAAGTCAAAAGACGTGCTCCAAGTCAAAAGAAAGTAAGTTCCCAACCTAGGATTAAAAACCCCAAGGCTCCTGCCCTCTGATATGTCATATGCATCTATATGTGCTTTACTGTAAGCATTTAGTAACATATGAGACCATCATGTTACTTTGAGATGCATTTCATTACTCATCCCATGTGTTTCAGTCTGTGACAAATACTTTCCCCTTTACAAAATGTATAAATGAGTTGTTACAACCAGGAGAGAAAGAAAACAAAAAAAACAAACCCCAAAACCCCAAACTACTATTAGTACTATCCCCAGCCTGATCTCTAGCATCACCATCAAACCTGCAAAATGAATTTGACATCCCATTGTGCTGATCAGTACTTTACTTTTAGTGCACAAGTATGTTGCACTTGAAAACTTTTTTTTTTCCCCAAGCAGTTCTTGGGGATTAGCTCCTACATTAAGAGCAATGGCAGGCAGCATTTTACACTCTTTGATGAACTAGCAAGATCATTTTCTGTTCTTCACTTAAATATCTGAGAGTCTACAAAAGCATATCTTGCATCAGGAAATGTACTTGGAATCACCACAAATCACCAGGAAAATGTTAATGCACCTACTTTCAAAGGGGAAAAAAAAGGACTCAGTGTTCACTCTGCTCTAAATAATTAAGCATAAGCAACTGAGCTGAGAGGCTGGCAGTGCAGATGTTTCTCAGAAGGCTTTCCTGGTCCTTCAGCTGCTTTCAGCAGCTCCACATTCCCATTCCATTAATGGGGACAGTTAATTCTGTCAACTGCGCTGCTCTGAAAAGCACTGCAAACAAACAACAACAACAAAGCATCTTCTAACTGGATGCCTCTCTCTTTGTGACTGTAACAATATTTTTTTCCTGTGACACAAATTTGCAGTGAGTTGTGGCAAACATTGTTTCACTGAAACCTCTGGCAACCCACACAGCAAAGCCAAAGCCTGGTGTTGGTAGCAGTCATAGCTTTGCTGAAATCACTAGAGTGGAACAGGAATATTAAAAAAAAAAAAAAAAAAAAGGTGGGATTTAGAGATAGACACACACATTTTTGAATCCTGTTTCAATTTATATCAGCACAATCCAGCTACAACACAAGTATCTGGCTTTACTGGCATAGGTACTGAGATTTATGCATAAAGCTACCCCAGAGGCACAAAACCAATATACATAAAAAAAAATGTACAGTCTATTTAACATTACATCCCGATTTGGTTTCTGAACCAAGACATTCTCTATGGGATAATCCAGACCTGCAATTTAATTCTTTTAAAAACATATGTAAGGCACATTTAGGAGGGCTTCAACTCCCTGCACAGTCATACAAATCTCTTCCTCAAGTGGAGTTTAGGATGCACACTGCTAAAATTTTACCGTGGAATTTCTTTCACTACATCTCATGACTCCACCTAAAAGCCATTGCAAGAGACTACAAAAAAAAAAAAAAAAAAAAAAAAAAAAAGTATCTCAGTAGTACTCACAGGCCAGGAAGCACTCCAGGTTCATGGTTGTCCAGCTGCAGCAGTGTCAGAGCTGTTGACCACTGTGCACCACACTCTCTTGGGATGAATCCTAAGAAAGACAAACCCTTGTCACCAATCCTGTTGGTTTTACTTCATTATTCAGAATAAAACAGGTTTTCTAGCAGCAATCCTTATCTGTGTGACTGTTAAGGGTATGGAGCCATTCCCTTCTTGCAACATAGCTGGATATCTATGCAGAAGTGTAAACCAAATTCAGAGAGACAGGAAGAGCTTTTAGGAGGACCCAGAGTCTCTCAGAGCCTGCCAGAGTGACAGCAGACTTTTCCCCAGTGGCTGACTATTCTGCCTCTACTTCTATTGCAAAATACTGCAAAGGAGAGGACTAGAGCAGACCCCCATCTTTAGACCTCTCAGTGCAGCCAAGATGAGTTTTACAACTTCAGATTTAAGAAAAAGAACTCCCCTAAATCTTCAATTTCAATGATTCAAAGTTGTACAGATACTTTTCGTGTAAGAAGTGAGCTCTTCTAAAACTCATGCTTAAGTACAAGAGGACCAGAACTAAGGTACCAACACATTATGGTAGATAAACACTGAATTCCTAGATTGCATCTTGCTAATCACAACCCTGGCTGGATTACATAAATTGTGTTTACCACATTAACATGGCCCAAGTCAAAGCAGCCATTACAATTTCTCTGCCATTTGTCAGTCCTAAGGCAGTGTGGGAAATAAAACTATTGCCTCAGCAAATCTGAGGCATCAAGGATTTCGGTCTGTTTGGGAAGACCTTTTCTTTGTTCCTGGAAAAACATGTTCTGGATATCTGGCCTGCCTTGAGGAGCAGCTCTTAATCCAAAACCAGTGCTGGAAAAATAGAGGGGAAACTTATATGGGAAATTCCCAATGGGATGCACTTGTCTCATGGCTTAGCCAGGGCAATAAGAATGTGTCCTGAATGGTTTTGCCCTCAAGTTTCCCAAGCCCTCTACCCCAAAGATCCAGGTGACAAGGAAATTGGTAGCATTTATACATTATACATTTGTCCTCCTGCTTCCACACAGCCTTGAGGAGAGAGAACACAGGCCCTAGAAGGAGATCCTGACTTATAGGGACACCTCCTCACATCATCTGCCCTCTGCAAGTCTTCCAACCAATTTAATTATAACCCTCACTGCAGATCTCAGGAGGGAAGCCACAAACCAGACAGAGGGGAGATGGGCTGACAGTAATTTTATAGTCAAGGTCACTCCTAAAAACTGCCCATAAAAATAAAAGAAGTGGTAACAAAAAACCAAAAAATTTGGGTCAGTGTGCCCTTGTTGCAAGTAATCTGTGCTCCAGCATGTCCTGTAATATTGTTTAGATTCCCAGATGTGACTGAAACCAGAAACAGCCATGAACCCCCCTCCCTGAAGTCCTGACATTATCTCCTGATGTTCCAGAGATATCCATCCCATCCCCCCGATCATGTTTCTTCCACAAGTATGTTAAGTACCCAAAATAAGCTCTTCAAGAAAATGAATCTTTGTCTCTCTGTGCTTAATGCAAAAACACAAACCAACTTTTTGCTGAGAAATGCTCACGCCTTGGTTGGTTTGATTGCAATTCCACCTATGAAAGCAGCACAGCTGTTTAGTGCCATGATGTATGTTTCAGTCTGGGGATGTTTTCACCCCTGCACTAAAATATCTTACATCTTGAGAGGTAAATACAGAATTATGGTGAAGTTGGGAAATACATTTAGAAAATATTTCTCAGAATGTGTCAGGAGCAACACAGGAGCTGAAATGTGAGCTATTTACAACAGCTTAGAAATTAACCTTTGGCATCCAGTCTGTAGGATCCACAGCAGAGAAATGGCACTGGAGGAGTGGTGTTACATCCTCTAAAAGTGAGCAGAGCCTACCCCAGACCAAGACTACCTCCTCCTTTGAGAGAGATAGTTGAAGATAACAGACTTCAAGGCAAAAAAAAAAAAAAAAAAAAAAGGCATCTACTGTAACTGAAAGAGAACTAATGACTCTCTTCTTTTCTCAGGCCTCAGCTCTTTTTCAAGAAGGCAGTGCCTTGAGAAAAGGCAGTAATTTCTGGCTTCAGCTATGAATGAACTAGCTTGTTATCAGCAATTTTACAACTTCCTGTGCTTAGGAACAAAGTGTCCCAAAAAAAGAATTGCTGCTCTCCTTCTCTCTCCTTGAAACTGCCACCCAGGCTTCTCCAGCCCAACAAAAAGATGGTACCAGCTATATTTTCGACAGAAACAATTCACGTGGCAATAGGGGTGAGAGGAACAGTAGCAGAGGTGAGAGTACACCTGGGTCCACAAAGAGGGACAGGGATCACCCTTCTCACTTGCTGAGTACATGGTCAGCAGGGGATCCAAAGCTGGACCAGGCCCAAACTGAACTCTGGGGGTTTCAACACAAGTAGGAAATCAAGATATCAGCAGACACCACACCATTTCTTAGCCTGGACACCATTATTTCCTGGGAGGAAGCACACTGATCACATCAAAACATCCAAAGGCAACCTCAGCCTGGTCTTGGGAGCAGTGCATGGGGTAGGAGACCACTGGAGGTGGACACTGCCCAGTGCTCAAGCACATCTGAGCATATTCAGCTTACACTACTCAGCTTTTACTGCAAGCAAAAGAAAAATGCCCAGCTACTCAATGACCTCTGAATACTGACACAGGAGAAAAGGCTTCATATAGAAGAGGCTTCCTCTGCTAGAAACTGCAGCAGACTTTCTACCCCCAGGGAGGTATTTGATCCTTGAAAGCAATGAGCCCACCTCACCTACACCCTGAAGCATCTTCATCTTTGTTTTGATGAAATTCATGTAGAGAAGATTCTCTGATCTGGAGTCAATGCAAAGATGCAGTTATTAAGCTCCTTTATCCAGTTCTCACTGTCAGGTGAAGGTATAAGCTGTAAGACACCCATCTTAGTATCAAGAGGAGAGCACAGAACAGGATAAGAGATCTCTCTAAGGATATTGAGCTGCAGCAGTCCTGCACTCAAGCCCACTGTCTGAAGTCAGACCTGGCTGGCAGAGCCCAACTGGTTTCAGAATGCTCACAGCTTCTCACTTTTGCTGAGGCTGTTTTACAGCTAGAGGGACTGATGAGCAGATGGCTGATGTGCAGTTGCAGCACACCTGCAGTCAAGCAAGACACAGTTGGTTTTGACCCCAGCCTTATCCTCTGCAGATGGAGAAAATTGCCTCTTGTTCCAGCACACTTTCCTAGTGAGAGGAGAGCCATCTCAAAGGAGCAAACCAAATATTTTAGTCTAAACTCAGGAATCCTTTTAAAAAATTCAATTCCACATTTTCTTCATTAAAAAAAAAAATTAAAAAAATTTAAAAATGCTCTCTACAGCAGCACATACACTGAACTCACAGAAGCCAGCCCAAAACCAGAGAGAAGGGAGGAGAAATTACATTTGCAGAGCAGGAAGCAGACACTTCTGGCAATGGTTCTGCTCAGCCAGAGAGAGCCTCGAGGAGGATTACACAAGAAATAAACTCTGGGCTTAAAGTGTGTAAACTGATCAAACAGCCCTGCTTTGATGCTTGCTCTGCAAGAAGCATTTCAGCAGAATCAATAACACAACCTTGTTCCTTCACTGCGGCGTCTGCAGAAATATTTTCATGTTTCAGCTGTAGTGTTTATGCCAGAAAGTGCAAAGTTTGTGGTGCTTACATTCTGGAGATGCAATCTGTGATGGCACAGTGCTGCAACCACTCAGAATTTGTCACAGGATGGATGATGGAGGATTTTGCCTTCTGCAATGAACAGCAGTGCCAGATTTATGTGCATATTGTATTTCCCCAGTAAGAATGCCTGACTTCACAGAAACCACAAAGAGATCCAGGTGGGGAAGTATTCAGGATATGACAACCACCTATTGCAGATTAGATCAGAAAGGGAAGCTGCAGCTGAGCTTGATATATGGAGAAAGAGTCAGGTTTAGTTTATGGCCTTTTCAGAGCAGCTAAAAAAAACCCCACAGCCATCCATTTTTAACAGTCCTGCTGCATCACTGGTAGTTTTGCCATGGCAAAGTCTTTATATTTGGCAAAACTGAACTAGCAGGGAATTCAAAGCTGTGAATGAGTATCAAAACAGGGAGATGGGCAAGCAGACAACATGCTGAATTTTTGAGTGTTTTTGAGCAGACCTAGATTCTGTCAAAATTAATCTCTCAGCTGGCACTTTTTTCCCCCCCCAAGTGCAAGTCCTTTGTTTTGTTCCAGGTACATCAGTAATAATCTCAGAAGCATAGAAAACAGAATTCTTTATGGTATTTATAGTAGAGATTTCCATTAAGAGAATGAATGGTTTTATTTAAGAGAAAGGGATCTCAAAAACTCTACCACAGTCAATACCTGGATTTATTCATGCTCAGAAGGGCTGCTGCCAGTTGCCACAGTGAATACCCAGCCAGAAAACATCTGCCTTGCTTTTCCTGTGATCCTTCTGTATTTTGCCCTTTCTGCCTCACTGCTCTGGAACTCTTCTGTCCTCATCCTTCTTTTACTGGGGGTTGCCAAACCCCTTTCTCATTTGGCACTTCCACACCCAGGTGACCCAGGATCCTACAAGGACCCAACCAGCCACTGTTGCCATGCCCTGACTGAGCTCAGCCCCCAGAATTGTTCCCCCAACTGGATCCCTGTGAAACTCTCACATTTTCCATAGCACTAGGGCAAAGGATTTCCTTTTGTGAAGCCTTAAGAGCAGCAAATACTTGGATGGCTCCTAAAACTAACTCAGGCTGCTGGAAATAGGTGGTGGTGGTAACATCTTCAAGTGTTCTGAGACTAACCACACAAACCATTTAATTCTCCATATTTCAGATAGTTTTTGCAGTGGTTTCTGTGCCAGTGGAGCTGATGGAATTCATCAAGTAGCAGATGTCTGCTGAGGAGAAACCTGCCCAAGGACTCAGGGCAGCAGTGCCACCAGCAGAGTTCTCCTGGTTCAAGCTCGTTTCCTCATATCAAACCAAAGCCATGACAGGGAGCACTGCATTCCCATTTTGGCTTCTATAGAGATTCTCCACACCACACATGCTTTAAAAAAAAGTCATTTGAAAGAAAAAGATTGAAGCAGGCCACTGTGACATTGCGTGGTGCTCTGTTTGGGGATCAGGGCGTGAAAGAAGTTTCAGCTGCATCACATTTTTGTTTTTCCCATTCAAAGCTCTCTGTAACTTTCAGCTGGGAAGAAAAAATATGAAGACAATTTCAGAAGTGCTGCTTTCTGTACTAATACTCAGAAGCAAAGTTCAGCTCTCTTCCCCACCCCTCCTTACTCCACTATCATCAGGGCTCCAGGCAGATTGAGTGAGCAACACAACGCTGCAGGGAAAGAGAGAGAGAGAGGGTGGTGAAAGTATAGACAAGAATTTTTACCATTTTTCTCTGTTCTAACATTCTTTGAAAATTTCTTCCTTTGATGATAGCATCCAAGTTCCCTGCTTCATTCATTACCTTCATTTCCAAACACCTTTTTTTTAATTTTCATCTAAGCATCTAATGGGAATAAAGGGCATCTCTCTTCAATTTCTATTTTTAAATCCTTTTGTTTGATCATTCTCTTCACTATTCTCTTTCATCCTCTTCCCCAAGTTCTATTTTCTTCCTCCTTTATGCAACTTGTTTTTATAATATTTCTTTCTGTGTTTTCATGATCTGATGTATTCTTTCTGTCCAGTTTTGAACTTTACATTTTGTAAGCCAAGCTATAAACTCCCCTTACTGCTGCAGATTCATGCTTCAAGAACATGTTCTCCTATTTCCTTGTGTGGGTAGGAAAGAACTACTGTCAATGCTGACTCTTTTTACTCTACAACATGACCTCTGTGATCTCAGATGAATTGTTAAGGATGGCTTTCCATGTACCTTCTCACTGTTCCATTTGGCCTGTTTGCCTTTCATCTCTCTTCACTCCATCTTCTGGAAATAAGACACAGCATCATGTGAGCTGTCAGAGCAATTCAGAAGCCTGATGCTGCTCAGCAAATGCAGAGTCATAGACTCTCCCCCCCCCTCCCTCCTCCAAAAAAAGAAAGATTTCCCAATTCTTAGTACAGGAATAGGGTAAGTCAGCACCTATGACCTCAGGAAGGCATCAGAAAGTACATGGTCAACTGGAACAGGGTCAATGAATCCTGAGAGGGACTTTTCCTCCCCTCTTAGTGAAGCAAGGGTCAGCTCCCCTGGGAGGAGACGTAGCTCAGGCACTGCCAAGATATCCATGGGAATTGCATCAGTTGGGCAGTTGTACAGCCCTTGAAACAGATGATGACAAAAGCACTTGGGAACAGTCTCTGAACACCAATTCTTCACTGCCCTTCTGGGCTTAAATCATTCCATTGTTGCTTCATGCTTTGTACAATTTTTCCACTGATTTGTCAGTGCATTTGTTGCTGCTGTTAACTTTGGAGGCTGGCTAGATAGCTCATTGTCTGAGGTCAGGTACATGGTTTCTTTTCTCACATTACCCATATTTCAGCTTGCCTCTCCATTTCAGTTAGAGATAAGAGCCCACTACACAAACTGCTGCACTCAAACCAGTAAAAGAAAAAAGGCAATCCCAGCTGGAAAGGGTTTGCAGCCTGCAGGGAGGCAGTGTGGGGAACACAAGGTGCTTATGACCCTTTGTATATACAAAATATTCTTCCCTCTTTTGATACCCTGCCAGCTCTCTTCCTTCAGGGATCCACAAGTGGTAGCTTTCCAAAAAGCAGGACACTACAGTAAATACATGGGGTCCCAAATCAACTGCTCTAGTTCTTTACAGCCCACTGTTGTATAGCATTGCAGGTCAGCTCCAGAACTCATGCTCAAGGTGAGAAATAGGGAACCTAAACCATCACAGCACAGCCTCAAATACCCACACCCCCTCCTGCATCACCAATGCTGCAAGAATCCATTTGCAGCAGAGTCTCCGTGGATCCTGAGCTGAATTTCTGATACACAAGAGGCACAGAAACTTACACAACTTATGCTAGAACAAGCTTGAAATTAAAAATCTTCCCCTTTGTAGCTCTGGCAGGATTGTCAGGCAGCTGCTCCCAAATGCACAGTTCCAATGCAACAACCTTGCAGGGGAGAGGAGGAGTGGGGGCACATTGCAGCTCATCTCCCACAGCCCACACGGGTGGGAGGAGAAGGTGGCACCCAGCCTTGCACAGCTGCCTCCTGACATTTCCAGGAGTTCCCTCTGCTATTGCCACATCTCTGCAAGTAGCAGAAGAAATCCATCACCCTCTGCTGAAAGTTCTTCAGCAACCTGTTCCTATTTTCATTGGCACAGACCTCAAGAGGGCTCTGGGAACTTGGAAGCTTGGGAGAATTTGCTTCTTACACATTGCTGGCACAGCCAGCACAGCCTTCCAGTCCTGTAACAACCTCTCCTTCCCACATAATTTGTTTTCCCAAACTTTTAGCCATCTCAAGGCTCTACTTGGATCCCTGCAAATGTTTATCAGGCTTCTACGTCACTCGTCCCTGGTGCTGCCCAAGTGGTTGCCTAATGTCTGACTCCTGAAAAGCTATGGCTGTTTATAAAAGCTCCAAGTGATGCATTTAGGGATGAGACACATCAGACCCAGCACACTGTGTCCAAAGCTTTACTATTAAAAATAGCCTGGACTGCATCATTGCATTTGCTCTGATGTAGAGAATTCATGTGCTCTCTCTGGTGCCACTAGTAAATAATTGACTGCTTAATATAATGAATGTCAGAATAATTTAATGTTTAATCTGTCTAGAGTTTCTGTTCTAGTTTTTAACTCTTTGCTGCCTCAGGCCAGCCTCTCCTTTATAACAAGTTACTTCTAGAAGATGATCAAAAGTCACTCTTCTCCTTCACATCTTTTGGGGTCTCTACATGTTCAGCACTGACTTGCTCCCACAATGATTTACAGCCACATTTACAGCAGGTTAAGCCATGACCCTGACCAGCATCTCCCCATCTTCTCCCACCCCCAAAAGATCCTCAAAGAGCCCCAGCTGAGGGCAACCCTCCAGATTTGCTTCTCTCCCCATAAGACTTTTTCCTTTGGTGTTCCACATTTCCAGGAATTTCTCACTGGCAAGTTTCCCTTCCTCAAGCTCTGCACTGAAACAACCAATTTTTCTTTATAAAATATTTAACTGGCTTTTCACAGCTCTCTTGAGGACTCTCCACTGGATAACTGTAAACAAAACAAACAAAAAACAAAACAAAAACACACAAAAAAAAGAGAAAAGCCCTTTTCTATGGAGCTTCCCATGCTGAAAACACTCACTCGCAAATCTTTTTCTTTTTTTTTTATTCCACTCTAAGTTACTCTCCAAAATATCCTTTACTACCTTCTTCTCTGAAAGGCCTTTTCTTCTCCTGGCCCTCTCTAATCCTCCTGTATCTCTTGGGGGAATGAGGACAGGGGCTGTGATGCTTTCAGAAAAATTTGTGCTCTTGCCATTTCCAGAGTTTTTACAACTGAACCAAATTCATCATCTAAAGCCAATGGGAATTCTGCTGAAAGTTCAGAATAATGTTATGCTACTGGGTTACACCAGTAGCTACATGAAAGGGAATGGTCCCAAACACCCATTTTTAATTCATGTGCTGTATAAACTTTCTCTAGGGTTTATGCAAGATTTAAAATTATCTAATCTCACAGCTAAGAAATATCCTAGAATAGGTTTCTAGAAGGTCCTGCAGTTATTTTTGCTCTGTCTCACATCATCTAAGAGGTCTTTACTAGCTATTGCACCTGAATATTATCAGTTTAATTCTTTGTAGATTTTTATATTCCACCTGTGCTCCTAAGACTTCTCATTTGCTATTTATCTTCCCAGTTCCACCTGGGGAGATCAAGACACAAAAAACCACACAAGACAAGAGCCTCTAATTTCATAAGCATTGAACCAGCATTCAGAGATACCAGGACTATGAGGCACATCAGATGGTACCAGGATATTGGCCCTGTTTGGAAGCTGAACTTACATTTTTCTCTTGCAAGATTTCTTTCATAATAAACCACTGCATACATCACAAAGATACCCAGGGAACCTCAGCCATCAGCACACAACAGGTAGAGGTGCTGGTGGAAGAAGCCCTGGCAGGTCAAGGAGTTGATACAAAGCTGAAGACAGCAGGGCTTTTGTTTTAATATTGCATATATTTCAATATTCTTCATCTTGAAAGAGGAAAAGAGCAAGCACAAACCTTCCTTTTTTAAGAAGCACCATGCCACATTTGTGTGGTATTTGCTTATTTTTTCCTGACCATATTGAATTTCCTTCCTTATGTATTTTGGATGAATGTTAGCAAAAGCTACTCAATAGCCAGAGTCTAGGACAGCAATCACATAATTTCATTTCCAGGTTGGTAGGAAACCAGCCCAGATGCAGAGAGACTCACTTCAGTATTTACAGAGTGCTGCCTTTCCATAAAGAGCAAGAACCTGGTTATCATCATAACTTCATTAAATCTGAGACACAGTTATGGGTGAACAACAACCCAGAACAGTAAGATAGAAAAAAACCTAACACTTGTAAGGCCAGACCTATGTCCTTGCACTCTAATCAAGTTGCAAGAGACTTAAATTCACTGGACAGTGTTTTGGACAAAGAGAAGAGAAATGTGTGTAATGGAGTAGCTAATAGCAAGCTCACATCATGGGCTGTTTATTTCCCAACTTTCTCTGAAGCATCTTCCATCTTTTTCAGATGCCTCAATCACTGCCTCTGCTGTTGGCATTCCACAGTCAAGTGAAGGCAGATGCTGGACTGATCTGGTAGAGCCTCTGCTGCATCTTTAGTATACTTCTTCATGTTCTAGACCTAGGTTTTGCTCTCCAGCAACCTTTCTACAACCTTTCCATAAAAAAATGTTTGGAAAAAGCAAACCACCTTTCTTCCCCTCAGCTCCTGTCAGAGCTGTGTTGGATGCAGGAGGTCAGATGGGCCATGAAAGATAGCTTCAAGAACCAGTGCAAATAAAACCCCAGTAAATCCACCTCTCCCTCTGTAACTTGGTCAGTAAAACAAATTTCATGGGTCCTCTAGTAAGGCCCACCATCCAGCCCCATCTCAATGTCCAAAGAGCTCTCACACATCCCAGGAGACAAAACACTGTGACACACATAGGAGAGAAAAGAAACTGACCCAGAGAGTTTCATTGACAGAGCTAAAACACCACACAACACTCTCAGATAAATCTTCTAACTCAAGCTTTGCTGATATTTTGGGGATTCCAATCCACCTTCACAAGCCAAAAAGAAAATAAAGCCTGGGAGCTGTTTCAGAGGAAAGAAGGGAGGTGTGGAAGTAGCAGGACACCTTTAGATATGATGTAGCAGAGCCCAGTTCCTGCCGGCAAACACAAACTCAAGTCCAATTAATGGACTCCATAGTTTCTGTCATTGTGCATGCAGACAAAGAGGCAAAAGCCTCTGTGCTACAAAACATTCCAGTTTTGGAAATGTCCTGTTTTGCAGCAGTGATACAGCTCTTACAGAAAGCTAGAGCTGCTTTGTCTCCTCACTCCCATTTCCTCCCATGGAGCTCTTTCTTTAGTACTAGGCTCTGTGCACTGCTTCCAAAACTTCTGCTGCTATAAAAACCTAACTTCAAACCACCTGACTCTTATTTCCCTCTCCCTAAACCTAAAAAAAAAAAAAAAAATAAAATCACTTCATGATATCTGGGGCTTATAATAGATGGGATGCATGCCAGGGGAACAATAGGAGGAAATGAAAGATGAAATTATTAGCCAGGAGTTAAACAGGAGATGAAATTACTCCAAAGTGTTTTAGATATAAGAGGGTCTTTATTTTTGGAAAAAGCAGGAAGATTCTCAAGGCTAAATCTGGAGGGGGAAAAACGCCTACCGATAAAGAGACAATTGCTATCCTCTCAAATCCTTACTGTTCCACCTCAATATATCTTAAGGACCATTCCTATTCTTGCACACCTACTATATTTCATCTCCCACCCTTGAATTACCTACAAGTCAACAGCACCTTGCACAAAAAACACTGGAGGAGCAAAGCCATACTCAGTAAGACAAGAAAAAACATGGTTTTGGAAACATAACCCAAAACTGGCAGTCAAAAACTTCCCTGATTTAACCCCAGACTGGGCTTCAGACAATTCATACTGGTCTAGCACTGGGATACAAAGTAGGAGCTGAGCAGTCAGCAGGGTTCACTCACCATCCTGCTAAGTAGACAGTGGCACCCATAGCCTGTCCTCCACCAAGAAGCTGCCTCAGACCAAGGGCACTACACACAACTCTTTCTTCTTCCATTTAAAACCTACTTACCAGGCTGGAGAACACATGTGGTCACTAGACACTCATGAGAACCTCCTGTGACCCTTTTTCTTATCAGCATCTTCTGCAGCTGATGGGGTTTGCAAAGGCATCAGCTCAAGCAGCTCATCTTCAGCTGAGGAGCTCAGTTAATTCGACTGCAAGTACACACATTTTTCAGAACAGACAAAACACAAGAGTCTGCCCATAAGGTTGCATGCACAGGGGAAAGGAAAACTACCCAAAAATCTTGACAGGTGTTTATTGTGAACAGCTGCCCCGAAATCTTACATAGGTCTTAGAGTGGGCATTGACAATGGGACTGTGTTTAGAAAGACCTTGAGCCATGCTTATAGCAGCAAAGTGCTCTCTGAGGCACAGCAAGCTGATGTACCAGGGTGACAGTCCCTCAGCACCACAGAAGAAAAACCTGGAAGCATCTTCTGTCCATGATTTTCACTGGGGACTTTTCCTTCCCGCTCCCCATCTTTCCTTCTTCAGCTGCAGCTCAAGGGACATAACTATCCAGAACCTCAGGGTACATCTCATGTCCTGAAAAAAAGAAAAAATAATAAGAGCCAAAAAAGAGCAGAGCATCTCAAAGTCAGGTTCTTTATGCTGTTGTGATTTGAGGTGCTTCCCTCTGCCCATCAAAACCCAGCACTGGCTGCAGCTCTCCAGAACAACCCCAATGAAACAAGGCAGAGTGGTTTCAAAAAGAAAAGAAAAAGAAAAGAAACACAACCTCAAAGTAGAATAAGGTGAGATGGACTCTTCAGTCAGGTCGAAGCATATTTTAAAAAATGAACATGTTTTGGTGAAAAACTAATATCTCCTTTAGCTGCAACTTCAGGTCAGGATGAAGAATTTCTAGAGGAGGCAGGAGATCAGTTATTTTATTTCCCATGCTTTTTTTTATAGTGTTCTATTGATTTTGTTTGGGCATTGAAGATTTTTTGGTATACTGAATTTTTAAGGCTGCTTTTTCTCCTTCCTCACTAATGACGTTACCTAAAGTTGAGCTATAGCACCAGAAGCACTACAGCTTCCTTAGAACCAGTGGTGGTCAGGGCGACCTTCATTTGACACAGAACCTAACATTCATTTCCCTTACAGCCTCCTATAAAAGTAATAAAATATGGCAATTACTATTAATCTTCTTGGCATCACTGCAGAATGATGAAGGCTATTAAAAAAGTTAAGGTTATTGTTCTTTTGCTGAAAGGCAGAATTCCAAGAAAAGGTATATTATTCACTATTTTAAAGTTAAAATAGATAATGTTCCATATTTGTATCTCTGCAGAGAGGCAGGAAATGAGGCTAACAGTGTGCTCCATGACTGAGTGGTAGGTGTATTGCCATGACATGAAAGTGCTCAGACACTTAGCACCAGCCCTGCCCCTTCTATGAGCTTATGAATCACGATCACTTTTCAGTAACCACCTCATCATTCTGCTGGGGAGACTTCATATTGCCCTGGCAACGTCTATTTTATGTCCCATATTGATGGATCTATTAACTAGTGAGTGCCTTCATACTATCTGCCAGGCACTGGTGGTAGCAAGCAGAACCTCTGGGGATTCTCTGTTTTCTGGTGCTTTGTCAGTCTGGAACTTCTCTTGAGCCCAGTTCCCCTTCACAGCCAGAAGATGAATCTGTTTTAGAAAATTTCCGTGCAGCACATCCTCAATGGGTTTTTGACCTAATGTTATGCAAATCTTTGCTCCCCTAGAGAAGAACTGGAGAAAATAAGCTGAGAAATATTCCAGACAGGAATGTTCTGTGTAAAAAAATATATTAGACTAGTTTAAGAGAGGATATTAAGGGTGAATTTGAAATAGAGCATTATTTTGCATTAGGTAAATAGACCAGCTCTGATGCATGTTTAATTTACCTGCTAATGCTGTAGATTCTTCTCTTTCTGAGCATTGCTCCTGGTTGTATCCCAGCCACAGCTTTAGCTCAATCACTGCCTGTGAAGAATAAGTCCTGATTCATTAATGGTCAATAAATACAGGAGAAAAACTGGATTAACACTCAATGATTGGGCCAATGTTCAGTACAGCAGCTATCAGAACACTGTCACTTCCAATATGCTTGAAAATACTCTCAGTGCTCAGAATGGTCAGACACCACGAGGGGGGAACATCAGCTAAAATGGAATAAAACTATGACCCAGCAATGTTTATTTTTCCAGATCTTGCATGTCTTTCTTCTACTTATTAACATCACAGATACTATCTGATCTCCCCAAGTTTCTCCTTACTGTTTGTAGTCCTCTCTGCATTTCTGCTGGCATAAATCAGCCACTGAGTGCCATCACAGGAGAGGTGAGAACAGGTCCTTCAGCCCTGCACCCTCACCTGTGGCATTCAGTAGGTGAAGCCACAAGACACATGTGGCCTGAAACCTGATGCTGTCTGCAGGAGCAGGAAGACCTAACCATGTGCAATATCTATGCACAATAAAACCTGAAAATCCATCACAATCACATTTCCTCACATCAGCCTCAGCCATGGCCCAGATTTATAAGCCCCTTCTAAGTGATTTTGTTCCTAGGAATGCATCCTGCCTAACACCACCTTCACATGCAGCGTGCTGCTTTTGATTTAATCTTGATTAATTATTTTTGTCCAGCCATTCAAAGCCTACTCATCAGGAGCACTGATTTATGGGGCAGGGCATGAAATAGCCAGATTCTATTAGAAAGATTTGTAGTTACAAGACTGAAGCATTATTTATTGGGGTTTCACTAGTAAGTGGTAACTTTTCCTCCAGCACCTGTGAGTGGGCAAGTGGATGTAGTTATGCATTCTTCTGTGTTAGTTACTTCTTTTATTTACTTGTTTGTCTTCACCATCCTTAAGAGAAAAACAATACTTAGGGGTATCTAACTACATATATTTAAATGAGACCTTAATCTTCCCATCAGTAAATGGAGGGGATGGATTTAAGACAGTCAGGACTTTCCAGCACTGAGCATACCTAATACCTGCATCTCTAGGCAAATAAAACACAGGGCTATTGGACTTTTAATTTAATCAGTTAAATACCCAGACATAGAAGTGTTGAACACTGACTTGTGCATCTCACAGATCGTATGAAAAGCTCTCCAAATACTCTCAAGCTTTTGTACCAAGCTAAAAGATGCTGCTCCCGATGTTTCGCAAGCAGTATTTTTGTGAGAGTTAAAAATACACAAAGATCTGAACAAATATTTCCTCTCCTTCTCCCTTGCAGGACCAAGGCCTTTCATTTCCCTGCAGTGAGAGGGAAGGCAGGGGCATTCCTGGGACAGGATGGATGGAGCTGCCCTTGCTCTGCTCCCGGCTCCACTCATCCACGCCTGGAGCTGCTTTAGTGCTTCCCCCTCCTCTTCTCTCCTTTAAACATCAGCTTGTGGCATCTGATTTTTCTCTCTGATTCTGCTGGGGTGTAAATGCTCTGATAGAATAGGCTCTGGGTTTTTTTTCAAAGCTATTAAGCAGTGGGAATGGCTGTGTGTACAAGCAAGGGGCAGTAGAGGGTCTGATAGGAGCAGGGCTCAGAAGGTCAAGAAACTCTGAAACTCAAATAGTTCATGGAAGCTCCTGAGAAATGCCATTCAGACAAGGTGTAAGTGGTTTTTATTTGCTATGAGCCAGGAAGTTAGAGACAGTGCCCTTGGTTTATGGCCTCCATTGTGATGCAGGGCTTCTGATACAAATTAAGAGCTATTTAGAGATTTAAATTAATATAGTCTAACTTGCGTAAAGTTGGTCAGGAAATGGTCCCTATCTGGCTTAAGGTATTGACAACCAAATTTAGGTTGTGAAAGGATTGCTGCTATTTCAGCAGCCCTTCATTTATCCCACATGGGCCAGCAGCAGCCCTGGTCCACAGGCTCTGGACAGAGTCACACACCTGTGGGGTCTTCAGTTCTCTCTCTAATAAAAAGTCCTTTGCATCATGTGCAAGGAAAAAGCTCTGATCAGTAAGAAACATTACTTTTTCCTCTTCACCTTGCCCGGAGGTGCCTTCATTTTTCACAGTCTAAACAGCATTGGCCTCTTTCAGTGTGTACTCAAGAGCTCAGCGAGTAACACGTAGGAAATGAGAGGAAGGATGCTGGCAATTCTGTGGCATCTTTTGTAATAGATGGGGTCTTAACCCCAGTGTCCTGGATAAACTCCAGTTCTGGTAATTGCATTCTGCATAGTTAAAATCCCCCTGCAGTTTCAAGTGAATCCATTATTCTTCACTTCCTTTCCTAAATTGCTGTGCAGCTTTGCTTTGTGCTGCTGAAGAGTTGCTTTGTTTCACCTGAGGGATGATGGCATTTCATGGCTCTATGAAATGGGCCTGAGTGCACAGTTTGTGCAACAGTCACTGAAACACTTTGGGATTATTCATCATCAAGTATCCGTTCTCTGCAAATGAATGGGTTCAGAATGCTGGGTGAAGCAGCACAACACAAAGCTCTGCTTCTCTCTGTAGCTGGAAGCTGGTAATGTAAAACTTACACGGGCAGTAAAAGATGGAATTTTTCTAAAATTCCCCTTATCCAGCTAAGCAGTCAAGCTTTAAGTGGCTGTCTCAGCCTTTACTTTCCCATATTGTTATTGATTAATTGCTCTGCTTCAATTTCCTTGTTCTAACTGGAAACATTACAATTCTAACTCCAACCTCTGGCCGTGATACAAACTGGTTTTAAATCTTTGAATGGTGTCAGTGGGAGGAGGTGACGGGGGGTGGAAGGAAAGCTTTTTATTTTCATTATTAATTTTCATATGTTCCAAGACTTAGTAATTCCACCCAGATGTAGGGAAACCACAAGGTATTTCTGCTGCAGTCAAACCCAGGAGATGCCTCAGCATCATAAACTTGCTCTGGCATGATCTTGTCCCAGCAGTGTGGCCTGGTAGGAAGCATGGGGATATTCCACAAACATCAAAACATACCAGTCTTTCTGGAGCTGAGCCAGTGACCTTTTTCAGCTCCAGCTGGTTGAGTTATAACTTTGTTCCCCTTTGAGATCTGGGCTTGTCCTTATTGTACTCATTGCCTGTGGCCTTGCAAGAATGTCACAGGCGTCTTCTGAATTTCCATGTCCTGGAAGGAGATGGTACAGCTCTGCATCCAATGGGAGAGATACACTTTCTAGGAGCCTCAGCAGGGGAGAAAATAGACTCCCACCCTTGAAAACAGCATTTTTTTAGCTAATACTAGTCCTTTGACCTGAGGCTGTTACCCACAGCTCAGAAGGTCAACACAATGGCATAAGTAGATCCCTCATGCCCTTCCCTTCTCTGCCAGACAGGCCACAATCTGCTCCTGGATTGCTCCAGCACTTCTTTGATGAAGGCTAAGAATGAAATCAAGAGAAAAGATTATAGAAAATTTTGTATGATGTGGCATCCTGGGAAAAAAAAAAAAAACTTAATCTGAAACAGAAGAATGCTGGCTTAGGAGCCACATGTGCATCTCATTTAGAAAAAAATCTATACTATTATTAAAGTAGCCACAATGAGAGTATTAGCTACAAATTAGGTATATGTACTGGGAAGCAAGCTTTATGTAGTGTATGGGAGAGGGGGAGCAGTGTGTCTTACACTGTGAGACAGATCAAATAAGCAGCTGAAAGATCTGAGGGGTAGGCAGAGGTCAGCTCAGGATCCAACTGAGCTTCAATGGCATTTTACACATAAATAATATTTTATACATAAACCACAGTATTTTAAGAACAGTCCTCCAGCAAATAAAATATCAGAGAGTAAATATCAAGTCTCTCCCTGAAGATTTGGAGGGGTGGGGAACCCACAACGTTACAGTGTGCTGCACCTCCCAGTGCCAAGGAGGAACTTCATGGAACTGCTTCCAGTAACTTCATGGAATTGATCCCTTGGAGGACTCCAGCATCTCCACGCAGCAGCCTCATGTGGTGAGAGAGGATCCCAAAAATCCACCCAAACCAGACTGCCTTTTCTCCAGGTCCAACCCATCACCTTTTCCTGCAGGTCTTGCAGCAGCTGGGGCTGCTTCAAGGGTCCCCTCTCCTTCCTCCATCCTCAGCCCTGTGTTGCAGGATGGGTCTTCTGGAGGAAAAATTAAGCCATTTGCTTCCCACATGCCCCTTGGCCCTATCATCCAAGCTTGCTCCCCTTCCTCTGTCAGAAAGGAGGTGAGATTCTATCCTTAGCTTGAATATTGACAGTATCTTTTAAAATGCCTATGAGAACTGGCTGGAGTGAACTGTACTCCCCCAAGCCCAGTTACTGGCCTAATTTTGAAAAAGGGGATTTTCACAAGCAGTGTTTCAGGGATTTTGAAAGTTTTCCAATTTTTTTTTTTTTTTTTTATAAACAAAACCGGGAAATGAGTAGTATAATTTTTTTTTCCATGTTCCTCTCTGTCCTTTTTCCTCCTCCTCAGTGAGAAAGCCAGAAGAATACATGAAAAATTATTCTAAAATAGATTATTTTGATTAAAAGTCCTGTCAGAGCTTTGATACAAGAACGCCCTTTTACCAACAGGGACAAGGTGGGGAAAGGACTGTGGAGGACAAATGAAAGGAATATTGCCTCTGCCTCCCAGCCAAGTTAATTCTGTTACTGAACTATCGTGAGAGCAGTATTTACATAACCACCCTCGGTGGGAATCTTACACACAGAGCTGCTCCAGCTTCCCAGCCAAAAAAAAAAAAAAAAAATAAAAAAAATGGGCAGGGAGAACTCTCAAGGCCTTTGCATTTGTGCAGTGATTTAATTTGCAGGCACAAGAGCAGGGCTTGGGCAGGCTCCCTTAGCCCCCTCGCTTCTCCCAGGAGGGTTTGCAGGGGAAACTCCTTGGCCACTCCCGGAGGCGAGCTCAGAGCACCCTCTGCTGTAACCCTGCAGAGCCAGGCTGGGTGCACATCTGGACACAGCCACTGGCTGCAGACAGACACACGGACACCTCAGCTGGGTGCTCAGCCCTGGCACAGAGCATCCTCCCCATGGCTGGGGACCCAGGTCTGCTCGTGCCCCTGGAGAGGGGTTGGCTGCCAACTTGTGCTTGTGTGCTTTCAAAAAACTCATTGCCAGGATTTTAGGCATCAAAACAGGCTGGTCACCTCCTTGAAGTTTCCTTTTCTTCATGGCTAACCATATTAACAGAGAAAATGTTTCTGCTATTCAAAACATAAACAGGGCTAAGTTTACCTACCAAACACTGGTTCTTGTTGTGCCTTTAGGCACCAGATGGAATAGTACCTCTAGGATATTTATTTCTCATAGGGAAACCCTGTAATCAAACCTAGGCTGAAATCTTTCTGATAAACCAGAGTGAGCTCTGTTAATCTCACACCACATTTTCCCATCCTCCTATCTTTACCATGGCTCTTTCCATCATCCTCTCCAGTTTTGCAGCATCCTTTCCCAGAGCTGCATTTGCTCTTCCAGTCTCACCACTGATGGAGCAGATAGAGGTTAACTCATGCACTCTCTGCTCTCCTATGTCCCTGTGCTCAGAAGAGGTACAGGTCAGCAGCACTTATAGTGCCTTATTTCATTTTAAAATTTCATTATTTGATTTGATTTGCTTTAAAAAGAGAATACATTTTCAATTGGGAATATCACTGAAAACAAATTCACCTGTTGCTTTTAAGACCTGCACCTTTTCTTTGATCCCAATGAAATACTACACCCTGATCCTATAAGTGAAATTATTTTGAACCCAGGTGAATTAACATGACCTTGTTTATTATGTATATTTAAAAGGACATCTGGCACAATATGTTACAACCTTGTTTTCTTTAGAGAAAATTCTAAGTGTATGCCTCAGTATTTCATACTACATGAGTAGTATGAAGTACTACATGAGTAGTCCAACTTCTTGGACTTTCAGAATTTGCCCTACTGACAAGTAAGAATTCTCCCTCCTTAAATAAGGATGCTTACCTTGCAACCCCTGCAGTTGTCCACATGACACCCTCTGATATGTTACTGAAAAGAAGTCACTTTTGCCTTCAAAAGGAGTTTCCTCAGGAACCTGTGTCCTGCCATCACCTGGTTTTCTGGAAAAAAAA
This sequence comes from Calypte anna, assembly GCF_003957555.1. NCBI lineage: Eukaryota > Metazoa > Chordata > Aves > Apodiformes > Trochilidae > Calypte > Calypte anna. Next base: position 14,990,401 of record NC_044258.1, read on the forward strand.
AAAAAGAAGATATAGCCACGTTAAATATATATTTTTAACCACCACTGGTTCTGTTTCAAACTGTTAGTTCCTCAAGACCCTAGCCATAAAAGAGCTGTAAAAGCAACTGATTGCAAGAAGCCCTTGCACTGTCCCATGGGCACTCATAGCTCTTTATTTACGATCGAGACCACAGAAGAAGTGCAGAGAAAATTGCACTTACTCACAGTCCTTGGAGCAAATCTTTTCCCCTGAAGAAGTGAACGTTAATTTATTGTGTAAATACAATTTAGGGTCACTCTTTAAAGCAGAGACGATTACCCAAGGATGGAAGTATAAGCTATTACAGGCATTGAGCAGACAAAGCAATGTGTTCTCAGAATCAGATACAATCCATACTTGAATGCCCAAGTCACGCACGAGGAGCTCAGCAAGTACAATTTTTAAAGCAATTGAAATATCAATATATACCTTTGCATTATTTTACTTGCAATCAGACCATTATTGAAGCATGCATCAACTGAGCTGCCCAAGAGATCTTACATGAGGGCATTGCACAATCCATGGTGACAAAACAGGTGGCACACGCACAGCTCACACCTCTGCCAAAACAGGTCCCAAGTGGTCACTCCAGTAGTGACTGGAATTACTACAGAAAATGCATCCCCTAAAACTCACATCAAGAACATTAGCAGGAATTGTAGAAATAAAGGCACTGATCAAAGGATGCATTATTTAGAAACTGAGTCCAAATTTTTCCACAAAAACATGACACTTCCATGGGTCACTTTGCAGACAACAGCGGGGAGATTGCTTCTGGAGCCTGGGACCCCCAAGCTCTCTGTCCCATCAGAGGATGTTGTGCTTCATGTCAAAATATAGATGGTTTGGAGCATAGACCAAACAGGATACCTTTTTTTTTTTTTTTTTTTTTTTTTCTGTCTACAGAGGAAACCAAATGTCTTTTGTTAAAACTTGTGTACAATCAGACTAAAAAACAAAGCTTTGAATAAAACCTTTACTTGCTATAAGACATCTTGTAGCTGACTCCTTCCTCAAGATACACACAGGGACTTTCTGCCCTGATACAAACCACTTATACAGTGTAGCATCCAGCCCACTTTGATGATAAAAGACAGTAAATTGTAGGTAGCTAAGAAAAGCCATACATAACCCTGAGATTGCTTCTGTTGCTCCAACAGACATCTTTCCCAGAGCAGGTGTGAAGAGCAGTGTCTACCTCTCATACCTTGGCTGACTGTTCTCCTCAGATGAAATGGACCTTTTTCTTAAAGAACAATTTGTTGATGAAGACTCCGTGACAAGAGAAAGACAAGAATCACTGATAAATATTTATCATCAGTTATTCTTTCTTTTCTCAAGAAAGAGAATATTCTCCTTACTGAGAAAACAGCATCTCATTTGACTCAGCACAAACCAATTATATGATGCTCATCATCTTTCAACTTTTATAGGTTCTTAATTGCTGTGGGAGAACCAGTTGTTGTTAAATAGCTATTTATATATAATCCAGATATTATGATCCTTAAACCAGTAAAATGCACAGTTTATGTGTGCCCATTAGTCTTAAAGTTTTTAGCTTCTTGGATTAGACACATGACCCTTGCAAACAGTCCAGTTAGCAAGATATGTACAACAAATATAAAATGGATATAATAATATATATACAGATAATATATACACAGGTATGTATGTGCAGCATACTAATACACAGACACACACACAGAGCTCCCTAATGCACCCTCTCCCCTCTCAGCTAAACCAGAGAAGATTCCAAAGGTGTGCTGCTACTTAAAACTATAATTTTCTCCATCTGCATTGCTCCAGGCTCTAAAAATTCAGGAGTTCATAAATAAACAAAAAAACCATAATGGCATCTAAGAGTAGTAAACATAACACAGTTTTAAAGGTGTCACAATCTTAACTTGCCTCTGAATTTTTTCCCTGCAGCTTTGTGTGTTCAATTTTCTGTTTGGAATTCAGTTTAGTGCACTGAATATTTATTTCTTTCCTCTCCTCTAATAAAAGCTGGGATGCTAATGAAACACCACAGCTAAATAACCTTGAATCCCCCCCACCAATACCACGAGCAACAAGTCCTTCAGATCCTAAATTAGTGACTAACAAACAAGGAAGAGTCACCAGCAGCTTTCAAATAGGACACAATGGAATGGACTTTATTCCTCCAAACCCTGTGAGATGTCTGTCATTGTGAGATCCTCAAAAAAGGGCTGTTCTGAACCATAAATACCAGTTTGAAATATCCTGCTGATGGAACTTCAAGGACATTGTTGGTTCTCCAGCCCCACAGAACACCCCCCCATAGCCCCACAACCCTTCTGATACAGCTGAAGGTAAAAGAACTTGAGTTTCCCCAAGCAGACACACAGCTGACACAATCTGGTTAATCAGAAGCTGAATCTATGGAAAAACAGGATAACAGGAAGCAGAAGGGAGTTAAAATAACCCAAAGACTTCACTCAGTTGAGAGCATTTGCCTGGTCCTTGAGGAAAAATCACTGCTCCCAGCAGGCAAGCTTCACCTTGTCCTACCTGAACAAATGACATTCACCATCCCAGTCTATCAGAGAAGATGAGATGGAAGAGTGTGTGATAAATTGCTGTAATTAAAGGAAGAAAAAGGCACCAAATTAGCTGTCAAAGAGCAGGACTGGAAGACAGCACCTGGGATGAGCTGCTGCACAATATGCAGCTCTGAGAGGAGCTTCACCACCCACTTGGGATATTCCAGGCAGTAATCTCAAATATCCTCAGGTTCTGCTGTCACACCTGGGGAATGAACCTGGCTTGCACCATTCTCTGGCCATCTCCTACAGCCTCTGTAGGACACTTCTTTCCCTTGCCTTTCAGACTGCTGTGCAACACTGCTGTCTAAACAAGTAAGGGAGTGAGTTGATATCCCAGGAGCTTTGTAAGGCTCTGTGGGAGGCACTGGGATGCCAGCTGTGGCACACAAGCAAGAGCTTAATATTGCTGTACCACTGCCTGCAAATGGTGGTTGCTAGGAGGCAGATCTTATACGAGAAACCTGAAAGGAAGCAACGATTTCAGGTCAAGTTTGGGGCTCACTGAAGTCTTTACTTTGACATTAAATAGGATGTGACCCATCCTTTAGCAAAGATAGTGGAGTTTTGTGAGGAAGTGAAAATGGTTGTCACCCAAATGGCTCCAGGTAATAAGGATGGATGACAACAGGCCATGGGGGGGGGGAAGAATGACTGAGGAAAATGAAAAGATGACATCAAGCCCCTTTTGTGAACAGAACCCTGCCAGATAAAGAATCTGACTGGAAAAGCTAACAATGAAATTTGCACAAAACATATTATTCCTAGGCTGCTCCCATGCCAGGGTTAAATTTGGCAGAGCCACTGGGGTTTTTCCACTTCTCACATCCCATGGCCATCCTCCCCCACACAAAATCCCTCTCCCTCTAAAGTTACACATAACTGTTGCTGCCCTTTGCTTGCCTTTCTGCTCTCCTGCTTTGGTATCTTGGCATGATGTTTGGTGTTGATTTGGGCAGTAGGATGTTTAATGGACTCTGGTGGGGCTGGGAGATGTTTCTGCCATGCAGTGTAAATCCATCCCAGCCCCACGCCAGACCCTCTCTGCTGTGTGCACAAAAGCACCCTGGAAGCCCTGAAACATCACGACTGTTCTGAGGAAGCACCAACAAGACTAAAGGAACTTCCAAAGTGGAAAAAAAATCCACATCAGATCTGGCTTGGAACACAGTCAAATAAACCAAATCCCTTCCTGCCTACTGTACTGTTGCAGGACGAGTCCTTTTGTTCAGCATCACCTAACAGCTCCCTATTAACAAAGCCCCACGTGGGCTCTCTCCTCATCCCAGCTGAGGTCTGGCAGGTTTTCAGCTCCTTTCCAGCTGTTCCAACACTGCTCATGCTACAGAATCCCTGGGAGCTGGGAAAATTGCCCAGCAAGCCACCTCCTTTATTCTGGGGAAGGAAGGAGCTCCATCTATCTGGTGGGCTGTCCCCAAGCAAGAGCTGGTGACCAGGACACCACAGCCAGACAAACCTCTCTGCAATCCAACAATTGTAATGACCAAAGTGATGTCCTCCAAGTCTCACTCCATCCTGACTAACCCAAGTCCCAGGCAGGGTAGACCGACCAGTTCTATCCATGCTGGTACCTCTGTTTCTCTGCCATTTACTTTTTCTGACTTGTCTCTCATGTGACAACATGCAGCACACCCAGCCTCCCCCCAGCCCCCCTGAGCACTGCAGGGTTTAGCAATCTCTTTTGGCATCCTAACCTGGATTTTTTGTTATTATTTTATTTATTTTCACTGAGAAGAAGACACAGAGAAATTAGGTAAGTCTGCAACAACCAGACGTGGTTTTTTTAAGTGTGACTGTTTTGATAGGAGCTTCAGAAAGATAAAAACATATTGCAAAACAGTTGAAAATGGTATTTTCAATGCCTTGAAGAAACTCCCTGGTGGGGTTTCAAAGTCTCTGCTTATTGCAGAGGTATTCCCACTTACTCTGGTCCTCTGTGGAGGAATAGATTCCTCAGCTTTTGACAGTGCTCTATAAAAAGGGCACCTCTCTTTTGCTAGTGAAAAAACCCAAACAAGAAAACCAGAACATGATCAACTGTGATCTTTGCTCCATGACTGCTAATATGGCTTTAGGTATGTCATGCAGAGTTTCCATGAGCTGAGGACTGGACCCCTCATATGCAGAAACAGTAAAGCCTTCCCTTCAGTACCTACAGAAATGAAGGAACAACTAAAGACAACAGTCCAAAAAAGCATAAAAATGCAAGTCTTTTTCCCAATAAAACCTGGTGTCTGATTTTTAGCTGGCATGATATCCAATCCCTTGCTTACACACAAATATTTGCCCTACATGGGTTAATCATTAGAAGCTTCAAAAGCCTTAGAATTATATTCTTCATCAGTCAGGGATTGAATCACAAAATTCCCTGCCTGGGACTGACAGGATCCAAACTTTGTAGTGAAAACTCAGCTTGAAGTTCTCAGCTCTGCAATCATCCCATCTGCATGCTGTCACTGCCTGCTGTGAACATCCTTCACAGGCCTATTACCTGGAGTTGGATCAGGTGTGACAATATGCCAGGAGAGCCTTTCCCTGAGTAAATCAATAAAGTGCCCAACAAAGTTAAATCAAGGTATTATAAATGTTAGCAGATAATTTTAAATTTCATGGATGGAAAAAATGAAAGCTAATTTTTAATGATTTCAGATTCAAAGAATCTCATCAACTGCTGGAGACATCCAATAATTCAGAAGACACAAAGCTCTATCCCACCTGTGCTACAATCCCAGGACCACGAGATGAATTTCCTTGCAAGGAAACTGCACAGGGAGCAGACCAATGCCTGTTTTTCCACATGGCCCTCCTGGGGCTCCCAGTCCCAAAAAACATAGTGGTCCATCAATGCCAACTGCTGCTATCCTTACAAAAACAAGTGGCAAAGCACTGGCTCCCAAATAGGAATTAGATTTAGATTGATTAAGATAGCCATTGTATGTCAATCTATTCCAATATAAATGGATTATTTGGAATGTGTTCATTGAAGACTAACAGCTCCTGACTGCAATGTAGATGCATGGCTAATTACAAAGTCAAGCAGTCATTATTAGTATTTCTAATGATCAATTTGTATTCCAGCAACATAAAATCATCAATTTTAAAGCTCCAACAATCATGGTAATTGGGAGAAAAAGCTGTGCTCTATGCAGAAAGCAATCAGCTGACTAGTGCCTGCTTGAAATAAGAGGCATAAAGCTGAGTTTAAAACCAAGAGCTCAGAATGGAGAGCTGGAGGAGCAGCTTTTAGCTTTTATTTTTTAGGAGAGACAGCCAGGAGGAGGCTGAATGAAAAGGTCACAGAAAACTTGCTGCAATTGGGATACACACAGGAGTCTATAAGGATACAAACTCCGGGCACAAGGAGGCACCTTGATACAATCCCAGAGTGATGGAGAGACACCAGAACAAGCTGTCTCTGTGTACAGATGAGATTTGCTCAATTAGATATACTTAAATAGAAGAGATTTCCATAGGAAAACAGATGAGTTATAACTTCCATTCTGCATGTCAGGAGAAGGAGCAGCAGTAATTTAATACCTGGCACTTGCAATTCTGTGCAGCCCCAGTGTCGTGTTGCTGGGTCACTGGCAGCAGGAAAGTAAACAGGTTTTTTTTTCCTGAAGAGATGGTGTCTTGCAGTAAATTGGGACCGAATTAGATTTATGGAGCACTGCTACACTTCAAGGCCTGTGGAGAAGAGAGCTTTTCCACCAGACCAAGGGACACCTTCCACAGGTTTCTTGCTGAGGTTGTCAGGACCGAGGCTGGCACAGGCTGGTGGCACTGTGAGTGCTGCCTTGAGGCCCCTGCTTCAGAGATGGGTGAAAACTTCCCAGTCAAGTTTCTGCTTTTTCCTTTTCAACAAAAACTGCCACTTTGACCGTATGGCCACATTTTGTGTGAACTGCTCTGGTTCAGCTTGTTGCCTTCATCTGGGAGTGAGCAAATCATTTTGCTGCCATACAGCTGAAATGTGTCCTCTTGGCTCTGGGTTGATTTTTACATATTTTTGTGGCAAAAAAAAGAGAGCAATTTCTGTAGTGGTTTTATTATGCACAGCAATGATTTTGTTTGTTTTTGTTTTTTTAATGATGTATTTTTTCATGTGGGATATTTTGAGCAGCTTCAGGACAATATGAAAGTCTGGGATCTCTCAACCCCTCACACTACAGAAGTTTTCTTTAGCTTACTGTACAAACAGCAATTTACAATGGCATACACAGCCCAGCATAAAAGCAAGGGAAGGCTCTTCATTCATCTTGCAAATCTGTTCAACTCCTTCATCTAGGAGGAAGTGAATACAGCATACTAAAAAAGAAGCATTTTTTCCCAGCTAGCTAAGGGGGTTTATTCCTGTTTCCTGGAAGCACCACTAGGTTTGTGATCTAGTGACTTCTGAATCTCAATTGTTTTGCAAGAAAAAGCTTTCCCTAAAAATTGCCAGCACTTTTGGTATTCCAAATCAAGACCTGGCACCTCCCCAGCTCTAATTAATGGTGGTTATTTTTCACCATCTCCAGTAGCAAAAACACAATTGGCCCACAGGCAGAGCACACACGGTTTCTGCCATGACCTGCTGGGCAGTTACCATTCCCAGCATCACAGAGACAAAAAAAAAAAAAAAAAAAAAAAAAAAAAAAAAAAAAAAAAAAGCATGGCAGCCTATTTCTTTTTTTTTTTTTTTCACTGAAAATAAATGTTGTACTAAATCACCTGCTTATCACTCACTAGACATTTGCAAATAAATCCAGCCTTAGGTTTCAAGTGCATCAGAAATTTTCCACCAGCAAACACTGATTAGATGCAATATGCTCTGTGGGAACATATTGATTTTGTCTGACCTTTGGACATAAACTGTGTCTGGCTTTTTACATGTCCATCTTTACTTTCCTGGCTCCCTCACTGCCTGCTTGCCAAAGTTCAGAGAGAAGGGGCTTCTGGGATGGGCTCACAGTTCCTGACATCCCCAGCACCCCCCTGCCCCAGCTGCTCTCCCTTGGGGCCAGAGGAACATGAAGGAAATGCTCAGTATGGCGGTGCTGTCATGGGGAGATAAAATTGTGGATGAGTTGAGTCCAGTAAGACCTCTCAGAACAGAGTCTGAGGCCATAAGAACATGGTTGCTTTGCGGGCTTAGACCCAGTCACATACCAGAAGAGGAAGGTGGTCATGGTTGGAGACTCAGAGGGGCAAAAGGACCTGAGCTGAGTGGTTCTGGAATCTAGCATAGCCTTGTCCCAGGCACCAGCTACACCTCAACATCCTCAATGCACATGAATCTGACTCGTCCCAAAACCCTTCCAAAGACTGAATGGTCCTTCCCAGGAAATCCTTGGGGCACTTTGCCAGTCTTTCTGCCAGGATCCCTTCTGCTCCCAGCGTGACACAGCTGCCATTTCCACTGCTCTTGCCTTCCCCTTGCACAGCAGCCAAGAAGGATTGGCTCAACCTGGTCCCATCTGCAGGGCCAGCCCAGTCCAGCATCCCCATCCTGCCTGTCCCTAAGCCCCTGAACTGCTCCCTACCTAATGCAGGGGCTGGGATGTCTTTGTTTTGCCAGGACAGGGTGGAAGGAAACCACAGCCAGACCCACAGACTCCCTCTACACTTTAATCTTCAGCCAATATAGACCGTGTCAGCAGTCACCCAAATCTAGAGGGACAAGAACATTACTCAGAGAAAAAACTTTTATGGCAATTGCTTGATGTTTTGCTCAGTCAAAAAATGAAATCTCAACAAAAAAAATATGCCTTTTATTCTGGGACACTGGCACGTTCTACAGCAGGACCGGATGCTGCAATGACAACACAGTGCTCAAAGTGTATTTTAGCCTTGAAAAAAATACACTCAGAGCTCAGGGAAAAAAACTTCAAAGTGCTGTGCCTGGTTCAAACCCCTCGGTGTTAATATCTGTCTGATCTCCTGGCAGCATGAGGAGGTGCAATCGCCGTTGTCACCCCCCTGTAAACCTCTCCTGCTTTGTTGTTTGGGCAGGCAAAAGGGCTCAGCAGCCCCCCCAGCCCTGCCTGTGGATAGTCTAGCACTGCATATGTTAGCAATGAGCAGCCACAGCCCATTCTCAGCATATGAGCTCACTGCAGAAAATGAATCTCCTTCCTTTTTTAATTCCTTGGCAAGTTAGGAGGCTGTTCCTGCAGCTGTGCTGGAGCAGCAGCCACCGACTCCAGGGCTGGACTTCTGCTCAGGGACATTGGGAGGGAGGGTGGCAGGTGGAGAGGATCTCGATAGCCAGGGTTGGAGGAGCCACTGTAATATGAAAGCTGCAGTGATTCCCTCGTTTAGGAAAAGTCAACACAAATAACCAAAACCTCAGCACCACAGGGGAGCTCCTGGCACGGTGTCAGCAGCTGCAGCATGTGACAGCTGCCCTGGGCACATCGCTCAGTGCCATGCCACACACAAACCTCCTGGTTCAAGGGGAGCATTTTGAAAGCAGATGAGTTGTGAATTGATAAAGTGTCAAATAGTTCTGACACTGTCTCCAGAGATCACATCAGGAGTCTCAGTTACGCTCCATCCCATTATGGAACAGCAGATCCCCAGGCAGCTGATACCCTGCCTGCTCAGCTCGCAGCAGATGGGTCCAAGGAAGCTGCAGGGAGATCCTTTGGATCCATCCACTCCCAACTTAGATCAGTCACAACAAACACCAAAACCCCTCCATGGTTACAGACATTTCTTTGAACTTTATGGCACCTTCATCCTGCCATGGCCACCTTTCCACCTTAAAGGACTGGTTTCATGAGGAATGGTTTGATGGTCAAGCTCTGCCCCTATGCAGAAAACCCCTCTGCCATCCATACAATCACCTTGCCAGTGACCCTGGCTTACCTGCATCTGCACTAAGTTTATTCTAGGAACAATATTTTCCAGGCATAGTCATGCAATGGTGAAGTGTAAATTCGTATCAGTTTTCCTTTCCTTGCACTTTCCTTGAACAAAGAAAAAATTTCACTGCCATACTTACTGAAAGAAAAGTAATTAATCTTGTGACAAGACTGTGACTCTCAGATGAGCCAGCACCTCATTTAAATGATGGGCACTGCTTTTCTTACCTGCCTGGCTATCCAGTGGAGGGGCCAGATGATGGCAATCACTTCATGGTCACATTCATCCAGCAGAGGACTGCAATCACCTGGCGCTGCACCAGGACTTGATTCCCAAGCCCAGCACATCTCAAGCAGTGGTTATGAGTGCTGAGGATGACAGCAAAGTGGGAGCTGAGACAGCTCTCATGATCATGCAATCCAAAGCAGCTTGAATACCTACGGAAAAAGCACACTTCTCAAAATCAGACACATTGGTACTCATGTCACTTTGCAAGGGATAAGCAGATACAGAGAATTTTTAGAGCAGAAAAGTGGTGGCTCATCAGATGTCAGAACAGCTTCCCAGCATCCTCATAATTTGCACAAAGTCTTGAATATCATTCCCCTGAATCCCTGTGATAAACTGCACCAAAGGCTGCTCTGCCTGGCAGCACCAAAAGCACAGCATGTACCTGTATTTGGGGCATGTACAACACTGCTGCTCGATGCCTTCCAGCCCATTCTTGGCTTCCCCAGGGGCACAGACCCCACCCTAGGGCTGCCCAGGCACCCACATATGTGCTTCCTATGATTCAAGTGGTCAGGGAGCTGATTGGCTTCCAGATTCAGAGTAGTTTGGGTTGGGTGGCTTCACTGGAGGTTGCCAATCCAACCCCTGATCCAAGCAGGACTCACTGCAAAGGTGGATCAGGTTTCTCAGAGCCTCATGCAGAGTATCTGAATATCTCCAGGATCCCACAGTCTTTCTTGCATTTGATCCATTGTGAAGTTTTCCCATATATCTACTTGCAATTTCTTTTGCTGTTACTCAGGCTTATTGTCTCTCTGGATACACTCTAAGTGTGAAGTGTTCTAAAAGGAGCTGGTCTTTTTTTTTTTTTTTAATAGGAACTAGTCACATTTTTCAAAAAGGGGGAAATGTAGTACAATAACAGAAAAATTAACAGGATGTTTTTGTGATTGCCCTCCCATGCTATGGGTGGCAGAATGGGTTCCAGAAAATCATCCCGCCCTGCTGCAAGGGAGCCCCACACCATGCAGGGCACACATGGCAGTGGAGGGAGAGGCAGCCAGCATTGCAAGCACTGATTTTTGTTGATGGGATAAGTCAGCATTACTTCACTCTTTAACTCCTTCTACTTGCTGGCCACCTTGAGTCTTTGGTGATTGTCACTAAAATGGGGAAAACTGAAGGGGATTCCTGCCCCATTCTGTCACTCCATATGTGAGGTTCTTCCAAATCACCAGGACAATAATACCTGTGAAAATGCCAGGATTCAACCAGGATTCATCTCTCCTCAGCCTCTGCCCGAACTATATGGTCCACCTATGGGAGAAGGAAATAGCCCTTTACAAAATGTCCCCAAAATTACAAGTCCTAAAGAGAATGCAGTGCTGCTACCCCATTCTGTAGACATTTGCAGCCAGTCCTCTCCCTTGTCATTATGCAGAACACCTGCCTAAGAAGATGGCTTCAACAGGCAGGACTCCTGGCAGCACACATACAGCTGCACTAGCTGCCTGTTTATTCAAGATACAAAGTTCCTAAAAATAGGTCAATTACTTTCCTTTAATTATGCATCCTCTTATTAAATGTGAATAATAGAAGGGAACGTCTGCCCCAGAGATAAGATTATGCCACATTCATAATTTGTCTTTTTGGGACAGCAGATAAATGTCTCTGCCATTTTAAAATACAAATTTGTCATTCATGAGAGCAATAAATAATGCAAACAGGATGTATGGTTACACTGACATTATCACCTCACCACTGCTTAAAGGCACCCCGGGCATGAAGATGTGACACCATAACCTCAGACTCTTTTATAAATTATTGCCCATCACAATCCTGTCTAACACAGGGGAATGGATGAGTACTGGAAAGATTTTATGGTTGCAGTCATAGTACTTTGTGGCTGTAATACAATTACTGGAGTTATTGCTGAAGCAGCAAGGGATACTGGAAAGTAAGGGGAAGTCTGCATCCTCCTGGGAGGTAATGTGTAAAGAAACCTTAACGAGTATACCCCGTGGGGGATTTCCTACCCTGCAAGTATTTAAACTGCTAATTAATTCCTATTAAAACAAGGTCTTTTGTGTACATCAAAAAAAAAAAGGTGCCTGAAGCTTTGAGCCTGCAATGGGATCTCCTAGGACTTTGCTTGGCTGAGCCAGTGTGAAGCACCAATGGGTCCCTAAGTGGTCTTCATTTGGGGGTTGAAGCATTGTGCTCATGTCCACGGCTTAAGTCCAGTCCCAGGTATGATACAACCACCAGAAGTCTAGAAAGCACAAAAGCACCCAGTCTGCAGGCAGAAATAAATTATGCATGTCTCTGCTCAGCCCTTACTTTTCGAGTGCTGCAGTACCTGTTTCGAGATTAACCATCAGAGTTGCACGTGAACCCTTTGCTTTTAGCACCATGCTTCCTGGGAAATGGGGGAAAAGTTAGAGATAAACCCTACCCTCAGATCATCCATGAAAAAGGCTGACAAAGGAGCCTCAGAGGCCAAAGAGCTCCTGGTAAAACAGGCCCATGCTCTGAAAGATCAAGTTACCGAGACCCTGATTGGGTTGTGATGCTTGTTTTATGAAGAGGTTCCTCTTTCCATCCCTCCATTCCCTGGAAGGACACCTTAAGTTTTATAAACTCACGACCATTTCCATGCATAATATTCTATTTTTTTAACTCCTTTTTTGTTGCCCCATAAAATGTACTCACAGTGAGGTGTCAGTCACCAGCACAACACGGGGCTGGTGAGTCCCTGTGTTGGACCAACATGGTCTGTTCTCATGGATGTTTGTTCTTGTGGTGCTTGTTTTGTTCTCATGGATGCTGGCTGATGTTGCATGGCATAAAAGCTCCATCAGAAATGGTGGCAGCTGGGACATCTCACCCCCAGCCATGCCAGGGGAGAGATTTGATGAAGAATTGGCATTCCCACCCCATTAAACTCAGATGCAGATAAAGAATCAGCTGCTCTGCTGAGCTCTCAGGCATGTGCCACCAATGCAACCCTGCGCCCAGGGTAGGAACCCAAATGCCAGTGGGCAGAGACAGACAGACAGACAGACAAGGTGCTGTAAGCCAACCCCCGGGGGGGTCAGGGTGGCTGTCAGGACCCTGGAGCAAGACCCCTTCCCCCAGATGTCCTGCCAAGCAGTGTCACAAGGCAGCTACCCCTGAACCAGGTGAAGCAAGTGGTTGATGAGCTCGGCTGCCTCTGCCACCACCCAGTGCTGGGTGGGAGTTGGCATCTCCCCCTCTCCCCCCACTGGATAAATAAATCATCCAGAAAATGTTCCCATGCCAATCCCACCCGTGTGTGACTCAATCCAACCTAACACTGCCCTCTTGTGCTTCTATTCATAAGGGGCCTTTGCTGTTGGGTGGGGATTTTTTTTTCTTGTTTTCATTTTTTTTTAATTGGAGGGAAGGGCAATCTACAAAACCAGCTTTCCCCAGGTGTTTGTAAGGCCATGTCCATGGTATTTTGTCCCATGGGTCAAATCATTTCCATTTCTCAACATTCTCAAAGCATGTGTGTCCTGTACTCAGCCACCCTGGGCAGGGAAATTAAGAAGATGGGTAAAGGAAATAAAATGGAAAGGAAAACAATATAACCACAAGTCAAGGTGAAGGAACATTTGGAAAGCTACGAAATAGAAAACTGCACTATCATGAAAGCACTTTGCCTCTCACAGGCTGTGTTAAACCCTTTTAAAGCACTGGTTAATGGCAGGAATCAGATTGTAATTAATACTTTGTTAAAATTTAGTTCTTCAGAGTCTCATATCCCAAGCAGAAAAAAAGTCAATCCACCATGAGTAGTGTTTTACCTGGAAATAACTACCTCCAGCTCAGTAATCATGGGAAATACCATGGCTGGGGCTGGAGACTTTCTCTCCACAGGGTCTCCAATAGATTATAAGGAGTGAAGTGTCAAGAGAGATATTTAGTGCCTGCTTGTTCCTTGAGGCCTGATGGGCAGGACAGCGTTTCTGCTGGGCGTAAAGCAGAACATCTTCTTGAAGACATCCCACCCCTCACTCATCTACTGCTTCACCCATTTCAAGGACACTGACCAAGGCTATCTTGGCCCTTGGTGGCCCAGTTCTGGCTGCTGTGCATCACACAAAACACACTGCCCTTCCTCCCTCACAGGCTCCTGAAATGGAGCTGGAATTGATGGGACAGCCCATGGAGAGAGGCTGGGGATGGGCAAAGGCATCAGGATCATTCCCTATCCCAGAGTCTGTGCTGCAGGATTTCTCCCTTTGCTGTTAGACCACCAGGCACATGGCTGCAAATATCACCTCTTCCTTCTGCAGAAGGGACATAGTTCAGGTTTGATTTTATTTCACTATTTATCAGACCTGCCTTGAGCAGCACTTAATACTTGACAGAAATGGGCATTTGAAAAACTTATTTTTAAAAACCAGTGCATGCAGTGCAGTAACCATGGCATTCAAGCAGAAAGGCATTAGAAGCTCACTGGAGGAAGAAGGAATGCTGCTCACAGAGGAGAAAGAAAAACTGATAGTGACAAAAGGGAAAAGATGCTTTCCTGACACAAAACTGATTCTTTCTTGGGTATTGTTATTCAATGGATTACTCGCATAAACAGCAGAGGAAAAAAAAAAAAAAAAAAGACTATAAAATAAGGTACCATGCCAAGGCATGGCCATAGAAATCCTGCACCATTTTCTAATTGATTTTGGAACAGCGTGTCCCTAGCCAGCTGCACACTCAGGCACATTTATAACTTTGTTTTCATGCCATGGTCTCTAGCATGCTGAAGTACGTGCTTACCTGCTGGGCAGAGCAAGGCTGCTGATGCAGACCTGCACAAATGTTTTCTTAAGTTGAAACCTTTGTCCCTGAGTCCTTTGAAGAAGCCTCCAGGGGATAAACATTGATTGAGAAGGGGAAAGGACTGTAAGAGCACTTCAATCAATGGCCTATAAAATATGCAATCACTGAAGCTACACCAGCTTATGCTGGCTGAAAAGGGATGAAGCTCATTTGCTACAGTACAAAAATATAGGGTGGGGAAATAAAACCTCTGAAGTGGATTCAAAATCCAGCTCTTTGCACCCTTCTTGCTGTGGCAGTGGAGCTGATCACAGCAGCCATCCTTCCCTTGCCATCCAGCCAGGTTGTCACTGCTGTTTGCCCCAGAGCCTCTGGGACCTGCTTGTGGGTTTCAGCTGGGAAGAAGAGGACAGCTGTCTTCCTTGGCATCACCCAAATTAAATATTGAATATGTTTACTTCAGGGAGAAACATGGCTGAGGATCTGGGATGCTCTTCAGACATTATTAAAATGCACTAAGTGGTTTGTTGGCAATTATCTATATATTGTCACAGACTCACGCTGGATCTGGTACACCAGAAACTCCTGCATGCATTTTTCAAATGAAACCTAGATAAGAGATCACACAAGTCTTCTGACCAAGAAACTTGACATTTTGATGTTGACATCTCCTACTAAGTATTCATAATAAAGTGTCCCAGGAAAGACAGACAAATTATGTTGTGAAACTTTTACTGGGCAGAGTTCAGACTGTCCTTGAGTGAACTGATTTAAAACTTCTACATTCTTCTTTTCCTACCACCCAGAGGCAGAAATTCTTCCCAGAGTCACCAGAACTCTTATTATTCCGGTGAGACTGATTCCTCTGATAAGCCAGCTCTAGCAAAATACAGCATTGGATGAGAATATAGCAGTGACCTGCCTAAGATTTAGTCCCAATAAAACTGATAACAAATTGAAGGGCTGCTGAAGCCCTGACTAATACTGTATTTTCTTTTTCTCTTGAGGATGTCTTGATGTCACAACCTGTACTGTGGGGGTTTGTGGATCCTCAGCTGTTAGAAAGGGTTTTTCAGCAGCAATGCCCCAGAATGCTTCCCATTACCTGTTCCCATTACCTGCTGTCTCCAGCCAGCAATAACTCTTCAAAAAGAGTTTGTTACAGATCTTGAACTTACTGCCATAAGAGCAGCGTTCATCAGCTCAGGACTTGAGCCCTTAATATATTTTTCCTGAGGCTACACCTTAAGGCAATCTAGAAATGGAAAGGAGTGAAGATACTTATTAAGTATGGTAGTTTTTTTACTCGATGAAGTGGGTTTTTTAAAAAAAAAATCCTCTAGAAACCTAACTTGTGCTCTGTTGCTTCCACCAAGGACACTCAGACCTGTTGACAGAACTGTGCTCAGAAGCCCACGAAGGTTTCCCTTATTTTCTGCTATGCAGCTTTGCAGGGGCTGACATGGGGCTGCAGGTCTTAGGGAGTTCATCCCACTGGTGGGCTGATGCCCATAGCATTGCTCTGGGGACCCCGACTTCCAGCAGCATGGATCAGCCCACAGAGGATACATCCCCTCCTTCCCTTGGCACATAGAGAGAAACAAAAATAAGGTCATGCAACTTATATGGTATAAAGGCCTTTTTAAACTGAATCGTTCTTCTCTGAAAAAAACAACAACAAAAAAAAGATTAAAAAATGGAAAAAAGAGAGAAGAGGTAACTTTTACAGCCAGCTTTTGCCAACCTTCATGAGGAATAACTACCAAGAGAAATCCATCTGTAAGGCCTTGATGGCTAAGAAAATTTTTACACATAGCAACTTCACCGTGGCCACATTTATAGGAATTTAAAGTGTTACTGTGTGACAACAGAAATAGCTAGAAGTTGACAGGCCTTTTTTTAATGTGTTAAAGGGCCATTAATAATTTCCTAGTGTTCCAACAGTCAAATGTGCTTGATATCTTCATGTGCTCAATGTTCATACTTGCTCCTCAGATATATTCATTTCCTTGGAAACAGCTGGTTTGCCTGCTGAAAAAAAGAAATTAATATTAAAAAAAAAAGAAAAAAGAAAAAAAAAAAGAAGAAAGGGGAAATACACTAGAGGCAAACACTTGAAGGTTCTTGGTAAATACAGACCTCCAGTACATAGGTGCAATCAATAAGGTCACTCGTGTAGTAACTCATAACTGAGTAGAGTTGACGATGTGCTATTTTTCTGCTGGAGAATATAATATGAGGCTGAGCATGCTAATGACTTCTGGAAACGGGCAATGACAAAGATTGATTAATATCAGTTGACAGCCTGTTCCACAGCTCCGGAGCAGGAATAGCAATGATTGATTTGCCAAAATGTGGGGCACGGGCTTTAGATAATACAACTTCTACATTGGAGCTCAATCTGGTTTTAAAAACCCAATTTAAGGGCCAATTGTTTAACAGTAGTGAAAAGCTTAAAGGCAAAGAGAGAAGCATAGAAATGCTTTCAAAATGCACCTAATCTTAATGAATTTTTAAAAATATCTAAGTACCTTTACAGCCCTGAAACAGTAAATTGTTGGGCAGGAACACAAAGCCCACTTAAAATGCAGAAACGAGCAAACAAGGCAGGGGGAAGTAGAAGAGGGGAAGGGTTGTGGAAAACCAGCAGAGCTGTTGTCTAAAAATTAAAGAGTGACATCATGAACATCTCAGAGCAACAGGGTTTCAATGATTAAAACCTCACCTAATGCCAACCAGTAGTGAGTCACCTGTGATGGTGAGGAACAAGGTGAACAACAATCACAACCATTAGTGGAGCTGCATGCTCACTGCATGGACTGCCAGGGTGTTGTAAGAGAAATTTTGCACTCCAGACCAACAGGGATCCTCATATTTTTAGGTAATTGCACATTTGATAGAAAATGTTTCCTCTGAGAATTACAGGGGAGGAGAAGTAATCCCAGCATCACCCTGGGGGCAGCTGAGGGTTGGAAAGTCCTGATGAAAACTTGGCCCATCCTTCCCATTTCCTCTTACATTAAGGAGTTCAGTTTTTCACTAAGCACAGCACAGCCTGAGTGCCCTGAGCCTTAGAAAAGCTAGACCAGTAAATTAATTCCTATACTCACACCCCATTTTTAATGATTTTGTCCAACACAGCAGGAGAAAAGGATGGAGAATTCACTGCCAGATGTCCACCAAAGGGCTGGTCTCCATTAAGGATGTGGTCATGTGTGAAGAGCTGAGTGAGCTGACACGATGCTGCCTGCTCTGCTCAGAGCAGGTTAAATTGCAGTCAGCACTGTGTCAGCTAATTGCAATTAAAGCCCACTGCTAATCAAAGCAGAGCCTCTGCCATCCCCCTCCTCACACTGCTGCCATCACCACCATTACAGTGCAACACCCCAACTGGGTTGTATCTCACAATGGGACAGACTGACAGCTGAACAGTGCAGAGCTAACCAAGGAAAGGAGGTATCAAGGTAAACAGCACCACAAATGTGTTTCCACAGAGCATGGGGGCTGTGAAGAAGTGGGCAAGAATTTGACTGGGGGAGCCTGGGGGGTTTCCTGGGCTTCGTTCCAAAATACATCATTAAAATACAAAGGGGGTTATGTTATTATGCTATTTTTCATAGTGGAGCTCATGGAAAATCCAGCAAGGTCCTGAGGAACCGAAGACAGGAGCTCACCTTTCCACTCAGGCCTTTCAGGGAGGGGCTGAGTTTGGGTATTTATGACCTTTTGAATCATGTGACATTTATCCATGTCAAATCATATCTTCCTCAAAGATATGTAAGACCCTCCTCCTCTGAGGCCAGCTCATTTATAAATCAGTAGTATCTACAACTGACAGATTTTCCTCAATAAAATAAAATGTTCATGGTGTACAACAATAAGCCAACCTTTTAGAGATGACAAGACAACCCTTAACTAGTAAAGTCTGCAAAGAAACCTCTGTCCTGGACAAGTTGTCCCTTAGATAGGGCTCAGCTGATCATGTACTAAAGAACTGATGTCACTGGGGACAAGTTGCTAACACAAGGAACTCCTTTGAAGCAGGAGCTGTGCCAGCAAAATAAGGATGGGGAGCAGACTGGCAGCAGTACAACATTTTTGTGGGCTCACCAGTACTCACTTTCCTTTGGTCATCTCTCATTCAGGCATGGAAGGTCAAAATAAGTTGTAAAAAGGCTCCTTATGCCAACTGTACATAACGGCAGCTGTCCTCAAGGAGCTTTGTTTCTCCTAGCCTGGCCATCTCATTGAATGGTGCTAAAGGACATTGCGTTTATCAAATAGGTTGACAAAACCTATACAGTGAATTACAGTTGTCACAGTTGTGCCAAAAAGCAGTCACACAGCACAACCTGTACAGCCAAATGTGGTTACCAGCTCCAAATGGTCCCATCAGCTCAGCTGAGGGATGAGGTGAGTGACCACAGGACATGGGTCTGTTCTCCCAGACCCCTTCCCAAAGCTCCTTGGATCCAGTGCCTGCTTGTGCAGCTGCATTTGTGACATAAAAGCTTTCCCTGGGGGTGCATTAAGAGCTGGGTTTGATGTTACCCCGTCTGCATGGAGAAATATTTGATGACATTTGCCATCTTCCTTGGTTTTTAATATCATTCCAGAGAATCAGAGGTCTTGGTGACTGAGCAGGCAGCCTGATGGGCAGATACTGAAAGAGAAGTCACTGATGCTGCTGGTACTTCTGACCTGAGCAGTCAGTCATATTCAGACCCACAGAAGTTATTACTGAAGGGAAGGTTGATGGGTCAGGTAGCTCCACTGCAGTGACAACTGCATCAAGTCCATCTTTTTTAGAAAAAAAAAAATAAAAAACCAAGGATCAAGCCACTGAAAATTCCTCATGGCTCCAAAGCCCTTTCTAAGCTCCTTTCAACACGCATCATTGCCAGGTTCAGATCCTCTTTGTCTGCCTGCAAATCCACTCATAAAGTACATTGCAAAAGAGCATCTATCCAAGCTCTGGGCCTTCAAAATCCCAAATAAGACTCCTCTGGTCTTTTTGGGGTGACATTGTCTTTTCCAGCTGTCATATGAAAGGTTCTGGTTAAACTCATTTTTCTTGATAAGGTTTAGCTCCAACCACCAGTAACACAGTAAGGCTGTTGAAAAAGAGCCCTGACTGCAGAAACATTTAGTACTGAAATCAGTTTTTTTTAGGATTCTGTGAGCCATCCCTCAAGTGAACTTTCCCTGAAAAATCAATATAATTGATTTTGTTTATGCTGGACACATTTCATGTGGCTGCATCGAGGACACTAATTGACAGATCAGAACCCGTAGATGGAGTTTGGTAGAGAATACCTTAAAAGTTTGTATTTAAGGGACAATTTAATGACATTATAGGTGTCATGCTAACATTTAATAGTAATTCCAAGCAGTTTTTAATATTTGAGTTTACCATGAAAAGCTACTACACAAAGGACACTTAGACCCTGCTGCCATAAAGCTCTTCAAGGTTTAGTTTCCTTGCTCTGAAATGAAAAGATGGGAAAGGTCAGGGAGAGCATTAGTTATGTTGTTTTTCTGGACTAGCTACAAGTTTTAAGACTTTAGGAGAACTTTTTCTTTTATTCCTACTTCTCTTTCGGGGGAGTATTTCTATGCTTTTGCTAGAAGCAGTGACTAAATCAAAATATTTATCTTTACCAGGAGTATCTAATCAAAGTCTACAAAGAGAAAAATGAGGGTTTTTTTGATGTCTAATCAAAAAGTTTATTAGTCTCTGTGAGATGAACACAAGTACACTGGATGGTAGAAGCCACTTAAGGTCTCATCTGAGAGCTGCCCTGTGCACAAAAGGGCACAAAGTTCCTGTTAATGCAGAAATAAGAGAAATTAACTTTGGAGTGAGTCAAGTTTGAAATCTCTCTGAACTGTACAAATCCAAACTATACAAAACCTTGTGCTTTTAAGACAGGAGTGAACTCACTCTGGCTTTCGAGATGAAAGGCAACAGCTGCCCTTTGGCAGCCTGTGCTGATGGGATTGCACAGGAACAATTTAAATGTCAGATGAACAAATGTAATAGTGTTTTAACTATCGTTTTAGGGGAGAAGGATGGTGTGTTTGCAAAGGCTCATTAGGATAATGCCAGTCACTTCTTCGTGTAAGTGAAGACTCTTGCCCTATCCTACTGATTGAGAGCAGAAACCCAGGAAGGTTTTGAGGACAAGAAAGATGTCATTCTGCCTCTGAGAGGCTGAGGAAGAGGCAGTGGCCATCACACCCAAACGAGAGCAGGAGACCTGCAAGAAGCCTCAGTGGTTTGAGAGTGAACACTCAATCACTAATTTACATTGTAATCAAGAAACTCAACCTGATTAAAACCAACACATTTGGTTTAATGTTAGGGATATGTCACAAACAGAAGAAAAACTGTGGATAATGCTGCAGGAGAAGTCAACCATGGTCTTTATAACCAATAGAAGATGCATAGGTGGAGAGGATGGGTCAACATTATAAATAGATGAGGCATTTATCAACCCAGCCATCTTCTGTAACTCTACATAGACCTGCACTCAGAGCAGGTGTGAAGCATCACCACAAACAGACTCATGATATATATTAAATGACATGCACTGAGGTTTGGTAGGTACTCAAGTGCTACTGCTGAAGGGCCCTTGGAGAGGCTCCTCCAGGAGAGAACTGGCCCTGGTGGGCAGGGGACACAGCTCTGTCAGAGAGAAGTTAGCTAGAGAAATGAGTAAAGATGACAGCTCCTATTTAAAAATAAATAAGTTTCTGTAGAACAGCTTGGCACACAGACTCATATCTGTGTATAAAGAGTCACTGCCTAAGCTTGCTTTGGGCTCTGCTGGCTCATACCCCTTCTTATTACATGGTGATGAGAAAGGAAGGATCTTTCCTGGGAATCTTGTGTTATTTGAGGTTCTTGAGTTTTTCAGTTCAGGTGATTATAAGAAAAAAACCTTAACTTCAGAAAAAAAGAAAATTCCCACTTTTTGGGTGCCAGAAGAAGCTTTACATTTGGATCTAGGAGTCAAAAATCCTCAGAAAATACATTTAGGAGAAACCCAAAGCTATCTGAATTTTATACCATGGAGCCAATGCTTTTCATGACTTCCTGCAATTGTGCTCATGATTTTTTGCAACCTAGGAGTGAAATCTCTCATTTCACAGCCTTGGGGAATTACTTAGACTCTGTGATAGGATTTCTATAGCAGGGAACAATCCCAGGCTGGTCAGGCTAAGCAGCTGTGCCTTCCCTCTTCCCTGCTATCTTCCACCTGGCTGAGTAATTCCCATCCTGCATGGCCTCTTTTTAAGCAGATGAAGTTATTCCCTTACTGGATAACGAGGCAAAATCAACTTTCCTCACAAATCCAATTCTCTCCTGGAAGATCCTTTTTGAATGCAAATCAACAAGTTCAGCAGAGACAGGAACTCAAGAGCAATTCAAATTATTGCCACGCTAGAGGATGAGACAAGTGGCACTTACTCCAGGACAGCTTTGGCCCAGAGGCAGAAGAAGGCAGCAGAGGTAGAGGAATCCACCACCAGGACCCCCACTTTGGCACTCAGCATCTCACTCACCAGGGAGAGCTCAGGGGCTGCACTAAAGAAGGCAGTTTTCCTAAACACCAGAAAACTAATTGATTTTTAACTTTCTGAGTAGGATGAAAGGTGATCAGATCTAAAAGGCAACTATGAATTTTTTGGGGGCTGTTTCAAGTCCTGAAGGCCCAGAGCCTGTTGGTGCTGCAATCATTAGCAGAGCTGTGAGGAATCAATCCCTCTCTCTCTGTGGGGAGGGAATGGAGCTGATTGATTACTCCCCACTAACATCATTGCCAGCACTCCCAGTGTTTTTCTCTGGGCAGGCACCCAAAGTAGTCAGGGCCTGGGGCTCACAATTGTCCTGCCAAGGGGAGTGAATAGAAGCAGGGCAGAGATTTTTTGGCTTGTTTAGGTTATCATTATAACTATGATGTTCAAGGGATCTGAGCCTTTTGAAGCCCTCAGAGCCTTTGTGTGGTGTAAAGGCATGAACGAGGTCTCGTGGCCAACTCACCACACCTCGAATGGAGATAAATAAAGTGTCCCTTCCCTCCACAGTATATTTTCAGGCTGTATGTTTTGTGAGGCTGAAGAATGACCTGGCTGTCTTATCCTCATCCTACCCAAGGGAGCAGGAGGCAATTCCCCCTTCACTCTTTGTTTAAACCTCCCCAGCAAAAGCACTCCTGGGGAAATTTTTTATAGGGCAAATCTTACTGGTCTTAAAAAAACCCTGGACCTCCATGTTCTCCTATCATCTATTGCCTCCTTTTATTAATTTATTGACACATAAAGGCATAAATCTCTTTCATTAATCTCCCTTGTAAGAGCTGTGCTTGTTTACAAACAGACAGTGACAAGTTCACCTCCAGGCTGTATGATGGTTAGTATGAAGTGACATCTTTCGTGACTATTTCAAGCCTTGGACTGAATGAAGCAGAGGCATAAACTGCAGCTCCCTGCCCAGAGATGCTTTCAGGCAGAGGTGAAGCCCAAGGGCTAGAGCATGATTATTATTAAATCAATAAATTGAATTTTTTTTTCGAAAAATGCTGCTTTTGGGAAGCAGGGATCAACAAAAGCATCATTTCTCTCTAATCAAAAGCACCAAATAAATACAAAAACCCTTTTATGCCATTTTCATATCACCCTTAATCTGAAACCTTGGCAGACAAGTAAAATAATCCAGAGTCTTTCTGGCAAATGGCACAAAAAAGACTGTTGAACTTCTCCCAAGTACCACAAGCTTTCTCCAAGAGTCTTTCAGGGGACACTATTAATTGAGGTTGCAGAGAATACTGCTGGCAGTTACAGATGATCAAAAAATGCTACCAGCTTGATTTATATGCATTCCTTGGCTACTTTGAGACCAGTTCCAGCTTTAAAATTAAATCTCTATTTGTCTCTGCTGTCCTTCTTAACATCTTACGCAGCAAAACCAGTGCCCACAGCAACAGCAAGGAGGTACTAAACAAAGATATTGATTAAAAGAGCACAAACAGACAGAACACAGCTAACAACATGAACTGTTTCTCCAACCAGATTCTCATGTCATCTCTAGCAGAGGAGCTTTAGTAGCTGCTTCCCAAATACATTCAGTGGGAAATAAAACTACTGCAGCCTGGCTGCATTTTTCAAAGAATGAGCCCAGATACCTTGCAAAACCCAAACAGATGCAAAAGATGGTGGATGAACTCCCACCACTCCCATGCCCTTTCCTCCACAGCTTGGCTCTGCAATGCTGTTACACCCACATAATCCAGTAGTAGGGAGAAAGGTCTCCTCTGTTACCTTTTTGTCTGTTTTCCTTTTTCAATTTAGGCAAAGATTTTTAAAGCAACAACTGTTTCTTGCAATAAGCATGCACAAAAGTAGCTGTACCCTCTATACCTTACAATACCTTTACCTTATAATAAGGTAAAACTTTCTAGTGTCTTTGAACAGAAGGCAATGCAGTAGGAAGGGGATGGGAGGCTGTGAATCTTTGAACAACTGCTCACAGACACCTCCAGCTTTTCCCAAGCAGTTGGACATCATTGGTTCTTTGGTTCTTCCCCTCTTCCTTTTCTTAAAATTTCATCTTTCTTGCTCCTGCTGTCCCAAGACGTGGCCACATTGACTCCAAGTGACATTTCAATCACAGAGGTAGGTCTCAAGCACAATACATTTTTTTGAAAAAAAGCACTAAATCAGAGAATGCCTCAAAACTTCAAATGCAAGAGTTCTCATGTCACTGATCAGCAAAATAAAATCCCTGCTCTAGACAGACACATTGGCTGGAGATACCTTGCTGAAAGATGCATAGGGATGTAAAAGGGAAAGGGCTTTTCACAGATGAAAAGAATAAAACAGAATAATCAGCCAGTCAAGAGTTCAGCTGAAATATATTTCCATTCTCTCAAAGAGAAAAACCTCCTGGTTTTCTTCCCCAGCTGCCACCATCAAGTGCCATTTCAGCCTCTCATATTCCCATACACAATTCTACAGACAATGAAAACGTGTGCCTATGTCATGCCAAGCCATCACCTTGTGAATTTTTTTACCTCTTAGCATCACACTGACTGAGCACATCTCCTGCAGCTCTTCCCCTTCTGATGATACAGCTGAAAACTCTGGTGTGAATGAGAACACGCTGCAGTTCCTGTCAAGGAGAGTGGTAATTTCCACCACTGTTTTTGCTATGCAGGATATTCATGCAAGGCTTTGCTTAATCATCTGCTTGGCTGTTTAGCAATAACATTCTCAACAACCATTTAATTTAATGATCAATTTTTTTTTTAATGAATACTTTGATTACACGTAGTTGCTGGAGGCCCTGCCAACAATCAGCTGGTCTGGGTTTTAAAGCAGCAGATGAAAACATACTGGATATAAGAGAAGTCTTAGCAATTTATGACAGTGTAAGTGGATTACTCCAAAACCAGCACGACACAGAGTAGTCAAAGAGGGATTGAAGTCCCTACATCAGATTCCTGCAATGTCCTTAGCACACCAGAGAAAGGCTCTGCAGACTGTGGTGTCCAATAAGATTTAAAATGATGAAAGAAAATGGTATTACTTCTGCCCTTGTTGCTCTCTTTTACTGTAGCTTCTCAATGTAGGGACTGTGGCAGCTCTCAAATATCCTCTCAACTCCATATGTATGCTCCTCAGATTTGGGCTGCATGTTCACAAAGCTCCCCAGCCCCCTGGGTCCACAGCTGTGGTGGGATGGTAGTGCCTGGCCACATGGTTAGGTGATGGATCATCCCCAGAGTATCCTCCTTGGCAGGGGAGAGGAAAGCAGCATCTTCCTCCACCTTGGCCAACTTGCTCAGGGCTGAAGTGGAACTGAGTTCCTGCCGAACGAGCAGCTTTGACAGAGCAACCCCAGAAAAGCAATTCTGCAGGAACAGCTCTTCTATGGCAGAACAAGAAAAGGAGGACATGGACCTGTTGGAGTAAGTCTGGAGGATTCATCATGATCAGAGTGGTGGAGCAGCTCTCCTATGAAGAGAGGCTGGAGAGAGATGGGGTTGTTCATCCTGGAAAAGAGAAGGTTCTGGGAAAACCTTAGAGCACCTTCCATCCCCTGAAGGGGCTACAGGAAAGCTGGGAAGGGACTTTTGAAAAAGCCATGTAGCAATGGGATGAGGGGGAAAGATTTCTAACTGAAAGAGGGGAGATTTAGATTAGATTGAAGGAACAAATTATTTATTGTTGGGGTTGCCCAGTGAAGCTGTGGATGCTCCATCCCTGGAAGCATTCAAGGCGAGGATGGATGGGGCTTGGAGTGATCTGATCCAGTGGGAAGTGTCTCTGCTCATGCAGGGGGGTTAGAACTAGATGATCTCTAAGGCTGCTTCCAATCCAAACCATTCTGTGATTCTAGGAACCTTACCAAAACTGACCTAAGCAGCCAAAGCCTTCTGCTCACTGTGGTGTAGCTGAGCCAGCAACAATGCCTAAAGACAATAGTGAGTCCTAGCATTCATCCCAATCCCTGCAGCCCAGCACCACAGAGTTGTGCCAGACACATTTTCAAAGCCACAGGAATTTTGGGGCCACCAGTCCTAATGTCCTCCAGAGGACCAGATTTCATCCTCAGGATGGATTCCAATTTCAGTCAAACACTGCTGATTTCAACGGAGACCATCCTGATAAATGGCAGCACACACAGATGCAGAAGCAAATCATCCCTGCAATCACCCAGGGCTTCTGAAACCAAGAGGCATCTTGGCAGGATACATGAATGGCCTGATTGTGTCCATTTTCAAGAAGGAATACATATGTAAAGGGCTGCCATCCAGCTCAGCCTGTACAAGATTCAGCTCTGCTGGAGGAGTAATCAGTCTGCTGTGGGAACAAACACATAATGACTGCTTTCAGCTGCTAATGCCACTGCTTTTTCTGGAACAATATAGAGGCCTGAACTGCAAATTCACATCTGGCCTTGTTGGAAATTAACTTGGAACTGAAGGGGGTTTTGCAATTAGCCTTTGGAAAAATCTCTGTTAATTCACAACTGCGGATGAGGACACTGGAGCCTGGCAATGACATTTCAGCAGGATTTGGTGGTGTGTCTGGAATAGTGGAGGGGCTGTGTATTTATTTTAGGGTAAGACTATCTTCTGTTTGGCTTTGGTCTGTGAAAGAATTCAGGAACAGCAATATTACATACATACATGATTTTCTCAGCAAAATGCATTGTGACTACAGTTTCCCACCATGTGCACTGAATTTCCCTGAACACTACTGGCATGAAGATTTTTCATGGCTGATTTTTGCTATTTCCAATTAAAACTGGCATCGCTACTTGTACATTTGTTTTATTCTTGAAGTTCAAGCTTTCTATTCTGCTAAACCCCCTGAACCTGTTTAAGGGTTACAAAACTCATCCCCTAAAATTGGTTTCCAACATCTTGAGCTTGCTAGGATTTCTTAAAGGGGTATTTCTTTAAAGCTATTAAGATTACCAATAAGATTAATTACTTTTTAGCTAGTTTAACTGTCCTTCTGTCCTGTCCCCAAAGATCTGAGAGGATCATCCAAATCTTAGCTCTAGTCAAGCAAAAATAAAAGTCTGGCACCTCTTTATTTTTCCACTAAGCAAATAGGCAATATGAGGAGAGGAAGAAAAGACCTCTATTTCCTGGTAGTGCTGGAAACAATATTAGAGATTTGGGGTTCATAAATACAAGCTGCAAATCACTACTTTTGGAGAAGAAAGGGAGGTGTCCCCAGGCCACTCTGCCAGGGGGTCAGCACCAATCTCTGCTCCAGTCTCAAGACTGCACTTGGTGTCATGATGTGCTCCTAATGCTCACTGGGAATTCTTCCAGCTTGATCTGGTGCTTGAAAACCTCTGGGGCTGCTCCTGACAGTACAACTTGAAGGGCTCAAGGGAAGGAGGCTGAAAAGAAAACCCCTCTCATTCATATCTCTAAGTATTTTGGCTCGTTTGCTGACTCACTTTGCAGTTTTGCTTGCAGCAAACTCCAAGTTAAGTTCCTGGAGAATAATGACCATTAAGTGACTGAGACTGCTTTAGTTCTCTGAGCCTTAGCAACAGTGATTTCACTTGCTTGTTGCCATAACAACCTCGGCATGCACATCAAGGTCACCAAGCCCACTTTGTTTCTCCCCTGTAGCTATGTCTCTGATGGTTTATATGCCTCATTTTTATTGCAGATTCGTACACAAGGACTAGGGAAAAAAAAAAAAAAAAAGACACTTTTTCATCTTATGAGTAAACAAGCACATGAAGATGGGCTTCTCTCGAGGTGTGCACAAAAGGCAAAGCACTGATAGGAAATGTTCACTTCATTCTTAGGAAAAGCTGTTCTTTAAAAAAAATAAATGTATGAGGTCTAAAATACCTAACATGCAAAGAGTCAAATCAGCAGTCAGTTCTCACTAATAAGGATGAAAAAGCTTTCCTGAACAGTATGTGAATACAATTTCCTTCATTTCCAAGAGGACCCACCAGCCTGCCTCAGGACATTAGCACGGTGACATCAAGGTCCCTGAAGTGCCACCTCAGACATTGAAGAATTCTGCCTTTATTTCTTAAATAAGTACAGCTTTACTGGAAACTCCCCATCAGTGTTCATCTAACAAACCACAATGCACAGCTATTCCCTGAGACACATTGGCCTGGAATAAGCTGGAGCTGGAAAAGAGGAGAGGACCACTGAGCTGGCTGATGAACTGCACAGCGCCAGGTCAGGCCAGAAAGCACTTGCAACATCATTTTTCTTAGTTATTTCTTTCACAATTTTTAAAGGATACAAATTTTTACTCCAGAATATTTATACCTCACACATCATTTTCACTGTGTAGAAGGTTTATAAAACATTATTTTAGTACAAGTGTGAACTGCATTCATTTGCCTCATAAGTCACCCAGAGGCACTTTCAGAGGAAATGCTAAGCTGCTACAGAGCATTTTTCCACCAGAGCACTTTTTCTGCCATGTAAAAGAAGAGAAAAGAATTACTCTCTCTGAAAAAATATAAATAACTTTGCCATCTCTTCTTATAGCTAGCTGATTACAGCAGTCAGTGAATGAAAGATTTCAACTGCTTATTTGTCAGCTTTATACCAAAAATACCAGCAAAAGAGATGAAATGTCTAGAATTGCAGAGGGATTTATGAAGCACTAAATACTTCTACAAATCGGGACTGAAATGTAATTTCATATACACATCTGTAGCTGTTGGCTGTGGGACAAGACAGACAAGCAGGCAAATACTCACAGGCACACTGATAGACAAACAGCTAGACAGGAGCTGGATCACAAAATGTCATATTTCAGTTTTGCTTTATCATTTAGAGTAGGTTCAACTGGTTCCAGCAGAGATTCTGACCCAACCTACCTGGCATCTTGCTAGACAAAGCAGAGCAGCAATTTCATTTTCCAGATGAAAAAGAATTACCCTCTTAAAAAGAAGATTTTTTTTTTCTCTTACCTGAGGAAGGATGGCACATCAGAGACCCAGAGCTTTCTGTAGCCCTCAGATTGGGCTAACACAAGGGCAAAGCCTGTCCTACAGAGGATATATAAGGTTGAGGAGAAGTCAGTTTCTTAGCCCTTTTTTTTTTTCACCATACTTAAGTTTATCCTTTTCAAAAGCTGCCTATTTAGTGTATGTTTTAGGCATCCAACACTAGGCCAGTTAAATAATTTAAATCCCCTTTTATGTTCTCAGTGTACTTGGGTCACAGGAAAGTCCCAGCACATCCACCCCAAAGCCCTGACTGACTCCAGGTCCTACCAGAGACAAAATATTAAATTGCTAAAACAGAGCCAAAGTATCAGTGTAAGTCTGCAATGAAATCCAGGGAGCTTACTCATTCACATTTGATGAGATGCAGTCTGTAAAGTTCCACCCAACTACAGGTATTAAAAGCATGGTGCTTCATGCCTTTTGCCAGAAAATGAGCTGAGATGTGTCTTGGGGAAACAGCACCTTCCAATGCTGCAGATTCTATTCCTTTCCATGGAGTATTTCTTGTTATTAGTTTAATAATCAAGGAGGAAATCCAGTTAATTATAAGTTGTAAGGTTGCATTAGTTGAGAGCTGTGATAGCAGAGCTGTTGATCTGCACGGGCAGGAGGGGATGGCAGATAATGCACGTGGTGATTTTCAGCAGAGAGTTGAACTGGCTGCCTAATTCTCATCAGGAATGCACACACCCTAACTCCCCAAAAATGTCATCCATCTTTCTTCTCCTCGCTCTTACAAAAAATATATTGGTCCCATAATCAGATGCCAACATGAAGTTGAGGACATGCAGGTGTCCAGCATTGATTGCTGCTGCTAGAATTAGCAAAAGGTTAAATGGATAGGAAATGAACCAAGCAAGAAGTCAGCTCAGAAAGAAAGTAAAAAAAAATAATAGAATTAATCCATTCCTGTTGGTGTGAAACTGGGCGGCCTGATTTTAGACATTTAAAAACAACAAATAAGTGAAAAAAACCCACAACCCCAAACAACAAAGACCCTCAGCAGTGCAAGCCTGTCTGCAACATCAATAAACTTCTTCAGAGAGCTGTTTAAAGCACACAGTTCTTGTGTCAAGGAAAGACCAGAAAACGGGCCTGGTTTGGAGACTCCCTTGTGGAATGAACTTACTAAAATTTTGGCTATTGGAAAGAGTTTACATCCAAGCACATGCCCATTACCACACCAGCGAGCAAAACTCTACCCTGTGCAAACTGACTGGAGCTCAGCAAATAGTTTAAACCCTTCATGGTTTTAAATGACACCCAGTGATCTTCCATTTTCACATCACTTATTGCCTCTGACACACACAATTTGTTAGCATGCTTTGGGTCACAAGTCAACAGAGCAACTCTGAATTAAAGTGGCCAGGAGGGTTTGACTCCACCTCACTTGTCTTCTGCCCTGTTTATACAGTGTACAGCCTATAGCTCTTGCAGAAAGAGAAGTGATTACTGGTCCAGAAGGATGCTGGCTAATAGAAGTGGACATTCTTTTCCTTCAAGCCCTGCAAGAGTCTGCCATAAGATCCCACAGAGCATGAAAGGTCTTTGTGCAGTAGAAGGAAATTCCTAGGAGGAAAAGAAAAACCAAAGTATCTGTCAGACACCAAATCTTGGCCACTGTTCCCAAGATGAAAACTTTCATGGAGAAAGAAAAGGAAAATAAAAAGCAAAAATATAGCCCAAAGAGGAAGAGAAAGCTCGTGAAATGTCTGCAGTGTCAGCAGTCCAGGCCAGGAGCATGAAGGACACCTGAGAAGCCTCCATTTCTGGTAAGTCAAATGTCCTGGCAAAGAGATGAGGCCATCCCTGCAGCTGCTGACCATTCAGCCTTGATGGACCAGACACCTCAGGCATTCACCTTGAACAACAACTTTATATTTCACAGTAGAGGACTGATGCATGAGCAAAATCACCCTCTTTATTTAAACCAGTGCTTTTTACCTTCTCTTTAAGCAGAGCCTGCTGGGGCTTCGCAGGGATTTCAGGGGAGCTCTTTACACCCTCACCCAAGGAGGGACAACACGTCCCCCCACACTGCACACACAGCAGCCAACATGGCCAGATGTCTCCTGGGGGTTCCATGACACAGCCCTGTGCTGACCAGATCAACTTGGAGAGAAAAAGTTTCATTTTCATTATCTCAAATCCAACCTTGCAGAAGTTTCGTGGCCCAAAACTTTACGTAATACTTCAAGATGAACAGTGAAATAAGAAGAGACTTGACCTGGAAAAAGTTTCAGCTCAGGCAAAATTTACCTCTTTTTTTTTTCCTCCTCATTTTTAGCAAACGTAGTGACAAGTGGGTATAACAGGTACAGCTCTGCCCAGAAGCATTAGCTATTAGTCATCTCATGATAATTAGTCATCTAAAATACCATTTTTTTAAAGACCTCAGATAGCTCCATCTGGTTGTTACACTAAAGTCTGAAAGTGGGGTTCAGTGCAGAGAACCCAGGAGAAAATGCCCAGTGAAATAATAGGACAGAGTTGTCAGCTAAATGGCCATCTCAGTTTTTCCTTCCCCTATAAGAAAGAAAGAAGGAAAGCAGGTTCAGAGATTTTTTTCCATCCTCGCCCCACTTCAAATCAAGCTTTTACAATTAATAGAAAGAGACAACGAGTCTCTCAGGAAGCAAAAACCTTCATCTCATCAGTTATTTGAATGAGGTGGAATGCAGTGACATCAGGAGCTAATGAAGCAAATCTAAATTAAGCTGCTGTCTGGATGCTTTGGGGTTTTTTAATTATTATTATGAATTTACTTTTTTTTTTTTTTCACAAAAGAGAGAACAGCTGGCATTTGACAGTGAGACCAATCAAGTGTCCAATTAATCTCTGCAAAGTAGCATACCTCCTAGTAGTTCTGCATGCAACCATTTCTTCAGTCCTGACCACCAGCACAGAAAAGAGCTTGTTGAATGAGGCACTGCAGAAATCTTCTTGTCATGAAGAACTCATTAGGTCAGCAATAAAGTGATTTATCAAAGAGTTGGATTTCAGCCACTGGCTTCAGTTGTACAACAGATTCAGTTGCAGTGCTTTGAGCAAAGGCTTACAAATTATCATTGCAATCCTGTAAACCTCATCTACACCAGCCAGTTCCTGACCAGTGACCAAGAAGTGTAACCCTTTCTGACCTCTATTACATGCTGTCAGCCATCCAGATGTGATGCTATGAGTGAAGCAAATATTAATACTTCAGAATGGTGATAAAAGGGACTTGACATTCTAGAAGAGATGCTGAAAGCCCTGGGAGGTTGCTTTATGCAATCATAACTTTTCCTGAGCCTCATTTGCCCGATGACACAAGCTCTGTTGCAAAGGAGATCTTTGTGGGAGTGGGCAGTCTCCAGCAGCAATCAGCATGGTCCCACACAGCACCTGACCTTAGATAATCCAGCAGGGGTCTGATGATATTTTTCAGTTCCCTCAGGTTGAAAACTGCCTTTCCCACATCCCCCAAGGTTGTGTTTCTGCAATAATAATCCCATTCTGTCTGCCTGAGCTGAGAGAGCAGAGGGGAAAAGGTGGGAAGGGTGGGGGATGATTTCTTTAAAAAGCCAGCCCCCTAACTTCTCAGAGCCTGGCACATCAGCTTTCTTAGCCCATCACATTTATAGCTGTGGGGTTTTTTCCTTGCAAAACAGATTTAATTTTCATAATTCAGTTACTTTTCAGGCAAAGAGGAGACCCTCTGCTAAACACAGCTTCAGGAATGAGCCAAATACATGCAGCTACCTCATACCATGTTTAATTTTCCATTCTCTGCTCTGCTCCTGATCTTTCTCCACCACTATTCAGGTCTTGATCTCTCTCCTCACAACCCTTCTCTCTCTTCTACCAGTTTTTCCCATAGGAATACCTTCGCCTTCTGCCAGTATCCCTTTCCCTCAGGATATGAACTCAGTTACATCAGCATTGAACTTTCAAACCCATAATGTTCAAGTGGCTTCAGAATTAGTCAAAACAAGCACATCCATCAATAGCTTTTAATGTCAAGAGCTCTGAGGGCAGGGGTGGAGGTGGAAGGCAGGGCCAGGGTGTGTATTCAGGCAACAATGACAATGTTGTTAGAGAGCAATTAAATGTGCTCCTGTGACAGGCTGGCACTGCACTGCTCCTACAGTGAGAGAACTCATAAAACATTTACAGTTCACCCAGCACCAGCAGCAGCCACTGTCCACATCTCCTCAGCAATCAGAAAGGCCCAAACCTGCTCTATGCCACGTGGTAATTGCATTTAAAAATAACACTCATCACCTTTTACCACGACTTTTCAATGTGCCCAGTCAAATGTCATCTTCCCCATTGCTGGGCAGCCCCCTTCTCTGTGCTGTCAACATTAATTAAATTAACAGATGGAAATTTTTGTCACATGTTGTAGCCACAAAGCAGAAATATAAATAATATCTCTCTTTTTACTAATATTAGTAAAAAATTAATTTGTTCTTATCCAAACATTCACAAGAAACAGGATAGTAACCCTGTCTTTGAGAGTTTAATCAGAGTCAAAACCCATTGTAGGCAGGAGAATCTGGACTCCCTTTGTAGTCAGGGCTATTGAAGTTATTTCCTTGTACACAGGACACTGGACTTTCCCATGCAAATCTGGCAGGATTCAGCTGCTGCAATCCTACCTGGTATGAAACTCAGGGCTTGAATTGTAAGAAGAGATGGAATTGAAAGAAAGCAGCTGAAGAGGCTGCTTAGCAAACAGCATGTATTCCCACTAAGCCCTGAGCACACCTGCTAAGATTTCCATAAGGTGAAGAATATGGCTCTAAGCCAGCTATAAAAATGGAAAGCAAAACCAGCATAAAGGATTGAATATCAGAAGACTAACGAGTGAGCTGATGTTCCCTGCATGGCTGAAGGGCTGAGTGTGCTATTGACTCAGAGAACAGAGTTTTTTGGACAATATGGGAAATCAAAGAGATGTGAGGGAGCTGGAGATGCAGCATTGTTCCACATCCTCTCCTTTCCAAATAAAATAACAGAGAAATGCTCACGCCTTCAAGTGTGGAGAAAAAAAATCTTTGTGTAAAGAAAGGGCACTGGACAAAGCACACTGAATGAAGGACTAAGAGCAAATTATTTAAGCAGCACCTACCTGTGTAGGAAGGACTCCTGTTATTCTCCTGATTAGGAGTGAGCAGCTGCTACCAGGCTACTCCTCACCACCCTCCATCATTGTAGGCATTGGGCAGGAACATAGCAGCAGATCTTGTGTCAAACAATGCCAGAAAGAATAAGCCAAAGGCATTTTCCTCCACTGGTGGAAGAGGTTATCAAAGTCCAAGCTTGTTGAGCACTTGCTTTGGTTCCTATTCATCCCAGGAGGTATCAACAGATCAGCTATACCCACCTTCCCCATGCTCAAAGAACATTTCTTATCAATGGCTTTCCAGAGCATGAGGCAAGGAAATTATTTTAGTCTCACTTTATGATGGCAGGAGAGTTCCTTGACTTCAGAAACAACCATCTCTGACAGAGCAAGGATTGGAAGGACCCACGACTGGAAGCCACAGCTCCTGGGTCTTTCTTCAACAGGAGAAGCAGAAGGCTGAGTCTAAGCCCCATCACTTATCAATGCCCCAAACCTAGAGACAGGCACATTTTACCTCCCTCACCCTAATCTCCTCTCTAGCAGTTCTGCAAATATCTGTGCCTTTCATTCATGGTTGGTAAGTCCTTCCAACAGCTCACTATGGGATATTTCATATTGCTTTATTACACCATCTTCCATACATTTACCTACCAGCAACTTAATAATGATATGAAATTAAAACCACATTACCTTTATCTCCAATTATCCCATGATAGAAGCAGGCAAGTGCTGCAGAGGCAATCATCACACTTCTACAATATAGCTGCTTAGAATAAAAATTACAGGGAGGCAAGTTTCTCATCTGTGGAGAGAGAAAGTGGGTCCTTTCAGAGCATTGGCCAGCTGTGACAGGAGGTCAAATGAAGATGTGAGAAGGCTAAAATCAGTATTTCCAGGTGACTTACATTTTGCCTCCAGGAAGTTCCTCTTTTTCCTTATGATTGCAGCCTTTGTCACCTCTAAAAGATTATTCAATAGGTGTATTGTGGTTTTTCCTCTCATCCTAGATCCATCTTCCTCCAGGACAAGCAGACAACCTCAGAAAGGGCTCCTGCTGGTCTCACCTTTCTGTGGAGAGCTTGTCCACCTTCTCTTTTCTCTCTAAATGGTAGAAATAAAAAGGCAGCTTTTATCCTGTAATACAGATGAGAAATGTGCTCACATCACATTTCATGTCCCTCTCTGGTAGATCAAACTGGGAATGGGGTAGACAAATGGAGGTGATGAAGACTGAAAAGAAGAGCATTGGTGAGATAGCACAGTGAGAAATCAAGTAAGAGCTATCCAGTCTGTTTCCTGACAGCCCTGGGCAAACATGAAACCATTAAGTTAAAAAATCCCCTCTAAATCTTTTCTGTGTGCCCACTGCAAGCTGTCCATTTCTCACACAAAAATGGACATTTCTAGGCACCAAGTCACAGGGGAGAGAGTCTGGAAGATCTGCCTTTTGTGACGACTTGGTCATTTCCTGGCTGTCTTGCAGAATTGGGAGTGTCATGTCCAAATGCCCCAATGTTTGTTCTAATCCTAACCAAGGGACACTGGATCCCAGGTGCTTGGCAGCACCCAGAACAAGATTTACTCCTTGCTTGGCCTTCCAGGCTCATTCTTGTTACAGAAGTATCAGAGCACTTGCATTGTTTCTATTGAAGATTGCTATGTCCTTACCTCTTCCTACCCACATAAATTGAAATTTTTATTATATATATTTATTTTTCCTTACAAAAATAGGACAAAATCTATTTATTTTAGGCTTTCTCATGGAACAGAAGTCCCACCTTCTGAGCATCTCTTCCAACAGAGTCTCCACCCAAAGGGAAGATGTCCTTGAATACCCTCTTTTCCTTGGTGAGTACAGAGCTTTCCCCATCTGCTCTTGGAACATAGACATGAGCCCAAGCCTTGTGTCAACATGTTCCAACCTCCTCTCAGAACATGGAAATGACAGCGGCTGCTGCATCTGAGGCTGAAATCAAATGAATAAATGAATGTCAACAGACTGTGGGGAGAGGCACAGAGGTCACATAACAGAGCAACTACAAGTGCACAGATGCAGTGAAGCCAAATTGGGTGCTGAGTGGATTGTCAGGGCTTGTTTCTCGGGGATGCACCTTAGTGGTTTCACAAGCAGAGCTGTCAGACAATGAATTATTCCCAGTGAATTGAGAGAAAAAAAGTAAAGTCCTCTACCCACCCAATACTCATAGAGGCCACTTGGAGGGAATATTTTGTGACATCTCTAGGTAAATGGGATGGTGAATTGTTATGGAACGGTTCCCTTTCCCTGAAGGAACAAAGTCTGGAGATACCCTATAAAATCCTTACCATGTCAGTGTCAAACTCAATAATTCTCTCTCAAAAAAAATTATTACCAGCTGCACATTTGGCATTAATGTCAAATGAAGGGCATGACTGCATGGATGCGGGCTGACAGACTTATGCTCCTTGCCCCAGCTCTGAGCTGGCCAGATGTAAACTAATTCTGTTCAAGAAGCAGATAGCCAGCTAGCTGGAAGACAGTGTAGCCAAGAAGCAGGGCCAACATTTTTGCCACTGGATGGTTTTTTGAATGTCACAGTTTGCACTTCTTTGTCTGCCTTCAAGGCATCTTGCATGCCTACGAGTCCTTTAACCTGAACTGGAATGCTTTAGGAGTCCTTTAACCTGAACTGGAATGCTTCTTTTTTTTTTAATCCTCCTCTCTTACAGCAGAAGAGGAGACCTATACAAACTACCTTCTATAACAAACGTGGCAACAGCTTCTTAAATAAACAGCACGCGTTCCTCTCAAACAGAAATGCTACTTCAGCTTCTTTGTGCCACTTCCCCTCCAAAACTGCAGCAGCAGCAAAGCAATCAATGAGAGTGTGAAGTAATATCACATACAGCAGACTTGTTTCATACTGAACAAATACACAAATAACCTCCAGTTTGAGAAGGAGGAATGCACAAGCACTTAGAAGCTAATTCCCAAACCCAGCGAGACAAAGGCAGAGTTAAAAGACTCAAAACACCTGAGTAAGCAAAACAGTCTCTTATCCCTCCCTAAAGCAAACACAAAGATGAATCGTATTCACTTTTCAACCCAGCAAGCCAGCCCATAATATATTGCCTGCCACAGCTATGATGATTGTTCCTCTGCTCTCCACCCCAGCCTGATATGCACTCAGCAGATTCATAACTCTTTCAGGCTCTCCAAGACAAACACACAGGGACCTGATGGAGAATTTCAGTGCAGTGTTCTTGGGAGCAGTCAACACACAGCCCCCAGATCCAACAAAATGCTGGATTTGCCCCTCCTGCCCCAGGGACATGGTCTCCAGGTCAGGTCCAAAAAGGTCAGAGGTTCCTTGTGCTTTTGGCAGCCTCCTTTCTGTCACGAAGATGGGTGCCTGGCATTCACAGCTGCCCATGGCATCCTCCAGTGCTCCCAGACCCAAAGGAACTGCTGTGGGTTAGGACTGTGTTGGCCACCAGCCTGTATGACAAGGACACCCAAAGGTCTTGCTGGCCTCACTGGCATTTTTGGCAGCTCATCTGTCTTCCCTTTCTCTCATCCCAGTAGCTGAGGAGCTCCTGCTCAGCCTGATGCCTGCTTCCCAAATCCAAACCCCAGCCTGAGCAATCCTCTTCAAAGGCTGAGCTGCCACAAGTGACACACTTCATGGGAAAAAATGAGAAAACACCTTCACCTGAAGGAGTCAAGCAGTATAGAAACACCATCTCCCCTTCACCCCTAAACCACAGGGGACTTACTCTGACAACCAGGCATCATCAGAAGGGCCTGCAGAGGTGGGAAGGGCACCTCACAGTTCAGACTTGATGCTTGTGGCTACAGCTAAAGGCTGCCAAGAGCCAGGAGCACACAAGAGAGCAGACTGCATTTAGGTAAGGGCAGGAGATGGGATGGATTCAACTCCTGATTGAAGGAACCCATTAGATTCACTTGTTTGATGGTGAGGAAAAAAAAATCCTACAGTCTTTGGCTGTGTTTAGCATGCAGGAAATGCGGGGGGAGGTGGAGGGGGGGGGAAGGGGACTGCATATGTACGTGCATGCATACAAAATATACTGCAGGTGTCTGGTTTCTAAGACAGCAACCAGCACATTCGGAAGTGAGAATCTGCTCAGGACTGTCACATCTACTGCTGCCAAACACATCTGCCCTGGGCACAGAATGCAGCGGATGAGCAGCCCTCCTCCAGCCACCTTCTTAATCTGGAGCTGAACCACTCTTTGTGGTTGGGTGGGAGAGCACACAGCTTTGCATCCTCAGCACTGCTGGGTGCTCAGCTGGAAGAGCTCTGAGAGCTCCTGCTGTTTAAAGGGCTGCACCAGCTTCATCAACAGTTCTCCAACTCAGTGCCACCTTCTCCAGCACCCTCCCCCTGCCCTGATTGTCCCAGCAAATGCAAGAATTCATTGGAGGCAGTGAACTCCCCCTGACCCAGTGGGTGTTACTGGGAGGGACTCTGCAGAGCCCAGGTCCTGGCTTGGCCCAGGGGTTTGGCACAGGACCCTGCTCAGCACAGCTGGGCTGATCTGATACTAAGCCCCAGAGCCCATTTCAACAACGTTCAGCAGAACAGGGGTGGTTGAAACATTCCTAGTGAAATATTCTGCCTTTCACAAAGGATAATAGCTCCTGCAGCCTGTGAAGCATGACAGATGCATCTCACATCCTTTACACAACAGCACTGGCTGATATAATGCATTCATTTCACTGCTCTACTCGCCCAAAAGCAAGGGAGGCTCTTGGATCACTCTCATGTTTTCTGCCTCCTTCTCCCTACATCCTACTATTGTCAGGATAAAGTCCACCATTTAGTCCTGGTGATAAAAATAAAACCAAACTGGAGCCTTCACACCATTTAATGTTAGGTCCTTCCAATCAGAACTAACACAATGATTGCAGAGAAGGAAATTCTTGAGACAGTGACTGCAGAACCTCATTTAGGTGCTGCTGGATCCACCCCACCAACAGACAGACAGGTTGGGGTGAGGTACACTGATTATTCTTCCTTCTGAATACACATTCTCAATATATTTATCATTAAGAGAAAAGGCAAAATAAAAAAAAGGTAACATATAAAGGTAAAAATAAACCGTAACCCATCAAAAAGAAAAAGCAGGAACTTTTTCACTAGCCTGGGACCCAAAGCCTGTGAGGTTCTCTTACAATAAAAAGCATTGTAGGAGTTTCTCAGAGGCATGCTATGGAATGGCTTCCCTTCTCTTTGACTTCTTTTGTGCTTCTGAAAATAAAATAAAGAAAGAAACTTCTTACCTTGTCAATATTGACTCTGATCTGTCAAAGGCCCATTTGTCAGGGCTAATACATTGTCACAGAATTAGCGTTTCAGGTTTTACCCATCTCTGTAAAGATGGGTTCATTTCAGAAACCCAAGGAACTTTGGTTACTGGACTTTGGCCTGTCATTTCAACTTCACTGTGGAATAAAAAACCTCCCTGTAACTGGGTGCAGGCATTCACATGCCACTCAGCGTGGTGACACAGGGCGTTTCACCATGAGGGGATGCTGGCAGCAAAACAGACCAGTCAGATGATGTGAATGAAGCAAGGAGCAGCAAATAAGAGGGACTGCTCCCTGCCAGGCTGGTCCTATCTTGTTTCCCCTTCAGAACCTCCAGAAGGTTCCACTGAAACTGAGTTTCCATCAGTAAGAGCCCTGAGGCCACCCCTTTCTGCTGCAATGGTGAACCTGGCAGCCTCCAGCCTGACCTCCATGAGGATTTGCTGCCCCTGCAGCACGAAGCTTTTCATCCCTCCCTGATGCTGGCACTGAGAGCCGTAGTCCTCTGCCAGCAATGCTCTTGCTTGGGCTAAAAAAGCTCCCAGTGGTGGCGAGGTGCACAACATTACAGATGGGGAAGAATATCTGAATATCTGAAGAATATTCTCCCATAGTGAGGGGCCGGTGAGGTGGCTGCCAGGCTGATGGCTCCAATCCCACAGTAGACTCGTCCTTAACCCAGCTCAAAGGTCCCTGTCCACCCATTCCCCCACCCCTGTTCATCTCAATAAGAAAACCTTTGGCTGCCTCTCCAGTAGAGGAGCACGAAAACCTTCCCCTCTCCCTTGCCTTGTCACAAACCCTGCTGTGATCCTCCTGCCCTAAGGGGGATTATTTTCCATGAGATAAAACCCCTCTGGACCTCCTGGCCATGCCTGCACCATCAGCCTCCAGCAGGTCCTGGCAGCATCTGCAGGTACCTGGCCCGTGCTTTCTCCATCCCTCACATCTCACTCCTCTGATTTAAACCACACTCTGATTTACACCAAGAGGAAGCCTGGGCTCACCCATTCCACCAGGAATCTCCAACCAGCCCTGAAAGCTGACAGCAGCCAGAGGCACCCCCAGGCTCACGTCGCAGCCGCAGCTCCAGCACATGGCAGGCAGAGTCTGACCTAGTTTTAACCCTGCTAAATATGCAAAGAAATCAAACAAGACTGTGCGGGGGGTTGAGGGGGAAACTAGTTCAAGGCTTTCTCTATTTCCTCCGCACGTCTCTGCTGCTTTATCAAACAGTTCATGTTTGTACTACATGGAAACATTTCCACTGCCAGGTCCTCTTATGGGTGCTGCCAGCATAGGGAAAACCTGGTAGCATTTGAAGGGTGGGCTGCTGTTTGGGGCTCGATTTTTGTTTTCATTTTGCTTCTTACAAGCTTACAGGAAGGTGGAATCCTTGAAAGGTTAACATTCTGACAAAATAGGCGAAAATGTGAAAAACTTCTTGCTGCCTTTTGAGTGAAAATCTCCCTTCAGCTGTTTACCTTTCTACTCTGCTCGAGTTTTGCAGTCTTTTTGTTCTTAGTCATTGAGAGCTAAATACTACCCTGACTATCATTCTGACAGGCCTTTTTTGCTGTTGGTTTATTTTTAAGAAAACGGATTTTTGCACACTTGGCTTTATCTTTGTTTCAACATCTGCCTTTCCCTTAGCATTTCTGGTTCACTTCCACCACTGAAAATACTCAAACTTCATCTCCTGATTCCCTATTAACCAGTTGTGTTGCACATCACTACTTCATCACTATGGAAACACGATTTTATTTTGCTCACCCATGCAGTTCTGTACCCCTTAATTTCAATACCAAAGTGAGCTCACCAACAGTGCAGGAGACTGGATCAATGGTACGTGCTGCATCGTGTTCTGGTCTACACCCTTCAGTTAGTATCAAGCCACCCCAACCAGGGTTTGGGGATGCAAATCTTCCCTAATGAGTCTAAGTACACACCCGAGGCTGAGCTCTGAAGTACCATCATGGCAAGATTGGAAATATGAGACTATGAGAACCTGTGACAAACCAAAACAAAACCAAACCAAAAAAAAACCCCACCTCTAAATATTTTGCTGCTGGCCATCATAAGACAGAAGAGGTCTTCTCATCCAACATACCTGATGAACCAATATTCCCAGTGTGGAGCCAGGCTCCATCCTGGAAAACACAAGCACTGCAGAGCAAGTGGGAAGACAGGGAACACACAACAGAGGAAGATGACTGTACTGAGACACAAAGATACAACCAGATTTTGAACGTGCCCATACTGCTCAGGGAGCACCATCTCTTGACAGCACATGTGGAATGAGTCTCAGACATGGAGATCCTTGTCAGAGTTGTTAAGAAAAAAGCCAAGGACAGGAAACCATGAAAGCCATTTATCAGTAGACCACAAGTGGTGTTGTTTCTGGCACAGGTTGAGACAATGCTGGTCATTATGACTTCTATGAACATTCCTGACCTTGCTCAGGAAGGCTCTTAATTAAATGATTACATCCTTTGACTTCTACAGTACTCAGACATATGCTCATATGCTTTCCACAGCAAGGCTTTTTTTTTTTTTTTTCTGAATCAGGATCTCCATGATTAGAGTCAACTAATTATTTGAAAAGCATTTTCATCTGGGCTCCAAGCGATCAAATTAGATAAAATTAATGTGGCTTTGGCAGGACTTCATGCAAACAATAGTTGCTCTTTTTTTTTTTTTTCGGTGCAAAATTGGAAAATCAGTTTTTTGCTAATAGCCTGGTGTATGAAATCTGCTGGTGCAGCTTTTCACTATTTTCCCAACTTTGCCATTTTGCCGCATACCCGTTGATGCAATTCTGCTGTGATAAATGAAGCCCCAAATCTCCCAATATCCTGCCTTTAGTACAGAAACTTGTAGGAACCGGAGACTGAGAAAGAATGAATTGCTATGGTTTGCAGTAAAAGTTGATAAAGACAAAAAACATGCTGAAAATAAAGGAATCAACTGTATACTACTTTATCAAAAGAGATACAGCAAGACAAGGATATAAATCATAAGACTATAGCAGATAAAGGGGATTTTAGGTAGCAGGCAAACTGGATAACAACAAGCAGAAAAAAGCATACTGATAAAAAATACTGAAAACCAAACCTCATTTTGGACAGAAGCACAAGCAAAACTTACATCCACTTTTTAATGGCTCTCACAGCAGTCTCCTTTTCTCTATACTCTATTTTGCTATGAAATTCCCCTCAGTTTTCCCTCCAAACATCTATCCTTAATGAAGCAAGGAGTAATGCAAATCTAAACCTGAAGGCAGTGTGTGCCTATTTTTGGCTCACTGGATTAGAGTGCATCCTTTTTATAGAAGAAATATAGAAATGACTCTTTGATGCAAGAGTCATGAGACTTCATGGCTGTAAAACATATGTCCATCACAGAAAGGATAAATAATTTGGAAATGGCATGAAGCTGTGTTAGAAGAAGGATCTATCTTTATTAAATCAAAATTGGCTTAAGAAGAGTCAGGTTGATGAATGAAACCTTAAGTAGAAGGATATGACTTTTTGCAATACACTGAAGCAATGCAATAGGAGAAGAAGCAATTGTCAGTATTAATATTAGTTACAAACCAAGATTAATCTCTAAGATAGGAAGAACTTTAGGGTAAAATATTTGAGTTGATGCAATGTCACAGGGAATAGCAGCGTTTGTCACTGCACCCCACGAAAGGAAGCAGTGTGCTTTGGCATGTTAAGTGCTTCAGAACTGTTTATAGTTTGCATATTTTTGCATTGTTATTGCACAATTAAGCTGAAGACTTCCAGACCAAACTGTCCCAAAACCAGAAGGAAATTCAGTGGTAGTCAACCTTCAATACTGTAAAATAGTCAGAGTCAAAAAAACTCTTTGGCCCTATCTGTGCCACTCATGTTAGGAAGGTGCAGTTAGCAGGTTTTTTAATTAATAATTAAACCTTTTTCAGGGTAGCAAATATATATTAAGTGTCACCAAGTATTATTTGTATCAAATAATACCAATCCAAACCAAAAATGCCTTCCAAGAATCACTAGAGAGCTGGATTAGACTTCTTCTCTAAGGTTCCAGCAAGAAGATTTCTTATTGACATCTCCAGTATTTTGTCAAAAAACACCTGTCCTACCAAGTTATCCTCTCACCCAGAGAGGACTGCAGAAGGAAAACAGATGTCTCATGCATTCACAACAAGAATACAGGAAAGCATGACAAGAAAACATATGCCATGTATTTTTCTTTAACTGGTGTGAGTATCGTGCAAATCGTGTGCATGGGGTGCTTCTAAGCATCTTCTCACCATTCAGTCCATCATGTCACAGAATAATGAATTCAGTGCTGTGAATCAGCAACACAAATTTTACGACTTCTTTTAGGTTTTATGTCACATCTGGAAGAGCACTGGGCATGGTATGTTGGTGAGCCTTCAGAGAGCCATTCTTGGCTTTGACTGAGGATGTCCTCTCCTCTGGTCTCCTGTGGTGAGGACCTCTGTTACCACAGGAGTAGGAGCAAGACATGCTGACCATGCCTGGTTCTATAGTGTTCAGCAGAGGAATTGCCTCATGTTCTTGGAAGTCAGCCCTGTGCTACACAACTGCAGTTCAGAGGTTACAAAGGCAAAGGCTTTGCCAGCAGACTCAACACTTCAAAGCAGT
Source organism: Calypte anna (assembly GCF_003957555.1). Classification (NCBI taxonomy): domain Eukaryota; kingdom Metazoa; phylum Chordata; class Aves; order Apodiformes; family Trochilidae; genus Calypte; species Calypte anna. The sequence continues at coordinate 15,034,493 of NC_044258.1, forward strand.
GGCAACAATTGTTGGATCAAACAGAGAGGAAAGAAGTTGCCTGTGGGTCTCCCAAAGCAAACTGGAGTCTCAAAAGCAAAAACAGGATCCAGAAGAATCTTACTGAGAAACAATGAGAAAAAAAAAAACCTGCTTGCTTATGTGGAACAAAAGCCCGAGCCCTCAACTCTCCAAGTTGCTTCCACAACTAATCAATATTTTCTCTAGCACATATGGGATGAGCCTCAGCCAACTTCCTCCCCCAGACATTCCTGTTTCTGACTATCCTTAGAAAGAAGCAACAGAGCTAATTCAATGAACTTCATTCATACTTATGGGAATCACCAGGCTTGGAGAGGCAGTCTCACCATCCAGATTTCCTGACTCAACAAATGACTGCAGGTAAGCTCAGCCACAGATACATCCATACCTACACTCTTAGCTCACAACAGATACAAATTACTGTCACATAAGCTTGGTCCACTAGCAAAAAATCTGACTACTGAAAGTTCTGATAACAGGAAAGAACAGGAGGAAATTTAAGATTGGACATGGATGAGATGGGGCTGTAGATGAAGCCTGGTCTACAAAAGCCACATAAGCAAAGTGGAATTCCCAGTCCATACAAACCTGACTCTTATTTACATTCAGCACCAAAGACACATCAGTCCTCAGGAAAGTCCTTGACAGAGGCAAAATGCCAGAAATTTGGATTTGCTTGAGTATGTACAAAGAAAATGCTCACCTGAAGTACTTCTCTGCAGCCCATTCTTGATTTTAATGGTGTTTATACCCTAGTTGATAGGATGTGCTCAAAGCCTTTGTCACTTATGTGGTTTTAATTAAGAATTCAGACACAATTCTGCAGACAACTTCCTAGATTTTGATAGAATTCATTATTTTGTTTTAGAAATAATCCAGCAGTTAGCACAATGCCACCTGGGAAAGAAAATGGGTGCTGGAAATATCAAGGAACAATGATTTTAAATATTTTAGAGTCTCTCTAGAGCAACGACTGCTCTTAAAATCTTTGATGGACCTTTATTATTTATAGGAACATTTTAAAAGGAAAATTTCAGATCACAGCAACTTCTGTGTTAACTGCCAAATATTCATTTGAAGATATGGTCTGAATGCCTCTTACAGAATTTGGAAAAGTATGTTCTAGAAAGTGAAGCCAAGTTTCTCCCAGGGTGTTGTACAGGTACAACCCTTTCCTGCTGGGATTTCATGGCTATAGAGGTAGTAAACTAAAATACAAATGCCTTAAATTCTAAAAAGCAATCTCTTGACTCAAAGTTCATGTTTGTGTAGCAGACATCATGGTCAATCCCAGTCACTGAACTTCCACATCCACTGAGCAGCAGCCCTTGTGGCAGCACATATTTTAGACTCCTCTCTGTCCTGAACCCCCACAATTTTCCATTTGTATAACACTTTACTGCATCTTCATTATATACCCAGGAAGCAATGCTGATGGATTAGCATCAATTCCAAAACAGAAACTGGAATCAGCTCAGACTCATGTGATTTACAGCAACTGCTAAGTAAATTGGGATCCTTTTTTTAGTTCCCACTTTTCCTTTTTAAAAATAAATCTCAGGAAAATACAATCTAAAAGGCCTAACAGGCACACATTTGCAGATGGCAGCAGTGGGTCATAAATGACATCTCTTCCCAGTACTATTTATGAGAGCCAAAGAAACTCAACATATTATGAGCCATTTATAATGTTCTCCAGCAGAAGAGTCAGCCAACAGACAGAGCTGAAAGTCTGTTGTAACAAAAGGTATCAAAGTGAGGAGGAGAACCGTATCTATAATTACTATGGCAGTGATAAAACAAGCATAGTACAGCAGATGGATCTAACACAAGATCACTACTAAATAAAACACTGGCTCGAATGCCAAGGAATAAATATTCAAGATTTCAATAGCCTGAGTGAAAGTGTCCAAAGGCAGCAAACACAGCTCAGCTAACCCACAAGTTAATTGTAATCCTAACCAAAAAGATCAATAATTCTCCATGCAGCAGGGGCTCTGATCAGCCCCTCTGCAGTCAGAAACTTTCAAGGTATTGACACTTACACATCAGGATTGAGCACACTGATGTCACAAGCTCCTGATCGTGTGACATTTATTTAAAAAGATTTAAAATTCAAAACCAAAACAAACCCCCAAACTAGCAATATCACTATGCAGAGCTTTTTCACTTACCACTCCATAAACTTTACAGTTCTTCATCAGAAACACACTCTGATTCATCTTTTTGGCAGCTTCACAGTTGTAGGACGTTGTCTGACAAAACACGAGCCAAGTTACAATCTAAAAAAGGGTTTCTTTTCATTTTTAGAAGTTTTGAAAAGTATTTTATGGTCAGAATTAAGGCTGGAATTAATTAAAATGACTAAGGCTACACCATGGAATACAGAACTTCAGTGCTCACACTTAAGAGCAGGGCTCCAGCTCTTGGTGGGTTTGGAGGCAGTAGAAAGGATGCTAGGACTAACAAGGCCTTTCTAATAACTATTATTTTTGTCAGCTTGCAGTGTTTTTTAAATTAAATCTTTCTGTAAAACGCAATATTCGTATTAACTATGTAAAAACTTTCTTAGCTTGAGACTCAACACTTCAAAGACACATTTCAAAAGCTTGAGACTCACCTTATCAGCTCTCTTAAGATCATTAAAGCTATGATATAACATGAACAAGGTAAGGACAACAATAGGAACAGCAGAAGACAAACTCCAAACCAATGCCTACCATCAGAATGCAATTTCTGACTTAAAAGGCATTGAACATCATAAAAGATTCAAGCCTAAAATATTTAAACACTTTCTCAGTGACCCATCCATCCCCCTAAGTACTTGTGTTGCATCAGACGAATTCCTCTGGAGATGCTGGGGCTGGAAACACAAACTATTCCCTGGTGAGTCTCTCCAGCTGCCTGGACTCCCAGCAGGTGAGCTGAAATATTGGGAGAACATAAGAGTGGGGCCTGATAAACTACACAACGCTTAAAAGCTATTAAAAACCCCCAAACAACAAAACAAAAAACAAACAAAAAACCCCACAATATTTTTAAAAGCAAACAGCTTTGCAATCCTTAACTACCTACACATTTCAAGAATTAAGAGATGGGAGACACACAGTCTTGATGCTAGGCATAGAGCTACATACGTGTGTGTTTGTATAGATACACACAAATAAACACACACACTTCAGGTGCCAACAACCACAGCAACACCAGGAAAGTAGTTGCTGCCTTGTCTGGGTTTTACACTCTTGCACTGCTGATGTGTCTTCAAGGACCAGTGATGCAAAACCCAGACAAGGTAACAAACCCTGCTACCCCTAAACCCTCAACTTCTGGTTATTCTGAGGAAGTAAATTTCACTCTGGAAATATTTCTTTACAGTTTGCCAGATCATTATTATCTACTTAATAGCTGATAAATACATATTTAATGGATGGCCCTTGGAGACTGTAACCTACAGTTTACTAATTTAGACAGGGATGAGTAAGTAATGTTATGGTGTGGCTCCTCCTTCATCTTACCACTACACTCATATGTATGCTTTGTATGGAAAACTTTATTTGATAATAAAAATAGCATTCACAGACTTTCTCCTTCTTTGTTGCTACATCATATACATAGTGTCTGTTCCAAGGAAAGAAGCTTGTACTGGGTAAGTCCACATCTACTCATACTAGTGTTATGTATAAACTCAATAAGTCAAATAAAGCTATGAACAATGTAGTATTTATATATGCATAGTGTTTTATAAAAAAGATTGGCCCACATACTGCTTTTCTTCAACACAGAAAAGAGCATCATGTCTATAGCACGTTGTAAGAAATGATGATTGAAGAACATAGACTGCATACAAGTGCTTAATAATACATAAGCAGGCCCACCATGAAGAAATTATATTCAAACCAATAAAAGCTTTAGAATTACTTATATAGTCTCCCATTTTAAAACAGCTTTACATACCTGATTCAGTTTACATTAAAATATATCCCCTGAATCAATTTGTTCCATTTTCAGAAATATAAACACTTAATCACATTCCTCACAGCTAAATTTTGTCATAAATCCTCTTTTATACAAGAAAAAGGCAACAGTTTTGTGGGGTTTTTTCCAACAGGCTCTATTAATTACAATTTAAACTGTACACACAATGATCGGCCATCTTCTTTCTTGGTTTTGTTTTTACAGTACCATGGCAACAACAGTGATAGACTTGCAATGTTTTTGTGTTCATATGGAAAATGTGAAACAGTATACATGTACACACCAATGCACTGTAAAAAGCAGCAGTTTACTTTAGTGGTCCAACAGTAACGGCAAACATTTTGGCTCAGCTAGGCAGTAATCCATTAAAATCTTAAACCAATACTACAGCAGACTTACCACACAACTTGCAAATTTAAAAATACAACTTAGAAACTTGCAGGTTTTCCCTTCTGCTGCTGTTCTCAGACTCAAATTTACAGCATATAACCAGTATGAGTAGGCTTCTACAACCAGGTTGTCTCACTGATTGCCTCTTTTTGCCTGTGTTTTTCCTTAGATACATTTTTTCTCCTTTTTTTTTTTTTTTCTTTCCCTTTCCCACCCCACCCCCCAGCAAGTGCACTCCTTTTGTCTCAGCAACCGGTTAAAATATTTAAAAAAAAACCTTAAATATAGAGTGAGAAGAAGAGAGAGTGTTTTGGAATTTGGCAAACAAGAAAAACCCACTGGCTGGGCCTGAGCAGAAGGAATAGACCTACTCCAAGAGGAATGACTTTGCTCCCACTGCGTTGTGCCTTGTCCCGGGATCCCGATCCCTTCCCTTGCATCAAAGCAGACAAACAATACCATGCATGCTTGAGGTGCTGTCCATATACATCTAGAAGATGAGCAGGGCTGCAGCGGCTGCCTTAATGAAATATCATTAAATGTTGCTGAGGCTAATGAGAGATCAACAGTCTAGGTTAGTGTGTGACACAGGCGTGGTGGTGAGCAGTCCTTCTGCCTTTGTGCATCCTGTAGAGGGGGCCTGAAAGTATAAACTGTCCATGGAACAAACTAGAAATTCCTTATCGTAAATCATCTTGTGCTGTGTGGATTTGTTTTTGTGTGTGTGTTTTTATTTATTTTTTTTTAATTTTTTTTAATTAATTATTATTAGTATAAATATCCTTCATTGAAACAGTAGTCTCTTCAAACAGTTCTTGCAATTTTAGGAACATTTGTCTCTTTTAATTCCTTCAGCAGGAGTGTTCCATTCCTACTGAGATGAACAATTTTCTGCCCTCCCCACCCCCCCACCCTTAAAAAAGTTTCTACATACAGTGTAGCAGTGAGTCACTAGAGAACAGTCTGGATCAAATTATTCAAACTTGGTCATAAAATCCTTTACCTATATTATATTACTGGCTACCCCCATTTACTATGTTGGGGAGGGAGGAAAGTAGCCCAATAAAGGAATTACTCTTAAGAAATCTACAAAGAATGTAGAAACAAAATTTTATAATCCTTTAGGACCAACATTTGGCAAGTAATTAAAAAAAAAAAAAAAAAAAAAAGGAATACACTGAAAAATACTTTCTTTAATATTATACATCAGGCACAACACTTTTTTTTTTTTTTCCCTCCTCTTTTTATAAGATTTCATCTGCATAAAAGGTTTGTAGGGTCAGCAGGTGCCGGATGTCTCCTCGCCTGCGAAAGCCAGATGGTTTCAGCTCCCGCGCTCTCTCCTCCGCTCCCACCCTGGCGGGGACCCCCGGAGGAGCCCCTCAGATACTGAGGTCGGTGCTGCACTCCTTGTAGGGCCTTCTGCGCTGCTCGGGCTGGTGCCGGCGGCTGGGCTCATGCTTCCAGCCCGGGTCTTCCCTCTCCCGGTGCCGTCTCTCAGGTGACCTCTCCCGCCGCCGATCTGACGACTTCGCCCGCCGGTCGCTTGAGTTTTCCCTTCTCCGCTCAGGAGACCTCCTGGGCTCCGTGAGTCTCTCCAGCGACCGCCGCCGGCGGTTGGGCGAGCGCTCCCTGCGCCTCTCGGGGGAGAGGTCTCTCCTCCTTTCGTGTCTCTCCCTCCTCTCCAGAGTGTTGTCAGCACTCCTCGTCCCTTCCCTCCTCTTTTCGGGAGACCTCCTCTTCTGCCCGTTCACCACCGCCCTCTCCGGCTGCCTCTCGCGCCTCTTCTCCGGCGACCTCTCCGTCCTCCTGCCCGGCACGTGGTCGTTGGTTTTAGAAGTCCCATTCCATGTGTGGTGTTCGTTGGGATGTCTGCTAAACTCTCTGCTGCCTTTTAGGTCTCTAACGTAAGTCCGCCTGTCCCCGTGTTGTGATGATTTGTGAAGGTCTGGTGGATAACTGGACTCCAATGATGGGTGCTGCCGTCGGTCGGATGGCACGGGTTTCATTTCCGATACATTTTGTGAACCTGTGGCGGGACTGTTCCTGTCACTGCTGGGGTCTGAAAGAAAATAACAGCAAAGCGTTTGGTACCGATGCCTTCCGCGGCGCCGTGACACCACTTAGCACTCTTCAGACTTCATTAGTGACAAAAACAAACAACTGTTAAAGCAGTCAGTGAAGGCTAACTGGAGTTTTTGTTAATTTAACTGGGAACAACGAGAGTTACGGGTTAGTACTGGTGCTGCTCAGCTGTTTTGGTCCAAGCCGATAGGATCTTTATGCTCTTCTTGTCATGGGGCATTTTACATTTCCCCCAAGCCCAATTCAGAATGTTTCAGTTATACTGCTTTGTTTCCAGTAGAAAAAAAAAAACCCTAGTATTGTAGTTGGGGTTGTTGGCTGTTTTTTTACTAGTTTCCAATAAAGAGGGCTTTTAGAAAACAATGGTTTTAAGTCTTTTGAAAGAATTGCCTCCCAAGTGTGGGAGGCCTTGTTTCAAATAGCAGAAAATGTACAGAAAATAGAATTGATTATTAAGTTTTCACCTCATAAAATAACATTTTGAAGGGGTGAGAATAAGACTGTAATCATGCAATTTCCATTTCATTTAAGACGTTACTTAATCTCTCTGTTCTACCATCTTATGAAAAGTCCTAAAAGGGTAGATTTTGGTTTTGCCACAATGATCCGAACAACGATGACAGAAGTTATGGGGTTTTTTAATATTAAAGCAATGGAAAGAAATATGATATCATACTATGTATAAATCTGTATTGTAATATGGCTTTGATTAAAACCTCATCTCCAAAGTTTAATATTTTTAATGCAGTATTTCAGGTTAAATACAGCTGAGCTACCTCTGTGAGATAAACTGCAGAAGAAACAACTCCAAAACTAAAACCCAGCCCTGTGCTGCAGCTAAGCTACAATCACTCATGCCATTTGTAACACGTTTATGAACGATTAATTATAGACATGGCAAACACTGAAGTAGCTGCACTGACTTAATGTGAATGTTGCTTTTATGTGCTTATTATTTAATCCTGTTAAGTAACTTCTGCACAGCAGCTTGGCTGGCATTGGCTACACTCCTTGCTGCTCAAGACACCCACCTCGAGGTGGACTCTCCTGGTGGCAATGACTGAAAACCCTCACAAACACCCATGGGGACAGACTTTTTTTTCCCTGTTTTTCTCCTTGTCTTCCCTCCCCCAAGCCAAACACTCTGCAGTCCTCATTCCTCCAGCCATCATGCAAAGCATCTCCCATTTGATGGCATTTCCATTCCTGAACTTTGGGGAGGTCAGTGTGTGCACGGGCTGTGATTTGGGGGATTTCCAGGTGAACCCTGTGTTACAACTCACGTGTGGGCATTTTTGCTTTACTAGCATTTTCAGGAGCAGCTGGGGGACCACACTGCTTTTCCAGAGCTGTAAGCACGTGGCTGGTGGCAACCTGGCTATCACAGAAGGTACAAGCAAGGTTTAAACGTGTCCTGTGGTGTACTTACAATTCAGGGGACGCAGGGTGCTCGGAATGAATTGCTGTACATATAAAATATAGCGAAGCGGAAAGCAATGTGAGGGAATTAGGCCACAGCACAAAAACACCTAATATTGATTTTAGCTACAAACCGTAGTTTGATTATGGCCCATAAGGTAGAAGCAAGACTCCCCGAGCTTGTCATTTCTCATACATGCAGCGATATTAGGAGGTATCATCGCTGAGGAAGGAAGAGCCCAGCACCAAGAAAAGTAAGAGAAAGAGAAAGAGAAAAGTAGAAAATTTAGATTCCCTAGAATAAAGATGAAAGAAAGAAAAATCTTCATATTTTATCTTAGAATAAAGAAAGTTTATTTTTTTTCCAGTCAGATTGTCTAGGCTTCACCCAAATATAAGGCTGCAAAGACAGCAGTTGTTATTATCGTGACATAAAGAGACATCTAAGAGGTGATTCGATAACCCAGACAACGAGAGCATCCATTCTAAAAGACAGCTGGAACAGCGACACAGAATGTCATAGAAAAAACATTAACAATCAAACAACAACGAAAAATAAAGTCCACCAGAGACCACAACATTAAAAATAAGTACAAAACTCATTACAAAAATATACAGCCTCATAGAGAAGCACGTTCCAATCAAGTCAGAAAAATATTGGAACTTAACATTATTAGAGGAACCATTTGCGACTGCAGCGAACAGAATGAAGAGAGGAAGGAGTCCCAAATGTTACAAGGATAATCTTTACAGTAGTGCAACCCCTGTATATTAAATCCTTGCTTGGAAAATGAATGTTTAGTGGTTTAGCATCAGCCAAAAGAAAATTGGTGGTGGATTTCCATCCTCAGTGTAACAGACATATGCTTTGAGAAGTGAAGCACTTAATTTACAGGGTATTTATGCAGTCTAGCATATGATACAGTACTGTACATCCAAAGGAGTATAGGAAAAGACAAAAGTAGAAAGAACATTACAGAATTTCAGTGCCATCATTGAACCTTCTGGTGTGCTATTTATATTACAGAAGTGTAAACCCACAATTTCCCTTTCATATTGTTAAACACTTCAGTTGTTTGTTGGTTATACTCTGAATCGGTCATTTTAAGTTAAATAATGAGCAGAAACTCTCAGACCTGGTACAGTAAATGAAAAGAAAACCTGGTTCATAAATTGTGCAGAAGGGTATTGTTGCTGATTTTAGGACATGGAGTGAATGATAAACACAGAACTCACTGACAGAGAAATAACCTAAATACGGGGAGAAAAGTATAAAGGACATCCCTTCAATCATCAGTTTCTATAGAAACCTCAAAGACCTTTGGTTGGGAGCAGCCCTCCATCGAGGGCACAATATTTGACAATTATCTCAAATAAATAAGACATAATTATAATATTAAATAGTGTGCTAAGTTAAGCCACCCTGCAATCCAACCTCCAGGGGAAGAAAAGGAAATCTAATGAAATTCTTAGTAAGAAACAAGGACTGAATGTTTCCCCCAAGACTGACATGAGAGCACCTTTTCATGACCTCCTCACCTTTTCAGACCTTACAAATTAACTAGTTGAAACCAGCAGACAGTTTAAGGGGGAAGAAAAGGGCTCAGGAGGCCAAATCAATATATTTTTGCAGTAAAGCTTTTTTTCTTCTTCTTCTTTTGCTTAAATAACTTTATAAATATTTACATAAATATTAAGGGAAGGCAAAAATCTCGAAAGCCATTTTGGCATTCATGTCTATGGATACAGACAGGAACTAAGAGAAAAACCTAAAAAAAAAAAATAAATAGAAAAATCACTGCTTCAGAATAGTAACTCAGGATCCCAGTTTTTTGCATTGATTAGAAGTAGAGACCTATTTGAAACAACAACTCAGCCACTGAGAAACAGTTTGGCACAGTTCAACGACATTCCTTGTTTGGCTGGACAAGATAATAAGGTTTGTTTTGTTTTCCTCTCTGATCACCAAAAATACTGCTATGATGATCTTGCCTTACACTGTGCCCCAAGTCCATGGAAGCAAGCAAAGGATGAAATGTGTAGAAAATTCAGCACAAGCGAGGCAATTAACCATATGTTGCAAAGGTTGGTAAGACACTGGTGAGAAAGGAAAATAAAAAAGAATTCCCGCTTCAGATCTTGAGACAAATCATTCATGGAGTGATGCCAGGGAAGAAAGGAATGTTTTCATAGTTTGACCCACCATATTCTGGGACTGAGCCATCTCCACGTTTCAGAAACAGGCGGACCCTGCGGCCACCATTTTTAATCAGTTCGATGGCCCGAGCGTGCTTCATGTTCTTGGTTGTTTCTCCGTTGATTTCTAAAATTTCATCACCAATCTGTCAATATAATAAAAGAAAAGAGTCTAAGATTAGAAACAAGCCCCCATGAAGGTCACCACCAGAACACCACAAGACAACAGCCACAGCAAGGGTAGAAGAAGAACTATACACCAGGTGAAATACACCCAAATTCTTCCAGTGACAGTCCACAAAAAAACAAAACGCAGGGACCTGGGAGACATGAAGACAACAGGGAAAGCTTGAGTTATCAAATTATTTCATTGCTGACTGTAAAACCAAGTGGTGTTACTGAATTGCTCAGTACCTAGAGCTGCATTAGAACTGGCATTATTTCAAATAGCCATTTCAGGGGTGTTTTTGCTTGCATATAGGTATGTACTATGAACCAGTAAGCCTGCTTTTGTAAACATAGTCATTTATCAGGATAGGAACACAGGGCTTGGAAGAGCTTGTTAAAAGCATTGGTTTCCACAGGTCAGCACTGATTTATTTTCATCAGCAAAAAAATTTGGACCTATATATTTACCCTTAGCAAAAGAATTTTGAAAATGCCCTTCATGTGATATATCTGCAGAAGCAAGAAGACTTAGGTGGTAAAGTTATCACATATTCTCTAAGGGAGGAGCAAGAACCACAGAAAACTTGCCAATTTCATTTTTCTGTAGGCATTTCCAAAAACACATCCTTCTCAGATTGTTTGTAATTTAGCTGACTAATGAAGTTAGTAGTTAATATTAATCAAAAGCTACATTATAATCCTGTAACCTATGGGTCAATCAATATAGACTCTCCCCACTCTGCCCACTAGCAGGGAAGAGGATAAAGTAGTGGATTCTCTGCTCACAGCCTCAACTTTAAAAGAGCTGGACAGCAACTGCAGATATCACATTTTCACTGCTCCAAATATCTTTTAAAAATCAGATTATGGATTAGAATTTGGAAACCTAGGTTGGAGCAAGGGGGTGAAATGTCCCAGCACACACTCGCTGCTACAGACTGTATTCAGAATGACAGCAGCCACTGCTCCTTTCAGTTATCAATTTTCCCTTCAGCTGGCACAGCAGAAGGTGTGCCTGGAAGGGAGAGGCGAAGCAGCATGTTTTTAAAATCTGTTAGTGCATACCCTCATCTTCCCACATCTCTCTGCAGGACCATCCTCAGCCAGCCGCAGCACGTACAGATCCATATTATACTCCCGGCCACCTCGCAGACTGAAGCCAAAACCTTTGGCTCCTCTTTCCAGCTCAACAGTGTAAAAGTCTTGGTCCTGCTGGAGGGAAGATAAACACATTTGAACAGAAAGTTAAATGCTGCTCACTTGGAAATTATCCAGCCAATGAACATTATTATTTTTGTTACTAATAATTAAATTTTTTTCACACACAGACCAGGATTTCCTGCTTCCTCAGATCCCACCCTGCAATTTGGAGTTCTGGTGGTGGTCTGCAAAGGGCTGCTTGAGGCACTTCTGTTATACAACCCCCCTGTGCCAAGGGCACAAAGATGTTTCTGGAGGGTGATGGGTGTTCTGCCAACTGCAAAGGAAGGCAGGAAAACCTCCCTTCCAGTGCCAGGCTTTAGCTGAACATTTGATGGTCCTGGGATGAGTCTATGCCATAGTTCTGGCTTTTCCTTTATGTTACCACCTCATCCTTTCCTCTGGAAGAAGCTTCGAAACTTGTGCATTTTTATTTTTTTTTTCAGAAATACTGTTAAAGTAGGGATGTTTTAAATTCCCTTCTGGAAGAGGTTACTGATGGGATGGCCAATGGCAAGGAACATTTACAGTCAGATTATCTCTCTAATAAGCTGCCATCTGCTAAAGCTGGACCACTCCATCTATTGCTCCTTAGTAATCTTTTTTTTGTCTTCTGAATTTACCATCTGCACACAAAAGTACTTTCTGGATAGGCCCCTCAAAGTGTACAATTCCATAAACAAACATACAAATTGTTACTGCTGTAAAAATGTCAGCTTTTTTTTTTTTTTTCTTTTCCCTTTTTCTCCCTTAAAGTCTTGATGAGAATGCACTGGAAATGTTTCTCATCAGAAGCAACAGCAACACATATTAAGAAACTAATCAACAACTTCCTCTTTCTTCAGCAAACAGACTGAGAACAGCTTCCCAGCAGGAATTGTCAAGGGGCAGATTTGAAGACAGCCCTAGAGTAAATTGGAAGCAACAGTCAGGGGGAAACAAAACAATCTGAAAGGCAGTCCTTACCTGTGCTGCTTGGGGTGGTTTGAAATCAAACTGGGATTCCTGCTTTGGTTTGGTGTTGTTCCTGCTGTAACAGATGAAAGAAAAAGGGAGAGAGGAGAAATACAGCTCATGGGATGTGAAGATGAACAAGAGGCAACCAAAGAGAGAGCATTTCAACATGTTCTCCTCAAGGAAAACAATCTGACCTGGTCTCCTGTGGTATTTGCTGAGGAGTATGTGTGGTTGTAATTGTAGCAATTTTTTCTGCATTGGTCAATAAAGTAGCATTGGAGGATTCTGCAAAAATAAATTATTTTCATTATTAGGGAAGACCATTACCATTCACTGATAAAACAGAAGTTGTGCACAGGCATTTCACTGTAAAGCATCATTATGCTGTTTGTAAAGAGCTCAGCAATGGCTCAGATTTCTTAAATCCAAAAATTACCAGGAAAAAGTGTAAGTTAAGTCACAGTAATTGTGTATATGAAACTGTACAGCACCACAGTTGCAGAGAAATATTGGGCTTTGACTTGCACACTGAAGCTTAGCATGACATATACCTCGTGTCTCTTTTTTCTGGTATCTGCCATCAGATGTACCAGATTATCATGTACTCTTGTTTTGCTTCCTTGCAAGAGAAAAAAAATCTGTATACCCTGTATTGACTCAGAAACACTGCCACAAAACTCCTTCTACTGTGTCCTATGCTCTTGAAAGTTAAGGCTTTAGAGAAGGCATCATATTAAGCTTAATCATCACTGCAAAAGTTAAATAGTTAATTAGGAACAGAAACTGCCATAGCTACCCATCACAAATAGGGCACAGCAGTGAGTCAAATATTTCTATATCTTTATACAATACAGTATGCTTTTATGTATACTATATTTATATAATATATGTACAAAAGAGGTTTTTTGGTTTTTTTTCATTAAACAAATACATCAGCAGTCTCATTAATCTCAAGAAAAACCTGGGGACACACAATGGAAAAAAAAAAATTAGGAAATCTAGATCAAAAACATCTCTGACCATTACACACTCTCAGAACATGTGGAGGAAGGGTTGAAGAATGCTTTTTCTGTTGTTTAATGACATGAATTCCAATTATTAAAGTCTCCAAATATGGAAGGTCAACTGGATTAATTTTATGTTAGCAATAACCATCCCATGGATTATAAGCTTATCAGTGCTTCCTCCATCAGAAACTGCAATCTTCAGGAGGCTTGAGATGTGGCTTTTATCTAATACCTCACAAGGTGATATTGAATGTGGCAGAAACCCAGACTTCCCAAAATCCACCTCTGAAATACTCCACTGCTGCCTGAACACTTAAAGCAGCACACAGGGACTTGGAACCACCGGTACCAAGTGCATCAGCAGCTCTGGGTACCACTTACAAAAGGGCTCACCATAGGAATACAGGATGGAAAATTACCTTCAAAACTCAATTTGTGCCATGGTAAAGGTGCCAGTATCAGTCTTTGAAAATGCCCGATTTCTCTACATACAGAAGGAGGTGCTTTCAGAAGAGATCCTCTTCTCCGGCTTCAGAAAACTGAGAAGGGAGTTGCTGCATGCACAGCTGAAAAGGGACTATCCAGGTGTCCCTCACAACAAGGTAAAACTGTCACCTTGTCATTTTGGAACTTTATCATGAACTTCAATAAGGCCAGAATTAACTCAGAACTCATTTAAAACTCTGCCTATAACAAAGGTCAAGCATCTCATTTCTTGACTGAATTTCTCTGGTCCCAATCCCACTTTAAAAAAAAAAACAAAAGAAAAAAAAAAAAATGGTACCATGGATCTCCAACATAAAATTTTGAGGCCTTCTACCCTGCACTTGTTTGCCTTTTAAGCTTCAGGCATTGATTGACTATGAAGAAATCTGCCATTATTAAACAGAGCCCAGCTGTAATACAAAATTGCAGAAAAGGAAGGGCTTTTTGCTTGAATTAAGGAGAGGTGGTGATCATCAGCTTACTTGGTCCTGAGAACCTGCTTACGTCACAGACTTAATTTTAATTGTACAGGTATCTAGATGAGGTGAAGGGTTTTTCTTTCTGTGCATGCCAAGGAAAACTCAAGAAAAAAAGGAAAGAGAAAAAGAACTGTTTAAATAGATGGGTGCAATGAGAGCACAGCTCTTTGCTTGCAGCACTGTGCCCAAGTTAACATGCCCAAATCCTCAGCACAGGGGGCTGGAGCATCTCCCAGACCAGAGCTGGCTTGTATCTGGTGGTTCACAGGGCAAAAGAAGCTCCTGGGTCTGTCTGCACCTCTCAGGGTAGGCATGACCAAAACATTTCCTTGTGAAGATGTGCTGCTGACAGCTTGGTTGTGTGAAAAGGAGACATTCCTATGCATGGTTAAACTGTTGGATTTTAAAAGATAATTCTGTGTATTTTGCAAAGATAGCTTGATGCTAAATTTTATCTCCAACATAAGAAGGTATTAAAGCATAGTTAAGTGTTCTGTTTTCATCCAGAAAAAAAAGCTTCTGAAAACCTCCCCGAATATTTGAAGATCAGATGAAGATGGGCTTCAAAGAGAATGCAAGATTCCTACCCTTTAGTAGGTCAGGTGAAGAATACCAAGTAGAGCACCAACACATCTTGGTCCAGATGTATCTTCAAGCCATTGTACTGTATCTATCTTTAGCCCACCCTATCCCATGACTCAGGAGTTGTGCATAATTTTGCTAGTTTTTGCTAGTTTTTTAGACAGTGGTTCAGGACACATGGCAGCCACCATGCAGAACTGGAACACAACACAAATACAGGGAAAATTATCTCTATTAGAATAACAATTGTATGTTCTCAGTGCTAAATATTTCACTGATTGCCCTGTTCTGCCCTCAAACATTGAGACATCAATTAAATGCTTAATCTAAGCTTGTCATTTTTCAGCTCCCTGTATCCTTGCATCAGCTGGTAGTATGTTAAAGCACTGTTTTTTCATTGCAAATGCACTCCTGCAGTGGGCTGTGGCAATGAGTTTGTGCAAGACTTATTACACAGTAGAAACCCTTGGTGGTTTTAATAATGTTAGAAGAGATTAGCAGTGTGAGTTTCTTGTGAGTCTTCTGATGAGCCTCAGTATCTGAGAAGCATGGCTTTAGATTTAACCTCTCTCCCCCCCCTTTAAATGCACTGTTAGACCATTTATTTTTACTAAAAAAGTACCTCAAAAGCAACAAAAAGAAAACAACAAATTAACAAAAGTCCCCAAAGTCTGCAAAAAGAAAACAACAGTGAGACCAATTTATTAAATCTCATTTTTATAGAGCAAACCTCTCAGGAGTTTTGAGTGCTGGTCTTACTGGCTTTTGGAAATGAAATGCAGATTTGGCAATCTGGTCTGCACTGCTATGAGAGAGACTGGACTCCTTCCCTAAATTACAGCTTTCCACCTTCTCTAGAAATACCTGATTTCAGTCCCAGATATAGATTTCCCTTCTAACCTAAGCAATTTAACATGGAATTTTATAAAGATATTTGCATGAATAAGACTGGCTAAGCATTCATGCCAGGAGGCTATATTCTTCTTTAAAAATCCTTAAGCCATTTCGAAGATGTGTATTTGTTGGGTATTTTTGCCTTCTGAAAAGACTTATTTATTCAAAGATTCACCTTCCCTGACTTTGGTCAGATACCAAAATACAGGTTCCGTCCCACTGTACCTTCTAAATCTGGCTGACACCACCCAGCTCAGATGTTAGGCCTGATTCACAGCTATTTGATTATTCATGAACACTGGAAGCAGCAAAGGACCATATACCATTTGACCTGGTGGCTACTGAACAGTAAGAAAATAAAGCCCTTAATGGAAAACAGATCATCCTAAACAGAAGTCACTTATAACTTGATCATTTCTCATCCTGGCCTGTTTTTATTATTCTATAACTAAACAACATGGGTGTGCTCTGTGGGGCAACCAAATCCAGGTTTCAGATTAGAAAGTACAAGATTTGGCAACTACCAAATGCTTCTCACTGGAAATCCCAACATGCAACTCCCTAACTCTGCTTTACAGGTACCAGTTAAGCCACACTTTCTCAACCTTTCTTTCAAAATTATTCATAGCTTGTCTATATTTAACTGAACGCAAAAAATGTCCTCTACGAACTCTAAGAAATACTCATTAGCACTGGATCTGAGCCTTTAACTCTTAAACCTGTGGATTCAGCTTAAAAAGAGAGCAAGTAAAAAGCTTTCTGCCTAATGAGTTCTCATTATGAACTCCTCCACGGCAGAGGAAGACAACAAACAAATAAAATATTAGAAGCAGAGCAATTTTCATTTTGCTACAGATACTTTACATACATTTCTGCTCTGTTCCTGTTTGGCATCACAGCTAGGAATCAGTTTAATGAAACTGATATGTAACGCTGATCCATATTTTTATTAAATAGTTCGATGACCTGAAACCAGTACCAAGCATCTGCACATTATCAGGGATCCTGCAGGTTCTGATCTGACACAGTGAGATCCTCTCTGGGGTAACTCTTGCAACAACCAGCTGCAAGCACAGAGCAGCTCCAGAGCCATCACCATTTAACAAAGTCGTTTCAAAATGTACTGAGCTCACTCCCAGAATAAAAACAAATCTTCTTTTCAAACAGCTTAAAACACGACCAAGTGTTTATCCCTTCCTGTGATCTCTTTACTCCATAGCCTGCTTATGTACATACAAAGCTTCAGGAATCCCACGTATTAACAAGTGACTCCCAAATATTCTGAAGCTGCATTAGCAACCTAAGAATCAAACCAAGTGCACCCAGGCGTGTGTCAAAATGACAGAAGGTCTTTTTACGGAGAGAAGCAGAGGAAAATTCTAGAAGAGAGTACTACTTTTTGAAGGTAGAATCACCACCTCCCCGTTTTGAAAACCAAACAAAACGCACTCTCATTTCTACAGAAAGAAACAAAAACAACACTATGGAAGATAGTGTTTTCTATTCTGCATTGGTGAGGCCGCACCTGGAGTATTGTGTCCAGTTCTGGGCCCCTCAGTTCAAGAAGGACAGGGAAGTGCTTGAAAGAGTCCAGCGCAGAGCTACTAAGATGATTAAGGGAGTGGAACATCTCCCTTATGAGGAAAGGCTGAGGGAGCTGGGTCTCTTTAGTTTGGAGAAAAGGAGACTGAGGGGTGACCTCATCAATGTTTTCAAATATGTAAGGAGTGAGTGTCAGGGAGATGGAGTTAGGCTTTTCTCAGTGATGACCAGTGATAGGACAAGGGGTAATGGGTGTAAATTGGAGCACAGGAGGTTCAAGTTGAATATTCGAAAAAATTTTTTTCCTGTAAGGGTGACAGAGCCCTGGAACAGGCTGCCCAGGGGGGTCGTGGAGTCTCCTTCACTGGAGACATTCAAAACCCGCTTGGACACGTTCCTGCACGATGTACTCTAGGTGGCCCTGCTCTGGCAGGGGGGGTTGGACTAGATGATCTTTCGAGGTCCCTTCTAACCCCTAGGATTCTATGATTCTATGATTCTATGATTCTATGATAAGACCAACCACTTCCCCTCACTGCTCAATCCCAACATGGGACCGGAAAATGAGTTCTCCGTGACTTCACCGCTCCAAAGAAAGCCCCGGAAAAAAAACAACAGGAGGGGGTGAGATAAGACAGCAGGAAACATATACTTTACCATCTCCTGGAATGATGCGCAGGGTAACGGTGTTGCCCGCTTCCTTAATGAGGTTGACGATGTCTGAATGGGATTTGTTGGTGATGGAGCACCCGTTGACGGCCAAGATCCGATCGCCTACTTTCAGCTTCCCACAGCGGTCTGCAGGGCTCCCTTCAATTATCCGACCTATTTTGTGAGGCATGGCCACACATGCATTTCCCGCTTTGGTATTGGTTTTGGGGGTTGTGGTTGTGGTTTTGGTGTGGTTTGTTTGTTTTTTTTTTTTGTTTTTAATTGTTTACACACGTGGGAATATGGTGAAGGGGAAAAGGAGAAAAAGGGTTGAAAAGGGAAAGAGAAGGTTAAGGGTTAATTAATTAATGCATCAAGCAAAAGTTATTATAGGATAGCTCTGCTGCCAGTGTTCAAAACATTGGCAATCAACTAGTATGAGTTGCACAATACTTAACTTCTCTTACAAAAAGGTGTTTGGTTTATAATTCAACCCCCCCCCCTTGATTTCCGTTAATAAATGAAATTTTTATAGACTGCAACTGCACTTTGGCAGCCTCATCACAACCCAAATCCCGATTTTATTTTGGACCAAAAAAATTGAAACTGTTTATAAAAACCACAACCTTCCTCCTCCAAGATTACATCGGTGTCAGCACCTCTGGTCTTTCTCTAAGTCAGCTGCTGTTTAAGCTTCTGCCAATGTTTTGTTCTTTCTCCATTTAGAAAGATAAAACCGTTCTAAGCCTAGGAGGGAGTTCCAACTCCCTTTCTACCACGAGGACCCAATCTATCAGTGCTGCATGGGGAAGCAACATGAAACAGTTTTCTTCCATCATGAATAAAGGTACTACCAGGGAAGGTACAGGACCACTACAGATGGGCCAAGACTGATAAAGGCAACCTGTTTGGTGCAGGCATCCACCTCAGCCCCTGTTAACCCTCCCCTTTAATGACACTGGGATGGGAGCAGGGCAGGAATGAGGACCTCCTCATTTAAATACCTCTAAAATCACACACAAAACCATTGAGATATCTTGACACAGAGCAAGAGCACTTTAGGATGAACATGTTTTGGAGACAAAACTCTCTTGTCATACAATTATTTGTCCCAAAAACACAGTGTTGTCCCTAGAATGCATAACTGGGACACAGAGGATACACTGAGATAAATCTCTAGGGCTTTTGTATGGCAAGAGGCCTTTGGGCACACAGCACATGGTTAAAACTATGAGGTATATGGAGAGGTCATTTCATACTTTGCATCCACAATACATTCACCCTCAAGATGCACTTTCCCTTCTGTACTGTATTCTATATTTGATTAGTAGTTTTAGAGATATACATTACTGTACACGTGACAACACTAGAAGACCATTAAAAATAATGGCTAAGAAAAGGAAAGTGTGGTGAGAGAGCAAGATTGGAAATACAGAATGAAAACTGGCAGAAAGTGTTAATCTTAGTTGCAAACACTGGGGGGGATATTTTTTTCCTTCTTTTATTTTATTGTAATGTTAGAAAGATTCTCTCTCTAGAAATACAAAGACCCATCCAGTATAAAGGCTGTTTTGAGGGTATTTGAAATGAGTTCTTACTCTGTCCAATCCACTGGACACGGGTGACAGAGCCCACACCAAAGCGACCAAGGTTTTAGAACCAGTTTGGCCCATCTCTAAATACTACCCATGAAAGAAAAAACCTACAAAGCAGGTCCAGAGCAAGCACCACACAGCAGAGGGAACACATCTCATGCAGAGTATTAGGAAAAGGCTGAATACACTTGAAAAAATTAAAGGAAAAACAGTCACAGATCAACACATCTCCATGAGGAGCCCCTGCATAGAAAATTTCCAGTTAGAGATTATCTTGGGCTAAAAGCAAATGTAACTCTTTACAATCTCAGGTCAAGGTTTCTCTGCAGAAAAGATTTAGAGCATAGACTTCACACAGTTATTTTACACACATTTACAAACACTTCCAGAAGATAAAAGCTCGCTCTCTGGTTTAGGAAGAGTTCAATTTAATTTGTATTACATTATTACACTGCTGTGTTCTGGCTCCAGAACACTGATTCTGAAAGAACAGCTTCCAGCAGCAAGGACAGTGTGAGGTAGTTTAGCACCTGAGAACAGACAGAGCTCAATGCACCAGATGTATACTAGATATTTCCCCTTAAAATCCCTGCTGCCATGACTGCTAAAATAGTGTTAGAAATGGCCTGTTCTACATCAATACCAGGATCTTGATTTACAGCAATGGCACTGCCGATGGGCACTGAGCAGAAAATCCAGAGAAAAAAGCCTAGGAAAAAAGGGGGAAAGGCCACTTTTTGCCCCCTGCACCAGTGTGCCCCAGGAATGTTTGATCTGCACAGGTTTTCAACCCCCAACCCTGCTCTGAAAAGAAAGCCTGCCAGAGCACTTGCCTTGTCTTTCCTCTCCCCCTCTATCTCTGTCACATGCTGCATACTAACAGGGATGGAACACCTTTTTCCCTTACAGAGTGTGAATGGATGCTACCTTTGCCCTTCTGGAGGAGATGGAAAGGGAACAAAACATCATCTGTGACTGGTTTCCCCCTTGCAATGACAATTCTGACCCAGAGCAGGCCATTATGTATGTACTTGCAGAGCCAGCTTCTGTACACCTCTTTTGCAGCAGCACCTGGGAATGGGTGTCTGCCTAGCAGAAAGGACTCTCTTCAGAAAGAAACCATGATCACTTCTTTTAGGGCAGGGTATTAAGTGTGATATTGCTTGAACTTCATTTTGCCCTTCTCTGATGAAATGGATTGGGGAAAAGGTGGAATGGGTCAAAAAACATCCTGTTTTTTTAGCAGTGTTCTCCATTTCATGTCTCACCATAAGCACTATTAATTAAAACTTTCCAGCTATCACCATGCTCACTCCATAACAAGGACCAGAATAACCCTGATTGCCAAGGAGAAGTTAATCAGTTTAAGCATTACTGCTTTTAAATCATCTGGCTCAGTTCCACCACCAGGAGACTTATTTCACTTCACCTGCTTTATTTCTGCATTAGCAAACAGCATCACCGGGAGACGGTCCCCTGGATGCTCTTCTAAAAGCAAACCCCAGAAAGGCATCCAGCTAGCAAGGAGAGCTGGAGCTTCGGGGAGCACCAGGAATTGCCACTGCTGGCATTTTGCTCTTCAAGTTGGGATTTCTCACTTTGCTTTTTCTTGGCTCGATGCTGAACAAAACCCAGGAGGCAACCACCTACCAAGACTCGGGTTCCAATTAAACTATTAATTCCACGAATTAGGGCAGGCTCACAACTTTTAACTCAAGAGCTCCCCACACTGCACCCCTCAAATCTGCCTCTCATTCCAGGTGAGGTTTGGAAAAAAAAAACCCACGAAAAAACCCAACAAGAAACCCCAAGACTTACCGAACGTCGTCCCCGCCTCCGGCCTGCTCACCGACGAAACGATGACGAAGCCGAACCCCTCATTTTCTCCACGCCGGATCTCCACGTCGTAGGGCTGCACCACAGCACTGACCACCCCGCTGCCCCCGCCACCGCCGCTGCCGATGCCGCTGGTGCTGCCACTGCCCGAGCTGACAGTGTTGAGGGAGTTCTGGCTGCCCTGAGGCGTCCGCTTCTCCTCCGTCAGCGAGGCCGGCTGGTTGCTGCTGTGGTGGGAGGAGGCTGGGGATGGGACTTCATTCTCTGCCTTGGGAACTGAGGAGTTAAAAAAACAACAAAACAGAACAAACCAGACTGTCTGAAAAGTGCCATCCACTGAGAAAAAAAAAAAAAAAAGAAAATTATAGTAAATCCATCTGCTTTAACTTGAGTCCTGTGTCCAGTTCTGGGCCTCTCAGCTCAGGAAGGAGATTGAGGTGCTGGAGCAGGTCCAGAGAAGAGCAAGGAGGCTGTGAAGGGATCCAGCACAAGTCCTGTGAGGAAGGGCTGAGGAAGCTGGGGGTGTTCAGTCTGGAGAAGAGGAGGCTCAGGGGAGACCTCATCACTCTCTACAGCTCCCTGAAAGGAGGTTGGAGCCAGGGGGGGGTCGGGCTCTGCTCCCAGTCAGACAAGAGGCCATGGGCTTAAGCTCTGCAG
The DNA here is from genome assembly GCF_003957555.1 of Calypte anna. Taxonomy (NCBI): domain Eukaryota; kingdom Metazoa; phylum Chordata; class Aves; order Apodiformes; family Trochilidae; genus Calypte; species Calypte anna. The sequence continues at coordinate 15,056,633 of NC_044258.1, forward strand.
GAGAGGGGTAGGTTGGATATTGGGAAGAAATTCTTTCCAGAGAGGGTGATCAGGCATTGGAATGGGCTGCCCAGGGAGGGGGTGGATTCTCTGTCCCTGGAGGTTTTTAAGAAGAGACTGAATATGGCAGACAGTGCCATGATCTGGGAACCATAGTGGCAGTGCATTAAGGATTGGACTTGATGATCTCAGAGGTCCTTTCCAACCCGGATGATTCCGTGATTCTAACCTATAAATGATGGCCTCAGTGACCAAGGGCTCCATTTCCTTTCAGATGTCACCACCAATAGTTCTGTTTGGTGATGGCACTGACTACACATATTTGTCCTCTCCAGTGTACCACCACATAGCCAAAACCTTTTGCTGCCAAACTACAGCAGTAGTGAGGCTAAACCAGTGCAGTCCTGTGTGCTTGGATGCTCTATGGCACTTTAAACCTGGACTACATTAGTTCAGAGGTGCCTCCTTTAGATGTCACATCACTACTTGAGTTATAGATGAACAGCCAGGTATATGCACATAAGCCATGAGGAGGGAGTAACATCAAATACCCATCACTCAGCACCTGTGTATTCTTTAACTCAATGCTATCAATGATTGATTTTGATCAACGTGGTTTCCAAATAATAATAATAACCACATATAGTAAAGCAAAACAAATTGTAAACCAAGCTTTCTGGATGGAAGAACCAGCAACTATCATTAGTACAGCCTGGCACAGCCAGTGCAGAAAACATGAAACATTATTAACATTAATACTAAACAAGTTTTTAACAGCAACTGAAGTTGGAAATGGTATTAGTTCAAAATTTAATTAGCTACCACAAGGCTTGACGAAACCTCAAAAAATTGCATTGTCCATACTCTGCTCAAGTCAGGGCCAACTACACTTACTGTCAGGCCTGACAGATGTTTGCCTAATCTGCTGTTAAATATCTCCCCAGCAATCTATTGGTTGCAATATCTAACTTAAATCTTCCCTGCTGCAACATAAGGCTATTATTTCCAGCTCTATCTAGCAGGCATATGGAGAAATTATTCCTTTCCTCTTTGCAACAGCCTCTTATAGTCTTGAGGAGTTTAACACCTCCTCCCCCCCTTCTCTGTTTTAGGCTAAACAATCCCAATTTGTTCAATATTTCCTTTCGGACCATGTTTTTTAGAGCTCTCCTTAGTCTCCCTGGTCCTCTGGATTCCCTCCAGTTGGGCTATTTCCAACTCAAACATGTCTTTCTTGAAGTGCTGGAGCATATTGCAGCTAAGCCATCATCTGCTGGGAAATCAGGAGAGCTCCCCCATGCCTACATCCCAGCACAGTGTTTTTTTTTCACCTGAATCAACCTCAGGTTAAAGCTTATGGCCCACAATAGCTTCTGGTTACTCAGCCAGTTCTCCACAGACCATTTGGGTGGCTGAGAGAAGCATATGGCACTTGTCCCTCCTGAATGGCCACCTCCACTAACCAGGTCACTCCTCCAATTTGGTCAATCAAAATTAAGCTGAAGCAGCAATGAGAAAGAAAATGGATGCCAAACAAAATCTAAACCTGTGATGCACAGAGAAAGAACTTTAAAATACTCTTGGAAAGCAGTATCCATCTGCATTTATATACTCAAGTATGTACTAAATACATAGTACTCTAAGTATTAAAAATACAGGAGTATAAACTTCTCTTATATGCATCTTGAGGCATGGAGTACCCTTTAAGGTGAACAATCTCCTTCTATTGAGATGAGGAAAAAGGGACAACAATCATGAAGAAGCTTCTCTACAAAAGATATGCTGGAATTTAAAAGCCTGCAAATATAAGGTGAAAGAAGGGATCCTGAATAATTTATCCAAGAGTAAGTGTCCACATTTGAAATGATTCAGAAATAGCTTGGCCTGGAGTAACACTCCCCTGAATGAAATATCAAGGGTTTTTATCGAGATCTCTCATGAATCTAAATCTTTTATGGTAATTTCCAGCCTGGAGGCTGTAAAATTGGGCAGTAAATGTACGCACAAAAACGATACCAAAATCCAGCTGCCCTTCCCCTTCCTCCCAAAGCTCATCTGCTAAAGTTTCTCTCACACTGGCAGCTCTTTGTGAGGAATGAGAGAGGATATTAGAGGAGAGGCAGAACCCAGCATTTAATTCAGAATGGGAAGAAGGAAAGAAATGAGAAATGAACATTGATTTAATATTGTGCAGAAGGAGCTCAGCCCCAGATAAGAATATGGAGCTATTTTAGACATACTGCTCTAATCCTAGCTCCTACTGTAGGCCTAATTTTCAACTTGAATGTTATTTTGATGCTCTTTAAGATAAAAGTACATCACTGCCTATTTTTCTGCTGATGCCTAAACTTGAAAAGCTATGTAATGTCCTTTCTTTTGAACAAGTGAGCTAAACTAAATCCCACTCTCCAGCTCCCTAAAGGGACTCACAAGAAACAGCAACACCCAGTGATCCTCTCCAATATCATGCATAAGCATGCACTCATTTTCTTTGCTATCAGGACATTTTGGTGTCACTAATCTGGGTTCCACCAGGCAATGTCACTTCTCTCTGCATCTCTGTGTTTCTGTGTTTCTTTTCTGTCCTTTTAGACCAAACACTTGTGCAGTGCCTGCTCAACACCCAAAATAACACAGCCAACAGAAACCTCTCTTACAACAAACATACACACCCTGTGCTACCAGAACCAATGACACTCTCAGTTTCCCATCCTGCAGTTAGTTGACTGCATGGTGCAACCTCAGCTGAAGGTTATCCTGTGCCTGGGATGATGGCCATCACACCCTCACTCACTCTCTGCCTTTGTTTCCCCTCCTGTGGACTCTCCAGCATCCTTTCCCTCACTCCCAGTTTAAGGATGGATACAAGGGAGCACAGATTTTTTTTTAGGAAGAAAACAGAAGACACAAGCAATTAGGCAGTGTCTCTTGCTGCATAAATCCACCTAAATATGTTATATTGCAACTGAACAGTTCCCCGTTTTATCAGAAACCTTCGAGAAGACTGGAGAAGCCAAATGAGGGCAAGAGAGTCTTAACTGGAAACAAAATATTTGAGACACATTTGATCAAGAACAAAAAAAAAGACTAAAAATAGCCAAAAGAAGAATAACACCACATCCCTTGAGTTTTCCCAGCATTACAAGGAGAAGCTTTTGTTCTCTGAACCGTTTGCTGAGAAAATCTCCCCCTGCAGAGAGACACTGCAACCTACCTGTGTAAACCACTTTGCGCCTGACGGTCAGGTTGACATGACCTTGTTTGGCTGCCTGTTGCATAAGCTGGACAACAAGTTGGTGTGATTTCCCCACAACGGGTGTCCCATCCACACAGATCAGTTCATCACCCGACCTCAGGCGGCCATCGGCATCAGCAGCACCCAGCGGTACAATGTGACCGATGTAAATCTGAGGAATTGGCACAAATAGGAGAGAGGAAAGAAAGAAAGAAAAAAAAGAAAAAAACTGATAAATTAGAATTAGCTGAAAAGCCAGCTGGAAGTAAGGGACGCTGGTAGTTAGACCCAATTTAATAGGGAAACTGTTGACAAATGTCTGCTGGTCAGGGAAGTGGCTCTGGCGAAAGCAGCTCCACAGGAACAGAAGCCACATTGCAAAAGTGAAATAAATTGACATCTTGTTTCTTTAGGAGTTCCATTCCTTCTGATGATAGCCTTAGGAAAAGTGTTCAACCAGACAGTGGCCAGAGAGGAAGATGGTTAAAAGAACTGAGGGTCCTGTCAGGGACGACTATCAGCTAAGACTGAATTGTCCTTTAAATTTCCTCTAGGGTTTACTAGCTCTGAATCCACCAACTCAGTCTTGGTTTATTTTCAATGAGTTCTGTGGGGTCACTCTTAACACGAGAGCAATCCATGGCCTCTCAGTCCCATAAAAAATAAAAATTATTATGGCAGGGAAATACATGGAAATTTATGCTGCCACTATGTAGCTTTGACCAATGCAACAGAGTGAAGACCATGCATTTTCAGCTTGACACCATCCCCAGGAACTGGATTTAGGATTAGCATGTTAAGGGCATTCAAGGAAGGAATTAAGCAAACAGAAGATGAAAATATTTGCAAACCTGACCAGCACAGGTTTCCTTTCCTTTCCTCAGTCTCCAGGCAATTTCAGACCTATGTGATTTCATTTGGGCTACCACAAAAACAGGGAATACCAGGTGAAGCCAAATCCATTTCAATTTTTGACATTTTAGGTTGGTTTCTGAATGGAAGATGGGGAGGAGTTGTAGGATATAAACACATCACCTACTAGTTATTTTAACAGAGATGCTATAGTGCAGTTCTGCACATCTGGACATGCTACAGCTGTGATTCTAGAAGGAGTCACAAGTTAGAACAAGACCACTCCTAAATGTACTCACAGGTTCTCCAGGCTCATTTCCACCTAGAATCCTAAATCCAAAACCAGTTTCCTTTCTCCATAGAAAGATATCTTGCTCTTGATAATCTGGAACTGAAGAGAAAGAAGGAAAATTGTATTTTTTAATCAAAACCCCACACCTTTATAACCAAATCAGGGATACTATGACATAAATGTAGAGTGATCTTCTGTAACATTTTACTCTTTAAAACCAGTGGTCTTGAAATTTTAGACACAATTAAGAACCTTTATAGGTTTCAATACTACAGGATTATTATTTATGTCACTACTGAAAATTACACAGAGGTTTCCACTTTCTAGGTGTTTAATTTTGATTTGCCATTTGTTTATCACTATAATGTTTTCTTCCATCAACATTAGCATCATTACCCAGTGCAAGAGCCTCTTCGAAATCATCAATAAATAAATGTGTACAACAGAGAACCACTCTGCCAGAAACAATACAGCTGCCTCCTCTTTCATGGGAGACAAAAGAGCCACTTGTTATGACTTCTACTGTTTAATTAACTTTCATAAGCATAGTTTGCTATCTGTCTACTGACACTGATTTAAATAACTAGGGGACAGATCCCCAGTTGGTGTAAAACAGAAGAGCTCCACTGGAAGCAAAGCAGCTCTCCTGACTCTCACTTGCTCTTGTACAGGCTCTGTAAAACCACTGAGCAGATAAAACCAGCTGGAAACATAAAAAAGCTCAATGTTACCTACTCATTAGTATGCACCAGCAAGGTTTTTACAATGAATATTACATACAGTGAAGTACTAACCTTGAAGTGCAGTCGAACAGTAATATTTTAAACTAACTTATGCTGGCTTTCATCCCTTTTTTAAAAAAAATGCAAAATTAATTGCTAACATTAAATCATATCAGAAGACAACTTCAGGATCATTTAATATTTATTGGTTAGTATCTGTAACATTGACTAATTTTGTAATGATCCCCTCCTCAAATTTATAATTAATGATTAAAAAAGCTGTTCCTTTACAAGTCAGCTGTCTAGATCTTTACTGAAACCAAAGCATATCATTCATGAATGCAATTTAAATAAGCACATACAGATATGGGATGCAACAAGCTACACTGGTTTTCTGTATCTACGAGCAGATAAACTGGTTGATTCCCACTGACACGTCTGAGTGTCTGGCTGGGCCCTAATTGCATTTTACACTGTCAGCATCTGCTGCACAAAGGTTTTGGTCCCGTCATCTGGTGCTTTTCAGTGTTGGGACTTCTGGCTGCCTCTGATGCTCTCCCCTCAGTGACTCAATAGGATTAAAATGTATTATGAATTTAAGACCAGAGAACAGTAAAATTGAAAAGAACAGGTGAATGCTAAGTCACAGATGTCTGCTTTGAGATTTCCATTCCAACCGGTTTATAGCACTGGTTTCACATGTCATAATTTTCCATCCTGATAGCTTGCAGATGCAAACTAAGCATAAGACCTGTGCACATTACCTCACTGAACTAGAGGCTAATTTTTGTCCTGATACAACAAAATATTCAGGTGATGAACATGTTGGAAGCCTGTGTGGTTTAACTGCTCAGGCAGGCTGGCTGAAGGCACAACAGCAGAACTTAAACAATGAATTAATTGGTGTTCATCACTTCCTTCAGCTAGGGGAGCACGAAGAGCAGACACACTCGGAAGCATCTCTCCACATTTTGCAGGCTTTTTTTTTTTTTTTTTTTGGCAAAGGCTGCCCTCAACCAATTAATAGCACGTGTTGGATCTGTCAGAGGCAAAATGGCTTCTGCAGAGAGCTTCAGCATGGGCCTGTTTCCTCAGCATCTCTCAATCCTTCCTATTTGTCAATTGTCCAGTACCACGGGGCGATGCCGTCTGTTCCTGGCTGGGGTACCAGGTACCACTGAACAGCTGCTGGAGGTAGCAGCAAACTGAGGTGTCACAGCAGTGTCAGACCAATGCAACACAAACAGAAAAGCCCAAAGAAGCAATGAGTGTCATTAAGGGAATCTTCCCTCTGCTGGAAGGATTTACAGAGGGGTGAAACAGAAATGCAACAAACATACAGACGACACACATTTACGTAGTGGTAAACCCCAACAGAACTCCTTGTACCGCTTTTGGTGTTGGTTCTGCAGGATGGTGATTGACCAGCACAGCCCCAGAAACTCCATTAACCTCTGTGCTTCCAGGCAGCTGAGGTAGGGGATGCCCTGAAGCTTTCCATGCTGGAAAACTACCTTAGGTTCTCCATTATTTGGTAGCACTGCAGAGGAGTGACTTCCCTTACAGGAAAAATCTCACAGTGATGTTGAAACTTTGTTGAAAATCAATGCTCAGCAGCTGCCAGGAGCCATTCACTGCATCTCTGTGCCTTGACCTGATCTCAAGTGTGTCTGATTCTTTCTGAAAAAATGTGGACGTAGCCCAAATTGGTAGTACTTGCCAGTCTCCTCCTCCTAAATTAAATCAGAGCATCTGGAGAGGGTGGCAAAAGTGGTAAGGAGAGTTCTGCTGGGGCCATGAGGAGGAATGGAAGGAGAGGTGAGTGCCACAGCCCTGCCAATGAGCCACGTGGGCAAAACTCATGAATGAAATGGGATCATGACAACCCCAACCCACACCTCTGAAATCCACTGCCAGCCAGCACCACAGTAAACCAAAGGATTTTGCACCTTCGTGGCTAACCTGGGCACATGGCCCTGCCAGACACCCTTGGTGATGAAGAACACCCCCCCCCCCAGAGCAGCAGTGACACCAGAACAAGACAGCACAAGACACAGATACATTCTTGGCACAGTCTTACATTCTCCAAAACTCGTGGAATTGATTTCTCTCTCTCTCTCACCCTTGCTCAGTCCAGTTGCAGGCGAAGGTGACATAGCTGTAATATTAATTTTACAATTTTGCAAAGCTTAATGTATCTGCTTTCTTGTTAGTTCATTTAATTAATTTTGACATTATGGATCATGTTAGGCTTCCATGCATAAATTTCTAAGGTTATAGCTACCATGGGTTATGATATAATTTCACATCTATTTGCCTATGCTTGTCTACATGTGAATATTAATACACATATGAATTCATACATTTATATGCACATGCATGCAGGTATATTTTAAGTAATACTTTTTTTCTCCTGCTCAACAGAATATCCTTGAGAACATTTTTAAAATATTTCTCTATAAAAATATTTCTACTATCATGACAGTTGGTTTTCCAAATGCAAATATCTTGTAAGGTTATAAGAAATTCTAAAGACATGGTGATGAACAATGAACACAGTGCTTAATTTGAGGTCATTTTAATCAAATCCTCGTATACAAACTTTAACAATTATTTGCATGCTGTAAAAAATAAATATCTGCCCACTGTGATATCAATTTTAAGAAAAGATGGCTTTAAAAATAATCAGCATGCTTTAGTCACTATCTCATTTGAGGCAGCAACACTTCCAGTGACTCACAGACTGGCAAAGTACAAAAGTTTTAAGACTCAGATTCAGCAAAGTATATAAGGACAAGTCTGAAAATAAGAGTGAACAGTCTCACTGAAGTTGATGGAGCATTTCAGTGTTGAAAAGTCCTCTGATTTAGCCATAAATCTCACAAGATTCTGTACCTGCAGGATATCCCTCTTTTCTGAACCATCCCACTGCAGGAGAATTCCAGTTTTTCTGTCTCTCCGTTTCTTTCCCATCCTGCAGGTACTACAGGTGTTTAGTAGGACAATCTATAAGGGCATGGACACATCCGTGTGCCCAGGTCTGTGCCTGTAACTTTCTCTCCTATCAATAAAATAAGAGGGAATAACCCTACCAAGGGGCTTTTCCTAACTCTCCTCTTAAAAGTCAGTCTGATCAGAAGGCAACTGGAATTTCCTGAGACTATTTTCTGCCTTAGAGAGAACATATCTAATGTTTGGTAACATTGTACAGATATTTTTACTTCTATGCAATTGTTGAGTGAAAGCTACACAGTGAGGTCAAAGCTTGATTGTATTATTTTAATTAGATTTGGGGAGAGGAAATCCTAACAAATAAATTATGTCCCTGAAAAAAATATTACTGATAACTTGGAATATTTTAAAAGCTTCAAAAATTATCTATCGTGTTCTGCTTTGCTTTTAATTAAATGCTTAAGCCCTTCAAAGGGATTCATTAACACATCTGCAATTCAGATTAATTCATTTTGTCACTGCTGTTTTGACAGATGGCCATATGTAGGATACGGTATTTTGCAAAGCAATCAGGCCACATGAGAAAACTTTCACAACAGATTGTGTTAATCTTTAAGGAAGTTGGATAATACGATGAAAAACAAAAAGCATATTACAAAAATGTATTTTCAATAAACCTGTGCAAGATTCCAGAGCTGTGGCTCTCTGATAAACTCCACAGTCACCACTTCTCTGACTGAGTGCACTTCATGTGTTTCATTCCTGGAACCACTTCTGTGTTTAAACCTTAAGGGTTTGTCCTTCTCTCTGATTCATCTATACACAACTCCCACTGCCAGCTACGAGCTACCCATAAAGAGATGCTCAGGCAGCTAAAACTTTGCACCAGCACAGAGTGAATTTGTTATTGCTACCAAATGATTTGTTTCCAGATTTGCTCAGCACAAAGCTGGCTATTCTCAAAAGTCTTCATCCAGCAAAGAATCATGACTCCAGGCCAGCATTTGAACTCAGCCTTAGCTTTCAAGCATCCCTTTGGGTTTACAGCTTGGAAATAAGCTTCCTTGGACTGGAGTCTGAGCACTCAGCACCTTGCAGGCTTCTCCCCTCACCCAGGGAAGCTCCATGTGAAGGAACTGTAGCCTCCATTTCTTGAATAACGTTGCAGTTTTTATCTGCTGCTACTCAGCCAGAGCCCTGACATAGTTATGGAATCACTGCTTGGCTTTGCATTATTAATTCTAGCTTCATTTGTCTTCCCCCCCCCAAACACACAAAGTCTGTGGCTCTCTCCCATAAAATCTGAGTATTTTCTGATATTAAGATGCATTGGATAAACAAAAACCACATGTTTTTACAAAATAATGGGTTATCTGTCACTTTTGAACCAAATTCTGCTCTACCTATGGCTTCAGTGAGACAAGCCACATAAGTCAAATATAGCCTCTTTTTTTTTTTTTTTTAATTAAATAAATAAAGGTAGAATGCAGAAAAATGCATTTTACCAATTCTGAAAAATTAAATTGTTCCCTGTGTGCTTCCCATATCTACATTATTATTATTAATGTTAATAACAGTGGAATGCACTCCCAGTGAAAAAGGCAGTAGGTGGTCATTATAGATTCAGTACTACTTAGAAACATCCTAAAGATGATGTATTCATACATTGAATGAAACTTTTTTTATATTATTATTTTTAGATGAAAAAATATTCTGTCTGGGCTATGGCTAATGAATTCATCTTTTTGTGTCAACTGCACTTGAAAAATTGCAGTATGTTCTCTTTATACTCAACAGTTTCACAAATGGGACAAAATAAAAAGCTGAGGATGATCCAATGCTCTAAAATTGTCTTTTTGAATTGAAGTATGTGAGGAAGCTAAAAGAGTTGTTGCTGTTTTTCAGTCCACTTATTAGGGATTCAAAACCCTGCCTCTCAAAAGAATATTTTATAATCTTCACATTTATCAAAATTTATGGCCATGAATAAACAGAGAGCAAGTCCTGGACTGGGCAGGAGAGAGATTTGGGAGAACTGAGCTGGAGTTCCTCAGGCAGTGGGGGCTTCTAGGAACCACCAAATGCCCCAGTTACAAGATGCATCAGCCAATCTCAGCACTGGCACTAGGGGGGCATCCTCCAACCTCCTGCTGCTCATTACTGATTTAGTTCTCACACCTCCATCAGAAGAATACAAAGAGGGTCACACCTGGCACCCAAAGCTATGGATGCCATGGGAGAGGAGGTGTCAGTCCCAAAGCCAAAGGGAATGGGTGCTCAAGTAAAGAGAGCAACGATCTGGCTGTATCACTGCCAGCAGAAAGACACTGTAGTTAAACTGAACTGCAGCCAGGTGAAAACAAAGAACAGCACATGTGGAGCAGACAGACAGTGAAACTGAAGACCCAGAGAAAGGCTTCTCCCATCCCATTGCCTGTGGTGCTCCAGTCAGGAGAGCTCCATCCAGTCAGTGCTTGGGCAACAGGGGGAAGTGAGTCTCAAAGGGATGATCCATGTTTATCACTGAGGAACTGAAGGAAGGAGAAGGAGCTGACCACTGACCTCTAAGCAGAAGTACCAGTCACAGCTTGAGATGAGGGAGACAGAACATGTGCAGCTGGCCTTTTCTCTTAAGATGTTACCTTTCCTGGTTTTCTTCACCTTCCTTTAGGCACAGCAAAGCCATGTCACTAGTTAAAAGTGCATCTGAATAGCCAGGGAATGTTTTACTCCAGCTTAGGGTCAGAAATTCACAGGCTTTTGGACATTTTCTGTGGCACATGCTTACAAGGAGACATAACCATATCACAGTCCTCCCATTCTCCAAAACCCCTCTATCTACAAAACTAAGAAATCTTGGAAAACATCTTCCTGGAAAGGAAAAGGAAATGGGGGGAAAAAAGGTGGTAGAAAAACACTGATGTTCAAACAGGTAGACACATCTAGCAGGAGAGGCAGAAGGACTGAAGCAACAGAAAAGGTTCAGTCCCACTACAGAGATGCTGGACTGTGGAAAGGTGAGACAAGGAAGCTGAAGGGGTGTAGCAGATCCCAGTCTAGCAAAAGGGCTAAGGAGAGAAGATTGTGACATGGGGACAGATGGGGTGTGGGATGCCAGCAGGTCAAGAGACAGTGAAAAGGCCTCTGGAAGGGCTCTTATCACAGACAAGAATAAAACCTCTACAAGATACCTGTAGCCATTGAGGAAAGAGGGAGAGTTTAGCACATGGTGCTGGAGGTGTATACAGAAGGGTGACTCCCTGCCTGGGCACTTCAGGATTTTCCAGCCTCAGGTTTTATCAGGGAAGACAGGCAGGAGTTAAGTCTGCTAAGCTGATACTAATGGCTAATTAGTATGAGTTAAACAGTTAATTAGAAATTAGCTAAGTAGCTGCAGGGGGTCAGAGGCAATGCCAACACAGTGCCTATGGGAATCACAGAAGCAGAACAGAGGTAACACTTGTGCCATGGGACAGCCTCAGTCTTGGCCATCTGGGCAGGAGAAGGAAGAGCTCTGCAGGGCTGAAGAGGCTTTGACCCTTAGCTCTTGCATCTTTTTCTTATTTCAATGAGATGCATGTGCAAGTTTTGTCAATGCATTTCTCTGTAGACCAGCATGACCTGGGCCAAGAGCTCAGAGGATAAGGAACAGCTTATCCCTGGAAAGGTAAGGAGCACACAGAAGCTGAGACACCTACAAACTGCATTGCTGAGACATTCAATCTGAAGAGATGCATCTTCAGCCAAGAAACAGTGACTCATGATTTAATTTTTCTAGGACATAAGATTTCAAAGTGATTCATTTGGTCAGAAAAAAAAAAAAAAAAGTCCTACCATTTTTCATTCTGGGGTAATGTTATACAGATTTTACCAGTTTTCAGTTAGCAGGATAAAATCAAACTCCATGTGATATTCTCACTGCACCAAGACTTTGAAGCTCCTTTTTCTGCAACTAAAGTAAGCATTGCTTTTGAAAATTAACTTAATACTCTCTTTCTTTAAGAAGCTTTGACAAATTCAATTTTAATTCAGCAGTGCAATTAAAGTAAAGCCAATGTGTTTATTTTGTTTGCAGAGAAGAAACTGATTGAAATCATATTTATAGTCTTGGGGCAGAGTCGAAGCCCTGCTGAACTATTAGCCAAGTGTGCTTGTTATTAATTGCCATAAAAGCCACTTACAATATGCATTTGATACCTGTATTGTTAAAGCGTCCACTCTAGGCAAAGTAAAACAGCTCAGCTGGATTTTTTCCCTCCCCAGAGTGAGATGGGAAAGCATCTTCATCTGCTATGAAGTTTAGCAACCTAAATACTTCTCATCCTTACTGAAATTCCTATGCATATCAGACAACAAGCCTTAATCTTAGAAAGAGTTCAGGATTTGAATAACAAAGTTGTAAATTCTCCTTCAGCCTAATTCAAAAGCAAAATAAGAACTAGTAGAGATGGGGGTTTTTAATTTCAAAGGGATTTTTTGTACTAAGCTTTGGTCTAAGTTCCCTTTCCAAAAGGTGATCTAAATTCATTCCTCATCAGAGAACAACCTGCACGTCTATCAAGCAGACAACACTGACAGATATCAAATCACAACATTATACTTCCAATAGAAATCGAAAATAAAAAAAAAAATCCGTTTTGGTTTGGTTTTTTTTCTTGCAAAGAAAATATACAGAGAGCAGCTGCCAGAGCCGTAGCCTTAGCAACCACACCTGCTTCATACTCACGTCGGCTTTCATACATGCTCCTGGACTGGGCCCAGATTTTGAATGGATCTGGCTTCTTCTGCCCAGCACCGTCCGGTTGCTCTGCAGGCAGCGGCTCGGCGGGGGTGTAGTCCGGCAGCACCTGCGCGCTGTGCACGGGGGAAGCGGTGTGCCCGCTGCGGTGGCTGGAAACACTGTGCTGAGAACTGTTTTGGCTGTCTTTCCTTTCAAGTGGTTGCTGTAAGGAAGACAGCGAGTGGAAAGAGAGAGAGAGAACAGACGGTTATTGGTCTTTGAGTGGGTGTTTTCCATCATTTTTTATTTTTTTTTCCTCCTCTCTGTCTTTGATCAGGGTTTCTGCACACACAGAAGTAAATATATAAATCACAGTTTTGCTGCCACCAGTTAATGCTGGGTACAGTTAAATTCCCTGATGACAGATTTTGATAGGGGGACTGGCAGAAAGAGCTATACAAAGTCATTAATCACAGAAAGAAAAAAATATGCAGTTCTCTATCTCACACATAAAACCAAAACTCATTACAGGTTACTAGTTTCAGTGCACTTTTTTCTTCCTCATTAAGGCTGAAAAACTCAACATCCTTCTATTCAGGTAACATTAGGGTCTAACTTGAGCACGCAAGAAAAAGGAAAAGCTTGTGTGAAAACTTCAACAAGTTCCTTTGAAAAAGATGCAAGCACAGCCCTTACTATGAAAGATCACTCTTCCTCTGCAGCTCCTGCAACACCCACATCACAAGGGGGTGGACAACAGAGCACCTCTTTCATGTCTCTGCTTCCCAGAGCATCCACAGGACTACAACAGACTTTCACAGATGTGTAAAATGTCTATTTGCACTTTGATTTCCCTGTTTCAATGAAAAGGAAAAAATGCATCTCCCTAACTCTGAGGCTTATTCCAAAGCAGTATGTCAAGAGCTCTGTCCGCTCAATGTTTAGCTAAGCAGGTTACATAGTTCTTCCCAACACTGTGTTCAAATGAAGCACAAGTCACATTTGCATGGCCAGGATGTGTACTACTCATTATGCAGCAAAATCCTCCCTCAACAAGAGCTCCCCAAACTGTACAGCAAATGCTTTTTAATGCTCGTTTGAGATGACCTTGGGTTGGCATTAAACTCAAGTACAATCTCCCACCTGCCCTGGCACAGGGAACTGGCACATTCCTGGGGCTGCTGTGATGCAGAGTGTGGCTGAAAAGATCACATCCTACAGGTTGTTTTTAAAACATCCACAATTTCCTAGCTAAAAAGGGTCAGCCACTCACACCAAGAAAACTCATACAAAAACGTAGTGAGCAGAGAGTACTCAAAAACATTGTAATAAGAGTTGCTTGCTTTCAAGGACTTCTCCATAGGAAACCAACTAAGGGTTGGGAGAGAAACCAGTGGCAAACAGAGAGCAGATCAGCATGGGGAGCTGAGGTGCCCACAGGCCTGGGGACCCACTCCTTTATTCTGAACTACTCCAGGCATCCAGTGCTCCACTGTAGTAAGGCTGAATTAATTACAAAGAAAGTTACCATGCCAAAGTGCCCTCTTTTTTGAGTCTTAAAAATAAGGTTTTCTGAGTTCCTTTTTTTTTTTTTTTTTTTTTGCAAACATTTTTAGGTTTACACTGAGAAAAAAACCCCAAAAAACTCCAACAGCCCAAATGACTTTGACCTTGCAGCCTTACATTCGAGTTGATGATCTGCTACCAGCATTTTTTAAAAATACCTTGATCGACTAGAATGTGAAATTGCCTTTGTCCTTTAAAGCAATTTTGGAGAAAGCATACCTGCTGTGATTACTCATCTGCAGACTCTCAAATACAAATATCTGAAACAATTTCAAACATTTTTAGCTTTTTAAGTGGTAAAAGAAGCTAATTCACATGCAGCCCTTCAGTTTTTAAATGAGACCATTTTAAAACATCTATGCTGTGGGTAATCACTCCTTTGTAATTTAAAAAATAAAGAAGAAACACTTTACAACTCTCAGTCCAGCCATCTGGATTGTTTTGTTTGTTTGGCCAAACTACTCAAATAACTACAAGCATCCTGTGAACAGACCAATCTCCCTGGAAATAGCTGGTTTACAGAAGTAGGAGTAGAGGGACTAAAATGCAAAGCTATAGCCAGCCCCTGAGGAATTGATGAGAACTTTCTGAAAATTTTCTGATTTAAAAAGAAACAAAGTCTGAACTTTAAAAAGGGCGCTCGCTTTTTGATAGGAAAGATCTACACATTGAACAAACCAGGAATTCTGTTTCATAACAGGGATGAAAATGGAAGTGTCAGCGTATCTCAAGTAAAAGCACCTCTAATTAAGCTAGAGCTGCAATTGCAAATACACCTATTTTGCAAGAAAAAAGGGAAAACTTCAGAAGGACAGTTGTTTTTCCAAACACTAACTCCTACAAAAAGCCTGAATCATGTTTATCTAGGGGCTGAAGAGAAGAACAGATAACCATGGAAATAATGAATATGTGCAATTAAATTAATTCAAGCCAATGTTAATTAACTTTCACATCATCAGATGAGGCCAAAAAGGTTTGGGGGTAAACTTCTTTTCACATGCACATCATCAGCAGCAGGACTTGCAGGGATCATCCCACTCAGGGTTCAGGCTGCCCAAATGAAGCTTGTGCCTTAAGTGCAAAGGTGGATGGTTTTTTAGAGAGATGAGCTGATGATACAGCAATGAAAAGAGGACTTCTCCATCTTCTGACTTGTTCCAGCTTACACATGGGCAGGAAAGCAGCTAAACCAGGGCCAGATGAGCATGGGGCTGTTTGGTGACAGACTGCTGCAGAGTGGGTGGTCCAGATCTCACCTGAGATGCTGGTCAGGTTTTTCCATGCAAAGTAAAGCACATCAGCTGAAACGTGTTGACTTCTGACAGTAGCTACAAGGATAATTCAGTGCCCCATGATTAAGTCAGCAAGAGCACCCCTAGATCCTCCAGGGTCTGTGGTCTTCTCCAGAGCTGGTGGTAAATATAAATAGCTTGCCAGAAAGACTCTTGACCAAAAGTGGCTAGAAATCAAGACTAGGATGACTACCTTGAGTCCATGTTGGCAGACTGCAAACTTAAGTAGAGGTGATAAGAAAAAACCCCACTGTATAACAGCCATGACAAAAAAAGTATGTGGAAGGCTGGAGCTTGTCATGCCCTACCCAAGCCCCAGGTCTAAGATGTGTGACTTGTGCCAGCTTCCCTGCATCTTTCTTTCAACTTTGTAGTGTTCATTTTGCGAAGAAAACATAACATTGGGAAGAAAGTATTTTCTAGCTGCTCTTTCCCCACTGGCTGAGGTTAAGAGGAACATCAGCATGACACAGATGTCTCAGAGTGCAGCTGTGGGGGCAATTACTGCAATTGTGGGGGCAGCAGTGGTCAGGGCATACACATCAGCCTTTCAGGATTTCTTCTCTGCAGTGTGCAAGCCCATTTTCAGCCACAGACACTGCATCTGCCAACCTGAGAGGCAGCTTCTCCCTCAGAGAGGCTGAGCAAGCCCACACTGAGCACTACATCGTCCTCTGATTACAGAGAGGGAAGAAAACAACAAAGGTGACATGAGCCAGCGAGTTTGGAAGCTGTTGTGTTTGAAAAAGAGACAGGAGGAAAACTGCTTATAAGAAGTCTCTGAGTGCCTGGAAAATGCTACAAATACCCACACAGCAGAGACTGGTTTGTCACTGGTGCTAAATGAAAGAGTAATTAGATGTTACTTTGTACAGTGACTGCTAGAACTACTGAGGCCCGTGGCCCAGCTGAGACATGGCTGCAGGCAGAGCTGGGATGCTAATTATTAGCAGCAGTTGTGTCTGTCTGTGTCAGGCAGAGAGAAACCCTCAGCAGAGGAGGAGAGGGTGGCAGGGAGCATGGCCTGTGGCGTGAATGGACACCAGAGCTTTTTGGCACAGGATTCTGCAGGCAGAATACTGCAAGAGGGAAGAGTTGCTGTGGTTCCCTCCTGCTGCGTTTCTAGGTGGTGGTGGTGGAAATATGGTCTCTGAATGAAGAGGGATGTGTTGTACAAAGACTCCTGCTGGGGAAATAGTTTTTCCTCCTGACAAAAAGCTGCCTAGCCACCCCGAATACGTGGCAAGTCTCTTGTCAGGGACAGGATGTATACAGGAATTGCATTTTTGGCCCCGATTCAGCTATGTTGATAATGTATTTATTTATACCCAACAGACTAGATTTTTGGAAGAGCTTCCTTCCCCCTGCAGTGATCTGCTCTTCTGATGATCTAGCTGCAGGGTTTTTTTTTTGCTGAGTGTTTTGGAGAAGCTGGTCCTGGCACCAACAGCAAACTGAGCTGGAAATGGAAATCTTTGCCCCCTTGTGGAGTATGTTGATGCAAGCAACGAGAAGAAAAAAAAAAAAAAAAAAAAAAAAGTTTGCTTTCATCCATGTTACACCAGGATAATTACACGGGAAATTGCTACACTAGAGCACTTGCACGCTGGAAGCGTAAATCCCCAGATGGTCAACACAAAAATATTATCCATTTTTATCTAAAAAAGAGTCAATGGGAAACTAAAAACAAACTAGCAGCATAAAGAGCTGCTGTGATCATGTCCTTGGTGTGGAGGAAGAAAGAACTTGGAAGTCTTAAGAATGGCTGCACATTTTTTTTAACTAATTTGGCTCTTCCACCAAGGTTGAAAAACTCTCCTTCAAAGCTCAGCAAAAGAAGCAATGCTCATCAGAAGATGCACACAGGCTGAAAAATGAAGCCCAGAAAAACTAAGCTCAAGGCAGAAAAATATTTTGAGACTGTCACAGCCTCAGCACTAACAAATCTCTCCAGGGGGATGAAACACGTCCTCCCAGCTGGGAGGTATACAACAGGATGGAGCTGCCCTTTTGAGAGTATGGATTGGGGCTGATAGCTAAAAATAGGGTTTGTCTGAGAAAGAGACAGCCATGGAGCATGTCAGGAGTGTGTCTGGGCCTTGGGAAAGGTTAGGAGGTAACAAGAGAGGCTTGTCACTGTGCTGAGCCAAGTGGAAGAGGATGGAGACCTGAGCTCATGTCTTCACTGATGCAGAAGAAAGAAACAAAGAATGAGCAGAATTTAGGTTTGGCCAAATTGCTCCCCACCTGGATATATGCCGTCCTCTAACTGTAGCTCAATTTATTAATCAAGCTATGCTGGAAACATTCCTCCTCTGTGGGTTAAAGGTCGAGGAGGAAACAGAATACCACGTTCAACACAAGCCCCACAGCCAGCTGAGCAGGGCTGGGGACACCCCCTGGGTGCACAGCTCAGTGGCAGCATCCACATTCACCCAACAGCTGCAAGTGCCAGCCCTGAGAAATGCCAGGGCAGGGTGCAGTGAGATGGCATCCCAGAGGGAATGTGCCAATGGGATAGGCCTGGCTTTCCCTTGCAGGACAAGAGCAAGTGGGAATCTTCCTGTCCAAGAGGGCCAGGCTCCCCCACCCTGCAGAGGAGCAGCAGCCCAGCAACTAAACCAAGGAAGGAAGGTGTTTGGCAATACTGCTGCTTCTAAGTATTGACCATACCCTTGGTCACACAAGCTCTGTCGTTGGTGTAAATCCATCCCAGAAAATCCAAAGACAGTTTCCTCCTGTGCACAGGGGGGCTCCAATGTGTTTTGCTCCAGGTTTCAGTGCTCAGCCTGGAATGAAGGATGTGCCAGCTCCGACGTGCTCTGCTCTTCCCCTCCGAGGAGCTGTCGGTCATTAAAGCTGCCACACAATGCGGCAGTGTAAAGCATCGCTGCTAATTGCCGATGTAAATGAGCCAGGGTGCAGGCAGGGGGAAACAGCAGGCTCTGCTTTTTTCTGAATCCCCTGCTTTAGAGGCAACACCACTGCCTAGAGCCATAGTAAAAATTACTGGAGCCATAGTAAGGCAAGGCGAGAGGGGTTTGGGAGAGGAACAGGAGAGAACGGGACTGCTTCCCCAAGGCTGACCACCACCTCACAGCAAACAGCAGGGAGAAATCTGCTGTCGCAAGGCTACCCCTGTTTGCAAGCAGTCTCTTTGTTCACAGTGGCAGGATCACCCTGACAACGGATTTAGATGCTGCTCAGATTTTCACGGTGCGTGGCTGCCGAGCAGAGAGGTGTCTGACTCGGCAGGAACCCGCTGCACCTGCGTGTGGCAAAGGGGGAACCTCCACACCTTGAACAGACCCAGACTCACTGATCCAGGCGGGTTGAATGCTAGAAGCCGGAGTTGGGATGGAGTGCAGCCCCTCCTGCTTTGGCTGAGGAAAAAAAGTCCAGGCAGAGAAAAGAAACGCGCCAGACGCATCCGTATTCCGCACACTCGCTTCTGTCTTACCCAAGGCTGAAATAATCTCCTCGTGTGACAGAAGGGAGCGTGAGGGGACTGACGTGCTCTGAGAGGGAGCACACCCCATGCTTCTGCCTCCCAACATTAATGTGAGCTGACAGTGGTAGAGGCCTGGGCTCACGTGACTCTAATCAGCGCTGCCCTAAGCCATCGGAATCACATTAATTATTTCAGGGTTTTCTTTTTGGATGAACAGAGAACTCGTATTTAAAAGCAGGAGCCTTCTGCTCAGCCCCTTCATAAGCCTCCCGCCCAGATTTGCAGTGAGGTGGGTGGGCTGTGCCCAGCTGCAGTTTTTGGCACCCACTGGGGACTCTGTCGGTGAAGTTTCACATCGTCTTACAGCACGGCAAAGACCTCACTCTCTCTATTTCCCCAAAGCTACTGGGAGATAAATCTATTCCCATTCTTGCTCTCGATAACTTTTAACTTTCAAGCTTTAGGTATTCAATTTCCTTAAAAAATAAAACATTTATTGTTGTTGCATAGCAATCGTGTTAATTTCTTCCAGAATATTACACACAGAGATTTAATGATACTTCAGATCACAGCTTCTCTGCTATCGGCTAAAATGCCATCCAGGTAACAGCTTTACATGGAAATAGGATCAGAAGGGACAAGAAAAAGCTGCTCTGTTGGGTTGTTTGAAAAATAAGGTTTCTTACACCTACAGCACAATTCTGCTCAGCGTGAAAAAGCCTCCAGAGCAAGTGCTTGGACAACTAACTGTATTCCTGGAGAACTGTAATCAGATTCCATTCATGCTTTATCAAGGTGCATGCTTTCCCATTCCGTTAATAATGCAGCTGAGGGTACTCAAGAAAACTCAGGGAGTTAATGGAAAAGGTTGGTGCCCATAAGCACCCAACAGGAATTGCTATCTGGCAAGAAGGTGGAGCCTCCCATCTTTCCAAAAGGAAACAATAGCTTTTTTTCCTAGTAAGTTAAATGACAGAGAAGCTCAATCTGTCAGGGAATAGGATCTGTAAACCTGAGGATTTATTTGCAAACAAGTCCCCCCGCCGTACTGCATTCCTCTTTCATCTCCCCATGCAGCAGGAGCCACGCAAGGTAATCACGGTTGCAACAGCAAGACAACTTAAAACAACCAAAACCCACAAAGAAAACAACCCAAACTCATGCCTTTCTCCTTCAAAGCAGGCAAACAGACAAAAAATAGTAGCTGAAAAGTGCTTACCGACTTTGGGCTCTTCTTTGGGACCGGCAGCCCTGAAAAATGGCAACAAGGGAAAAATAAACATTAGCATCTAAACGTTACCTTCCTCTTCAAGACAAATCCCTAGGTGTATCATCCAAACGTAGCCATCTGCAGAGTTATGTCAGCTTTCGCTCTCGCATCGGAGTTCCCAGTCTGTTCATATCGAATCAAAGCAGAGGGAGAGGGAGAGCCAGCGAGAGAGGGGAGCGGGGGGAGAGCTGGAGCTGCATTAGCTATGCTGCCTGGTGCTGCAGCAGCAGCCAGGAGGCTGGGAGAGAAACCCACAGCCCTTAGCAGCACCCGCCGGAACCCGGAGCTTGGGCAGAATCTCAAATGCTCCCCTGGATTAGGGGAGACTTAGCTGACAATTAAGCCCAGGCTATTCCCTTTTGACGCGCCCGGCTGGGCGATTTTCTCGGACCAATCGCTGAGGCGCAGGGGGAAACAGGTTGATTTTTTAAAAAGTCTTTCCTCTAGAACCTGATTTTTCAAAGGAAAATGGGAAGCAACTCGAGCTGGGAGGCACGGGCTGGGCAAAGGAACACAAAAGCAGGCAGAGGAGTGAGCTTTTATCTCTAAAAACCTGAACGCTACTGAGAACGCACGCGGTTTCCTTCCTGTCCATCCGAAGTGTAAATCTATGAAGCCAGAGATTTTATCTGCTATTTACAATTTAAGAGAGATGAAGCTTGAAAACAGCACTGCAAATGTCCTGACCCTTGTGGGGGATGTGAGGGGACTTGGAGAAGGGGGACATACACAGGTTGCAGTCAGTGCAAAGGAAGAAATGACTGAGAGAGAACCAGAGGTTTTTTCAAGGACAGTTTTGCATTTTGGAGCAGCCTTTTGCTCACTCTGTGATGAGCAAGAGAACTCAAGTGGGATTTCTATCGACTACTTCTGTATATAGCTCAGTTCCCAGCAGCAAAGGAGACATTTGTCTGGGGATTTACCTATAATGCAGGAAAAACTCTTTCCTGGGCATTTTTTCCATTACCTTCCTTTATCCTCCACTGTTGGAAGAGAGGGAAATTCCCCACATTTTGCTCTGTGTGACACTCCAGATAACAAGCATAAACCACAACACAGATTACACTCCACATTAAGCACTCAGTAATTCAGATGTTTGAAATCTGCTTTTGTCTTTACAATGTGATTTATGTGGCATTTATGCTGCATTATGTTTTCTACTTTATGCATTTTGCTTGTGCTAAAACCCATGCCCTCGTCTAACTTACACAGAGAGAATAAACAAGTGATGCAAATAAATTACAAATCTGTCTAGGAAGAAGCTCATTTTAAGGTAATTTGGGAGATGTTAGTTCTGAATAGGGAAGATTCACAATTAAAAATGATAAACAGAGTCTGCTCACAGTCTGGGACCTGAAGTGTAATGAGTGTTTTAAATGAAATATTTTCAGCTTTTGAGGAATATCTTGTGCTCTGCACATCACTCTGATGCATTCCTGGTCAATAGCTGATCCCCCTCCAGGCACAGATTGATCGAGGGACAATGAAACATCAAAACTGTTTGAACAAAACAATGAAGACTGCAGCTTCATTTTTGCTGATGGTGCTTGTGTTTGTATAATACATTTAAAGAGGAAAGCACTAATAATGTTCACAGCAAATCACATTTTTAACAGGCAACATTTATTACAAAGATAAACACACAGTCTCCCTCTCTCTCTCTTTCCACATGCATGCACACATGTTTACTCTCCCTTTCCAAGAGATGCTCCTTCCTATTAAATCAATAGGTAGAACTGATCCCCATGGATGCATGCACTCCTAACAGACCAAAATGCTCTAGAAAAGGGATTACAGTCATTCAAATGTTCCCCACAAAAAATAAAGCCAAGATGCAGCTGGGCTGTTGGTTCAAATTGTACCAAAATTCAGTTTGTTGCATCACAAGCATTAAATGTTAAAATTGACTAAGTATGAACTGCTGAACAAACCATTCCTTCAAAGTCATCAGTTTTGGCTGTTCCAACCCAAAATAGGTGGAATATGGATGAAAATAATGGAAAACACATACAAGGCCATTGTTTGGTGAGTTCAGAGACTTATCAATCTTACAGTGTCACTGCTCTGTGCCAGACTTTGCACCAGAACAAGCAGTAACTAACTTCTAACCAAAATAATGGACTGCATAACATGTTAGCAAATGGTATTTTTCATGGGACAGGCTTCTAGTCAGGGGAATAGTCTGCCTTCACATTTTCCTTACAAACATTACTTATTCATCTAACGAGGACCTCATTTTAAAACCTCACTTCCTGAGGCAGCAGGCCAAATGAGCAAATGATAGGTATAATGTGTAGTTTTCATGCTCAGATGATGGAATGGATCCAGGATTTAACAGCAATGAACACAAAGTGCTTGAATAACCCCCAAATGCTGAGAGCATCACTAGCAAGAAAATGCTGAGATTTACTGAAAAGCTTCTGCCTATGATTTTGGTAAGGTGACAACTATGAATTACTACATCCACCACCTCATTACATTACCTGTGGCCCATCCTTGGCCAAGGCTGCTGCTCATTCCATGCCTTGCTTGGAATGCTCATCCTTCCAGGTGCCCTGTTCTCTCCTGAAGCCTCACGGCTATTTTTTCAGAGGTGAATGGACCAAGTATGGACTTACGTATGGACAGTTTGTATCTCTTTGGTGTAACTCCATTTTTTAGTGGTTGAAATCATGCCATTCACATCCCTGCTGCTCTGCCCTCAAACCCCATACTGAAACAGTAAAAGCTGATATTAACACCATAAACATTCCCCTGGGCCTTAATGTCTATGGACAGCTCTCAGTAGTACTTGAAATGCATCTCCTAATTTTGAGAGGCAGTTTAGAGGTGCAGATTAGGGGTGGTGGAAGAGTGATGTGACCATGCAGGGCTGTTGTCATCACAGAGTTAACAGTGTTTTAAAATAAATTATCACATCTGATAAACAATGTCAGTATGACCTAAAGCCCCTTGAATAGGTTCATTGTAGCTACTTACTCAATGTGTCTTGAATTAAATTAATTAGAAAACACAAATTAGTCCCCTCTAAATAACAATGTAATAAAGCAACTGCTTAATGAAAAATATCAGTGATCAGTGAGCAATCCACAAACACAAAAAAAGGGCTTGTAATCAAACCAAATTCACAGACTCATCAGCAAGGCAAGAAAGGCTTCATACAAGGTTAGTCAAAAATGAGTCAGATGCAGGCATCTAAATTAAACTAATTATCACAGAGATTATTACATTTATCTTAACAAAAACCTTTCTCTTTTCTCCCCAGTACTCCCTAAAGCTCTGTGTACAGCTGGCTGCATCCATCTGCTCAACTACGTTTTGTAACATAGGGGAAAACATGCAAATCATTAAGCAAGTTCTGTACCATGACTTCAGCACTCTTAATGCCATTACCCATCAGGAGGGGTATGTCTGTTGTGTGACACTGTACTACGTTGTGAATGATGCAATCCATGCAAGAAGGCCAAAAATCAGTTTATTTCACCTTATTTGGTTTGTGTTAATTCTCCAGTCTTGTGCAGAGCTTAGAAGAACACTTTAGGAACAAGGACATTAAAAGTACCTTAACCCTACCTATAATGGTTTCAGGGAAGAACCCATGGACAAAATTCTGGAGTAGCCCCAATTGCTGTTCTTTCTAATTCAACATTTTCCAGATTTGGGTTGATTTTACACACAAAAGGAAATAAAAAATGTGTGTAGATCTTCACTTCTGACAACTGCTTAACATTTCCAATCACAACACCCAGCTGATCATCCATATCCAACAGCAAAAAAAGCCACAGGTGAACATATAAAAATAAGGAAAAGCTTTTTCACTGTGAGGGTGACAGGGCATTGGCACAGGCTGCCCAGGGAGGTTGTGGAGTCTCCTTCTCTGGAGAGATTCAAACCCCACCTGGACTCATTCCTGTGTGACCTGCTAGAAGTGACCCTGCCCTGGCAGTGGGGTTGGACTCAATGATCTTTTGAGGTCCTTTCCAACCCTTAACATTGTGTGATTCTGTGAACCTAGGTGAAAAGGTGACCCATTCATTTTTGCCATTACATGATATACAGCTCAGAATGCACAACATCTTGAAAATTAGTAGGAGATTAATAAAAAGACAAGAAAAGAACTATTTCAGAGTGTGTCACCAGGTTGGCATCTACAGAGAAAATGCTGCTGTCTCAGAAAAATATAAAAGACAACGAGGTTTCTAAACAGTGCTGCTTACACTGAGCTGCATGAAAACCAAAGGCTTTGCCCCCAAAGGAGGGGTAAAGTACTGGAGTCAGAGGGTACACAGCCATATACCTGGCATTTCACATTGATCACTGCTTTCTGTGTGCAAAACAAGAAACTCTAAATAATTAATGCTAATGGGCACTAGTGCTGCTGGGGAAGAGGGGAGGTTGGTGGTGACAAAGCAATCTCCTTGATTTTCTGTAATCTGTTGCCAAAGAATTTCTAATAAAGGAGAAATACTCCTAAAATATAGATGGAATTTCATCTTTTCCCAGACTGGAGAAAGAATAAGAAAACATATCAGAATAATTTGCAGCAAGAGACTTAAAACTGCACAGAGGCATAAGAAGCATCATCAAGAAAACCCCTCTACCTTGTCCCTGCCCAACTTTTCTGCTTGTCATCGTGATTTGCATAACAAGAGTGCCATTGCACTAGCAAAAACAATTAGCTATGCAATACCACCTTTAAGTGAGAGAGTAATTTACACTGCAGGAATACAGCCCTGCCATACATCAAGTTTGGTAACTATCAACTAATATGAAAAATGCCACATTTCTAATGTTACCTTCAATGCTAATGCTAAGAAAGAGATGTCAAGAGACCACCTTGGGCATTATTGACCCACTGGCACTGGCAAAAACCATAATGAGGGACAGTATATTATTGCCATTAATAAGAATTTCAGTTCTAAATGCTTTAAAGGTGTTAAATTGTTGTAGCCTCAATTACTCATTCTTGGTCAGGATGCTAAAGAATTCCTCATAACTGAAGAGTCAGTTATACTAGAACTGACTCTAGAAGTGATAGGTAAAGTATATGCTAATAAAATGTTTTAATTACTACAAAAGATATAGATTTAACTCTGCAGTGAGATACATATGGGAATGTAAAGACAGTAAGATAATATAGAGACTGAGGATTAGTGTGACAATTACCTGTCTAGCCTATGGTTGAAAGCATGTCAGTACTGCTTATATTTTTATTTCGAAGTTCACTAAATGAGGAGCTTTTCCTAAAGCACGAGATGTTGGGAGTCATATACTTAGATGAAAACCTCTATAAATATTTAACCAAATATGTATATAAACATTAATTTTCTGAAACCTAATGAATCTGAGAAGGTAAACACCAGGACTGGAAAGTAATTACAAAAACCCATGTTCTTTTTCCATGGATATGTTTGTGCGTGTATACACATGCATTATGTATATTATTTTTCATATACAGAGGTGTTCCTGTGGGGATATGCAGGAAGGCACCTCACCTTTTCCACAAGCCCACAAAATCCATGACTTGCAAGCTTTATTTCTAGAGCACATCTCACCATTTTCTGAGGATGCTGCAGCTGTCCAGCTGGCCTGTCCCTTGGCATGGCTTGGGGGTACTGAAAGCAGCAGCACCTGAAGGCCACTTCAAGTTCAAGAGAGAGGACACCAGTAGAGGAGAAACCATATTTTGCTATTTCACATCTGTATTTATCCTGCTCAGCGAGGTTGTTTGTCTTCAGACTTCTCAGAGCACTGTTACAAGGTGTAAATCCACACACTTAAATCCGCGTGGCTTATGGCAGGCTCATATTTCAGATTTGGAGAGCAGTCTGCACTAAGGGGATGCCCACAACCAGGGTTTGATGTTACTGTTAATAAATAACATCCCCTATAATAATAAGCTATTATTTATAGAATGCTGAGCCAGATTCAGCCCTGGGGGAGTGCACGTGCACACGTGGCACACGGAGGCAGAAAATCTTTTCTAGAGAACAATGCATTTGCAGATGTTTTCACAAAATATGACTTGATTTAATACAGTTTTATATTAAAAAAAATAAGTTAGTGTATCACTACACTTCCAAGTATGTAACTGTACATCTCAGAAACTAACCCTTAAGGATCAAACCTTCTGGGGACTGATATTCACCTGCCAGATCCCCACTATTACCTTCATGTGCCCCAGACATGGGACCCTGACCCATCCCAGCCTCCTTAGTCAGCAGCACCTGAAGGCCACTCCAAGTTCAAGAAAGAGGACACCAGTAGAGGAGAAAACATCTTTTGCTATTTCACCTCCTCAAAGCTTGGCCTCCTCCACCATATCTGTCTGGTCTACTAAGTCCTGCCAGGTTTCAAGTCCAACTCAAGGTACATTGTGGGTCTTCTAGTCCTAATTGCTATCACCATCACAAAAATGAGTTCACCTGACCAAGAAAAAAATTAATATGAAAATGAATAAACATAAAATCCCAATGCAGAATGGGAAAAAAATAAAATTCAGAACAGAGGGACTTGGAGAAATGAGGATATGTATTTAAAAACAATCCATCTCAGAACAAAAACATTGACTAGCTCATTACAAAGCCATTCTTCTTCTTCAGTTTTGCCCGCCTTCTATTGCTTTTAATGACTCTCCAAATGTATTTAATTACAGTACTAAATAAAGACCTTTCTTGGATTCCCGATACATCATTAATCCTGTTAGGACTGCTTAATATAATGCCAAATCAGGGCAGCAGCCACTGCACCTACCTGCAACACAGCTGATAAAAACTCATTATTTACAAGCACATGCACACCAAAATGCCACACAGGTGGTATGCAAGGGCAGGAGAAAAAAAATAGGTGGAATAAACCCCTCCTTGCTACACAGCTCCAAGTTTGCTCCTTTTCCTGCTGTGCAAATCCCAATGAAGATGCAGGAGGCACATCTCTAGCCAAATCTGCCTTATCTAATGCATAGCATTAGGCTCTGCTGTGCCACCTGGTGTTAGATCACATCGTATTTGATATCAAACAACACTCCGTGGGGTTGAGATGCCTCATTAATACCACTTCAGCATTTAACACCAAAACCAAATCAGAACAGAAGGGGAAAAGAAATCCCAATTTTAAAAACCTCAAGCTAGGGAGAAAAAAAAAAATAGAAGAACAAACTTTAGTAAGAATTCTGGAGCACTCATTTTTCATTTGTTAAGCAACCTCCTGTTTTGTGTTTATCTAAGAGCCTATTGCTTTCTGCAAGATAAGGTGGTTTGTGCAACAAAACATCCTGATGGGAAGATCTGATGGTTTTTTCATCCAGCATTAAGCAAATACTTCAGTTTTCTTATTGATTTTTAAAGCAGATCTAGGCTCCCTGCCACAGAAAGGCAGCCACCTGCATAATGTCCATGTCACCACTAGCGTGTGGTCAGCATACAAGGTTGCACAAAGCTGAAATTATGTAATTATTTTTTTTTGGTCAATATAAGTTAGTTGTTCACCTTTTTAATAACTGAAGTACAGGTTTCATCCTGGCCTTAAAGCACACTTGATGAAATAGCTCAAAACTTTAGGAAATCACCACAGCCCTTAAAATTCATGCAAAATGTGTAACACAAAAAGCCAAGCAATGAATCAGCAACAGTTCTATTTTACCCTTTCAAGCAACCCCAAAGCTTACATGACACATATATCTGGGGGACATAAGCTTTACTAGAGACAGGCCACACTGACACAAAAATGCAGGGCAATTGATGCAAAACTAATGCTGACCCAAAAAGCAGATTTCACAGGAATCTATTCATTTGCTTGCTCATTTCTGGAAGAGGAGTTAATGAAGGGAAGAGGAAGAGGAGTGCAAATGGAGTTAATGAAGGGGAGATGAGGGCAACCAACACACTTGTGCCTCAGACACCTAACAGATCAGTGTCAGCACTTTGCATCCATCACCCCAGCAAGAGCTGGAAATTCTGCAGGCAATTAAAATGCCCACATACCAGCAATGCTGATTCTCCTCTATTATCATAAATCGAGTATTATTAGCACTGTAATATAACGAAGCTGGTGGGCTTGGAAGCAGGTTCTTGTGTGACAATGTGCTTTGTTTGGAGTTTCTTAACCTCCCAGGGCTTAACAAAGGCATGAATACTGGAGGCTTAGAATACAGACAGAACAACTTTGGATGTGGTGGTTTTATATTTGGAATTTTGGGAGCTTAATACAGGTTTTTTTAAACTCCTGGGCTCTGTGAGGTTGATATTTAAATGCGTTGCTTACTCTTTCATCTGGATGCCTTGCATTAAGAAACTCCAGCACAAGCTGGTAATACTAATTAATTAGTTCCCACCAATGCACTATTTCTATGAACATTAGTAATGCACATTACACTATTTGATGTCTGAACAAGCTACCAACAATTACCTTTTGTGGCTGCAGGCATTTGTAGGCATTCAAAACCTTGGTGAAACCCTGCTGCCTCCTGGAGTCTAATGGGAGCCTTGCCATGGACTTCAGTAGCACCAAAATTTCCCCCTTCGTATTTTTGGTGAGCAGAGTTGCACATTTATATCATCAAAACCAAACAGCTAATGTCACTAAGATTAACACCTGGAAAACACTTTGAAGGCAAAAAACACTGCATAATCCTAAAATATTACATTATTTATAAGACGACCTGATTTTAAATGTTAAGTTTGGCTTATTTTTATCACAAAGGGAAAATGAGTTCCTGTTAGTTTGCTTTGGAAAACCAGTTACCAGTGATCAGTGGATGGTGATGCATAACAATACACAGCCTTGCCCCAAAAAGGCCTATCTAAGACTCCAGAGCTGTTTAGAAGAAAATTAACTTGCACAGGGGATTGAAATACATGCACATAAGCAATTCTAATAAGGGGTATGAACTTCAGACTTATTAAAAATATAAACACATGTAACATTTCCTTTATTTCATCTTTTCCTGACTTCAACTGATTTTTATATCTGCTCCTTGATTTACTCATCCCTAATCAGTATAAAGCTATAAAAGAACAGTAAATGTGACAACAAACTTGCTTTAAAGTCTCATCAGCTTTTTTTGGCCTTGTTAGACTGTAATTTCACTTAACTGAGAGAAGAGAATAACAAAGGGTGACTTGGTGGTTTGGAAAAAAAGACATAGCTACTCCAACTAAAGAATCCCCCAGATCTACTTCTTCCCTGCATATAAGTCACAGTCTTTAAGGTCTTTCTACTAGGATTGCTTATTTTTCACAAAATGGAAAAGTCATATTGTAAAACATTTAAAAAACATTTCATCAAACTTCTAATGCAGTTTGCAGAACAACTTACAAACTTTACTAATATGATTCCCTTCTTACCAGGCAAATCTCTTTTAAGCAAATAGCAACAAAAATAAACTAGAGGAAACAATTGAAAACCCATTTTTAAATGCCAAATGAGATTCTCTATTTAATCAGGAAATTCATAACTCTGGAATTACAAGGTAATAACCTTGGAATACAAAGTAATGAACTCAAACAATAAATTTTGGCATTACACATAAACATACATTTCTTTAAGCATACTATGATTCTGATTTTTTAAACATAACTTAGTAACCAGTGAGGGGTGCCTATGAGATATTAAAAACATCCCCCCACCTTTTATTTCTGGATTGTATTACTTGATTCAGGTGTTTTTCAGCATACATCTCAAAATAACCTATACTGAGTGACAAATTGCTGAGAGATTGTACAAACAGGTTTGATGGGAGACACCTGAGTAGAAGGTATTGGGAGCTTTGGTAGGTGGTGGTGGTTGAAAGGAGACAAGGCAAGGAAAAAAACACTGATTTGAAATGGCATTTTCAAAATATGTAGAGACCAGATGAGGAATTAGACCTGCTCCTGCTCTAGGTGAGGGAAGAAGTTGCCAGGATGTGGCATGCACGATGCCCTGTTCCAGCAGCTCTGTCTCAGTGAGATGGGGCTTGGGGAGTTCCCTAAAGGATCCAAACCCAGGACAAAGCCCTCAGTATAATGCCCTGCTCCCTCTGTACTAGGAACTGAAGACATTGCTGGAAATGGTGAACTTTTCTTCCCTTTCCAGAAGCTTTGGCACAGGAGAACACTCTCTGTGGTAACAGTCAGATGATTCCCAGGTTGTGATCTCTGTCCTAAATGCAGTTCGAACTCACTTTTTCTCCTATTCATCACCTGCTAAGACAGTCAGAAATTTTCTGGCAGCTCGAAGCTTAAGTGCCACGACTTTCAACTCACTCTTCACTGCAGGCCTAAAGGGCAAACAGAAGTGAGTGGCTTGTTCAAAGAGTTCAAGTCTGCACTGAATAGCTGATTGCAGCCGTAATTACCACAGTTTTACATCATTAGGGATAGCAACTGAAAAGGAGCTCTAATTCCAACACTGTGAGACATTGCCTTTAGTTGCTGGGCTCTCACCATTAAATGATTCATTTCCAGCACTTCTGGTAAGGACAGGAAGACAAAATTTTATTTCAATGCAGCTAGAGGAGCTTGATAAACAATTAGAGAGGCAATATTTTTCCTTCTAAGATTCAGACTGATAGGTGTTCCTGGTGGGGCAGAAAGGAATAGTGAGGAGATGTCCCCTAAAGCCAGCAGCAGTAACAGATTTCACTCACCTGAGGTTTTTAATGCTCAATGCCACTGCTCACTTATGCCTGAGTATTTTCACACTCTAGATCTAAAAGAGCAGCCTGATTTCAATCATACTGCTATAATGTGCTTGCAATTTTAAGTCATTATGATATATTGTTTGTAAAGTCTTCCCACTGTGTCTAAAGGATCCTGTAATTCTCTACCCTGGCTAGGGGGGGAGCTTGAAGCTGCAGCAGGCACTGTGAAGGTTTTCTTCTCTATATTACTATGTGATGTTTTATGGACACAAGATAAATAGGAAAGAAAAAAAAACATCCTTCCATTTTAGGCTACAGAAGGAGTCTTCAAATCCAGAGCAGTTGACTTTAGCAGACATTTTCAGCATTTTCAGTTAACTACTCTCTGTGGAAAGCAGTGGAAGTTTATTACCTTCACTCACCAAGAACATCACCTGAAGAGCAAGAGAGAGCCCATGTGCTTAAGGAGACTTAATAGGTTTGTTGCTTTAGAGCTCTGGAATTTTATGCTATTGCTGCAAATCTTGTTGTAGTCATAGGTACCACGAGGACCTTCGTAAGACCACTGATCAAGGACCAAATGATCAGCACTACTGGCACAAGCCTCTCCTCAAACACCTTCCATTCCACAGAACCATGAATGGGGAATTTACTACAGACTGTACTTTTAAATGGAGGTAACCACTCAGGTGGACACTAATGGGCACTCAGACATACAGATATTACACAGGTTCTTCCCACAAAATATATTTAGTCTTGAAACTCCAGCAGGTATCATGTGCTTCCCAAAACACTGATTTCCATTCCCTAATTTGATGTGAATCTGGCAGGAGGGAAAGCTACGAGAAACTCCACTGATTTGCAGATGACATGTGAGTGACATTGCACCTGTGTGCTTTCACTTTGATCTGGAGCAAAGTGGGAACACAACTCAGAGGGGATTACATCTATCAGGCTCAAGGTTTATGCTATTTTCTACCTTTCAGTGAATAAAGATGCTGGTAAGCACTAACTTTGAAAGCTTTGCAGGGAAACTGTCCATTCAACCCTGCATGGAAACTGCTCAGCTTAAATCTATTACCTGAACAAAACCCAATCTCAATATTTTTGGATGAGCTGAAGTTTGACCTAAGAAAAAAGGAGGAAAAAAGGAAACAAATAATCCTCTTTTATCTGAGGCGATTAAAAAAATACATCAATAAGACACAGAAAATGTTCTCACTGAAAGATGTGTTAGATCTTGGTGACCCTCCCCACACAAAAAGCACAGTGGTTTTGTAGAATAACTTCTCCTGAAACAGCCCCCTGCGTGTCCCAGCATAGACACAGCTCCACGGGATAAAAGTCACTTGGGAAGCAGGGAAATTTTTCTGACAAAATATTTCTTTTATTGTGAATAGAATCTGTGCAGAATGGAAAAGGTATTTGAGAACTGCTTATTTCAGTCAATTACTCTGCATAGACAAGGCTTCAATGACAAATGGATTTAAAGTGGCACATATTATTTCCTTCTTTGTTTTTTGGTTGTGGCATTTTTTTTTTTTATTTTTTGTTTTTGGACAAAAAAAGTACTTTATGTACTTGGTAGGTTCAGGATTAAAAGAACCTTTCAAAACAAAGTTGTGCCTTTAGTGGTCTTATTAACAGTATTTTTTTTTTAAATAATGGAAATATGTAATTGTGTTGTGCCATGCAGGGACAAAAACACATGCTGAATTCTGCATTTGGTAACCCGTGGTGCTGTTTTACTTCCAGGTACCCAGCTCCTGAATGGACCTGCTGGGTTATTGTCCCCTCTGTTGTCACAGGCACCATGTAATATCCCCTTCAAACTGGCTGAGCTCCATGTCCAAAAAGCCAAGGCTTTATGCCTCCTCCAGTTTGACTTATAGGCTCTAACTGGTTGATGCTTTTTTCTAATCTATCGCTTAAGTTATTCATGGACAAAAAACACCCAGTTGTTCTTTGGCCAAGATCTCTTTTCAGTTTAAGTACCTCCTGTCTCTCCTACCTAATAGTTTTGTCCTCTTTATATTATGAAGAAACTCTTTCCTGTGAGGGTGCTGAGACACTGGCACAGGTTGCCCAGAGAAGCTGAATGCCCCATCCCTGGAAGTGTTCAAGGACAGGACAGATGGAGCTTGGAGCAACCTGGTCTAGTGGGAGGAGTCCCTGCTCATGGCAGGGGTGTTGGAACTAGATGATCTTTAAGATGCCTCCTATCCCAAACCGTTCTATAATACTATAATCCCTTAATTTTGCTAAGTAAGAAGCTTTTCCACTCTTGTTCCCTGTACAAGCACAATTAAGAACTCTGCACCCTGCCTCCACTTGGAGTTCATCCTTCCTGAAACCCTCAAGTGTTGAAGTCAAGACATGCTCAGCAAGTTTTACCCAGGAAAACAGCAATAATACAATTAAGCTCTAATACAGGAAATATTTTACAGGCTGGGTTTGCATTTTAACAACTAAACCTTGTCATTGGGAGTGCACCAGCAGCTTGGAGCAGGCAGAGCTTTTCCTGTATTTCACACATCTCTTTCTGATATTTTTCTGCCTGATTAGTAATCACTCCTGACAAATCCTTTCG
The DNA here is from genome assembly GCF_003957555.1 of Calypte anna. Classification (NCBI taxonomy): domain Eukaryota; kingdom Metazoa; phylum Chordata; class Aves; order Apodiformes; family Trochilidae; genus Calypte; species Calypte anna. The sequence goes on from NC_044258.1 coordinate 15,090,196, forward strand.
ACAGCTCTGAACATCAGCTTTCCTGTTACAGGGATGCTCCATGCAAAGCCTGACTGAATGCAAACGTTGGGCTAAGACAAGGATGCCTGACAGCTTCTGAGCATTTTCTTCACTGGACACCAGAGGGAGAAGGAGGAAAAGACAAGTGTCAGTGAAGCTAAAGAACTGTTTCAGGAGCCCTGAAGGAGCTTATCAGACGCCGGAGCCAAATACATTTCTGTAATCGGATCAAACCAGTGGAACTTTGTCTGGGGACAGTACTTGTGATAAAAGACTTGGCAGGGTTAACACGAGGTAAAGTTACAGGAGACAGAACCAAAGTGCAGCAGCACTGAGTCCCAGGTGCATTTTTGCCAGCTCCATTTTACAAGCTTTAAACAAACCTGGCTGGTTTTGCTGCTGAGGCTACTACTATCAGTGCCTGAATTCTGCCTGGCTTCTGGGCCACACCTTGTGTGCCTTTTGGTCCAGCCTTCTTCTGGATGTGAAGAAAAACATGTTTCAGTGATTAACCTTGGGTCCAGGGCCACCACAGTTTTTAAGTCCCGTACCCAGAGAGTGTGAAATTTAGAACTTCAAGTGCTCTGTGCTGTGATGTGCATGGAAATGTCAGGACCTTGAAGAAGAGAGGGAATTCAAGGAGTCTGATACAGCATCTATCTAGGAAGGTGACAGCAAGTGCTCAACATGTGGTTAGTATCTCCATGAAGTAAAAAAAAATTAGATATTCAGCATGATTACTAGGAAACTATTTACTATCTTATTAAAACTAAACTATGCTTTTATTTCCTCATCAAATATTTTCATTATGCCTTCAAGGCATACGGAGGATTATTAAACATCAGCCACAATTCATATAATTAATGTATGGTGTTACCAGGTATATATGAGCTCTCCAGCAGAATTAATAATAGCTGCTATTTTTCTTCCAGCCATATATTCCCCAAAATAACACATATATTAATCATGAAAATGCAGTGCATTTTTTAAACCTCTCTAGTACTGAAAGTCTTTAAGGAACTCACACTTTGAAAATTAGAGAATTCTTAGCATATTCTGTTCTGTACTTTTTGAATTCACTATCAAAATGCAAAACACAATAAGCACTTGGAAAGGAAGGAGCATAAGAAAAGCAGTGCTTTCTCCAGAGCTGCAATTAATTACAGACTCAACATCCTCAAATTATTGAAATAAGTCTTTAAAAGCAACAAACAAGTGATGTAAATTCAGAAAGTAGTTTGTCCCCCACTAAAATAAACTGGCTTTTGTTGCTAACTTAAAACAATCAAAACACTTCAAAAAGGCATCAGAAAAGTGCTTTGATCTCACACACTCCTCCCAGAGCTGGCGGGGGGCTGCATTTAGTCAAGAGATGACCCCTCTGCTCTTGACTTTGTACTCCACAGCTGACACAGATTCTGTGAGTTTGACACTAACTCTTTCAGTAATTTTAACCCACAGACTAAAACTGTTCTACATGAGGTGGGGTGGGCTAACTTAGATTACTTCACACTTAGGATGGGCAGGGAAGGTGTTCCTGTGGATGGACTGATGCCGTTGTCCAGTTACCTCCCAGCTCTGCTTCCCCATGGGTTACAGACATGATGTCTGTAGGGTCATTTCAGTATCTGCTGGTGGCCCCTCAGCAATACAACCAAAAATGAGCTCAGCTCCCCATTGCAGAGCAAATAAACATGTCCAGAAGTAACGTTTCAGTTGCTTACAATGTGGAGAACTTTAAATTCTCTCCTCCACTCCCAGGTGCAACTTCTCCCTGGTGAAGTCTTTGGATAGCTGATTTTGAACACTGCAAATTACCAGATGTATTGCCAGCCTCCTGCATCTCCTTAAACAGCTCAAGAAATGTCCACGTGCTATTTTACAAGCATGAGATGAGGGTTTGCTATGTAGGTAAAGGTGTACCCATATGAGTATCCACACCACTCCTTTGAGCACTACCAGAAGAGTAGTGCACGTGCACATGGGCACTACCTGCACTTTCTCCCCAGTGCAGCATCAAACAATAACAAATTCTAACTCATCCCCCATGATCTGACCACTTCCAACCTGGGGCAGTTCCTACACCTCAGGACACCAACCATTTCTACAGAGAAACTTAGGAGAGCAGGTTTTTTTTTTTAATTTTTGAAATTTCAAGAAGAAGAGTTTTGCAGACTCACCTCCTCGCTGCACAAGCAACGTGACTTCACTTCCCTTCGGACATTCAATCAGCATATCCACCACCTGGTTGTGAGTGAGGCTCTGCACATTCTTCTTGTTGACTTCAACTATAAGATCACCTTCCTTCAAGCCGCGGCACCGCGGGCTGTCCACGATTTGTTTCACTCTTTGGCCACCCCCACCGGGACTGTCTGCTATAGTAAACCCAAAGCCCATAGGCCCTTTCACTATATGCACAGTTATGAGTTCAGGTTGTGTTGCTATTGAAGATGCCAACGAGACTGTGTCATTGGGGTAACCATGGGGTCCGTTGGAGGAGACCTCAGCCGGGCTGCTGGGTCTCGCTTCCTTTGTGCCGTTTACTTTCCCTGTTTTACTGCTGTGGCTCGCCGGGGAGTCGTAATTTTCCTGCCCATTCACAATGATTGGTTCCTTGTCCAAAATTGCCACGGATGTAACCAGGCTGGTGTTGGGATCATCAGGATCGAAGGGCAGGGGGTAACCTCGGCACAGTTCGAGGTCGACGCTGGCACCGATGGGGATGGACTGGAAGATTTTCACAACTTGAGCATGAGTGTGCCCCAGCACACAGGTATCGTTCACGCTGACTATCACATCCCCTGCAGAGGACAAAGACAAATATACCAAACACACACGTTTTGGGGCACCCCAGGAAGGTGAGGCCTAGAGCTGCAGTGTCCACAATAATCACTCAGAAGTAAAGAGCAATGTTTAAGTACCTTTGCCAGAGAAAGGACACTTAGGCAAGCAAGAACTCTCTGCACATCATGGATTCACTGCATAAAGCCTTAGGTACATAAATGTGAAAATGGAATTGGCTCATGCAAAAAAATAATAAATACACATTATGGTATATGGCCCATTTAACAGTTATTTCCAAGCCTGGCTCTCACTCTTACCCACTGCACTGCACTGCCATATGATAGAAACAAAACTGAGAGCACATAAGAGCTATAACAAAAAGCTCTCAAATACCAATTGCTCCAATACAGTGCCATGTGTCATGTCTCAGACACATTTTGTCCTGAAATCTAAGTATTAATTAAGTTATGATAATTTTTTTAACACTGGGGCTGCAACACAGGGATTTTTAACGTTGTGATGCTCCACTTGCAAGTGAGGAACTGTGACCTCAGGTGAATCCTCACAGGATTTCCCCATGCTCAGCCTAAATTCTGGCAAAACAAATTGTCCCTTGGTGTCTCCACAGTGTGAAATGCAAGTCAGCCAACTCCTTTGTTCATTCCTTGGGAGTAGCTTTGGAGAGGAAGTGAGTGGCATGGCAGACACAAACAAGCACAGTGATGCAGTCCCACAAAAATACCTCAGCCCTTGCAACCATGAGGAGCAGTAACACACAGCATGAGGCAGGACCCTATAACTGCAGGCTCCTCTCTGCAGGTCAGAGTAAGGAGCTGGCAGAGCCCCAGATGAATATTTTGAGACCTAAAGTGATTTTCCAGCATGTGAACTGCCTTGCTATAGGATCTTGAAGATATTCCCCAATGTATCTCACTTCCCTGCTTGTTGATGGGAAAGCTGAATGCCTTTCCCCAAAAAAGGGATGAGGACTCAAGTTCTTAATGGACTGCATATAAAACCAGCTGTAAAGCCATAAACCAAAGTGGTTGTGGTGATTTTCACTTAAAGCATTTGTACCTGTTTCCATTTTGCCATCCAGTGCTGCAGGGCCGTCAAGCACCAAACTTTTGATTTGCAGAAATTCATCCGGTTCATCCCCTCCAACGACAGTGAAGCCAAAACCTCTGCTGCTTTTCCTTAGCTTGGTGTGGATGAACTTCCCTTTCAACTCAGAAGGGTTTCGTGTAAAAAAAGGTTTTCCTGTGTAGGAAGTTAGGAAAATCTATAAACAGGCAGGCAAGGGCCTTTGATCTGCTTTTCCTCTGCTCCTCCCCACTCTAACAAGTACATGGCCAAACACAGCAGCGTGCTGGGACAGGACTGAACTTCATTCCAGCATCCTCTCACCTCATCACACACTACTCAGTCTCCCTGCACCCAATCATGTAGTAAAAAGAGTAAAACCCCTGGTGTCTGGTGTTAGGCACCTGTACCTCTTTGTTAGGAGAGGTTGTGCACACCAAAGCCCCAAGGCTACAAAGGGGAAAACCATGGATGCTTCAAGGAATGAAATATATTAAAGCTGGCAATGCTGACTTAGATAGGTCCTATCTCTGTCCTGAAGTGGTGACATCCAACCCTGGAAAGCCAGAACAGGGGAATTACAAATGCCTCCTATAGAAGGTGTCTGCAGAAAGGAATGTCATTATGTTTTTTAACACTGGGCTTTTTCCCAACCCACCCAGCAAGCAGCAACTTGGGAACAAGACACCCTGTAACCCTTTAGCAGAACCCTCCCTGCCCCACCATCACTGCCACCCTGGGACCTCCTCCACTGAGAAAGTGGAGGAGTTTGATACTGCTCTTCAGACTCTGTTTCAAGTCTTTTCCTCTTTCCTTTCTGCATCGTGCCTGTGGTGGATGAAACGCTGCTGTTGTCAGGCAGGGATCAAAGAGCAGCCTGGGAGCTGAGTGGCTGTTCTGGAGGGTTGTTGATGCTCTCTGGGAACACAGTTAAGAGGGAACAAGGTGCTCCAAAGATAAAAGTGTGCCCTTGCAAAGGATGTTGCCCAGACTCAAAAAGGGAATCACAGAGGCTGTACTTCACACTAAACACCTTTGCACTTTTGATTGGTTTTTTATGCTTGGAGGCGAAAAGACTGTGTCACTAAGCCCTCTGGTGACAGCTCCAGGATCAGCAGTGGGTATCACAGCCAGCACAGCTCCTGTACTTTCAAAAATTTCGTCAGTATTGCCGTAGGCCTCTGTTTAGAAAGGAGATCTCGGGGGAGAGTGAGGGGATTTGAGACTTGCGAGCCTTTGACTGGGGAAAAAAAAAAAAAGGTATCCTTGAAGATTATTCATGAGGGGGCAGTGAGAGGACTTGCAGTCTTCTGCCTTTGAAGGGGAGCACAGGAACACAGCAATCCTGCACACTGGGGGCAGATGCTCTGCTCAGCCCCCAAGCTGATAAGAAGCCCAGATTATCAAAGTGCAACCCAACACCTCAGGTAACAAACAGGGCTGAGAGACAACGAGCAGTGGGGCTTGGTCCCACATTGATTTCTGGTTCAAAAGACAAGCAGAACAAGCCCAGCTTGCTGGTGTCTGCCTACAAATACAGGCTGAACTTGCTCTGTAGTAACAGGACAGCAAAACCACAGGCTGTGTCCCACCACATCATCTGGGAGGGGATCACATTTTAAATAAGTATATCTACAAAACTCCAGCTGGGAAAGCAGTGCCAGGGGCTGGAGGGGTCCTTGTGCCCATGTCCCCACCAGCAGTGCCATCTGTGGGAGAGGAGGAAACCTCCAGGCACAAGGAGAGAGGATGGAGAAGGCAGAAACTGCTGCAACAAATGGGGAGAAGAAGGAGCAGCACTGAGAAAGGAAAGAATGACAGGGAGAAGTCATCAGCAGGTACCAGGACATGTCACCAAGAGTGGAGCTGAGCGGCTAATGTGCTCCTCTAATGCTACTGAAAAATGTTGTGGCTGGCAGTTGGAAGTGGGTAGAGCCAAGTAAGGCTTCTAAAGCCATCCCCCACATCACAGGTCCTGTGAACTGCCATGCACAGGTGCCTGGGAAGCCTTTCCTTCAGCCTGACAGTGAAAAAGGCATAGGTGACATTCCCAGATGTCTACCATGCAAGGAAGAACAGCAGCTTTTGGGGTACTCTGATGAGATGCATCACCCTGGTAGTCAGGGTACCAGCCCCAGACCTCTCATGTTTTTCCTTGCTGCAAGTCTGGATTACTCTAATACCTCTCAGGAATGTGCTGTGGGCTCTGGATAATGGTAATTTTTGCATGTCTGTTTTGGAAGGGCTGGTGTACTGCCCTGTGCAGCAGAGAACACTCCCTGGCTCTTTCTGGCAGGAAATGCAGACAGAACAGCAGCAGCATCCTTATCCCTCTCACCTCCAGGGACCACAGCTGACCTGCAGAGCACAGGAGAATTCCCCTGCTCACAGATATGTCAGGATGAGGTGCTCCAGCCTGATTCCCCCTCTCTCTCACCTTCTGCAGTCTCTGGTTCCTGCAGACCAGGGCAATGCCATTCCCTAGCCATGCAATTTAGAGGTAGCCAAAGATGAAGGCTGCTTACTACCACTTGTAACCAGAGAGCACTTGTGTTGCAACAGGTACAAGTGGAACTCTCTGCCCTTGCTGGCAACCCAATCTGGCAATGTTTCATCTCACACTGCAAATTTGGAAATTATTCATGTCCTGTCTGGTTAGTTACTTAAGACAACAACTGGTTGGTGAGCAGTTGGCTATACACAGGTCATGGAGACCAAAGAATTAGGCTGTGAGAGCCTAAAGTACTTGTACACATGTCCAACTGCAACGTGGCTCTGCAGTATTTGGATCTATTATCATTCCCTCCTCATGCAGAGCTTCCCAGAGGAAGATCAACTCAAGATTTTTCAGAAGCATGATGTAATTTGCCCCTACCATGTGGCCAAAGCATTTCTGCATCCTTGTCCTCTGTTACTACAGGAAGTCACATTCAGCATGAATACCTGGTAACTCTGTAAATAGCAGAGAATCTCCCTATTCTGTTGTTGTCCCCAGCTCCTACATCCTCCCCTACTTCCAATATTCACAGCACACAGAAAAGAAAAATTATGAAGCTGCAAGGCAAACCCATGCATGGCAATACCCAAACCTGGCTGCTCAGGTATCACAGAAGCTCTCTCTGTACCCAAGCTCTCCAAAACCAAGGTGCTGCCAGACAGTGCTGACAATGCATGTGCCTATGCACATCACAGCTCCCAAACAGTCTGACCAGCTTCCAGGGCTCTTCAAATATTTTGTCTTGAACCTCTGCCTGCCCAAGTATCACCCAAATAGAGTGATACTTGCTTTGGTTCTCAAATTATAGCATGACCATGTTAACATGTCTGTGTCTTAACCACAAGATACTAAGATTTTGTGCTGCTTTTTGTGAGGGAATGTTGACCTATGAGAACAACAAGAAAACTCTGCACTAGATCTTAATTATAGGAACCACATTCTGAACTCAGTAGAGTTCAGAAGGTGTAAAAGTTTAATACTTGCATATCCATATAGCCCTGTAGACTATAGGTCTTCTCCTTGCACTTGCATCCACTGCAGTTGCTGTTAAATCCACTGAAGTGGTAACAGATGTTCTCACCATGCCTTTTTAATGACTTGGAACACTAAACAGAGAATAGTCACAATCCTTTTTTTTATTGCAGGTGATTTCATTCACCTCTTGTATTTGGCAACAAACATGGTCTCCAAACAACTAGGCTCAAAATCTATGGGAATTCAGCTAAACAGGCAGCTGTCCCAGTGTGTGCCAAGTCATGGAGATACTCTCTTTGTTCCTGGCTAAGGAAATTTAATTCTCAGGAGAAAAAAATGAATAGTTGTAATTTTACAACTTATTTAACAAGGTTGTTACCTTGCACTGGTGCTTCCCGAACTGCCTCCTGGTTGTTTGAAACATGGTTTGGAGCAGTGGGTGGTGGGAGGGATGGACTCTCCTCTGTCCATTCTAGAGAGGACAGAGAGGGAAAGGTTACTTGTTTCACAACAGCACTGTGAGCTCCTGCACCTACACCCAGTGGGAGTGTGGGGTTCAAGCAGAGGTGACATGAGAAGCATGGAAAGAGAGAAAACAAAGTCACAGAAAGAGAGAGTAAAATGAAGAGGATGTTCAAAAAACAAGGGTGGAGGATTTTCTATGTTCAGGTCAACTGCACTGTGCATCTGCTGGGACACCCTGTCTGACACTCAGACCTGGGGCTTGATTTGCATCAAAGTGGTTTTAAGATGTAAAATTTTAAATGTCCCCCTTGCATAGTAAGTGTTGCAAAATAACTGTGTGAAAACTACAAAGGTACCAAAACAAACCCAAAAACCACAGGCCCCTCACTGCAGTTGGGCTGCATTTAAAGAATAAAATAAAAAAAAAAAAAGGGGGGGGGGCAGGGAGAAGGAAAAAACTAAAAGGTATTTAAAAATGCTTTTAAATTACTTCAGATGTTAGAGATTGATAACAATCAAAGATCTTGGGCTAAAGTCTCCCATTCAGAGAGTTTTCCTTAGTCCACATGTAGATGCCCACTCCTCACCCTGTGAGTCCCAGTGCAGGCTGGAACACCACCTGCTACAGTGAGCAGAAGTGTTTTAACTGAGAAGCTGAGAAACCTTCTAGAAATAAAGAGCATTAAAAAAACCCAACTCTAATTATTAACCAATTATTAAACGGGTGAAAGCTACTCTGTTTAAGTGTTTATATATTTGATTTTCTTTTTTGCTGGATCTTAAGCGAAGGGCATACACAACCCTTCCTGTTCATGACATTTTTTCCCTTTAAACCCTGAGGTGACAGGAGGCAGGACAACCACATTGGCGTGGTGCTGGCAAGGGGATGGAGGGCCTGTTCCCTCAGGAAAACTCCAACCACCATTCCCTTGGTGTTCCCAACCTTCTGGTGGCTGTTGCTGTTGCTCAAGCTGTTTCTTCCTCTTCGCTTCAAGAACTGGGTTTTCATATTGTGTCTTCCGGTTGATGTGGCTGGAGATGAAAAGAGAGCAAGAAATTAGGAAACCCTATATGTGACAGGTAGGAATGATGGCCAAGCATGAAGCTCCTCTGAGGAAAGGAGCAAAATGCCAAACAAACCCAACAGCAGTGTGTGTATAGCAATGCTCACCTAGTGGTGCCAACAAGCATAGTTAGGAGAACAAGAGGATTTCAGGATTGAAAAACATTCTGTCTGACTGCATTTGAAAAGAGAGGCCTGTATCACCCCTGCTTTAGTCAGATTCCCAGAAGTGCAGCCATTCCCTGGCTCACTGAAGTATAAGCATAAAAAACACACCCAAAAACAAACAAAAAAAAAACCCCCAACAAAAAAAACCACAAAATAAACACACAAAAAAACCCAAAAAACAAAAGCCCCACAAAAAACACACAAACAAAAAAACCTCACAGAAAAGCACCCAAAACCTGGTAACATCTGTCAACTACCTGATGAACGCACATTGTTAACAGAGTGGCTTAAAAACACCTGCAGGATGCAGGATATGAGCTGAAAAGCTGGGCTGTGAATGGACCAAAATGTATTCAGAATTAGCCACCAGGAAATACTCCCAGAGGAAAACAGCATTTGGTGAAACTTCAGCTGTTGTCCTCCTTGGAAAGCCAACTAAGCAGTGTTGAGCCACATGAAATATTTAGATCCAATACTTCTGACCACTCTCCAGAAATGGGAAAAAAAAAAGTAAGTAGCTCAGCCTCAAACAATCAATGTACTCAGCAGAGAACTGACCATGTTATAAAACCAAAGGATGACCACCAGACACAGAAGCCAGGGCAGTGGGGGCAGATCTGGGGTCTCTCTGAAGCTGATGGATACAGCTGAGATGAGCTGCTCAGCAACCATTTAATTCAATGGCAATTTTTCAATAGATCTCAGAAAATTGTATTAATTACTTACAGCCCAACTTTGAATGCAAAGCAAAGTGAAAAACTTGGAAGAACATTAAGAACTTTCTAATTTAGTGTCCCTTGTGTCTTTATAAAAAGCCTCCTTGAATGAACAATCACTTTTTCAAGTAATTATGATAGAAGCACACCAGGTAGTTTTGTTTGGATTTTTTTTCTGCTAAAGATCAATATTTAATCACTGGGAAAATATTTAACTAATCACAGGAAAACTAGTTCATGAGTTCTGTAAAAGATTTCCAATCTCTCGCTATCTTCAGAAAGTTAAGGAAAAGTGGCAAGTACTTTAAAAATGATTTAAACTTTTTCATGTTGTTTCTCAATAAAAACTACCATGCAATAATAGAATGCCTGTATTGAAAGGGACAGAGACAAATGCTCAAATTATAAACATCTTGCTAATTTATAGATAGTAAGTAAAATAAAGTTATGTCTCATTGCTAATTTAATTTCATCACTAAGGAGTGATGAATTCACTAATTTCATCACTAAGGAGTGTCACAAAACTAATGGGCATGTATACATAAAATGACAGGAAAAAAAATACTGGGAAGACTTCTTGGCATGGCATTTAATAGCTGAAAAATATTCTTGATGTCTTTGGTAAATAAATGTCAAGCCTTAATTACACAGTTTGCTAACCCTTTTTCCCTAGGCATGGATGGTAAGGTCAGAAATGAGCTAAAGCAGACAGAAACTGTACTCCATGTCTATTCTGAGGGCTATCATAAGCCATCCTACTAGACAGGAGTATACACATAATTAAAAATTAATTTTGTGGGGTCAGTGATGAAAGGAAAAGTCAGATCTCTGCTTTCCCAAGGGAGCAATCTGACATCTAGATAAAGAAGAAGCTGTTCTCATTCCTGAGAGAGTCCCATTAAACCTGTAATTCTAGTCACAACAACACAGCCTGATGCAAGAATCTCTGCCATGGCTGTTTGGTCACTGAGGTTCATCCATTCCCCAAGTGTCATCAGACTTTTAACTGAATTAGTGGCCTGCTTTGCACACTCATATTTTCATCATAGCACTATAGAAAAGTTCACTTAATGGAACACTTTTTAGTGTTCTCTGGATACAAGTATTTTATGAGGTGCTGAGGTTCCTGTACCCCCTGCCCTAAAGGTGCTCCTGTATTTCCTGGACCCTCTCCCACCCCAGGGAACCCCCCAACCTGCAGAGAGGCCAGGATTCCCTCCTCCTTGGAGTGAGAAGCTACCAACAAAGCACACAGAACCCACTCCCACCCCAGGGAACCCCCCAAACCTGCAGAGAGGCCAGGATTCCCTCCTCCTTGGTGTGAGAAGCTACCAACAAAGCACACAGACTGCTGCACAACAGCCACACCACAACTGGAGAGCAGCACTTACTCTACATAGTAGACACCATATACAGGATCCTCAATTTTCTCCCAACCAGCAGGCAACTCTGGAAATAGAAAAAGCATTATTGAAGCCTCTAATGAAGTTTTGGGTTTTGTTTTGTTGGGAGGAGGGAGTGGGGGGGGTGGGGGCAGGCCCTGCTCAGCATACAAAGCTCATCAGTAGCTCAGACTTTGCTTTAAACACTTTTCAGACCAATCCCAGCTTCCTTCTAAAGGCTGCCAAAGCACCAACATCCCAGCCTATCCCACCAGTGCTGGGTTAGTAAATCAGTAGGAAGATGCCCGTACCAGATTTACTTATTTTGGGGTGGGTTTTTTTTGCATTAAATGAACAAACGATGAACAGATTTCTTTCTGGAAGTGCCTCAAATACCCTCCTGGTTTGACCATTGTGGAAGTTGGTGCAAGTGACAGGCCAGAGGGAATTTAACACCAGCATATGAAAATGGGTGAGATTATAGCAAGCAATCTGAGCACACTAACACAGAGATCACTTTCATCTCTGTACCAAACTATTTATGCTTGCCACTGAAAAAAGATTTGGGTTTTTTTTTTCCACTTCTTTCTTAGGTGAGCCCAGCACAGAACTGTCTTTTGCAACAGGACAAAGCAAGGTTAAACCTAAGTGCCTGGCATGTGGAATCCACCCAAGTGGGGCTGCCACACACAGATGGATTTCACTGCATAGAACTTACTGTAAAAACACAATATTGCCATAATCACACGTAACAGAGATTTCCTTTTTTTAAATTAGCACAATTAACAAAAAAACCCCAAACCAAAACATTCAGAAGAAGAAATTAACATTTGGAAATGTATCCACTTTTGTTCCTGTTGATTTTCTAGTCTGCACATAGCACTTTAACTATCATTAGTGAAAGTAATGAAATTACTTCAGCATCCAACTGAGGGTTATTAAAGCTCTATCTGTTACTTAAGGGCCTGATCCTTGTCCCACTCATTTAAACACAAAGCTCCAGTTGGCTGTGGGTACTGAAATAATCATCCCATTAGCAATACTGAGTGGGGTGTTTGAGTGATACTGTGAATCAACTCAAAAGAAAGCTCCCCCACTCTATGGGCTGTGTAAGTGTAGTCCTCACCCCACAGACTCTGCATATTCATTTAAACAAAATAAATAATAATAATTAAAAAGTCATTGTCAGGTAACACAAGTTCAAACACTCCATGCAAAAAAGTCCCTCAAAATTTATCACTAAAATGACAAGATTGGTAGCAAGTAATCTCTTTGTTATTAAATGCAAAGATTTATTTTTATTAACAACATAAATTGCTAAGCCAATACAATCAACAATGGTCCATTAATTAGAATAAATGTAACTATCTAGTTTTGTATTTATAGACATCGACGTAAGGATAGAAACATCTCCAGAGTGGAGATAAACAGAATGGACACACATGGAATAATTACTCAAAGTTTATGTTCAGAATTGACTGGACATCTGATAAAATCAATTTTCATGGGTTCTGCTCCACACATCCTTTTATTTGCAGATATGAGGTAGATTTTCCATGCTTCTTATTATGTTATCCTTAATGGTTTAACATCTTTGGATTCCTTGAGACATAAGCAGTTAAATGCAAGCCAGTGCTAACTTTGGGCATGAAAATACTCCACAATTTTATCAGCAGACTGATCTGAAATGAACGCTTCAAAACCAGATATTCATTTGCACTGTGCAGGTGTACGTGAGAACAAGTTAGAAAGCTTGAGGCCAATCTTGAAAGTCTTTTCAAAAAGGGAACTCTCAGCTTTGCAAAGGAGTCCCATATGGTGAAAACACTGTGGGACTGGCTTAAAGAGTTTCAGTGCAATTAAATTAAAAATCACGAGTTGTGGCAGCTGGTTAATTCTTTGCACTACAATGAAAGTAGAATGATAAAGATACAAAGCTGAGGTGGAAGAAAAAAAAAAAATTAAAAAATAAAAAAGGAAGGGAGAAGTAATGTCTTAAAATGAGTTTTCCACATTTCTTTCCTGCTAAATATCTTTTATCTAATTTAGGACTACTACGTAGCTTTGACTTTTAAAGCTCAAAGAAAAATGTTTCGCTTTCATTTTGCTCACAAAAGGTTTTTATTAATTTTTTTTTCTTTTCAAGAATTTTAATAGAAGGTGAGAAAACCAGCTCTTTCATAACCCCAAAAATGGTACTGTGCCAAAATCTTTCCAGTTTTCTATCTATGCAGCTTTTAATTTTAGAAACATATTTCTACATTTTCAGAAGTAATAATACACAAAACTGCAGTTTTCAACACATTTCTTGTTGATTACGTAGATGTGCCTTCCAATATCTAAAAGCCTCTGAAATTATTTTCAAGTAAAAGGCAATATTCTCTATAGCCATTTTGCACATCCTGGCTTCTTAGCAGCTTGAAATTATTCATCCCCTTTCTCTACCTCTACTGCCAAACTGAAGATCACCCAGACAGAGATTTTTATCACAAATATAAGACTTCCAGAAACATTTTGCACCACTGGGAGTCTGAGCAAACCATATGGTTTATACCTTGGTACATCCATGCAGCACTGCAGTCTCAAAGCATTTGCCAGCAGGTAAATTCAATGGACAAATACCCAATTTTACACTTTTAAGGCTCAGGTAAATACATTCCTACTGAGATGCTCTTGTTTAGTATCCAACCCTATGGAGCGGGTGGATGGATTCCCAAAAAATAACTTCTCCAAACACCAGGGATTTTAGTCACACTTATACATCACGATAAAGAAGCTGGAGATTACTTCAACATTCTCAGCTCTTAGTACTCCCTGTGAGTCCAGGAGCATCTGCCCAAGTGTATGTCTAATTCTACTCCAAAGATCAAGATTTTGTGTCCTCTTTATAACTTTCTGCTAAAAAGAGAGGCAATCTATTACTCCATATTGAATAGAAACCACTTGCTTGGAAAGTAAGAAGTTGTGCAAATGCCTCAAGTTTTATTTTTCTTATGTTTAGAAAAGAAACTGTTAATAAAGGAAGGAACTAAATACTGGACAACACAGCAGTTTAAACTAATCAGGTGTATGGTTAATGAATAGGCTGTCTTATTGTTGTTACCACTGAGTCATTTGAAAATATCCTTCAATCTACAGCAACTTTTGCAAATCTCAACAGTGTACCAGTGGAGTGTTAGCTCAGTAAAGCTTCTCTGCAGCAAAACAAAGGGACCATTTCACCATGGTCACCAAAACACTCATGTATGTAAGTGCCTGCACAACTTGGGTCAGGTTTATCACCTTATGAGTTTCCCTGCACTTATTTTTTCAGCTCTTCTCCTGCAATACACCCTGATACCCAACTGAGAGAGGGGAACATTTCCATTTCATTATCGTCTCATTTTTATTTAAACTCTCTCCCATTTTAAGTCACCCTTTATGAACACTTCCATAAGAAATCTTTTGCAGATATTTGCTGTCCATCCACCTCCTTCTGATGTTACTGGGCCTGCTGCTGATTATTTGTGCAAGCTGCACATAATGCAAATGAATTCTTAAAATGATCATGTCTTTCAAAGCTTGCAATAAAAGAAGTCAGGCCTCCAACATTATCTCAGGTATATAATCCAGAAGTACAGTTGCTGGAGTAATGTTAAAAGTCCACTCAATAGCTGCTGGCTGAGGATGCTGAATCAATCACACAGAGGCAGGAATACACTTGCAAGACATTACAGAAACCAGAGGTTAATTCTCTGGTAATATGATCCTCCAGTATGCAGAACTATAAACTGTAAATACAGTCTTCTTTAAAAGCAATCCTAGACCTAGTGGAAATCAAATCCTATGCAATCTCTCCTGCCATTCAGCTTTCCAAGTGCACTAGAGCATAGCAGAGCAGAAATAACAACTACCTCCACCATCGGTATAAACAGAATGAACACTGCTGAGATTAGATATCAAGCCTCATTCTTCACAAAAAGATGCAGCAAATAAAATGTACCACATCACTGAAAATCATCTGTTTATAGAATCACCTACTGAGGCAAAAAACTTCAGCTGTTTCATTCACAAGCTCAGTACAAGCATCCTGTGTAATAGCTCAACTTTCTAAATCACAATCTGCTTCTCTTGTCTGGGAAATGTCTTTGGCCTGAATGCAAAAGCATCATTAGCTTCTTGATTTCAACTTTGCCATCTATAAGCTTTTTCCTGGAGCCAGTGATGCCAGTGGAAAATCCCCTGACTTCTGCAGGGTCCAGGAAGATGCAACTTGGAACAGATTAAGGCCCTCCAGCTTTCTTCAAACTCTGAACCAGTAAGAAAACACTAGCTCTGAAACTAGGGAAACAATAATGCTTCTGTGCTAGGGAAGTTTTGCAGATAAATCAGATTTGTTGAAATAAAAAAAACCAAAAACAAACTGAAAGATGCAAAATGATACAAAGGAGAAAGAAAGTAATTAAAGGTTTAAAACAGTGCAGTTGAAGTCAAACATCAAAACGAGAGATGGATGATTTACCTAGTTCACTGTCCAGTTCCTCCGTGTGTACCCCTTCTTCTCCAAGGGAAGAGCAGTAAATGAGACAGAAAAAATTAAAAGAAAATTTCAGATACCAGCACCAAGCAAGAAATTCCCTACAGCAAACAGCAGAACCAGCACTAATTTTCTATAGACTGAGCCCAAGCTTTCCATTTATCACCCTTTAATGATCAGAATATTGATGGATCTGATGAAGATAATGAAAGAAATGGTTCCTGCATTCTCAAAAGATCTGTATTAATTGACTACCTTGCATGCCACAGTTTAATATGGCAAAGAAGAAATTTGTGGTGTTTTCACTGTAGGGAAGCTTCTCCCTCAGATGTGTCTGGTCTGACCTTTGCAATCCATCTGCAGACACAGGGATCTATCAGGAGGCCAGCCCTGAATGCCAATGAAGAAATCTGAGAGGAAAACCTTGCATCTAAATAAGCACTAATGTGGCAAGGTTTTCAAGAAAGTATCTGAATTTATGTGCATACAAGGTCCAATTGTAACTGCCCAGATGATTTAAGACAGATGTGAAGCAAAGTACATTGTTTAACTGGAGGCACAAGCTCCCACTGAAGTACAGTGGCATAGGTGAGGCATATAGAGGAATGCACCAGTCTTGGTGGGGTACCTGGGACAATGATCACATCATTTTTCAAAGACACAAAGCCATCAATATTCACTGTTGCTCCATTTATCATTATCTGCTCCATATTCATAGGTTAACAGTGACACAGATGATTAAAGTATTGCTTAGCCTATAAATAATAAAAATGCAGCCTGAAAATGAAGAATGATGACAAAACCAGAACAAAGATGGTAAAAACAATCCTGGACCTAACACAGTAAAGTACAAGCCATATAAATGAATGACAGAAGCAAACAGACATAGCCACAGCAACACTAAAAGGACACCTTTTTTAGGACACCTAAAAAAACACTTCCATGATCTCTTTGCAATATATTCTACCAAAACAAATGATTAGGACCATTAGTGTGAAATACGAATTGCAATTTCCTTTGATAGCCTAAACAACTGTAAGTGACCAAAAACCTGTTAGGGACACATATCCTGACAAAGGAAAACCACAAGGCAACTGCACCCAAACGAAACTGAAGTGACATCTAACATTTATAAAAGCCACAAACAGGATGGGATCAAGCCTGAAAACTCATGTGCACACACACACACACAAGAAACCAAACAGAGAAGTCCATCCCACTGACTTCAGTGGAAATCCACTCAACAGTGACCCTTGCAAAAAATGTCCAGCTTCTTTAATGCAGTAAATATAAGCTTCTCTTCTTTGTGCTCACATTGGTTTTGGAAATATAATTATGCAAAGCAAGATCAGAACAGCCAAAAGAAAAAGTGAGCTGCTGTACCTACAAAGCAACTGTTTAACTACTGCATGTTAAAAATACTCATTAATGAGCAACTTAGTGAATGAAGTGAAGGAGTGTGGGAGAAGATGAAATAAGCTAAGTTTAAGGAACTGAGAAACAAAAATGTCACTACTCTGCAAAATCATGAACTTAAGCAAAAAAATACCAGCTTTTTTAGATGTTTCTAATCCAAATAAAATGATTGTTTTATACTTGCTAAAAAGGACAAGAGAAAGACTTTCTCTTCTTAGTAAATTTTTCTCTAGTAAATATTTCCCTAAATAGTAAGGGGAATTATCTAACAGAGGAGCTCAGCCCCTCACTGTTGGCTCATCCTAGAGGCTGCTCCTTGTCCTGCCTCAGCCAGGGAAATGCTGACACAGGGCAACACTTGCTGCTTTTTGGCATCACCAGGGCTATCAGTGTGGTGGGAAATTTGCTGTGAGAGAGAGCTAGGACAGAAGCTTTGCTTTAGTCAAAACTGAATGGGGCAAGCTTCTGCAGAGACTTAGAAATCTCCCCTTTAACCTCCAGCAATGCTTAACTGCAAGCAAAGAGAAACTTTGCCTTCACACACTAATATTTAATTTTGTTCCAGTTCTGATTTCCCACTGATATATTCATTTTTAGGTGCAAAGCAAGGCCTTCATTAATCCAGCTCCCTGGACAAGCTTCTTCACGGTCAACACCAGTTGCTAGGGATCTGTCAGCTCAGATTTTGCCCAGGCTTTGCACATCCTTCTGGTTTGGGGGTACCCTGCACTGTGTTCCAGGAGGCTGCTGACCTGCTTCATCATGGCAGTGAGGACTGCACAGGCAAATTCTTACATCCTGCAAAATCTCACATGTGAAAGGAAGAGGCACTGCATGTGCAAAAAACAGCAGCAGCAGTTCTGGAGGCCAGGTTTGAACATACCAGTAAAAAGGGGTTGAGTTGATTCTTTTCCAAAATAAAATAATAATTCTTATTGAGCTGATTCACACCAGTAGGAGATAATTATATTATGAAAACTAATTTTACAAGGAGAGCACCAACATTGACCAAGTAACTTCTTTTTTTAATCCTTCATTTTTAAGATATGTCTACCATGATAGCATTGTGCTAGGCAAAATCAAGCATTAGAATAACATCACTTCTCCTGGTCTGTAGATGATAATTTCCACACAGGTTTTCTCATTTAAGTTATTTTTATCATGATCCCCTTTTTCCTCCAGCATCTCCTAAAGGATGCAGTGAAAGAATCTCCTCTAACAGCCCTGCATTTGGCTGCTCTAGATTGGACAGTGGCTTGCATTTCCAACATCTCAAGGAATACAAAATTACATCATTAAAAGTACTCAGTGGCAAAAATCTATAATTTCAAATGGATTTTTTTCCCCAGAAACCATAACACTAAGTGGACTGTCCAAATTTAACTGTGCAAGTGAAGCAATTGAATTGATTCTACTCAGACAAGGAGCTACCAACATAAGACTTCCAATTCACGTGAAGAAGCGTAAAACAACAGAGCACACAGAGCCTTGGTCACTTCCCTCCTACACAGTGGTCCAAGGAGCCAACGTGTTAGAAACTTTGAGTCTTGTTCAGCATCAGTGACTACTCAAATTCTTTGGAAAGAAACCAGAGGCCTTTTACTTCTAGCACCTCTGATTTTTATTAAATGATCAGTGATCTCAGTTCTTACATACACAGACAGTGACTTTACAACAACGTAATGGGTATCATCTCACTACACTTTTAAAAAGTATTTCTGAACACAGATTATTGGACAGGGGAAAGCAAAAGGGAGAAAGAAATCTAGAAATGGACCAAATCCATTATTATTTCACTATTTTTCAGTCTCTTACCATCATCTTCACATTCTTCTAGAGGCTTTTGCTGTTTGTTCAGGCACCGTGGATCTAGCCAAGATGTTGTTTTTGTATTATGGCTGGAAACCAAAAATGGAAATATGACCTTTGTTAATAAAGCAGAGCTGAAGTATCAGTGGCATAAAAGTATATATCCTCTTTATTATTCAACAAGCCTGAAGGCATACTTTTGCTTCAGAAGAAAGAGCATTATAATTTGATGCTTTGCAAACTAGTCTTCCAAATCACAATAATCTTGGCACTGAAAACACAAGGGTGAAAAGTGAAAACATACAAATCAGTATTCCTGAATGAAAGGATGATTGTGAAAGCTGTAATACTGTAATATTAATTTCCAAACTTTTGTCTTCAGTGGTTTGTTTCTTAATTCCCAGAGCTGTTTCTAAGCTATTTGTCTCCTGGCAGAAGTTTTCCGTTCTCCCTAAACCACGCAGAGACCATTGCTCCTACCTTTGACATTTGTCTAGATTTGACCCAACCTTTAGTCAAAATCCATATTTGCAGTGAAAACTTTTTAATTACACAACAAAAAAGTTCTATCAGAGCCTCTGATGGAAGTTGATCAGCTTTACCCTCATCTCTGCCTTTTATAAGTCCCCTGACAGCATGGTGAGGTCAGCCCCAGCAGTGAAGGCTGCATAGTAAAGAGGCTTAAAATACATTTTCTAGAACTTATTTTCTCCCATCATTTCCTTTGCATACAGAGGCAATCTTGGACCATGATGTTTCTTCCACAACCTGATGTCATCCTAGACATAACCTGCAGAGATAGCCCCCCAGTCCTTGAGATATCATTTATCTAGCTTAGCCTTTAACACTGCTTAATAGTTTTAAGTTTCAATACTGTAGTAATGCTATTACCTTCTCCTTCTAGGTCTCACCTAGAGACCTGCAAATTTGTATTTTATTGCAAGAGAAGGGGACAGCCCTGCTTCCAGGATCTGAGGGTGTAAATAAAAACTTCTTGTTTTACACATCCTGCTCTCCAGCCCTCCCCAGGCAGGAGAAGCAAATGTATTTAATCCTTTTGTATTCTTCAGAGCAATTAATCACCAACCAGAAATCTGAATGGCAGAAATTTAGCAAGTCAGGCAAATTAACAGCAATAAAGCAGAGGGGTTCTGCCAGTTTATAAATAAGCAAGTCTGTAGTCTAGCTGAGAAAGAGGGCAGTGGGAGGAGAGCAATGGGATATTTGCATATTTCTTCCAACTTTGTCTCACTCAACAAAGGCTCCCAAGAGTCTGCTTGCTGAGGCACAGAAAATTCACCTTTCAGATCATACACCCAGAGGGACAGAGCTGTGTTAGACCTGTAACATTGCACAGATCTACATGCAGGGTAGTTAGGGACTGGATGCTTTGGGTCATGCTAATCGCAGGTAAAGCATAAGATACCTCAAGAGCCAAATTTCTTCAGCTACAACAAGCCATCAGGATCTGACACACAGCTCTGGCCCCACTGGATCTGTGCTGGTTCTGTGCAAGCAGCTTACATGTTCCCCTGAAATTCCCTTCAGGACCCTGCCTTGGTCACCCAAAGCATGGGAGATGATGGTACCTGAGCCAGCTTGGGGCCACACAGCTCATTAGCTTGCTCTCTTCCTTCCATCCAAATCAAACTAAATTGTTTCTAGGCTCAGGGTGTCCTTAGACTTAATGGAACTGCAGTCATTCATGGCTGCATCCACACTAACACCATCTCCCAGAAAATAATCCCCTCCGTGTAGGTATCCTCAAAATGTTCAATCTGCACTGCAGGGAAGGAAGCAGTTGGGGTGTGACCAGGTTTTCCTGATGACAGCCGGTCCTGTATGCTGCCTACAGTTTTCCAACACATTTATGATTCTCCTGTAAAAAGTCTGACAAACTATTTAAGTGCTACAGTCCTGCATCCTGTACAAGTACACATGGGCATAGGGAACACAGCAGTGATGGGGATGAGTTTTGGGAAACTGGTGGCAGTGGTGGAACCCCTTGCTGAAATACTTTTGAGGGTGGACAGCAAGGGCCCACGTGGAGACAAAACAAGAAGAGCAAACAAAATGCTTGGGCATTTAGTGCTTGTCATCTCTTGTCCTCCAGGGAGGAAAATGGCAAGCTCAGGCTGTGTTATTTATGTTAAAGACAGAAAGTACATCATCCTGAGGACATCATGAGGGGCAGAATGCTGTGTTTGGGAGAACAAACACATTCCAGTCTCATCTGATATGCAGTTGATGCGAAATTGCATTCTGCCTTCTACACTCTGGCTTACACTAGCAGGTTGGTGGAGTCTCTCCAGGTAATTGAGTGCCCTGGAAAATGGCTTTTTTTTTACACCAGCCCTTTCCCAGCTGGTGAAAAGCTGCTGCTGTGCTCCCAGTTCTCCCAGCTCCTCAGATCTTCTGGCAATCTTCTCTCATGTGTTCCCCTGACACTGCAGCCAAGGGAAAGCCTGCTCTGATGAACCTTTTCTTGGTCATCTCCAAAAGTCCCCTTCTCCTGCTGATGGAGCAGGACTGCTTCCCCTCACTGCCCTAATCCAGCATAATTCTCTCAAGTACCAGAAGGGGCATTAGCAGAGAAGGTTTTTCTATTAACTGGCCACTGGCTTCCAGGGCACAGATGATCTCGGTTTTCAAGACCTTATTAAACAGACCATCAAATCCAAAATCAATTCTTCACCCCTTTTCTCTTCTTGGGAAGCTAAGGGCTTGAGTTTCAAAGGCTAATTGAATTTTAATGTTTAGCTAAATTCTGTGCAAGAAATCTTCTCCACTAATAGGTCCCCTTTTATAAGTTACTCCTAACTCAATAAATCTAGACAAGTATAATTAGAGACTATTAGTTATGGCATGAAAAAAATCAATATCATCATAAAACTGCTGACAGCACTCAGCTCTTAGGCAAAGTCTGTAGAACATGAGGTACTTCATGCTATTCCAAATTTACAATGCCTGCTCTGCACTGAGCTATGTCTTCTGCAATCCACTGGAGCATGCTAACACATTGGGCCCATTTGTTCTGATGGGAACACAACACACAAAGTCCATTCCCCCTGAGCAGATGACCAGAGGAATCCTCTCTGCTGCATTATGCCCAAGAGGCAGGCTCCAGAAATGAAGTCTCAGCCCTTTCAATTAAAAGCTTTCATTCTACCCATGAAAACAACTGGCCCATGTTTTATGTGTCTGTTGCTTTTTTAAGCACTCTCCTAAAACAACCTTTGAACTCAGGAGTAATTTGGATGTTAATGCAATCAGCAAACCCAATGGCCCTTCATAAGCAGTAAAGAACTTACAGCTCTCCACCATAACCACACACTAAATATTTAATACACACAAAAAAAATGCATCCCTGGAGGTTTACTTATGCCCAGAGAGGAGGAGAAAAGATAGAATGAGAACAAGCAAAATGGGCTTTACTCTATAAAATAGACTTCTCCATTCTCCGTGTAGGCCATCTCCCAGTTTTCCGGCAGAGGACCTAGGTTATCCTCAGCAGAAGGAGGTAGGTATTGAGGGAGGTTCTGAGATGGTTCCGTGGTGGGAAGGTTGGTGTGGCTCTCAATCGTGGATGGCAGGGCTGTCTCTCTCACGATGCGCGTGTTGTGCTCGTCCTGGTCACCAGACTCTGCTGCAGAATAAACAAAGGCAAATAAAAAAAAAAAAAAAAAAAAAAATGGAAAATCGGTCCTTTTCTCCTCCCTTTTGCTTCTCTGAGTTTATCCTCATGATTTTTCCTTGCCTCGCTTTTCAATTCACAGGACACAGCTACAGATGAATCTAGGGCAGAGACTCTGCAGCTTTTTTGCCAGCAGGGTTGAGCTGGCTTTGCCCACCCCCCCTCTGCCAGCCAGCCCCTTGCCAGCACAAATCAGAAGCTGTGATCAGCTCCTGTGTTTGCTCTAATAGGCCCTGCTGAGCCTTCCAAAGCTGGCTGAGGCCAGGGCTCACTGATGGAGATGAGTTCAATGGGCTCCTGAGCTGGCTTATAGGTTCACTCCTGCAGTGCCAACCGCAGGACAAGGATTAGGGGAATAAAATTTCCTGTTTGAAGAGTGATCAAAAGGGGAGATTTTTGCTGTTGCAGAAGGTAGGCAGAAGCTCAGTCAACAAGCTACTGGTGAATGTCTTTACTTGCAGCGTGTTTTTTAAATTAAAATATTAAAATGAATGCCAGCATTACACCATGTGTCCACATGTTGCTGCTCACTAATGCCTGTTCCAGTTGTCTGAGGAGGTTTATTCCATGGTTTATCATTGTATCCTCCAGCCAGAGTCACCCAGGTGTATTTTATGATGTATCTGGCCCTTCTCTGTCTAAGGAAATATTTCTGATGCTTATACCCATCCAGTTTGGAGCTGAACTGCTGAAACACTGCTGCTCATTCCCTCCATCCCTAATCACAGTAGATGCTTGCCACAAACCAGGTCTGTGCCCAGAACTTCCTCACGCAGAGGTTTTGGCAACAACAGCCACATTCTAAAATTTGCCCTGTGTCTAACCAAAGGGATTCTTTTCTAGTTCTTGAAGGTGCTGAAAATTGATGGCAGTATTTCTGAACCACCTGAGACCCTCAGTTTCCAACAGCAGACAACAGCCTGAACAAAAGACAGAGATCAGTGTCACATTCTGCCAAGTCTACAGGCAGTGGGACTGAAAGGGTTTCACAGCCAAGACCTTGCCTCAGCTCTCCAGACTGGAGACCACTGACATCCTAACTCACAGCCACAGCCTCAGGTTTTGGGGGCTCATTAACTGCAGCTCCTGGGCTGTTTCTATTCTGTGCACTGCCTTAACAATACTGAAAATAATAAACAGAGAGAAGAGGGAAGAAAAAGATCCAGACTATAGCAGCATCCTTAGTTGCCTGCTTTCTAGTGTTCCTGGCATTCAATAGTTTTAGGTAGAAGCTGACAAGATAAAAAAGCATGAATGAAACATTGCCAGCTTAGGATTGCAAGTGTAAACATGCCAAAGTCTGGAGAACACAAGTCACCATGAGGTCTCCTAAGGAAGCAGGAGCATTTTAATATGGCTAGCACAGTTACAGGTGAAATAAGCATAAAGAATCACTTTGGTATATGAGAAATAACTCTTGATTCTGTGCCCATTTAATTGAGGCAAGGGGATGGGTGTGTGATAACCGCAACAGATGAGCTGCATCTTCCAGCATTTCATCTGGTGAAGGAAAAATCAAAAGAGAAATGATGCTTGAGTTGGGTCAGGGGCACCAAACTGACCATGGGCAGCAGGAGGTCAAACAGCTTTCTCCCCAGATTAGATCCTGTGACAAGGGCTGAGGCTGCCACCATCTCACAGTATGTGAGAAACTATGCTCAGTGCAAAATTTTGTAAAGGAACTGGTAAGCAAAGACAGAAACTCCAGCCTGGGAGGGATTAAGCCAGCCAGGAGTGACTTGGATGGGAAATATGTAACACGTAACAGCCAACCAAAGCACAACCCTCGAAGCCACACAAGAGTTTGGCTTGAAGGAGGACAAACCAAATGTCAGCATAAATAATTTTAAAGCTTTAAACAAATGTTAGAGCCAGGACAACTCATTAGAGACCAGGAAGGAAAGCTGTCGTGGTCATAGGAAGCAATCAGAGGACAAAGGACTAGTGATGGAGAGCATCCACAGCAAGTAGCTATAAAAGACATGAATGTGTGGGTAATGCTACTTGCTAAGTATCTATCACAAAAAAAACTTGGAAGAGTCATTCAGGGCTTGAAACTGAGCTGAATAACAAGTGTTCTAATAATTAGCAAATACTAGGATTGTAGACATTGGGAAGAGCTCTTTTGCTCCTCAGAGCTTCACAAACTTCCAGTATTTCTGTAGAAATTCAACTGATCTCCAGTAGTATTTTGCTGGAAGGTAACCAAAAGATACTCAGAGGACTTACAATATGTATGTGATGAGTATCTCTAGGTGCAAGGAAAAGATAGCAACATATTTTGGAATGAACAATAATTAATTTCAAATGTATCCATGTTGAGCTATTTCATACTGTTTATAATGACTGGAAGCATCAACCATAGCTCAGCTCTTCCTTGACCTTTCTGCAGCTAATGGATTTCAGCTTTTCCCCAGTGCTTTCTTATCATGCTCGGTCCCACAAGGTTTTTTTAGAAGACACAATTGTGCATGTGATTGTCCATACCCAGACATCTGCCATCCCAGAGTTGCTGGCCAGTTCTGCCTGGGATTGACAGCTTTGCAGGAAACCCAGTAAAACTTAAAAAAAAAAACAACAAACCCACCTCCAAAAATCTACCCCACATACCATAACCGATGGACTGTAATATTTTCATTTTACCTGTGAAGCTACTGCTCATTTCAGGTACATCATCCTCTTCCTCATTCTCTGTATGCACTATGCCAGCATTTTGCATATCATTGTAGGATTTGGTTCGCTTTGGAGTCGACTGCTTGGAGCCAGACTGCAGGTTTTGCAAAGCATCGGTGGAAGTCACTTTCCCACTGAGGGGCTGGCTGGGAGGCTTGGGTGTTCCATAATAGTTACCTAGGCAATAGAAACACATTTGCATCTTCAAAAGAGAGCAGTTTATAGCAACAAGTTTCCTATTTTATTTTCTTTTCGGTTCCATCAAAATCAGTGTCTCACCCCACGAGTAAGGAAATAAATAAACTAACACAGCCATTCCCGTTTTCAGGAAGAGAGGGGGGGGGGGCATATTTCAGGTCTAGAGCAGACATAGAAATATTTCTTGCCTTTTAAGTTACTCTTGTTGAATCTAAAAGGAGAAGCAATGGTTGCATTGTTTAGGTGCACTGAGCGTACAAGGGCTAAAACAAAAGGCAGTCATGGTGAAGAGCAAAACTTCATCTCATTACATCTGAATTTCAATTAGTAGCCGTTTTACATGTGTGCACCCACACAATGCTGTGGCAGATCTGGAGTGCACCCTGCAGAAAATAAAAAATTCATGACTGCTATCACCCGGAGAAGTGATGAAAGGCTCGATAGCCTGCTTTAATACACAGGTTCTTTTAGGGTGGGTGTTGCATTTAAAAAGCAAAAAATTCTTCTTGCTCGAAAAGAAACTTTTACAAAGAAGAGAAAAGGAAAGGTACGTGGTAGTGCTTTCTTCAAAGAGGAGGCAGGAGTTGGGTCAGCCTGGGTAGAAGTGAACAACCAGACCATAAAGCAAAATTTAAAGGGATAAAGATGCACCCAGAGTTATGCAAACACAAAGCTCTTGGTGCAAACAGTGAAAAGTGCTTGGGATGCTTCATTGTCATTTCAAGTGACCATAGAAGAAACAAAGGATTAGCACAGGTTCATTGACACCAGAACCCCATGGAATTATTTCACTGCTCCTGTTTCACTTCATCTCAGGCACTAAAATACTGCCTGATTTGCCCTGAAATAGTCCATAGGAACCCTCAGGTATGGAATTGCCTCCCACAGCACTCGCATTACAGAAATTTCAACCTTTTTTACTTTTGGTTTGTTTTTGCATTTTTTACTTCTTACACAATTATCTTTGAAATACAACACTTTTTTAATAAGATTCCCCAAATTTTTCTTCTCAGGAATTCTTCTTAATTTTTACTTGCCACCTTTTGGTACCAAGTGTAGATTTTAAAATTCTCCCTATGCTTCCTGGCAGGACAAAACATAAAGAATGCCCTCCTATAGAATGCCCCTTCAACTGGGGGAGCAGCACAAAACTCTTCTATAATATACACTTACACATTTGATTACATTCTCCATTTATCTTCATAGGCTATGTATAACCTAAAAGCACTGTTTTTCATTTTTTCAGTACATAATTACATCCTACATTTAATATCCATTCCCCAGAAAGTGTCTGTGTCCCTTTATTACCCGTTACAGTAGATGGAAACCAGACGCCAAAGGCAGAAGTACAAAAGCACTTCAAAACCTCATCCATGCTATAAAAGATTTTTTAATTATTATTATTTTTATACATATGCATGCCTATTTTTGTTGCAGAAGAACATATACTGAGTCATGACACAGAGTTTAAAGTCAGCCAAGCAGCTCTGTGTGGACCTGTTCCTGTTACACAGTAGCTCCACTCATCCAGCTCCTTTTATACTGCTCAGCCATCACAAGTTTGAGGTTCAAAATAACATATCCTTATCCCAGCCTGGAAGTACTAGTTGTTTATCTCATGTCCTCTTTAGCAGAACTGTCTTTTCCATTTCAGTATCCAAGTCCCTTGCAAGCCTGAAGCTGTGTGAAGCTTCAGAGTAAGACCATGGGCATCACGAGTGTCCCAGCCTGTGACAGTGGAAGATCTCCTGACATTTCAGGAGAAAGAAAGGGCAACCAGGAATCACCCTGGCTGACAGAGTCCATCTGGGAAGACCACTTTGGACATACATTGCTGTTTTTCCACTTCACTGCCTTCCAAGAGGAAAATGAGTCTTTCTTATAGAGCTGAGGCTGGAGAAGTCAGAGGAGCTCCTACCTCCGTGCTTCTCCAGCTGGAGTACTAGGACAGCAACACGTGCAGGTTTGTTTGAACAAGGTGTGTTGAAGCCTGTGTACAACGTCGTGGATTCAGCTCCAGAGGAGCAGCAACACTCTGCAACACTTTCATCTTATGCTCATCATTTCAGAATCTTAAATGTACATTGATGCATAATTTATAGGGAGGAGGAAAATATTTCTTCTGGAAAGAGCCTCTAATGGGGATGGAGGCTCTTGAAGCAGGTTGCTGTCTCTGCTAGAGAAATGATTCTTCTGCTCTACATACTGCGGGGCTATTTTCTATATAAAGAGGAAGAACAGGGGGGGCAGAGAGAAAAGCTAAAATTAAAAGGTAGGCGTGCAGAAAAAGGATAATCAGCTCTGCTCCTGTGTTGTCCCTGTCTGGTGTTTCTCCTAAGGAATGTTGCTCCTTTTGGGGGGTTGGCTTGGGGTTGTTTATTTGCTTTTCTTCTTTCCCCAGACAAAATGTGTGTTTTCCAAAGATGTTAACTGCTAAGCAGAGAGAGCCATGTGAGTGCTATAGACAGGAGAACAGCTCTTATTTCTGGCACTGCACGTCACTGTCTGATGTGATATATATTTCAGGTCTGCTGCAAAGGGTTGAATCTTTTTGTGATGAATGCAACACAGTGAGTGGAGTGGAGTGGATCTGTAGATGTTGCTTGTGTGGGGGGTATTTCTCCCAGACAAGAACAGAAGCACAGATGTTACCATCCCTCCACCAATTACAGAGAAATACTTGATTATATCTTTGAGTTCTGGTCCTCTTCAGTTCTTCTAGTAACAAGCAAGGCTGGAGTTCCTAACAGTCCACAGAGAGCTATTTCTCAGCAGAAAAACAGATTTTTCTAAAGTATTTAGTATTTGCTTGCACCAAAATCATTGGTCACATTTCAAATCTGCCACGGTTGTTGATACTACTATTAATGATTATTTTCTCTAACATAGAGCAAATATGAACCTGAAACAGAGCATGGATATGCATGCATGGGTTTTGTTTTCCAGATTATGGGAAATGCAGCCACTGAAGCTGAACTTTTCTTTTTCTTCCACAGGAGGCAGATTCAGCTTGAATCAATATTAAAAAAAAAACCAAACAACAAAACCACAGCTCTTCCTTCAGATTCACAGAAGGACAGAGAGATTTGGGAAACAACCCAGATCATGATGAAGAACTGGAAAAAGAAGCTCCAACCCAGCTTCCAGGTGACATGGAGAATGAGAGAAAATGAAAATAATCTCTTTTATTCATTTGCTGGATGCAGTCAGATCTATTTCTCCTCTCTAAGCATTTCTTTTTGAAGACATGGCATGTGGGCCTGGGTATGGAGGCAGACACATCAATAAGAAGGGATTTGCACTTAAAATTATCATCAAAATTAATGTTTAATCCTAGAAATTCAAAAGAGAAAATATTTACCCTGTGACTCAGAAATCCAAACGTGCACCATTAACAACAGAGAGCGAGCAGCCCAGCAAGATTTTTAAAACACTCAGACTTGACATTATTTGTTCAAATTAAATCTGTCAATGTTTATGAAAAAACACACATTTAAAAATATGCTTTAACAGTATTTTGTGAGCCACTTGTAAGCCTAAAGAAGGGGCTAACTTCATAGCCAGTGTAATTTGCACTGAATATCCAATCAGCTCTAATTATTAACAGCACGTTACATGTGCATACACAAGCATCTGTCATCCCAGAGGATCCCAAAACATTTTCTCAAGTCAGCACAGTAGTTATAGGAGGACTCCCTGGGGTCCTCAGCTCCCCCAATGGCTCAGGTGAAGCTCTGCAGAACTTCTGAGGACAATATCCCTAATGTCACATCTCAGAATTGGAAAAGAGCAGCCTGTGTCCCAGGTGAAGGAGATGTCTTGATGGAGATAGCAGTAAACCTCTGCTTTACTGTGGGAATGCTGGTTATGAAGCAGCCAGGATGGCAGAAACAGCACTTTCCCATGTCAGAATTCCTATGGGAAACAGGCTCCTAAGCTTTATCATCTTCTCAATCATTGGCTCCTGCCTACAGCAACTAAATTAATAGCTAATAATAATGCATTCACTCAGCAGATGCTCATACCATTAAGTGAATTCCTTGTCACCACCTCTGCCTAACCCTTATTTTATTAATTCCCCAAGTGCTTAAAGCTTATTTAACCACAACCGAAATGCAATGGCAGCTTTTACAGCCACAACCACGACTCTGTCCTTGCCCTGCCACTGGAGAGAGTGCACAAAAATAACAATAATAATGACAAAACCAGAGCAGCTATTTGGGATGAGTTGATTTCTTTTCATCTCCTTATCTCTAAGTGTCAGCAGCTTCCACATTTTAGCATCACACATAGCAATTAGGCTTTGGTAACAGCTAATCACAACAATAAGACAAGTACTCATCATGGTAACACTTCTTCCTCTGCCAATTTAAGCAGTAATCACAATCGATGGGAGCAATCTACAGCAGCTCCTACCCTGTCCTGCAGCTTAGGAATTAAAGCAATGCTGTCAACTAAGGGAACTTTTAGAAACCTTGCTGGAACAGAAAACTTTTCTTATATTGCAAAATAGCAAAACATTCTTATTAAATAATCCCTTTTGGAGGCAACGTGTTCACAGACAGCCTTAGAGTTGTGATGTGACCTGGAAACTGAAACTTAATTCACAAAAATACACCAAGTAGCTACCCTTAAGTAAAATAACTACAAACCTAATACATAAAAACTTTTGACAATCACCATTCAATTTGAGCTCAAAAGATCCCATCCATCCAAGATGCTCTTTCTGGAATGGGTGGAAATGCACAAGAACAGACACACAACCTCAAGGGATCTAAAGTGGAATGGATATAGGATGAGATGTTTCACCCTTCAGAGAGGGAAGATGAGAGCACTGAGGCTGCTGGGTTAGGGACAGGGCAGCAGAGCTGACATGGAGAAAGAAGGCAGAAGAGCTGTGTTTAGAGCCAAGCATGACTTTAAGCATAATCCTAATGATACAAAATCAGTTGAAAAATATGCTCCTAAAGCTATATTTCAGTTACTTTAATCTGCAGATGTTGCCTTTGCTGCAGCTATCCCCTTTTTCTTCTGGGGAAGAGAATTTGCCTTGCTTTTCTGGTGTGAAGAGATTTAGGCCTGAGACTGGGAGTGCATTTATCTCTCAGGAAACTACTGAGCAGAGTTCTTGCAGTTCTGAATTTACTGATGCCTACTGAGAGGCATAATTTTGCAATTAAAAAAAAACAAAATAAGAAACTCAAAAGCTTCTGTGTAGAAGAGAGGATCCTGTGTCCACAAGAAGTGCATCTCATCTTCAAAGCCACAATTCTGTGTTAATAAGGAGTCCATTAATAGCACATGTTTTTAAAAAGCAGTTTACAGCTTACTGTATTGATGCAAATGGGTATTTTGGGAGAGAAACATGGAGATAAGCAGCAAAATTAAGCAAGGCCTTGACACAAAGACTTTAAATGCAATTATTAATGTCATTGTTTTCATTTTTGAGATGCAGCCCTTCTTCTCTGCATTGCAGAAGAATCAAAACAATTGACCCCTAATTTTAGCAGAAGAGCCTCTGCTCAGCTAATCCAGGAATAGTGCTTGGGTCTGATTAGCAGAGGATGGATGGGTTCCTGGGAGCAGAGCTCCTGCCACACTGTTTTGTCTGTTCTCTTCCCAGATCACATTCTGCTACAGATTTCTACATTCAGATGACAGATCTGGCTGCTGTCTGTGGGATTCACCTAGCTGCAACTGCACATTGATTAGCAAGTGCCTGGAGGAAATTCAGAGTATCCAGGCAACCAGGAGGCAGCAGCAGATACAGCATCTGGATCGGAAGCAAAACACAGGCAATGAAAGAGATCTCCAAGAAACTAACCTGCAAATATATGCAAATCCAATTTGCTTTAAGTGTGAGATTCTCTGTCAATTTTTACAGTTATTAATGGCAAGACTAACTGAGAGATCACTCCGAGTTCTAGTCAAAATGCTACAATAGGCACATTTCAATGTATGCCTAAAATGCAATATATATTCCTATTGGTGTCCTTAGGGGCAATGACAGCACAGCAGAAAGTCACCTATAGGTCAAATTAGTCTCATTTATTCTGATTTTTCCCATTTCAATACCAGTAGGTATTGCCACATGCTATTATTGGCTCTCATGTACATTTACCTCCAAGTACATTTGATGCATGGAAAATTTCTGACAGTCCAAACCAAAGCAAAGATACTTGAAGCGACACATAAGCAGTAAGATCTCAGGAGCATGGAGCAGGAGATGGCTGTGAAAGTTTAGGATGCTTCCTGAGCCCTGCTGTGTTAGGGCAATTGTTATATCTACGTGTAAATAGATAAAAAATATTCACAGGGAACATAAATAAAATGCAAGGTATGTACAGAGAATACAGCAGAAGCAGACCACACCCTGCCCAGTAAAAGGCTGTAGGAATAAAGCCATTGCAAAATGCAACCCTTTTTCTTGCAAATTATTAAATACAAACACACTCTCTCTCTCCATGAGGATGTGTCCCATTATTCCCCCTCACCTCCCCAGAACATGCACATCCCCAGGGTGTGAATATCACAGCTCTCCAGCAGGGAAATACCCCAGCTCCCAGAGGATGGGCTGTACCCTGGAGGTGAAGGGCTGCTGGCTGCAAAGGGAACTTCACAGCATCAGCCAGGAGTAGCCAGTTCTAGAAACATTCCTGAGCACACTCAGTTCCAAGAAATAATGCCAAAATGTGCCTGGCTGCCATCTATAAATGGACCACTCTGACTACCCTTCAACACATCTGACTGCAGTTAGAGAGTAAATGATGCCTTAAAATAACCTAAAATCTAATTTGGGAGAAGACCAACCAACTCACCATTTCCTTTTTGCCAGAGGTGCCTGAGAACAACATCCTCCCCTCAAGGTTTGTGATTTAAGATGCATTGAGAAACAGTGAAAAGCAGGAGAAAAGCAAATGAACAATTCCAGATGAAACTCACAATGGAAAACTTTCTGAATATGCACAAAAAGAAAATCAGGACTTCCACAGGATATTCAAAACCACTCTAAAACCCTTTCAGATATATAAAGATTTGCTTTTAGAGAAAGAGAGTTACTCAGCTGCCACTCTATAGAATGAAGCACTGTTCTCAAAGGACACTTCAAGCATAGCAGTACTCATTCTCAACACTGGTAGTAGTGTACATACACAAGAACTTGCTTTTTTCTTCACTAGTGGTTGAAAAACAATAATAAAAAGAAAGCAAAGTGTCAAAAGTGAAAGGTCAGACCAGATGATCTAGCAGGTTGTTCTCCAACCTGAACAATCCTATGATTCTAGGAAAAGTTAAAGAAAGAAATCTTGCTGCAGTGCCTAGGTGACAATAAGTGGACGTTTGATATAATACATTGTAATGGTGCTAAAGGAGCCACTATGAGATATTGGGTCATCTGTGGTATGGAGACATTAATAAGCAGATCTCATCTTATTAAGCAGCACATGTTCCTAAGCATGGATTTCAAGGGTTGGACCCGATGATCTCTGAGGTCCCTTCCAACCCAGTCAATTCTATGATTCTATGATTCCATGGACATCCTCAGCACAAGCCACCTTCACTTTCCCAATTTTCCCATCATGTTCTGCAGGCCACACACACACAGCACTCAGCTCAAGGCTGTATGAGGCTGGCAAGATGCAGAAGAGCAGCAAAGAAAATGCAGCCATTTTGCTAATGGAAACAGGGAGTGGGGCTGCTGCAGTGAAACCCAAGCAGAGCTAGCACATCAGATAAATGAGGCTAAAGGTATCTTGATTTGAAGCATGTTGCTGAATACACCTCTCTACTTCAGCTGAAATTCTAACTGCACTATTAAGGTAATTTATTACACTCATTAAGTACCACAATCGGAGACCCTGTCTACAGTAGCTAGTTTTATACACTTTAAAAATGTTAGAAAGTCACCCCATTACATCTTAGTCATGAGACTAATGCAGATTACTTATTACTTCTCTCGGCAATCACAAAATGCTTGTTCTGAGAATGAAAGATGATGCCTTGACAATAATACTCTAAAATGTAATAACCCTTCATATGTTATAAAGTGAAGCTCTTTTTCTTTTGAGGATCACCAAGTGCCAGGCAGGCATTCATTAATACAGCCTTGCCAGACCCTGGTGACACAGCCATCCCCATTCAAACCTCAGCCACCATGTGATGTCCCCCCGCATCCCTGCACAGCTCCCACCCTCACTGCTGCAGTCACTACAGCCTCTGAAATTCCAGGGCTTCCACTCTCTCCCTTCTATTTGTAACAGGAGATAGCTGCAGACACAGGGTATCTGCTGAAATATTAATGAAGAGAGAAGTAAGTGTTTTAATATTCTCCAGGCCAGTAACTTGAAGCACTGAGCAGTCACCTGATTTGCCTGGGGCCACTCAGCAGCTGGGGAAGAAATGGGAATGAAATCCAGACACTGTGGTTCTGTTCAAAACAGTCCTCCCTTGGGGTCCCTCTGAGAGCCCACAATTCAAATGCAGAAGTAATTGCTAAATAATTAGTAACCTACACAATTACTTTCATGCATCCATCAGTATTTCATGCCCTGAAGGATCAGTCAGTAAATGCCTGAACTTACAGTTATCATGGTTTCCTATCCACCAGAAGGCCCAGACAACGTGCAGTTTAAAAAAGATTATTCCTTCCTAATAATTCTTATCAATGGGACTGCAAAAAGCACCAATCCCTTGTCAGCATCACAGCTTTGCCCAGGTCTTCCATGATTTCAGCTCCAACTCCTGTATTCACAGGAAAAACATGTAGCTTTTATCAGGGGAGAAAAGAAGTTCCTAGCCTATATGGTTAAGAATCAGTGTGTTAAAACTGGAACTGAAAACCTCAGGAATTAAAGCTTGGAACTCCCCTTCCTACCTGATCAGGAGCATTTTGGGTGCAGAACACACCAGGAATGAAAGGGGACCAGAAAAGCACTCTGTATTCACTGGGATGTGAACCAAAAAGTGCCTAGAGAAACTATCTGCAGTGCACCAGAAGAAATAGTAATAACTTTTTGCAAGCCCAGTAGGTAGGCAACACCTTTTCTGTACAATTCAGCTTGCAGTTCCTCTCCCTTTTCAATCAGAGCACTTCCAAAACCCAGGTTTTTCTTTCAAAACTTGATGCACTTTCCTTTTCTGGTTTCCAGCTGTTCTCTTCTTCTTGTTCTTTATTCTTTCCAAATCAATAGTATCCATAACAGCACCAGACTCCTGCATGTTATTCCTCTTCTGCCAATTTTCTGTGTTCCAGTCTTTCTCCCCTGCAGTTCCCTTCAATAATTGTTACTAAACAAATGCTCCTGTTACACCAACTCTTCCAAGGTTTTTCCCAACAGCAGTGCCCTTATCCGAGTGGCTTTATGCCTTCCAGAGGCAAACAGATATCTTCCAGTAATTCCAAACATGGTGTCTGGGTTGTTTGGGTCAGAAATATGGAGCATTCATCTATTTTCCTCATTCCCACATGCGGATGCTTAGGAATTAAGCAGGAACATGATCCCAAACCACCACCCTGCTCAGACCACACGAGCTTGCAGCTGCCAAGCACATTAAAACTCCCCCTACTAGTATCAGTACTTCTCCATTTCATAGCACTCTCCTTCCTTCAATTCTAAATTATACAATTACATTATAATTAAAAGTAACTCTTATCACTGGAATTGCTTGATTCCTACTCAGTAAAACAGGTAGCATTATTATTAATAAAAGGTATTTTTACCTTTATTTTTTATTAAAAGGCATTAAAGGTATTTTATCCTTCTACAGAGAAAAAGATATTTCCTTTTGCTGGGTTTCATCCTTCTGGTGTAGAATAAGCCATTGCTGGCAGGGTCAAAAACACAATCGGTTTCATAATAGTGTTAGATTTAAAACAAAACCCAAACCAAATACACATACAAAAAAAAACCCAACAAAAAAACCCAACAGAAAAAAAACCAAACAGTAAAATGCAGCATAAAACATGACAATCAAAGTGATCTAAAATGATAAAGCTGGGAAGTAACAGAGACTTGGACATTTGAAGTCTAACTTATTTTGTAGGCTTTTGGAGACTGGGCTTTTTTTTTTCAGACAAAACTGCTGGTGATACCAGCAGACTGCAAATCACACCATCGTCCAAGCTCTAATCAAGACCAACACTGTCTTGATCAATACAGTCATAAAATAAGATTTTCAAAAAAAGTATAACAAAGCCATTAAAGAAATCTCAGGAGGCAGCAAAATAATTTCTTGAAGCTGTAAGTGAAAAATGAACATTATTTATTTCACATTACAATCAAATAGTAATGTGTCTTGATGCATATGTGCACACATGCATCATCATTATTTGCTTTATTTCTATTGATCTTTCCCTCCATGGGCCAGCTGTCCAGAACCACTATGCACCAGTGTCACTGATGTCAGTGGGGAAAGTGGCTTCTCAGCACTACTGACAAATTATCCCTTTAAAGTTCAGACACTTCTCTCACCCAAAGAAATGAAATACACGTTCAGCTTGGGAGATAGCAACCTCATCTTCAGCAACTCAAAAGAGCAACCCACAAAACCTCAGCAATTCAGCTGCTGTTGCATATAATCACATAAGCAATGCAATGACCACGTTACAGCTGTCTCAGGTGGGTACAGAATTTCCTGAAAACTAATTCCCAGCATGTCCCAGGAGCCAGCTCAGAGACAGGTACCTATTTTGCCTTTCCAAATGGAAAGGTCACCAGAACAAACAGGATCAGGAAGCAGTGGTGAGGCAGTTCAGCTGATCTATTTTGAGCACCATGACAAAGAAAACTAATTTAGTGTTATAATTAGAAACATAGAGAGGAAAAAGCTCATTTTGGAGAAGTGCTGCTACTGGAATGTTAGTACTGGTGCTGATGAAGCTAATCAGCTCAGAGAGGTAGAAGAGTAAAACCAAATTATACATTTAGCATCTTCATGAAAACCAGGTTTGACACTGCAATTTTCTGCAGTTAGTAAGAAGGTCAAGGTTTAAAGGTGACCTTACAAGGGAGTTTTTAAATTAAACAAATAGTGTTTCAGGGTTTTTTTAGAGCTTGAAAACCAAAACCACATCACAATCTTTTTTTTTCATATTTGATGACTACATGTCAAAGGATATCAGGAATTTGTGCATAGTTCATATTTTAAGATGTATTTTCTTATTAATGGTCAAAAAAATGATATGAAAAAGCTGAAGTACACTGGAAGGACTTTGAAACCTTTAACATATTTATTTTCACTGGCTTCTCAAGAGCCAGTGAATGCTCTTTAGGGAAAATGGAAAAAAAAAAAGAAACAAGGAGGAAAAACCTGCCCCATCGCAGAAGAGGTTTTCATTCTAAAGGAGATACAGGTTGCAGGCTCAGTTACACAGATCCTATTGTGTACCTACATACAGCCTATTTGCCTTGCATTTTCTTGGAAGTCAAAGCTCTCTTTTTCTTGCTCTCATCCTAGTGACATTTCAGTGCCCCTTGGCTGTCTCAGTGCTGTTGTTCATAAAGCTGTTTTGTAAAAAGGATCAACACCATGTCCCAAGCTAGAAGTAATTATCCAAGAAGAAAGGGGGAAAAAAAAAAAAAAAAAGAAACCCAAAAGCAGTGAATTGGGTTGCTATAGAGTGAGACACAATAGAGTCATGAAGAACCATACTTAAAGAAGATGAAGGGAAAGGGAGACAGCAGGAGGGAAGAAAAAGTGAACAAGGAGATGGGCTATAGCAGATACACTGAAAAAATACATTTTCATCATTTTCATTCACTGCCACACTGTTTCCCCTCAGTGATTTGTATTTCATATTGGATTCTCCTGGTCCATTGATAATAATCTTCTGAGGCAGTTAATGTAAAGGGAAAAGACAAAAAGACATATTTACCAATACCTAAATTCTCTCAGGGTACTTGGAGAA
This sequence comes from Calypte anna, assembly GCF_003957555.1. Classification (NCBI taxonomy): domain Eukaryota; kingdom Metazoa; phylum Chordata; class Aves; order Apodiformes; family Trochilidae; genus Calypte; species Calypte anna. Next base: position 15,127,540 of record NC_044258.1, read on the forward strand.
AAGAGAAGGAGAGCATTAGGATAGAAAGTGAGGTTCTGACTCGAACTTGTTAACTTCAGTGAGAGTGATGCAAGTCTGCTGTCCTACCATGGTTAAAGTGGGTTTTCACTGCCCATGGCTCCATACCTTCATAAGTTCCTACTTCCAGAAGGGTCCCACTTCTCTCCAACTCCAAAAACTCCTCCACAGTCAGAAAGTTATAGTCCACACCAGGCACTTCTCCTTCTCTCGGAGGGCGGGTTGTGCCTGAAAGGAAAAATTATCATGTTAATGTAGCTGTTTTCTTATCAAGATATAAAAATTACAATTAAAACATTTCATAAAGACCCAGCAGTATCTGTAAAATACAATTCAGTGACCTACACAGAAAGCAGTGTCAAGAGTTCAGTTCGAAGTCAGGGATCACAGGTTGTGGCAGTACCAGTTGTTACACCCAGTGACAATGTTTTTAGTACTCCCTGAAAGACTCCCTGGCAAATAAACCTCTCCTATCACATGCAGAAACACAGCTGGAAGAGTTTGGTATCTGGGAATATGCCAGCAATTACCTTCCTGTCACTAGCACAGTCGAGAGATGTGAAGTACAAATACTTCACTAAAATTACAATCTGTATTCTCAGATAAGGCAATTTCTTTCTAGATTCTGTTTATCTCACCAAACACACTTTCACAGCATAAAGATCTTTTTTCCATTATTTTTTTTCATAATATTTTATCTCTCTTTATGCTATTATTATTTGTTTACCATTAAAAAGTAATGTAAGGCCATTCTGATGCACCATTCATATATGCTCACTGAAGAGACAAGCTGCAAACCCTTCTCCTAGAAACTCATCTACAAGCTCTTTCCAATTTATGAAATACTTTTTATTTTGAATAATAATTCACACCAAATCTTTCTCTAGCACTCGACAATTTAAATTTAAATAGTATCCATGGAAAATGGGCTCTGATCACTGCTACTCTGTCAGCTCTGAAACTCTTCTCCCTTTTGACAAATTTACAGCCCTTTGAAGCATGCAAGATGAGTTGTTCCATGACTTTTTGCTAAGATGGCTTGGGCCACTGCATGTAGGTCACTGAGCACAGCTTAATTGATTAGGACCAATTTCTGTTCAATAGCTTTTATTTTCCATTACTTTGGAAGCTAGGAGATGGTTGAGTTCTATACATCTGAAATTAAATATAAAAGATTTACAGATGGTACAGGAAAGTGAACTTTACAGAAGACAGAGCAGTGTTAGAGGGTTGGAGGTGTCCGAGTAGTGTGGCCACAACCAATCTGCTGGCTTGGGAATAACATTAGTGATGTGGAAACCATACCTAACATTTAATGAAGCATGATTTCTCACTGCTGTGGGACTCTTCTGGCCCCTGGGCAGTGCCTTCTCAGTGCATACAATTCCTGAAACTCTCTATAAAAGGACAGAAGTATAAAGAAGCTGAGCTTCTGGAAATTAGTTGGGAAGATTCCAGCTCTCAGAAGTTGAAAGAGCACAAATTTACCATGCCTGCATCTGGCAAATGTTTTCCTCAAGTGCCAGGGAAGCGGAAAGCCTGCTTATACCCTATTCATCTGAGAGACTGCTCAAGAAGTCAGTCTTAACAAAGTGACACCCTTGAAAGACTATCACTACGTTAATTTCCTTGACAGACATCCACTTTCTCTCACATCCCTCATTTTTTGTTTTAAAATAGAATCTCTCTCTTTTTTTATAATTTACCATCAGCCAGCTTATAAATTCCTGTGCTTTGTCTACCATTACTGGTCTTGAAGCTTTGTGAATGGGTGAAGGTAGTAGGAGGAAAAGCAAAGAAAAGGGGATGGAAATGATGATGGATATCTTCACCCCACTAGCAGAATTACTCATCTCTATTTGAAATATTCAAGTTTGCATTCTTTGAATTCTTGAATCCATACAGTTAAGACTACAATGAGTTTTACTGTAACAGATGAGAGAAGCTTTTCACAGATCTAGGGCAGATGAATACTGGAACTGTACCACATACCTCTCTCTGCCTGAGTGCCTGAATTTCCATCTAAAGGCAACTAGTGAGACTGAAAGGGCGATACCCATGGAGGTCCTTCCCTGACATGCAAGGAGCACTCAGGATGAAGGGGCACAGCTTGGGTGCAGCACCTCCTCCCTGAGCACCAGCATTGCTGTGAGTGTTCAGGCAGTGAGGATTCTCACTGGGGCATCATCACTTTTGACCCCTACAAGGTTCCTTTTAAATCAAGAAGTAAGAAGGAAGAAGGAAAAGCAGTATGAATGTCCAGTTCTGGGCCCCTCAGTTCAGGAAGGAGATTGCGGTCCCGGAGCGGGTCCAAAGGAGGGCAACGAGGCTGGTGAAGGGATCCAGCACAAGTCCTATGAAGTGAGGCTGAGGGAGCTGGGGGTGTTCAGGCTGGAGAAGAGGAGGCTCTGAGGAGACCTCATCGCTCTCTACAACTCCCTGAAAGGAGGTTGGAGCCAGGGGGGGGTTGGGCTCTTTTCCCAGGCAACTCTCAGCAAGACAAGAGGGCATGGTCTTAAGTTGTGCCAGGGGAGGTTTAGGTTGGATATTAGAAAGAATTTCTTTATTTCACTCAGAGGGTGATCAGACATTGGAATGGGCTGCCCAGGGAAGTAGTGGATTCTCCATCCCTGGAGATATTTAAAAAGAGACTGGATGTGGCACTCAGTGCCATGGTCTGGGAACCGCAGCAGTAGTGGATCAAGGGTTGGACTTGATGATCTCTGAGGTCCCTTCCAACCCAGCCAATTCTATGATTCTATGATTCAAGGACATGCTGAAGCTGTCCTATGCTTGGAATTACAGAATTATACTCTGTAGCACTCCCTCATCCAAAGCACCAGTCAAATGTCACGCTGAGCCACGCCATCTGAATGACAAAGATGGGGACAGATTTCTTCTCAATAATTGAACAACACAAATTCATGAGACACAAAGATCAGGGAACTCCAGGACTCAGTTTATCTTTGAAAGCCCTCTTCTCTTTATATGTATCTTCCCACAGAGAGTATTTATTAATCATTTTTTTTCCTTCTGAATTTTTCTAGCGGCGAAATTGCAGTCAGCAGTTTAGCGCTGGCTGCCTATCCGACGTGACAATTATATCCCTGCCATAATTCCGCTGAGCCAATTTAATGGATCTATTTGTTTCATCTCAGTGTTCTTAATTTCCTGAATGTGTTCAAGTCGAGAAATCACAGATGTGCTTGCTGTCAGCACGACTGCTTCCAACACACACCGAACGCATCAGGGCCGCCAAGTTGCCGCCTATCCGAGAAACGTGACATCACAGAGATAACATTTGTCACCTCCAGTAACATACAGAGGGAAAAATAAAAACTACACTGGTTCGGGTACCTTACCCGGGTGAAGGCAAAACACCAAACTAGCTGTCTGGAGCAAAGATTGCTTGCAGATGCTCGGGCTGTTGTTATCCGGCTTCACATCTGAGCAAGTGTTACTGAAGGGAAATCAGGGAGGCAGGGGGAGGGGAAAACCCCGCCTCCGTTTTTCTTGTAGCAGAATGACAGGCTGCCGGCTGGACACACGCCTGGCAGATGGCATTTCAAAGAGTTTTCAGGAACCATCTGGGATGTGTACAATGATTACAAACCACACTTACAACAAAGCCAGAAGGGTTGCTTCACGGGGAGGGTGAGGAGGGGGGCAGAAAGAAAGGGGGAAAGAAAAGAAACCCAAGAGGCTCGTAAGCAAACTTGAGGACTTTTCTCAGGCACAGGGTGCTGAGAATTATCAGCAAATTCCACCCAGAGCACTCCCATGGCCTGAAACAACTGCTCGACTGATGTCCACACAGCCCAACAACATCCCAGAATAAACTCCAAACTGTAATTAAGTCTCCTGTCATTAATGTAACTTAATTGTGTGCCAAATATACTATGTGGGCCCTCCCACCCCCTTTAAATTGCATTTCAGCATCCTTACCACAGGATGATCACCACTGAAGTAGAGGGCTATGGAGATGATTGTAGTGTTATATCACAGCTAAGAGCAAATCACTGCTAATGGGAGAATTAATTGAGCACAAGGAGTGCTGTAGAAGGCCCAAACAGAAGTTGAGATACTCCAATAGAAAAGGAGAGTCGATCATATTTAAATACATTAACCTGCCTGCCATGTTTGCTCTGAAATATTAAGTGGCATCCTATCTTATTTGATGGCATTTCTAGGCATTGCAATTTGATGGCAATATCTAGGTAGCAATTCAGCTCATTCATCTGAGATATGTCCCAATGTGACTAGCTCAGAATTGCAAATCTTACAAGAAGGAACTGAAGGAGAAATCAAGTGGTTACTGACTCCTTCTGCCCATTTGATGGTTCATGAACTTTCACTCTTATTTGGCTAGAATATCCCACAACATACAAATCTAGTTAGAGACATTAAATTCACAGGGGAATTACTCAAAACTTCTGCAACCATAGCAGACTAAGAAAAGAAATAAATAAAAATATGGCTATTGGTCCGCATTGTAAATTACACCTTTTCTCCCTTGGTCAGGGAAGTAAAAGTACATATGAGTGGCTCAGTTGCCAGGTGACATTTGCCCAGCTCTTGGCTTGGTTATCACACTCAAGATAATTGCATCTCATGTTATTCATGCACCACCAATACTTGGGCCACAGAAGATGGATCTTGTCAGGGGCTGGACACCCAGCCTGAGAAATGGCTTACAGACACAGGTGAGCTTTTTCAATCAGAGCCTAGTGCTGTGTTTAAGCTCACTAAATTAAAACTTGTCATCCACGCCTAGAATAACTGGACTGCAGCTCTGATGTACTGATGACTATCAACTATTAATCTGAATAATTTAATTTCCCATTTAAAAGACAAATAGCTGCTGCTGTTGTGTTGCCTATCAAACACGCTGACAATTACCCAACATGAACCTCAATTACAGTATGGCCAGATTGTTAATATGTGATTCAGGGGCTGTTAAACTCCTTATCAATCTAGGGAGGCCTAATGTTAGGCTGTTAATAGCCAATGATACCCTGCTGCTAAATTAATCAGAATCTTGCTTATTGTAATATAAAAATAAGACTTCAAAGGGGCTGTAGTCACTTCAATTATTTTCTTGTTAAAACAAAAACAGTTCTTGAGCAGTAAATCTCTTAGCAGTCACCAATACAGCCCCTAGCAAGTAATTCAGAAGTTGACTTCTCAAGTGCAGAACACCCACACCTCCCGATTTACAAAGCAATGATTTCTGCAGACTCCTCATCCACTTCCACTGGCTGGCAGCAGTAACCTGCTGAGCCACCAAAACACAGCTGACCACACCACAAATAGTTTGCTTCTCATCTTCACTGACCAGTTTATCTTAAAATGACACATAATGTGGGAGCTGTAGACTCAGAGTAATGATGCAGTTGCTACAACCGTATTTCGTACAGTCTCAGGTCACTAGTGGTTACCACAGGTGAGTGGAACTGTAGTAAATAAGGTTTTAATGGGAAGAGTACAGGGATGCTTAGGGCTGACAAAGCTGCAGTGTAAAGTAGTGGTGTGGGGGTTTGCTGAGAGGCTGCAGGTGAGTTAGGAGGAAGGATGCCATTGCTCTCAGGCTGATAACTTTGTTCATTCAACAAGAAGAGACTTCTCCCATCACCTACACTGAAAAAAACGCCTCAGCTTCCAAGCAAGAAACCATCTTAGGAAAACAATCTTAGCCCCTTTTTCCACTGCACACTGCTTATAGGTCACCTTCTTCCCTCGTGTCCCAGGCTAACTTGCAGAGCCTGTTTTGGCTTTTTGGTGCCAGATAACTGGAAGGCAGGGCAAACCCCACAGATCTGCTAATGGCAAGCAGAGAAAGGGAAAGACAGAGACAAACTGACTCCAGAAGAGGCAACCTGATTAACAGCCAAGCTTGAGGCAGAACTTATCTGCAGCATAATATTGGAAACAGCCTTATCTACATTAACAAAAAAGTGTAACCTATCTGTAAGAAAACATTTTCCACAGAACTACTTCATCTGGGGTTATCCAGACTAAAACTACTATTTTTTAAAATAGCAGCAGAAGGTTTTGTATTTAGACCCTGTTATGCTATCCATTATATAAGTGAGTGTCCCCAGTTACCTGTGGCAAGGGAGGTAAGGAATAATTTATAGTTGTAACTACATAAAAATACAGGAGCTTCAGAGTGGCTTGGTCTGTTACAACCCAAACATGCCCAACTTATAAATACAACTTTCTCCTGAAACTGGAAACTCAGGAAGATCATTCCAGGATTTTAAATGCTGTCTGCCCCTCCTCTACAGCCTTTGACCTGATACCTACAAGCCACAAGAACACAAACAAGCATTCAGAGTGTCTCAGTGGCAAAATAGAAACCCAGTCCAAAGGAGAACTTGGTCTGTCACTAGAAATTAATTCACAGCTCTGCTAATGATGTCTGGGCAGGAACAGATGCTGATCTACTCTTCCTGGCCACACAGATAACTGAAGTACTTAAAGCAAAATTTCTGTCACTGTGGTCAGCATGAATGAGTGATTGAACCCAGAAAAGAGCTGACCAAGGCAAACCTGTCTTTTCTACAGACACATTTCAGAGAGAAATACATTTTGTGGCTGTGGTGTATAGTACTTCCTTCTCTAGAGGAAAACAGAAGGGGATTTGTACAAAGATCTCAATGTCTCTTCTACCATCCTTTCCAGCAACACCAAGTGGTCAAAGCTGGATCCCAGAGCAGCAAGTGGAGACAATCCCTTCTTGCTTAAAGAGGGGACACACACACAAGGAAGGGCAGCTCAACCCTCAGTGCACATCAAAGCCTCTCCCCCTCTTTCCTAGGCTGAAACTCCTGTTTCAACTCCAGTTGCATCTCTCTGTCCCTTTCTCCCAGAGCAGCACTGACTACCTGGAGCCTCCCTGGAGAAATGGTTCAGCCAAGCAGCACAGCAACAGCTTGGGCATTCTATACTCTCCAGGCAGCAAATTTATTTTTGTCCTATCTAAATCTATTTGTGGTACTCCTGTAGCCTTAGCTGCTAGCAAATAAGAACACTGATAATCTTTAACACATTATCCTCATAAAGTTTGGAAGTAGAGAACGTGGATTCATTTCCATTTTGTAGCACAGACCCAGGTTCTCAAAGGACTTCAAGAGCCCAATTCTGGAGAAATCAGTGGGATTTAGGAAACCCTACAGATCAGGATCAGAGCCTGACAGATTAAGAGGGACAAAAATAACTTGCTGCTGTGTTGGGGCTTTGCAAGCTCATTTGTATGGGTTGTGGAACACCACACCATGGCCAATTCAGCATGATGGGAGCCACTCTTGACTGTAATACTGATTTAAAAGAAGCTGATAATTACCTGATGACTAGAAGAACTAATGGTGAGAAACCTGCCATAGTCCCCAAGAAAGCCACTTTAGAAAGACCTATTTAAGGTCAAATATTCAAAAACAGAAGCACCTTTCTGACCCAGGAAAGTCCCACTGATGATGTGCTACTGTTGTGTGGCAGATAATGGAGCTGTAACATCTTCATGTGTCCTTCAGAGCATTCATTTGCCTTTTCCTAAGGAGAAAAGAGCACTCTGGCATCAAATAAAACATAAATAATAAATGTTCTTGGGTTTGCAATGAAAGCAGCTTGTCTTCTGGATCTCTCTGTGAGTGGTTGTGGTTACCTCAGCAGACGACTGCAGCCGAATCCCTCTCATTTCCCATGAGGTTGGACACCCAGCAAGAAGATTAAACTTCATGAACTAATGAGTTTGCCATTAATCCTGTGTTCCTGGAGTCCAACAGCATGACATCCACTAATTTAAACTGTGAACTGATGATGAAAAAGTAAATCATGTAACCTTCTTGGTGAGAAGACCTTAGCTGTAACTATGCCCAATTTTATTCTTTCTAATACACGGATTAGTGTAATAGAGTGTAATTTTATAAATAAATAAAGCTGTGCTAATGAGATAGCACTGCAATGTTCTGCTTTTAAATAATGGCACAGAAATGAATTAAAATTGCCATTTGTATAAGTGTATATGTGACTTATGGGAAGGGAAATTCACTAAAAGTAAATTAACAGGGTGATTATACACTTGTATTTATGTTCAGTTTCTCCCATATATACACTTACAGAAGTCTAATTAATGCTACAATCATGACACACACCTTTATTTCAAAAGAACTACCTTAATTCTCTGTAAAAATTGCCATAGCAACTTTCAGTAGAAATTTTGTCTGTGTTGGAAAAGGCTACAGCTGAAGGTAGTAAATTATATAGATACACTGGATAATTTCAGAGCATTATTTGGATATTTTCACTTATCTCTCTTCTTTAAGATTTGGATGCAAAAAGATCTTAATCTCCCCAAAAAAACATACACTATTTTCTATTCTGCTTCAAGGCTTCAGATGCCTCCTATGAGCATGTAATAAAGCTCAGAGTAAATGGAGTATCCAACACATCCCTAACACCTGCAGTACCTCAATTCTGTTTTTATTAAAAAGCAATGTTTGTTTTTGACATCTGAATACATATGTGCACATATATCCAAGGAAATATTTTATGCACTTTAAAGCCACAGTAATAAATACAAGCACAGTTGATATTCAATAGCTCAGCTGCTTCAACAAAGATTATTTACTACCCTTGCTGTTTGTACTGCCAAGGTATCTACAACACAATGTGGGTCATCCCTGCTTGGGCATGATATAAAACTCCTCCTGTTGACTTTAATTGTTCTTCTAACAGACCTTTAATTTGCATTTAAAAGTCTTAATAAAACACCTCACCTAAGAGAATGTACCTAAAACTACATCAGTTCATTAGTCTAATCTCTGTAAAATTCGACCACAGAAAGAGGCACATAAAGACTCCACATTTATCTCTGAGGCATTGCCTGAAGTTTGTTTCAGTGACCATTTCCAGGCTATTGAAAAGAAAGACTGCTCAGAGAGAGAGGCTTTTTCTTAACACCTTTCCATCACACTCTGAGACAACATCAATATCATCATTTAAACTGCTCTTCTCCTCTGAACAACGTACACTGGAGGTACTGTCTCCATAGTATAATTTCTCCTGGTAGCCCTGGGCCATGAAATGCTGTAAACCTCACAGCTCCCAGCTGTGATAAACCCCATCACACTCTTTGAAAGGCTCAAGTGTCCTGTGGCCATTCAGCTTTTGGCTCTGCCCACAACCCAACATTTGGTCCCCCTCAAATCCTCCTTGACTCTTTGCTTTGAAGTTTTCCAGCTTCATATTCAATACTGACCAATAAATACAAGTGTATCAGCTATGGCAAGAAGGCTGCTGACTCTAGAAACATGCAGTTATGTAGCCATATGGATTCACTTTGTGTAAAACTCAAGGGAAGGATGAGAACAGACAGCAAATCTAGGCAGCAATATGTGCATTTAGGCACTATACCCCACAGAGCCTCCCCCTTAATTTTACCTGTTCTTAACCACTACCAATTTCTGGATTTTTTTCAGTAGCTCTGTACGCACAGCACACTTTAGTTCTTCATGACTGCTAATGTTTTAGCTGGTTGAAAACATTCTCCTGGTTCACTTTCTGCAACGTTGGGATTAGGTAACTGTTCAAAATGCTGAAAAAATGCCCAACATTGAGAGAAGCTGATTGGTGTTTGACTTTCAGATTAATCTCTATTGATAATTGGAAGCCTTCAAATGTAAAAGAAAATATATACATTCCTTTAAATTATTTTTTACCTCACTGAAATAAGAAGTATTGGAATATTATTTACAGATTCCTTGCTGTAAGTTCCTCACTCCTCAGCTCTAACACAGAAAGACCTTACGAGTTTTTGTAGCTTTGCAAGTGCAATAAAACAGCAAAGAAAATGCAAGTTACAAAACATTTTCCTCACTTTTAATTAAAACATTCCCTGGTACAGCAAGCCTGCTGGTAAGGTAGCCCATAACTCTGCATCTCTGCATTCCAAAGCTAGCTGTCAGGCCACTGATAATGTATACAGGCTTCTCCATGTATTTTATTGTTTTTTCAGTTGTAGAAATAATAAAAAACTTGCGTCCCAATCCTGTCATCACCTATGAATTTCACAGGATATACACCCACTGGGTGCTTTACTCTGCCTTTCTGAAGCCAAGCACCACCCCTATAAAATACTCCAGTGCTTAAACTAGGGACAATGATATAGTGTTTGGCTTAAATGGTCTTAGCTTCATTTCATCTTATTACTTCTAGTTATACCTTCCCTCTGTTAAATGTCCCCGTGTAGGCGTTTATAGCTCTGTGTTCACACAAAACAATCATTCCATCCCATTACACACTCCATCACTTTATTAGCATCTTGCAAATAATTTTCTGCAAGTGCCCCAGTTTTAAATGCCATTTTCAACTCATCTGCTGGTTTACCAGTGCTCTTCTGGTACTGACTGGCCAACAGGCAACATGAGATGCTGCAAGGAGCTGTAATGCCAGCAGCTCCTACTATCAGTGCAGTGAGTAATCCCAGAGTATCTCCAGCACCACTGGGTTTGGATCCAACATAAGTGAACATCACACTAAAATTATCCTCCTGCAACTGTGTGGCAGCCCAAACAAAATATGCTTTCCTTGTCTTGCCTCCAGTCCTCAACAAACAAAAACACGACCAGGTTTTGGCTTGCACCTGTGTCAGCATCACAGTAAGTTATCCTCAACACCACAGTTACCTCCCTGGCTTAGGCACTGCTGGTGGAGCGTGTTATGATCTGGGGTGGTGAGGAGACAGTTTCCCTAGAAATCTGCTTTTTCATGCTACTAGATCAGCACAAGCCTGGAAAATGAATGCCTGACAAGACAATCAGATCTGGGCTCCAGAAAACCACTGAGGTGAGATTGTCTCAGAAGTTCCTGTTTTGACTTAGAGGAGATTCAAGTGATTATCAAAGAGACAAAATGTTTTTCATAACAGGTAAAACCTTACTAAAAAGATAAAGTTTAAACCTGAACTCCATCACTTATCTTCAAAGTGTGAAGCATTTATCCTTTCACAACTGCTTGGAGTCCTCCAGATAAGTGACACAGGTGAAACCACTTTGCCAGCCAGATGCTGGTACAGAACTGGGAACAGCACTTGCTGCAAACCCCCTGCTTAGCTGAAAGAACACAATTATCCCAATTGCTTCCAGACCAATTTCCATGTTCCCTGTTCATCACATGCTCAAATTTTCACAGGATAGCAGCCTAGAAGCAATATATGTTTTGTGAATCAAAAGAAAACCCAACTTTTTTTTGTTTTGTTTTTAGCTGTGGTTCTGGTTCAGGACACTGCTGATTTAAGGTGGTGTGTGCTGCCCATCACCCTGGTGCAGACAGTGGAGCATGACCTGTGATGTATAATTTTGTGACAATGGAACCAGTTTTTCAAAGAAACATTTCCTACCAAGGAAGCATTGAAGAAAGGCAAAAAAGAAGCAGAGAGGAAATTCTGCTACTGCAGGGTGAGGCTGACCAGAGCCCAAAGGATGTGACATAATCTAATTGCAGAGATTTTATTAAAAATAAAAGCAACACCCAATCCCCTACCATCTATCAAAAAATCTGAGCAGCTTTCATTTGTCAGTATGTTCACCTTCAAAAGGTGGGAAGATGAAACTGCACCCATTTTTCAGATGGGTTATGGAGGCAGGGAGCAGCCAAGCTGGCAGCCCAAGCTCAGAGCTGATTAGGAAGCAGAAGAGCAGAAGGTCACTTGTGTCCCACGATGCTGTGGTTATCAGACAACATTTTGGGGCTAATAGCATTACGTGCTCTGTGATGCTGATCTGTTAGGATAAGCATGACAGGCCTCAGTGATGGCTTCATCAGAGGGAACTGCTGACTCAATATTTAGGTGTAGCAGCAAGAACTGTTTATGTGGGCACATTGAAAAACAACAGATGATTTCTGGAACCAAACACATGGGTAAAATTCTCTCTCTCGAGGCAATACACAAGAGCCAAAGTAGCTAAAGCACTTTCCCAGAGTGACTGTGCAGTAAAATAAATTAAAGCTCTGCATAGCAATCACCCATTATTCCATATATTTTTAGCAATTCTGAAATTAATAACTGGAAGAAGCCAATAAAACAGTATTACATGGAAATATTTATCTTTTGATGAACTGCCACTCAATCCTTCCAGGTCACTTCATACTTCAAAAGAAAATTTAAAGTTTGAAGCATTCACTACAGCATTTTTTTCTACCACTATTGCCATTTGTTTAAGTTATGTTTTATACTTTCTAGATGAATGAATCACATTATTATTTTATTATTTCTCTGCCTGACTGTGAAGCCAAAGTAGGTTACTTCCAGAGTTGAAGAGAAAAACACAATTATTAACACTTCTTCCAACCAGCAACTTGGCAAAAAGACAACATGGTGAGGGGAAAACATTGCCATGAGTTGTAAAAAAAGTATTTTTGCTATTACACAAATACCATCCTCTCCTCTTATGGTTGTAGCTTTCTTTCACCTACGAGTACAATACATAAAATGGGTCAAGACTGTAAGCAAGTATATTTCTAAATGACAGTTCTGAGACATTCTTCAAAATACATAATAAGTTTTCTACACTTCTTCCTTGGAGCCAGCACTACAAGTTTCAAACTGCAAAACCTGCAGGACAGAGAGATTAATCTCTCCTTTAACTCTACACTGGTTCTTCCCAACACTCCATTAGAGGCCACACAACTGTTATGCAGGGAGTCTGAGATTATTTCCTGGATCATTTTATCAACGGGAATCTCATTTATTATTGAAAATAAAAGAAACTTGACCTTCCCTGGAGACTGTTACAGACGTTCAAGCTGTAGGTGAGTTTGTCCAACCTGCGTAATGCAAATCAATTCCTGCCAGGCTAAAGCAGCACTCAAAGTGAACAAGGTTGGCAGAGTTGAACCTTCTCTGCATAATTAATGCACCCATCGATCAGCAAGTGGTTGGATTCAGAATTTTTCCACAAGACAAATGCACAAGGATGAACTTACACACTTTTAAAAACTCGTTGTGAAAGCTTCTTTGGTTAATGACAGTCTCTTGCTGCTGCAAATCCACGCAGATGTTTTCCATGGTGCAAAATACCCCAAATAAACCAGACAACCCCCCCCCATCACATCACTTGTGACATTGAACATATTCAGTTATTCTGATTTTATAAGTTTGAGGGCAACACCTTCCCTATTCTCCACCATGACAAAGGCAAGTTTTGTACTAAATGAGATGCCCACCAAAGGCACCTACCACCAGTATTCAATTGGCATTAGTGAAGAATACCTGCTGGTAGGTACAATGGGTTCTAATGGTGAGCCTCTTTGAAACCATGGACAGGAAAACAACTCTTCTTATCACATCTGTCAGAGCTGATGCCTAGACAAGAGTCACTCTTGTCATGAGGAACAGGAATGGACTAAATTACCTCCTTTCAAGGTCTCCTCTTAGGTCTTCAAATCACAAGAGCTGCAAACACTGTAATCTCGTAGTAGGAATTTCAGGAGGAGGGCAGAGTTGTTCTGAATTATGTCAGCAGCCTTGTAAAGTGTGCTGGTATATTGGGATTTTTTTTTTTTTAAGGTATCCAAAGCCAACTTATCCATCTATTTGTATTTTTCTGAGAGACTTTACAACGTCCACATCCACGCTGCAGTCACTTGAGGACAGAACTCAGCATCCAAGTGTTTATGGATTTGTTGGGGCAGTTTCTGCAGCTTGCCAAGGACAAGAGATCATGCAACTGGATAACAAACTACATTCAAATCAGATCCAGCCAAGGACCTTTACACACCTGTGATCAACACTAAACAGCGTAGACAGAGCCACACACTCACAGCCACATGCAGGCTTATATAACTTCATGTCAGATTAAAGCTTTTAATGTTAGTGAGATGATGAGTTTCCATAACACCACATGCTCAGCCAGCTCTGACTCTCTTCTCCTCACTCCCGGGCACCCCTGGCCCTCCTGATCTGCCTTCTCATCACCACCTCTCATTGCTGGCTCACCCTCACAACACCCCTTTGGGCATTAAAGCCTGGCAGCCCTCAGTAGCTGCATTTAGGTTTAAACAATACCAACTAATTTTAAATTATACTCTGCATAGCCTTAAAATTACCCATGTATGATGGTAATGTTCCAGACAGATAAAAAATGGTAATAGGTGACTGAAAGAACATGTTTAGAGAGACAGAGAGATGGATGAACAAAAACCTATGTTTCTTCAGCTCTCAGCTTGTGCAGGGCTGCAGGTAACCTCCCTTTCTGAGAGTAGATTGGTTCATGTGCTAAGATTAAAGAGCAGAACCTGTCAAGGTTTGCATGATAGGTTCACACCTCAGTTAGGAAATGGTAGGAGAATGCCAGATTTATGTTCATCTCTTCTGGGGAAAGAGCCTTCACCACTCAGCAAGAGTTTCCTAGGGCAAGTTTCTAGCTCACCTTCCACACAGTCTCTCACTCTCCAATTGTGCAGCTCCACATCCTTCTGATTTTGTGAATGCTGATTTTGTGCAATGTAATTTTTACAAGGTCACTCATTTCCTACAGCCCAAGCTCAGAAGCAGATAGGAGTTTGTCATGGGACATCAGAACACTAAAGATCTGTCCTCACTTTGTAGGCAACAACTTTTAATGAAAATCCCATGAGCAGCTTCCTGCCCAAGCCTCTCTCCTCAGGCATCTCCCAAAGAGAACACAAATACACACTACTCATAGAATCATAGAATTAGCCGGGTTGGAAGGGACCTCAGAGATCATCTAGTCCAACCCTTGACCCACCGGAGCAGTTGCTAGACCATGGCACTGAGTGCCACATCCAGTCTTTTTTTAAATGTCTCCAGGGACGGAGAATCTACCACCTCACCGGGCAGTCCATTCCATAGCCTAATCACCCTCTCCGTGAAGAAATTCTTTCTAATATCTAACCTAAACCTCCCCTGGCACAACTTAAGACTGTGTCCTCTTGTCTTGTTGAAGGTCGTCTGTGAAAAGAGTCCAGTTCCCACCTCGCTACAGCCTCCTTTCAGGTAGTTGTAGACAGCAATGAGGTCTCCCCTGAGCCTCCTCTTCTTCAGGCTGAACAGCCCCAGCTCTCTCAGCCTCTCCTCATAGGGCCTGTGCTCGAGTCCCTTCACCAGCCTGGTTGCCCTCCTTTGGACCTGTTCCAGGACCTCTACATCCTTCTTAAACTGAGGGGCCCAGAACTGGACACAGTACTCGAGGTGTGGCCTCACCAGGGCTGAGTACAGGGGAAGAATCACCTCCCTGGACCTGCTGGTGACGCTGTTTTTGATACAGGCCAGGATGCCATTGGCCTTCTTGGCCACCTGGGCACACTGCTGGCTCATGTTCAGTTTCTTGTCAATGCAGATTCCCAGGTCCCTTTCTGCCTGGCTGCTCTCCAGCCACTCTGTCCCCAGCCTGTAGCGCTGCATGGGGTTGTTGTGGCCAAAGTGCAGGGCCCGGCACTTGGCCTTGTTGAACCTCATCCCGTTGGAATCGGCCCAGCTCTCTAGTCTGACTTCCACTGCTCTGCATGTTTTATCTCTTGGCTCAGTTAAAATAAGCAAGTCACGATTGCATGAGTCTCACTCCCCACAAACACACCAAATAAGAAACAGTGATGCAGAACAGGAATGCTTTACCCCTCTGAAGCTCTGCTGACACACGGGTCAGGCTTCATTAGCACCTCTGGAGTTTACAGCACTGTTTGCTATAATTAGAGGTGTGTAAAAACTCAGGTAGAACATCACACCCATTGCTGGTTGCTCAGCCGGCATGAAGACAAGAACCAGCAGAGCATGAGGTGGAATTCTTATCCCAGTATTTAAATTGAGTCTCCCCCCTCTCCTCCTGCTTGAAGAAAACCATACTGAATGTTTTTAACAACATCAGCCTGGTTAATATTGCAGAGGCCCCAGGGACCAAGGTTAATGCCAACCTCCTGCCCTTAATTCAGGTTGTTTCAAATGAGGCAGGGGCTAACAGGAGGAAGAGGTAATGACTGTGCAGTGAGAAAAAGAGTTTAAAATGCCACTAAAAATTTCAAGATAAACAACTGTGACGAGCTGACCCCTCACATTTCAGGCACCATTTTCATAACTGATTAAATATATACAAAAGCTTTTATACAACTGTATTATTAGATTGTTGAATACATGTATTCTCAAATGTTTATTGGAGTAGAGTAGCACTGAAGGAGTCATTCCTCACCCTAAGTAAATATTCAGAAAAGTTTGGCACACTTGCTACATTTTTAAAACTAGAGCCCACTTCTAGATTCTTTTCCTTTGTTGCACCACCCTGCAATTCCTTCTGTGTTTGTGCATCATTGATCATTTCACAGCCATCCTTCACTTACCCCAGATGCTTATTATTTCTGCAAAAGTGTAAATGACCCCTGGTAATGACAACCCTCCTGAGCAGCAGAGAAATGTTTACTGCTTCATGCTCAAAATCTGCAGGCTGCTGCATGCTATCCAGCCTGACTGCAAAGCTGAAGTAGAACAACATGTTTATACAACTGACATCTTAAAGGGGAATTTTTTCGCTTGGGTTTCTCTAACTGCTTAAAGGCTGATTGCACACTCTTTATCTCTCACCACTGGAAAGACTATAAAGATAAAGCAAATTTTTATATCCACGTCAGGATATCAAAAGTATGGAACTGTGCAAGAAATTCTGACATTACCCAGTTAGGGTGGTGCAACCTCCTTACCAAAATATTACATAGAGCTGGAGATAATAAGCACTGCTGATTCAGTGGCAATCTTTGATTGGGTTGAAAAATGGAGAGGTGTTGGGTAATCTGTTTCCTGAGTGGCACCAGAAGGCCTGAAGAGCATCCATGGAAGAGCAGAGCTGGTGTGAAACAACCACAAAGTCCAATCATGAATCCTTAGAAATGTTCTTACTCCTTTTCTTGTTCATGTGATTGCAAGAGACCCAAAAGTCTCATTCAGGACTTGTGCTGAGAGGGTGCTGTGAAGGTACCTGGAGAAGAGTGCTGCTGAGATGCAGAGAAAGGTTTGATTACACGACTGAGAGTGGGCACCCAGTTGAGAGAGCACAGAGCACTGAGAATGAAAACAACTGTGTTCTTCCTGACCTCTTAAAAATCAAAAACCTTTAAAGTATCTCAAGTTCAGTACAAAAAAAGAAGGCATGTAGGAAAAAAAAACTAATAACATGCATGTGGTACTACATTAAAATTGGAAGAATAACCCACAAAAATTACTTGAAAATTCTGATATCATATGGGAAAAAAGACTAATAAAACTCTTTCAATTAGTATTTTTTTCTTTAAAGAGATATAGACTCCTTCCCTCTTTCCTCCTCTTTCTATTTTGCTTTGGGATGTGAGTGGGAAGAGAAGGAAGAGACAAGACTTTTGATGAAAACTGTTCATTTGGTTCTGTGTTTTTCTGTACCCTTCTCCTACAAGACCTCATTTTTAAAATACTTACATACTAAATTTCCCATTAAATTAGAATTTTCTCAAAAAACCATTTGATTGATACAAAAAGTTCCAAACGCAACACTTTGATTGGCTCTAATTACTATTAATAAATGCATAATGATGTTGATAAGATTAACAAACCATTCCAAAAATTCATTACTATATTCACTCAACAGCATAAACTCCAAATTAGCAGTAATGCCAGCAGGCTATTAATATTCCCAGATTAACAAAATGCAAGCAGATCATACAAGGATGAGCTTGAATTTTGCAAAACAAAATACCTGGGTAAATATTTATCACAAAAGAAAAAAGCATGTTTATTAATATGTGTCTAGCACAGAGTATTATGGAAACAGATACAGGGGTTTTGCAACATTTACCCTGAAGGAGTGAATGTATTAAGACATTGGAGCACCACATCCTGACCCATAAAATGGGACAGAGGAGCTCAGTGGTCCCTGGATGCTGCAAGTCTGCTTTCTAGGAGCCCCATCCTGCCTTGCTGCAGTTAGAGGAGCAGCAGGTCAGGAAGCAGGAGCCAGAACCCTCCTGAAATAACAGATGGCTCTACTGAGTTAGAGATAAAACCTCTAAGAGCTGGGTGAAGCAGATTGCCACAGGACCCACTTGTGAGCATCACCCTGGCTCAGCACAAAATGTGGCCCCTCACCACCAGGACTCCCCTTGGCCCTTCCCATCAGGTGTAAGGAGGAGGATGTTCTCCCCTTGGCTCTTCCCAGCCAGATGCCAGAAATGGCAGAAATCCGTGCACCCCAGCAGCACAGCCTCCTCCCTCCCTAATGGCAGAGAACCTGCAGCAGCATCAGCTCCTGAGTCCAAACCATTCCCCCCATGTCGCTTCCCACCTCCCTCACCAAAACCATCCCAACACCCCCAACATCCCCAACAGCTCCATCCACCCAGCTACCCAGCATCACCTACTGCACAACAGGAGGACCACGGAGGGAAAACACACATTCTGGATGGCTTCCCATTTGTCTGATTCCCCACAGCACTTCCAGCATAATATATATTTCTTTTTAAAGGTAGTGGAATTGAAATAAATCCATACTGTTTGCCAGTTTCCAGCTTACATAATCAAAGTCAACTGTGCATTCACAAATTCCTGCCCTCTCTGCTAGCTAATCTGACAGTAGCAGAGAGGGAATATAACAGGGAAAACATAATCTCCTGCAGTATTGTCTTGATTGCCCCCGAAAAATAAAATGCCTTCAGTTTATAATGGCTTGGTAATGAATTAAACATTTTGAAATCCACAAAGGAACCTCAATACTAACATATTTAAAAGCTGCAAACACAGTCAAAGCAAAGGGGGGAAAAAAAGAAGCAGAAATATGCTTGAAATTAAGTGGAGACAAATTACTAAGACAGAGATGGTGGAGCAAAGCAGTAGGCACACCAGGGAGAGGGGAGAGAGCCCATTCACCACTCTAAGTTCACACACTCAGCATCTGCTTTCATCTGATATTAAACAAAACAAAGTTACTGCAGCTACAGTTTATTGACTTATCAAAAATACCCAACTGGAGTTTCGATATACCGAAGTATCACATTTTAAAATCTTTTGTTTGGAAGCTGCTACAGGCTCCCTGGTTAAATGAAATATTACCCTACTATGCTGGGAGGTGCTGAGATCCAGGCATTAGCATGGCTTAAAATGGCTGCAGCAGTTCAAGGCTTCAGTAACTTATTGTACACAACACCAAGGAGCACAGGAGAGGGGTCTCTTTACTGGCTATACACTCTTTTAAATTTAACAAAGTCAACGTAATTAGTCCCATGAGCACTCCTCCAGTAACAGCTTCAGCTCCCAGCACTACCGAGCTCTATGCTATGCAGTAATTATGCTACCAAGCTGTCAGAGCCTCCTTATCTGCATGCAAATTAGTTCATATGCTATACATCTGCTATAATGACAGTATTGAAACAAGAATTTTATAATGAAGCCATCCTCTTTATAGCAACACTGCACAATTACTTTATTAACATATTGCACATCCCTGTCTGTAACTGCTCCCAGTCAAATAGCCAAATTTTCCATTCCCTCATACAGCAGGATCTTCCTCACTTCTCTCGCTGTATCTTTAAATAAAAGGAACACGAACTGGAATTTCTAAACTACCTCTGTACAAGACCACTCCTTCATTGTTCCAGGGGAAGTACTGCACCAAATACCATTAAGCGTGACTAGGTGAACAAGCATTCCCATTATGCTCCAAAAGGTTAGGAGATGAAACAGTAATAATCAAATCAGCAGCTGGTTGCTCCCAGCCTCGACATCAATCATCAGCTTCTGTCGACCAGCGGCTGCCAGCCCCCTGGAGGAGGGGGGACCAGAGCCCCGCGTCCGGGGATGCAAAAGGAGACGACAAAAAAAAAGAAGGAAGCCCGAGGCGAGAGAGAAAAACCTCCTCAAGACAAGAATGGGCAATGCAGACCTGGCGTTTGGGAGGGCTTCTGCCTGGGAAAGCCACGGCGGTGGCAGCCCCAGCACGGAGAGGCTTGGGGAGGCGGTGATGGCGAAGCGCGGATGCCGCCCGCATCCCTGCGCCTCCGCCCCTCGCAGCCTCTGCAGAGCGTCCGGTGCTCTGGGCTGCCCCGGGAGCCCCCCCGGTGCTCTGTGCTTCCCGAGAAACACCCTCGGTGCTCTGTGATGCCCTGGGAGCCCCCTCCGTGCTCCATGCTGCCCCGGGAGCCTCCTCGGTGGTCTGTGCTTCCCGAGAAGCACCCTCGATGCTCTGTGATGCCCCGGGAGCCCCCTTGGTGCTCTGTGCTGTCCCAGGACACCCTCAGGGCTCTTGGTGCTCCGGGACGCCTGAGAAGCACCCTCGGTGCTCTAGGATTCCCCGGGAGCCCTCTTGGTGCTCCGGGACGCCTGAGAAGCACCCTCGGTGCCCTGTGATGCCCGGGAAGCCCCCTCGCCCCTCCGAAACACGCAGCAACACTTTGCAACACATCAGCATCGGCTCTCGGCCCCGGCTGTCTTTCAAACAGTGTCGGGAAAGTTTCGTGGCTTCTAGATCCCAGGTTTGGTTTTTTTTTGGTTTTTGTGGCTTTTTTGCCAGTTTGGGTTTTTGGAAGACGTATACATTTCTCTAGCAAAGCTTATTGACAAAAACTAACCTCAAACAAATCAAATCAATAGAGGATTTGACTAGTTTCCTCGCGGGTATTTTATGAGCTCGTCATTACATTGTGAGCTCTTCAATGCATTACAAAAAGGTTCACTTATTTTACTGTTAAAAAGAAAAAAAAAATCCATAAAGAAAGCTGTGTGAACAGCCGAACAGCCCTAAAGCTCCACTAGATTTTCACACCTATTTCTCAAGCAAGCACTTCATTTTTAGGTCTATTTTTAACCTTCTTGCTTGTATTACTCAAGCCACTGGTGATTTGTGGGAGCTACCAGGGACCTGCACTCCAGCCCTGTTGCAAGGACAAACCCTAAACCCAGCTCAGCATCTCCGCAGGGTACCAAGAAAAAGTGAACTCTAATAACATGGAGAACAAACTCTGGGATTTTGCTTTACTTATTTGATCTGATACAGTTTATTTATACCTTTGACCAACTGGTTACTTTCCTAAAAGTCAGCTTGGGAATACAGCAGTGGTGTTTTATAGGTATCTTCCACAAGCAGGAACAAAGGCATGAGGAAGTGGAGAAAAAAAAAACCAAAACAGAATAAAAAAAAAACCTTTTTCCCCTTTTCATGGCTTATTTCCCCAAGCACCAGAAAGGTGTGGATAGGTCTCAGCACTACTTTGTTCTTCATGCAAATAATTTCTTTCATCAATTATCTTTAAGCCATTTATAAACATGACTGCTGTTTCAAAGCCACCAGGAGATAGGTGAGAATTACCATGGACAGCACAAAGATGTTCAAATACTAAGTAAATCCAAATCTTCTTTCAAAACCTATATTTACAGCTTCACTAAAGCCCTGACACCACAGCACATAAAACAACAAAACAAAAGAACTAGTGGAAAAAGCACAGAGCAATACTTCTTTCTGCTCTACGAAGCTGGTTTTATTTTTGTCAGCATAACCTGTAGTTTGCTGGGGTTTTGTGAGATCAAATATTTTATCAGTTTATGAAGGGGATGATATTATGTGTTTGCCTGAGGCAACAGGGTCACTGGATTTCATGACCCTGGAGTTTATTTCAGCACTTTGTTCCCATGAGAAAAGTGCTAAATTACCCTTTTCCTTTGGGAGAAGAAAAAACAAAATCAGAATACATCACAGTCCTCCCACAGCTACTAACAAGATCTTCTGTAGCCTTTGACACTACCTCATGAAATAATGCAACACAAGCCACCTTATTAGCAGTCCTTGTGCACCTCACTAAATGGACTGTATTTTCAGAGCAGCCAGTCATGCAAAAAGGAGCTCTTATCTGCTGGAAACTCCTTCTACTCCTCTGCCATTTAAATCTCTTTCATACTGCTGTTGTTAGGGTGAACTACATTGTCACCTAATATCCAAAACAAACAAACAAAAAAAAGTCAGCTGAAGTGGGCTTGGGTCATGTCCTGGAGGTGGCATCTGTCTCACCTAGTTTTTGAGGCTGACAGGTAAACATCTCAAACTGAGCTACAGCCCCAGACTCCCTTTGCTCTCACACTCTCATCCAGACCACTGGTCAGGCCAACAATCACCTAATGATGGACTGAGCTGCATTCCAGGACCATCAATTTCTCTTCCTTGGCCTTAAAGGGCTTCTAGAACATCAGGTTGGATGTAGACATCTGCAGTCACCCAGCATCCAGCATCACTAACCCAGTGTCACCAGTCTGGCTTCCTCAGTGGCACCAAATTTTGGAGTCAACCCACCTGTACTTCACCTAACAGCCTCAGCTTCTTCATCCTACATCCTTTCTCTTCCTCTTCCACCTCTTCTCCTGTCTCTGCAATATTCCTTCAAAACTGGATGGGGTTTTTCAGGCCCACTGGCCCCAGCACCTCTCTCATAAGTGCCCCAGACATGCTGGTACTCACTGGGTGGCAGCCTCTCCTCATGATATACTACAGGTCAGTGCTCTACCTAGGATGGAAACAACACCCTCTGTCCTGCCTCTTCTAATCTCAAGGTTTCTTCCATCAAGTGAATCAACTGTGAGTCTCTGGCTGTGGTTCAGAAGCTGAGCTGTCATTGCTTTTGTTGCATTATTAAAGAAGAAATTCTGCCATCAGCACAATAATCTAGAAAATAAAACCACAGGAAAATCACCTGCAAGGTAGATGGGACTGCTAATGTAGGTCAAGTTTTATTTTAAAAATATCCTAGCAATGTAATCTGGGAAGTGTTTACTAAGAAGCCTCTTATGAATTCTGAATTTTGAATCCATTCACCACTGGTTTTTGAAGCAAAATCACATAAGCATACACAACTCTTGTTTCCTGATTTCAGCAACCTACTCTATGCTCTGCAGCTCATACACTTCAAGTGCTATTCATGAAAATGGAAATGATTCTTTCACACTTAGAAAAATAAAAAAAAAAAGTCAAATTTGTCAGTGAAAAACACCCCAAAGCATTCAAAGAAAAAGCTGAGGATCACTTCTTGATCCTGTTACAATTCTGGCTGCCCAATTCATTGAGATAAATATCATGCAGAGTCCTCTTATAAGCAAATCTTTCCAAAGTCTATTTTTTTCTGGCAGCCAACCCTTGAAGAATTTAACAGTTTTCCATGAAGCTGTGGCATTTGCTGTCCCCCTCATGGTAGCACTACTGACCCCAGCTTGGAAACTGTGGCACCACAACCAGACTGCAGGAATATTGCAGAACCAACTTGAAATATCAAAATACTACAGTGACCTTGTTTTTTAACATATTGTCATGTACTTAGTGTGTACATGACCCACATATAAAATGTGGGATTTGGGCTTTTTTCTTTTTCTTATATATATTTTCCCCCTCTCTGTTAAACAACTGAGATTACTGTTGCTCCTAAGCAAAGCTTAATCATTCTAATTTCAATTTTGTAATTAAAAAATAAAGAAGCCAATCCCAAACTGGGACTACAGTGGCTGCACTTCACAAAGGAGAGATCTGACAAGGGATAAAGTAATTTATTCACTCCTCCTTCTTTCACTTAGAAATTAAGTACTTTGCAAAAGATCATCAGCAAGAGATTCAATGTGTAGGCACCGACACCCTTGGCAGTGCCCTTTGCTGAGCAGAACAGCTGTGTAGTGGATGGGCACCTTGTCCCAGCAGGGAAAGTTACAGCCATCTCCACTGTAAATGTTGCAGTTTTCTGCTTTTCCAGCACTCTTGCAAGAAAATCCTTTACAGCAATATCACCACCAACATTGCAAAAACTGTTACCTGAAAAAATGGCTTCCTTTTGTCTTACGTGTATTTAAATTCCAGCAAGCGTTTCCATTGCAGGCAACCCTTGCTGCTTTCATAATTTAGAGAAGCAACAAAACGTGAGGTTTTCTGAGAGTTTAAAGTGCTGAGACCCAGGTAACACCATTTAGCACTGACTGTGCAGCAGCACCTCACTGCAGAGTCCCCTTTGGACCAACAACTGAATTAAAGCCTGGTGAAATAAATGAAGAAAACTCATTTCACTTTACCTTTGCACTAGGTGGATGTATTCAAGTGCTCTCCTTTCTGCAATTCACCTGACTTTTCCCTTCTAACTGCAACATCTTTTTGACAAGAATTTTACATGGACCTCCCATTCCCCAGCAGAAGGAAAAAAAGAGAGCAACCATTTCCTCCAGCATGCTGGGGAACTCACCCATTTATGTGAGGTCTCTGAAATCTCTGCTCCTCCAGTGTTTCCCCAGACTGGTGTTTGCAAGAGGGAAAGTAAAGTAGCATCAATCTCAAAAAAACAAACCCCACAATTTTGAAAAAACTGGTTTGGGTCTCTGATTTCCAAATTCACTTTGTTTGCTATGGAGTAAGCAAAATGCTTTGTACTGCTGGCAAAACAAGCAAAGCTGAGAAGGGGAATTTTGAAGGGCTTCTCACTTCCTATCTCTAACCATCCCAAATGGGTAATCCTAGCTTGGTTTTCCTTTTAATCTTCCCGGAGAAGAAAGGTAGCTTGCATCTAGAAACATTTCACAAAAAGCCATATGGCTCAGGATGCAAGCATAACAACTGACTGTTCTTTTCCTTGCACCTAAATAAGACTTTAAAAGGTAAAGTACATGAAGTTTTATTAGATAAAAAGTTTGTCTATAACACTGCTTCCAAATAAGACCACGTTTTAGCAATTACACTCCAAATGAGATTTATTTTCAGTATTCTCAAATGGTACAAGATCAAGCAAAAGATGACAGGAAAGACATGGACTTAAATGCAATTTCGTGATCCCATTTATAAGGTCTTCAGGAAGTTGGATTTTTTTAGTACAAACCTGAGAGGTAAAAGCAATGGTTCTGTTTATTACCTGGTGTGAAGTGATTATACAGCAGTTTATTGCCTTGGTTGCACAAAAGAACTATGTGCCAGGTCTTCTGGCTCAGGAAAAAGTACCACATTGCTTTGCAATTAAAACCAACATGGAATAGTGCCAAGGGTAAAAGGTGGAGAAAATCCTAATCTCCCTCAAGCAGAACGAATGAAAAAGCAGAGCTATGGCATAAAATCTCTTATCTTTGTTTCTGATGCTTCTGAGTTTATAGAGAGCTGGGGCCACCTTACTAGGACTCGAACTGATGGTGAGTAAACCTCAGTGGAATCTGGGATCCTGTTAATTTCTCTTTCCAAAAGAGGGATCACTAGATATTAGTTAACATGGCACCTTACTAAGTCAATATATGCCTTTCCCTCTTACATATTTCATGTTAGGGAATATCCATTGGCAACTTATCCCATCCATCTGCCTTTAGGGCTCCATCCTCCTACACACTGTTCTCTTCTGCTTACACTGCCACACATTCCTGGTGGGAAGCTTACACATTCCTTTCCCAGTCTTCTTTCTCTACAATGCTCCAAAACCAAAGACCCTCCTGAAAGGCTTTTCAGGGTGCCAGGACCGCTGATTCTTTGCTCAATGAGTCATTTCACAGGTTCCCTTTCTTTATACATCAGTTTGCATCATCTGTTGTTGGCAATCTTGTGTATTGATTTCCTGCTGAACATCTACAGCCCCTGGCACAGCTATGGGATGTGACTAGGGTGTCCTTTCCAGGCTACACCACAATCCACCAAGAATGAAAAATAGTGAGAGAGCTTTAAATCTGCTCTCCACTATGCACTAGCTGTCTTCTTTAGCTCTAAGCTTAAGCCATACTAGGACACAGCATGAATTGGACTCATCAGCTCTTACAAACACAAGTAATCCTTATTCACTAAAGCCTGTCTGGAGATACAGTGGTCATTATCAGAGGTCTCTGAAGGCCTCTGCAGATTTTCTTTCTTCTACAGTGGTGCACAGAAAAAAACAGAACGACTCTGATTTAATAAAAATACATGCACTACACTAAAACATATTTTTACACTGATACAGCAACTCAGCAAGAAATAATAAAACACACACAAAAAAAGAAGGCTTTTAAGTCTGACAGCTTTCAAGTCTGATTGCATTGTTCTTTCTCAAGTCCAGAGGTGAGCCTCTCACAGGGTAGGTAAAAATTTCCATGCTCTCTAGGAAACCTTTTTAAACACCCAGCTTCTCTGCATTTACAAAAGCTGTGCACCTTCAAAGTCCCTTTTAATGTGGCAATGTGTTAATAAAGAGATGATGCAGACACAGGTTTAAGCTTGGTAAATCAGTGTTCCCCCCAAAACAGACTGCAGCAGAACCCCCAATAAAACAGCAGTTCAGGAGCAGCATGGCTTCTTTCTAATCTAGAGTCTATATGGAGAGGGAATCTATGGATCATGCATGATTTACTGTTCATGCAGATCAGGAGGAATATAAAGGGATTTTGACAAACCTGCAGCAAAGCCTCTTGCAAAGAAGGCTTTGGAAGCAATCTCAAAGGATGCCCAAAGGTGCTCACCTCCCACTGTACCAGCTGCTCCTGAAATTCCGTGGCAGTCAGGCACCGTGGCAGAAACCTTGGCACCTTGTCTTCTGCTCTTACTTCTTCCACATATGTTCTCTTCAAAAGGCATTTTAAGACCAAAGGATGAGCCAGAAACCTGGGGGGACTTTTGATCATTCCCAGCATGGAAGGTCTTAAGTAGCATTTCAGTTTCAGCCATAGCAGCAAATACAGCACTGGCATTGCCCTTGTACCTTGGTTGTAACTAAAGAAACCTAAGCTTAGAATTTAAATGAGAGAATTTCCACTATATATAGAGACTGGGTTTTCTTTCATTTTGTGCTTTCTCCTCTCCTTTCTCCTTGAGGTTTAAAAGAACCCTTACACGAAATGATGTTGTATAGGACACAATTCCATTATACCTCATAACTTCATATACTAAAGTGGCTGAAACTCTGGAAAAGTCTTACAAGAAGCTGGTGCTCCTGTTGATAAAGACTATAACCTATACTCACTAGATAACAATTTATGGACTACAAAACCTACTCTGTCCTCCACATTTCTCAATTAGTCCCAATATACAGTCTGCACAACGAGATTAACATAAAACCCAGGCAACATCAGAAAGCTATAAATCTTCACAATAAATCAGCCACTTCCCCTTCATTAGGCTTTGCACAGTTCATATTATTTTCTTTCTGGAGAAAATCATGACTAGTTACTGTCTGCCTTCAGAAACAAAACCATCAGTAACATTTCCACAGGGATCATCTGAAATGGATTTCTAATAACGTACAGGTTAAAGGTTTTCTTGTTCTCCCCTTTCTGCACCCAGCATTTAAACTTTATGGTCCCGATGACACTATGAAAGGCACATGTGTTTAATAACAAAACCTGTAAAGAAGTGGGTCTTAAAACATACAACTGAATGCTTAAATATAGAACAGACGTGAACTTGGGCAGTCACTTAATACAGAGGAACAGGTTTTATTTATTCCTCCAGCAGTCAGCTTTAGCATAGGAATAACTGACACAGCAGATAAAGGCTCTTATCTTGGGCTGGTTGTATACAGCACTTCATCAGTACACTTAGAGGCACTTCACTAAAGCAGGGATATATTGTTATCCCTATTTCACAGAAAAAGAAAAGCTTCCCAAGGTTACAAGAGAAGGTCACAAACACATTACTGCAGCCACAACCTCCATACCTTAATTCCTGGGCTTTGCCCATTAAGCCACACTCTAAGAGCTTCACAGATTGATTTTTCATCTGAACATTTAACTCATTTCTCAACACACCTATGAGCAGTCACATTAATTTGTCTTCTAAGTTGGACTGAATTAGGCCAGCCTCTGCTGTGTTCAAGTAAACAACACTAATGGCCTCTCTCTTGAAATGGAAAAAGTGGTAGCATTACTTCTGCCTAAACTTTGAAGGAAACATGGATGGCTCTGATAGCTCTCACTTAGATAGAAAGATCAAGAAATACTTCAAGCCTGAACAATAAAAATGTAGATAATGCTTAGTACACCTCGAGGTGGAGGTCTGAAGAGACAGATTCCTGACTTAATTAACTCACACAAGTTTAAATCCACCCTTCCCTTGGAGAAGTAGCACACAACACCATGACAGAAGTCAGGGTGACACAGACAGCAACCCTGTCCCTGTGGCTCAGTTCCTCCTGTACCCTGTGAGGGAGGTGACACCCAGATGCCATCCTGTATGGACCAAACACCACCCTGCCCTCCAAACCTTCATGCACCACAAAAGATGGCTTGCAAGTCAAATCACCTGCAGTCATAATAATTTTTGCCAGCCCAGCTCCAGATGACAGCCCCTTTCTGACTTCCAAAGGCAAAGGGAAGCCTCAGAGCACCTCTGATGAGAAGACTCCAGCTGAAATGTTCTTTTTAGTGACAGTTTCCTTTGGTTTCCACTGGCAGCCAGGAGCATGCTTACCTTTGCTGCCTTCCCTCTGTCTTCAGCAGGGCATCACCCTGGCAGAAAAAGTTCAGCCCAGACACATGAAAGCTCCAGAGTTTTGCAGCTGCCTGCTTGCCTTTCCCTCTTCTGCCTCAGTTTGCTGTCTTGCTTTACATGGCAAAGACTGAAGAGTCCATTTTCTTCAGGTGCTTGGACAGGCTATTTGATATAAACCTCAATTTTCAGAGGTGCCAAATCCCTTGGCTCCTGCTGAGCACAAATGCATCATTGCTGCTGAGTGCTGGGGACGTGAGACAGAGCTGGGCTGTCCCATGACACAGGAATGCTGGCAGGCAACTCCCACTGCTCATCCCAGGAAGCTTCCCTGTGTTCCTGAGAGGCAGGTTCAGACTGGTAATACCATTTCATAGATGAGGCAACTCAGACCCATACAATCCGTGCCTTGCTAGAAGCAACAGACTGAGGGAAAATGCTGAAATGTTCAAAAAAGGCTACAGCCCAAGTATAGCTGCAGCCTTTATTTACCATCCCTTGTTTCCCAGCTCAGTCACTGAGGTTAGCCTCAAAATTTAACACAATTGTCACTTGGAGGTCTGCATTTTCCACAGCTTTTATTCTGAACTGCAGCACAGAAAACAAATTAAATGAATAAGGCACAGCTTCCATGGAGAAAGCAACTGAAAAACAACTGTGCCAGACATTTCTGCCCTGCCTGTCTTGCCTGTTGTGGCTGTGACAAGGTGGAAACAAAATTTAACACAAACTCCCATCTCTGCATGCTAAAACTCACAGTGACACCACGGCAGCACTCAGGGGAAGTGGCTGAAATGCTGTCATTCACCAGGAACAATTCCAGAAATAATGGAGCTACTGTTCCCCTTCCCAATCAAAAGAAGTGCAGGGTCCACAAGCACCGACACCAAAAAGGGGTTGGGGTAGCAATGGCAGATCCAGCACATCAAGATTTTTAGGAGCACTGTATGGGAAAGTAGTGAGGAAATAGGACACTCCAAACTCTCCAGAGATTGGTTTCTGCTTCATGACAATTTTTTTACAAGCTCTGAGATGACATAAAGGTATTTAAGCTACAACACCCAAGCAGTAACTAAGGTTTACACCGTTTACCAAGGTCAGAGAGAATTGTCTCCCAAATTTTTACCACTTGAGAACAATTCTACAAATACCTGAGTAACAGCCATGGCAGACAACAAAACACGAATATTTCTTCCTGAACAAAATTGTTCCTGACATGTTCCTCTTTGAGAGCTACAACAATTTTTCAAAAGCAAAATTGCTCTATCTGGATAAAATAGAGAATGAAAGCAAACTCCTTGTGCAATAGCCCTCAGACAATGGAAGATGGGGAGAGGTGGAACAATCCCTCCTCACCAAACACAAGGAATTTCAAGTTGGAGGAGACTGGGAAAAAGCAGGACAAAACCTGCTTGCAATAGAAAACTGGTTTGCAATTGTGATTACAAAGTTGCTGTTAAGAAACCATAACACATTTTTAAAGCAGCTCGTTACCAATTTATTAATAAATTAGGGCTTCTTTGAGACTGTGTTTAAACTGCTCTTTAAAAGCACAGTGCTGGCTCACAGCATGGATCATTCATTCTTGTGCCAATATAGATACATACACAGTGTGTGTTCATAGATACATTACAGTTCCTTTTTTAAAGTGTTTTTTGCATGCAAGTTAAGTGTGGCTTTTTTTCCACATCTGAACCATGAGCTGGATAAATTTCATTTCCAGATAACATAGCTTAACTTGCTGGAGCACTAATTCTAAAGAAGCATCAATGTTATTTTAACACTTGGATACCTTACACAGCAATAAACAAAGTTACTAATGAAGACAAGAAAGCATCTCCCTCCATGTTCCAGGAGATCCAAGACCATTGCCTTCTTGAAAGGGTCGTGTGGCTTTAGAGAGAGGTAAAAACCTCATTAAAGCCTTTAGCCTGTCTGGAGATTTTCTCATTTGTTCAGGCTGAGAGACATCTTGCTTTTTTCTCAACGGATTAACAACCAGAAGAGGAGCAGTGCTTCCTTGTCCAAGTTATTATTTTTAATAAGAAAAAAAAAATACTAATTAGAATACAAGCCAAGAGCAATCCTGATGAAGTGGAAATGGTTTTCTCCCCCACCAATCAACAACTGGACCACAAAGACAGGGTACCCATAACAGTAAAAGGTCTCATTTAATTGACTGATACATTAGCAACTTCTGTCAGCAAGTGGCCAGGTTCAACTTTGGGCTCAGTAACAAGCTCTCAAGTTCCCTCTGACAGAATAAGCCACAACAGTGCTGCATGACTTCATCCAGCCTCACTTTATAATTACCAGCCTGTTCTTTACTATTTTTTCCTAGCTTAAATACCACTTTCTCAAAGTGATGCTGGGGAAAAAAAGAAATGAAACCAATTTTAATGAACCCATGCAAATATAAGGCTGCTGAAACGAAATCACAGACCTAAGCAGAATACTGTATTGAACACATTTGTATGTTTTATGCAAAGCTCATCTAAATTTGAGTAATTGGACCTAATTTGGCAATCTGCACAATCAGTTTGCAAACTTCAGCCACTGAATTTTAAGTATGAGCCTGGAAAATCGTTAACATTTGTATTTATCACAGTGGTCCCAACCCAGCACACTACTAAAATCTGCATTCACGTGCTCTGAGTGAGGTCTTAGCATAGGGGCAGTATCCAAGAGAGTATCAGGGGTTCTGATTACAGAGAAAAGTCACTGATATATTCAGATCACACTATTTCAATCTCAAACCAGTCTAAAATCTCAAACCAAATCCCTGAAGCTGACTCCAAAAGCCCGTTGTCTTTACTCCTTGTCTATGCCATGCTGTGTGAAAAAAGTTCTTCAGATCATAACCAGTGCTCTGTTGCTTTTCATATTCTTCTCTTCTCCAAGAGTCACTGGTTGTCTGCTGTTTCCCTCCTTATGCAGATGTTAACCTGGCCCTTTCCCTGGGTGGATGCACCTGATCTCCATGGAGCAATGCAGGGACCAAACGTGCTTTCCATTCTCCATGCATGAAGAGAACCAAACCAGTCTGTTCAAGGGGACTTCCTCCATGCTACCCCCCTTTCCCCAGCTATTTTGGCTGCAATGAAATTTATTTTTCATTTGTGTCTCATCTTTCTTCAACAAAAAAAAAACGTAGTGGGTCTTGAACTTCTGAAAACCTTCTTATTTCACATAGTTTAAAATACTTTGTAGGAAAAAAACCTGGTTCCCATTCAACTTTACTCATTACTGGAAGGCAAAGTACATTTTTCAAGATGAAAACTGCCAGTCTGAATTTGAATCTATTTGAATCCATTTCAATGGGAAGCTTCACAGCATCATCCCAGCAACTTACTCAAATCCAGGAGGGGCAGCAGCCCACACTGGCATTGAGAACCCTCTCCACACAACCTGAACAGCACTAGAGCTTAAATATGGTTTTGTGTCAATAAACCAACCTTAAATCATATGCATAGCCAAGATCTATTAAAACAGAACTGCACCAAATCACAAGTTCAGTTTCTCTCCATGTGTCCTCAGGAAATGTGTTAATTGTTGACAGCTCTAACACAGATTTTCAATACATCTGCAAGACACAACAACACACATACAAGCTGGGGAGGTGGGGGGAAGATCTGATTTTTTTTCAGTGTACAATCTAGGGATATTCAGCACATTTCAGTATCGTGGCTTTACCCTTTCTCAAGCCTCCTTTTATATCCACCATTGTTTCCCACTGGATCCTGGGTGCCCTTCCACTCCTGATGTAGTGGGATGTAGCTTCCTCACACACTCAGCCACAAAGTTTGACTGCCCCTCAAGCTCATCATGGGCATCTCTGCATTAGGACAGCAGGGTGGAGGACAGATGTAACTTTGTGTACTGATGAGCAAATGCTGCAGAGCCCAGCACCTGGAATCCCAAGTCCTGCATCCTCTTTACATATTTCCAATCAGTTCCTTATACACTGAATCACAAATTGCTGTCATAAATTAGATTTCATATATTTGCAGCTCGCCTTAAAAACTGTGACTTGAAGCAATGTGATTTAGGCAAGAATTCAGGAGGGACAATTACCCAAATCAGGACTTCTGTGCAAAGAATTCCTCTGAGGACTTTTACAACACAGACAGCTAGAGAAATCTTCTTTCTCTTTCACCATTATAATATTTCTGTAGTCATATTCTCCCCAGTTAACTGGGGAGTAGTAAAACCAGACCTTTTAGTTTGCATCAGGAGAAAATTTCTAACTTACTCAGCTTAACCAAATTTTAGGAAAACGGCTGCTTAGGTGGAAGGAAGTCTCTGATGGAGAAAAGTTCAGGCCAGCTCCAGCTGGAAGCACACAGGCCATGCCCAGCAGCATCCCACAGGCTCTCTTCATATAAAATGAAGTAATTAGTTGAACCATACTGTATGTTCAGGACATCCTGCTCTTTAGACCATGAACTTAGCAGGCCCTCACTAGACAAACAAGTGAGAAACTCCCAGCTGCTCTTACAGCACCAAATCCAAGAGCCTATCTTCTAAACCAAACCTCTCCCTATGACTGTATGGCAAGTGAGTTCCTGTATTTTGACAACCCATTCATCCCAGCCTGTCAAGCTCCTAGAGAAAGAGATGGGGTGGTATTAAATTGGTTTGAAATAGATGTCACCAGAACTGAAGTTTCAAATGCAGCTGAGAAATGTATCTCTTTTTACTGCTGAAACAGAGAAATGAGAAGAACTAACAGGATTTTAAGGAAAAAGGAATTGCTAAAAGAGAAACTCACTTTTCAAGTCATGGTGCAATATAGCCACATCCAAGAGAACTGAATTTCCCCAGCTGGCATAAGCTTAAACCAACTGTGTTGTACTGCCTCCAGGACTCAGTGTAGCCTTATCAAGCTCCAAAGTTTCATCAATTAAACCTGATCCCAAATGCTGAGAGACTATTCCCTTCAACAACAGCCTCATCAGGTGTCTTTATTAATCTCAGTTAACAAAATATTTTAATTCAGGGACCTTCAGGGGGAAGAGGCAGAGTGGGGCTATGTGCTTTGTTTCATATGAGGATTTGACAACTCAGATCTGCAGTGCCTGGTAAATATTTTATGCCTGTGATCCACTGGGTATGCAGTGTAATTCTGCTGGTTTGTTTTGCTCTACGTTCGCTGCATCTCCAATGTTATTTGCAACAGCTTCATGGAACAACAACAAAAAGAGGTTTCATTCCTCTTTTGGATGGGTTTGGCTGACCCATCTCATTGCTTCATGCAATTCAGAAGGAGCAACCATTAAAACAGGAACTCAAAGTGCTTTTTTAACTTTTAAGGGGAAAAAAATGGCACCACAGATTTACATATAGATAGCATTTCAGGGAAGAGTGATGCTGATTTCTCCTGCCTTGCATTTATTTACCAAATCATCCTAACAGAGTGGTCAGAAGAGGAGCCTGCAACAGGGCACTGCTGAATACACATCTTTGTGTCATTACCAGTAGTTAAGCACGCTAGCATTAAAATGACATTAAAATCATTGACCAATGAAAAGAGATAATGAAAGCAAAATGCAGAACTATGAGCACAGTTCCACAACTGAGCTCCATCCTAAGAGACTTTGAAGAGGTTTCAGATCTAACTTTTTAGTGAAAACAGGACAACAACTTAAAATTCAAGAGTCACTGAGGAGGGGCATGGTGGAGTCCATCCCACATCCAGGCAGTCGCTGCATCCCAGAGACACCAAAGAAGTGGTGGTTTGGAGACACCAAACCACCACTGGCACACAGCAGTGCAGACACCAAACCACCACTGGCACATGGTAGACCTGCTGTCTTCAGGGAATACAACAGTGAAAACAGCTGTTCTGAATCACCAACATCTTCACACATCTCAGAGGGTTTTCTGGTTTCATCGCAACACATGGATAGGATGGTGCTTGGTTCTTCCCCCCCTGCTATTCCAAGTCCTTTAATAGCACATTACTCAAAACTTCCCATTCTCTCTTAGGAATACAAATGATGCTTGCAATAAACTCTGTCTTAAGGAGGTATGTGCCAGTGAAAGACTGGGATATTTCTAGATCTCCAGTCTCTTTATGCAGCTTAATGCTAATGAAGGAAACCATTTTTTGCACACAGTGAAAGGGAACAGATGGTGTCACAGTTCTGCTGTGGAATTTAAGCAGAGTGACAACCTATACAGCAGATCATCATCATGGGTGAAACTCTTTTTAGGCAGTAGCATAGAGGGTTTATTTGGTTTTTATTTACTTATTACTCTTCAATATTTTGAGAAGCTTTTTCTTTCCCTTTTACAATGTAACCAAAGACAATGCAATGATAATCCCATCATTCTACAAAACCTCAGGAGACACATGATGACAAGTGTTTTAAATACACTGTGAAGGGACAGCTTAAAAACAGCACCTCATATTGCAAACTGCTTTTCCAATCATGTATCTACCCAGATACCAGTTGCTGGCAAGCAAACCAATGAAGGCTTAAAAGGGACACTGTCAAGTTGAAGATGACTCCTCTGTCTGAAATCTGGTCCCTAGTTCTAATAATGCCTGCAAGGCAGATGATAAAGAAGTCTATTTTCATTTTCAGCAATTTTATATTTTATGCTTTTGGTTGGCAGTATTCTGTGTGCAGTGCATCTCAATTTTCCTTTCTAGGCTCCCTTGCATTTATCCTGGAGAAAAACAAAGGTTAAAACCCAGGCAATTAAAATTATCGTTGGAAATTTACCCCAAAATAATGAGTTTAAAAGGGGATTTCTTTCCCATATATTGGTTGCTGCTGTTGTTTACTAAATTTTAGCTGAATTCTTCTGACCCCAGTGACAACTGTCAGACATATGTTTGCATGTACTGATCCTACTAGAGGCATCAGCATCCCCACCAAACATCCCCCTCTGGTAAGACAGACCACATGCAACTTGAAGATTCACAATTTTTACCATCTTCACTCCTTTAGATTTATCTTCTTCCAACTTATTTGAACTCCCTGTATGAGTATTTTACAGTGCATCCCAGTAAAAGCAACAGATGATGTGCTCATTCACTCCACAATTCACATCAACAATAGCCAATCTCTGCTCAGCCCATATCCCACAGGAAAAGGGATTAATCAGGCAGCAGCATCCTGGGACAACAACAAAGCTCAAGCTGCTGAGTTAGGGCTCAGATCCCTCCAGGAAACCTCTGGACTCTGAACCTCTGGAAAACGTTTGTTTGATGGCAACACCATTTTTGTAGAGAAATGGAAGATAATGTGCCCAAAGCTAAACATCTGCAAACCTTATTAGAGTCTTTACAGGAAACCATGGAAAATCAGGTCTTGGACACACCTACCAACTCCAACAGGCCTATGGGCACATTGCTGTTTGCAATGTTCTCAGTTATGATTCTGGGGGGAACAGCAGCAATCAGCCTGTAAGATGCTGTGAAGCCCAATTAATATATTAACATATTCTGTATGAGCACAGATGAAGGGGCTTGAGATCCAGGGAAAGCAGAGCAACACAAGCACCACTGCATCAAGTGCTCTGACCTCAAGGTATTGTGCTCCCCCAGGTCTGTACAACAGCAAACTCTGAAAGGATCTAACATGAAAGAGAAGCTCCACTCTTCACTGCAAGCAAGGACCACTTTAAAATCCCCTATTTAGCCAAGCTTTCTCTCTATCTAGGGATAAAATAACCTTTTCTCACTAAGACAATTCTTCGCAAAAGGGGATGCCAGGGCTGTTTCAGAGACCCAGGACCTCCAGTAACACACCACAGGAATCATTAATCCCACACCACCAAACCATCCTTGACCCCAAAAGCAGCAGTAGCTACAGGAAGGATTTCACTACGACAGATTTGGGATGGGAGCAACTCAAGTGTGGGAAAATGGTAAAATATTCACAGAGAGTGAATGAGAAACTCACTCGCTGGAGTTCACAAGATGTAACCTGCTGATTAACACATCTTGCAGGGAGGGAGAACACAAAACACCTTCCAACACCTCCTTTCAGCAGAAATGAAACAACTCAGGTTTTAAGGCAACAGGGCATTTTTTAAAACGTGTCAGGTAAAATCACCACTGTGCTCCAAAGCACCCAGGCTCTTGCTGCAGAAACCAAACAGCTACTACACAGCAAGTGTGAAGAAGCAGAAAGAGAAGAGCTTGTCCGTAAATACTGCTAATCCCTGCAGGTAATACCCTTCCCGTTAAATTGTGCAGCATTTTCCAGTCTGAGGATTCTCAATCCCATTTAACATCTCTCCACACTGCAAGCAGACACATCTGAGCTCCCACTCTTCCCTCCCCCAAATTCTGCAAGGCTGTTTTTGTAGGCAGCAGCCAGTTAAACTAAAGGCTGCTGGTACTACCCCGGGAAGCTGTAGGGGGGTGGGTGAGCCGCACAAAAGATCTCAACACAAAAGGCCATCCTTTTTAGTCTTTTTTCCTCTTCGTTTTCTCCAGCTGAGCCAGAGCTTTATTCAATCAACACTTCAAAAAATAGATGCGAATGTGGGAAGGGGTAGGGACTGGGGGCTTGGGGGATGGGGTGGCATAGGGGGGGTAATATGGGGCAACAACTATTTTAATACAAATAATCAAATTTGGTGGATGAAGGGATAAGGAGCCATCGGCTTCAGCTCTCATCTTCTCCCTGCTTTCAAATGAGCCCTTTCCCCAGCGCTCACAAAAATCCCTACAGCATGCTACAGATATTTTCCGATTTTTTTTTTTTTTTTTTTTTTTTAAATCCCCAAGAGAAGATGTAAAGGGCCTGACACCGAAAGGACAACGAACATCTTTGCATTCCCAGCAAGACTCACACACAGTGTACATAATCACACGAAAAACATGGCTGGCTGGTGCATCGACAGATGCAAACGAGAAATACCAAGACTTAGCCCTTATTTAGATCACGGCAAAATTAAATGGAGAGGCGAGGGGGAGGAAGGGAAATAATTGTGGCTGTGTAACATGGCTGCACAATTTTCAAAGCCTCACGACTGCCAGCTTGCAGGGAGCAGGGAAAATGTGTGGCTGCTCCAAAGGGAGCTGTTCCTGCCACCCCGGCAGCACAGCCCGGCCATCCCGGCCGGCAAGCACGAAAGGCAGGGAAGAACTAAAATAGTTTACCTGATCAGTGGAACTTCCCAGGAGCCGAAGGTAGGGATTCCAGAAGTAACGCAGCACGGAAGAATAAAAAAAATCTGCTTGGATCCTTCTGGCAGTCCACAGTCTCATCTACATGCATCTGAGCAAGCCCTTACCAGCAGCTGCTTCTTTTATCAAGCCCACAGGCACAGCAAATTAGTCCGGTTAGACAGTTCAGTCAATGTGGGCTATTCACAGCGTGGCTGTTGTGTGAGTCTGGCTTCTCCTGTCCCCCCCTGTCCCCGGGAAGGCACCCGCCCACCTCCACATGGCCCTGGATAAACACGGCTCGCTCGGCACCCACCGCGCAAGCCACATGATGCTGACAATCAACAGCACCGGCACAGACCTCTCCCTTCACCCAAACCAGGCACTGAGATGGGGGTGAAAAGGCAATGCCTAAGAATGGGTTCACTTTAAAAGCAAAAAAACCCTGATTTTTCTCTCTCCCCCCCACCCCCTCGCCCCCCCTTTCGTTTTTTATTCCCTCTCCTTCCTGCCCCCCTCGAGAAGGAAAACTCAAACAAAACCAAATGCAAAGGTCTGAAGATGGGCACTGTCTCGCTAATCAACTTAGCTCTAAAAATGAAGTGTCACTCTGAAATGTCACCCAGCCTTTCAAGATGCACAAAACGTCAGACACAGCCCCTGGATGCAGCCTGGTGCTGTCCTGGAAATGGTGACCATTGCCTGTGCATCCCTGCTCTGTACAAATCCAAGGATTTTCAGTTTTGTTGTTTAAAAATGAAAATGTGACAAGCCCTCTTCCCCTCCTCCTTTCTCCACCATAAAGCATCTTAAAATATGCATGTCAAGTTAAACACACACACACTGCAATAAAGCTCCAGTGAGGTGGCAGGAGACATGCAGTGTCTGCCATCCTTGAGAGTGGAGAGAAAACCCAGTAGACACAGCACAAGACGATCCTAAGTAAACCCACGAGTGGGATCCACAGTGTTAAAGAAGCAATGTTTATAAAAGTAATTTGATTTTTTTCTCTTTGCACAATGGAGAAGGACTAAGCCCTTCTCTCTCCCTCCTGCTCCCCAATGCATCTCTAGGGCTAACAGTGCCCTTCTTTCCTCCCTTCCAACACAAGATGCAAATACATATATGGAGGGGTGCTTTAAATAACCACATACATATATCTCCTATAAACACAGTTTCCTAAACTTGCCCTTCACAAAGTTGTGAAGAGTTGCCTGATTTGGTGATGCCCAACTACTTCTTTTCAGCATTTACACTTAGCTAGGAATTAAGGTAAGCCATCCACAGAAATCAAAGGTAAGCACTGATAAGGTATTTGATGCTTAAAAAACAGAGGTTTAGGCAAAAAGGGGTTAAATAGGAACACATTGTGGCATAACATCACCCAGTTGTGTAGTTGGCTTAAAATCCTGGCTCCTGGAGCCATCACACACAAACCACACAAACATAAAACTCCATAAAACCTTCTTCCTTTTCTAGAAAGGGAAAGGAGCTCAATGTTTTTATGGCTCTGAAAGAAAAGTTTGAACTAACTCCTGAAATTCCTCAGTGGCTTAAGAAAAGAGAGAAGATAATAAAAGGTAGAGGAGGGAAAAAAAGAATAATAAAGAAAACCCAAACAAACCTCATGTTTCCTATGCCATTCCCAGCTTCATAATGGTTGTAAGAGCAAACAAAGCTTTAATTAGGACCACTGTCTGAATGTGTCTGTAGGTAGCAAGAAATGTCTCAACAAAGGTAAGACTGAAGTGTGGAAGACTCTTGGAATTTGCTATAAATGACTTTCATACTTGATGGAAGAAATAAAGTACAAAAACATGAACTGGAGGGGCAGGGAAGGAGCAGAGCCTTCAGCAATCCTGAAAGGCAAAGCTGTTCCTTTGCTGCCTGCAATTTCCAGTGTCAGCAGTAAGCTGTTATCTTTAATTTGCTCCTGACCAAGGTTTGCTGCTACCACTTCCCTCATCTCTGCTCCCTCATTACCTCTCTTGCCTGAAAGGTGAGAGGAAGCAGGCAACAGGATTGAGGTCACTTCGGGATTGCATTACAGAGTATTTAATAAGCTCTGCACATCACTGTCCCCCATCCCATATGGAAGCATGACCTGGGATGCAGCCTAAGAGCAGTCTATATTGCCATCCAACCTGCAGCTGCTGCTCACAGAAACACACAAGAAGCCACAGCAGCACCCTGAGAGCTCTACACAGCTTGGGCAAGGCCAAACACATCCACCTGAGAGCTTTAATCCTGAGGAAGCCATGAAACACTTCCCTTCTGGTTGGTTTGGCCCAGTCGACAAGACTGTGGGAGAGGTGAAGGATGCTGCATCCTCAGTGCCTCCCCTGGTATCAGATCACAGCTGGCAACACTCAGCACCCTCATCTTCCTCCACCCCTCAGCAAGATCCAACTGCTTGGTATTCTCAGAGGGAGCCTCCAGGTGTCCAGAGCCCAGGGACAAAGCTGCTGAAAATTCAAGCAGGAACAAAAGACTGAGCATGCACAATGCAAAAATATGCAGGCTAGGTGTGATACCTGCAATGCAAAGTGCCTCATTTTCAGGTAATTAATTAGAATTTAGCGTTGATAAAAGGCCAAAACATTCTCCCATTTTAGTCAATAGGATTTTGTCATTATCCTTGATGGCAGCAGGAAGTGGGACATCAGGGAATGAAAGGGTCCAATTCATCACTTTGAATAGGTGAAAATGAAAGTCCATTCTTTACTGTTCTAAAAGACAGCTTAGAACACTACTAGGATTTAACTTAGTATTTCTTATAAATAATTTGAAGCAGGATAAACTGATTTTAAAGTAATTTTTCCTTTGTTGAGGGGATTCAATCTATTTCTCAAAAAATCCCTTGAGGACTTTCTCTCCAGAGATCTCAGAGGCACTGATGCTCTGCATCCCTTAAGCACCTCCATCTATTTGTATAATAAAAATCATCTTTTAAAGATATCCTCATACTCTACCGTATCACAGTAAAGCAGACTTCAGCTGATGCATGGTAAACAACACTTTTAATAATCACAAAACAGCAAGAAGACAACCTTCCTGCTGAAAAAAGAAACAACTTTCTATTAAAGGAAACAGTGCTTGCTGTACTGAATCAGAGATGTGTCTCACTCAAGCGGTCAATAACTAATATTTCACCAGTATACAACAAACAAGCAAATCATGAGATGCTTTATTTACCTACACCTGAAAATCCCCTTTTCACCCTTAGGAGATAGAGGGTGCCCTGAAGAGTAAGTTCAAGAGTAAGAGTAAGTAAGTAGCACACCAGAGACACCATTTAGTTCTTATGTTTATAGATGCAAGTAGAGTAAATGATGCCAGAAGGATCTTTCACAGTTTTATCAGTGTTTATTGCTGTATCCCAGCCTTGCTCAGACTGCAGAGATGCTCTGCAAAGTATTGTTTCAAGTTTGCTTCCCTGCCACAGAGTCTCTCTTTTCCTCGAATTAGGAATGAGGGGGAAAAAAAGAAAAAAAAGGAAAAAAAAAAAGTTGATTAGTTTTGCTTAGTCTTAGTGCTTAATAGATTCTGGCACAACCTGGCCTCTGCTATAAACAAATAGCCCCAGCACATGAAACCCCTGAAGACTGATAAAAAGTAAGCCTGATTTCATCTACCCTGGTTGCATGCAGGCATTTATATTGTTAACACACAAGCTTTTGTTCTGCTTAGCTGGAGGGCAACTCACATTGCACTCAGCTGAGGCACCTCTGAAGGTGTGTTGGCTGCCAGTGACATGTATGGGGATGTTAACAGTGCTTCACAGAGAAACTGATACCCAGATGTAAAGAGATGCCATTGAGTTCAGAGGTGGGAGTGGTCCTGCTGTCAGTGCAGCCACAGGGATTTATAGGGGTGTGAGGGAACAAAGCACCTGGGCTGAGACAGCCACGGGTGATGGACCATGGCCAACTGGTTTCTCTTCAAAAGAGCTGAGCCCTAAGCAGAGGAATGCTGGTTTGGGACAGAAAAAGATGGAAACACTGGAAATGTTCATGAGAGCAAAGGGCATGGAGACAGGAGACCATTTGCTGGAGTCCTCGAGACATCAGGGGGACAAATGCTCCTGCTGGCAGGGAGAGGTTTGGCCTTTCCAGTGCCCTTTGCCATTTCCCTAACATTGATTCAGTGTTCAAGGACTGGAAAACTACAGCTGGCTTTGTGGTCTGGCAGGACACAGGGACATGTGCACCATCCATACCAACAACCTCACTCCTGCTGGACCCTGCCCAGGGAGCTGTGCAGATTCCCTGCAGCTCTAATTATGGCCCTTAGTAGCTCTTTACTGGCCTAAGATGATAATTTGAAATCAAAATTAGGTGTTGCAAAATCTAAGGGGAGACAAAATGATCAGGATCCAATTTTTTCTGCAATACAAAACCATCAACATTTAAGTCTGACATTTTTAGAAAGTCATGAGCTGACAAACACAGGAGGAATCCATAGCTGTCCTCACTCCTCCCCCATCATCATGTTTTCTTTGAAAATAAACAAACAGAAGAGTAAAACAAGCATTTTAGAAAGTGACAGCCACAATTCACTTCATTACACAGTAGAAGCTCCAACATCCATGGAGTCATGGGAATGGCCCCTTCCTCATGTCTCCTGACATTAAAGTGGGCTCAGAAATGCAGCCAGGTGACATCAAATGGATCCATTTGATAGAATTTATTCCATTTTCAACTCTTTAATGACCACCGCAAAATTGTGGTATAGGAAGCTAGACTGAAACTTCAGCCAGTGCAGTCTAGATCACAGGTTCTAGTCTGCCAAGACAAGGTGTCCATTCAGACCAGCTCTAAAATCCCATTCATTTTAGATAGTATGATGTTTCTTGGAAGTAAAGGACACCTGACAGCAACCTACTCATCTGCACAAGGTGCACTGAATGAACAGCAACAAAAATAATAATTAAAAAGCTTGCAGTCTGGTGACCCAGTTGCTGCCCTTTTGGATCTCAGTGACCACAGCCACTGGGAGATCAGCTCAGCCCTGCAGACACAGCTCAGCTCCCTTCCCACAAACACTGGGGTCTCACAAGCAAGGGATTTTGAGATCTGTCACACCTGAATTTGGACACTGCCCTGAGCACAGATAAAGCAGGCAGCAAGTTTGCTTTCTCAGACCCCTCACTGCCCCCCTCCTCAGGTCCTGATTTTCAGCTGCCTCCTACAACTCCACACCCTGCTCATCAGGTCCACATAAAGGTGATGGTTTCCAGGCAGGTTTAGGAATTGCCTTGGCTCAATACACCCAGATTTTTATATTCCACTGCCAATAACTAAGCTTTGCAAACCTGTGAATTATGCACCAAAAAGCACATATCATGAGATACATCCCATCACTAGTTCAGATGATGTGTCCTATTGCTCCACAGAGCCACCTTAAACCTGCCTGTGTGCCCCAGCAGACCTGCCAGCCTCTGTAGGCTGCTAACTCCCCTCTCCTTGCTGGGGATTTGGATTACCCCCAGCATCCATGGCTACCCAACCCAGCTGGCCATCAGCCACTGCAGCTCAGCACACCTGAACTGCTCAGGGGCCGACCACCCAGTTCATGTTACTGCAGACTGACTGATGATCCACCTGTAACTGGTCCTTTTAATTCTGTCTTCAAATAATATTGTTATGGAAGCTATTCTTGTTAATAGAAACACAGGAGAGCTCAGGCTGAGGATTAGAAACCACATCTCTAATTTTTATTGGTTAGAATCATGCAGTATATGTTTATTCTTTCCTTTGTTGTATCAACCTAAAGGTAATTTTTTTCAATTCTGCTGCCAAACATCAGCACTAACTAGCTCATTCTTTTTGTTTACCCTTTGGTGAAATAACAAGTAGCACTTAAATAGAGCACTGCCTCTTTGGAATTCAATACTCTTTACTGGAGAACCAAACAGCATTCCTACTTGTTAACAAAGGACCAACACAAATGGACACAGAGGAAGGGAGGCTATTTTCCTAAAATCAAGCTAGGGCAGTGATGAGATTTGGACCCACGGCTCCTGAATGCTCAGTTATCCTGGACCATGTCTCTGCTGGGAAGCCTTGACCATGCTTTCCAGTCCAGTGACCCCAGAAGCCCAGGAGAATGCACAAGTGAGGTGTGGGCAGGAGGGATGCACACAGGGTCTGCTGCTTATAATGCAGGTTGGATCAGCCTGAAATCTCCCCTTGCACCTGGAAGTTCTCTGCCTGAATACAAATGCACCCCAGCTTCACTGCAGGAAACTGCAATGATCAATGCCACAAAGCAGCCCATTACAGGCCTCCCATTAAACCATATCTGGAGAGAGAAATGGATTGATTGTGAATTTTAGTTAAAAATTAAACAAATTGCTCTGTGCTTTTCAAGAAAATCATCTCCCTGTTAGTACAAAAAAAATAAAACCTTCACCAAAAATTCAACAAAGCACAATACTTTATCAGCAGCCATACCCAAGAGGGTTATTAGAAGCAAGAACAAGAGGAGAGAAGGCTGGTAGCTGCTACACACTGCCAGCCACATCAGATCACAAGTGTCCCAAGAAAGGCAGGGGACAAGACTGTCAGCCAGTGGAACACATGAGCAGCTCTAACAAACGTGAAGTTTCAAGAAATGCAGAAGAGGACAATTTCTGGCACCAACGCCAGGGTGTTTCTGTTGTCTCATTTTCCAAATGTGAGCCAGTCTGTGCCTTTGTCCCTTCCCTGGTGCAGTTGCAGCTCTGCAGCCAGATGCACACACCAGTAGAAGCAGCTCAGCCAGAGCCATAAGAGCCTGTGGTAGGATTTGTTTTATAGCCAAACTACAGCCCAGGTCCACTATCAGGAAAATGCTGTACAAACAAACAATGAGACTGATCCCTGCTCCAAGGCACCTGCAGTTCAGTAATAACCATCCTTCACCAGGACCCATTCTGATGGGCACTGTCAGTCATTCAAGCCAGGGAAATGTCTGGTGGATGCATGCAATAACTCACCCCACTGCTGGGAATAACAAGACAAGGTTTGTCTCACTGAAAATGGGCCAGCAGAGTGCTAAGAGCTTCTCAGCAGAGTAAAAAGAGCTCACAGCTCTACAGCAGGGCCAAAACAAACCTGCCAGCTTTCCAGTAGGATTAAATTAGACCAGAGCTATGCCCATGGTGCAGGATTTTTGTGTCAGATTTATAAACAGCTACATAGCATTTACATTTAAAAACAAAACTCTAACAAGCCTTGTCTAACAGTCTGAACACCAGAGATCTGGCAATGAACCCAGAAAAGTTCACACAATGTTTTATGTCCAAATGCTGCGGTCTTTTAATGAACAGCAACTGGGAAGTGAAATAGATAACAGGACATGAAACTAATAAGCCTTGCATCTGAACTGAGAAAAAGCCACAC
Source organism: Calypte anna (assembly GCF_003957555.1). Classification (NCBI taxonomy): domain Eukaryota; kingdom Metazoa; phylum Chordata; class Aves; order Apodiformes; family Trochilidae; genus Calypte; species Calypte anna. Next base: position 15,172,482 of record NC_044258.1, read on the forward strand.
AGCCATGTAAATTACAGTCACAAGTCCCCTCCCCTAAACATATTTAGAATTTTAAGTGTTATCAGTGCTAATAAAGGTAAATTATCTCAGCATGATCTTTAAGCTGACTCAACATCCTTCTGTAACTATGTTCCTGCTTAAAATGGAAATGTCTTCCTGCCAGAGGAAACAGTGTGAGCACCTCTGTCTGTGTCTGATGGTTCTGGTGTGGCAGCTCTGTCCCTGGCCTGCTGAGGATTTGGGGAATTTGTGTACCTTCCCGTGCCTCAGTTCCTTTTCAGAAAACAGCCACCTAATGGACTTCACTTGGAACTGACCTCATTTGGAAACCCACAATCTACTGCTGGAAAACACCAACCCTGTTTATTAATTTTTTTCCTTCTTCCTCCAAGTATCCCATCGCTGATTACAAGGCAGAGTGAGCTGTTTGCACACTTCTAAGCAGCTATCTCACAGCAGTTCTCTTATCAGAGCCAAGATGAAGGCACACACAACCAACCCATAGAAGAGAACCTGCAAGGAGAATGGGTGGGAAAAGGGTTGCTCCATTCCCATCCCCACAGCCATCCCAAGAGAGCCCAACCTGCCCTCACTCCACAGTTAATCCTACAATTTTCAGAGGCCTGGGAGGTGCTGGTACCCAGCTGTTAGTATGTGAACCCTCACTCCCATAGGTTTTTTCTGACAATCTCAGACTGAGTAGACTGCATCTTTTAGGAATATGGAAGTGTGTGGGAAGAGGCAGTGAGAACTTTTAGAAATTGCAGCACTTTGATCCTCATTAACAGAGTTGACTGAAAGCAAAATATGTAGAGCTAATTTTCACAATATTTTTCCATCATCCCCAGACAGAGCCTTTTTTTCTGGCACTGTTTAAAATTAATGAAGTAAATATGTTTGCATATTTGTCTTTTCATTACATGGAAACAACAACAAGGAAAACAGATTGAACTGATAGCAGAATTCTTCCACTCCAGAGCAGTCTGGATGTGTTTTTTGTTTCAGTTCACACAATGCAACTCAAATCAAACAAGCAATGAAAGTTCATGGGCCAGGTGAGTAATCAGTTTTACCCAACAGAGCTAATGCAAAATAACTGGTGTGGGAAATGACCCCTTCATTTGGCTCTTGTCTGTATGGAGAAATAATGAAATGGTGTTCAAGGAAGACAACATCCTTCCTGAAAGCTAAAAATAATAATAATAATAATAATAATAATTTAAAAAAAAAAATCAGTTGCCCCACACCAGTTACAACAAATACAGAGTAAGTCAGTTGCTACCATGTGCCTAACAGATTCAGGCCATGGAAAAAAGACAAAGAACATACAGATCCAGGTTCATTGTATTGATTCCCAAGGACATCTCATTTTTTGAAACCTATAGCCCAGAATCTGCAAACAGAAGTTCCTGAAAGGTCAGTGCTCCCTATGAGAACCATGGTCTGGTCAGGATTTTGCATGTGTGGGATGGGAGGAGCAGAGGAACCAACTTGCAGGTCCAGAAACCTCCCTGCAGAGCAGATGTCTGCTGAGTCCTGCTGAAAACTGCAGGCAGGTCCCAGAGTCAGGCTGGTGGGATGTATGGGATTAATATGCATAAGATAAATCAAGAGTAAAAGCTTGGTCATGGAAGGATGCTAAGCAGAGGCAGAAGGCAAGGGATGGTGTATTTAAAACCTGCCACTCTGCCTCTGAGTCTCAGCATCCCCCTGGCCAGGAAGATCCTACTCATTCCCATGAAGCAGAGAGTGAGGAAACCTCACCAACCCCTTTGTTTTAAAGGTACCCCATGAAATATCCATTACACTGCTGGGTAGGCATCCTCTGTCCTAGGAGGCAAGGTGAGAGAAGATTTCATCTGGCATCAGAAATCATCCTTTCATATCCAGTTTTATCTTAATTATCATGGATACAATAATTCAGTAAACACCAGATTTTTTTTCCCAAGGGTCACAAAGGCTAAGTAAATGTGATGGATTTTGCTCTAGTCGATGATTCCCAGTTTTGCCTTGATTATTGTATTGATTGCCACTACAAATGCTGAGTACCCATGATTGAAGTGATAATTAAAAGGGCAAGTCAGACTTAGAAATTGTTCCTCTATTATTACAGAACTGTAGGTCTTGGAACAGGCTGCTTACAGCACCAATAACCCCATGGAAACTCAGATTTCAGAAACTATAGGAAAAAAAAGAGCAAACAACTATTATCCCCTCACCATCATCACATATTAGAGAATTAACACTGTTAGTAGCTTTCAGTCTACCTGGAATAAATGAACAGAGGACACTTGCTGTCCTGATGATGGCATTTCAACCAAGAAATTTTTCTCTGCTTTCAAGTCTGTGTAAGAGATCTTGCTTTTGTGAAACTTCATCTGCTGTACAGCTTTCATTACAGCTTTGGCACTTGGAGATGAAACTACAGATACATCAGTTCTTACTTCCCTCCTAAATGGCACCAAGCAGATGTCAGCTACACCATCATGCACAGAAGGGAAAAAAACACAAAAACGAAAAACCCAAAACTTTCCAGGCTTCCCAGTTTGTTCCTGATCCACCAGTTAAGAAGTTTTGGTTTATTTGATAATGGAGTTTTCTTTTCCAAAACATGACTGAGGAAGTGACAGTGTGGTAACTGGCATGGTAACTATAAAATCCTTTGTTACTTTTTTGCCACAAAAAGTCTGGGAAACAGTGATGGAGCTCAAAAGAACATGTTGTCTATGTGCATAAAAGGGTTTGCTCTTTGAACTTCACCAAGATGACATAGACATTGCTATGTGAAAGCATTTTTTTTTATATTTTGCAACAATTGTCAGGCAAGTGAAAGCTTTATTTGATTTTCATCCACATGTGAAGGCAAAATTTAATACTCTAGTGCAACAGTGTCAAAAGGGTTTTAAATTGTACTGCTATCACTTTAACATTTTTAAGGCACTTTTTAGAAGATAAACTCATCTGCCTGTAATGACTAAATGACACAGTAATGGAGAAGAGCTAAAGATTTTTCTTATGGTAATAAAGGGGAATGCTTCACCCAGAGAATGAAAAGTGGAGAGCTACAGACTTCCTAGAAACATTTTCAAGAATCTTTCAAAATAATGGAAGAATAAATCCCTAATATTATATTTATACATACAGACACTCAGACTGAACCAGGACTGATAGAGGTTTAGATTGCTGACAGTAACAATCACTTTGGACAGGTAAGAAGAGAAAAAAAAAAAAAAAACACAACAAAAATCAATTAAAACACTCAGCAGAGTCCTTGATGCAGAAACACAAATCCAGGAAGGAATTGGCAGGTGAGGGTCCTAGGATTGGTGAGAACTTTTGGCCAATGAACTCCCATCAACTTCCAAAAATATGAGTGCACAATCACAGTGATGCAGTGATCTGTGCTTCCCTGGCTGCTAAATTTGGGGAACCATTGTCATTAGAAAAATTGCTCATCATAGTCCTGTGTGGTACAACACAGAATAATGTGTACTTCCAGGCATGATTTGCAACTGAAAGCCAATCAAAAAGCAATTAATCCATTCCAACAAAGCCAAATCAAAGAGCATGGCTCTGTCAGTCAGCATGTGAAGGAAAAGACCATAATTGACATCTGGTGGTAGGTAAAAATGATCTCAGTGAACCACAACTCCCAAAGTACTTTGCAGAATATTAATACCATCTAAGACAAAAACTACCTCCAGCTGGACCATTAGGAGAACAGAGAAGAAAAAGCAAATGAGTTCTTTTAAGTGAGATAGGATAGCAATCCCAATATAGACTGCATAAATTTTTCCTTGTCCTTTAATAAGATTCTTCATTTGTTTGCATTATTCTATTCAAATTCATTACAATAGTTGATCACTTAGTCAGTGGTTTCCAAAAGCAGAACTCCATTTTGCTTATGAACTGATGCCAAACAAATTTCTCCATTATAAAGTACCAATGCAATCCTTCCTTCCCTACTGAGTGCTAGGACATAATATGCTCATTTAATGAGGATGTAGGACCACAAATGTTTATTAAAAGCACACAACACATCAAACCAGCAACACAAGCCAAAAATATACATTATGATTTTGGTCTTGCTGTCAATACTTGGATGCACAAAGAAGTAGAAGAATTAATACTTTCCATTTTCCCCCACAATCCCATTTTTCAGTTTCAAAATCATCGTGTATTTTCCACAGAAGATTTACTTACACCTTATATCACATAAAGGGAAATTCCTTTGGTATTTGCATGTCAGGTCATGTTTAACAACACTTCCAGACATAAAAGCACCACCATAAAGAAAAATTCAGGGGAAAAAACCCTCCCATACACCTTACAAAATACCTGCAGCTTTGGGGGACCAGGAAATATGTTCTTAAATTCCTGAGTGCTGCAGGAGGCTGATCACTACTGCTGTTCCACTGCCCTGAGAACAACATTGCTGCCTGACCTGGGACTCTGACCATGCCACAGTGACAAAATGGTCTTTCTGGTTTTTGCTTTTTCATTGTGGCCAATGCAGAAGACACTGTCAAGGTAAAGCTGGGGCACAGCTGCTTGATGTTACTCACAAGGAGCCATAATTTAACCACTGGTTGTCAGACTGGTATCTTCAGTTCTCCCTGTAGCTAAAAAAATACGATAAAATCTAAGGATTTTTCATTCCTTGCTGTGAGGCATTATCTTGTTTTGGAGATAGGAAATCTCTGCAGGTGTCTGAGTTTCCTGGGAAAGAGGGAGAAAGAGAGAAGTGGGGATTTTTTGCTTTGAGTGTCTTAAAAATGATGTGATAGCATCATCTGATGCTATCAAATGCTACTGGTACCTTGACACTTGTGGGTGGCCACATCTTATAAAACAAAGCAAATGCATTGAATACATCATGGGAATGGACAGCAAGATGAATTTATCCACGTAGGACAACTGATAAAACTTGTGAAAATTAGGTTTTGGTGACAAAAAGCCTTTGCTGATAAAAGACTTCAGAAGACAGGCACCAGGCTTCTCCCTGGATTCATTGCCAATTGGGATTTTCCAGCTCAGTGGATGTGTTCACCCTGACACTAATGGTGAAACTCCTCTTTACATTGTGTTGGGGAAAATCAGTCCAACAAATAAAGTTCAAAATTATAACTCTTGGCTTAAAGTTAAATAATAAACTGATGTTCCTTACTAAAAACTAAATTAAGTGCCACTGCAAGGTCATAAATTGCAGCAAGTGCAGCTGCAATACATAAACTTCTCCAATCTGACCATTCAGGAGACCACAGGTTCTGGAAAAATGCCACTTCCACATTTTTATTCAGGAAACACAAGGTCAAAATTAGCAGCTAAGATGCAGTGATGAACATGGCTCAATTTCTGCCACCCACCTCTTGTGCTTGCATGCTTCCCAAGCCCAATTTTGAAAAGACCTCGTTCCATGCAAATACAACCCATTATATCAGCACAATTAAACTTAACAGTATCATAAAGTCAGTAAGCATCTGGGAGTATGGATAAGGCTCCAGTTTATGGATGCTTTGGTGGGGGAATGGCTGTTTTCTTGCAGCCATGATTCTTGCATAATGATGCAGCTATTATGGTTTTGGGGAGGCTGGGCTTGGAGGCTTTTTTCCCTTCCTTTCAGTTTAACAGTTTGCTACACCTTCCTTCAAGCATATATGCAAGATCAGTGGCATTGAATTTCTCCCAGTTTTCATCTTGAAATATGGTATATCTATATATAAAGAAGCTTTCTCATCAGTTCAACAGCTTGTCTTACCCTGATGCATTGGAATAAAGAGACAGCTGACTTTGGCCATATGTTTCAGTTGTTCCTCTCACTCCCCCGCTGTCTTTCCACACATACCATGACCGTGGACAACCTCTCCTTAAGTGGGCAAACAAATGGTTTAACTCAGATTTGCACAGTGTTTGCTGACTTGTGTGGGCTCCAGGATCCAACTCAGCTTTATCATTTCAGGCAAACATATTTCTGACAGGCACCGTGGTAATTAGAGCAGCTCAATTTTATTAGACTGATGACAGATTAAAGGCCAGGATCACAACCAGCAAAAATCAGGGTTGCTACCCTGAAATCCATGGTGCTACGCTGATATATGCCAGCTGCAAGTGTGGCATAGTCTTTCACAGTGTTTTATGCCCCCTACATAACAAGATTTTTAAAATTAGATGTTTTCAAGGCAGTGTGTGTGGTCCATAATCTACTTGCCCAGTGTAGGGCTCGATGACATTCTGGCATTAAGTTTCCACATCACGCTTTCCTCCCCACCAAAGAGTTTAAATTCATAAAGAACAACATAACTGAATTTCAGGTTGAGAGGTGCCTTTTCATACCTACAGAATGGGAGAGATAAAAAAAAAAAAAAAAAAAAAAGTAACATCTCATCTTTTGGGACCTGTGTGGGTGCCAGTGGCTGTGGACTGTCTGTCCCTCAGATTCCTTGGGAACTGTTCCAATGTCTGCTTTGTATCATGCATCACCTCTAGTTTGAAGGGATGCCAATTTCTATTACAGAAAAACCCAGATCTGACAGGCTCAGATCCAAGATCCATTAGCACAAGCTACAAGTGGCACCTTGACTTAGGCACCAAATCCTCAAGGACTGAAAGCCAAGGCAGAGGGATCCTCAAAACATCATCATCTCAGTAAACAAATGGCATGCTGAGTGCTGGGGAAGATCCTTAACTAAAGAGGAGCCTTGTCCAGAAAACTCTTCTATGCTGGGTCTTGTGGCCCTTTAGTCTCTACTACATGTTCTGCAAGAGGTAATAGTTACCCATATGCCAAACCTCACTCTTTATGTAGCTGACAGTAAGATTCCCACTATGTGTCCCTGCTCCCAGGAACTGCCCTGGTCTGTCCCCAGATGACCTGGATGTGTGCAGAGGAGGCTTTGTTACATCAGGTGGGTCCATGTGTGTTATTATAACCATGGACATCAGCAAATCTCATCAAGCACCCGTGTGGCCTCATGCCAGAGGTGAGCTGCATTTGTTTTGAGCAGGGAAAAAAAAAGAGGATAAAAATCCATTAAAATGAACCAACTTAAAGAGGCAATCGAGACTATCCCATCTATTTGAAGTAGACATTGTATCACAAAACATTTCAAGAGCTCTCTGATGTTTGGTCTATTTTTAAAGACCTTCAGTTAGTCATGGATGGACCTCAAAAAATTCAGCTGCTTGGTGGGAATCAATATGATTATCCAAGCCTGTGACCTCACGTATAAAAAGGCTGCAGTGATTTATGCCAGCTGAGAAGGTTAAACTAGGAGACAGATCTCTCTTGTGATGCATGAGGGTTTTTTGCTGTTCTGAGTCAAATTTAGAATAATCCAAAAGAAAGAATCTTTTCCACAAGAAAACACCACTATCATGCAAATAATCGAGCAAACAATATTTCCCCAGTAATTCCTACATCATGGCTATAATTTCAACAACACAGCACCTTTTAAGATGTTGTTTAAAGCATCTGGATGGCTCCAAGACTGGAAGAATCAGATTATCCCTTCAGAAGTTCCTATGCTACTATTTTGTAGGTAGTAAAGCAACAAAACAAAGCTGAGATATTTAATGGGTTCGAGAGACAGGCTAGAGGAGTCTGTCTTTATTCTTTTAAATCTCCAGCTAATGTTATGCAAATTCTTTATTTACAAGGCTGAGGTACTTCCAGAATGAAGAGTGTTGTCCTGAGGGGTCAGTTAATAATTAATAACACATCAAATTAATAACACATCAAATAAAGAAGTTAAAGCCCAACTGAGGAGTCTGTATTATAAATTAACTGCCTGGTTATCCCTCAAAGTCAGAGGATGCTCATCTCCTAAAACAACTCCAGAAATTGAGTATCAAGAAGGTTGAACCAAACATTATTCCTTCAAGAGCATTATTCTATAGCCCCACTAAAGCAAAAAAGCCCTGATCCAATGCTGAAATCAATGGGACCAGATCACACTCAAGTGCTCTCTCTCTGTCATATCCACAGAACACAATTCTTCTCTCTGAAACACCAAAAACACACATCAGAAGGGAGTTTAGATACTGTATAGCTGGAAAACTTGTACCTGGAATGCATCATGGATTTATAAGCAACATTTTACCCTCAGTTCTCCATGCAAAGCCCTTCGTAAGCACACCAAAAATAATGAGTGATAAAACTGCAGTTTTATTCATTCCAAAACAAGTTTCTACAAACTCTCCATAGCTATTCCATTTTCCAATATCTCTTGCCCAATAAAAGACAAGCTTTAAAAAGCCCCAAAGACACCTGTTTGCATTAAAAATTAACTACCTGTAAAATTACATTTTTTTCTAAATTAAGTATTTTTTTTGGCAGAAGCAAGGCTTTTCTTTTGGCCACAGTTCTGTATCTTGCAAATGTTTTAACTGATTGGGGTCATACTGAGTTGAGTGTTTTCATCTGGGACAACAAATAAATAACACAGATTTTCACAGGAACTTCTAAACAGTTCCACAGCAAAAGTAGCCTGCAAAGTTTGGCAACGAGTAAGCCTGCCAAGTAACTTTGTTTTTGGAAAAAAAAGATAATTTGTTCTGTATTATAAAAACAACAGCTTTATGATCATTTGGATCAGCATCATGTGGGCTGAAAATACAAATAGTAGCTCATCTGTATATATCAGTGTATTAGTTTTATCCAGCTGGCTGATGAACAGTTTTTTAGCTGTTTGATATAGCCCCATCTGATATCAGAGGAAAAATAACTGCTGAGCATGAACAGCTTGGCCCAATGCATGGGAAAGCAGGCTTTCCTCCCTGAAATACCTTGGTTTTATTCATTTTGAGAATGAAAGAATTGACTTCCACAGCTTTTTCTTTCCATCATTTGGATGGTTCCATGATGGTGACAATGGCACAAGTTTATCCCTCTTATTTTCCAAAAATCTGCACACAGGTGGGGGGCTTGAACTGAAAATTAAGGACTGAATACTCATAACACCCTGTGGTGTTTTGAGCAAGAATGTCACCTGGCACTTTGGATGCTGCTACAAAAAATTACATGTTTGTTACTTATCATTAAGGTTTCTTTTTTTTTTTTTTTTAATTTTCAGTGAATTAGTCAAATTCATCAAATTTCCCAGCAGTTTGGTGATCAGCAAGGCTGAGTTTATGTGGGCAGATAAATGTAGCAGGGTGTTTTGTTTTGTTTTCTTTATAACTTCAGTATTACAGTCTTGACCCAATGCAATATCATTTCTGCTTCCCATTTTCCAAAGAAGCCATTAGACTATGCTGTAATACAGCATTTTATTTAGGAGAGCCAATTTAGGTGATGATTAGTTACTGACTCTAGTGTAAAAAACCATAAAAACCACACAGGTATGATTTCAGTGTCAAGTCCCATTTTAGTATTAAATCACTCATCTCCCATTCGACAGTGCAATATTCAGAGAAAACAAAATAACCTTTATCTTTAATTATATGCATGCATTTACCAAAAAAAATATTCTTTTTTTTGAAAGATATTTTCTGGGAAAAAGATCCTGAGACAAAACAATGAGGCATTCATTCCTCAGCCTCTGCCTTGTTCAAAGTAGGTAAGAAAATAGTTACAGTTCCCAGGGAAATTGTCTGCAGCAGAGCTGCTACAGAACTTGCTTGGCTTCCTTTTTGAGAGAACTCTCACTTTTTTCACCTCAGGAAACAGACAAGCATTTGAACTTAATGGCCATGAAAACGATGTAGCTAGAAGCATCTACACCACTAAGAACTGGATGTTATATTGCCTAAGCAGCTCTGAGTCTCCAAACCAGACAAGTGGCACTCACAGGCATCACTGGCTTTTCTTCATATTTCTTTTTGCTCAGCCCTTTTGTTTCAGTTTGCTTTTTTTTATACATTTCCAGTGGTGCTGAAGGCTTCTCAATAAAGGCCTGATTTTCGTGTGAGAATACAGAGCAGAAATATCCTTTTAATTTTAGCATTGACAATGAATGATTTCCAAAGCTCCATTTCCTACACAGTATTTTGCCAAAAGAGTTATCCTTTTAACTCTTCCTTCTAAAGACATCACCATTAAAGCTGAAGTTTTTACAATTACATAGTGCTTTTCATCCACCTATCCCTAAGAGTTCTTTAAAAAAAAGAGGAGTGTATCATTACTCTCAACTTACAGAGAAAATAGGGCAGAGAAGGATGAATTCTCACCATTAGATGGGTGTATGAGGAACTCTAATACAACAAGACCCCAGAGTACCATGTTCCCCTACACGATGCAGAATAATCAAGGGGTTTGCCTTAAGGAGCAGTCAATAAAGGTGCAACTCCAAAGCATCACAAGAAAATCCTGTCCCCCACCCTCTGACCATTTACTGCTGCTCCTCTCCTTGAAACATCTGGACCATTCTGGGAAAAAAAAGCACCCTGTGCACCCACTGCAGACACAAAGCATCTCCATAGCAGTCAGACCTGGATTTTGTGGGCTGGCTTGGCACCCTCTGCCCTTTCCCACTGCCTTACTGGTCACCACAGTCTGATGCACTGGAGACTGAACAAGTCTACTAGACAACAGATAGATGGGAGCTGGACAAAAACCTAGGTGTAGCACTGCCTTTCTTCTCCATCACACCTTCTGTTACTTGAGGAAGATAACAGATCAGCAATTAAAGCAACCAAGCAGTGCCTGTGCAGCAGGCACAGTCTATACTCAACTTGCCATGGCCATTGTTACCATGGCTCTGCTGCAGAATGCTGAAAAATTTAGACTGATAAAATAATATCAGGTGGCATTTAAGCTGCTGACAGCCTATTAAGCCCATTGTGCTGTAGGATGCCAGCACTTTAATTGCTGAGATGGTATCAGATCTCACAGCCAGGGTAATGTGCAACACCTTGGCTTGCAAGCAGAGCCCAGAAAGTCCTTTTTAGTAAAACTTTAAGCTAGAGAAGGTTTGAATACAGGAGCTCTGTTAGTTCTACTGCTGCACAGAGTTTGGGCAGTCTGTAGGCTGTGTCACACAGCAGCAGAGACCAAAGGAGCAGCCACACCAGGTCCTACAGCATCTTTCCAGAAAGGAAGATTATTCCTTGCTGTTTCTTCATCATATTCTTCTTTTCTTTAAACACAACAGACACCTAACAAAACAGCTCTTCAGAGGGCAAATATAATTCTCAGGACTGAGATAAACTGCAGAAGGACATGCAAAAGATCAGTCACAGCACCCAGCCATAACACTCTCCTTATTAATAGAGTTTGTGGTATCTCAGGACAGGTCATTTGCTTAAACACCACCCACCCACCCTTTTTTTTTTTTCTTTTCTTTTGGTTTTTTTTTTTTTTTTTTTTTTTTTTTTGGTGAAATAGATAAACCTGCAGCATGCAGAGATGCAGATGGGCAGTGGCAAAGACAAGGACCTCCCAGAGGATACACAGCTCTGGGTCATCCACCTGCTACACAAATAACCTGTTGGCTCATTGCAAAGCTGTGTTTCAGGCCACCAGCTCCCACTGCCACAAGTGTCATTGCATAAAGATGGGACTTGGCAAACTTGACAGGTACAAATTACAGAACCAGACCTGACAATCTCTGAACACCTTTGTTTCTTATTGCCTGGATGCATCAGAATAAAGCTAAACATAATCAAACAGAGAGAAGGCATCTGAGTAAAGGGAGAAAAACCAGAAGGCTCAACCCAATTGTGCTTTCTATTTCATTGAGCAGGACAGAACAGAAAGTTCCTGAAGTACACTGAAGACTCTCTGCAGGGAGAGGTTTAGTTGCCAAGGGGATGGTCAGCAACATAAAGTAACTAGACTACAAAAATTAAGAGTCAGGCTCATTTGAAAGTGTATTTGTAAAATGTGTTTAAAATAAAGAACTCCTGAGGGAAAGCTATCAAAAATAATGTAATTAGATATGAGGTCAGGAAAGACATCAAAGGAGTTTAAGATTTCTTCCGCTCCACCCAAGAATATCCATGGAATATAGTTTCAAAGCCCAAGGCACAAATGCAATTGTTTGTTCAGGTGTTGGTCACATCCCCAGGACTTCTGTTGCTGTAACAGCATTGCAAACCCCAGGCAGCACCAGTGAGGGCAGCTGCCTACCACCATATGGCAAATGGAAATACTCATTTGCTTTTAAAACTCTTCTCGGGTTATAGGCAGAGGACCAAAAAAGTCAAGTTACTGCTGGCCCTGCAGTAGCACCAGAGCACCCCAGTGCTCAAGCAGATTTTAAATAGTAAAAATATAAGATTTTAAGCTAACTCATGAAGCCCTGGCAGCCCAAGCAACTCTGCTGGGCAAAGGTACCGTGATCTGATGCCACTGCTTGTTTTGTTATATTCAGTGTGCATCAAAAGTGGAAGAGAGAAATTGCTATGAATATGGAGAGAAACTGAGTAAATTTGATGCACTGGTAAAAGGAGAAAAGGGATCAGAGAACCATTACCATAAAACCTCATTATGAAAGCACCCACGAGAGCCATCGCTTGGCACTATTGCTATATAAAGACTTTTTGTTATAATGGGGATATCTGAAATAGTGCTTAGTGCAGTGGGACATGCTTTAACTTCACAAAGAATGTTACAACAGGCAACTATTTAATAAGGCTGCTAGAGGCTCAGGTCAGCAGGTAATTCACCAGGAGTGAGTCACTTTTAAATATTTTACTAAAAGAACACACTGAGATAATAACATCTCATTTACCAGCTTGCCCTTCAAGATGAGATAACACTAGTATCTCCTTTACAGTGAAGTAGACCTTTTATTAGAGAAGGTCCTTCAATTTAAAGATCTCCCCATGGTGACAGTGTGCAGCTAGAGATGCAAAGAGTTCTACGTATAAAAGCGACATTTGGGCAGCATTAAAATCTCCCCTTGCCTAAAAATTTAAGCTTTGTGTGTGTCAGGTGCAGCCAGCACCAGCACCTGAAAAGCCTCTTTCACACCAAGTTATAAGCCTCACCTTTCAGTCACTCCCAATTTCAAAGTTTCCCAAACTTTAAATACTGTGGATGAAATCTCCCCTAGTTACTCTCATTATTCTCTGCTCCTCCTTAACAGCTTGCTCTCAGTTTTGGGAAGGAAAGTAGGACTTGGAAATTTCAGGGTCTTCCTTTGCTCCCTCCTGCCTTTCATAAAAACCTAGAATATTGCACATTAAAAAAAAAAAAAAAAAAGCCTGCTAAAATACAGTCTCACAAATTAAGTGCTTCTGAGCTACCAAAGGCCAGACTGCTTGCACAGTTTTTGGTTCCCTTTGTGTATGTTTTTCTCAAGAATTCTTCCACCCTTATGTTGGACATTCTTATTTCACTTAAGCCTGTTGCTCACTTCACTTAACATGCAGAAAAGAACAACAAACAAGGCAGAGGGTTAAGACAACAAAGAAAGTTTGAGAAAGAGGAAAGCTCTTATGTTACACATCTGTTTGACAAGAGTTGCCCAGATAACGGCAGTATATAATGCATGAAATGATAAACTGGTCTCAATTCTGAAATTTCCTAACCTTTGAACCCCAAACTCTACTCAGATCTATGTCTATTCAGCATGCCTGATAGGTGGTGCCCATGAAGAATGCCCAGAAATATGAGCCTACCAACACAAGTTTGAATTTTCAAAAAAGATTTATTGGTTAACAAAGTCCCTAATGAAGTCAGTTCTGACTCCTTTATTTCCTCTTACATAGTTCCAAAATTCAAGTCAATTATGCTTAGTTTTTTAAGTCTTTTATAGGACTCCTGAATGCAACAAGATACTTTTAATTTTAGTTAGGTTAGTGAAGCCTCACAGGAATGGTTTCTTCTCCACCTCTTTTGCAGGGATCCAAACACTGAAGCAGAAACTCAAGCAGTGCAACCCAACGCTCTGCCTTCTGCAGAGAAAAAATTGGTTTGATTTGCCATGTGATGAACTCCCTGATACTATAGCACAGTGTTGCTCAAAAATCAGACTGCACTGTCTTGGAGAAGGACAAGATAGATGAATAGAGGTCACTAATGTTTAGTCACCAAGACCTTTATAAAAGTCAGAATACTTAGACTGCAATGACCCAGAAAGGCCACTGAACTAATAAAACAATAGAATACATGAGATATGAAAAGAAGAAAAATGAGGGGAAAAAAGAAAAGGCTCCATCTAATCAAATAATGACTAAAAGAGCTGATAAGGGGAATTAAATGCTCTGTATTGTACCCTAATAATCTGAAGAAAATCTGAAACTTCAAATAAAGGGAACAGCAGGGCTCAACCTTCATGTCCCCTAAATCACATATGACTAAAGATGAGTTCTGTCTAATGGGTAAGCAGCTGCTTAACAAATGATAAAACTAGCTCAAGCCCTCAAACTCCAGCCTCACTGTGGCTTTCTAGATAATTTCCAGCTTCCCAGTGGTTTGGCACTGTGAGAATACTTTCTGGGACATTCATCTCCTTCACAAAAACATCATCTCATCAGTAGGTAATGTGCGACATCCTCGCTGGCAGTCCCAGGAGTGAAGTGAAGGATTTAATGAGCACAAAATCTGAATCACTTCCTGATTAGAACTCAAAATGAAAAAAAACAACCCCAAAATTGAAGTCTTTGTGCAGAAAAAGCAAGAGATGGTTTTAGCTCATGCATTTGAATGTGATAAACCCTTGATTTCCCTTAGGAGTTATGGCTGACAGATTATCACCTGTTAAAATATGACCTTGTCAACAGGAGGATACCAGTTCTTGTCAACTGAACTGCTTTCAAACACACCTTTAACCAGCCACCCCTGTAGAATTTTGCAAGTAGCTTGCATTGCTATAGCCCATTCCCAACCTCTGCTAAAGAAAATCACCTGGGTCCTCAGAGAGCCCAAGCCTCAAGGGATGTCTCTTTTTGTGGTCCATCTAAGAAAGAGGAAACTTTTTTTCCCTCAGCCACTGTCCCACCTTTCTCAAGGGCTTGCATTCTGGTGCTTCTTGGTGCAGACCCTCACGGAAGGGATACAGAATTCATCACCACTGCAGTGCTGACAAAGTCTGCATTTCCAATAGCCCCTTCTACACGACTACAATTCAGCTGCTCCCCCTTAGTTTAACTTCATGTGAAGAAATCAACACCACTGTTCTCAATGTCAGCAATAAACCTACCAAAGGCACCCAGCAAAGGTGCAAACACAGAAAAAAGGGGGACCAATTTTACCTTTTTTTTTTTTTTTTTTCTAATGCATCATGATTCAGTGACTGCTCTTCAGAAGCTTTTATTTTTTTGTGTGCCTGATTTCATCTTATCTTCAAACACACTAAGAGGCAATGTTGTGCCCTAATGAAAATGAAACACAAAAAATCTCACCAAACAAATTAAAATTTTCAATCTACAGTGGGGATCAAGAGTTTCCTCAGGCAAATGAAGATGGCAAGACTGCTAATTCCAGCCAGGACACTGCCTCTGTTTGGGTAAGGAAAACAAGCAGCTTCTTTCCAATTCAGTGATTGACATCCACAGCCATATTCCAAATTGCTGACAGGACTATGATATTCATCTAGCAATGTTTTCCCTATTTCAATATTGAAAATTTTCAGACAATGTGTAACCAAGTCATTCAGGCACAGCTCAGTTAAAGCTGACTTACAACGATTGTATTTGGAATTTTGCCTCATTGACCTCAAACTGCTGGGTCAACTGCTTATCATCTTATAGAATCATAGAACTGGCTGGGTTGGAAGGGACCTCATAGATCATCGAGTCCAACCCTTGAACCACCGTTGCGGTTGCTAGACCATGGCACTGAGTGCCACATCCAGGCTCTTTTTAAATATCTCCAGACACGGAGAATCCACTACTTCCCTGGGCAGCCCATTCCAATGTCTGATCACCCTCTCCGTAAAGAAATTCTTTCTAATATCCAACCTAAACCTCCCCTGGCACAACTTGAGACCCTGCCCTCTTGTCTTGTTGAAAGTCGTCTGGCAAAAGGGCCCAACCCCCCCCTGGCTCCAACCTCCTTTCAGGGAGTTGTAGAGAGTGATGAGGTCTCCCCTGAGCCTCCTCTTCTCCAGGCTGAACACCCCCAGCTCCCTCAGCCTCTCCTCATAGGATCTGTGCTCGAGTCCCTTCACCAGCCTGGTTGCCCTCCTTTGGACCTGCTCCAGGATGAGATGAAGGATCCTAATGAATCCTTTGAAAGTCTATATATAAAAGTAATATCTTTCAAGGAAAGATGTGGTTGTTTATGGCAATTTACTTCAACTAAATATTACACAATTTACTTGTTTACTTAAGTAACCATGAACTTTCTAGCTCATGACATTTTGATGTTAGCACCTCAGTGCAAGTGTGAGCATTTGTATTACACACACATGCAATATATACACCTCATGCTACCATGTCAATACAGAGCATATTGTTATTTACATATTTTATGCAATTATGCAAATCTTAGCACAAGGAGGTACAAACTCTGTCCCATGGGAAAACCAGAGAGAGAGGGGGGGTGGGAATCAACCCAAGGTACATCCATCACTCTTCCCTACACAAGGTTTTCTACTAAATTTGAAACATTATAAAGTAGTAATTCTGAGGTGATACTAACTGTCCCAAAGGAAAAATGCATTTCATCTGAAAGGGACAGATTTTGCCAAAGCCACAGAGAGTTCTAGCTTAAAAACCAAACACAACACTGTTCATCCCTGCACTTCACTGAACATGGAAAAACTAGAAAAATCCAATGACTTTATTTAAGGGGAATAAGTATTAACTATTGCCATCACTATCAGCTTCACCTCTTACTGAAGCTAAGTTGTGACAGAAATTCTCTCAAACTTCTATGAACTCAGAAATTCGTTATAAACATGTATTTTCCTCCAGATTTGCTCACAGAGACTGGAGATATCCTGCACAAAGCAAAAGCCAGTGAATGCCTTCAGAGAGAACACAACACAAAGATATTTTCCCACTTCTCCAGGCTTTGGTTTTCAAGTAGAGGAAACTCGTACTCAAGGAGGGAAAAGAGGAAGAATGGAACATTTGATCTATTATCTTCTAGTAGTCAGCTGGATTTCTACTGGATATCATCAAGGGGAGGGGGAAAGAATCTTACTCATGTATGCAGAACAGCAACAACAGCTCAGGATTAGCTGCAGACAGAAAGACTGTATAGGATTAACACAGTGAACCAGTCATCATGCTTACTGGAATATTCAAGAGCAAAATATTCAGAGGATTTCAGGACAGGATTTAGCAAAACTTGACCCAAAATAGCACCACATTTTGAATAAGCTTTATCGAATACCACAGCACCCATCATCTCTTGACCAAAATGACTTAATGTGGATTCTTGTGTAAGCATTTGAAGACAGCAGTGCACTGGAAGGGATGGAAAGCTGTCAGAAAGGTATCTATACACAAGTCTCAAAGCACTGGCAAAGCCTTAACAGCATATGAACATTTCAATGACTGAAATGCAGGGTAAGTATTATTACTGTCAGATGCAGAGTCAAGAATCCAGCACCACTTAATCAACTTCTGATGCTGAATTAATGACTTTCAATATTGCTTTTTTTTTTAGTTTCTGCAATACTTTGATGGCTACAACAGCCTAGGTTGTGCCAGGGGTTCTCAATAATGAGAAATGGGATACTCTAAGCTTCAAATTTCAGGTTTGATTACCTGCACTAGGGTAGCAAATGCATTTAAAAAAATTAAAGAAAGTCAGCTGGAAAAGGCTTATTGCTGTTATGGCAAACCCCAGCTCTGCAACACTTCAATAGCTAGAAGCTGAAGTGCTCCTGGAGCAGCTGCCTCTGCTCTTTCCCATCAAGTCTGTAGCAGCTTCCCAGAAAGAAATGAAGCATCATTCCTGGATCTACATGTATCTGTCATTGCTTCCATCTGACAGGAGCTAGCAGTAGGCAATGGTGAGTAGAAACAAGCTGGCAAGGGAGAAAACACTCCCTATTCTTCTGCACCACTGAGTGAATCCTTGCTCTCTCCATAGAAAAGTTACTCCTTGATATAATTTCCCACATTGCAAGAGAAGCCACACATCAACAAGCTACAGGTTCACAATCTGGCCCTTTACAGAGCCAGAGCCTGTAACAGAAAAGTGATTTGCAGCAGACTATAGCCTCCTGGGACAGAGCTAGACATTGCCTTTTGCCCATTTTTCCTTGTGTACTGCAGAGTAGAAAATAAGCACAATTAACAACATAAAGCTCAATGTACTGAACCTGGAAGTTCAGTTTAAAGACAAGCTCCAAACATCCATGTGGTATGTGTTAGAAGTTGTTTCATTACTCATCTAAGCAAGCACTGCCTTAAATTCGGATCCTTTTTGACTACCAATACCAACCACTACACCTGTAAACCATTCCCAAGTACATGCACACAGACTGAGACCGAGTAGCTGGAGCATGAAAAGAACAGTAAATAGAAAGCAAGTGGCAATGTTGTTGGATGTTAGATGACATTGTAGCCCAGCTCACACACCCTCAGCACTGGTGGCTCCACAAGAACTCCTGGCACCCCCAAACAGTCACTCTCATAGCTGGTCAGTCAGGAACTGCCTGTATTAATCTGTGGGTTTGGCCAACCTTCGAATAGCCACACGAGCTTGCCCACATTACAGACTCTTGGGATTATTTTTCCAAACTCCTTTCGGCAGTTTACACAGCAGTAAATGATTGAAGGTGCACAAGAACTAATTCCTAGTTCATGGTTGACTTGGTCATTCCTCCACAGATGAGGGATACCTGGAAAGGCAGCTGCAGTCTGTGAAGCTGCTGAAGCCACTGGCCAAGCTTTACCTGTGGGCAAATGAATCTGATCACTCTTCCTCACTTCTGATGCACCAGTATGTAAAAATAAATAAAATAATACAAGCCTTGCCTGCAAATTTCCTTGAAATATCTGGGAGAAAACAGAACCCCTTCCTAATGTAACATCAGGCACAGATAACTAGCTAAGTTAGCTCTAAAAGCAAATACTCCATTTTCACTGAGAGATGCAGTGTGCCATAATATGAATAAGGAACAAAGACCCCTTTCATGCTGCTGACAAATACAGTATAGCATGTCACAAATCACAAGGGGAGCAGACAACACAATGGCACCAATTAAATGGATGTCTTTTTTATTAAGAAATACATATAATAATGATATACTACATATACACCCTCTGCTCCCCAAGCCTTCAAGAATCACCCTGGCTAACATGGCTGGAAGTACTTAGTGATGTTACTTCTGTTACACTGAAAAACTCTTTTAAGAAGGGGTATATCCAGCCAGCACAGCAGGATACACGCAAATGCAGAAATTGGTATTCTCTTTCATTTCATACGTGTTGTACATCTTGTTTATTGCAATTCACACACAACTCATTCACAATTGTTGTATTTCTGGAGAAGCTGAAAAAATATATGCCCTTTTTAACTCTCTCACTGCTGAGTTTTAACTGAGACATCATCCCTGCCTCCTCCTTTCTTCTTCAGTGACCCAGCCTGCTCCCTGGAAACACACTTTCTAGCCCTCCCACCTGCTTCAGTTGAAAGGATGTTCTGCAGGAATAAAGGATCCTCCTGGCCCTGCTATGCCTTTAAGATGTGACCAGCCTCTCTCCGCTTCCTCCTCCCCCCACCCTTGTTTGCCAGAGCCAGCACAGGACCGATGCCCAGCTCATCTCCCAGCACCTTGCCCCACGCTGCAATCCCCGGAGCAGAACCACGCTCCGGCTCTCACCTCCTCTCACCTCCTCTACTTTACTTTCGGTCTGGGGAGCAGCAGCTCCATTTCCACCCCAAAGCAGCGCCCGGGCTCCCGAGGTCTCCTTCCTGCCCCCCTCCTCGGGAGAACAATGCGGGGAAAGACATTTAGCAACACCTGCTGTACCGCATTAATATGCACTGGGATGTATTGATGGGTTTTCCCAGCCAGCACTAAGCCCGCATTGTTCGGGGCGATCCATCAGTGGATCGCTCCCCCCCCCCGCCACGCCGGCCCCACAAGCCCCCTTTTCTGACATCTCCCCTTGTCTCCCACAGCCCGGGCTGACGACCACGTTTAGGAATGCACTTCATTAAATCGGAGCTGCCCCATTCCAACCTGCAATGCGGAGGCTGTACAAAGCCAGCGCCACGCTTCCTCCCGCATTTCTTTCAAAAGCCCCATTGTTAGGCAGGCATCTGGTCCCGATCTCAGCCTATTCGTGCCCATTGACCCCGCTTTTCGCAGCGCACCCGCTCGCCGACGGGCCTCACGTAAAGCCTGCTTGATGAATTAAAAAGCAGCACTTGCCATCTGTCCTCCCGGGCTGGGCTAAGGCTGGGCAGCTCCGCTCCGCAGCTCCCATCCCAAGCCCACAGCCTCCCCCTGGAACCCGCTCAGCTCCTCACACGCACAACCTGCAGCTGAGGAACCCCTGGGTTCGCTCGGGAAACACAGCCCTAGGACCTAGCTTCTCACGTTTGCTGCTTTTCGTCTCTTGCCTGAGCATCTAGGACAGAGAAAGGAAAAAAAAAAAAAACCAAGCCAAACCAAAGAACAGAGAGAGAATACAACAGAACATTCTCACTTGCCTGAGTCCTTCGAAATTCAAGCACAAATACAAGATTAATCCTTCCTTTGTGAGGTCTTGTCTTTAAGTCGTGGTTTGTAATGATCCTCAGCACTGCAGCAGAGGGGAATAAAAAATGCAGGGATCATAAGCAGGGGGAGGACAGGGCTTACTTACATCAGGGTTTCTGCCACATGACAATAGGTTTGAGAGGGAAGAATAAGCTGGCAGCAGCAGCTGACAGTGCAAAAGGGAGAATGCAGAAGCCTGCCTTTTATATTATTGGTGACATTTCTAACACATGACAACAATTTCCATCTGTATTTAAGCTGGGAGTGTGAGGAAAAGAGCATTACATCACGACTCCTCTATTCCTAGGGGCTGTGGAATATGTAGGCCAGGGGGATTAAAAAGCACCTGTGTATGCTGGAGATATGAAATACCATGAGGCAGATTTTTTGCCTCATCTCTTCTTTCTCCCTTACTGTTTTTATTTCTCTATCACCTTCATTGAGCTCCTGTTTGAGAATATGCCCAGGGAAGTGCAAAATGGTATTGTCCTAGTTTGCAAGGCACAAGAACGAGGGAACTATGTGAATATATATTTCTAGCTCTGACTCTCTCCACAGGAGATACAGCACTCATTTTTTGCAAGCAATCAGACAGACTACAGAGCATCTTTCTGTTTTCTGCTGCTGTGCTTGTCCCAAGGGCTTTGAGTTTCTCTTAAAGAAACAACTTTCATCTTCCTTTTAAATCTGCAGGGAATTTCAGTGATAGTAGCAATAATTTATTTTTTTTTTTTCGCCCCCCCCGCCCCTTTCTTTTGCAGCCAACACATGCCTGTATCTTTTTAAAAGTAAACATCAAGAAAAGGGGCCAAAGATATTTTGGAAAAAGCACTTGACTGCTTTAGAGCCAGCAGGTGTCTGCCTTGGATGCTTTCCACATATCTCACAAGACAGGATTGCCTGGATGCAGCACTGAAATCCCTGGGGATTCCAGCCTGGCAAGGAAACCTGCTTCCCCACAGCTCAGCAGCTGCTTCACCGGGGCCCACACAGCTCCACTGTGCAGGCAGGGACACGTGGATGGCATGGAAGGCACAGGAGTGGCAACAGGGTGAGCACAGGGTGCTGTGGGATCACCCCATGGCACCTGCTCCCATGGACCAAGGCTCAGGCATGGCAGGGGCAGCACCCACTGCAGAGGTTTGGAGCCACAGCAGGTAGCACCCATCCTTTGCAGAGCAGCTTGGTAGAGGTGTGGATGCAGGCAGCAGCTCACCAGATTACAATACTCCTGTGTGAGGGCCAGGAAATGTAAGGAGAAATTCTGTTCCACTACCAAACCCAACAGCACAAATCCAGTGGTTGCCCTTGCTGAGCTTTTGCCAAAAGCTTTCGAACTGGGTAGGGGCAAAATGCCCCTGAGAGACAGGAAGCTTGGTAGTGCCTTTATATCAGAAATGGCCACACACATGCAGGAGAATGGCCTGATTATAAATCTAGAGCCTTAATTTTACAGGACATGAATATTTTCATGAAAACACCATCTGGTCCAAGGTGCTGGCCCATTATGGGTCTCTTGTTTAAAAAGAAAAGCTAAAACCAAACTTTGCACAAGATTCACCTTCCTAATCTTTCAACAAACAACCTCACTGAATCTTAGGCTGCTTCTTGGGTATGTCTGCTCGAGTCCCCTCAAGAAATCCGAAACTTGTGATAATGACAGGTTTAGAGTACTGGATACAGTAAATCTGAAGACTGTTACGTGACTCTTCAAGTCCACAAAAAAAGCCTACACAAGCCACACTGAAGTACTCTTACCAGATGATACATCAATGAAGCAGAACCTAAATGGGACATTCCAGAAAAAAAGCCTCTTTATTAAAAAAAGAAATAAAGCACTTCACTTTACATTTATTCAGAAATGCAGCTCCCCAATTATTTATGAAAACTCTTTCATAAGATTTAGAAGGAGGGGGAAAAGGAAACAATGAATTGACTTATTTTTAATCTGAGGTTTAAAGGCTTTTTCTCTTCCTAAAAAAAAGTCCCCCACACAAAGAAGGAAATTCAATGCAAACCTCTGTTTCTGTATTATGAAAGCCCCTTCGTGCACAAGTAATCAATTCCTCAGAGCTTGTGTGGTCTACAGCAAAAGCCAAAGAAGGTATTTAAGTTTATAGAGCCTTTATCATTTCAACAGCTTGATTTTAAAATATGACATGTTTAAATTTTATATCTTTTTCACAGTTATTTATGTCTTAAGAAAATGGCTGCTGTCAGGGAAAAAAAAAAATGCAAGAGAATAAATTAAATTCAACCTGGTTTTGAGCTGTTAGGCCATTCTAAAATAAGAGAAATTCTAAGTTGCACTGTGAAAATTGTTACAATTGTAAATACAGCTCCCCTTATTATATTATATCCAGTCTTACTCTGGCATCAGATGCTTTGGTTCATGCCAAGCACCCCCAGATGAACATCCATGCAAATTTACTGGAACAGTAGAGCAAATACTTTGTCAGATGTGAGAGATCTCTCTACCTTTCCTGGAGCAGAATGGCAAACCATAAATCACTTCAAGACAGGGAAAGGAGTCTTTGTCCTCAGGGTAACCCTAACTTCCCACCATGAAAGAAGAGCATCTTGAGACAAGATTTTACAGCTGGGATTTAACTCACAGGTTGGAAGAAGTGTGAGATAGAGCACCCTTGTAGGTATGAACAAACTCCTCCAACACACTTCTCAATCTTTCATCAGCACATTTTGGATCCTATTCACTTAACCATGTGGGAACGGCAAATGGGGAACAAACTGTGAATTCCAATAACTGTAAACTCAGCAAGATGTGGAAATAAAACACAGATGGTGCACTTCAGATTAAGGGTCAGCATTTCAGCATCGCTTTCCACTTTTACATTCTGATAGGTGATGTGTAACAACCACCTCCTCCTCGAGACAGCACTCGAATTAAACCATGACTCACAAAAAACAGGAGGCAAGCAATGCCTTCAGAGAAGCCTCCCTGCCAGTTGTGAGGAGCTAAGGTTACCTTATGAAGCTGTGGCTCTTGGTTTTCTAGCTTGAGGATAAACGTCTGGGAGTGGGAGTTGTCTCTGCTGGACAGACAGACAGCTGAAAAGGTTTGTTCAGCATTTTCAGACTCTGGCCATGCTGCAGCAGGGCTGTGTCCAGCACCCATTCCAGCTCAGGCCACAGCCAGTGCTTGGTCCTCTCTCCATCACCCACATCTCCAGCAAGATTTGACAGAGGCTCCACTGAAAATTGTTTGCAAAGGCCAAGAACCAACCACTGGTATTTGAATTACCCTGCACTGACCCTTGTAAAATGCCCAGTATTAAAACAGCTCTGGAGGTCTGCAGTGTTAGATTGGTTAATTTATTGTCTGAAATCTATTTTGGCCTAAATTCCAGGAATGGAATTTAAAATTATTCTTGATGTGAAGTGTTAATTGCATGTCTCTGCAAGAAAAAGAGTCTGCTTGTAAACACAAGTTCAAAGAAAAAAATAATGCATTAAGTACAGATTAGATGACAGAAGAACCATAAATCCATAGGAGCTCAAAATGCCAGATAAGAGCAGTAAATGATTGTAAGGTGACTATTACCTTCAAAATGTGTCAGAGGTTGTTTATCAGATAAGAATTAATGAAGGAGAAATCTAATAATACAATAACATCAAATTTACCATTTTAATGGTATCATCAATGTTCTGTAATGTGAGCAATTTACAGCGTGTCTGTCAAGGTGATTCTCCAGTGTGGTTATTTACACGGGAGCAGCACTACAGCATCTCATCAGGCATTCCCTTCTAGGGGATTTTGTAAAGGACTGCAGAAGGCTCAGTGAGAGAGCAAAATATATATTTTAAATTATGGGAATGCAAAAATGGGAAAGATATTTGTGAGCATTATGGGATGTTGGCATTGCTGAAAGAACCAGGTCCAGCTCTGCCCCACTCTTGAGTCCAGGCTTCCTATCTCTGTACTGCAGGATTTGGTGTCCTGCTGGGTTTTCCTCAACTCTCTTGCACATCTTGCAACACTTGCTGCTTCCCTTTCTGTACCTGGATTTAGGAGAGCTGAAAACAACCTCAATTTTCAAGCACATTTCCAGCTTTTGTATATTATTTCCCTCTGGATACAACAAAACACAAAAAAGAAGTATAACAATAAGCTAAAAGCAGAAGCTTCTGAATTTGGTGTTCCTCCTTCCTCTGCCACTTGCCCCAGCCACCCAGTTCTGAAGGATGCCAGTCCAAATCCCTAATACAGCAAAGATTACCTGCACATTCTAGCATGACAACCTCCCATCAAGTAGCTTTACATTTGGTACAGAAATTCACACTCCAGTACCAGTATGTGAGTTGCCATGATGGTCCAAGATAAAAATGAAGTAGTATCAGTTTCTCTGACCAGCAATACGGCTGACACAGACTTCCTTTTACCAGAATCCACATCTGTCTGCTGCTACTTTGTTCCCTGGTAAATGAAGTATTAAACCTGAAGTTTAAAGAAAAAGTGGAGGCAGAGAAGGAATGATGAAATATGATATATAATTCAATGGTAGATGACACTTCTGAGGGTCTTTGATGCTCTTCTCCATCTTGAGATCCAGAAAGACCTGCAAGTAGAACTGGTAGATCACTACCCTCCCCATTACTGTGAAACACATCTCTTTTTGAAGACACATTAGCCTTTCCAAGAGTCGTTTATTAAATATTTCCATTTAAATAATAATTTTCCCAATCCTCACTGAAACAGATGTATTCCCTCTTAAATCACTAATTAAGAGCAGTCTGGGACATTATGAACTCCTTTAAAAGGAATTCAGGGAACTAATGTCCCCCTTAAACAAATCTGTTCTGGCAATGACCCAGTAATCTTGACTTCATAACTCACAAGCCCTAATTATTCAAGAGGACATTATAAAAAAAAAAAAAAAAAAAAAAAAAAAAAAAAAAAAAAAAAAAAAAAAAAGGATACATCATCTAGACCATTAAGACTAATAGGAAAGCTTCATTTCTTCTTCAGTTGGGGTAGAATTAGAAATATTTGTTCTACTTTTTTTTCCACCTTCTGATTCACTGGGGGTTGAGGGGAAGGAAATCAATGAAGATTCATTTACAGAGTTATTCCTAGCAAAGATACTGGGTATGAATTTCCCCAAAGACAACCAGCTAGCAGAATCTAAACAGCTTTATAAATGATTACACGGCTCATCTCCTCTCTGCTGAAATAAAGAGAGAAAGGATTCAGAGGACAAATACAGCACGCTTCATCTGAAGAAACTGGGTAATGTTAAAACCAGGATAACTGTTTGAAGATGAAATGTAGAAAGTCTGCATCAAACTGTCAGGAGCTTCCATGTGCCATTGCCCTACCACGTTCAGGCTGTCAGGAATTTGCTCCTCTGCAGTGACACTGGGTTTGCCCCCACTATATTGCAGCTACACCACTGGGCCAGAATAATTACCATTTAATTAGGACTTCCAGGTGTCCCCTCTGATTAAAGCAGCACTGCAATTTTGTGACTGTGAAACCACCACATAAATCAACACATCCAAGCACAAACACACCCAAACAGAGTGAGGGATGCTAAGGAGAGTTCATCATGAAACAACAAATGTGAAGCCAAAATGAAAATGTGAGTGGAAAAACAGATAAAAAAACAGCTACATGTTTAATTTTTCCTTGATTTAAGCTGTTCCTTTAGCCTGGAACACTCTTGGCTTGTAGAATAACCAATACACTGTAAACTTTAAAGAGATATATGGAAGAAGGTGAAAAGAAATCAGATTGCCTCCATAAAATCAAAAGCTGAGACACTGCAGTAATCACAAAAGATCTAATCAGGAACCTGGGACATGGTATAAAAAAGCTATGGCAGCACAGAAGCACTTTTGAGACACTTTTGAATTAAATAATGAGGAGTAATTAATCTCCACCCCTTCGATGTCCAAACAGCAGCTCTCAGCTCTGATTTATTCCCAGCCTTAGAAATCTTTAAATTTTAAAACATATGCACAGACATTGTTTGTGCTACCTAAATACCCACTTGCAGATGCTTCACCATAGTACAAAAGAAAAAAAAAAAGAAAAAAGAAGGAAAAAAAATAAGTACACTAGGGACTAACAAAGCAAACAAAGAAAACTAGCCATGTAATCTCTTCTCACAGTTCTTACCCAAATCTCCTTTGGCAAGTGGCATGGGAGAGCCTGTAAGGCTGAGCTCTTCTGCTTTGTACTGTTCTCTGGTGCTTCAGACAATTTCAACTGGGTATACAGTGAAATACAAAAAAAGCCATTCCTCACAAATGGGTAAGCAGATGGAGCAATATTTGCTATCATAAGTGCTTTTATTTCCTAGTGTAAAAAAAAAACCCAACTCATACCAAACTAAAAATCAAAAACCCAATAGTTCCACTGGCACAAAATGTACTATTGATCTGAAAGGAGAGACCAGATGGAAAAAAGGTTTGAAGTCTCCTAGATTAAACAGAAATTACAGTGTAAAGAAAGGAACTAGGCTATGGAAATACTGGCCCTGTTGCTCAGAAAGGGCATTTTTCTTTCTCAAAAGTGAAAACACACCTGGCTTGCTAACATGTGAAATTAGTGTAACCCTGAAAAGTGCAGGGGACTCTGCTGCAATTCTGCACTCCCTGGAACAAAGCTACAAGGATTTTCTAAACCCACTGGTTGTACTCAAATACAGTCCCTGCTGAAAACACAGGAAAAGGTAAATGTGTGTACATTAGCTGGCATGGAAAATATTCTTTATGTTCTTTAGAGTTAGATTAGCTCACAAAGAAAAGTTCTTGAAAAAAAATATATTCACATACTGCTGATACCTGTGTGTTGCACCCTAGTGATGAGGACACTATTTTAAAAATATTTTAAACTTTTTCCTAACATAAACCTTATAAAACTATTTATTTTTGTGTGTGTGTTAGATAAAAACATCATCCTGCTGCTCATCACCTTACCAGTGTGGGGCTTCAAATGAATATTTCATGGGCACTGCAACTTTTTCTCATTACAAAAGCAGAATTACACTTCTAGGAAGGGAACTGAAACAAAAGGTGCTTGGATAATAAATACGGCTGCAGGTCTGGAAAGCTTTTGAGAATTCAAAGAACACTTGTGTACATAAACTGAAGATTTATTGCCTGTGAAGAAAAATAATGTGCAGTGTCAGTGATTCTGTTTATCCTTAATAAAAATTAGTGACTAAAAATAACTTCCAAATTGTGATTCAAATATCCCCACATATAGAAACACATGTTATGGTAACATAAAGATCTTTCTGCTTCACTTCAACAGTTTTTCCCAGTATAAAGATACACCATTACACTGAATATTCTAAAGAAAAGATTCTTCTGTAAGCTGGTTTGCATATCCTTTCCATCAATTCATTCTGAAGTTCAGAAGTACTTATGGGAAACCCAGTGCTACAGGACTTTAAAAGCTACCCTGGGAAATCACCTAAGTCTGTGTGTGTGACAGCAGTTCCATCACACCCCAGCCCATTTAGTCTCTAGTTCTCCATTAGCTGCAGATGATGGTTGCATATGCAGCAGCTTATCCAGCTCCTGGAGCAACTAAACTGGCCTTTGGTAGCTCAGTTATCCATGAAACATTTAATCCAGATAATAAAGTTCAATGTGCTCTTCTCCATCCACTTAGTAAACTCTGCCCTAATAAATACTGTGAGGTTTTCCTGTTCAGTATCATTAGTTTTCCTTAGAAGCAGGTTTTTTTGGGTTTTTTTTTGCACCAGCAGAGGACTTGGAATAAAGAAACTTATTCTCAGATTTCCCAATGAAATGTGAGAGAGCTGAGGCTAGCCAGGTGCCTGGCTGTTGCTGTCTTTTTCTAAGCCTCCCTTACAGATCATTCAACACTTATAGTACTGATATTTTTTATCCACTTCTTCCCATTTTGCTCCATACAGCCCTATAAGACTAAGCATAACACTTAGAGCTACTCCTCTGTAACTGAATGGGCTGCCCATGGAAGTAGTGGATTCTCCGTCCCTGGAGATATTTAAAAAGAGACTGGATGTGGCACTCAGTGCCATGGTCTAGCAACCGCAACGGTGGTAAAAGGGTTGGACTCGATGATCTCTGAGGTCCCTTCCAACCCAGCCGATTCTATGATTCTATGATTCTATGAAGACAGAGGAAGATATCACACTCTGGAGAAGGCAAGAGAACAGACAGCAGGAGTGAAAGTGGTAAATGTCTGATGTTAAAATCTCCAGTCAATTGATTCCAGGGCACATACTTCTTTTGGGAATGTGAATCAGCTGTTAATGATGACCTCCTGAGGTTTTTAAAATTTTGGGAAAGAAGGGAAAAAAAGAAGGAAAAAAAAAAAAGAAGAAAAAGATTGCCACCAAATATCAAGACTGACATATAAGACTTAACTCTAGGCCAGCCATTACATTATCCCAGTTTCATCTCCCATCAGGAAGACTTTGCTCTTTCAGGAATTTTACTTCAGAAGACTATAGCCTGGCAAAGAAAGGAAGTGCCAGGGCTGAAAGAAGACAAATATACCATATACACGATCTGTTATTTCACTCATTCCTGTACCAGGTACGCTATTTTGGCGAGTAAAGGTGCAGATGTCAGACCCATCATAGCTGCCTCTGCATGTCACACAGGACTCAAATAGGTGCAGAATTGAGTAAATGTGCTTAGAAGGAAAAAAATTAAAAAATAAATAAAAATCCCAGGCATGCAGAGATAAGCTTTTATGGAAATAATATCATCTCCCTGATTCTTCTTGATACATTGTGAAAAGAAAACTGCTGTCAGGTTGCTGAGAATAAGCCACTAGGACAACTGGCCAGTATTGCTTATTTTAAACAGCTGCCCTCTACCATCATTTCAAAATGAGGAAGATAATCCTGTCTGTTCAGCCTTCAGTGAACAGTGCTTTAGACATGATGCTGCCCTATAACTTTAAAATAAGTTACTATCACATATTTTTCTCAATTCACACTATTGCACAGACAGTAGTAAGTAAGTAAGGCTACTTAGAAACACCTGTAGTGGATATACTGTTACATGTACTTCCAAATAATCAGATTTTCCACAAACTGCATCTTCACATACACCAATCCCATCTGGGGGAGTCCTGATCCTATGAAACACTCCATGAAAATACTGCCAAGATGTCAACACACATCACAGACCCTCAGCCTTCCCCCAGATCAGATGTGATGCAAGTCTCATTAGCATCTCTTGGCAGAGGTGGACTCAGACATGCCACAAGGTGCCTCACACAGCTGGCAAACCTTTCCTTTTGCTCTGAAGTGTTTAGGCTGGCAAAATTGAGCTGGAGTAAGTGAAATCCACACTAGAAATAAGCTTTGGGCAAAGTCTCCGCATCAGTCAAAGCACTTCTGGTCCAGTCACAAAAATCATGAAATTGTTGCCCATCCACAGTGAGCTCAATGAAGCCCTTAACTAGCCCACAGACAGAGCATTAGTTCTGGTGATCTTCATTAGGCACATCAGAAAACAGGAAAAATGTGGTGCTTCAAAATAAAATGAGGCAAAGGGGGATAGTTAGAGACTGGACCAACATCTTGCTAATCTGGATGATGGATTTGAGGGTTGGTTTTTTTTCAGTTTTGACAGTCAGTCCTATCTGCTAGGTATGTGAATGGTTATTTACCTCAATGCATGGGGAAAATAACTTTTCTGAAGTTTAAGGTGCTGATTTTTCTTCAGCAGGAAAAAAACCAAACCAAACCACTTAAACAACTCTTTAAAAAGTCCATGACCCAGCAGGGAAGTTAACAGTGAAAAGAGTGCATCAGGAAAAAGCTAAAGGAAATAACACATAGCTGGTTCAGCTGAAGTAAGAGGTAGTTTAGTGACTAAACTACACTATTTCAAACATTTGTCCATAGTAAATGTGTGGCTTCATAAGCACTTATGCAGTATCCAAATACATCAATAAAGTCTCCTGCCTCTCTTTCTTACTCCCACTCAGTCCTAGATTATGATGCTCAAGTTGTAAATTCCAGAGGAAGAATGCTTTAGGTCTGTAAATAAATCCACATTTGGTGTGATAGTAACAGGAGAGCACTCACAACAGCATGACAACCCAACTTGGAGGCCACCTGGAAGCTTGTCACAGCTGTTGTTTACTACAGATCTTTGCAGAAGAGAAAAAATTCAGCACAATGGGGATCAGGGAGCTGAGGGCATGAAGACTCAGAGGAGGTGTGTTGGAAGAGAAGAGGGAACTGAGGAGCAGGGAAAGACATAATCTTGCAAAAGTAATCATGTTTTATTATTATTACATACTAATATTTCAATAATACTTCACTTTTGGGTCTGTTTCTTTATGACAGCTCTCACGTTTAGGGATCAAGTCCTGTGCTCTCTGAGAAAACGCCCCTGAGGTCACTCATTTAGGCAATTACCATTGCACCTTTGGGACCTGGCATCATCCCCACTCTCTTACCTTTGATTTTTGACCTGAAAATAAAGCCCATTCTTAGTCAACTCTTCTAAAAGTAAAAATCTCAATGATGCTTACACACAGTGTGTCATTGTCATATGAAATAATGAGATAAAGTTGAACTTTCTGCATCTTTCCTTCCCTCTGCTTGACCTTTATCTTCTACAGAGACTACAGCTGTATCTTGACTGCTCCCAACTCAGTCAAGCACACAACCAGCACACGGCTGTGAAACAGAACCAGAAGCCCTCTGGGTTTTCTCACTGCCTGTACCAAACCAGTCAGAGCTGAACCACGTGGGATTCTTACTGTAATTTCTGGAAAGAACTGGTTAACATCACCCTTTTTTGCCTTTACTAATTATTGCTTCATTTAGCCCTTGTATTAGTGCAACAAAAAGCAGCTGTCTCACCAAGCACACTCAGTCCAAGTGACCTTGTGTTCTTGTTCATGTTTACCACATAATCAGCAGGGAATTCCATTTTCAAATACAAGACTTCATAATCCATTAGCACTAGAGATTGGTCCCAGGCCCTGGATTTACTGGTCACGTGTACCAAGGCATAAAATTATGAGTGTACAGATAGATTAATCTCCAGACCTGTAAAGCATCCCAACCCCCAGTGCGTGCAGCAGTCTCATTCAAATTCACATAGGAATATTAGTATTATTCTTAAGAGCTACTGCTAATGCCATCCTCACATTACAAGAAGAAAAAAATTAAATGCTACCTGCTTTCCTACTCAGCAAGGATGGGGACACACAAAAACTAACCCCACTTCTCAGATTGTCCACTTGTTTCATAAACAGAACATAGGTATTGATGTTCTTATTATTACACTGACAACCCACCTCTCCCCCAGCTATTTCTGAAAAGCAGGAATCACTTTCACTGCTCATAATTTTAAATCAGAAGTCTTTAGCAAGTCCAAGTGGTTTACCTAACCATCAAGTTCAATTAATTAGAGAAAAGAATCAATGGAAAGTGTTTCCCAATGTAACCTTGGTAATGCACAAAATGCTTCTACAGATCTTAAGCTCATTTGCTGTAGTTGCTGCTTTAGAAATTGGAATATATCACATAGGCAGAAGGACATTAGCATCACAACATTGCACCTCCAGAGCACTGCATGTGCTCTCCTAGAAGGCACTTTCCACACTATGCTTTAAAACTCTGTAGCCTGGCAAGTTAGGTGATTAAAAACTAATCATATTTCATGTTGACAAAATGGGAAATGTCAGTGTTTGATAGAAAATAATCATCCATATATTTATCCTTTATGTCTGTGCACAGCACTTTAAGAATAAGTTGGTCCATGCTTTCCACTGATAAAATGAGAATAAACTCCACAGTGATAGACACCAGCTGCCATTTGAAGAATCAACATTTTTCAGTGTTACCACACAATTTTAACTCTGGTCCTACACAGTTCACCTACACGCAACACTCATACTGAAAACAGCTATTACTTTACATATGATTTCATGATATTCATTGGCAAATACCAGTTTTTGAGTGGTAATGCCATTATTCAGTATTTATATAAGTCTACCAGGATAAACAACCTCTGATTCATGCTGAGATACAAAACACTTCAAAATAGTTTGTTGCTCATTTCTGTATCCCACAACTAAGATGTCTGAAAGTTCTTATCTGAGAGCCAAACCATTATTCCCATGAATCAAAATTAAGCAGAAAAACTTGTATAGCACAGACTCTCCTGGCAGCTGGAGAATGCCAAGCACAGGTGCAATGAAGTAGGAACATTCTCCACTCTTTGTGTATCTTCCCAAAAAGCCAAGGACAGTCCTATTTTGAATAAAGATTCCAAACTTTTATCACCCTCTAGACTTCTCAGTTTTCCTCTTGGTTGTTTTTATTTGAGTGAAAAAGCATTTTCTGCTCAGCTTCACTAATTCTTGCTGCTTGTCTCCTACTTGAATCAAGAATGACCTTGCAACAGTGGCAGTTGCCTGCTACAATGGCACACAGCCACGAAAAGCTGTTCAATTTCACAAGTTAAATAAGCATCAGAAATAAAGTTCTGCTAAGGAAATAAAAATAAAAGGAGGTTTGTAATTCATAGGTTTCAAACCAGTGAATGAACTTTCACCATAAAGATGCTAATGACAACTATTTCTAAGGTAAGCACTTGCTTCATGGTTTGGTTTTTTTAAGGATTTTTTCTCCAAAATACCATCATAGACTTGCATCAAACCATCAATTATTCCCACAAAGGCAAACAAAACAGCAGAATTCAGGGAACCTATTTTCCTTTTTACCCCTACCTGAACCCTATCTGCTATTACACATGGAAGTCTGCCCAAGGTTGAAACCGAGTCTTTCCCAGAGCAATGCACACCACCACGTAAAGGCTGCCTCAAAAAAAGAAGAATAAAAGGAAATTCTACTCCATATAATCCAGCAGGTGAATGCTTTGTTACTTACAAGGCACAGCATGGCGATAAAGGTTATCTCTGATAGTCTGCTGCAGGTCGTGATCTGGTGAGCCTTTCTGAAACCTCTGGTTGAGATAATGTCTCAGATCTTTGTTCAATCTGCTTCCTGCAAAGAAAAAACAAACAAAAAAAAAGAGCCATTTATTTATTTCTAAATGCACACAATTAACATTTCCAATTCAGGCAAACGTTAGACTTCCAATTCAGAGTGCCCTAAATCATGGCATGCTGACTTTACGAGCGGAGCTCATCTTCCTCTACAAATGGCTAATTACCAAAAATAACTCGCTGTAAACAAGAGGTCTCTCTTGTCTCATAATGCATCTTTCTTCCTGTGGTGTTAAACGGATCATCATTCCCTTTTGTTACTTATTTGTTTGAGCAAATGGAGAAAGAAAGATGATGGGAGAAAGAAAAATAAAGGTATTTTTGCACCTCGCCGGGCAGACAGACCGAAGGCAAAGGCTGCTCCCTTTGGAGGTACTGACAGAGCTGAACATGGCACAAATCAAACAAGTGATATACTTTGCACAGATATCTACCCCAGTACCAGCAGGGGTCAGAAAATAACTGACTGAAGGAGATAAGAATATCCAAAGTCCTTAGGAACAACAGCATAAAATCCAACAATTCACTTAACTCTATTTATTTCCCCATTCTGTTCTGAACACGTTCAAGTGTGTGTCAATAAAGATAAATCAGTTGAAATCAAAACAAAACACACACAAAAAGAAAAAGAAATGTAGTTGTTAATGAACGTGGCTAGTTGCTGAACACCAATTCCTTTCTTGAACATGAGAGGTGAACACTGACATTTATTCAACTGAAGTGCAAAAACAACCCCTCAAGAACACTCAGACAACAGAAACTCTTCTGTCCTGAGAAGAAAAAAAAAAAATCACTGGAAAAACAGCTTTAGAGAAATGCAACCAAAATGATCAAAGCCTGGAGCAGCTGTCAGAGAAGTAGGTAGGATGCTGTAGGATGCTGTGGATATCGTGGTATGGGGGGCAGGTGGGGACTGGCTGCTCCCTGGCCCAAGGAGGCACCAAATGAAGCCAACAGGACCTTGGTTCAAAACCACTCATCAGTGACAGTGGTTCATACAGGCTGTGGAAGATGTTGCACTGTGTGGAGGAAGCTTACTGAGGAGCTTCAAGGGGAGACTGGAAAAGAACTTGGAAGATGGAACCATTGGGAACTTGAAAAGAAGGTGCATAAAATCCCTTGAACTGGAAATAAACTACTGGTGGCTCTGAGACCTGAGAAAAGAAGTGGAGGAATATAAAATATCTGGGTTTTTTTCCTTTCCTTTGCTAGGCATTTTATTTATGGCCATAGTTGGAGCCAGAATGCCAGGCTACATGGACCTTTGGTGGAACCACTGCAGCTGTTTCTATGATCTTTTATGATTTGCATTCTGCGATTTTGGATTGTGAATATGTAATGCAGAGATCATCTCAATACTTGTTGACAATAAACAGAGCATCAGAGCTGCAGATTCCTGGCTGGAGCCTCTCAGAACCACTGCAGAACTAATCAAGAATAATAATACTGCAATGGAGTGCAGTTGGACAGGGGGTCTGGGAAGCAAATGAGAAAAAAAGAGTGGAGACCATTAAATAACCATGGGCAGAAACAGCCTGATGCAGTACTGTTACATTTTAACAGATATATTAGTTTAAAGACAAAACTAAACCCCAAACCCCTTAGTCTGAAATACTAAGTCAAATTCTAACAAATGTGATTTTTATTTGGGTACTCCAGACAGCTTTTGCCTTTTTTTTTTTTCCTAAAGATTAAATTTCTCATTGAATAAGAGGAAAGCTTAGGCAGCAGGCCCAGCTATTAAAAGAAGGAACATTTTTAACGACCAAGATGCTCATTATAAAAATGACTCAAACAACAAAACCGAAATTAAAAAATAAAACTGGCTCATCCCAATTTCCTGAGTTACCCCAGCAACATCTCTCACTTCAAGAGCAATGATTATCAACCCATTTTCTAATAAAAGGTCTTCAGTTATTACACTATATTAAGGGTATCTCACATAGGATGCACTTGGAGGGCTTGGTAGACCTGTGGGGATTACACTTCTCCAATATCAGAGCTGACTTCCCAAACTCCAGATGTATCATTTCATCCCACATCATTTTACTCCAGAGGGAAACTGGGCACAATAAAAGAGCATCTGCTGAGAAAGTAAAGCATTTCTTTATCTTTAAACTAAACAGTCCATATTTTTCTTTACACAAGAGCTGGTAAGACATGGTAGCTTCTCATAGCAAAAAGGACAAGTACAACAAACAGTCTGGACATAATGCAAGGGCTTATTCCAGGGAAAAAATTAATGCACTGAGCTACATATATCATGTCAGGCAGGCTTTCTCTTGAAATACTGTGGGAGTTGTGATTCAGTGATTTATGTCACAACAATGTCTAGAGGTGAAAAAGCTCTGCTGAGCTAGAGCTTGTTTGACCACACAAAATATGCAATTTACTGATGATATCTGCTTTTAGCTTCCCTCTGTGCCCATTCTACCTAGCATCTCAGTCTATTACAGCCCCCACTGGAAAGTTTGGTTATTTGGTTTATGCAGTAGCTGGGATTTCCCAGCTGAGTCACTGATGCACTAGCCAAGATGGCAGTGGCAAAAATAGGGGCTATAACAATGCTTAGACTCAGATTACTGTTCCTTAGGGAGCTCACAGTGATGCTCATTTCTATCACATTTATTCTAAAAGGGAAGAAAAAAAAAAAAAGAAGAAAAAAAAGAAAAAAAAAGAAACATGCTTTGTATGCCAATTTTTTTTTTGCTAAATTCCAGAAAATTCTTGACAGAAATGAAAGCTGCTTAAAGCCTCAATGACCTCAGCTGTGGCCAGCAGCCAGGTCACCCCATGCAACACAGTGAGGAGGAAAACGAGCTAAAACTTAAACTAACACCATGGAGAAAGTTGCCAAAAAAGATCCACCCTGGAAGATGTTGGCTTTTTTACCATTTGAAATGTTTCAGTCAACTCTGATTATCTTTTCAAAAAAACCTCCTCAGACTTGAGAGGGAATGTGCTTGATACATCACCAGGTGAGCCTGGGTTGAAGGGCTGGTGTCAAACCTGATTTTATGCCAAAGTTCTCCCCTTGTAACACCTAAAGCCATGCATAAGCTGTGCTCAGAAAAAAAAACAACAATGAAAAAACCAAAAACAAAACCCAAAAAATCCACAAACAAAAAACCCAAACAAAAAAGAATAAAAACAAACAAAAAAAAAATCACAAAAAAACCCCAAAAATACCCAATATAAAAAGAAAACCACACCACAACTGGCTGCAGTTTCCTTAGAGATGAGCTGTGTTAA
Organism: Calypte anna; assembly: GCF_003957555.1. NCBI lineage: Eukaryota > Metazoa > Chordata > Aves > Apodiformes > Trochilidae > Calypte > Calypte anna. Next base: position 15,209,295 of record NC_044258.1, read on the forward strand.
CTAGAAGGATACTACTACCCTTCAAAATACTCTTCTGTTCTCAAGGAGAGTGGATCTCAGGTTCACCCTTTTGAAATCTTTTCTTCTCTGCTAAGAGCATGTAAAGAGATCCTACAGTGAGAACAGCCGAGGAACAAAAGATGCAAGTCAGAAACAGCACTTTCCAAGCCAGAGGACACAGGTATTATCAGCCAGTGTTCAGCTTTTCCTTCCTCATCTTTCCCTTCCCTATTACCTGAATTTTTTCTTTGTATTTGAAACAAAGGTTAACTTGCTGAATGGCTCATTTTCTCAATTATTCTTCATTATTTTGCTGCATTTTAGAGTACATCAATTCTTCTCCCAAACCATTACATCCTAACAGTATTTTAGTAGCAAAAACAAATCCTAAAAAAAAATATTACTGATGCTCAGTTTTCTGACACAAACCTCACTTGTTAATTTTGTGGAAATTAATACGTAACCTGGATTTTTGTGTGTGTGTTTAATGAAGGTTTTGACTGTTTCTAAATACACTTCTTTCAAACCCTAAATACTCTGTTGTACATTTGTCCTCCAACAGCTACCTAATATTAAAAGTCACCAGAGAAACTATGCTTTGAATTATGCTCTGATGCTTATTGCTACAATTTCCAGTTTCTGCAGGGAAGAAAGCTGCACACCAGATCATCTAATGCTGTCTTTTCTGCCATCCCATAACATCCATCTCTTCCCAGAGCACTTCCACCAGCCAGCAGAGCACAGACCTTGAGGGCTGCAAGCTTCTTGCCTTATTGACATACAAGCTTCCAATAGAGCAAGCAGACTGCATAAATGACCAAGCAAAATGGGATTTTTTTTTCAAGAAAAAAATAAACAGGAACATCGTGGGCCTGACAGCACCTTCCTGCCAGCTGGTAGATAAGTCTATGCCAGAACTGTGCAATATGGATATTCTGAAGATATATTTCAAGTTCGTTTTCTATGCATTTGGAAGCTATAATTTTGTAGTTTATGTTTGTATTAATTCCTGCAGCTGTTTTACCCCATTTATGCTTTGAGATGGTCACAGATAATCCTGATAAATAGCTATACTCTGGCAGAGCCTATAGATGCTTGTGCAGATGGGTCAGGGTCAGGCTCAGGACACAGTGGTCTCTGACCTATATTACACTCATGTGAGGGGGTTTACACTAGTATGTATTATTGCTTTACAAGGCTACCAATTGATATGTTCACAGTGACTGATAGCATTTGAGCTGGAAAAATCCATTTTCCATTCCTGAATTGCAGCAGCATCCCCCCTTCTCCTGTCAGGATCTCCATTTTAAACATGTCTTTAGAAGAGGGATTCTCTGTGGGCAGACAAAGACCATTTCAAAACAAGAGGTTTCATTGCCATGAAGCAATGAAAGGTTAAAGGCCTCTAAAGGGATAAAAGTGCAATAGAGTCATCTGGATTAAGACTCTCTCACCACCCTGATGCCTCCAGCGAGAGGGACGGATTCAGTTTTTTAAAGACACAAAGATCCCACATGTTGGATTTGCAGCATAAACCCCTGATTATAACATTCTGTCTTTCATCTGAAGATCTCTATCTGAAGGTATTTAATGAACATTAATAAATTATCATGGTTGGCAGGGTCTAATTTCTGTGCTACAAAACAGAACTGCAGATAAGGAAAAAAAAAAAAAGAAAAAGCAACCAAAAAAACCCAACCCACAAACAACAGAAAACAAACCAAACAAAACTGAAAAAAACCCTGCTAATTTAGAGACATGAGCAGAGAACCTGCAGCTCATAATTGCTAAAGCAGGGAGTGGATTTGCAGCTGACTGGCTTGAAGGGCTGGGTGACTTCAGTCATGCTCCTTTTTCCCAGGATGCTGCTCCACCCCAGTGGACAGGACTCAACACAAACTCATCTCTAATTAGAGCCAAAATGGCTTCCCTTCATTATAAAGTGTATTAACTTGACCTGGTTATAAATCTATCACCTCCCTTGAAAAAAAAAATCCAGCTAGTTTTTTGTTTTGTTTTTAAAGGAATGTTAAAATATTAATAAAGTAACTAAAGACAACTTCTAAATCTTTTCTTATGAATAGGAGAGACCTAGAAAGAGCTCTTGGGAAGCAGAAGTCACTTCTTGAAACTTTTCTGTGTAGTTCTTGGCACAACAGTAGTGCCAGGGCATCACCACTGCTCTCTTACTACTGCTTGCAATGGATTTTCCTCAAATCCTCACATAAAGATGGCCTGGAAACTCACACATATGTTTTATTAATGCCTGGAGGATTCATGTTCTGTTTCTGGATCAATTAATATAACAATTTTCATGGCAAGATCCAGTAGGCAGCAGCACATCTTAGAAGACAAAATGAAGGCTAAATGGATTTTTGACAGAACTGGTATCCACACCATAAAATATTCCTAATCCCAGCAGTTGTTACACAAATGATAATAGTTTGTGCTATATCATTCCGCTCTGTCCCATCCTTGTCTTCCAGCTGCTGTCCAAGAGTGATTATAAATAATGGGGCTATAAAAGCCATTCAATAATTAGAAGATTCATTGGCCATATGCCAGCAGTGACAAAAGAGAGTGATTTATGTAAGATGAGTCTGTCACATCTGCCAGATAACAGTTTCATTACGCCCGTGGCTTTAAGGTCACAGTTTAACACTGTTCCAAAAGCCATTTGTCAAGGGGGTGCTGGGCAGAAGAGGTAGAATACATCATGGCTTTGTTTGCTTTCTTGTTTTAACTACTAAGTAAATAAGTAAATAAAAGCCCAGGACCTACGTTTGTTTTTTCATGCCTCCTCTGATGTCAAAGACACAAGGATGTAGAGTAAGACAGAGAACATTCATCATGGTTAGCAGGAGTTCAAACATGACCAAAAAGCAAACCCATCCAGTTTAAAAGCCTTAAGTGTGGCTTCTTAAATCTATATAATCTAAGTATGTTCTATCTTCCAGCCACCCATGAAATTAAGTCACCTTGTTCACCCATAACGTGTTGATAAATTAATTGCTACTACATTTCCCTAGCACATGTAAACTTAACAACATTTTATGGCTCCATGTGCTATAAAAAGATATTTAAACATTGCCATGTGAGTTCAGGCTAACCATTAACATGGCTCAACAGACACCTGATTTGATTCCAGTTCTGCTTTCTTCTCTTTTTTCCTCTATTACAAACAAACAAAAAACCACAAATGAACTTTTATTGCTGGGTACAAATCATTCCCATAAAGTCCTGATGCTTGGTTGTCCCCTATAAATTCTTCAATAGCCTCATCTGTCATTGTTAACAACTGCTTCCATACCAGTCTGGGGAATCTCTGTTGCCAAAAGCTACAGATCTCAGGGTGCAAACTGGATATTTCTTGTTGGAAATGCTGCATCCAGTCCCTATCAGTATACAACTAAAACTTGTACCAGCCTGTTATATTCAGACTCCAGATAGATGAACTGGTCTGGTCAGAGCCAAAATGTTTCCATTATTCTAACAAATCCATACCACAACCAAACAAAATTATTGCCCATTAGTCACCTACCTTCCAGAACTAAACCATAAAATACTTTCCAATTTTTATGCTTTAAAATCACCTCAGAACAACAAAGCCACATCCATTGCAAAATCCTTTCAGTGGAAGGAAATTATGATGAGCTGGAGAGTTAGGCTATAAAGAATTGCACAACGTTAGAGGATGAACTACCCACACCAGCAATAAAACTTGACTTTGATAGAGCATGGTGAAGACTTCAGCAGTTGCCCAGATGCTGATTCAGCAGAGAGCACTTGAGTGCAGCCTGTAGTTCCTATCTGTAGAATGAATAACACTTGTTACTCTACTACTAGCAGAATTTCTTAAAATATTATTTTAGGTGTAAGTTGCAAATCTGAAGGAGACATATTAGCTCCAAACTTTCAGGTCATGTTCAGAATCAGGAACAGGCAAGAGCTTTCTTGGCACAGGACCTTTTGGTATTGCTCTCAGTCTCCATGGGTGAATGAGCCAGCACTGAAGTGGTAATTCAGCATTTGGTACTACAGAAATGCACTTAACAGATCATAAATCCCAAGTGAAAGTACTCTTCAAGCACCTAACCCAATCTACTGTATTTGCAGGGTGCCACACCTTATTTTCTGTGCATTAATAGTGATTCATACTCCTAGTGTAAAATTAAACGCTTAGTCTTCCAGTTGAGGTGTCCATAAAAAAACCCACAGTGCCCAAGCCTGGAGGTTGAGCAGCAAAAATGTTGTAATTCACCAGTCCTGAAAATTTTGAGTGCTTGTGACAAACACATTTCTGTTACCCCAGTCTGAATTCAGATCAGCAACGCCAGGAAATGCAGCAGAAAAACAAAGTTTCCTCCTGCTTTGGCCTTTTCAGGAACTCAAGTTCTGGCCTTGAAGCTCCTGGAGAAGAAACTTTCCTCTGCCCTCTGACTTCCCTGCAGCCCAGAATAACCCTGACCTGGGAGAGAAGGAGGCCACAAAGTCCAGGAAGAAGGAGCATGGTCTATCAGGGATGGTGCCTGCAGGAAAACTATCAATTATTATCAGGTCTGACAGCATAATGTCCTATCCATCTGGGTAATAGTGACAATGCTTTCAAAGAAGAAATAATGGAGAAAGTAAGAGGCTCACAGCAACACTGCAGGCAAATATGCTCTGAATCCACTACAATATTAAAACACTTGCAAATTCAAGTTCTCTTTTTCTGATGGTTCAAAGGAGAGCCTGGATAGAAACAGTTCTGTCATCCAAGAGCTACTGCATGAGTGATGGTAGAAATCAGATCTCTTTACCTCAAGAAGAAAATATTTTATTAATTCATCTTCAAAACACTGAGGTTGGAGTTTAGTGTCCTTTTTAAGACCATTCTTTAACTACATCTACAGTCTGGGATCCCTCCTGTGTCCAGTGTTGGATGGTGACACAAACTGCTGGGGGTGGCTAAAGCTGTGCCCAGGTGAAGGAAAAACCTGATTCTGTTGATCTTTAGTAGCAAGGGGTCCTACCCTAAAGTTAAAGCTTGGAGAAGGACATTTTCTGCTCCTCTTTTCTTAAAGCATTTGTTATCTTTTGTCTACATGGAGCCTAGAGCACCATGACACTGAATAAAAGATGACATTTCTCCAGAGAAAGTAGCAACTGAACATACCCTGCAAGGCTTAGAAAGAGGAAAAATCTAACACATTAGGCAAAAACATGGGTAACTGAAAGCATGCACCTCAAGAAACAGGAACATACAATGAATAGGAGATAGAAAAGTAGGTATTATTAACAACTGCTAGCAATAGGCACTTCCAAATTTGAACTGGTCAGTCACAGAGCTTCAGAACCATGGCTTCACTGCATCCTGAGGGGTGCCGGCAGATGTAGAGCTTCTTGCCTTCAGCATACTTAATCATGAACCCAACAAAATAGAAGCTGGAGATTAACCACTACTACTCTGCTACTCATAGGAGTCTTCTTCCCCTGTGCTGTTGCTACACAACCTTTTGTTTTCCTTTTTCACTTTGAAAATTCCAGAAACACAAGACAAGGAGGGAGCCCAGACTCTCAGGTGGTCTCTGGGAATGACATCGGAGAGCAAGGTGAGACAAGGTCAGTGAAGGGACCTGCTGGGATCACAAATGCAGAGTATTTTCCAACTAAAATGAAAAATCTCCAAGATAAACTATAATATTGATTAACAGCCACACATGGTATAAGGTTTTTACAAGAAAGCTTGGGCAGGTAGGTGTGTGAGGGACAAAGTGACACAATATTGTCTAGACTTGTTTTCAATGAAGTCTGGATTAGCATAATGCTTAAATACTTCAGGCAGTTCTGTGGCCTGATCAGTGTTGATCTAGAAGCTTAAGTCATTGGGTGACAATCAAGCTGTAACATTAAAGTCATGCCCAGAAATGCTTCCTCTTGGAGGTGACCTTAAATCAAGTGCCCGGAGCAAAGCCTCAGCTCTGCAAAACTTTACAGAAAGCCAGACCCAGAGGTGAACTTCGGGAAACAGAGACATTTCTCCAAGGAAGGCATTTTGTCTTGCACACAAAGACACCTCTGTGTTGGGGCTTTTTGCACTGTGTGTTCCAGCAGGGAAGAGCAACGAGGAGCATGAAGCAGTCATTGCTAGCAAGAATCGTTGATTTTGCCACGTAGGCTTTTTAAGGAGGAAAAAAAAAAGAAAAGAAAAAAAAAAAAAAAAAGAAAAAGCCTCCTACACATCCCAAGTGAATGCAGAATGAAATCATTGTAAGAGAGTGGCACATGGGATGCAGCCTCTTTCTATGAACAGCTCGGAATCTTGCAGAGCTCACGCCCTGTCTCCACTAAGCCTTTCCATCAGTGAACACAGCCCGGCCCCTGTGAGCAACCCAACCTTCCAGCAATAATTCCCTGGGAAACACAGGCTGCATGGGAGCCACAAACCAGCATTTGTCACTGACACCTACTCTGTAAAACCGGGTTGCATGGAGCAACCTGGATAAGGGAGCCTTGTTTCCTTGCCTTTGCTCAGCTCTCAAGCTGCCAAGGAGTCTTTCCCAGAAAACTGGGAGGGCTTTAGGGAGGCAGCAAAAAGCAGGGCATGGGGTGAAGGAGAAAGTCTATAAGGAATAGTAAGAGGAAAATCAAGATGAAGAGAACGAGCAGTCTTTCACTCAAAGGCAACAGCAAATTTCTGGAAATTAAATGCATATCTCTGTATGTCTCTTGAAAGGAGTTACCATATGTTCTAAGAGGAGGATGTAATATTTGAGCTGTAAAAGCCAAATCAGATTGAGAACCAGACGGCATCACAAAGCTTCAGCTGAACAAGCCCAATAACAATATGCCAACAAACTCATTTTCTAGAACAGCACTAAGAAAATATTTGCAAAACCTGACACCCATTCCCTAAATACAGCATTTGATTCTTTCAGAAAAATGGGGAAAAGAAGTGACATACGTGCCTGTATTTGGGAGTTTTGAGTCACTACTCATGTTCTCTGGGGTTTTTGCCTGCTCTTCTCTTTAATTTAAGCAAGAGTAGTGGGGATTGGTGGGTTTTTTAGCCATGACCTCAGATTCCTTCAGCAATAAATCTAAGTCATTCTTCCTAGGGCTGAAGGGACAAACTCCCACTGCCCAGCCAGGTCACCTCTGAATACTAATCACAGCTTTTTGGGTTTTTTTTTGCTCTCTCCTCACTGGCTCCCAGGCGTATGTCAATATTAACAGCCTGATTTCTAGAGGTACTGAATATATAAAATCCAGCACTGAGAACCTGTGGTGGTCAGGCCATAAACACTCACTGAATGCAAACATTGCCAGAACACTAGAATTTTCATGCTGCTTCTTCTTTTTTTTCCTCACGAGAATCTCTATCAGACAGAAAATGCTGGCCTTCTTTGAAGAAGTAAGATAAAAATCATAATGTATCCATTGGAAGCTCTGTTCAAAGGACATGCTGACAGCCCATTCTCTGGCATGGCTGGATGACTCAAGTACTTCAGTATTTCTCACAAGAAATTAATATAGTGCAGAGAAAAAAATACAAGTATTTCCACAGAGGGCTACAGGTTAATTTTCCAACCTGCTCTACCAATTTTACAGAAACAAGATCTGTAAAGAAACAACCAAAAGCAAGACTTGCTGTGGCCTCTCAGCAACAAGTAAAGGTCCTGTCCCAACTACATTGTTTTAAAAGAGCAAACACAGAACTAAGCTCCTTTTGAGACAGACCTAGGTTTTTAAATATATATATATAATTACACAGTTCTGGTCATATAGAAGGGACCCCAAACCACTACCATTCAGTATGTAAAGGAAGTATTCAGGCAACAAAAATTTGTCATTTAGAAAGTAAGGCTCTCAAAGCTGAAAATAATGATCTAAATCTGTTGGGGGGAGGAAAACTAAATATTTCTGTTTAAATAACAGTTGGGAGCTGTTGAGTTATGCTTTATAAAAGGCACAAGAAGCTACAAAAATTGAGTAAGAAGGTCACACTAGTAAAAAAAAAACCAACTTGCCTTATTGGTAAAGTGACTGTAGACTCTTTTCTTATTGCAGACAAAGAGAGAGCAAGATCTAAGAAACTGAACGACATCTGGGCACTTATTCTAACAGCAAATATTTGTTTTATTTTTAGTCTGTCATTTTCTCATGGTTGGTGGATATTTCCTCCTTGAAAAACGATGTTTAAATTTGAAGTGGAATTGATTCAAATTAGATCTATAACATCCTGAGCTATTACTTGGAAATCTAGCTTAGGAAGACAGTGCTGAACAGGCAGGTAAAGGACCTGGAAGAATGGGAGATTCAACAGCAATTTAAAAGTTCAGATCAAAATGATGCAATGAACTAAATCTTTTCAGTTGTTTAGCTGACCAAGAACCTAAAGGAAAAAGTTAACATACTGATTCTGTTATTAAAGGAATTTAATGCACAGCATTGTGGGCCTTCCTTTTGTGGAGGAAATAGAAATGAAATTCTAAATAAGATTTTAAAGCACTGACAGAATAAGTGAGTTGGCAGGAGCAAGCAAGAACTATGGCAGACCAGTTTGTTGTGAGTTTTAATACAGAACTACTTTATCTTATTGGCAAAACAATTGTCAGCTAAAGTAAAGGGAACAAAGACAATGTTGTTAGCTATTCCACATACAAACACGTAAAACAAAAATGCTCTGATTCTCAGGACTGTCTCTTCCACATAGAACAACCTTTTCTTCTGCAACTGCCACATTTAAAGTCAGGTCAGCAGTTAAAATACTGAAAAACTCACATTCACAAACAAAAACCAAATTAACTTGAACTTTGGTCTCCAGTATAAATTTAATACTTCATATAAAGCAAGTTTGACAATAAAAAAAAAGTACATGAAAAAGCTTACTAGGTTCTGTAACAAACTTTTTTTTTTTTCCCTTTGCTCACAAAGCCTTGTTTTCCTCATGCATTTAGGAATGTATGTATCATATTTCTGTCACCCTAACTTTTCCTCCCAAGAAGCAAATATGAATATTACAGATGGCAAAGCCCACATTTTCTCAAATGAGAAATATATGTTTATATGTGGCATATAGCAAAATATATCTTTCCAGAGACAATAGCCACAAGATTAAGATTTATTAGTGCAGGGCAGGAATTTTTAATGGAAAACATATTTTTGAGGTTAAGAGTTTTAATTACAAAGAAACAGCATACAAATGGCTCCTTTAGATGTAAAACAGAGCAGTTCTGCAACTGAATCAAAAGGATATGGTCTCTTTTGGTGAAAAATAGAATATTGGAAAAAAAGAGAGGAAAGCTTGACTTAAATGCACAGCAGATTGGACATTTTCCATGGAATGCTTTTCATCACAAAATGGCTTTTGTCAAAAAGAAGACATTCTGCATGAACGTGACATTTCTGCAGAAATCAGACAGAGCTCTGGTGGCACTTTTCAGATCACACCTTGGCTTTCCAGGCTACCCTGATCCTCAGAAGTTTCCAAGCTCAGGCCAGTCAAGTCCTCCTCCTCACCTGCCTCATGTTTGTCTCCTTAAAACCCTTGGAAAACCCATTCTGCAGGAGTAAAAATAAAGTGGTGGTTTGAGAAAAGGTTACTAATACCCAGGTTAGATCTACATGTTGCAAAAAGAGAACCAAAGCACCAGTCCAGTTCTGAAAACACAGAAAACTGGCACCTCCACAAGGAATTTTCATAGATTCTGGTTAGGAAGTAAAGGAAATGGAGGATTCTATGGATGTGAGCACATCCACTAAACATTGGTTTCATTCCCCTTACATTACTGCTTCCAACAACAATCTTGGTGGCTTTTTCTTAAGTCTGCAATGAATGTTTTTTTTTGTGGAAGACTAACAAGAAAAGAGAGAGATGAAATGTTCAGTCAGGCTTTGCTGCTGGCTTTTGCTTCACAGAATTTTCCCCACTTTGCAGGATGCAAGCAGACCTGACCAACTTTTATGCCCTTTTATGACAGGGATGTGTCAGCTCTCCAGACTCACATGATTCTAACCAATTTGTAACCCTGCCAGGAAATCTGCAAGCTCAAGCATCAGCTTTACTGTCATTGCCATTACTGTCATTGCCATTGCTGATTAGAGCTTTCCATTTCAGAGTTGGTGGGAGAGACCTCCATCCAAATGCATTTGATTTAGTGGGAGTGAAAAATGTTTTGTTAACAAAACAAGTAAGAAGGTACAAGAAGAGCTCTCCAAAATAATAAGAATAAAAAGGAGAAAAAAAAGAGTATTTAGACACTTGATGCTGATTTTCATTGCGCTCTATTGCATTTCTTGTCTTTAGCTGGGTCATCAGAATGCTCATCAAAATAATTTAAAAACTCTGTGTCTGTCCACGAGCAACCAGGCTGGCCTGCTAAACCAACCATCTTTGACATGTTGGGGTTTTGCACACTTCTAGCCTGGGAGTTTTAAAATCATACACCTAAATATTAACTCATTCATGCAATTTTACAGGTTTTTGTTTTAGTTTTTAAGACACAGCCTCTTTGATAGCTAAGATTTTAAAAGAGGCTTAGGGGACTGTCCTTTTTGTGATACAACACTCCCCTACTTCTGCCTTTCCACCTCTGCCCAGGTTCATAAGTTTCAAAGAAGGTACAGCCAGAGCTGCCATTGTACAGATGCTTTACAAACAGCACAAAAATGGCAAATGCATCCACACAGGCTGACAACTGATTTACTCATAGTTTGCAACCCCTTCTATAGGAACTCAGCTTTACAGCAGTCAATGAGAAAATAACCTTGTAACCAAAGAAGCTATGGTTCTTTTAAATTAATCAGTTCTTTTTTATCTAAACAGTAACATAATGAAAGAGATGATGACACTTTACATGACCTATAAAGAGCTGATTTTCTATTTTAGGCTCTCCTTCCTAACGGTGCCAGGATGATTATGTTTTGTTTACTGGACAGAATAATCTCTTATTTGTTAAGGCTTGAATTCAATTTTATACAGTACAAAATTTTATCTCCTATTTTCTTAATTATCATCTGGAGGGTTGAAACTTGAGACGATGGCACAGAACAAAATGAATATTAATGTGTTCTATCTAAAATTTAAAGAGAAAGGACTTGGACCTTTTGCTTCCTCATGTGCTTAATGTGCCTAATCAGAGAGTAGGCATTTTAATTAGTGAATTATATCCCATTTAGCTCCTACTGTTTCTCCACATAGTATGAAGGCAACAGCCATCAACATTCTGTATTTCAAATGTTCAAATACTCAACCCTTCCCTCTAGTTTCCCTTCAAGTCTTTTTAAAAGTTTTTAAATATCTCCTGCTTAGAATGTTGTGCAAGGCTACATCACTGTTTTCAAAGCTCTTTGTAAGATGCCTTTATCACCCACAGCATGGTCCCAAGCCAGGGTGGAGGTGCAGCCAGCAGGAGCCTGCCTGTTCCCTCGTTTAACTAATCTGCATCCTAATGGATAGGGAATTCAGTGTCTAGAAGAAAACGGTGGATGAATACAGGGAGAAGGTGAGGGAAAAGAGAAAGTCTCAGATGGTGTAGAGTGCACAGTGACATTAGTGGTTCTTCTGCCTTCCAAGGGAAAAATCAAAGGGAGCTTTGTGTGGTGGTTTTTAATTAACAGAAGTGTAATGACAGTCAAGTTATACTAACAAAATTTAAAAAAAAAATCTGTATTTGAGGGAGAGAAATATAAGTTCTTTGAAAATATAGAGACAAAGAGTTTACATGGCATATCAAGATAATTCCTTTTTAATTTAGTTTTAATGTAAAAGGAAAAAAATAGCTGCTTAAAGGCACGTGTGCCTCTATGGCATCCTGCACCACAGGAAAGCAAAGCTCATGTCTTGGGTTTGATTTGGCTCATGGACTCCAGTGTAACTGCAAATAATACAGAAGCAATGACAACATAAAAGATTCTTTCCCCTTTATGCTGCTCCATATAATGACTATTTGTAGGCAAAGCTTGCATGCATCTAAACAATAACTGCACCAAAAGTTTTCTCTTTGAGGCTATTTCTGTTTGGTTGGTTTTCCCACTCTGCAAAATCCCCCAAATGCATAATTCTGCTTTAGCAGCTCCAAATTCAGTCAAGTGGATTAACTTCATGCCCACCTAAGCAGCGTTCAGAATATGAAAACATTAATCATCAGGTTGTTTCTGCTGCAAGACTTGATTTGCAGAAGGACAAGATAAAATCCAGAGGGCAAGGTACACCCATTGTATCACCTTTAAGATGATCCACCCGGGGCAGGACACTCACTGAGAGCTCCAACATCCCCCCAAGGGACCACAGCCACACCTGACCCACAGACAGCTCTCTGGTATAATCCCTCTGTTGAATTAAAGAGATTAAAAAGGTAAGAAGTGTATTCAAAGTTTGAGGAACCACCCCAATAAACCACAAAAGAGTAGGAATTAGGTGCTGATAATCACAATCACTCCACTCAACCCCAACAAGAAGCAGATAGATGGGATCTGAGTGGGATCTGAGGCTCCTCACAGCTCCAGTTGAAGGGGAGTTGTGGGAAATAGAGGTTGCTTGGGCCTTTGGAACAATCTGTCCCAGAACCAGCCCCCTCATGACACCTGCACCTCACTTGGCAGAGCCCTGAGCCTTTCTTCCATCACCCCCAGTTCCTCTGAAAAAATCCACCATCCTTTTGCCTGTGTCACAAAGCTTAAAACTCCAGGTCACCATCACCTCTGCAAGAGCTCACATTCAAAATTCCTCCTTCTCCATTTCCAAATTTTTTAAACACCCAACAGCATGTGCAGAAACAGTATCTTGTGCTTAGTGGGTGACAGAGAACACTCAGACCTGAGCACCTACAAATAACAGTAAATGCCTATGCATGGGCAAGGCCCCTTGCCACAATCAAAGAATAAAACCATGCAAAAAACATCCACAAAAAAAAAAAAAAAAAAAAAAGGATAGAATTAGCTGCCACACAAAATACAACTAAGAATGCAGTTAAGCAGACTGAGATAGACTGAGAGCAAGACACGACTGATAAATGATCAAATCATGCTGTCTAGCAGATTAGTATCTACTGAACAGAAGGGCTGAAGCACACAAACTCTCCAGTGTGATAGATATAAATTGGAGTTTAATGAAATGATAAGCTATTTATGCAAAGCATTCACGGCTATGAGAATTCATTTGCACAAATAGAAAGTAAGAGTGGAAATGTGTCAAAATGCAAATACAACTGTGACCTATTGACATGGGGTCAAAAGGCAAAGGGGACAACCAAGTTTAAGACCCAAGGGTACCAACTACTGCAGGGTACTTATAACAATATTTCTCTTTTACATAATTATTTTGCATCAAAAGGTAGATCTAAGGAACTCTTTAACATGAAGAAAAACGAAGAAGAAATTACTAAAAAGAAATATGCATCTTATAATTTGAATTAAGATTTCCTGCCAGAGAATGTTTTTATCTTTCCAGGCAAAACAGCAAAGCAATTTTGCAGGAGAATTTAATTGAGAAACACAGCACACAAAAGAGCTACTTATATGCATACCTCATACAGATACAGAGTAGAAATAAGTCCTCTGGACAAAAGTGAGTACTTAACATCAAAAACTATTGGCAGGTGTCATTTCTTATCTATGAAACACCTCTTTTAAATATGTTTCTAAGGAAAGTCACATTGCTTCCCCAACAAAAACTTCCTTTTCAGTTACTATAGTTATGATGCACCACACCCAAATATGTCTACACCAAAGCAAAAAAAAAAAGTACCTGTATTTCATTTGGAAAGTCACTGATCTGGTTAAGACATTGCTATTTTGACCACCAGGTTTAATTTTGAAAGGATTTGAGCAGCATTACTGTCCACCAGCCATTAATAATTTTGTGCTCAAATACTTTTTATAGAAGTGCATGAAGCAGAGCACCACCATAACATGCAGAGCACAGGCCATTGCTCTCACTTGCTTTATTATATGGGCAAATTAATGCAAGCTAAGCAAGCTATAGACTTCTCTGAGTCCATCTGACTTTTTTTGCTATGTTTGCAGATATAAAACCTTTTTTTTTCTGAAACATTTCAGTTTTCATAAGAAAATGCAACAAATTGTTTTAATCTTCATATTAACAGCAGACAAATGGATGAGGTATTCTCTCTGTACCCAATAGTATACATGAGCACAATTCTTCTTGTGCATCCCTTCAACAACCTGTTTCAACAAGAAATGACCTTTTACTACAACCTGACTGTTTTAGGAAAAAAAAATATTTAATACTGCAAGCAATACAACTCATACAACAGAAAGAACTAATAATATCAGGAGAATTATAGTATATCTAATATCAGACTTGGACAATAACAAAGAACTGACCTGACACTGTTAAAGGCTCACATGCAAACATACAAAAAATTAGTAACTCATTTATTTCAGATGTTTTATTTCTTCTTTAAGGAGCACAGAATGTGTGAAAGACCTATGGGTGTTCATGCAGAAACCAGGAAAAGAAACCTGATAGGTTGCAGTTCAGTTTAATCAGTTACTCCAGGAATTACTATGTCAAAGGAGCTATGTCTGCATTAGGTAGATGAGAATCAGAGTAAGTGTAAGCTGCCTACACTGAGACAGGAGCCTGCTGTGGTTGTCAGCACAAGGAAATAATACATTTCTGGATGGCCTCTTCTACAACTTTTTCCTCATAATTTGACACAATGGATTTTCTCCTCTTTTGCATTTTAGAGCTTAAAATTCTATAAAACTTGCCAACTCTACCTTGTTTTTCCCTTCTCGGGAAATCATCAGAAATAACTGAAATAGTTTTGTGCAAATGAACTCACTGCCACCCCTTCAGCTCCCATTAAATGCCACCCTGCATATAACATGCCCTGAAAACAAAAATTGTACCCAAAGCCTTTCTCTTTCAAGTCCTTTACCCAACCAAAGCAGCAGGCTTGATATTCCTGATTTCAAAATGGATTCTCAATTAAATATCACAGGAAACATTTCTGCAGTTATACTTTAAATATGGTATGTGTCACAATGTTGTGGGGGGACTGAGAAGAGAAAAGATGAAAACAGCTTGGCTTGTCATCACTTCTGTATTTGCACTGAGAAAACATTTCAGAACTTAAAACCAAGTGGATGGGGGTTTAGGAAAGCAAGGTTCCATTTATTCAATTTCTATAATTTACATAAAACAGAGTGAAAAGAAATGCTAGTGGATAAACTCCTATAGTTACATCGAGTTCCTTCAAGTTTCCCCTTTAGCCTGTTGCTTTTTAGAAAGTTCCAGGCTACCAAGTGAGTGGTATCAATGGGTATGGACCCTTCTGGGACCACAAAGTCTCCTTCTCCTGTTATGCTTCAAATCCCATGTTCCTCTTGCTAATGTGTGATAACGTGGTCATCAACTCAGAAAAAAATAGTTCTTGCTGTTTAAGTAACCAAAATAGTAAATGACAGAAGGTCTCAGAGAACTACAAGCCCAGGATGACAAGGACAGGCAATCTTTAAAAGGAAAGGACACTTTTATATTTTTAAACTACTTTCTCCCACCCTAACACTCCCTCTTCTCCTTTTCTTTTTCTTCTTTCTCTCTTTTTCAAATACCCCAAAATCAGTTATCCCACTTTTCAATATATTGTGCCTATTTCCAAACCTTCCTACCTGCTCAGGTGAGAAGCTCAATGAACTAGCAAGTCATCTTCCACCATCAGTCATGCAGCACCAATGATACCAATCAGCCTCCTATGATACCAATAGCAATATCCACAACATAAATATACAAATATATGTGCTATATATACATAGCCTTGTTGTTCTACTTCAGGACAAATTTATTTTGTGGACAGAACTGTATTTGTTCTAACTTCTCCAAAACATATTCAGACATCTTGGGAATAACAAGGATATTAAGGAGCTCAAATAACCACTGCCATGCATCCTCATGTAACTGAGCAGCAGCAGTTTAATTGTTCCTCTACTGGCCAGGTACCAGACCCAAAAGCCTGTTTGCTTTGCTATACAGAACATAAAATATCCACAAAGAGCAAATGTCAAGAGTTACTGTTATTACCATATGTAAAGTGCAGAACAAAAGCATTTCACATCAGTTCTGCTATGAAGAGAGCAGGATTCTAGGATTATAACTTTTGTGCTGAATAGCATCATTGAAGTTAGAGATAATTCAAAGTAAAAACATCTAATAAAACAGTGAAGAGAAAGCAAAAAAAGTCTGTTGAAGCAACACAAACCAGCAGACCATACAGACTGGCTGAGGCACAAAAGGAAGATGTGTTCCAATCTTAACATTGGAGAAGGTTGTTAATTGGCTGAAAAGCTTATATCCTCTTCATTGTAACTTATTCATGAGACCATCTTGAGCTCCTTATTAGATGCAGTAAAAATGCCACTAGTAAAAGGACACAGAAACTATTAAAACAAGTTTGAAATGTTTTGCACATTGCAGGATTCGAGTCACATCTGTTATTTCATTGATCAAAATAACCCCATAACACCACTGTGTAAAGCTCACATTTTTTTCAATATATGTGTTCATATCTTATCATGTACTATGGTCCATGGTGGACACTAATGAAACATTCTTATTTGCAGAGCAAGGAAGCACTCATCATTGCATATATGAAAAAAAAACCATTTAGAAGGATGTGTGACATGCATGCAGACAGAGGAGGAGGACGGAACAGCCAACTTGGCTGCCTGACCCAAGCACTCTTACCACTCCTGGCCTTGGAAGAGCCATTGCAGAGAGCAGCAGGGCTATGGAGAGCACAGATCAGTTCTCAGACATTTTGTGAACACATTCTTCCCCTTAGATTCCATCCTCTTGGTGTGGTTTTATCAAACAACAGCTTCACGACTCATTACGCTATAAATTATTTCAAGGCCAAAGGCTGGGACTCTGCATTGAAATGCACAGGGCAACCATGAAAATCTCAAAATCTGTCAACAAGTGGAGCTCATTTGGAAGAAATGGAACACAAAGGGCAGCGACGAAACCACACAGTGTAGAGCAGCAGGGAATTGGTGCTAGAGGAGGAACTTGAAAGTAAGTGTCAATTCAGCATTTCTCATGATTGAAAGCCGTACAAACCCAGAGGCCTTGAGGCCAAACAGAGCTGTGCCTGAGATGGGAATCCAAGCTGGCCACTTTATTACTAGGTTCAGTCCACGGCTAGCTAGGAAAATGTTCAGAAAGGCACAGGCACACTGTGTCTGATAAAGGAAAGGAACAGATTAAACCTCCTCTTTTTCATACAACCCCAGGGTATCTTGGCTAGATAGATGACTAACCACAAGAAACCAGTAGCAAAGTCAAAGCCTACAAACTTTGTTTTTGTAAGTGGAGCATACTAAAGTACTCCCAAAACAGGCATTAAAATTATTATTTTTCCCCTCTACACAATTGGGAAGGAATCATTTTCCATCTGCCTCCACAATTAAGAGGGGGTGACAACACCATCCAGAAAACACAGCCATAGATGTTCATTGCTGTTGTACAGTCAGTATTTCTGCTTATCTCTCCTACCACACAGAGGTGAAGTTTTAGCTGTCTGCTCTTCTCACCCTAAAAACTTCTAGGAGTTATACAGAAGTTGTATTTAATACACTGGCATTGTTGTTAGCCAGATTGATTGTGTAAATCTGCATCATCTGAACATAAGCTAGCAGAAATGTATGACATTTTTAAAGAAAAGCCATCCCTCCCTCTCTCCTTTGCTAGAACAATTTTAGTCACTCCTGGAAGTACCAACAGGCTAAGACAGATCCAGACTCTGAAGGTATTGATTCATAGCCCACTGCCTCAAGGACTTTTTTACTTCTAACAACCTTCCATAAAACTTGCATGAATTTTTTTTTTTCCTGTAATAAAAACTGTCAACTTCAGGATTGCAAACACTCAGTTTCCCACATTTCATTTACTTTATTGTAGGCAAGAGTCTTTGTCCTACTGAAGCATGGCTGGGAATGCTTTGGTTGTCATTCTAATTCACTACCACTTGCAAGAGGAGAACCACTGTTTTTCCAAAACAAAAGGCAAAACACACTGTAGCTTCTGGGTAAGCATGGTAAAGTTAGACTATAAAAGTTTTACTGTACTGGCTTTCATTTACACCAGCAGAAGTACCACAGCTTTGAATCTAGGTCCCCATTACACATTCACTGCTATAGTATTTAATATTCTTTTCATGGCACTTCTAAGTACACTTGATCTCTTTGATAAGCTTCTTGACAATACTTTTTCATTAGTCATTATCTAAAAATCTTCTAATTTTTGTTCTAATACACATAAACTTACTGTGAGGCTGACTCAAATACTGCTAAAGCCACTGGAAATAAGGATCTCAAATGTACCAATCTTCACAAATTCTGAACACAACTTTCTGTATTGCAGACTGGGTGAAATAAAGATGACTACGAGCACATAGGTGTTCTTGGTCTGGAATAGAAAGTTACTTTTCCCCTTTCCTAGTAAAGATTTTACTTTAAACAAGCCCAAAGGGATCTTCAGTCTGCATTTTGTTCAGATGTTCATTTCACAAAGTAATTATGGACTGTGAATGAACAGAATAATCTTCCAAGCTGAATTCATCGGTAGCATTTTGTTCAGCAGTGACTTTTCTGGATCTCAAATACTGAATTTTCATTACATACCTGTCATGTGATGACAATTTGTAAAAGAAACAAATCATATAGTGTAACCCAGAAAATGCAAAGGCTTTAATGTGACAGATGCATTATCCAAAAGAACTACTACTGAAAGATTTGCTCTTTTGCAACCTAGAAGACAACTAGGAAATCAAATTATTAGGAAAGCAAGATCAGAGTCACATCCCAGTCACTAGACTCTGATATGACTCATTTTAAATTGTTTCTATTTCACTTCACCCTTGGGTGTTTGCATGTAACACAACACTGGGTATTTGGTAGTGATTTTCAATTCAAATCATATTAAATCATAACAACAAAGTCTGGGAGACCCTGTCTAGGAAGACTTAGAAAAAAAATATTACTTGATATACTTGAAAAATAAATAACATTCCTCTGCTATGGAGAAGCTGAGGATGGGAAAAGCAAAGCTGTCATCTGCTAGAACAGAGATAAATTAACATGGCTCTGTCAGGGAGCCCTATATAGGACATTGTATTATGTACAGTCTGAGAATGTCTTAATAGCTTCTTGCTCTCCTAAAAGCTTATAGCTCAGCCCAAATTCCACACACATAATTCTTCATCCTACATAACGAGGTGATTGTTACATCACTGACAAATGCAGAATAAAGAATTCAGGCTTTGGTTATGAAATATGCTAACCAAGAATCAAAAATGATTAAGCCCAAGTAACGTGAGAGAACTGATTTACTTTGTGCTCATGAAATGTGAAGTCATTTACATAGCAAGTGCAGAAACATCCCTAACAGCTATGCTAACATCTTGCCTCAAAAATCCCCAAACCTGTCCTTGGTCTCCCTATGTAGAGGCTCTTATGTGAAAAGAGTTGAGGCTGGAGAAGTGGAAAAGGTGAAGTGTGAAGGAGAAAATAGATGATACAGCATCAGTAGTTCAAGTAACAACACTGTTGTTGCACAGTGATCTATAGGTAATACTTGTTTCCTAAATAAATTCAAGCCTTAGAGAAATCTCTTGGACAATTTAATTTTTGCTGTTGCAAAGAACTTGAGCTTGATGTTGCAGGATACTTCCATCCAGCTACGTTGCTACTAGGTTTTCAAGTTACACAGAGTAAAAAATAGCACTAATGTTCTTCAAAGTGTGAGATGAAATCTTCATCTCAGCAAAAGTAGTAATGTCATCCTGGGACAGCCTCTGCAACAAAGCAACCCAATTTATACATTGCCTTGAAAGCACTGGAAAACGTTAATATAGCAGCTGTACCTGTGACTCCAGCTGTGCTCAGACTCACAGCACAGCAGCATCTGTGCCCTGGGCCATGGCTCTCTATATTATTAAGCTGCTAGAAGGGTCCCTGGCACAATTTTGGCCTCTGCCAACTATCATTTTCTCATGCAATCCCAGGCACAGTTTGAGAGCTGGCACCGTTTCCAGTCCTATGGGAATGTTTTGTAGGTTAAAAGACTTCTAATGGAATGGATGTGGGTCATTCTGTACCAGCTGGCCTCAGTGCCCAAAACATTCACAGACACATTTACTGGAACTGAGGTAACCTGTAATATACTATTATTATTCTATTTATTATATTCTATTTATTATTATTATATTATTATACTATTATTAATATACTATTAAAGTAACCATTTTTATTGTGGGGGTTTTGCCCCCCACAAAAGATTTTGAGATGCCTAACAACAATGGAAATTAGTAAGTTTTTTTAAAAAATATTCTGAGTTTGGTTAAAGGCAGCAGTTTCCAGCATTTGCCTCTTGGAATGCCCTAGAAATTCAAGATAAATAAACAAAAGCCTGTATCATTCAAAGTGCTGTGATAAATAGCTGCTGAAAACTTAAATGCTTCTGATTTGGAAAGCTTGCAGAAGCAAAGACATTTATATTCTGAAGCTACATTTGTAAATTGTTCAAGCATCATACCATGACAACAATCTTATAGGATAAAATAATCTTTAATAGCAGGGAGAGTAAGTCTATATTTATGCTTCTTGCTTCTAACAAGCATCAAAGCTGACTGTCCATGTGACTCAATAGCAGTCTCTAAGTACCAGATTTAGAGCCATAATGCTGCAAACTCTTACATATGTGAGCAACTTGGCACAGCCAAGCTGCCTCCTGTAACCACTTCTTGCTCGTTTTCTGTATCCCAGCCCTTCATGATACTCTTTATGGACATCTCTTACATGTTAATAGACCTTATTATTGCCAGTCATGCTCCCTGCAGAAATCTGCCTAGGAGCAGTTTGCAGGATCACAGCCTATTCAGCCACATCACAATGAGTAAAACTACTCTAGATGGAAAACATTTCCAAATCTAGCATCCTCTGGACAGACTGCACTACAGCTTCTAGAAGAATGAAGGAATACCTCTGAGCACGCATCAGCCACACAGACAATATGTATATGGACAGGCAAACACCACAAGAATAGTAAAAAGTAAGTAGGTTCACTTTGGATTGGTAAGGACTGCAGAGGAGTGATGTGATGAGGAGTGACACAATGTGCACTAAATCACAGGGTGGCTTTGGCAGAACCCAAATCCCTAGGGAGCATCCTCCTGTCCTCTTGGCAATGCTGCTCCCCAGGGCACTGTGCTTCCCTCCTCAGCATCTTCCCTTGGGAATTGTTTCCACCGGATCACAGCCCAGACACAAAACTGGGTTCAACCTTGCCTGAAACGGGATGGAAATTTCCCCTCAGCTAAATTTCTGCATCTGGAAAGGAGGCTACAGCAGGGCTTTCAGTAGCTCTGTTGTTACTGGGGAACAGAAACATCTCCTTACAATGGATGCAGCTACAGAAAAATCAAATGGCTTTTTTGCAGCTTACACATGAAAAGAATTGAACCACAGCAACAAAGAGAAGAACTTATTACCATGGTTATTGCTGCTATTTCTAGACAATGTGAATGGGCTTTTTAGGCTTTCATGAGAGAATTTACAGACTCTGGGGCAAGCACACTGTTAGTAATTGCAGTTGCATTCTGCCACTTGAGTATTTTTGGCAATTGAACTGTCAAAAACCATTTGACAGAGAAAAGTCTCCACATCATTAGTGCCACCAAGGAGGATATTATGTGCCAAAGTATGAAGTGAAAAGTACTTCTGCTTTTATAAGTGAAACTTCTGCAGCCCACAGATTTCAAACCCAAACCCTTTCCTGGCCCTTTGCAGGACTAAACTTTGAGGCTGCCACATGTGCTACCAGGTCCTTCAAAGAGCTTTTTGGTTCTGCAAAAAAAAACCAAAATAAACCCCAAAAACCCAAAACAGTGTTCCTTATTAAAATCCAATTGCTGTTTTACCTGCACCCCAACCAAAAGAGTACAGTATTTTTTACATAGGTCAGCCTCTCAGCAGATTAGTGCAGTGTCCATTCTCTCCTGTCCAGATCTCTACCTATCTCACAAAAAAAATTTAGTTTTCAAAACCGTGGCTCTCACTAAGCCAGCAGGAGCTGTAGGATGTTTGAAAATTATTTGACTGAAAAGAAAAAAAAAAAACCACAGTGGAAACACACTGGAAAGTTCTGGGCTGCAAAACTACAAGCTAAGTAAAATCAGATGAATTTTATAGTCCCCAGGATTTTTTTTAGATTTCAGTGGTTGTCCTTTTCCTTATGATCCTTGTTAAAAGAAATTATTTACTGTTTCTTTTTAATTTAAAATGTAATAATTCCAGCTGCCTCAAGTTTCCCCAGCTTGAGCATGCAGGATATTCCTCAATTCTGAGGTACCATCTCTTTTTAATTCCAGTGTAATTTTAATTACACTGGAACCATAAGAACATTTGTCAAGAGTTACGAATCAACACAACTTTACTTTGAGTAACTGGTTCTAATCACAAAGCAAATGCCCATTTTCATTAAAAGTACTATTTTTTCAGCCCTTTCACCTCAGTCTTGCCTCATTTCTCATCTGTTGGTAGCTTGTGGATTAACAACTATTTTCTTTTAATGAATATGTGCATTCAGCAGTGACTTGTAGGAGTTGTAACCAACCAGAAATGCATCCATTTCTATGTTTACTCTTGTAAGGTTGTAGATGGGGAAAACAGGCATTTCAGTGGGTTGCTTATATTACCTAGTACTCATATTTTGTCAACTGAAAATTGTACAAGGGAAAAATAACAATTTTCCCCACTTAAAATCAAAGTGCATATATTATTAAATCAATTATACATTTAATAAAGTACCACTAAATTGACTAAGATAAAACAATGGCTGATTTTGCACCTGCACATCCTTGGAATTTAGAAAGTTATGTGATACTAATGTAAAATGAAAAGACACACAAGATTTAAATGCTTCAAAGAAAGAAGATCCAGTCAGCGGTGATTACACCTGCCACTGAATTGCACATGACAACTTCCATCCATTTTCTACTGACAGTCACTGAACAAAAGGTCTTCGCCAGTAACTTTCTCAGCCAAAGAACTTCAGAGGTTCCTTTAAGCATACTTTAAAGCAGAAGGGTTTGCCTTATCAGAGGTTGATTTTTGCTGGAGGACCTCTAGATCTGGTAGTGTGGCTCAGTCTCCTCTCATACGCAGCCTCCTCTCAGACTCCTCATGTGCAGTTCATCTCCTTCAGCTTTAATAAAATAGAGGCAATACCATTTCCTCCAGATTCTGCCTGTCTGAGCTGGTGAGCTTCCAGAGACAGATTTCCCCACTGCCAAGGCACTGTGTGTTGGGCAGAGTCGTGCTTCATCCATCCTTGATATGCAGTGAAGCACGGCCAGGACAGGCTGTGGTGCCACCTCCACCCCTAATTCCCCATCCTCACTCCTGCATGAAATGAAAGTATATTTGCTTGAGAGCTCTGCTCCCCCATCTCTTGCAGATGCTTTAAACAACCAAACAAAATTTCACATGCAAACTCCAAGGTAAGGATTGCTGCAGATTGTGCTTGGCCATCGTTGAAGTGTGTGACTGCACTCGCTTGTGTGGCTGGAGGGGAGTCTGGCACCCTGCTGAAGGTTTAAAGCAGCCCAGGAAACTTAAGTAAAGCCCAATTTACAAATAAACTACAAAGATATTTAAACAATGGGTGTATACAAAAAACAGATGACACACAATCAAGTTTGGGTTCTGGAAAACCAAAAAGACAAAATTAAAATGAGCAGCGCTAACTGCAAACTCTACCAAGATTTATTTTTAGCAGCAGTGGATTGAATCAAAATACATAATTCACAGTTTCTTCCTAATCCATTTCAAAGTGAAATATTAATCAGAAATATTTCATTCCACCATTTATTTCTGTTTCTCAGAAAAAATATACTTTATAGCTGTGTCTCCTTTTATTGCTTTGCAGAGCTGTACAGCTCAGAAGCACCCACTGCCACCTCACAGACCTTGCTTAGACCTATGCTAAGCACCTGCAAAACCAGGCCGTAAATCACCTTGAGTTTGAGGCTGGATTAGAAGTGAATTTTCCTGTAAAGTTAGGATGTTGCAATGGAATTTTTCAAACTCCATTATGTCTTTGCTATGGAATTTGATCTTTTGTTAATTCAAAAGCCAACATATGCAAAGTATCTGAGGCTAAATTTTAGGCTTCTTCCTCATCCTTAAGAACCTTTCTTAATTCACTTGTAAACAGCAGAGTCCAGCATTATCCTCAGGGTTTTATCTTTAGTTACCTTGAAATATATGCAGCCAGTGAATGCTGGACATACAGAGGGCAGTATCTGACTTAAAATTAGGATTTCCACGCAAGAAGCTCCCACTGCAATTCTTTTCTCTCAGGACTGTGGTTTCTACCTGACCGTTTCTAAAGATCTTTTAAAGCATTCATGACTTTTAAGGTCTTTGCAGAAATCTGCTATAAGCCAAATGACAATTAAGCACCTTCAAAATCCCTCCAACTCTCTTTGCTTATCATGAGATGCATAGCAAATGATTTTTCACATAGTCTTGAGAGAAGAAAAAATTGCCACATCTTTCAATGACTTTATTAAGAGTTCTCCAGACTGATAGACAGTCGAATTCCTTCCTTTGTTAAAATAAGATTTTTGCTGGTACCAACCTCCAGAAAACAAAGAGTAAGACAGAATTGCTACTGTTCTACTCTTGCAGATCACACGCAGGGCTAATGCAGTGCAACCCGAGGCATGCTTGAAAGATAAACTCCAATTTTTAATGTACTGCCATCAGGTTTTCACTGAATACCCTCCTCAGACTCTGGAAACAAATGACTCTTTGTTTGGGACTTTTGTGATCACTTGGGATGGCTGTTCTGTGGCTATTTCAGCTGTACTGGCTGTATGCTTTGCTGAGTGCATGGCTTTGAAGAAAAGACATCTGTAACTAAGGAGAAATAGCTGATTAAGTGCCCTCTCCCAAACTAGAACCCCATTATTTATCTTGATAAACAGTCTCTGCAAGGAGGGAGAAACAGGCCAGCCATGCTTCCAGCACACAGTTACCTCAGGGTAGCACCATGGCTGCATCTCTGGACCCTGCTCCTGGCTGCTGCCTTCTTGTGCTCCTCACTCACAGCCACTGACAAGCCAGGAGCTGACATGACCAAAGAGATTACAAATTGCCCAAGCAACATTGGCTTGTTTGCAGGCTAAACACAGTTAAGACAGAGTCCAAAATCTCATGAAGAACGCATACAGTTTATCTGAAAATGTACTTTCTGCATGTCAGCTCTGTCTTTCTAGCCAGACACCTGGAAACTCTAAGAAGCACGCAGCTGCCACCAGTGGGGCTGGCTGATGTTTCTGGCAGCACTGGTGGGAGAGAAAATGAACCACAGGTAATGGACCAGATAACCTCTGCCAGCACTACCATCCCTCACCAGTCTTGTACTGGTGGCTTTTTCCTTCCAGATGTAATGTACAGACCAGCAGAACTCAGTCTCAGGCTCACAACATCACTGTCGCTCCACCCTCAGAGATGTTGTTAAAGTAAAAGACACCCCTCTTAAAAGCAGATTGCTTAAGAGATATTGGATCTGTCTGTCTTGTTTTCAGGACTCAGTTTTTGGATTTTTTTCTGACTTGGGTATCTTTGGAGAAACCATTTGTGCCCTGCTGCTGAGGTGTTATGGAGGATCATGGCAATGCTGAGGGACGATCTGCATGGCCCTCCTGGCTGTGGCATGAAGGACAGGAGTCACAAAGCAGGAGTTCTCCATTCCTCATCAAGCCATATGCAGCCCACAGTGAGCAGACCCCACAGTATTCACTACGTAGGACACATACAGCATCTTTTGCCATTTTCAGCCATCAGTAAAAGTGGACTACACAATGTGCTCTGTTTAGGGATCACTGCATCCAAGCACAGCAGAAGAGTGTGAATGATACTTATTAAATGCCATCTTCTTCTTCTTCTTCCAAGTTATTTATCTTGTCAGACTCGAGACCAATTACTAACAAAATCTTTGAACTGGCAAATGTACCCTAGACTGTCACTCCTTTAAGCAGAGCTAAAAAGTAGCAAACTAGAACATGAGGACAGGGCATCTGGCAGGAAAAAGCAATCCCTGCTCTCAGCTTGGTGCTGTCAAGAGCAGCAGCCACAGAGAGAAGCCTCCCTTAGAAAAATCACATTACAGCAGTCACTTTCCAGACAGCTCACTAAAGCTAACTCAAGTTAATAGAGAAATTAACTCTTTGAATGAAACAGTAACTCCTAAGCTGAACTGCTCAGCAAAGAGCCCTGATCTGGTGCACCTGAAACCACCAGGAAAACCAGTAAGTCTTGATATATTCCAGTACCTCAAATATAACCTGTGATGTTATGCCTTAAAGTCACAGAACAAGGTGTAAAAGGACAAGTGTTAACAGAAGTAACTGGGTTTCACTTCCCACCTTGTCGACTGCAGGTGACAGTAAATAAAATTACCAAAAGCTACATACCCAGACAGCTACAACAGCTCATCTGCTGAGCCATGGTCACAAATTTAAGACTAGCATCAAGTCAGCCAGATGACACCCACCATTAAATATTTAGGCTCCTGGCACAGGTAAAAGCAAGCTACAGTGTTTTTTGATAATGGAGACTAATGTTGTGCCCAACAGAAGGAACACAAGGACAGAGGTGAAGGCTTTAGAGAAACCCCTGACTTTACTTCTGGGAAAATATTTAGAAAACATGTCAGTCTTTCCCTGTTTGCATTCAGCATGAGAGAAGATGGCAAGACATGGCTTGACACAAGAGTCAAGCTGAACTGGCATCGTTCAGGTGTTGCTGCCCATCCCTCCCTGTTGGGTCAACGAGGCAGCATTAGGTGGGAGTGTTGAGGCCACACTCCATGTAGCCCCAACAGTACAGAAAAAAACCAGCTCACAGCTCCTGAGCTCTTTTGCAGTGCCAGATTTAGGCTTCCACTCAAAAGCTTTTAGGCATCCATAAATCAAGAGATTGGAAGAAAAGGAAAAAAAAAAAAAAAAGGAACAAAAAAACCCCAAACCCAAATTAGACCCATACTGTAGTGTTTGTTAATTAAACTTCTTAATTTCTCAGCCACTAGGCCTAAGTCCAAGACTGCCATCAAAAACATAATTTCATTTATCTATGTCTTGCTTAAGATTTTCTTAATGCACTTAACTACAATCTCTCACACAGAATGTGGTTTGGATAAATCCTGTAATCTAATCAATCAGCTAATTCCACTGCCAGCCAAAAGGGAGGTGTGGGGGGAGGAAAAGCAAATCCTGAAACTTTTCATTACGTATTTCTCTCAAAAATAAATCACCACCTAATGGATTGCTGAATTCATGCACAAATAAATTACCAGCAGATAATTAAGAATTAATAGCCTTGTGTGATCAGAGGTTGCTATTCATAACGAGCTGACTGAGAGATTATGAAAGTAGGCTTTTTCTATAAAATAAATTGAAATACAAATGCTTCTACACCACAGTGTATAAAAAAACTAATAAAGACTATTGGAAATAAAATTGCATTTACTCATTCTCTCCATGGCATAAGAATCTTAAGTAAACTGTAGCCTGATTTCCATATTTGTTTGCAACAATACAGCCTCCTTGTTAGCCTCAGCCACAAATACTGAATGAATCTCTAATGCAAAGAATGGCTTCAGCAGTTTCTCATTAGAAACCTCTTATCTCAGATACCCAGGATGAGTTTGCACATGGAAAGAAGTGCAAAGCCTACTCACACATACCACACAAAACCCCATCTAATAGGTTTATTGCTAAACATGTAGACACACCCAAAGCATACAGCATAGCCAGTGCCATTTCAGATTAAAAAATAATGAAGAAGCTTGCTAATGCACCTGTAAAGTCTGCTGGGTCAAGGTACCCCTGCACAGGATCATATATCCAAGACCTTCACATCAGACAGCAACACTGGTTAACACCTCTGCTACACAGGCAGCTGTTCTGCATCAGCAAATGCTGCCAACACCTCTAGGAATTGCTTTTGCTCATACAGGTCGAAGCATATTCAGCAAGATACTGCATCTCAAGAAGTTAGAGCCTCTTGGAAAATATAAAATAAATCAGCTCAGTTTAAACAACCTCTGTTCTGCACTCTGGCACAGCCCCACACAGCCAGCTACAGGGTCTTACCTGGGGATCAGTAACTCCTTAAGAAGCACCAGTTTCATCCTCTCTGGACATGTGAAAACAGTGTAAAGGTAAAAACATCAACCAGCCTAAAGCTGATCTGGAGAGCTGAGCTGCCAAAGCATCCATTCCTCTCCTTGCCCTTCCAGTTTCCTGAGGTCCTTCCTTGCCTCAGTGCTTGCAACAGGAGAGGGATGGTAAAGCAGAGGTACAAAAGACAACAGTAATAAACCAGAGAGATTAATTCTCGGCCTGAATCAAACCCATTTTCTTTGTATTGAAGAGAGGCAGGACTACTCCTTTTAAAACCTCATTCAAACATAGCAGCACAGTCAACTTTCTGGTGCCAATTTTCTCTAGCACCAGACCGACCTAAAACAGCCTCAAAGAAACTGTCACACACTGCAGCATTATATTGATGTACAATATACAGCAATGCTCCCAGAAATGGGCTCATGATAATCTACATAAGACTGAAAGTCAGAGAAAGCATAACTTGTATTTATGAAAGACATAATAGATCTCTAATGCTGTATTTTACCCTGCTAAGGTTTTTGACTTCTGACCTTTCAGACTGAGATCAGGTAATAAGTTAGAAATATAAGCTTTAAGAAAAAGGCTTTTTTTTTTCCCTCCTGATTTTGCTGGAAGACCATCAATATTGGATGAAGTCCTTTAGATGAGCTATGCCCAGAGCCACTGAATACCAAATGCTATAGGAGCTATGCTTCAAAGAGAATATTCTGTCATAAGCTGAGCTTTAGCAAGGCCAGCTCCTGATCAGATTGCTGCAGAGACTCTTACCAAGAAAACACACCCATGAAGGCAGTGCTTCATTATTTCTTGATGAATACTGATGCTCCACAACCCAGCATTCATAAGGCAAAAGGCAGCAGCAATCAAAGAAAAAAATAGTCATTTGGTGTTACTAGTGGCAAGGGAGTTTTTATCTGTGGTTTTGCTCACCTCATAGAAGATGCTTGTATGTGGCTGTGGGCAGCCTAGAAGCACAGCTTCCAAATTTAAAGAAAAAATTATAATATTCACTTCAGCTCTGTGTTGGTATCCACAAGACCATAAGCCTGTGGAGAAGTAGGAGACTGCATGCAGCAGAAACAACAATGCTGTCTCAATTCTGTAATTCAATCCAGAACCAGAGTCAGAAGGGCAAGTCATATTCTTAACTCTTATAAAATTTCCTATCCTACAAAACTGGGGAGTCATGTACAGAAGAAATTATAAAATTTACCCTTTTTTGTATAATCTGAGATTTCTGATTAAAACAGTAAAATAGGCTTAGTGTGCATCTGGCACTATTGCTAAATCAACCTTAAAGGAAGTCTCCAAACAAAGAGAAAATGCCACCCAGTCTCAGGAACACCAAAGCGTGCTCAGGATGCTCCCAGAAATGTTAAGGGACATGAGATGTGGAAAGGGAAAGAGATGGGAAAGAGATCTTTACTTCCATGGACTTTTTTGCTCACCTCTACCTATTTACCTGAACCAGATTACTTTATTGATCCACTTTAGGAACAGCTCTTTAAATCCCTATTTAAACCACAGAAATGAAGATTTCCTTTGTCTCTACACCCGAACATGCAGCAAAATACACAGCAGTAGAAGCAAGGAAATTTCAGGGATGAAACCAGAGAGTATCAGTGAAGACTGTCTTGAGACATTAAAAAAAAATAAACTGCCTTGTGAATTTAACTTCTTGACTTTTCCAAAGTCTAAAGTAAATAATCCACTGTATTTCCAAGGCATGCCAGTATGTTTCCCATGAGGTCAGCACATAAGATAGCCAGTAAGGGTAAAACATTTTCATGTCCTGGAGTTCCTTGTAAGCTGTTTCTATGAATCCACCTCCAGAACAAAAAGTCAATATGTAGTTGGTTTTCTGCCCACTGCACCCCTCATCACTCGTTTGATATTTACTTTATTTTTAATTAAAAAGATATATAGTCCCTTAAAGGGCAGTAAAACGGAGGAACTGTTTAGAAAAATCAATACAGGCAGGATTATGGCTCCCTATAGAAAGCTTAATTGTTGACAACAGATCTGCAGCAAAACAGATAAGAGGATGAAGAGATCCTCAGTGCTTCCTCACAAATCACTGCAGGCACTTCAGCAATAACTTCACTGAGTTGCACCATTTCCAGCAGCCATAAGTCCAGCCCCATAAACTCTCCCACTGAAGAGCCCTCACCAAGGAAACTGGGAGAATTAGATGGTCACTGCACAGTAATGAGCACGAAACAGCACTGTGAGAAGCTGGAAATGTGGAGAACTGTGTTGTTTATAAACCTGGATGCCCAGGACTTCCAGATGGAGATGGACAGAATAAGGAGGAGGGAAGGGGAAAGCAAACATCACTGTTAGCTGACACTTCCCAACCCCTTTGATGTGGGCTCCTCTGAAGAATTCAATAGTGGCTTCTTGCTAGGAATGAAAATTTGGCTGGTTCAGGGAAAAAGGAAAGGCTAATAAAGTCCTGGTTATACCTGATAGAGGTGTGACAGATCATTCTAGAATGGCTAGATCAATCCATTTGGCTCAACAGAAAGCTTTCACTCCTATATAGGTTTACGTTTTTTGGTATCTGACTTCAAGGCTAAAAATTGAGTGAAATGGTTTTCACCTTTTGCTGTTTCATTGTTTCCATTCAGAGCCAAGTCCCTCAGCCATGCTGACCTCAAGAGATGCTTCATCTGATGCATGGTGTGGTTCAGTAGCTGGCTGGGATAGAAGGAGCAGTGGGATTCCAACATGCCCAGTGAGACATACATTCCCCAATTCTCCCTCCTTTGGACCACTCTCATTAATTTGTAGTAATTAACTATTATGGCAGGCACAAATACTGAGTTGCTACAGTACCCTCCCTCTAAAACCAAGAGAGAATGTTTTGAACTTGTAGAACAAACTAAGAAATTTTTTAATTAACATGATAGCCAGAGATTGGATACTCCAATATTTCTCTTCTAGAACACCTATCTTTAGTTATCCAAAATTACATTAATGAGTACCTGCAATTAACAGAGATAAAAAGGCATCCAGACAATAGAACTTGGAACACACTTGCAAAAAACCTTAATTAAAATAAATGATATCCAACTCAATCAGCAATTTTGTTCTCATGGCTGTGATGTTACAAAATCCTGAATATTTTCTAGCTGCTCACACTGAAAGGAGTAACATTATTTTGGTGTTTTCCTCATCCACCTCTTTCATGTATTGAAAAAAAGCAAGTCTGAGGTAACTGCAATGCAGAGGTAACACAATTTTAAGTTCAGACATTTGACATTGTCCCAAGAAATGAATGACACTTGGAGAAAAACCAGTTTGAACCTAAATGCCTCTCTCCACATATTTTTTGTCTCTTCAACCATCTGGACTCACATTAGAATATTCTTGCTTTTAAGGAATTTGGGAGGGGTGGTGTTCTGATTTCACATGCTTGTACTGGATGAAAGTGAGGTTTTCATGTCTTGAAAAATCACTGGTTAGAAAGGAAATAAATGGTGCATGCCATGAATATGGTAGAGACACATTTCCAAGTACTGTCAGTAGTTGAACACCAGTTTCTCAGCACTAGAGATGAGTCTCTGAGATTATGCACACATCCAAAAGCACAAAAATGTGTGCAATGGGGCTGCATCATAATAGGCATTCGTCCTTTACTTAACTATTTTAAATGACACAGCAAAATTAAATTTCATTGCAACTCATTCGATCAATCAAGTGGAAAGAGCAATACTTTCAATGTTTGCAAAAGCCATCAGCAGAGGGCAAGCAAAATGTCTTAGCATTTGCCTTGTCTACCTAAAGAGCTGTTTTCAATAACTGCAAACATAGGAAGCCTTTAAATGAAATATCAGAAATGTTTATTTCTTAAGAGAGTACAAAACTTTTTTCCTAGCAGTTGCTGACCCCAATAAAAAAAAGGCCTTCAATGAATGCTAACAACCCAGAAGGTCCACTGAAATTCTGAAGAAACCAAGTCACGTTTTCCAGACATGTAAAATGAAATAAACTGCCTCACTGAGAAATGTTCACGTGGGAAACAGTAATGAAATTCAGCAGCAAGTCCTTGCTGCAACCAGAATTATAAGGGTCACAAGTGAAAAAAGATGACCTCCAGCACACAGCAAGTACAGCAGCACTGAAGGACTATAAGCAATGTCCAAGCTAAGTCCCAACGGCACAACTCAACTTTCTTGCCTAGATGAGACACAAAAACATTGTGCTGGTCCCCACAATTGACCATGAAGGCTTCCAGGACTGCTGGTACCTGCCCTACCCAGCTGCCACCCCCAGCCCATGAGAGAGGCATCTTTTCTGGACATGGCATAAGGAGAGATGAGAGCATTGGCTGGATAATTGCATTGAATGTAAGTATTCAGGAGAGTAAAGTTGTGGGTTTGGCTTTGTTAATTCTGCATCTTGTATGGCAAATCTGGAGCCATCCCTGCTGGGTAGCACTATAAACCTAGGAGGCTGAGGTGACGAAAGGGACAAAGACATCACTCCTCTGATACATCTGGCTGAATGTGTGAGAGAAATTAAGGCACAAGGAACTAAGTCACACTTGTACTGAGCCACATCCATATCCTTTTGTAGTAATAAATGATGAAAGATATAAAAATAAAGTATAATTAAAACAGGGGAGAGTACAGTAAGAGGTTTTAAAGCAAAACGAACTTGCACTGTTTCTTGCCAAACCAAACTCTTGAGGTTCATTTATTTTTTTCCCCGACTCAAGCTGCCCTTCCTTTCACCTTGCTTTTTATGAGGCCCCATTTCGAAAGGTGATCCCTGAACTCACAGGCTTTGCCTTTCACAAAGCCCAAAGACAGAGTGGTTCACTCGAGTACAGCCCATCAATTCTGGAAAGAGACCTCAGCATCTGGATTGGAAAGGGAGGTTGCTAAATATCTTTCCAAAAACAATACACTTTAAAATGTGTTCTTAATGTGTGGATTAAAGAGAGTTGGGCCGTGCTGCCAGCTGAAGGGGAAAATAGGAGCTCTGACTTTGCAGTTTAGAGCACATTAACGTGAAAGCCACGAGGAAATCTCTTGCCTGCATGCATAGCCAGGACTTAAGCCATGCCTACATTTGGGCTTTTTCACTTGCAGTTAGCAGACTTGTGGGACTAAAATAGCCACCCAAGATGGTACTTTACATGGCTGGTCCTCAGTACTGTAGCTGATTCATTGTTTGAGTGGCTTCAGGTTGATGCCATGCAAAAAAAAATAAGACTGATGCTCAGTAAATAATTTAAGCGTGCAGCCATCAAAGTGGCAGCATGAGTCTCTGCAGGGAAACTCTGACACTATGAAGGGAGAAAATCTGACCAAGAGCTATTTGAAATTTCTGACAGTCTTTAATCTGGTCAGCAAACTGGGAAACCTGCTCTGATACACTTTACATTCACCTAAAGTAAAGTCTTTTATTGCAGAGAATCAAGTAGATTCAATCTTGACATTTGGATCAAATGCAGAAGATCTGCCCTTTCAGATTTTGAATTTACTTTTTGAATTTACTCATGTTTGTGTGAGAGGTGAACAGAGAGCAGTTTTATAAGGCATTCTAAACTTTATTTCCAACTTTCAGCCATTCCCTCCTAGTACCTGGTCATTATTTCCTTAAATTCTTTCTATTATAATCACTACATTTGCACAGCTCATAAAATAGTCCTAACCAGAAATTCAAGATAAAAGCTACTCTAAGTGTGTTTGATTTATTTTGAATGTGATTTCAGACTGCAGATATGGACTATACCCAGGCAATTAGAGCATTTGACAGAAAGTCACACCTGTAAACCCAGAGCACTAAACTGCAAGTCAAGATAGTCACAACTCCACACAATCCTTTGAGGAATATCATGCTGAAGGCCACCATCTACATCAAATCCAGTCTCCTGAAATTGCAGGTAACCATGAAACAAAGCATCTTGCCTGCAGAAGTCCACAAAATATATCCTCTATCTTTTCACTATTACTGCAGCAAAGCCTGTAACAAATGTCACACACTTAGTGGTACAGGGCTGGCCTTGAACTGTTTAATGAGACAGGTAAAGAAAACGGAAAGGTCAAAGGCAGTGTCAAGACTGGGTTCCTACAATTTCAGGGAAGCCAAGTTAAAAAACAAAATTGATTTTAAAGTTCCTAGAAATGGCAGGTTCACACCACCTGACACGAAACCAAGCATAGGGATCCAGTTTCAGTTCCAGTCTCAGTTCAAGAAGAATATCAAGAACTGAGGTAAGCTCTCCTTAATTCTTAAAAGATGCAAACTTAAGCTTAGTCATAATTCACTGCAGCCTTCTGAAAATCAAAACACCTCTTATCATTCAATGCATTTTTTTTAATGTGTTTTACTTGCCAAAAATCATACAGGAAACTTTTGTAACACTCCCCTTGCACAGCATGGACATGTTATGCAAAGCCCTGGTTTAGCTACAGGAAGCCACATTCTACCTCTGCCTGCCAAAAGCTGCCCTGAACACAAATTTCTGTGCTATCTCCTATTACACTAACACACAACAAACAAGATTGACCAACCAACAATAAAATGCCATCATCTCCAGGCTGGAAACCCAACCATAACTCTGGATATCTGAGCTCCCTTTTCTTCACTACGAAATGCTTGAACTTTTTGGACTCTTGTGGTATTTTTAATTTTAAATTGTGATTGTGTTCTTGCCAAGAGTGAAAGACTTGTTGAAACTCAGCATTTGAGACTGGTATGCATTTCTTAGGCTTATTTGACAGGCTAGAGCCAAAATGATGTCATCTTCAGCCTTCTGGGAAACAAGGACCTCTGGGGAGGATGACTGCTGCAAATCTGAAAGACTTAGCTCAACTATTAATACTGCATTTTGAAAGCAAGGAGAGGCAGCATTATTAACTTGGAAAAACTCTAAATGCATTGTAGTAAACTGAAAATGGGATTGCAGCACTAATAAAATGGTGAGGATATTTTGATCTGCAAACACATGAGACAATTCTGAAAAGAAAGCTACGTTTAAGTGATGAGCCCTTTAAAGAAAAAGTCAGTCATTTAAAACTACAGCTCAAATATAATTCACTAACCAGAGTGTTAGGATTTTCATTCTGCAGGGACAACACTGATGATGTTTTAATTAAGCCCTCTGCTAATCCTCAAGTCTTGAGTCTAAGTCTGTCTAATTCGTCTGGAGAAGGGAGGTGTATTTCAACAAGGAAAGTCACACACTGGATTTTAGATACTGGTAGGGTTATGTAGCATCAATTTTTATTGAAAAGGGGTTATATTTTTGCCAACATATTCAGTCTTTTTAGTAAGGATTGTTACCACATCCTAAGAAACATGTTTTGCCAAGTTAACTATATTTCTTCTCTTTGTTGCTGGAAAAGCAATGAAATTATGAAGTTGGTATTAGAAATTTGGCAGCTATGATCCTCATCAGCTTTTCTTGGCTGCAGTATATTTAGCATCCCTCAAACAGCTTGCAGAAACCTAAGTCCAGAAAACAACTCCTCTGAGTGACCTGATTTTCCACAATGACAATGAATGTTTCAAGCCCACGATGGCTTCATTGCCATCCACAGAGACCTCCACATATGCTTGAGAAATTGGCTCCTGCAAACTGCATCAAGTTCAAAAAGGCCAAGTGCAAGGTCACTGCAATCCCAAGCACAAATACAGGCTGGAGGGAGAATGGATTGAGAGCATCTCAGAGGAGAAAGACCTGGGTGGGAGGGGTGGGGGGGGTTGGTTGATGAGAAGCTCAACATGAGCTGTCAGTGTGTGCTGGCAGCCCAGAAAACTCTATCCTGGGATGGATCAAAAGAAGCACAGCCAGCAGGGCAAGGGAAGTGACTCTACCCATCTGTTTCACTCCTATGAGACCCCACCTGGAGCTTTGTGTCCAGGTCTGGGGCTTCCAATACAAGAAGGACATGGAGCTGTTGGAGCACAGCCACAAAAGGGCCACAAAGATGATCAGGGGGGTGATCTATGGACAGGATTAAAGAGTTGGGGTTTTTCAGCCTGAAGAAGGGAAGATTCCAGCAACACTTCAGGGCACCCTTCCAATCTCTGAAATAGGGCCTAGAAGAATTATGGGGAGGGATTTTTTGCAGGAGCACAGCATGATCGGATGAGGGGTAACAGTTTTAAGCTGCTAAAAGGGAAGTGTTAAGTTTAGGTAGTAGGAAGAAATTGTTCACTGGGAGGGTGATGAGACACTGCCCCAGGTTGTCCAGAGAATCTATGGCTGCCCTAGCTCTGGAAGTGTTGGAGATCAAGTTGGATGGATCTTAGATCCACCTGGTCTGATGGGAAGTGTACCTGCCCATCACAGAGAGGTTTGGAGCTAAATGATCTTCAAGGTCCCTTCCAACCCAAACCATCCTATGATATAATTCTCTGAGGTCAATTTGACTGTGTTTTCTCTTTGAAATGTGACTTAACAGAGGAAAAATACCCTCGGATATTCTGCATTAAACACAGAGGGGAATTACATTTAATCTTGTCTGGCCACCCTCTGATATAAAGATCACTAGTTTAAGAGTCACAGCCAGCAGTGTCCATACAGAAGAGATGCTTTAAGGACCAGAAGCATATGACTAACAAGGCTGATCATAATTCATTAAAGAAGTGTGCACACTGAGAATGGAGAAAGGAACATCCAGAGGCAGAGCAGCTACAGAAAAGAAAAAGAAACAGCAATCTCTTCAATAATGTTTTTTTTAATCTGTTGTTCCAACCTGCCGTTTACTGAGACTCTAGCATGACTCCTGTGCCTGCTCATGTACCCAGAGCTGCAGGAAAGCTGATTTTCCTCTGATTCTTTAGAAAACCACACTGAACACCAAGAAACACATGCAGCAATTTCTACAAACAAGGTTTGTCATCCATGTTGCCCCTCTAGCAGTCAAAGAGGTAACTGTCTCTTTCCAGCAACAGTTGTGCAACTCCTGCTACACGTACCTATGCCTCAAAATCAAATTATCAACATCAGACACGAAGCTTTTTTAAATTTAAGTGAGTATGGACAAGCCTTCCCTCTGTACCACCTGAGGTGGCATATTGAGAATGATTTGAAGGAAAAGCAGACATTGCAGATCTGCTGTGGAAGGCAGGAGTCTGATGGTGAGCTTAGCAATATCAGGGAAGAATTCAGGGGTTGGGGAGATCTTCAGTGAGGCAGCATCAAACTGCAGGTAGGGAGCCTTCTGCTGGTGTCTGTCTGCTGGTCAAGGAGCCCAAGGGCAAAATTAATGAGAGATGATAGAGACAGACAGGAAAACAGGGAAAATGTAAGGCAGCACCAACGATGAACTTGGGATCCAGTTTCACTGGAAGCCTAGGGAAGCTTGGTGAAAGCCCATTACGATTCTACATGCACAGTCCCATAAGTTGCACTGGTAAAGCATCCCCCTGAACATCCCCATTTTGTTTTTTTTTCTTTAAAAAAATAATAATAATTAAAAAACCCTAAAGTTTTGATATAGCAAACAGAGTGATTTCAGAGCTCCAGACAGTTTATTGTGCATTAGGACTGTAGCTTCTGCACCTTCACAAGAGCCAGCAGAGCCCTCTCCATCCATCGATCAACTTGAAGCAGCAAGGTACAGGCAGGTCTAAGAACCAGCCAGACCTGTAGATTCCCTGGTCAGCAGCTTTTACACAAAATAGATCTAATTCAACCCACACTGATAACCTGCAGGTTATGGGCATTAAATTCAGCCACACCTCATAGCAGTCACAAACTATTCCAGTGCAAAGTCAACAGTATGGACAATAACTGCAGTGCATAAATTTCAAGACCTCTGCTGTGTTATTTGGAGTTTACTGCTGCAGAGGAGGTGTGATGTATGCAAAAGATAATTTTGGATAAAAATACAAATTTCAAGCCTAATAACTGCTTTATTTTACCAGAAATTTAAATCGATTCAATGCAAAACTTGAGTGAGTGAATAAAAATCAGTGTTTTTCTGACCTGGCATTTAAATCCACAATATTATTTAAATGCATCACTTTTACCTACTGGGAGGAGAACTCAAGTTCAGCTTTACTGTGTATTGTTATTACTGTCATCACTACTTTACCCATATTATACAAAAATCCTCCAAAAACTCCAGCAGTGAGTATGGGTTTAGCTGCTGTGAAAATGAAATGGACGATGAAAATTTGCCTTGTTTGTTCCCTCCCTAAATCCTTCAGGTTTTTTGCTGCCTTTAGACCTCTCCATCAATCCAGCTTCATGGCAGCTGCTCTTCAGGCAGCCACGATTTCAATGTCTGCTTTCTTATTGGCACAACTTGCACTTTGCTGTGACCACTGTGACTTCCATGGGTTATTCAACTCCCAGGTTAGTGCAACATCGCCCTCTTATTTCTCTTTCCCTCTCCACTAATGCGCAGGCATCAAAGCTGCAGTCATCACCATGGAAACTAGCAGGAGCATTAAAAAAAAAAAACAAAAAAACCTCAACATTAAACCGAACAGACCTCATCCAAAGCTGGGACACTGCCACCCACTGGGTACTTGGGTTAGAGAGCCTTGAAGCACAAAGCAAACCTCCTCCATGTGAGCAAATACCCCCCTATGGAGCAG
The DNA here is from genome assembly GCF_003957555.1 of Calypte anna. Taxonomy (NCBI): domain Eukaryota; kingdom Metazoa; phylum Chordata; class Aves; order Apodiformes; family Trochilidae; genus Calypte; species Calypte anna. The sequence continues at coordinate 15,248,069 of NC_044258.1, forward strand.
CCTGCATCCAGACCCCAATGCATGCATTTTTGGGTCAATTATTCCCTCATCACATCCCAGGATTTGCTTTTAGTGCCAAGAGCACCCTGGTGTCATTTAAGATTAATACACTCAGCTTATCTTGGCTATCTTTACATCCTGAAAAAAACTCCTGGTTTTCTGCAAGTTTAATAAGCAATAACCTCACGCAGAACACATTGCTTCATCCTCTGCAACAGCTTCCTTATTCCCAGAGTACAAACATCCTGGAAAAAGAGACACATGGAATTTCAGAGGGAGCTGCAGGTTTTATCAGAGCTCATGGCCCAACCTTGCACCTTCTTCCTACAAGGCATGGAACAGCCAAGAGGATTTGGCAGATCAAGGAGCTGCCTTTTGTTGAGCTATAATGCTTCATTATTGGGCAAGACTAATATCAGATTTTACTTTAGGGTCTCCATGGTGATCTGAGACTGCTAACTTCAGCTGTTGGGGTTTGGTTTTTTTTTTATGGTGTGGATGTAGGAACAAAAAAGCCTAATTAAAGGCTAAAAGACTTCCAAAAATTGGACTAAGGATGAAGAACCTGTGCATGCTGCAGTTCTATTCTACAGGCAGAAGCAAAACACTCTGAAGCAATCTTTCTGATGTAGTTTATGTCATTAAAATAATTAAGAAAAATCTTGATTTTGTGGCATGCTCTATAATTTACTGAAAAAATAAAGGAAATCAGCTGAGGGGAAAAAAAACAAATCAACAAAACCAAAAGTATAAAAAGAAAAAAAAGTTCCATAGATCTCTAAATCCAAAAGAATCACAGTAATTTTTACAGGGGTTTAAGAGAGATTTTTTCAGATCTGCTGCAGTATTACATATCAGCTCTCTAGCACAAATCTTTACAACCAGAAAGAGAAGTAAAGGGAAAATTATTCAGACATGAATTGCACTTTCTCTAAGTTCCAACAACTTACATTTCAAAATACTTTTTTAATCAAGTAAACTTCCAGGATTTTCACAACTTCAGACAGGCACTTCCTGACTTCATCTCATGCTGCTGAAGATGACTGGATGTTTGTTTCCTGCACAACTTTATTTTTTACCTGCTTTCTTTTAATAGGTTTTACAAATACATCCAGAAAGTTATTTCCAATTGACACTCCAGGAATGAATTACATTTCATATTTTTATCAAGCAGAAGCCAACAAGAAATAATTTAAACCAGCAGGTAATGACACCAATGAAATATTTATAGAAACCGATTGCACTAAACCATCCATTTTTATCTCAGGACATTTGTATCTTATATAACTATGCAAAAAGGCAAGTTTAGGAGTTGTACAAAGTTACAGTTCACTCCTTTTACAAATGAGAACACAGCAACAATTGCCAGCAGCCCAAACAAGTGCAAGCCACTGTTTGCAGGAATACACTGGGGAGGTATAGCTGGGAAGAGCTTTCTTACCAGTTTAGAGACAATCCTGGAGAAACAATAATATTGAAAGTCATCCCCCCTTAGAATCATAGAATCGGCTGGGTTGGAAGGGACCTCGGAGATCATCAAGTCCAACCTTTGATCCACTACTGCTGCAGTTACTAGATCATGGCACTGAGTGCCACATCCAGTCTCTTTTTAAATATCTCCAGGGATGGAGAATCACTACTTCCCTGGGCAGCCCATTCCAATGTCTGATCACCCTCTCGGTAAAGAAGAGACCTTTCTCCAGTGTCAGCACAGAGTCTGTGCTGTGATTTATAATGGACTGACAGAACCTGGGTGGGTGCTGAGGCACTAGTGGGAGATGCGATTGCTCACTTTTCACTGCCAACCTGTGCATGGTCTTGAGTATTTGTTATCCCTCTTACTCTGAGACTAAACTGCATGGGACACACACGGACTTTCCATTGCCTGCTTCTAGTGCATCACATCCTGAACTCAGGAGAACTCCCAGGAACTTTTACAACGCAAAAATTAACACTGAGTTTAGAGCCAAGCATCCCTCAGCTCCTGCATAACCAGCCAGCCTGTGAGCAGCATTCCTCAGGAGGAGACAGGAAAAAAGGACTGGCACAGACCTCTCAGGAAAACCTGTCTCTCACCCAAGGTAGGAGTTAGGCTCCAACGCTACCAGATGAATCTAAGCAATAATTTTGCCTGTGCACATTAACTTCAGAGTGAGCAATAAAGACAATTCTTGATGCTTCTATAATGGCTGGCATCTGCCTTCCCATTACTTCTAATCATGAGGCACCTTTCTAGGCTGCTAGGTCATTCTGGACCTCCCCAAAATGTTCAAAAGTCCATTGGTAGTTTAAATTGGACTGTATGAGACTCTGTGTCAGCAGGCAGGATGCTGAATGTTGGGTTTGTGTCATTGTGCCCCTCTGCTTCTGTAAATGCATCAGCATTATGGGAAGAAGTTTCAAGTCCTTTCAAAGGCTACATATTTATATATAGCATGGACTTTTACATAGATGCTAAAAATGGAAAGCAATTCCCATATGGATCAACAAATGGTTATTTATAAACACAATATCCAGGGGCTAGAGTGCAGTTATATTTAATCCACTCCAGAACTAAACCACCATTTATGTGACAAGCTGCAGCGTAGAAAAGCAGCTTTCATGCCAAACACAGTCCCAGTGTTGATGCCACAGCCAAAAGAGCAAGTGGAGAACTTGCAATTCTTCCCTTTGGGACTTGTCACAGCAGCCTACAGACAACAGATGGGAAACACCACTTCACCCAGGCACAGCTCCTGTGCCCTCCAACAACCCTGACAATAATTCAGGTCCTGCTGGTTGTACCAGGCTAATCCCACCCTTCCCTTGAACATCTGGGGCAGGGGGGTGGAGTGTGTCTGGCTTTGCCCCTTCCTATCCTGACTTGACACCCAGCAAGGACTGCCTTGGAATACCGAGAAATTTGTCCTCAGGATTTCTGAGCTGCCTAAATGGCCACGGATTTGACAGCAACTGCAGGGTTTCTTCTGAAAGCAAGATGTATAATGAAGCACTGCAGTGGACATGCACAGAATACATATCTGGAGAGTAGGGCAGATTATTAACAAAAAGTGAAAGAGCTTTAAAGCCACCAAATAGCCTTGCACAAACAAAATGAAGACACTGTGATTTCTGCCACCTTCGTTTAGAGAAAAGAAATTGCCTTCTAAAGACCCCTGGAGAGAAAGCTGCAGATTGAAGGAAAAATTAGTTGTTCACATACTCACCAACTTTCCTCTAAACAACAGCATTAGAGATAGCAAGGAGCAAGAAATTAAGGGATAAGAAGCACAGCAAAGGTCACAGGATAATCTGTGCATGGAATAAGATGAAGAACTTGAAATCAAACTTCACAAAGCTTTTTATCTTACAGGCAGAGGCAGCTTTCTGTCTCCCATTGAATTGGATCCTTCTTTTAAGAAACTTTGTATCTCTGCGTGTTGCTGAGCGTTTCCTTAGCTAACATGGGGAACAAAGGGAAGTGCTTTTCTGAACATCCTCTTCCCATCTTAGTCATTGCTGTTGGCCTCTGAAAGTATCCAGCAGATGTGTCAGGTTGAAAAGAAATGTAAAAGATAGGGTGTCATTGTAGCAAAAATTATACACAGAAATTAGAGCAGCCCCTGATTGCTGTAGCCTGGAGTAGTTGTGGCAGTATTTCCCAGAAATACTACTGAAACTAACATCCAAAAGTTGAAATTAACTTTACCTACTAGTGCCATATAGCAGGTATGTTTCTAATTCAAATCAAATGAAAAATGAGTACCAAACTAGGGCCAAATGAATAACAAAAATATGGAAATTAAAGGAATTAAAAAAGATTTTATAGATTCTAAGTTTTAAGGATGCCACTACACACATTAAGCAGGGGGACACTTCCCTGGAGAATTACAATAATACCTCACCCTTAAATAACACACTGACAGCACTTCACAGACATTAACTAATTAATCTGCAATCACCACGTGGCAGTAAAAAATATACAGCAGGGAAACAAGGTCAGATCTTCAGAGATCAAGCTGAGACTCAAGAGTTTGTCCCAAGGCTACACACTGATGTGACAGCAGAAACAGAGGTTCCAGATCCCATGTTCAATAACCACTCTGTCACCAGAAAGGCTTTGGGGGGAGTCTGGCAGCCCCAAATATCTCCAACAGCTGCTTAAAGGCTTAGACAAGGTCAGATGCCTCCCTGGTCGAGTCCTATCTAGTGGTGCCTTCACAGCCCCAAAGTATTTAAGATGAATGGAGAAAAGGTGACTTCTAGGAGTGCTGAATGCCCCTGAGCAGGTTGCAGGAGGGCATGCACTGTGACACAGAGTCTCCTGAGCTGAGCAATCCCCAGAACACAGTGAATGGGCCTCCAAGTGCAGGAGCTCAACCCATGCATCCTGTGCACAAAAAGACAAAGTGACAACAGCTCTGGACTCTGAACCAAAATGGGCTTCAATGCTTACAAAGTTCAACCTATCACCTGTCTGAAGGGCCACACAGCCCAGTCAGATGACAGTAAAAGGACAACAGAATCCTCTTCTGCAAAATGCCCCAAAGGGTTAGGGGCAATCCCAAAGAACTGCCTTGCTCAGACACCTTACATCGGTTTCAAGTGCTTTCAAAGTTAAAAACATCTCTACAAACAGAATGGCTATGGCAAAATTTTGCTGCATGCTCTGAGGAAAACAATGTGCTGGTGGCTTGACCAGAGGAACCTTCCTCCAAAAAAACCCCAGGTTTTGCCATTTATTACGGCATTTGAACAGCTGCTGACATGTAAGGACTATCAGTTCTGCCTCCAGTCCCAATGCCAAACAGGAATTACTCTCAGCTTACTTAAAAAGTGCTTTCAAGTACTTTGGAAGTAGTTAAGGCACTAGGTAAAAGGTTGAGTTCTCATTGCAGCTCTGTCAGAAGATTAATCCATTAAGAACTTGGCTACTGCCAGCAGCAGTTTGTCTGCCAGTCCTTGGCTACCTTTGTATGAAGATCTGGGGTTTGGCTTTGTGAAGTAAACTTGTGTCTAAACTTTTAGTTATATAAAGAAAAGGTAAGTCCTAGTAGAAACAACTTGACCTCATAGCTCTAACAGAAAGCTATTTAAAAAGCAAAGGGTCTAAATGACACTTTTTCTCTTCTTCTTCTTAGATACTGCTTTGGGAAGGGAGGGGCAATAGGTTGCATTAGGCAGCAGCAGTTTCAGCCCTTGTGCAGAGATACCGTACAAATGATACATGAAATGATACCTAGGAATGGAATAATGAGCCCATATGGAGAGGAAGACACATGATGGAAGGGCTGAGGGAGGCAAAGGGCTGAGAATTAAACTGTGCCTGATGGGATAAGAGAGGTGGTGCCTAGGGTTCAAGATCTGCCTTGGCAGATTTGAAATGGGAGAGGACAGGGGGAAGGGTCCCACCAACATCAGGAGAGGAAAATTTGGTATTAACTGAGAAGCATGGCTTGAATGAAGATAAATATAATCCAAAAGTGAAGGCAAGTGACTTGTGAAGTCAAAGACAGCAATGAGCTGTGAGGAAGGGCTTAGAGGCAGCAGGTTTTACAATTAATTAAAAAAAAAGCACGCACACAAAGACAAACAAGATTTCAGCTTGAAAGAACTGGCAGTTCCTCCCTGTCACTGGCATTTACATTGCATTTCCTCCAGCCTTTAGAAAAGTTGGCTTCTCTAATTCATTCTAACTTGCTCTCTAACACTTCCACGACTCTTTCAGAGTGTGTGCAGGCAGTCACACAGAAAGCAGTAACTGGATGGCTTTTGACTCACAGGAAACATTTTAGGCACAGCTCAGAGCCTGTGGAAGTCAAGAGAAAGGGTTGAATTTGGCCTTTAAATGAAACAGGATGCCAGGAGAGTCACATGAATGCCTAAAACAACTTTTCTGCTTATACAGAAGATGCATTTGCCTGAGTTTGCTCTTAGCCACTAGCTAGAGCAGGCTGCTTTGGATTAATGGCAGGTAGTGGTTCACTCTTCTGGCAAGATAGCATATGTGAGTCAAAGTTTTAAGACATTACTGCAGTGTTTGCCTTTTTTTGTAAAAAAACAGTGTTAGTCAAACTGTTGTCTAGGACCACATTTGTACAAGCACTGCATGGAGACCTGGGTCCAGGCAGATAGCTGGCAAAATGTGAGCACCAGCAGAGGATCTGGGGCTGTGACAACAATGGCACAAACCAGCAGAACAAGGGAATGGATTTATCCCCTTAATTCAGCATTTGTTAGGCCATAGATAGAACACTACCTTCAAGTTTGAAGGTAATCCAAAATAGACAATGAGCATCTTGAATGAGTCCAGCCAAGATCACCAAGATGGTCAGTGGCTGGAACACAGGAGCTGTGAGGAGAGGCTGAGTTAATTTCACGCAGAAAAGAGAAGACTTAGAGGGACCTGGAGAAGGCAATGAATACCTAGGGAGGGCTTAGAGAGAATACAGCCATGGTCTTCATTAGGGACATGGTGGGAGAATGAGGAACAACCATCTGAACTGGATCTATGGATATTCTCACTTCTCAGTATAATTAAGGATTGGAACAAGAAAGCAGAGAACCTGAAGAGTCTCTGTCCTTGGAGGTTTTCAGGACCTGAAGAGACAGAGCCCTGAACAATCTCAACTGAATTCAGTGCTCTTCCAGCTTTGAGCAAGAGGTTGAGCTACACAATCTCCCAGCAATCTTTCCAACCCAAATAATCTGATAATATTAATAAAATCCAGAAGTAGTAGGTAGTGCATAAGTTTCTAAAGGCAGTAGGATCCTGAAACACTGAATTACAATGCAATTGGTAAAAAACAAACAAACAAACAACACCCACCAACCCAACACAATAACTCACAAATGTACAGATCATAGCTACAAAAGCTCAAACCTTTCCTCAATACTTTTGCAAAACAGGAATCACCTTAGGAGTGAGGAGAACCAGTCCAGAACTGTGTTAACCAGTGACATCTCCTGAGTTTAAGAAACATACAGCCAGCTGAGTTTTCACCCAACAGATTTACAGCTGTACAGAAGTGTGATAAATTAAAAACACCAGGTGCATTGTGCAAGCCATCTTGGATGCCATGGCTTGCTCCACAGAGAACAAAACAATGAAAGAGAACCCCCTTTTAAAATAAGTCTGAAAACAAATGAGATTAAGTTGTTGATTGCAAAGTGTCTTACATTTTAAACAGAGATTACAGATTCTGCACTAATCTTCCATTTCATTTAGATTTCCACATCCATTTGATTTAGGTTTTATCACTGCAATGTCACTTCACCTTTCACATTAAGTGCTTTTTTAATAATGTTGCTCAGCTAGACATCCTACAGTTTAATTAAATTAAAATTGAACTAGCATTCTAAGAACATAGACCATTTAATACCTGATACACTAATAATTCAATTTCGTAAAGAAATTATATGAGTCATTAACAACAACCATAATTCCTTATGGATTTAAATTAAGTTTTGAATTGGAAGAATAAAGCTCCCAGATGATTTAAATTCTTCAAGATGGTAAAAATGATGTTAATAATCCATATGTCTAAAAATTCATGCAGGAATGAAATCCTGTGTTACATTTAAAGGCAGCAGCATGGACAGTGAAAGCAGAATAATCTATTTATGTCCTACTTATTTTGTCATACTGAAGCCTGGAGTGTTTTTGGATAAGCTACAATCCAAGGGTTCAAACTGGGTGCAGGTAAAACCACCAGTTGAGGTGTTTTGGACTGCAACAACCAGTGGCCTTAGACTAACTTCAAGAAAGGCAGAACAAGGCTCTGGCCTCTCTGAATCCCATACCTTCTCCCTTTTCTGCAAAAAAGCCTCAGTTGTCTGAGAGAAATTTTTCCCAGGCTGAGAAGAAGTGAGAATAATAATAAAAAATAGCTATAAGGGATGATAAATACAGCATTTCAAAATTGGGCACCCTACTGTTAATTATCATCATTGCCTCCACAGTTTATGCATATTAAAACTGTGCTGGCACTTCTCCTTCTGGGGAAACAGTTTGAAAGGGGATATGCAAGAGGAATCTCTACAGCACAGCATGCAGCTTGAAAATTCACAACTGGGTAGGTGAGCCAATTTCCCAGACACAGAAATCTGGGTTTAACTTCCACAACAAAAACAGCCATATCCATTTCCTTTTATCATCCTAAAGGACCATCTCTGTTGGCTGAATGCATCATGCAGGGAATCAAAATCAAGATGCAAACCAGAATAACCCCCATACAGCCTTCTATGCCTGGGCCCAGGGCTGTATTTTTGGAACTGTGATTAAATGTGAGCTCTGCTGAGGACATTGAGCTCAACTCTCCAAACCAACAAAGCGTCCCAGCACTGATCAATTGAAATGCAAGAGGCATCTTCTAGCCAAATATTTTCCACCCTTATGTTCAGCTAAGAATAATTAAGGCTCACTCATATTATGAGCCAGCAGTGTGCCCAGGTGGCCAAGAAGGCCAATGGCATCCTGGCCTGTATCAGTAACAGTGTGGGCAGCAGGTCCAAGGAAGGGATTCTGCCCCTGTGCTCAGCCCTGGTGAGGCCACAGCTTGAGTCCTGTGTCCAGTTCTGGGCCCCTCAGTTTAGGAAGGATATCGAGGTCCTGGAGCAGGTCCAAAGGAGGGCAACCAGGCTGGTGAAGGGACTCGAGCACAGACCCTATGAGGAGAGGCTGAGGGAGCTGGGGTTGTTCAGCCTGGAGAAGAAGAGGCTCAGGGGAGACCTCATCACTCTCTACAACTCCCTGAAAGGAGGTTGGAGCCAGGGGGGGGTTGGGCTCTTTTCCCAGACAACTTTCAACAAGACAAGAGGGCACGGTCTTAAGTTGTGCCAGGGGAGGTTTAGGTTGGATATTAGAAAGAATTTCTTTCTGGAGAGGGTGATCAGACATTGGAATGGGCTGCCCAGGGAAGTAGTGGATTCTCCATCCCTGGAGATATTTAAAATGAGACTGGATGTGGCACTCAGTGCCATGGGCTGGGAACTGCAGCAGCAGTGGATCAGGGGTTGGACTTGATGATCTCTGAGGTCCCTTCCAACCCAGCCAATCCTATGATTCTATGATCCAAAAGACTTGTAGTCACTTTCAACACTCCATCCCCTATCACCCAGCAGTAAGTCCAGGTGTGCTGAGGAGCAGACTGCAACCAAGTAGATGGGCAGCACATTTGTTGAGTTTTACTGGTGTCTAACTTTGCCAGTACAAAAGGCCAACAGCTACAGTCAAGCCTGGTTAACCTGTAAACGCTGCCACAAATAGCATTAAATAGCCATTACTTCTTGGCCTTAGTTGCTGTTGGTTGCAGAGATTTTCAGGACAGTGGGTGCAACGTGGCAGTGGGATGGAGACCCAAGGCTCTCCTCACTCTCAGGTCCTGCTGAGCTATGGGAGCTTCTCTCACACCACCTTAAATTCCAGTTGATTTTCATGAGACTGAACATGCTTTAAATTAAGCATGTGCTTGAAGTGTTTTGCTGACAGACAGAATCATAAGCACAGGATTCAAAAGGAGCATTAAAAGAGAGGGAGGTGGGAGCTCACAAGTGTGAACTGGAGCTCCCTTATAGGAGCCCACTGCAGCACTAGGAGCCTGCTCTGCAATTTTATGGAAAATTTCTCCATCTCCTTCTGGAATCAAAATGGTGAGCTCCTTCTAACAACACTTTTGGCACTGAAAGGCCAGGAAATGTAGTCCTATTAGGATTAATGACTTGAATTAGCTCTCTTGCACCTGTGCCTCACTGTATCCATGGCAAAGGCAGACAGTAGTTTTGCCTTTATGGAGCAATGCTTGAGGGTTTCTTCAGTGTTTGTCTAAGAAAAAAAAATCTCTTCTCTCCTTGACTTACCAATTAAACTAGTTAGAGGGGGAAAAAATGTTTCTCATTGTAAAAGTCTCATGATTAAAAAAAAAAAAAAAAAAATGCAAATCTCAAGCAGCTGTAATGAAGACGATCAATTTCAGACTCCTGGTGGCTACCTTCCTGCAAAGCTTTATTATTTTTCATCAAGTATCTCCAAGAAGCAGATCACGTTTCTAGCTTTGCATTCCTCTCCTGTGTAATGAGGGAGAGTCATGTATATTGCTTTCATTTAATTTACCCCAGAAACCCAGAGTTATTGATTGCAGTTGGTAGACTTCCTAGATGTAAGAAACTGGAAGCAACGTTTTTATGCTTTATCTATTGCTTATCACAGCAACTGCCAAAAAAAGAAAAGGGGGGGCTGGTGAAAGGCAAAATGAAGTTTTGAAGCAGGAGAACATAGCATTGTGGAAATGAAATCCTGGGTGGCAATACTTAAATACACAACATAATTGGATCTGTAGACTGCCACTTGTTACATTTATTTAGAGATGTCCTATTTGTGTAGCTGATTATCAGAGAGGCAGCAGAAAGATCTAAAGTAGTCAGGAAAAATCTGCATAGAAAATTCACTGAAAAAAGTGCAAGTCTACAGAAGGACCAAAACCTGTTCTTTAATTTGGATGCTATTTAGCAAATAATTTTGCAAAGGGAAAGAATGGAAGAACAGAAGTCAGAAAAAATGTTTTGTTTGAATATTTAAAAGCAATAATTTAATTCAGAAAGCTGCCAAAATATCAAATCAGAAATGGAAAACAAAATGACACTTAGGCGAATGATTCTTCACTTTCATTTTGCTGAGAAGACTGGGAAGGAGATGTTCAGTCAGTAGTGATCAGGAGCTACTTGTTGCTTTTCTTTACTAGTTTTCATTTTGGCCACTGAATCAACAAAATGTAATTATTGGCATACCACTATTCTGAGAGTATTTTTAAGCAGCCATATTCCCAATGAGGAATCTGTAACCTGTTCAGGACTGTCCCTCAGCAGTTCTGATACTGGGATTTAATAAATCTGAGGTCTAGAGATATTCTGGCACTGAGAAGCCAATCTTCAGAAAATGTGCCAACCAGCCCAAGCTTTTCACTGTTGTTTGTGATGCTGTAAGAAAAGAAATGATAATTTAAGAATGTCCTTTCTTCAGCACTCCTAATGACAACTCCAAGCAATCAAAATTCATGCAACTAGCTCCACAAAATATAGGGAATGGATTCAAAGTACAGGATGCAGAAATAGATAAATTAAGCTGCATGATGATTTCAGACTTTTCCATAGTTCAGAAATTGCCACCTTCTACAGGAAATGAAGATTTTCATACAGTTATAAAATTTCAGGATCCAATCATAAAATACTTTCAAGTTAGCAACGAGAAAAACTCACAGCTTGTCTCTGATTCATGAAGGTAAGTTTCAAAATACCAGAAGACTAAATTAGACTTCTAAAAAAGGTTCAAAATTTAAATCAAATGTGTTGTATTTAGTTCTACTTTTCTGTTTTAAAAATGTGATAGCATGAGTATGACAGAGAAACCCATATTAATCACAGATGAAATATTGGTACAATTATATATAAACAGACAGAAACAATTGGCATCTCTGTGGTTATTTTTCATGGGAGATTTACAGTATTTTCAAGGCTATGATCCTTTCTTCTCAAAATATTACAGGAAGAAATATATTGCTTATTCACTTCTTGCTGTTTGATGCCATCTATCAGAATGGGAATTTAATAAAAAGACACAAACCATTATAAATGGTTCTGTTATTACCAAGTTTTTTGCTGGAAGTCATAAAACTGCATTGCATTGGTTTTTAACAGTAAATTTAAAATCAAATGCTTGTTTTGCAGTAGAAGAATTCAAGTTCCTTTTGCTTCTGCAACCTGTTCACATTATACCAGTCAACACCAACAGGGAAACCAAGATCCCATCCCTCAGCAGTGTCATAGAACTTGGAAGAAAGTCTATCCCTTGACAGGAATCCTAGCCCCACGGCAATGCTTTCACTAATCAGTTCAGCACTTTTCCTCCTTCTGCAACCTGGTCAAACTGGGAATGTAAAATGTCCAGTCTGGAACAGCAGGCATGAAACCCACTCCTCCAGCTGCACTGGGAGTTCTCCAGGTGTTTTGAGAAATACCAGTATGGCACAAGGTCTCCCAGCAGCCCACCAGGACTTGTAGCTATTCAGATATGGCAGGTCTCAAAGAATCTGGCAAGAAATTTTGCCAAATTAATCTTTACCCTCATCTCCTCTAGAGAACACACCTGATTGCCCATGCAGTTTGCAAACGTAGACACGGCAACATTCAGAGGTCTCCCTCCTCACCTCTGCTGCCTTTTAAAAATTCTTCATCATGTTAAGAAGAGATAAAACACCTTACTTACAATCAGAGCTCCTAATTTCGCAGGCTAGGATACTTTGCATGATTTGGTAGCTTATAAATGAATGCACAGAGCCAGCATCTGTCAACTCCCTTAGGCAGCCTTGCTTAACAGAATGCAATTTCTTACCTGAAAAACATAAATAAGGAACATACATTTACATTTTATTCTGCATAACTTAATATCTTATTTAGTACTTTAAATCACAGCAGAAACTAGTTCTTCCTATTAAGCATGCAAAGGCACTGCATCACTTGTGTAGAATGTTTTTAAAATCAACAGTAGTTTCCAATTAAGAGTTCAGATGTAAATATTTATACCAAATACAGAGACGTGATTAACATTCTTACCAGATACAACCTCACTGGAGTACAACACTTTCCATAATTACACCCCACTTATGGGCCAAAGCTGTGGGATCCCCTCAGGCATCAGGAATAAGCTGCTCTGAGCAGCCCAAGAGCCACCACCCAAACCCCACCAGCCACAGACCTTCTAAGGGTCTTCCTTCTTGCAAGGAAAGCTCCCTGGGACATAAGTCCCAGCACACCACACATTCCTGGATGCACTGTCCTTGTTCTGGAGTTTCATGCACCCATCACAACCTAAGACACAGCCCTGGCAGGCAGGAACAGGTAGGAAATGTACAGGGAAGTCTCAAGCAGTGCCTGAAGCTCAGTGCTGGTCTGAATCACAGATCAGCATTCGGGGGAACCTTCAGACACCACTTCCATTTTCTGTCATGTCCCATTTAACTCCAGTCTGCAATCCCCATCTGCCTGGATCAACTGGGACTGAACAGGACTGCAGCCCCAAGGCTCTGCTTAGGTATTAAATGCTTCCAGTCCAAGGCTCAGCAATAAATAGGAGCAAAAAAGGTCTGAAATCCACAGGGGTCTAGACAGAATCCATACGGTTGCCATGAAGTCCTTGGCTGCAGTCAAAGATTGATTAGAGTCATTTTAATACATAAAGCTGCCATAAGGGACAAAACTCACATCACTGAAAAGAAAGCATCAATAAAACACTGGAGCTTTTCACAGACATCTTCAAAAAGCAATATAATCCAAGTTAAGCAGCTAAAGTGCAAATGCCTGAGAAACTAAGAGAGCAAGGACCAACCACATGGTGCTTCACCTCACGTGGGTCCACAACACCATATCCCTCTTTTTCCCCAAAATACATTCCAATTTTTTCACTGGCAAAACTGGCAATGGAAGAAAAATTTAGCAGTCCTAGAGTCAGGTTTTTGGTGTACAAAACAAGAAAACTTCAAAAAGACCATGAAAAAGACATGGTTTTCTTTCTAGTAGCTGCAAACAAGCCATCCCAGCTCCCAGGCTGCCTCAGGTGGAATGTGAGAAACACTGCTGCCCCTCACCCCACTACAGTTCTAAGCAGTTTCTCCTCCAGAAAGTTTTTAATTGCATTTTATTAATGTAAACATGCCATGGGCTTAGGTTGAAAGACATAGGTATCCATGAATGTAACCAAAGTACACATTTCTGCAGTATTTCTGCTCTTCTTTCTGTGAAGAAACCATCTAATATTTATTAATTAACTTGACTCAAGTTCAACTTCACTACACAGGAAACTTGGAAGTGCTCCCTGCATGCTATATCTTTAAATGTGAATTTCTGGAAGTACCTAAATTTACATCTGCAAGTGAGGCATTTCAAAGACAATATTCCCTGCTGTGTAAAGGGATGAGATAAGACTCACACCAAGGTACTTCAACAAATTTTTATGACAGAGCTGCATTTGCAGAGCTCTCCAAAGTTTCTCCAATTTCAATGCACCTCCTCGAATACTGTTTGGCTGGAGCTGATACATTTTATTTTTCCCCACAGGTTTGCAGCATCAGACACTATCCAAACACAACTGTCCACATCCAAACGACCTGGCAGCCTTTGGGGCTGCCTAAAACCACATCCACTCGGTGAACAAAGGAATCCTTAAAGTGATTATTGCAAAGATTTGCCAAAAGAATCAAGGATGAGAGAAAGCAGCCCTGCTCCCTGGTGGGCAGCAAGAGCAGTAGCAGGTGGAGGAGGGAGTAAGGATGTTGGTTGGGATTGTGTTTAATCCTACACTGGACCAGGGAGTACGGGGCAATAGAGAACCAGGCTCTGCTGTTATGTGCAGCTTTTTAATGCAAAGCACTAGGAGAACATGCATCAGATGGAGAGCTGACCAGCTCTCATAGCTGCCCTTGTATCTATTTTTTCCAGTTGTTCATGGAAAAACTGGGTAGGGAAAATGCTCCCTGAACTGTGTTTCAGGAGCAAGATGACCTGAAGTACTGGTCCAGGGAAGGATGGAGGATTTTTAAATGCAGGCAGAGATTTAAGGCATGAACCAGAGGACTATGAGGACCCACTCCCTTTCACTCAGAAGCATGACAACAGTATCTATAGGCCAGAGACCAACTGCATTAGGATTTCCTGAATGCACCCAAGAATCTCATCATTCACAGTGACCACTTTTAATATACATAAAGTCCAAGTGCTCTGCAGGAACTATCACAGGGCACTGTGGAAGAGGGAGCTATGCCCTGGCAGTCATCCCATCTAACAGCACCCAGAGCTGGCAATGTTCTTAATGCTAAGAAATAAAAAGAGCGACAGGCTCAAACTTGTTTGCTGGCTGTCCCCAAATGCCTTAATACTTATCCCTCTCTCTCTCAGTGAGCAGGACATCATGCAGCCCCACAGCAACAAGCAAAGAGATTACAAGATACAGATCCAGCACTGACACAGCATGAGAGGCACAAAGTCTCTCCAATACATTTCAATATAATAACAGATCATGCTGCTCGCCTGGCTCAGTTAAGCTTCAAAGCCTGGTTTCTATTACAGATGTTTTATGCAGGAAGGCTCAAAACTGACAGGTTTTAACCAAATTTGATGGCAACGTGACACAGACTTTTTCTGGCCCAGCTCAATATTCCATGGAAAGAAAAGCAAAATTTATTTCAGCTTTACAGGCTCTGATGTTGAGCCGGGGAAATATCCCAAGCCTAGTTGTGAATTCTCAGCATCACCTCTAGGTTCACCTGCAGAGGGGAGATTTTTGTCTGTCCTCTCCTCCCTTAAATACAGGGGACCATTTCTTTCCTGCAGAGCATTGCTAATTGACAGGCTGAGCCACTGCCTCTGAGGCTGTCACATACAGAGAGAGAGAAGTGTCATTAATACAAGACAGTGACACGTGCCTCTGTTTGCACAGCACCATTTCAGTGTCAGGGAAAGCTGATACAGTCTGGGGACTGAAGTGTGACATTGCCATTTAAAATGCATTATCTGCTTGACGTTGGGCTGGCAGAATTGCTCACAGCCATACAGGAACTCACTCCACACCTCAACCCTTCCCTCTGTACCCTCAGTCTGACCCAGAGAAAGCTGAGTCTGAGAGGTCAGGACTGGAGGTGCACAGCAGCAGAGTCCTGATCCCACCTGAGGCACTGCCAGCATATAAAGAAGTCATAACAAAGGTGGCTTTGACTGCTAAACAGTGGGTGTTTAAAAAGACTTGGCCATCCTGCTCATTTCAGGCTAAAACAAATGTTTAGACATTGGATGCATGTATTTGGCTATACTGCAAAATATAAACGTGAAGCAATTGAAAGGGAACAAGTCTGAATATTTGGCTGATCTTTGCCACTTTTAATTTTTTTGATGAGTTAATATATAAGAACATGCTGGTGATGACTACTCAGTTTATGCCAGAAATTTAGTAAGAAAAACTGTGTTTAAAAGAAAACTTAAATTATTCTGCTATGCTTTTATGAGTAGGACAAAGGACTTTAAGTAAATATCAGCAAGTGAAATGGGATAGAAATTAAAATACCCTTTAGGTTTGCTTGCATGGAAGAGTTTTGGAGGACAGCTGCTGCAGGTTCTACATTGCAGCTTAACAATTAGGTAGAAGAATGTGGCCACAGCCAAACAAGTTCATAGTTGTCTCAGATTTCATGGCATGCAAGCAATGAAAAATATTCTTCACATAATACCAAAGCTTTAAATGAACACCATGTTGTGTATAACAGAATGAAGAACTTGTTTAAAAATTCAGTGTTATTTTAGCAGCAATCACATTCACTAGCAGCTTTCTGAACACAGCTGTGCAAGGAGGGAATTATTTTCCTAACATCTACTTCATCCACAGGCTAAAAAATGGCATGGCTAAAAAAAAGTCAGGACTGCAACCTTAGGTCCAGACTAACACTCCCCTAAAAACTGAGCCTTAGGCTAAGGGTGCCAAAACCTCAGGCAAATAAACAAACACTAAAGGGAAACAGCAAAAGTGAACATACCTGCAGTTAAATTAATATTCCAGCAGCCTGGAGACCAAGTAGTTTCTCAGCTGTTTGAGGACAGCAAGTGAGGTCAGCTAACCCAAACTTCCAGAGAAATCTGAAGATGTTTGGTATTGAAATATTTTTATATTAAACAGTGACAAAAAAATTATGAAATCATGATGGGGTTTTTTTCCTTGTTGGTTGCAATATCATGACCTGGGGGATGAATCTCTGACCCTGAATATTACAGAGGACCAGGCAGAGGGACAAGGAAAGAGCACAGCAGGTAAGCACTGATGCAGCCACAAATACTGTTCAAGCAGCATTCAAGGTAAGGTGATGAGATTAATCAGATTCAGACTAAAGATTGAGCTGTGCTGCTATATGGAAGCTCAAGAAAGGAAACAAAGAAAGGTATTTCTGGAATTAATTATTACCCAACTCACTTGTGCAGACACTCCCTTAGCAGCTGATGGCTGCAAGCAGAGCAGTCAGTCTGCTGCAAAGGACCCCAACTCCTCAAATTACTACAGCAAAATGGGACCTCAGACAAAGGTCACTGAACTTGAACAACTTACAGTAAACATACCCTTCCCTGGTAGAGAAAGCAAATAACTTGCCACACACCTTTCTGCACAGGAGAGGAAGAAAACACTGCCCTGGCCATCCCATCTAGAGCAGCTGCACTAAGGCAGGAGGATGAGGGAACTCCCACCAGGTTAGCCAAGATCTGACCTAGATGTTGACAAAGTGTTGGAAAATCATGACCAAACAATCTGGAACCTTAAGGACTACAATTTGCAGCCCTAAAGCTTTGGGATGATTTGTCTCCAGCAGAGTTCCAAGATGTCCAAGCTCCTGACTCACCAGCATCACTTGCAGCAACCAATTCTCAAGCCTGGGCAAGAGTCCACCAGGTCATTTTGTTAATGAAACCTTCAGTTCTTCCTCAGCCAGTTTGAACTTCCACTAGAGACTCCAGCTCCTTATGTTACCATCATCCTAAACCCCCAGAATCGTCCTCCCTACACAGCAATGCTGTTAATAATTAAAAGTTCAGGGCAACAGAATGAAACACAGACAAACAGATGCCCAGAGATCCATTGCTAAGGAAATAAATTTTGCTACACTGCATAAAATTTTACAAATATGCTGCTAAAGTGATCAAAAGCTGAGTATTGGTGCCTCTAAATCTCTGAGGATTGCTATTTTGGGTGCCTATTAAGGGCTTATGTTTATGTTATAAATCATCTTACTGCATTCCACAGAGAGAGATTTTAACACCAGATTCATATCCCTTAACTAGTTTTTATATAAAATTTAAAGGCTAAGGAGCAGTACTGGTACTATTAAAAGACACCTACTTTTTGCTTGTGAAAATAATAGCATGCTACAGAGCCATGAAAAGAAAAAAATTATAGCAGTGCTAACCTGGAATAATTACACTAATAAAGATAAAATAGCACTGAAAAAATTAGGGGGGAAAAGACACTAAAATTTGTGTCTAGCTAAAGCACTACCATAACCTTTCAGAGAATATATGTGCAAAGTATAAAAAAAGTTCCAGTTATTTTAAAGGTTATGATTATCACCTTCCCTTATTTAAATTGACACCAGTTATTACTATACTTCCTTGGTCCAGAGTCTAAAAAATACAAGGAATATAAACTGCAGATATAAAATTATAGTGTTATTTGTTATTACACTGTTATTAATGTGATATTTACCCAGTTTGGGCTGTGTTATCTCCTCCCTGGTGTAAGATCCAGCAAAAACCAGGAAAAGCCTGACTTGATGACAGAACCAGCTACTGGATTTTAAACTTTCTACATTTTCAGTGAGATGGAGCAAACAGAAACAGAAGAACCCCATGAGCACAGGTACAGGGACATCAAGATTTAGTGCCATGGCAGCAACAGAAAGATCAGCCAACTTGTCTTTTTTTCCCCAATCCTAGACAGCTATAGGTACATAGAAGGGACCCTGGGGTAGATTTCTCATCATGCTACCTCACATCCATAGTGCCCAGAGGACATTTCAACACCAAAGATTATTTTTTTTATTTATAACCATGGGTAATGTGCCTGAAATTGTGGCAATGCTATTACTCCTAATCACTGCAGCTTGTAATGTAAAATCAGAAATATTTATAGTTTATAAACACCCTCTACCATTTGGATGACTTAATAAAATTTATAAATAAATAAAAAGGAACACCATGGCATTTGTTCATAAGTAAACAGCAAAAAAGCTCTTGCCTCTCATTCTATTACTTGTAAAGATATGCAGTGCTTGCACCTCTGCTTCCTCCTGACATCATCTGAACTGAGAGCTGTCAGCAAAATGCAAAAAAGTAGAGAGGAATAACAGACAATTTGATGAGCACAACCAGATTTAAAGAGTTTACACTGCTGCCTTCAGCTGTATATCACACATCATTATTTACCCTGAGAGGCATCAGTGGACCCATTAACAGAAACCAGTTCCCCAAGACAGCTGCACACATGACAGATGAGCAGGCAAAGTTTTTCTGCACTTGTTTCAACTTATTTAAAAAAAAAAAATCACAAACAGCTAAAAAAGATGAATCTCAGCATAACTTGACCACCTGTATGACTTACTCCCCCTACAAGCAGCAGCAAGTATCACTCAGAAGAAACTCAGCACAAAAACATGGAATTAAAATCAAAAGAAAGGATCCATGGGTAAAATGCAACATTCATTGAAACAAAAAATCCAAACAACACCTTAACAGACACAAGAAGGAGAGTATGATGCTATTTCGAGAGGACTTCTGTGGCTCTGGTGTCTCCAAAAAGTACCTCACCTAACCATGAAGGGCTCAGGACTTACTGAGAGGAACTTTCTTTACTGAGATACTAATTTCTCATGATCCCTCAGGTGCAAACTGAAGTTCCATCATATTAAACAGAGGAAATGTTCCTTCAACAAAGGGAAAAAAGTAATAACCTCATCAGGCAAGAGCTTAATAGTTTGTTCTCCAGGGACTGAAATTGCTTCAGAGCTATAGTTCTGACACTATTCACAATTTTCAACCTTATGCTGCAAGTTATGTTAAACTAAAAGGAAGAATCAGGTACCTGTTCTTGTCCTGCAGCCTCTCTAAATTCTTCTATTTTTTAAATAAAAATTTTCCCCTTAATTTGAAATTAAAAAATAGCTGCTAAAGAAAACTTAAGTCAAAACTATTCACCCATTCACAAATGAGCCCTGTAATGCTTACTTCATTTCCTTTACCTAACCCACACATAAATCTCATCAGGGCTCTGATGAGTGAAAGGCCTGAACAAAAGACAGGAGAAAATGAGAATTCAGTAGATAAAAGTGCTGAAACCCTTGGAAAAAACTCCCATTAAAATAAAATAGAAAAGCATTGTAATATCTAAATGTAGAGTAAAAATTGAACTATTTCAAAGTCAGTAAGACCTGAAACTTTTCAGCTTTTTTTTTGTTTGCTCTGAATGCCACAGGGAAATAGTTAATGAAGGGTGCATGGGCTCTGTGGTAATGCCAAGTTCAGCAGCAAATATAGCAGACATCTTCCTCCTACAAAATAAAAAGCCACTTGACCTAAAGAGAGACATCCATTAGGGACAGAGTCCACAGCAAGGCTGACTCCAAAGCCAGGTAACTCTCTACTTTCTTTTTACTCCTCAAAGTAGCAAACCCATGTCAGGAAAACCTCAGGTTTAGGAAACCCCAGTGCAGCAAGGGTGGTGTCAACCCTTCACCCATCTTCACTCCTGTTACAGGGTTGGATTTCCCCAGGGCCCAGGCACAAGGGATGAAGGGACAGGGGAAAAAAACCCAGAACAAACCACACTGATAAGCAGCTGCTTCAGCTGGGAATGCTTCAGCACTGGGAGTGTTGGCAAGGGGTTGCTTTAACACACCTGGCTTCTCACATCACACTTGCCTGTCCAAAATGGGAAACACAGATGGGCCTCACAGCCCCCATCCAAAAATCCTTCCCTGTTCAGCAGGGCATTTCAACATGTGTTTAATTTTAAGCTTGTACTTAAATCCTACCGATTTAGAGAGGACCTAATTACATGCTTGAATGCTGTACTCAGCAAGAAGTATAAATACAGACTTAATATGGGTTGATGAACTGACACCCAAGGCAAATAAGACCTGTTTTGCTGTCCTGATGCTGGGACTCAATCATGTAAAGAACCACACGTAAAGGAAAGATTCACACACACACAAAGACCCTTTTCTTCAGCAGATATCTGCCTATTTCAAACTGAAGGTGCAAACGTGTCCACCTTGCACTTTGGGTTGTGTTTGAGGAGAAAATTGCAAAAAAGTGAAAGATTTTTCCAGGTGTCCCTCAAGAGCTGAGAAAATATAGATGTTAAAACTGACTGCATGAGGCAGGAATGCTCCACATATTGCACTGCCTGGTGTCTGCAACGCCAAGATCATCACTGGACTTCAGCTGCACCCCTGGGATGTAAGAACCAACCAAAGATTTTAGTGTCTAATCTGGTTGAGTACTCCATAGGATTATGTTGCCCATTAAAATCAGGTGCTTCCTTCATTTGGTTGCAAGTAGGACTGCCAAAGCAAGAAGACTGACAGAAAAAATACAGAACAAGCTATTACAGATGAAATTAGATCACCAGGACCAGGAAAGGAAATAAAAACACCACTTAGGCTTGTCATTTTATTCATGGGAGATCAAAATCAAAAGACAAAAAAAATCCCAAGACCATATGACAGAAATACACATTAATGCATTGCTCATATGATAGTAATAAAAGTAATAAAGACCATAAAGCTGAGAAATCTGCAGAATAGCTTTAAATATAACTGAGATTACCCATTTTATTGGCCAACATGATCTTCATTTAGAACTCATAAATATGCTGCACAAGAAACTTCAAATAAACAGTTCTATAAAACTCAATTTTTTTTTTAAAGGTATCAAATGAAGCTGTTTCTTAAAAAAATAGCTAATAAATAAAACCCCATATATCTGTTGCAATTGTATCAGTTTGCCAGGAGATTTAGTTTTGTTGTCAGGGACATAAGAAATTTGGGCATACATACCACTCAAATAATGAAATGCAGCTTCATCCATCAGAATGAAAAAAACAAAAGAAAATCAAGGGGGAA
The DNA here is from genome assembly GCF_003957555.1 of Calypte anna. NCBI lineage: Eukaryota > Metazoa > Chordata > Aves > Apodiformes > Trochilidae > Calypte > Calypte anna. Next base: position 15,269,746 of record NC_044258.1, read on the forward strand.
AAAATTATGATAACAGTGAAAGCTGGTGCCCCTCGGTGGAACCCCAGATTTAATAGAAACCATGTTTCTGTCTTGCCTACAGCCAGCAGCAGATGAAAGACACTTGTGTGATTAGTTAACAAGTGGCCATTTAATTCTCCCTGACAAACCCTCCCTTTCAATTCCAGGTTCTCCTGTTACCACCCCATGTTTGAATGCCTGGTTTAAATGTGGACCCAGCTCTGCACAGATCACACAAATCTGCATTCCTAGGAAGAACACAGATCCCTTCAACTTTTAGAGTAAAAGTAGCAAGTATTTCACTAACTCACAACAGTACTTTCTTCTATTCTTCAGGAATTTAATACAAGGATGAGCTAAAGATTTATGCTTAAGTAAAATGTCCTTAATATACAATGCTCACAATACATAGGAGGTATCTCAAGTCCACTACCTGACTGGCTTCACAATACAGATGCTGGGAAAAGTATGGAAAAAATAAGATAAAAATTCACCACAATCTGCTACTTCTTGTGACTTGCTCCAATGCCCTTACTACACGTGGAATGTCAGTCAGCTCATTTTCTTTATCAAAGACCAAGAAGTTATTCTGCTTTCAGTCCTATTTACCTGAAAGTAAGAACTTAAAAGATAGGCAGCTTCTCAAGAATGCACAGCACACAGGATGTAAGCACATGCTTAAAATGCATGGAATCTCAGAGTTCATCAGGTTACATGGTATGCAATATCCTCTTCAGTGCTTATGGCTGGTATTAACCCTGAGTTTGCAATAAAGGTTTTGACCTGCAAAAGAAGGCATCCTTTATGATTACAGCATTGTCAGATTTAAAATAGGTGCAGCATCACCTCTACCTTGAGTTTCCTAATAGGCCTGGCTCTTAGTTCTTACCTTATTTTTAACTTATTTTTAAGCCCACACAACATAGCAATATGTAAATTATAATACTTGCATTTAAACTACATCTTAACAAGAAACTCCTGGTTGTATTATGCTTTTCAAGTATAATTCCTGAGATAAAGAAGAGAAGAAGGGAAAAAAAAAAATCATACCTTCCCTCCACCCCTTCCCTTGTTTAATCACTTCACGAAAAATTACTCCAAGGTGCCTTTAAGGCCAAGGAACACACCCTCAGTCATTTGGTTTCCAGCCATTGACTTTCAAATGGATGGCTAGAAGCAGTGTAAATTTCTTAAATTCCACAACAGGAGCAAGTTCCTGAGCCTCCCTTTCATCTCAACCACTCAATTTATGCTCCAGCACACATTACTGCAGATATGACCTCTTCCATCACCAACCAGTGATGCTGCCAGTATTAATGCAAACAGCCTTGCTCTACAACTACATCTGAACAAATTGATTCAGCTCATCTTGAGCTGACATTAGAAGGTCCCAATTAGTCTTAGAAAAGGTTTAGAAGATGTGTTTTAGCTGTCCTGAAATAATCAACATTTCTCCCACCTAGCATTTGTGTTTCAAGTTTGAAATCCCAGATACTGATTATTCACTGTGCAGCTGCAGAATCAGAAGCAGTCATATTCTAGATTAATAACTTTGACTATTCAAGTCAAGTTATAGATATCAGTTTTGGGCACGAGTTAATAAGACACTGGAGCAGAGCTCAAATAGTCCAAACCTCCTTTAGTATTCCTCTTAAGAACAAGCATAGGATGCTCATCTGGTTTGCTTAATAGGAGCTCCTGAAGAATTACTTACTGTTGCTTTACCCCAATATTTTTACTTTGTATTCATGTTTCTAATTCAATGAGTGCCTTTCAGGCAAACCAATAAGGATTTATGAAGATGCAACTTGTCTTTCATAAGGAAAAATGCTCACATTTCCCAAAACTTGGAGTCCAAGCCATTATGGAGCATTATCAGTCACAGGCTCAGAGGTGGTAGGGTCAGCACAACCTGAAGCACACAAAAGCTCATGTTGCTCTCTTTTCTTTTCAATGTAAAGTAATATTTCTTTGCAAACCAATTAATAGATTTGCTAATTCAGTTCTCCCCCCCAGCTGTACCTGATGTGAACAATCACAAGTCGATGTAAATGTGACCTTCATGGTATTTACATCTAGGTACAATACAACCTACAAAACCCAGGCAAAAGACCAATTATCAAGACTTCCAAAGCTGCTGGCATCTCTCACTTCAACATCCCAAATCCCTGAGGGTTCCCACCATTCCTTCAGGACTAAGGGGCAAAGCAAAACAAACACTGTGATAATACAAGAGTGAAAAAGGAATATTTATGTGTATTCAAACATCATTAACCTACTGTACAGGACTAAGGGATATCCTATGACATCTGCATTCTGGAAAAGGATTTTTCAAAATCAAATAATGTATGAAATCCCTGTGCAGAAGCTGCTGCTCACCACGAGAGGGCACTTTTTAAAAACCTAAAGCAAAATACTACTTAAGAGCAGATACTATTCCAGTCAGGGAAGAAAGGCTTTGGGAACGAAGCAGGTAAGTGCTCAGGAAAGAGCTGGCACATAGATTAAAACCCGTGAAATGTCAATAGGCACACTTAAGCCTGAGACAGGACAAACATTCATGTGACAGATTGATCATTTTTTCCCTGACACGGCTGCTGTCTGGACACAAAAGGTACTTGGCATCTCCACTGCTGCCCAGAAATGTCAGCTGCAATTGCAAAATGCTCTCCAAGTCTGCATTTCTCTCCTTAGCAAGCAAATGATTTATGCTGCTAAACTGCACTCAAATGTCCCAATATTCAAATATTCTAGGAAAAGGGAATCATCTTTCCCTTAAACCCCCAGAATAGCATATGCTGCCCTGCCAGCTTTGCTTCAGAGCTGCATTTGTCAAGAACCCACTAGAAAGCTGCTGCAGACAGGGCAGGAGCACAGTTCTGTTCCAAATGCTGCACATTAGCTGAGAGAACTGCTCTGCAAAAAGATCATAATCACATATTAGAGGTCTATAAAAGTTTCTTGCATGGTTTCAGGCCCCATTTGCTAAAATCCTTTTAAACACAGAAGACAATCTATCACCTGCTTTCATAAATACTGGATTATATCACACAACCAATGAAAGCTACAAGGATATGTTTTTCTTGTGTTCATGATGCTATAAATCACCACTATAAATATCAGTATTTCATCAAAACTTCAGGTAAAACATTACAAATGTATTCTTCTCCAACACAGTATAAAATTATAAGTTATTTTAACAAACTGCTGGGGAATACATGAAGTATACTCAACCTAAAGGAAAAAAATATATTTTATTTCAAGCCTTTCAAAAGCAGATGCCATTCAAACATGGGCCCAGTTACCAGCCTTTGTTGATTAGAGGGAAAGCAGTGATTTTTTAATTTTTTTCCCCCCAGTAAACACGTTTGTTTAAAAATGGAGCAGCCGATGTTGGCTCCAATACCGTGCTCCTTACTCCATGTCATCTCATTCAGGGATTTCCACATCAATTTGTCTGCTAATAAACCTTTTGAAAACATTTCAAAGGAACCTTGCTCTTCTCAGTCCCCCTCACGCTTCTGCAAGCCTGCCACAAAGACTGAGTATAATGAAACAATTAGCAATGACTCTTCTGCTCCTTGCCATCACAAAGCCTGTTGATAATAAAAAATCTGTTTATAATAAAACCTCAGCATTTGTGTCAGACTTTCTTTATGCTGAAATATTGCTGTTTACAACACTAGGGAAACCAATCATTATAATCCAGCCCTCAAGGAAATCTGATGAATTCAGCAGGACTTCCCACACCACAACAGTCAAACACACATTGGCAGAACAATGAATGAAAGCCAAAATATCTAACAGCCCCACTAATGCTAGAATTACCTAGAAGCAAAGGGGTATGAGAAGCAACATCTGGTTGGCAAAGATAGAGGACTTACGCTCAGCTTTTCTTTAAAATGAGGCTGCTATAGGACACTTGTTTTTTATTTTTTCCCCCCATCCCACACCAGACCCAGGGACACAACAAAAACTCAGCTGCTCTCTGCCACAACCTGCTCTTCTCTGGGGGTCTTTCCTACACCAACAGACGCCGATGGAAAGCATCTAGCAGTGAAGAAAGGCTCTTCAGGAGCTGGTACTCATCAGGATTAGTGGATCCTATGCTACAGAAGGAAGGATGAGTTTTTTCCTTAGTCTTAAAAGGTCAGAAAGTATTTGAATGGAAATAGGAAATAATTTTGCCTCCTATATTTCAGTACCACCTCAAAACAAAATTATTAAGCAAAAACCCCTCATCATGAATACAGAGCTCATTTCCCATCTCCAGAAGATGGTGCCACAATTTAGTGTCTTGTCACTCTCGTGGAGCTCACCTTCTTCCTAGCAGACAACAGCACAGAGGAGACACTTCCAAACATCCCCCAGACACCTCTCTCCCCTACTCCAGCCATTAGTGTTCTCCCTAGGGAGAACCTGTCAGTGCTTCCACTTTCCTTTCAGACTTAACTGACCACCCACTAACCCATCATCAAGCCTGCAGACTCCAGGCTGTAGCAGACCTGGCAGAGGCAAAGCTTCACTGCATCTATTAAAATGAGAGCTTTCAAACCAGACTTGTTTCAGCCCTAGCTTGGCAGAGGCTGATGTCAAGAAAAGGACAGACAAGTGATACAAGGAAGGCCCAGTCCTCTCAAGTTAGCTCCTGTCTGAAATATTTGGCACCATTTGTAGCAGGAGCATCCTTCAGCAAGCCCAGCTCTGCCAGACTTCTAGCAAGCTCAGCACACAGCAGAAGCAGCAATCATCTCTCCTTGGGTGGACATCCTCTAAGACAGCCAAGCTCATGCAGCCACACAGATTTAAGCTGCCCACCTACTTCCATGTCTGTAAAATGACCTTGCCACTAGGAGCCTGGTTAAGGTCCCTACACAGCACAACACCACCAAGCTGTGCTGAATTCAAGGTGTGCAGCCCCACTTATGCCTCACCTTTCTTTCCTGCAAGGGATTCAAGGTTTCCTTTGCAAACAATCGCTTATCTATAGGATGAAAATTTTTTAAAAATCTGTGCAAAATGATACTCATTGTTTGGGACCACCACAACCACATAGCACTTCAACAGAGAGTAACAACAGCATTGCTCTCATTGCATACTGGTTGCTGTACTCATCTGCCCAGACAAGAGGCATTCCCATTTACAGGCAGGAAAATTCTCCAGGCAGTGACATTTCTCCATAGAAATACTGCACTGGATATTGCTTACCTTTCTTGATGTTACATTAATCTCTATAGAAACCTCCAGGATGGACGGTGATGGATAAATACAGGCATAAAAATGACAGATCATTAAGCCCATGTTCCTGTTTGTACAACTTGTGACTGAGCTAATTACTGTTTCCTAAGTACACAGACTGGGCAGGCAAGAGGCAACCTTAATGCTAAAACAAAGAAGAGCTTGAGATGAAATATTTAGCTGAAAACCAGGACAGAGTCAGCAAGTGACAAGCCCTGGACACAGCAGTTCTGGCTCCAGAGGGAGCCACTGGCTCACTTTTGCAGTGCCAACAAGAGGCCAGTGCACAAAAAAATGCAAGAACTTCACCACCAAAAAGCCTTTCCACTGCAAAGGACACAAGAATACTCTTCTGCATTAAGGCTTGAGTGTAATGATGGCTACTTTCCCAATAAGAAATGACAGCAATCGTGTGTATTCTGCTGTTGTGATCACAACAAAAAAGCTTGCTTTATAAAGAACACAAATAATTGAGTGTTGCCAGAACACAAAGTGTGGGTGCATGCACATGTGGGTGTAGTGAAAAGAGCAGTTTACATTCAGAAAGCACAGTGTGAGTTTGAAAGCCCCTCTTGTTCAAAGAGCCTGCAGAATAAACCAAACACATGCAGCAAAAAGATGAGGGAGATGCCCGTGTGAAAGAAGTGCAAATAAAGACATAAGAGTATCTTCTACTTGACTCCTCTCACAAACACCTGAGAAGCTGTTTTTCTCTTGTTAAACAGCAAAATAGGGCCTTGTTTTGTACTAGCTCAAACTACAATGAACTCGAATTGTGCTGAGCTGAATGACTTTGGATCATCCTGGTCATACACAACAGATGGGAAAGGTGCAGCCTGGTAGGGTCAGAAACATGAGCCTGCATACTTTGATGCCCCTCAGTTTAGGAAGGAGATTGAGGTGCTGGAGCAGGTCCAAAGGAGGGCAACCAGGCTGGTGAAGGGACTCGAGCACAGATCCTATGAGGAGAGGCTGAAGGAGCTGGGGCTGTTCAGCCTGGAGAAGGGGAGGCTCAGGGGAGACCTCATCACTCTCTACAACTCCCTGAAAGGAGGTTGGAGCCAGGGGGGGGTTGGTCTCTTTTCCCAGACGACTTTCAACAGGACAAGAGGGCATGGTCTTAAGTTGTGCCAGGGGAGTTTAGGTTGGATATTAGAAAGAATTTTACAGAGAGGGTGATCAGACACTGGAATGGGCTGCCCAGGGAAGTAGTGGATTCTCCATCCCTGGAGATATTTAAAAAGAGACTGGATGTAGCACTCAGTGCCATGGGCTGGGAACTGCAGCAGTAGTGGATCAAGGGTTGGACTTGATGATCTCTGAGGTCCCTTCCAACCCAGCCAATTCTATGATTCTATGATATTGAGAGACCACAGAGCCAAGAGGGTTGCCACCTGCACTAAGGTCCACAGTGTTTATCAGTACCCAGAGGAGCTAAAATTTAAAGATGACCAATTTCCTTTCCATGAGTTACAGCAACAAATTGGCTGCATTAGAGACACATTCGGGGTCAAACACCACTTGGAAAGCTTCCCTGGATTCACTGCCCCTTCTTTGCAGAGGGGAATGGTCCATCTCAAAGCTCTGTCAGCTCTAACCCAGAGCAGAGCATTTGCCTTGATCTTTGCTCAGAAGTCAAAGTGTGGAGGGCTGGGTGAGTTATGGGCAGACATACTCCAAATACATTTTCTCTTTTAGACTGGTCCAAGTATGATTGCCAGCTGAAGTCTAAAGTTTTGTGGTTTTCTGTCTGCATAGCAGCAAGCAGTCAGCCTTTGTGAGTGGAAAATAAACCCCAGAGATGAGCAAGAGCCAGGCTGGCAAATGCTCTGGCTTCCAGCAAAACAAGAGTTTGTTTTGCAGATAATAAAGCAACATGATATAAGTTAGAGCAGAGGATTTAGTTTAACTCTACCTGCTGCATAGCATTAAGATGTGCATCTCTGCTGCAGCTCATTCCTTGGGAGCCTAATGGACATCAGAGTAACATATCACTGCTCAGGACTTAGGTAAGCAACCTGATTTAATTGAAGATTTAATTGAAGTACTGAAGCAGCTATGGGGTACACAGTAGCAGTGTTTCCATGGCATATTGCAAACCTGGGCTGCTGCACTTGGGTGCTGGAGGTCAGCTGTGCTCACAGGTAAAGATCTACTCTTACAAGGAGAGAACAGCAAAAAATAACCCCATGAGCTCTGGTTTCTTTCATTGCAGCCTCTCCTGGGTCCCCTCTAAAAGATAATGAGGTGGGGGATTAAGCCCCAAATATATTCTTAAATTCTGGAACAGATAAACAACTTTTTCATCCCCACATCAGAATGTTGTTACTATAACACCATTTTTCACTGGGAATCTACTAATATTCATTACACTCCAATGAACATTTTGGGCAGAATTTCCATAGAGGAATAATTACATTATTGGCTGGATTCATTTAAGGTATCAAGCAGAATAAAATCAAAGAAATGCAAGTACACGCCTTCAAATGAAAAGCTGCCTTTGCTCAAGGAAAGAAGATACAGAGAGTAAAACATCTAAATGGGAAAAATTAATTATCAAACTCAAAATCTTTTTGAACAGTCTGGATGGTCATTTGGAAATAAATCTCTATTCTTAATGCCTCAAAATGCCTTCTATGTCAAGCTTATTGCCAGAAGAAAGGCTGTAAGCATACAAAGAAAATTTTCTTTCATTAATGTACAATAAAGTATTTATACAAAGAAATCCCAGTCAGGGAGCAAGACTTTTTTCCTTCCTTTGCCACCAACTTGCTGTTGAATCAACCTTCCTTAAAAGACATGATCTGCTGAATTAAGGAAAAACTGAGTAGTTCACAGAAAAAAAAAAGAAAGGAAAAAACACCAAGCAGGACAAATGAAAAGCTCGGCTTGACATGTTAATCTCTATTGCTTTAATTATTGTGTTTAATGCCAATTGAAGAGAAAAAGACATAAAAGACTACAACAGAGCTGTGTCCTGGATGCAGAATGCTCAGCAGGACTTCTGCCAAAAGCACAGTGTTTTGATAAAAACAGCTTCTGATTAAACTTTCCCTCTCCCTCCAACAGCCCTGTGCATTTTCATCTCTTGATTAAGAGCCAAATTATCTATCCCTTCCAAGGGTTAATGGTCTTGAAAACCTTACAGTGGTTCCTATTTGCTCAGAGCTGCTACATGTGAACTTAACCATATAACAAACCCCAGTACATTATGCCAATACTACATAAAAGAGATAAGATAGTATTTCTTTGACTGTGCAAAGTCATTATTAGCAGATTTCAAGCTTGCTTGTCCTCTGCTAAGTCCTCCACTGCCAGAAGAAAGTCTCAAGTCTGGCTACTGGCACTGTAAAATGAGAGGCTATGGGGAATGCATCTTCCACCTGAACCTGTTATTTTTGGTTGGTTGAATGCCTTAGGCTAAAAGAGAAAGTGGGGAAAAAAGTCACCTCTCCCTTTTGTAACATACGATCCAGAGCAGCCTGCTCTCTGCACACTCAGTCCTCAAACCTCTCTAATGCAGAGCTCTGAATTGCAACCCACTCATCTGCACCTGGTCCTGGTCTTCAAGCTGGCCAGGGGCTCCTAGAACCAGCATGAGGTTTCCACATACATCAAACCTTGCAGAACAAGAATGCAAGGCAAGGACCTTGTGCTTGCAGCACCAGAATCAGAAATTTTAAGCACTCTTGAGAAGTGGTAAAATGAGTGGTCTTTACCTCCTCCCCAGCTACCACTGGATTTTAAGGGGAAAAGCTTTCCATTTCCAGACTTCTATCCCACTTCTCAGAGGAAACACTCAAAGCAAATCATGGAGTACAAACTCCTCTCTGCAGCCTTATTTTCTAACAGGGTTCTGCTAATTTGCTTTTACACTCAAAGAAATGAAGCAGAGAGGCCACATCTCACTTATGTGAGGGTCAGGTTCTTTGGGGCTTGTCAGACCCAAAACCTCTTCCCCACTCCATGGCCTTTTACCATTAGCTTGTTACCTTCCAGTTGAGCTGCATGGACTGATTAGTGCTGTAACAGCTTTCTTTACCAAGCTGTTTTTTCCCCAGCACATCTCTGAGGCATAAACCAAGCCTGGAAAAAAAAACCTAATTAGTGCAGACATCACTGCAATGCAATTCACAGTGTTAACAGCCTCTAAGTTCTCAGAAGAGAGCAGACAGCAATAAATGCTGATACACTGAGAACTAATCAAATCTTCAAAAATGCTTGTGGTAGGAAGAACTCCATAGTGTTGAAGACTTAGTTTGAAAGATTATAAAAAAGTTTTTAATTGCAATAATATATGTAAAGACACCTGTTACTTCAGTACTGTGCTTGCTTAAAGCTATTTCTGTTAACTGCTTTATGTAAAGAAGCAGAAGAGAGCTGAGAGGGAAAAAAAATCAAAAGGTTATTTGCTCCATATATTAATATTTGTCTGTTAATTTTGATACAAGGCCATTCATACAATGTACCATCATACAAACTGAGGATGACAAAAATTTCAGCACAGTCTGGGTGAGACAAGAAACAATGTCAAGGTCTGAAGTCCAAATACACAGAGGTAGCAACTATTCATACACCAATCAGCACCTGTTTTCCTATTGACCATTTCTATCCATGAACAGGCAAGATGCTGTGGAGAGGAAAGACAACAGTATCCATTTGGCAATGCCATATTCTAAGTCAGCCCAACCTTTCTTTTTCTACAGGCTGCTCTAGCTGATAGTAGATTAAAAAAAAAAAAAAAAACAAAACCAAATCAAAAGCTCCCTATCTTTCACATCCACACATACATCAAGACTGCCATGAAGTCCAACACAGCTGTAGAAAATAAGGGCAAATGTAAGCCAGTTTTTCACAAGCTATTTTGAATTCATACCATCATAAGTAAAAAAGGCTGTCAGTAGCAGCTCCCAGCTCAGTGTCAAGATATTTATCACCCTAAAATGAACAGTGACCTTGTAGCAGCTTGAGTACAAAAGCACAGAAATCTCCCCCAAACAAAAAAGATGTCAAGGAGAGCTGGGACAGATCTGCTACTGATCAGCTGTGAAGCTATGGGCATCTCAAACTCCATCACAGTATGGTTGCCTTCTCCTAATTTCCTCACGTGATTTTTATTTTAATTATTAGTGTTTAGAGGTATACTTTTCTAATAACTCACAGGACATAAAAGAAAGAAGAACCTACATTCTCTAACTCTGACCATTCACACTATACATCTACACTGCCCTGCTGCGACAGTGCCATGAGGCAGAGCTTGGCTTATGAAAAACTACAAGAATGTCCCTAAAGTTGGTGGAGGAGGACACTGGACTCCTAAACACCTCAGGGATGGAGGAAACATTGGAAAGAGGTACGATTTCTGCTCCCTAGAAAAGCCCTTTGTATGGAGGCCCTTAGGAAAGGAGATGGTGAAATACCCAAAATCTTCATACAAAAATGTTTACCCATTTCCACTTTCCAACTGCATGCTAAGGAGCAAAGAAGTCCTGAGAAGAAGACCACATAAGCTTGTTTCCATCATTAAAAATATAGAAGGATAAAGAATAAACAAACCTCCACCATGTCTTATCTCAGGACGAGCTCCAGTTCACTAAATATTTCTTTCTGCTGCTGCTGTGATGGAACAAAGTAGAAAATACCTAGAGAACATCCATACAGCTGGAGTTACTAATCTGATAATGAGAGTGCAAGCATAAACAAAGCTAAAATGCCTGTGTTTCATCCTCTCCAAAGAGGTAAAATGTCTAAGTGCTGTAAATCATGCCTTTTTCTTAGGTTTTATGAAACATCTTGATGTTCAGTGCTGCTCAGTTCCTGTCTCTACAGCTAAGGAGCTTCTTCATTAATTGTTGTTTTTCTCTGCTGACAAAAAATCAGACTCAAAGTCACGTCAAGCACCACCAACACCAGACAGCCTCCTACCTCTGCATTTTACCCTCCTGCCATCATGAATGACACCTCTTCCCTTTTCTCACTGTTGCTGCTGTTGAGCCTTCTGCAGAAATGACAGATAAGGACCTGACAAGAATTTCTTTAGACACAGGGTAGAAGTGAGATTTGGCTAAGTACCTCATACACAGGAAAGAAGAGATGTGTTTTCATCCCTCTTCCTCCCCAGATCTTCTCCTCAAGAAAAAATAGTGAGAAAAAAATTGTGCAAGAAACAGAAATGGAAGAGAGGCAGGGAGGGAAACCAAAACCAAACAGGTTATTGTTTGACATCACTCTGCTCTAGTCCCTAAAGAAATTAATAAAATAAAATGAGAAGACATTCAATATACCTAATTTTCTCCATTCACAATATTGGGCTGGTGCCCAGAATTAAATGAGTGATGTGAGTTTGCTCATATGAGCCAAAAGAAGTGGTTTTTCACTTGATGATAGAATGCTTTACAGGGTAACAATTACAGGGCTTGCCACAGATCATGTCTAACTCTAACATCATCTCTAGAAAGATGCTGGAAAGCTCTGGAAAGAGCTTTTTGTTTTTATTAGTTTTGAATAAGATCAACTGTCCTTTCACTTATTTTGTTTGAATGGTCCTTTTCTACCTGACATGAAATCTCTCTTTGGACACTTACTCAATTAATTTGCCTTAATTAAATTTAGATTACTCCACTTGGGAAGTGAACTGAAATCATATTAAAGCAACATTCATTTTTTAAAGTGTGCAAACACAGAGGTTTAATGAGGTTTAAATAATCCTTTTTAAATTCACACCTTCAGTTAATTTAATTCAACTTTCCCAAGGATCCCTGTACAGACACGTTCTATGTCAAGACATATTTAAGAAAAATGGTGAGGGAAAGAGCACCACCCATAGAGTGAAAAAAAAAATTAAAATATAAAGGCAGTTCTGGACACAGATCTTCCCTGCAACAGGATGAGATCACTTATTTTTCTGCTACCCTGCTAGCAACACAAGTAGGAGGGAGGAGGAGGTGCATCTGCACACATCTACAGCAAATCTTTTTCACCACTTACACAAGAGGACAGAGCAATGAAAACACAGACCTGAGATCTTTTTGTCAAAGGAAGAAGTGGAAAATGATTGCCAAGAGGACACCAGGCAATAGCAACCAAGAAACTGGCAAAGATAAATTAAACCTTCTCCTAAGATGAGACAGACTGTGACCAAAGACATTTACAGGGACTACTAAAAGAGTGTCAAGGAGTCACATAAAGGAATGGTATTGTGTGACACTGCTGATGGTTGTGTCATTGCACATGGTCTCATCAAGGTCACCAGAAAGCCCCCTGCTCTGTTTCAAGTAGGAAACCTGGGATGTCATCACTGCCCACAGTGTGTCACTGAGCAGCAGGCTGGATGCTTTATAGGAAATATCCCCAAATGATCATGCCAGGCTTGCTAAGTGAGGCAAGACAAACAGGCTGCAGTATCAGCAGCCCTTTGGTCTTGACCTCCAGTTCTGGCATCAAACCATCTGTTACTAATAGTTGGTTGCGGCTGCAAATCTTTGGTTGACTGACTTCAGCATCGCTCCAAACCCTTACCCATGCTTTGTCTTTTTACTCATCTTGAGCAGCCTCTTGGCACTGGAAGCTGCTCTCAGCACTTGAGGGCATGTTCTCTAAAATCTCTCCTGGCTGATTCCTCAAGTCCTCCAGCTATCATTTCCTCTTCTCCTGTGCACTTGCCATCTGCCTTCACGACTAAGATTTGTTTGCCTCTCTCCAGTGATACCTGCTCTTTATGAATGCATCTGAAAACACCCCAATACGTACAACCCAGGGTTGCTTGTGAGCAGATGCTTGCAGGCTGGTGCATGCCCATGTGCAGTTTTTCCCTGCCAGCCTATCCCTCTGGGATCCATCCCACCCAGGAAGCTCCATGGCCGACAGCCTCCAGCAACCCACTACATGTCTGCAAGAGTGTGACACACACACACACAGGGCTTGCCAGTTCACACAGCACTTGCCAATGGCTGACACAGACACCAGTATCTAATATCACTTTTTCCCACACCTCTGCACCTTTTACAAAAGGAGAGACCCAGGGCTGCAGCTCCAGCTGGCAATAAGGATGGTACAGAGCCTGGTCCCCCACCTGTCCTCACTGCTGCTGGGATAAAGCAAGACCCCAAAACCTGTGCAAGTAGGCAGATGCCCATGCATGCAGACCCATCATCCTCTACTGGGATTTTACCATCCTTCTTATGCCTCCCAGGAGCCTGGGAAAATCACTCCACAGCCTGCAGACATCCATGAGGCTGCTTGTACAAATGTGCTTATGTGCTGCTCTGAGTCAAGGCTCAAAAGCAAATGTGTGCCCAAGAATGAAGTAAATCTATTTATGGCACTGGAAGCTGTGCAAACGACACACATTTGCTGCCTCCTTCACTAGCTCAAACTGCCATCACGTGTAGGCCAGACTGACAGCAAAATAAAATTCCAGGTTTTTATTAGAAGTCTGTCACAGACTAATTCAAAGACAATTTCAAATTAGGCAAATAAAACCTTATCCAAACTTCCCTTCAAATATGATGAATCACTGGTTTAGTTCAGGCATTCACATTTTCAGCTCAAAACATTGGTTTTTTTTTTTTTCTTCCCCCTCCTTCTCTGAATGTACCAAGCCACTGAAACACAAGGTTTATGACTGAGTCACTCACACATGCATAATCCTGTTTGTCACTAATATGAGCTGTAACTTAAGTTTTAGAAAAAATATAGACTGGAGAGTGGGAAATAAAATAGCATTCAAGATAATACAAAACCAAGCAGCCCTTAAATAACCCCAGAGCACCACCTGGATCCACAGACCCTGGCAGGAAGAGATTTCCAGCAAGTTGAGGGCACTGGGAATGAATTTCCCCTCTCTCCCTAATACAAAATGCAAAGGCACAACCAATTTGTATCAACAGCAGAACTTACACTATAAAACCACAGGGACTAGGTTAATTGTGAGATTGTGAAGAAAAATAACACTTTCTACAAAGCAATTAAAAGCAGCTCTCCTGAGTGTTTAAAGTCCTTTGCAATTTGATCAAAACAAACGTGTTTCCCTGAAAAGAGGAAAAAAAAAAAACAAAAACACAAGGAATGAAAACACCTCAGCCTTCAACACAAGCTCATTACTCCTTCTGGGTGGTTCTAAACTGAGTGTTTGTGGTGTATTTGCAGCCCTGTGAACTCTGTGCTTTTATATTCATGCAAAGATCTCTCCCTTGCAATGCCTGCCATAAATAAACCCACAATATTTTGCTGACATTTCCTTACAGGATCTCAAACACTTTGCAAAGGTTTAGGACAGCAGGGAAGGGTCAGCCTTGTGCTTACATCGGGTTAGGCACATGGAGATGCTCCAAGTCATCACCACCTCCCAAGGAACAAACTGTGAGGGGGAAAAGCATCACATCTGATTCCACAGGTGGGAAAACAGATTCCCTCACACTTTTAGAGGAGGTTGATAAGAACTAGAATGGAGATCCCTGCACAGACCAATGATGGCTCTGCAGAGCTCATCCAAGATGCCTTTCTGAATGAAAAGCAGCACACTGGCACCAATACCCCCCCTTCATGCCCAAGCCAAGGACTGCCTGGATGCCTTTCCCTCACCACAGCAATCCCATGGGATAGCTAAACACCCCTTTCCCCAGCACATGGCAGAGACACAAGGAAAAGCCCCCCTGGCCAGGGAACATGCGTGTTTTGGGGCAAAATGCCTAACTGCAAGGAAAGCAGGGAGGCTCCTCTGCCCAGCTCAGAGCTGCCAGGGCTTTCTGCCAAGCCCAGCCAGCACCAGCTTGCAGTAAGGCAGAGCTGGGCTTTTCGAGATAGGAAAGGGCTCCCAGCCAGCCAGGGCTGGTTTGGTCATGAAAGAAAGCAATGCCCAGCACATCCTCCTGGTTAGCATGTTGGTGCCACAGGGCGCTCTGTTCCAGAGGAAGAAAAACTTCCTGCAGGAGGGAGGTGAAGGATTAGAGCTGTGTCAGACCACACAAGACTAAAAGGCTGCTCGAGCAAAAGCCAGATCACCAGGAAGTTTTTGTAAGAAAATGAAAGTTGGTAAATCCCAGAAGAGGAGGGGGAGATAAATGAATTTTTAAAACATTAATTTTAAAAAAACTAATAAATAGTAAATAAAAATCAGCAGCTTCTGCAAATTGCAGAGAGGAAGGTGGCAGCAGTGCAGGGCCAATTTTGGTACCCATCAGCCTTTTGCATCTTCCAGCCAACACCTCGTGTTCTTTTTTCAGACAGCTCCAAAGAGCTCCAAGCAACCCAGCAGGGACTTCATGGAGGAAAACCATTCGAGGGCCTTGTGAATTAGGAGAAGGCTTTTGTAAAGGATATTAAAGCTCATGCTTTGGGGATTAAACCACTCTTTATCTGTTAGAGATCAGGATGTGGCTAACAGTAGGGGACAGATTATCTGCATCTGCAGACTGAGGAGGATTTACACCTTCTGAAGCATCTGTGCTGGCTATTGTCAAAACCACCCTCAGCCAAAGCCAACATGCTCCTACAGAAAAGTAAAAACCTTTCTAGGTTGCATACAAAGGCCTCTGAGTGGTAGCATGTAAGACTTTTCAAGAGACACTCAGTAATTTGGAAGAACAGAAATTAAATATTGATTGCACTGGGCCTTACAGAAGTTAATTTTTCAACAGTGAAAACGTGGGCTGGCTTCTGAAACCTGCCAAGGAAACACTGGGCTCAAGAAGTCTTGATATTTAGCATCATCCAGGAGACCTACATGGTGGGCAAAGAGCACACTGAAAACATCTTTAATTTCTACAGGTTTCCTTTAGGGGGAAAAAGGTGCATAAAAAGTCTTGGTTCATGAATAAGAAAGAATTCAAATCTTCACTTAATCCATCTCCCTGCTACTTATCTTCTATAAATATTGAAACCTGCTGCTCCTTGGGATAGGGCTGTGGTGTAGCCACCTCAGAGGGACTCATGTATGCAGCAGATGGGAGTGCATGCTCTGCACAAGGTTACAGCAATACATTTATAAACTCTTAAAATTAATTTACCCCAGGTTCTTTAACTGAATCCCCACCAACTGGATGACTTCTCTTCATTTGCAGTTACAGCACCAAAACCAAACAGCATATTAAATCTCCAGAAAGCTATTTCAGAGGCCATCTCAACCACTGCAGAAATAAATCAGTCCAGATATTCTCAAAATTCATCTTCCAAAAAAGCTGATAACCACAAGCTCACACAAAAAAACAAATGTTCAACTGGAGTCAGTTTTGTAATATATTAATTAACATAATAGTCATCTGTGGTGACAACAGCCCATCTGCTACTCTGGCATCCTGAGAGACACTGAGTTTCAAGGCTGTTTGAGCTGCTTCTTGTTGTGCATGGCTGATTTTCATCTGAAAACTAGGCAAGAGTTTCTTATCTCTGTTTGGATAAGCACTTCCCAACAGGCAGCAAACAAACTTTTTTTGACTGGTGACCCCCTCCCCTGTACCAGCTGCTCTCAGCAGCCTGTACAAGGCAGTGTTACTCCAACATCCATGCCAGACTCAGAGAGTACCCCAATAGGAAAAACCATTTAGAGAAAGAGTCCCTATGGCTTCCTCAGCAGTGAAGTAAGTGCAAGCTCAAATGGCAGAAGCTATTACATGGATTATCAATAAAAATGGCCTAGGAATTAGCAATAGACAACTCTATAGACACAACTGTCTCCCACAGGAACTTGCTAAACTATGGCCAATTGGCAAACTCCAATATTTTTTATTTCAGAAGGAGTGAAAATATCAACAGAAACCCATTTGTCCTGTCACTACCTTCCAGCCTCTCAGTAAATAAGGATGGCTACAAAATCAGGTGAGGTTTTCCTAAATGTTATTGTTAAACATAGGCTCCCATAACTCAATGTAGTCATTTACACTACTCCCAAATACCACTTGGATCTACAGAAACCCAGGATGAACAACCATCTTCTTGGCAAGAAAAAGGACTTAGGAAAATGACCCACATACTGGGCAAATAAACCTTCTGAAAATAAATAATAACCACCTCACTCTTAAAAAGCAGGTTCATTTACTCAGCTATTTATAGCTTAATTACGTAGATGAGCACACAATTTCCAAGTCAGCACTAGTAAGCTGCAATGATTTTATAAGCAGAAAATCCCTTGGAAAACAGCATTCAGTCTCCAGCTCTGAATCCAAGCTGAGAAATGACAGCCAGCATCCAGGTCTGCAGGCCAGAAGGGTTCTTTCAACTACCTATATCACAATGAAACCCAAACTGGGGTTTTGAGCATCACACAACATCAATTTAAAAAGAAAACATCATTCTGTGGCTTTGAGACCTCCCTTCACCTCAGCATTTGCCACCCAGGCCCAGCTGGTCCCTAAGTCATCACAGACCCTACATTTCTCATGGAGAGGATTCCCCATCCTTCAGAGGTCTGTCAGAGTAGTGACAAAATGATGCTGATGGTTATTAACAAATGTCACCAGACCACCAGTGGCAGTCCCCAGGCTTCCACACAAAACATTTTCCAAATAAAAACATACAATGCTGATAAAGGTCATTTACCACAAATCAATATTTGGAAACAGACTGCAAATGCAGCAGATTTACTGAAAGTAAATGCCATCATCACTGGTGTTAAAGAAATATTTGCAATTACAGAACTTTTTTTTTTTAATGCTATGCGTGACACATGCAAGAGAACCTAAACTATTTAAATGTAAATGAGAACTTTCATATTTAACATCAAGACTTTATCATTCATTATATACCAGAAGCATTAAGGGAATTCTGTTTACCAACTTTAGCACTGCCTGTTTTTCACCAGGCATTCAGGAGGGTCCTGCACTATCTCTTGCCTGACCCTTTCCAGTCTCCTGTGCCCATCCCATAGATTACATTAATCCTCTTGTTTGTTCTTTCTTTAATTAAATGATACAATCTTTTATGCAGTCTGCACAGAGATATCAGCTGATAAAACTTAAAAAAACCTGAGCCTACTCATAGGAATAATCTTTACCATGTTAATTAGCTCCCAAAACAACAACAAAGAAGAACCCAAGATTATTAAGGGAAAACACAAGGAAAGAAATTGTGAGTATAACAAGCCCAAATTTCCAGATTCTGTTGCCTCTCATCAGCAATAGGCATGGAAATAAATGACCCCACAGAGCTGAATGTCTACTTTAGGACATTTTTGAATGGGCACATTAAAAAAAAAAAAGAAAAGCAGCTGCTCAGAAAAGCTGAAGAAAATTGGATTCTCTCTCAGGTAACAAGACTTGCAGAATTCCTGAGATCCCTTTAAGGGGATGCATTATAATGATTTACAGTGACATAAGGACCAACCCTGTCTCATGTGCCAATTTACAGGAGAGCAATACATCTGGAACCAGCACACTAACAAGGGAGAGACTTAGACTCCTAACCTGGAAAAGAGTTGGTAAGTATCCAAAAGGTCTTGAATAACTTTGACAGATGATACAAAGAAATCAAAGAACTTCTATTTCTGTTTGCTCTGCTTTGTCAAAACATGATTAATTATGCCACAATCTTGGGAACTGGTCATTGCAACAACTCAAACACCAACTTTTAGTTGTTATCCCAAGGAAATGATAGTTATTTTGATCTTAGAAACTAGCCTCTCTTCTCCTGACTCCACAGATGATGTTTCAAGAGAGAACAGTTTCATCTTTTGAGAAAAAAACCTATTACATAAATTCTCCGAAGTGCTGCCTCTCTAGCAATTAAAAACTGACAGCCTGTTAGAGAACAGGAGGAAATCCTATTTTTGTAGACTGCTAAATGTAACACCATGCCATGGGAAAGCAGAGCTGTGGCCTGACTAGCATTTATCCCCAAGAAATGCACGAGCACACATCTGCCCTGCAAAGCCTGACCAAGTCCCACAGTGATTCCTTTCCCCCCCCCTAGGGCAGGGAGGTGAAGGATTGGGTCGGGCATAATGAAAAACATGTATGCTGGAAGGCAGTCTGAATAACTGGAAAAGATATAAAGCATGATGTAATTTCTGGCATTTTCCTGAGCACTCACTCTGATGCCAGCCTCAGCAATGTTCAAGTGAGAGGGAGAGAGCCCAGCTTGTACCATTTGTGGATACTGATACTCCCCTACCTACAGGCTTGTACTGGCACAGGGACCTGCAGAGATTAAGGTTTCTTACAAAGGCTTTTAAACCCCAAGGCAGTGAGGTTTGGAGGAAGAAAAGGAAAATTATCCCATTAAATTCTTTGACAGAATGACGGAAATGTGACATAACCTTCCCTGGCTTGTAGGGATCTGAATTAATGATCACAAGGTCTCTTCCAGTCCCACACCTCAGAGATGTGAAAGGGAAAGATTCCACAGAGCAGCTAATGAAGCACCAACAAGATTTGTCTATATCCTTCACCAAGAGCAAGAGCTGAGTAGCTCAAGCAGACAACACTCATTTTGCAGTCCAGACAGCTTTTAAATAAATAAAAGCCTTAAAAATATAATTGCATTGATTGGCAAAAGTATGAACTTTGAATGCTTTGTATAAAAGAACAGCAGTTTGCGTTCAGTTATCTAATGCTGATGGTGCAATGTGTCTTCAGCCTTCTGCATAATTCAAGGCAGCAGGTTTTTGCTGTTCAGGACATTGCTAATTTGAAATCTAATCATTTGGAGAGAAGTCATAAATGCTTTCAAGTGTTTCCACAGTAACATTTCCATCATCTTCCAAAATATTCAGAAGCCTCTCCTCCAGAAGAGCCACACAAACAACAGGAGAACACTATGAACAGATAGTGCCAGAACACACCTCACCATTGTGGCACTTCTATACTCAAATTAAGCTGGTAAGAGGTGACAAAATAACAATTTGTCTTACAGATATAATTCTTGACTACCTCTGACAATTCATAACAAGTCACCTGAACACTTGAGTACACTGCATGACACACAACACTGTTGGAGACCCCGGTGTTCTGTGACTAAGACATGCAAAGGATTACAGCTTCCTTATACTCAGATCCTTCCCTCCCTTCCAAACCAAATGGGTCTAAAGCCACTTACTGATTATTGACCAGGGGGTGGCCATCAGCATCTATTCCCCACCCCAAACACTCAAGCTCACAGCTAGATCCATGGTGCCACTTTTGCCACTCTATCACTGGGCCACAGACCTAAGTGACTGCAAAAGACTTCAAGCTGTGGGATATTTCTGCTGATGACAAGCCTTTAAAAATGTAATGCATGTGAATAAAAGCCTTTGTGGTCACACAAATGTCTCATATTGGAGCGATTAAATTATATACAGGCAATATGGTTGATTGTCAGCTACCAGAATACAAATGGAGTCTTTCTGACTTTCAAAAACTTATCTGGAGCTCCACATGCTGCTGCAGCATCCAAACCTGTCTCTGAGAAAAGACGGTCCCCATTAACAGGTCAGCAGGCAGAGGCAGGGCTGTACATGGACATCATCCTTTTGGGATGCTCCATTGTGCAAAGTCTCTCCATTCACAGCCCTGAACTGCATCTCGGGGCTTTCCCATCCTTCACACCCTCTTTCAGAGAATGGTTTGAGATGGAAGGGACCTTTAAAGATTACCTTGTCCCAGTTACCTCTGCCATGGGCTGGGACAGCTTCCACTAAGACCTGGCCTCGAACACTTCCAGGGATGGGACATCCCAGTTTCTTTCAGCAACCTGCCTCAGTTCCATTACACTCACAGGAAAGAATTTCTTCTTAATACCTAATCTAAATCTATCCTCACATTGAAAAAAGTCTTCACATCCTTTGGTCTAGAGTTTCAAACCATGCCATCCCAGCCCAGAGCTTGGTTTTCCCTCTTGCCTAGCTGGGTCCATGCTCTGCTCCCTAGTGTAGGGTCAAGACAGGAGCCTATTGCAAACACAAACCCAATCCCTTCCAAGCTCCAGTTTGCTTTAATCTCTTGTTTATTGCAGCAGCCCTGGATTTACAGATGATACCTGCACAGAAAAAGGAGCTGGGACTTTTTTTTTTTTTTTTAACATAAATTTCAAATAGCCAAACCTCCATGCTTTCTACACAACTCGTTTCTGTCCTCCATTTACACAACACTAAAGCACACCCTAAACAAGACTGCCAGTTGACTAAATCAACATACTCCAAATGCCACTTAATCCTCAAAAAGAAATCTGGTAATAAAACTGCACCTACTAACAGGTCACTAAAGATTGAGCTAAAACCATGGGCAAGCTTGACCCTGCATACACACATCACTATTTCACAAGCAGACATGTAGGTGCCATCCAGATGCTGCTGTGTTTGTGGCACTTTTTAAGACAACAGTGACATCTGAAATGCATGTACTGACTCTGCCCATTCATGAACAGAGATGTAAAACTCCCAGGCAGTGGCTCAACCCATGTTATGGTTCCCAGAATACAGCCTGTGTCTGTTTTAACTTAACACTGCATTTCACATTGTGGTTGACAAATAAGACATGGCACAGCATGACTAAAAGCTTCATTCCACCCCCTGCAGCACACACCATCTCCCCACAATTAAGACAGGTCCCATACAAAGTTCCAGAAGAACTTTAGTCATGGCCAAGAGAAGCCTAATGGGGAAAGGCACCATGTTTCACAGAAGAGCCTTGAGCCAGAAACACCAAACCCCACCAGAAAGCTTTTCCATTACAAAGCTGACATTTGAAATCCTGTACAAAAAAGTGAAATAATTTCCTGAAGAAACAGAAAAAAAAATCCTTCCTCTCTGAAGGAAGGACTTCTCTTATAGTTACAGTTTAGATTCATCCGAGTTTTGCAGAAATGTATGGCCCTTGGTTTGCAGATATGGCATTAGCTGTGATTACTTGGGAAGATCCCATGAAACTGAAAAATGAGATGGTCAAACTGGGTACTGAAATAATTGCTTTTATGTTGGATTGCTCTTCTTAATTTCAGAGAAAGGTAGACTCTGATAAATTGCACTACTTATCATATTTCTAAATGTGTGATGTTACAGTTCATTTAAGGTCCCTTTCCTTATCTAGGCCTCTCCTTAATACTACTCAAAACCTCATTTCACTTCCCTTTTATACCAGTCATCACTGTTCTTGCTACTGTATGGAAACTAGAGCCTGTATGGAAGTAAAGCATGCAAAAAGAAACCCTGGCCTTGAATTCCCTCAACTCCACATTTTTCAAACACATTTTCAAACCCTTCCCTAGCAGAATCCTTCAGTCAGTTACGTTGCTCACATCTAAAATTAAATCACTCCTCCCTGGCTGAGCAAAGAGCAGCCATCCCAACCCAACTGTAAAGAGAAGACATTTTACTACCTACCACTGAGGCAAGTTGTCTGGCTAAAGTTTAATTATTTTAAAAAACAGAGTAATCACTGAAGATTTCCTGGGGCAGCAAGGAGAAGGAGCAATTAGAAGACAGCTCACGTGGTTGACCAAGACACTTCAGAGTTCCCAATGATTTGCAAAACTTTCTGACCTACCTTTGGTAGTTTTTATTTTTCCCTAGAAATGAAAGTAATCTGCCTCCTGAAAACACAAAATGAACATAATATCAAAACAAATAAGAAGGGGATAAAGATGAAAGATGAAATTGCAGATGGATGGTGGTGGTAAAACTTCTACACAAGCCTACCTCCTGTTCTCTTCAAATGGGCTTTACCACATTGGGACCATTTGTTAGACTGCAGTCACTGCCAAACTGTGAGATGATACCCCTGACAGTAACACAACTCATTACACACTGATTTATGGAATGAGAGCTCAGAGAGGCCCAGCACACAATATGAAAAAAAAAAAACCCAAACCCAAAAAAACCACTTCACCAAATCCATCCACAGAGGTGACATTTATAGGTTTCTGCATTTTATAGCAGCCTTCAATGTGCTCCTAAAAGGAGCAGGGAGGATGTGCTAATTCAGAAGGAAAACTCACTTCCATCTCCCACTCCACTTTATTATGCAGCAACTTGCAGAGAGAGCTCTGCTTAGAGACCAGGAACACTCTCCAAAAGAACAATGTTTTGCCACAAAAACACTTACCTGTCTGAAGATTTTACACGTGGCAAATATCCAGGGCAACAGAAAACACTCCTTTAACCTCTCCTGTCCACCAACTCCTCCTTCTTTGCAGCTGGAGCTGTTCCCTACACCTTTGGATGCAAACCTTGGGAAGAGGTAGGGAAGTGCAGGAGCTATGGTTCAGTGTGGAGGGAGTTAAAGGTGCCTCTCTTTTTCTCCCACTGCCTCCTTGTCTCAGGCTGTGGTCTACCAAGGTGTTCTACCCTACAAGCCTGGTAGAAACAAAGCATCCCCTGGGACCTGTTCCCTCCCAGCTGGGCACATGGACCTGGCACTGTTGGCATCAGGGGCCCTTTTGCCACCTCTCTGCACATCACAGCATCAGTGGCTCTCAGACCCCTTTTCCTATGGGAAAGGTTCTGCTGTCTCAGCTACTGCTCAAATATTTCCCAATCAGCTTCTATTTGCAAGGGACTTCTGACATCCTCAGCATTGCCCATGGACACGAATCCCATTTACTCTTCCAGGAAAGCCCCAGGGAGCCAGGACAAGAAGGGCCAAAGGCAAAGACACCAACATATACTAATATTACTATTAATATTACTAATATAAAGCACTGGTTTTACCTAATACTTTGCCCAGGAGTTTAAACTGAACCATGAAAAGCATGAGCCTGAGATGGTTGTGGGGAAAAAAAACCAAAGCAAGATGAGAACTCCATGTTTTAAAAACCATGCTAAGAGTTTGAGAGATGAAAATACACACTTCATTTTGTCCAAACCAATGGAATAAGTAGCAGAAAACTCAATTTGTTTTCTGTATGTCACACACCAAGTGCATACAACTCTGCCTAAGGTCCTTTCCCCTCCCCTGCTCCAGCTGGTTAGGAAACATCTAACCAACAAAGTTAAAATGAGAATTAAATCTTTAAACAGCTTGTGTTTGCAGGAAAGAATGGTGTCAATGAAAACAAATCCAATTAGTCGATCATACTGAATTGGTAATAAAAAACAACATATGAAGGCTCTATTTTAATGTTATTTAAAGTGACAATATTTAAACACTTTATTATAGAACAAATAAAACATTATATTATTACAACAGTGGCAATCATTAAATTAATGAACACTAATTACAACACTCAACTACAGCACTTTGATTAAGAAAGAGAAAAAAAAGCAATCAAATCCCAGGAAGAAGAAATGGGAAGTATTTACAGCTCGCATCCAGCAGTGTTACAAACAGCACATTAAATCTCAGACAGATGTTTCCCTATGCAAACAAAGAGAGCTCAGTGACAAGAGCTCTAAGACTTTATTTTTTTTTTAACACCATGGAGCTGCACTGTTACTGTTTGCAACATCAGACAGCCAGCCAGGCATGTACAAAACCACACGCACACACTTTAAAAACATGAAATGCTTTCTGCTAAGTGATGCCACTGTAATCAATCTTTGGTTCAAAGGAGTGCAGTTGGAAAAAAAAAAAAAAAGTGTTGACTTTTAAAATGCTGTAAGTTAATTTATTTCTTTTTTTTGCACATGATAAAAGATTATCAGCCCAGCAGTTTTCTGTGACCAATTTTTTTCTCTCTTTACTTGGTCACCATGGTCAAAAATCATTAAAATCCTGAAATTTTCAAAGCTGACCTTTCTCCTAGCTCTATACTTAGTATCTGAAATGGGATGAGGGTAGACAGGGAAAGGACACAGTGAAAACAAGATGTGCAAAGCCTCTACAATAGCTCTACAGAGTGTACGCTCACTGCAGCAACAGCCTGGGTGGTATTAAAATGTTCCAGTTAACCTCGTGCAGACTGCAAATCTCTTTTAGCACTGAAATGCATTTGGTTTTCTCTCCAGGTACCTATTACTGTGCTGCTTATGATAACACAACACTTGAGAAAGGCTGACAGACACCCTTTAATTAAAAAGGATTGAGAATGCACTTTAGAAAACACAGTTGGTTACTGAAGAAAAGAACCAAACAGTGTTTTCCTTCATGAATTTGGAGCA
This sequence comes from Calypte anna, assembly GCF_003957555.1. NCBI lineage: Eukaryota > Metazoa > Chordata > Aves > Apodiformes > Trochilidae > Calypte > Calypte anna. The sequence continues at coordinate 15,294,989 of NC_044258.1, forward strand.
CTTCTATATAAATGATATGAACTGGCTCTCTCCCTGCTTTAATTTAACTGAAGGTGGTTCACTTGTGGCTTGCCAGAAGCCACTCGTAAGCCTGTCCTACCACACTGCAACCTTTCCCACACCATCTTCTCAGCCAAAAGCTATGAAAAATAGAAAAATAAAACAATAAATCAACTTTCTCCTCTTTAGGCATTGCCAGTGGCCATATATTTTGACACACTTCTGCCTTTTTTTGGCATAATGCTTGTAAGTTCCATCATCCTCTCAGCTCCGCATTTCAAAGGCAGCACTACCCTCAACACCAAGGCTTTGGAAACCTGACCTTGTCACTGCTGAGAAATAAATTCTGCTCTGGATAGCATTTCCCCCCCGTTCCCTTAGCTGATAAAGAAGTCTTGTGCCTAAAACTTCACGAGAGCCACTGCAAAACTAAAAAGTTCAAACTCATGACAGAGGGTACCACGATTACCACTTTACATGAAGGGTGCAGCAAAGCTGACCAACTGGGATGTGTCATTGAATTCCAAATGGAAATTCTGCTGTCTGACATGGCTTTCTTAATAGTAAAACTTGTTCTTCCGCTCCCTATGTGCAAGTCACTACAAGGTGACCCAGGGAAGCTGATCAGTGTAATGTGGCAGCCTGTGTGTCCCCGCTCCTCGCCCCACTGGCATTTTACATGTGAGCAGCAATGCTTTGCCTAATGAAGCACTGCTATGATTTTCTGGAGCAGATTCAGAAACCACAAAGCTTTGCAGCCAGCTCTCCAAGAAAAGAGAGAAAAAAAACTCTTAGGAAAAAAAAAATAGCAACCAACTAAACAAAAAAACCTGAGAAGCTGAGCTGGGTGAAGAGGACAGCAGCATCTCAGTGCACTGCTCCAACCTAGGGGGTCAATGCTGAAGCCTGAATCCAAGAACTGCTGGGAGGGATCCAAAGGCTTGGTTTACAGAGGTCAGGATTGATGATCTAATAGCTCCCCTGACCTCAAGTTGATATACCATGTTAACTAAGCAAGATTTTATAAATTAAACATATGCATAAAGCAGTAACAAAAGGATCTTCTGAACCTCGCCTTGAAAGTTCTTTCCTAAAGGGAACAGTAAGTATTTTTAGAACTACATTTCCAAAAGACAGATGCTCTCCAGAATTATGTTATTAAGCCTTAAAACTTAAAGAACCTCACTGGAGGAGGGACAAGGTACAGAAGAGAAGGAAAAGAGCTGTTTCCAACACAGACAGTGTAATTGTGTCTCAGATCACCTTTGCATGAAGGTCTTAAAGTTACTCAGGTTGAGTTTTGGCTAGCAGAACACAGGCATGGTATAGAAACAAAGAAACTGTAATTTCTAGTGCCTGCATAAACAGAATCTTACTGTCTTTTATTTACTACTTACTAGTATTTACTATGTCTCTTGTAGTTTAAATACTGAAACATATGTAGATTATATACATATTACGTGTGTATAATTACATACATTCTACATTATATGTAGAATATATACATATTATTGTGTAGATTATACACAATAGTAGTAGTATAGTGCTAGCATACAATGGTATATGTAATTTATGCATAATACAGTTATAAAGTATTTACTTCTAAGCAGTGGCTACAGAGAAAGTTTATTTCAGTGATGCTTTGGGTACAAGTGGAATATGCACTGTAGGGAAAATGCAATGAAAAATAAATGGGTTTAGACCATGTGAAAAATCCTCTCTTTATCTTGCTGACATAGTGATAGGTGACACTGTCATTTATAATGTTGAATGGTCTGATTTGGAGCTGTCATGCTTCACTTCTGTAGCACAAGCCATTTGTTAGGGAGATAATGCATCAACTTTTCTTCAGGAAAAAAAACCCACTACATTAATCTAATTTTGATTCCAATGGCTTTGTTACTTCACTTGAATCCTTAATCACACCATCTTTCAAACAAATAGTCCTAGCTCTTCATTTCTCCTTCCTCCTAGTATTTTCATGTTGCACCATTTTTAAATGGTTTCAGCACTGGTGGGATACTGGTGTGCTAGAGCAGCCTGGAATGTCCCACCTTGGTGGTATTCAGCAACAGCTTTGCTCCACGTCACACAGATGGCATAACCTGCTTTTCCCTCTTGGAGAAAGAGGATATTTGCACAAGGGAATACAAACCCCCTAATTCCTATGCACAGACTGCCCAGGAACTAAACTGTGTGTGCACAGGGCTTGAAACAAAAAAAAAAAAAAACAAACCAAAACAGCAAGCTGGTACAAACCCCATGTACCAAAGCCTCAACACCTGTAGTGATATGGAAATTCATACCACCACAATCCCAATTTTCATAATGCAGCCTGGGCCCTCCAGTTCTCCAGCAGCTGACAACAATTTAGGAAGTTATGTTCCCCCCATGCTTTCACATCTTTTTTTGGACATCCCCCTGTTTTGAAATAAAGGGACCAGTAACCCAGAGTCAAGCCATGCATTTCTAGCCTGAGGGTGAGAAAAACTGCCTTTGCAGCTCCCTGCTGCTTTCCAAACCTGTTGCTGAATGCTCATGCTCATCCACCTCCTCTGGCAGCAGTGCTAGAGCTCAGCCCTCACACTTTGCTCCATGCAAATTCTCCCTCCCCAGCTCTCCCAATGATCAATCTCTCCAGTGCCACTATGGAGAACCTGGACAGAGTCCGATCTCCAGATCACGGTCCCCTTCCCCCTCTCCCTGCTCTGTGCTCCAAGTGTCTCTGCAGAAGATTAACAACTTCTTTTATTTAGTAACTAGTTGCTTGCCTTCTTTTTCCTTATTAAAATTCATCTGCCAAGACATTTGCCACAGAGCAGAAATGCCCAACCCAGGTGGCTCCAGGACACCCCATGAGCACCCTTCCCCCTGTGGCCTGTGCCACCTTGCTCTATGCCATTTACAACCATTTTGTAAAAATAACTGATCTTGCCACTTTTACAGCTTGTGCTGTTCATTCTTCATTAAATACACCTCTCCTTGGAAAAACCATTTACTCTAGCAGGAACACAACCGTTTATTACTGGCACAGGCAGCAGCCCATAATGTTGACAAATGCTATAATGATTGGTAAAACACTTACTGGCAGAGCAGGCTTTGGGCTTAATTTCTAACATGCTGACAGCACAAGGTGATAAATATTATATTTATTTGCACTTGAGCAATAACAGCACAACAGAAGTAGCCTATCCGTGCCCAGGTAATGTCAGCTGTAGATTAAGGACACTTCAGATCACACACCACCTTCTAATTTCTTACACCTTTAGCCTGGGCCAAGCTTCAAAGGAGGTGGTGGGAATTCTCAGCATTGCTTTCCCACATGCTATGGGCAGTGAAGCCCAGGGAGGTGGGGAACTTCAGTGAGTCTCCACATTTTTTCAGTGAACACAATGATTCCCCCAAGCCAGGACTGTTCAGGGGAGCACACGGACTATGAGGAGGAAAGTTCCCTATTTTAAGGTATGAGCTTCTGGATAACAGCAAGCCAGGAAGAGGTGTGACAGCTCCTCTGGCACACCAGGGGAAAAGATCCAACTCTGCAGTGTTTGGATGAAATTGGGACCTTGAGCCTGGGCATCCACTGTGCAGGTGAATACCATCAGTAGAGCCATGGAGCACTCCAGAATGAGCTGCTGTTGTACCCTTTCCCCTCTTGGACCAAACATTTCTGGTTTGGCATAATCTTGACATGAAACATAAGGTCTGAAAGTGACTTTTCTAAATTCAGCTAAAAAAAAATTAAAAATTTCTTATTTTGCTGCTGCCTGTAATCTGATCACCACAGTGGTACATTCAAACATATCCTTCTGGATTTATCAAGGCCACAGACTACATATGGAGAGATGGAGTTAGGCTCTTCTCAGTCGTGACCAGTGATAGGACAAGGGGTAATGGGTGTAAATTGGAGCACAGGAGGTTCAAGTTGAATATTCGAAAAAATTTTTTTCCTGTAAGGGTGACAGAGCCCTGGAACAGGCTGCCCAGGGGGGTCGTGGAGTCTCCTTCACTGGAGACATTCAAAACCCGTCTGGACACGTTCCTATGTGATGTACTCTAGGTGGCCCTGCTCTGGCAGGGGGGGTTGGACTAGATGATCTTTCGAGGTCCCTTCCAACCCCTAGGATTCTGTGATTCTGTGATATGCCCAGTGAAATTATCCCTTCCCAGAGTCAAATACATCCTCTCCCTCCTGGCAGGGTCTGGGAAGGGGAAGAGAACCATGTGGGGCAAGATCCATCCCTGCACCCAACTCGGCTGCTCCTTTTTCTAATGGGACAGAAGAGTTATTTCTAGGTAAGCCAAGCAGAAAACCCACCTGGATTTATATTTCATGGATGCCTGCATAGGTAGTTACACAAAAAGATATTTCAGATGAAGGTTCAAAATTGCATAAGCCCAAAATATTGCTGTAAAGGAAAACAGATTTCCTCATGCAACACTGGCTCCCAACAGGGAGTTATCTTTTCATGGGTAATTCATAACAGGTCTGCATTTCAGCAGCAAGCAGCAAACAAATGGCTCTGTCATTTCCCCCCCCCAACATTTTAGTAGTATGATAAATAAGTTCACAGTATTCTCGAGGATCTCTCAAGCTGCTTTTCACTCTAAGCCCTCACTCTGGGAAGTTAGCACAGATACACAGATCAGGGAATATCTCAAGTTGGAAGGGACTCATAAGGATCATACATTGGGAGTGAATGTCTTCTTCCACATTTATAGCTAACTCAGACTGAGCAGCAGCCACTGCAAGACTGAGGACCTGAGCCTAGAGAATTTGGCTGCAGTTTTGAGCATCTGTGGCAAAGAGGACCAGGATACTGCTATAGACTAGAAGAAGAGGATACACAGGGAAAGGAAGGCAGCCACTTCTTCATCCCCTCTCTGTTTTTCCTGGGTCAGTCCTGGAGTTCAGAGAAGCAGAAAATAACAGCAGTAACCAAACATTATGAAAAGCCAGAGCCCAAGAGGAGCAGAGCTATGTTTTCCTGAGATGACTGGAAATTAGTTTTCTGGCAGTTTAAATATTGTATTCTGCTTACTGACTGTCAGTAAATTTACAAATAGTTGGCAGCTTGGCTTATGACCAGAACCCAAAGGAATCTTGACTGTAGCAATTTAATGGCCTGTTCCTATCAGCAACAGCAGCAACGTTTAAAATACTTCTCATTGCTGTGAATTTATCTTTAAAAAAGCCCGACAGCAGGAGAGATGCTGGTTTTACATTCTTTACCCTGCTGAGGCCTCATATTAGATCATTATTCATTCCACACACCCCCAGTCACTTCTCCAAACCTTTGAATTTTCTTCATTCCAGCAGCTAGGATTGCAAACTTTTTGATGAACATAGACATCTCCTGGCTTATTATAAAAAAAAAAAAAAATCCCTCTCTCCTTAACAAAGGCTTTATCCAATATTTAAGCTCTGATGAGTCAGCGATGCTGCTACACCAGAAGCACTCAGGCAGGACATTCTCTTAAGGTTTCCAAATTCTCTGGTGTCAGGACAGAAAATACTCAGATAAAAGCCTTAAGAGGAACTTGTGCTGTGAGCACTTACAGGGCCTGCAATACTCCAGACTCTCATTTACCAACCTTGTACCACACAGCATGGTTTTTCTGCAAAAATACTGCAGTTCCCACCAAGAGATGGCTTAGTGCCTCATGTGTTAACATTGTCCCCCTTTCCCATCCCTCACAAGTGAAGCAGCACAGGGATGAACCCAAACTCACAGAGCTCCAAAACTTCCCCACTGCCCACAGCCAGAGAGGTGCAGGCACAGACAGGATGCTCTGGGCCATGTTTTCTCATCAGCATCCACACAGGCAAGACGTGAGCACCACCCTGAAAATGTTCACCCATAATAATGATAAACTGGATAATTTTACAATCCTGTCCAAGCTGGTCAGTGAGCCAACACCAAAGAGATTTTGCCAGCACTTGCTTTGCTCCAGCTCTCCAAGAACCAGTTGCACCTATGCAAGGGAAGCATCCCAATGCACACTACTGATACAAGAAGCAGGACTTGGTGAAATATTTTCTTTACCATAGTTTTCTCCTTCTCAGCCTGCTAACCATCAATTTTTGAAACTTTGCCCTAAAGACCACCCTAGACAGGCTAAGATATGCAGTTCACTGCAAAGTGATAAATCTACAGGAAGGGCCACAGCTAGTTAAACTAATCAAGAGATTGTACAGGGTGAATTGAGTGTGGGAAATGCATCAAAAAGGAAATGGTATCAAAATAAATTCAGGATACCCGTCTAGGAATGTGAACTGTTGCTTTCCATGCAATTATATAGGAGACAAATCATAGCTCTGGCTAAAAATGTAAACATCTCTATAAGCAAGAGGGAAGAGAAAGCAGGGTATCCAAACTAAAAGGCTCTCACACCATTAAAGGTAATCACCAAGCAACTATTAGCCTGGCTGAAAAGAAGATGAAAGGATAATGGAGGAAGATACAGGCTGGCAATTACAGTGGAAGTGAAGGAAGTGAAATAGTCCATATTTATTTTTGTTTTTATGAACTTCCACAGACATTAGTAGCTGGATTATACCAAGAGGGAGGAAGGGAGGAAAAAAATAACCAAATGGCTGGAACTAATCTCAGGTTCTTTAAACAGTCTTTCTCCACAGACCCACAGATAAGGAGTGTCTTATCCCCAACAGGACAGCATATCTGGGCACACAAATCATCCACTAGTGGGAGATTTCTGTTTATATTAACAGGGTCCTTTTGAACCAGCTTATAACAGGAGCAATAGCATCAGGAGATTTTGATGGCAAAAATGCCAGCAAATGCTTTAGTTGTCATTGCCAACAATGAAAACAAGAGTTGCTTTTCCTAGATCTAGGTTTGAAGGATTTTGCCATCTCCATGAGCAAAGCTTGAAGTCTGCTGCTGTCATCATAGAACTGGCTGGGTTGGAAGGGACCTCAGAGATCATCAACTCCAACCCTTGAACCACTAGTGCTGCAGTTCCCAGCCCATGGCACTGAGTGCCACATCCAGTCTCTTTTTAAATATCTCCAGGGATGGAGAATCCACTACTTCCCTGGGCAGCCCATTCCAATGTCTGATCTATTCCCCTAGCACAACTTAAGACTGTGCCCTCTTGTCTTGCTGAGAGTTGCCCCCCTGGCTCCAACCTCCTTTCAGGGAGTTGTAGAGAGTGATGAGGTCTCCCCTGAGCCTCCTCTTCTCCAGGCTGAACACTCCCAGCTCCCTCAGCCTCTCCTCATAGGATCTGTGCTCGAGTCCCTTCACCAGCTTAGTTGCCTCCTTTGGACCCACTCCAGGACCTCGATATCCTTCCTGAACTGAGGGGCCCAGAACTGGACACAGTACTTGAGGTGTGGCCTCACCAGCAGGGGCAGGATCACTTCCTTGGACCTGCTGGCCACTCTGTTCCTGATACAGGCCATCACTTCACAGGCACAGAAGACAACTTGATGAGACCATCCTGTAGGCCCAGGCCAGGAGCCCCCCTCCCACCAGAACCCCTTGTTTCCCCCCAGCTCCTGCCCACAACAGAAGAATTCCTCAGGATTTCATACTGCTGCTTCCCAGCCTAAAAATGTGAGGTCAACAAGTCCACTGACTTCAAGAAAAATATGCAAGATACCCTATCTTGCTGCCTCTGAGAAAACAGAAATAATGCTTGTTTTTAAAACATTGCCTCCTCACTGGCACTAAATAAATATTATTTATACCACACAGCTGCAGCCAAGATGAGACATGCTGGACTGTTGCATGCTACAAAGCACTGTGAGACAACTACTTGCAGCAGATAGTGGAGCACCCATCATTAATCCTATTCCTTCTTAAAGCTGCCTACTAAAAACCCATCTGTTTAGCTGTGTCAACAATACTTTTCCTACCAACAAGAACATCTCTAGAATTCACAGATAATGTGCCAGCTGACAGCATTCTAGCTGTAAAACACAGAGTAGGGTTCTTTCTTAAATATGAGAAATATGTTTTACCACAGCTACCTTCCGCTACAAAAAAACCCAAAAAAACCCACACCACCAAAAACCAAATTATTACAATTTTTAAAAACAAAAAAAACCTGCATTTGAAACATTTGGCAAAGAACCCCAAAGAGAGGTGGCTAAGCAGAGGTTCCCCTCCGTTCCTGCTATGCCAGAAAACCCAGCACCAAGGGGGATTAGTGCTCAAATAAAAACATCCCAAAAGACAAAGAAGGAGCTCCCTAGGACCAGACTTGCCATCTTTGCTACATGCTGGTGACCGCCTGGGATGACAAACCCACAAACCCTCAGCTGCCCTCACAGCATCACACCACTGTTCCGTATTTCCCCTTTCAAGCAGCAATCCAGAGGAGCCATCAACTAAATAGACTGCAGAAAATGCTGGTGACATTTGTTCCTCTTTCTTGACATTTGCTATTCTGAGCTGAATAGCAAGTGACAGCTATAAATAAAACAAAGTAATAATAGGATAAGCAAATGTAAACTAGATAAAATGCTAGGAAGACAGGAACTTAGGTATGGCACATGCTCTGGGGGTGTGCAGTCAGCCCTGGACTCAGGAATCACTGCATCTCTTCTGCAGCAGCACTGGCAAAACCATAACAGACATTCAACAACATCACATTACAAAGGATATTGCTTTCCCACAATGATGCTCATCCAGGGCACAACAAGCAAACACAGACAATGAAGACATCAGCAGATGATGTTTGAAAGACAGAGCTGAAACCTGGGGGAAGAGTAAAATTGGATTTTTATCGCTCAATCTGGACTCTGTTACAGATCATTTATTAATGGCACGGAAATAGATCTGGTTTGGACACATTGTATTCTTAGACAGAATGGGTTCAAGCTTTAAGAAGAAATCAAATGACCCAGTAATGTCATGACTGCATTGCTTCATTGAGCAATGGCAACAAGGCAACCCAGCAGCCAAACCACTTCTGTCACAGTGACCCAGTGTCCACCCTGTACCCACACACAGACACCCAGCTCTTCAGACACCTGCAACTCAGACACTTAGATTTCTTCTCTGCCTTCCCAGCATCAGTCTCTTTCCTTAATGCCTACTGCCACTTCTTAGGAGACCTTAGGAGTACCTAGAAAATGCATTTTCATTTTCCTGCTATAGTACATATCATGCCAATTTGACAAAAAGATGTTTTAGTTATTGTCTGATTTTAAAAGAAAGAAAAAAATCATAAAGAAAAAGGCAGATCCCCAGGGACACTCCCCCCCCCAAAAATGAGCCTAATTATTCTGCTACAGTTGGCAATTGCTAGAATTCACAACAGCACATATGGTAATAAACATATTTAGTTTAAAACCAGCTAGAAATAGGTTTAATTAATATGTCCTGATTTAGAATTCACAAGTCATTTTCAAGCAATAGGACCAGACCTTAATTCCTGTATACTGCCACCTTCAGATTCCACCAAAAGTCACAGTTTTGGAAGTAATCTCAGGAATAAGGGAACTTGATACTGTTTTGGCCAGGCAAGAAACAGGGTGTAGCTTAACTACTAAACAAATGATTCTTTGCAACAATAAGAAATGAAATTAAGTCTCTCTGGAATCCCACTGCAGCCCTGGCAACAGGCCTCAGGCTCAGCTGCCAGATGAACTGCATGCAGCAAACCAGATTAACCAGAATAAAACCTGATCAGCTACTGAATTAGGAGTATACTCCGAATAAAAAAGAGCTTCTTTTCAGCCTTTATATGAATATTAAAGTCACGTGCATTTTTTACCCATTAGTTTTGGCATAACTAATTCCATTTTCTTTTAATAACTTATAAAGGGCATTCTCTTTGAGCAGCAATCTGTGGAAATAAAGAACAACCTCTTTTCAGAAGATCAGAGATGTATTTGCACATAAAAAGCTGAAGAGGACTGGACTCAGTCTGCAGATATCTGTGGTATACTAAGAACAAATAAAAAGCTTATGACACTAACTCTGCACCACCAAACCCATAAATCCTGCAGGAAGCACAGGGGGCAGATGGCCTCTGAAATCACAGGTTCTCCATTTCCTGGCAAAGGACTGCAGGGCTGGGATTGAAACACAAAAACCTTCTGCCAAACAAATACAGAGGCAATAAATGGTGATGGCAAAGCAGAGACAGATAAACCTTTGAATTTGTTGGTCAAGAAAATTGGTATCTCCAAGAGCAGGAGCAGATCTATTTGCTGCAGACCATAGCACTCCTGGGAATGGAGAACAGGAGGGGCAGAAACCATGGGAAGAGGGATCTGACCCAGGCTAAGTGATACCACCATCAAAAAAAGCCAAAAAACCCTGAAGGGATGTTTAATCACTAGCAACAGACAGGTTAAGGAGAACTCTGCTGACCTGGCTTTATGGAAAGGGAGCCAGGAACCCCAGGTCTTCAGCAATATTTGCCTTTTGCTTCATCCTCACCTGGGCCAGCAAAGGTGTCTCCAGGGTGCCAAAGGACAGGCAGACACCAGCCCTGACACCAGCTCCTCTCTGAAGACTCGCTATCTTCCAAGCCTGGGGACACAGGACAGGAATGGACTTGGCAGAGCAAGGTTAACAGTTGGACCTGATCATCTCAAAAGTCTTTTCCAAGTAAAACAGCTCCAGGATTCTCTAGACTCAGCAGAGCAGATGGAGATGTGCTGAGTCCCATCAATACTGAGCTGAATGAAGAAGGGGAGGGGGAGTAAATAAATACCAAGTCATTGCTGAAAAACAAAACACTTACAGTAAATCCCCATGTAAACAATCAAATCTGGGCATTTGGGCCTTTTAAATCTGTTTCTACATCTAAGCACTAAAAGCCCTGACTAAGTTCTCACTGCCTCATCCAACTATATGCACCTTCTCCACACTTTTAATGACAAAGTGATACAGGTAGGGACAAACACAGCACTTCCATTAAGCTACAATTTATCAAGCATCACTCCACAAGCCTTTAGTATTCACAGGCAGGTGCTTCCTTCATGAGCTGCAACCACACCATCATTTACCCAAAATTACTTTCAAACCAGGCTGCAGCACAAATAAGTCTGTGATTAAGTAAATGCCCACACAGAAAACCAGAAGATCCTTAGTATGAATCCCATGTCTGACACAGAAGCCTAACGAGAAAAATCTTTTCTTAAGCACCTTGTCAGTAATCCTACAAAATTTGGGCAGTATCCCCATATTAAAGTACAAATGTGGCTGCAGGTTTATAACATTTCCCAGCTTTACCCAGCTGTAAAACAAGGGATTCATTTCACAGTCAGAACTGGATGGAATTCAAAGAGAGAGGTTATTAAAACCTGAAAGCCTCTAAATATTTCTCCTCTTCAGTGAGCAAGTAAGTGCTTTCTTTTTTGTTGAATGCATGTAACAAAAAAACCCATTTAGCCTTTTTTAAAAAAAAAATATTATTCCTCACCACTGACACTTTTCATTAGAAAAGGAAAAAATATTAAATATACAGTCCTGAAGTATTTCACTTTGGGATTCTTTTTGCCAGGAGGGCACTGCTTACTGTGAAATCTTTTCTGTGGAGACCTCAGTTTCTGAGCATCTGATCTTCTTCCCTTCCCTCCCTACACCAAGTTTGCTGTGGGGAACACACACAGAGGTGGCAATCCAGAAGTGCTCATTAAATCACTCTGTTAATTCACCAGGTGACACCGAGCTGGGACCAGAACAATGACTCAATATGGCACTGCAGTCACTCAGAGAAATTAGACTTTTTCACATCCAGGTCTCATCCCTCTACCAGTATTTATAGGTAACAGATTCATATGGATTTATAGCCTCAAGGGACCCTGAGATGATCTATTCCCATCTCCCCACATAACACAGTCCACACCGTATCAATCAACTCTTCCCTGACTTCTGCTCCAACTACAGCATTTCCCTATAAATCAATCCTTGACTTAACACCTTCCATGACAGGGAACCCACTGGGTAACCATTGATAAATTGCTTCAGTGGTTAATTATCCACCTTCTTTTAAAAAAGTGTACTATATTTCCTGACAATGTATTACTTGGAAAATTACAACTGAGTTTTAATAAAACAGCCTTTATTCTGTAGCTATTGAAAAACAGACTAATAAGAATATAATCTCTTTTTTTTTTTTGTTCAAGTACATAAAAATGAAAGACAAAAAAGGAGGTACATAGTGTACAGAAAAGATAAGGAAAAGATGTTTAAAAAGACCTCCTAGAAGAGATAGTGACATGTCCCAGACCACTGCTCCAGATGTACCAGCTGACTGTGAAATAAGATTATTTTAATATACTCTATGTAAGTGACCTAAGAGTTAGCAAATATTCTAAATCCATGGACAAAAACTCTGAGACTTAAGACCCCCCCACAATGCCCTTGGCCTTTAAAAATCATCATCCTGTTGGGGTAACAACACAAGGGCAACAAGCACCCTCCATCCTCATAAGGAACGGGGCCTTCTGGCCAGGAGAACCCTAGCTGGAGGTCTTTATCTGCTCAGAGAACTTTCACATCCATCTTCTTGTCTCAGCAAAGCCCAGAAGCAGCAGGTAATCAGGGTTGTCTCCCCTGTGTACTTGCTCATGCAGTTTGACACCAGCAGGTCCATGAGGTGCCTGGGATGCACCAGAGAGTTGGTTAAAGCTCTCTGATAGTGACAGAGTGATTGCTTCCAAATCCCTTGGGAGAAAAACTCATTTGCTAGGAGACACATATCCATTAAAAAAAAACTTACAGCTGGTGTAAAGCTTTACTTTATATATTTAAAACCCTTCTCAAAAAGCCAAGTTGGGCTGCCCAGGCTCATTCTGCCAGAAATGGGTATGAATTTTGCCAAGCTTCCAGCCTAATGATTCATATTAAGTCAGGTTGAACTAATGAGGCAACTTTTGCTGTGATGAAAGCATGGCTAGAATCTCTCTGTTTTGTCTTCTCTCACACAGTGTCTTGGGAAGGAAAGGGTTACAAGTTCACTTTTCTGCACACGTCAAACATTTGAAGACATAAACCAAGCCACACAAGTGTAAGCTTCTTCTGACGCACATAAAACACACATCATACTTAACCTTGGCAAATAAAAAAGATTGGGCCCGAGCCAATATTTTTAAGAGTTTCAGGATCAAACTCTTTAGTGCACTGCCCAGGTCATTTATTATACTAATTTTTTCAAAAGCAGGAGGGGATAAAGAAAAAAAACTTGGCTATTTTAAACCATACTGATATCCCTGCAACGTGCAACAGTTCACATCCCTGCTGCAACCATTCCTTCTGAGTAATGGGAATTTCAGTTCAGCCTAGGCTTATTTTTTTAAAAAGGGTGAGGTCTGGGACACCACCTCTGTCATCAGCCTGAGCCAAATTCCTCAAGAAGATGGAAATGAGATGTCCCACCTCCAGAGGTGACAGCATGCCACTTCACAGCACCTGTGGTTCACCCACACCCCTGGCCAAGAAACATCACTATCCAAGGCATTCAGCACCACCCCAGTGCCCCCAGGACCAGAGAGTTCACAGCAAGCAATGCACCAACATGGGACTGGGAGACCACAGCAGAAATAAAGCTTTTCATAATTCCTGAGGCACAGTTTTGGGACCAGTGGCATAGATTTGGGCTCTACTGTTTGAAAGCCCTCAGGTTGTTAGAGATGACCTGGAAACTTGGGAATTTTCCAGACCACAAACCCAGTCACACACTTTGCAAGTGAACAGGAAGACTTGAGTAGTGAAGACACTTAAGCAGCTCATCTGTAAAAGCTGATGGACAGGCTTAACAAATAAATAAAGGAAGGTAAAGGGGAGGAAAGTGCTTCATACCTGATAAACTTGAACAGCAGCAGTAGCTGAAATTAAACAAAGAATCCCCTGTGTTTCAACATCTCCTCCCATCTGCAGTCCAAACAGCTGCCAATCAGCAGACATTTAAATGGATTTGCTAAGACTGGCTTAGGGAGAGAGTTTTGTGTACTGGGCACATTGATGTACATTTCACAACATGTGGGCAGAGACAGGCTGTGTCCCCCAGAACAGACACACGAACTTCCCCCCTGTCACTGTGGACATCAACAAGAACTTCTGAATGCAAAGAGGCTCAGAGTCCTCTTACCTGCCCAGCTACAAAGCATTTGACAAAACTGACAATAACCTCTCTGCAAAAGGAAATTATTTTTTTTTTAGGAACAACTTATACAAAACAAAGAACCTAATGGAGCAAGAGGAATTACAGTTCAGAGATGGCTCAGAGCTTCCACAGTTTTAAAGATACAAGTATATTTTTAAGTTATTAAAACCTCAACAAGAAGCAAGCTGGCCTCTCTAAAAACCTCTGTCTTCAAAGCTTGGTATCGTTTTTAAACCCTAATGAAGAATCCAGGCATGATGAATGCTCTCCCAACTCAGAATCCCTGTGATTATTATCAAAGGAATTGCTCAATATAAAGTCACTACAGTGGTAAAACTCCAAGCGTGCTGTTAATATGCTGATACCAAAAAATGAGTACTATAGCTGGTGAACATCCCAAACTTTCTGCCATCTTACTCAAGTTAGGAATATGAAAAAAAAAATAGTAAAACTCAAAGCTAAATTTTGCTACACAGCTTTAAGCTGTCAATCAATTTCATCCTACCTAGTTTTTAAACCAAATGAAACACACAGCCTCCAGATTTACTGGCAGCCCATTAATGCTTTACTAATTCTAGAAAGAGCAAACTCCTTAGTGATCTTGTTAGGTTATAAAGCTGTAAAACATTCTGCATTGCTTTAAAGCAGATAGATACCACTTCCCTGGCCCTGGGCAGGGATGGTGCAGCAGGCCAGAAGCAGGATGCTGAGGAGCTCATCACTTCCACCAGTGCTGCCCTGGGAGCACCAAGCATGCAAAATAAAGGTCGAGTGCATTAATGGTGCACATGGGGTGCAAGAGGCCAGAAACCCTGTGCTCACTCTTGTGCCTGTCAGTAATTAGCCCCCAGAAAGCAAGTGAGGTAAAAGGTTAATGAAATACAAGCTGAGGAAATAAAACAAGGATACAGATGACTGTGCTACAAGGCTCTGGGGCTGGCTAAGCTGGCTGGAGCCCTTTTACCAGACAAAAAGCTGCAGAGATGTTCCTGGAGGTATGAAAACAAAGTGGCATAAGGCTGGTTTTGCCCCCCATGGAGGGGGTAAATATGTCCCTATAGGCACCACCGCTTTATTCCCAATCAGTCCCTGCTGAGTTCCCTTCCGTCCTCCAGCCAGGAATGAGATAGAGGTCTTACAAGGAAGATAACACAAAGAAATTGGACAACAAAAACTTAAGTGGCATAAGGTCACCCAGCAAGTACTCATTTTGGTTTTCCTTGAAAGCAGGAGCAAAGCCACTGGTGTGTTCAGAGCAGAGATCTCAGAGGGGGGAGTCCCAAGCACTGTGGTCCCCCCCATCTGGCCTGCACAAGCCTGAAACATAGTTCTGTAAACCTTAATCCAACATCTCAGCTTCAAAACAGTCTTACAGCAATATAAAAAAAACCTTAAATTGATGGGATACTCTAAGTTAGCACCTTTGTTTGGTACCCTTCCTATGGGCATCTTTATTGTCAGAGCCATTACCATGCTTTATTGGGGGAGGTTTTGCAGGTGGTGTGTGGTCTGTTGGTCTGTTTTGTTTTCCTTAAAAGGACAACTCATTTTCTTGTGCACCAACTTCCCTGTGCTGCATTTATGATCATGGATTTCTCTAAAGAAATAGTGTACACAAGAAAGGGATTGACACAGCCCCTGAGTTTCAGGCACAAAGATGTGAACAAAATGAGTTTTTATAATCCAGTGGTTTGTATAAACTCCTAGCTTGATTTCATTGAATACAGATTCCACATCTAAAACCAACTCTTTATAGGGTTACCTAATCAGAGTGCCCTAAAGTACACAAAGTAGAGGGAGGGGAATAAAGGAAAAAACCCACTGAAAACAAAAAAACCCAAACAAGAAACCAAACACCAAAACCATCCATTGGAGAATTTAATAAATTTACTCACAAAGTGCCAGAAATAGATAAACAATCAAGGATCCTCTCACTGTACTCTGAGAACCATTTAAGGACATAAACTCAGGAATACCAATGCACAACAGAAGCTGCTGTTGGAGCAGTCACACGTGGTGGGTAGAAAAATGATCTGATATTTGGAATCACTTTGAAAACTGGCATGCTAAGGCAACAGACTTAGGAAAATATGAATGCAATGCAAGACTAAACCAAACAAAAAGCCTCACATAATTCACAGCAACTCCTCTGCCAGGACTTCACCAGGTGAATGAAATGAGCAGCCTGACAGGGAGCAAAAGGAATAAATAGCAAGCAGAAAGGAATTGTCAAGTGTATGAATACACAAAAAAAACTTGGCTTCATACTTGCTGCTGTTACCAATGCAATATGTTTACTCATTTCTCTATGGCATATGAAAATCAACTTGGTATGAAAACAAATCACTGGAAGTCTTGGCAGATTAGTAAATGTCAGATCAAATTAGACCTTCTCTAGCCTATGCAGGGCCTGTAAAAATTTATCAGAGTCTCACCCATTCTTTGCTCCCTTGACACGAATAGGACAGAACAGCCCAAAGACAAACGGCAGCAAAACCAAAGGCCTTGCTGGGAAGACACAATAAGGCAGCCTAAGTCCTATGGCTTGAAACCACCACTGTGTGTGCAAAGGAAGAAAGGAAAGGAAGGAGAAGATCTAAAGAAAGAAAAGTAAAGAAAGAGAATATCTGCATTACAAAGGACATAAACAGGATGGAGGAATGAGACAACCCAAAATCTCCCCTGACCTGTGCTGGCTCTCGAACCCTCTGCCAAGCACAGAGAGAACCTCATGGAAGAACAGCCCAGCAGTTGCATTCCCAGCACCCTCACCTCACACCCATGGTGAAATTTCCATCATCTGCAACTGCTTCAGAAGTATTTACAGCTCTGGGTCTCTTGCTCACCTCCCAGCACTTGCTTTGCATCCCCCTCCCAGAGCTGGGTGCTCTTGCTGGCCTTGCCCCTGCTCCCACAGCATCGACCGCAACCCTTCCACCTCACAAACATTCTCCATGCCTTCAGGAGAACTCTCCTGGGGCTTTGTTTGGAGCCATAAATGCCAACATTCTCCTCGGGGAGGGAGGGAATGGTTTGCATTGCCCAATAAACCAACTGGGGGAGAGGAGGAACATGCTCTGATATTTATCACCAGCCCTACAAATCAAAAGTCTCCCCAGCCACCCCCACCCCATGGCCCCTCGGTGGTCTCCAGGACATGCAGGTGCAGGCAATAAGGGAGAACAAGTTCTGGCTGAGTTCAATCATTTCAGCCTATGCTTAGCCCTGGAAAGCACAATTCCATCAGCCCTGTCCCAATGCCCATGGAAAAGCTGGTGCACACCTCTGCTCCTACACCGAGCCACCAACAACAGGAGGCTGCAAATGGAGGAGTTCACTGAGCTCACATCCAGAGAGATCCTCCCTGGGACGATGTGTGCCCTATGAGCCCTTCAATTAGGAACTTCCTCCATTTACATTGCATTGTATCAGAAGTTAATGACTCTCAGTTACATAAATACTCTTTAAAATTGTGGTACAATTAGTTCCAAAAAACACGGAAGTGTCCCAACAACTTGAATTCTCATTAAGAAGACAGAATTATAAACAAGAATCTTATTATTTACAACAGATACAAGAGCATGCACTGTTTATTAAAAAAACAATTGTTAGGTTTTTGTGAGGCAGGATCATCTTGTGCTTTTTATTTAAAGAACACAATAGTAAAGAGCACAGAACCATTACAGCACGGAAAGCAACTTTGCTTGGAGGGTTACTTTGGCTTTGTAAAGGGATATAAGGAATACAATAATGTTTTATTGTTATTCTTCCAAAATACACAAGTGAACAATATACTGCTTAAAAACAGTTTCTTGTAAACAACTTTGATAGAAAAAGAAAAAAAACCCTTAAGAAATAGAGGGAATTTATATCCTGAAAGATCAAGTTAATATTCTGGTTTATTGATGTGAAATAGAATAAACTATTTATTAGAGTTCAAATCATTTTGGAACTATAACCACAATGGTGTATATGTAAAGATCATGGCAAGGAAACAGAGCTGTAATATAAATATTTAGGATTTCAATACAGCAAAGAACACACAAAACTTTTACATGGGGAGAGGGTGAGAGCACCGCACCCTTTCTGGCAGCCACCTAACAACCACCAGGGGAAGAATTTTACTCTTTTCAAAGCAAGAAATTGAAAAGTGTATTTATTTAAAATAAAGTTACCCAACGGCTTTTCTTGATAAGACTTGCAGCTTGTAAAGTTAATTTCCAAAAAGAGAAGCTGGAGGCAAAGCTGACCCTGGCACCAAGCATGCACATGTATCACAAGCCGGACTGACTGGGGCCACCCTGCTCTAACACCCAACAGCCCAGGAAGTCAATTAGAAAGAAATCAAATTAACCTGAGCTCTCAAAATGGCTCCAAAGGATGGGCTGGAGAGAGGGAACAAACAAAGAGCCACCACGATGAGAGTGGCAGCCACCCAAGGAAGGCACCCTGAGAAACTCCTTCCAGGCTCCCTGACTCTCTTACCCAAGCCTCTTCCTTGCATCTTAGGGCAAGGAAAAAAAACAAAAGAAACCTGCCCTGGGATGCAGTTCCACCTCTCAGCCCCATGTTCAGCACTCTTCTCACTCTGTTTTGGGATCCCCAGCCTGGCACAGGTTATGGTTGCCAATCTCCTTGGCTTCATACGTGGGTGGGGGACACTAAGCATGCTCCCAGGTCCTCCCCAGACAAGTTTCAGGGGGAAAAAAAACAAAAACCACCAGAAACACTACACTGAAAGCAGATTAGAGATGTCCCAGCAGTGGATGAGCCTTATCCTGATCCCTTTATAAGCATTTCAACTCACAAGGAGATAAAGCAGAGAGCAAACTGCACACAGCTGTAGCTTGTTTTAGCAATTAGTTCTAAATCAACCCATACAAACAAAATCATCCTTTGGAGGAAAAGCCAGGAGATCTGAGTCCCTTTTCAGGTGCTGGCAAAACACACCTGAATGTTTGGTTGTGCCTCAGTTTCCCATCTACAAGGAGCAGCTGTGGAGACCTGGCTTATTCATTCTTTAGCTTGCCTTGCCTGCAGCACAGTTGGATGATGTTCAGCCTTTTACAAGGCATTTTTACAATACCTAAGAAAACAAGGCCCTGACCTCTATTATAGCTGCTAAATAGTATCACGTTGCTTGCATCACTGTAAACCCGGAACTCAGGCAAAAAAGGAACAGCTCCCAAGAGACTGTCAAAAAGTCTCCTCCAGTATGCAAACACTGCCAGCAATATAACCAAAGCTGCTGGAGCCAAGATGTGAAATCTTATAGATCAGGAAGGGAAATGGGCAGAAGGATGAAAACAGCAAGCTGCTTTCCTGCAGCTGCAAGCCCACATTTGGTTCAAGGACTCCTTGCTTCCCCAGAGTCGAAGGTTGCCAGGAATCTTGCACCAGAATCTGATCCAATTTCCACAGAGCTTCCTTGTGCTTCCCGCACTCCAGTACAGAAACCAATGTTTGGTTGGATGGCAGCTGCCCTCCCAGTTGGATGGTTCTCTGCCCATTTCATAGCAGGGTTCCCAGGACACATCCATGTCACACCTCAGGTGAAAATCCTAAATCAGCCAACTTCTTATAAATGTACTATTTATGCAGGACACCGGTGCCAATCTGGCCAGACAGCTGGGATGGAAACCAAGACTCCGGCTGCTGCCATCCCCACCAGCCTGCTGGGGCAGAGCTGCCACACTGAACTTGCACATCTAGCTACAAAAATATCTGCTTTTAGCATGTCTGCCTTGGAAATGATGCCATTTCCCTAGGCCTTCCCAATCTGAAACCATGACCTTTTAACACAGGTGATCCTGCCCTCTCTTATTGTCTCTGGTGGTACTGACAAGAGCTGCAATATCAAGCTGGCTCCACTTACTTTATAATTTAGCACAGGTGAAACTACTCAAATTGGGCAGCAGCAGGGTTGGCTGGAGGCTGATGGAGCTGAAGGTCACACCTGAGCAGAAGGCACACCCAGGGATTGGGGCCATGGTCGTTGCTGGGAGGCAATGGGGATGGAAGATCTGATGGCACCAGGCAAGACCAAGCAGCCTCAGGCTTCAGCATAAAGCAGGCACAGGTCAATGTCCAGCACTCAAAAACCATAAAACTCTAAGACATTCAATTGAAATTGAGCCTTACCTTACAAAGCCAGCTTCTACCAGGATGACTTTGGCCTCCTACTGGTCCATACTGGATGGAAAGGCCACGTGTGTGGACTCACTAGCCCTGTGCTTGACAAAGCAAGCACCATCCTTTGAACTACAACTCTTGCCAAGCCTGAGTCTTCAGACTGCTAAGAATAAAAGAATAGACAGAGTGCCAAGAGTGGGAGAAAAGAAAATTAAAAAAAAAAGAGTAGAGCCAGACCTGAGGTACAAGGTCCTTGTAGTTAAGGCCTCTTCTTTATAAGCTCTTGTTTTCCACAGCTTGTGAAAAACAAAAGCATGGCCTAAATCTGAGCCACTGGACAGAATAGCCCATGCTGTGATGACAAGGCCACCCAGAGCTGGTCATGTCACCTGAGCCAGGAAAATGAGGAACCTCCAAGCACTCTGCACTGCAAAGGTCGAACAGAGCATCTCTGGGCACCTGAATCTATAGCACTGACAGCGAAAGCTTGGCTAAGGGCAAAATCCATGTGCCCCCAAAGAAGATACTTGCACTTATGCAGGATTTGGCCTTTAAAACATTAGTCATGGCAGTGAACAAAGTTTTAGCAAGTGCAGAAGAAAATAAACTTCTTCAAAATATAATGGTATGAGCTTGAACTAGGAGCTTTATAAAGGTCATGTTCTTTAGCATGCTGCAACCTACCCAGTCCCAATACACTCAGCTCTGAGCAAATACTGCACTGAATTTCTCCGAAAAAACTTCAGTGCTGACAAGACTATGTTCACACATATCTGATGGTTTTCTAAAAAAACCTCCACTCTGGAGTCACAAGAAAAAGTAGAAATATGTTGCAAGACAAACCTCTCTTAGGGCACGGTGCTCCGAGGTCCAACAGGTGTTCCAGCAGAAGTTCACAAATAGTGCTCTGAGTTGGTTGCCCTCAGGACTGGTCAGCCCGGCTCAGTGCTACTGCTCCAGATTCAACTGACCTCTCTGCTGGCTTGCTCAGGACTGAGCTGAGCCTGTGCTCCAAGCTTCACCTTTTACTGGCCCCCTAATCCTGCTCATGCGCAGTTGGGGCCTGCCCTAATCAGGCACAGGTGGGCTTAACACAAGCTCATGCCCACTACCTGGTAATAAGTGGCACCTGGTTGCCTCATTGCCTCATTTCACTACAGAAATGTGCACTTTTATGAAATAATGGGACTTTAGATCATCATTTTTGCCCGAGGAACAAAATACAATGAACCTCTACATTACAAAACTGGAAAAATCCCAGAGCTAAAAGACCCTTCAACAGTTACCATTGTTTTAAATCTTGGAAGCAAGGGAGCGCTGAATAAAATAAGTCAATTTTTTTTTTAGTTCATCTCCCAACTTAGATATTTATGTAGATTGTTGAGGTTTTTTTCCCCATGAAATTGATGCTGTGAATAATTCTGAGCAGTTAATAAATTCAAGGAAATTATGAGCTCTATGCCATTAATTCAACAATCTGAAACAAGGTGACATGCACAGAATAAATTCCCAATTATTTCTTTAGTTCTTCCTGTCATCACAGAGTGCTCTGTCTTTAAAATAATAAGATACTAACTCAATCTGGTGAGCTGTAAAAGCACAGATAAAACGGTCCATGTTTAAGATCTTTTCCTTCAAAATCCTAACATATCCAGTGAGCTTCCAGGCTTGATCCCCAGATTTTTGAGCCAAAACTCCCATTGAAAGGCAACACAGCATTGCTTGCTGGTGTGCTTGCCAACTCTGAGCCACCTCAGGAACCAAATAACTTCAAAAATTAAGGAATAGTAATTAATAAACTAATACCTGCACCTTTCTACACCCCTGGCAGGTCCCAACACCTTGAACACACTCCCAGGGAGGTGGCATCTACAACCTCTCTGCTCATCCCATGCCAGTGCCTCACCACCTTCAACAGGAAAGAATTCCAGTGCAATTAATATCTCCTCTAAATCTGCCCTCTTTCAGTTTGACACCATCCCCCCTCACCCTATCACTCCATGCCCAGTTGCTGCTGCCCCAAGGGACAGCTGGATTCTTCCTTCCACTTGGAGCAGAAGGTGGCTCCAAGCACTCCCTGTCCTCACATCAACTCTTCCCCTTGTCTCATTTAAGCCATTCCTCCCTGCTGCCCCCTCCTTGCTGGAAACCTCCATCCGGTGCGTGCATGGTGGAGCTCAGCAGGCTTGGAACACTCATCTTCTCATGCATATACATGGAAGCAAGTTTTATTCTAAACAGAAGTGGCAGCTTGTAATTTAAGGTTATATAATTTGACTGCTAGGCACAACAAAAATTACCTGTTTCCCACGTAAGCAGCAACTCTGCTATAAAGCCACCTCAGCATCTCAAAGGGGAGCAACTTCTGTGGTACAAGGTCCCTCTGCTGCCAACCCCTCCTGCTGGGGCTCACTCCCCAGCAACCCAGTTGTTATTTTTTTATGGATGAAATTCCACTCCCTCCTCCAACACCCTCAGCCACTCTCTGAGGGTAAGAATTGCATTCAATGATTTCATTCACTGTCAGAGTGCCCAGGGGGGGCACAGGCAAGGGAACAGGCAGAGGGGAGGCATCCAGAAAGCAGAATCCCAATGTATATTAAAAATATGCAGAGCTTCTCATTTGCTTTGTGAAAATGCTTGGTCTTTATACATGTGTCCATGTGTTTATACATGCATATATATGCACATATAGACATGCACCCCTGTAAAATGCAATTCTGAATGAATAGTTTAGTGCACACACAGAGCTGCTCCTCTGCCTGGGGAGGATTGGGTGCAACCTGTTGCACCCACGTTATATCTTTTCTTTGCTGAAAATCAAAGTTTTCCACTTCAAGGCACTGGACCCCAGTCTAAACTGGGCACACCACCACGTTCCAGCAGGAAGCATCCCCACTGCATGGATCCAGAGCACGATGCACACAGCTTTAGCTGCTTTATTTTTCAACCTTGCTGAATCTCTAGCATGTGTTTAGCTGTTATACATGGACCCCAGATCCATAATCCCACCCTCAGCAGCTGTTACATTCACTCTGGTATTTATACCAGATGTTACAGAAGGTAAAAAAAAAACAACTGAGACTTCCACAACTGGGGCTGGGGGAGGTGAGGCAGAGCCCAATCCCTGCACCCAGCTGCAGCCAGGCTTGGACCATCAGCTGCAGATGCAGCAAGTGCCACAGCATGGCATAGAGCAAATGCAGGAAATCTCAAGTGTTACCACAGTGGCATTAAAAAGCTGTCAGCTTCCTGTGAGTCAAGCAGCAGAGGCTGAAATTCAGTGTTTAAAGGATGATTAAATATAAGCAACTTAAATTATACATTCCAGTTGCTGGAACTGACACCATTTACAACACACCATCTATTCCCTGTTTTCTCTGACACTGATTATTAGCCATGAAATGATGAGCATTTTCCTACAGGCACTCAAGCACCAAGCTAGGGATTTATAAATTGGAGATAATGAAAAGGTTTTGAATTACAAATAGACTAAAAAAATGTACATTCCATAGGCCACCTGAGAACACTAAACGAGTCAAAAAGGGACATTTTCTATCTGAAAACCTGCCTGTGCTCTATCAAGGCTTCTAACTAAAGCACAAGGAGCTTGGAGCTGTTTTTACAGTGGATTCACAATTAAACATTTGCTGAAGTAGTGGACAGCCAGAGACAGACTCAGGACTTGTCATTAATTCTCCCACGTGGAGCTCTGTAAGCCAAATCTCTGTTAAGCTGACACCAAAAAATTGCCTGTGTCTCCTTGATAAATACACAGAGCAACTTGCAAGACGTTACCTTTCAGATTTCAAAGACAAGGAGCTGTAAAATTTTCTTGTCTGGCAATGATGGTGTTTTACCAGGAGCAGGGAAGGGTGGCTTGAGAGATCATCCAAGGCCACAAGAACAGGGAGAGTCCCTTCCCCATCCACCCAGAGCATCCAAAGCCTCTCCCAGAGGCTGTTTTGGTTGGTCCCAATTCCTGACAGACCTGCAGTTCCTTGAAACTGGGTCCACACTGTGGTTTTGCAGTCAGAAACCCCAACTCAGAGCATCTGAATAATTTTGCTTTTGCCAGAGACAGAAGATGCTCTGTCAGGGTGACCAGCAGACTCAAAAGTTCAAAACCCTTTCAGACCATTAACCTCCTTAAATGGTTTGAAAATTAGCCTAATTTTAGCCTAGAGAACCAGGAGGATCCCATGAAGAGTCAGCGGGATTTCACAGTATTTCTAACCCACAGAGTGAAGACAGAGGAAGAGGAGAGGCAACACAAACAGCAGCAAATATCAAGAGTGAATCATGACACAATGAATAAACAGCACCCTTAACAGTTTTTAAAATTATAATTCAAACACAAATAAACAAAAAAAGACAGTCCAGCACAACCAACAGGAGGATGGCATTGATGGGAGAGGAGTGGGGGGACTCCATCACATTCATGTCTTGTAACATCCCGAACGAGCAGCTCCAGAAAGAAATAGAGAGAAGGAAAACTGTACAGGACAGCAGCGATTTCTTGTGGTCTGCATCTGTGCTTGAAGTTTCCATGACTACACTGAGAGCAGAATTTACATCCCAAAGCCATGCAATACCCTACAGCACAGCTACTGGTTTTGACTGCCAGCCCCTGAAAGCATCTCTAGCAACAGAAATAAAAAGTTCAGCTTGGGTTAATGTGGAATATAGGCTTGTGTGGTGGGTGGAGAGACAGAATGCAAGTGAGTTGGGGGCAGAACTCACACCAACTCCAAGCACCACCACTTAACTGTTCCGCAAATCCTTCAGTGGAGCAGATTGATAGTTTCTTTTGCTCTTGCTCCATTACCCTCTGAGCGAGGAACTCTCTACCAGTCCGCATCTTGAACATATTTTTCAGGCAAAATCCATATTTTCCCTCCGTGGGTACTAAAAACTGATCATCCTCCTTCTTACAGAAATATTTTATGCATCAGAAAACATACTGCCTGCACACAGGCTTGTATTCCCAAATACAATTCCTCCAGCTTTCCCTCTCTGGCCTCATTTGACAATCCTCCCATCTGCACAGCTCATCTCCAGACTGCAAGCAGGACCACTCTGCTCCTGCCCTGCACCCCCAGCACCCTCAGTGCAGCAGGAAGCAATTATCAGCCTTGTCTTAGGCACAGAGCTTCTGTAACCATGACTCAGGGAGAGATTTGACTCCCTTCCTCAGACCTTGGGAAGCTGTGGATGCATCAGAGCTGGTGATCCACAACAGCTCCCATCACCAGGTACCACTCTGCACCACTCCTCCTCTTGCATTCCATCATTTGGGTCTTGGTCCTTCCAGAGCTGCCACCACCACCCTCTTCTTCCCCACACCTCATCATGGTGGTGCCCAACCAGTTTCACTGTTGACTAAGATGACCTCAAATTCTGCTCCTTAGGCACATGAGCCCCTCACATGCATTAAGAGGTTATCCCATTAAAGTGAGAAGCTGGACAAAATTAGCCTATTTTTTTTTTTCACTTTGTAACTCAGCTTTTCTTTTGGACCCATTTGCCTCCTTTTCTCTGAATTCCTCTGAAACTTCCTTGAGGAATCGAGGTCAGGTTCTTAGATTATTTATTTTCTGGGTCTTTCCTTCCCCTCCCATTGCAGGTCTGGTGTGTGCTTTGCTCTGCTCCTCTTCCCTCTCCAACCACATCCCTGGGGAACACCAACTCCTATCACCAATGGTTCAGCTTGCTGAGACAGGTTTTCCTTAAGTCATCTAGAGTAATTTCACCAAGCTGAGATGAAATGAGCAGTGAATAAATCTCCTTCTCTATTCACACTCTCTTACCACCCCTATTTGAAAAAGCCACACGTCTGTAATTTGCATTACAGTTTTGTGAGGAATGAGGCACAGGAAGCACACAGCACATCCCCCTCTTGGGATTCCCCAATCCCTCCTCTCTGGCCCTCCTCACACATTTCACTTTTTTTGTTGTTGCTTTTTCAGAAAAAATTGTAAGCCTTCAAATAAATAATTTTTCCACTAGAGGGCACAAAGACAATTTTCTCCTAAATAGATACTGATGGTAGAAGGACTCATGAAATTATCTCACAGAAGGCATCTCAAATGCCAGGAAATAAACACTTAAATAAATTGAGATGTCGTTCCTACTCTCCAGGTACTGTAACACCACCAAACATCTCTAACATGTAGATATTGAAAAATGTAGAAATCCAAATATGATGCTACTCTAACAAGGTCTCCTCTACAACATTAAGCATTTTATCCAGTGATTTCTACACTGCCCACAACTTCTCATTAGGCAGAGACCGCAGTAATAACACAGCACTGGAGACAGAAAATACATCCTAGTATTTTCTAAGTTTTACTTATCCAAATTAAGCTTCAAGCCCCTGAACTCTTTCACCCTTTTGTTTCCCATATCAAAAGAAGTTTTCTACCAGCAAAGACCTTCTGTTTGCAGATACTTTTAGATCATGATAAATCACCTCCTGACCTGACTTGGGTAAACTAAAGAGACTTCAGCCTTTAAGGGTCTTCTATACAAGCCAGCTTTTCCAGCTTTAAAGCTTGTCTTGTAAACTTCTTACAGGTTGAATCTATAACTACAACACCTTATTAACCATTTTCTCACCAAGGAATGGTGCTGGTAAGAAATGTAGAATGGGAAGAAATGTATAAATTCCATGGGAAAACAACAAAGCCAAACACCTGGTGACACAAACCCAATGAGTGGGGCAGTAACAGCAAGGTCAGAGCATTATGAACCTTGAGAGCATCGTGGTCCTCAAGGTTCCCCAGCACTCCCCACCAACAGCTCCATGTACAGCAAGCCTCCCATGGACCTACCTTGCCGACTCCTGTAATCCTGACAAGCTGCTCTTTCAGGGCTGAGGCAGAGGTGATGTGCCAGTGTCTGGTAGCCCACTCGGGTGCGGGTGCCCACCCGTACACCCACTCTCCCCTCCATCACCGCCTGTCCCGCCACGCACAGGCGCTCTCCTCCAGCCTCCAAGGCACTGAGGTTTGCTTTCTGCCTCCTGCTGCCTGGGGGTTTCCACTTACTGGAAGGTTTGGCCTGAGAGGAGCCAGCCCAGAGAGTTTTGCTAATGGGAGAGGAGAGACAATAGGGATCTGCAGGTGCTTCCTCCCATTTAAAGTGTTTACTTGTGCAGCTCAACAAAGTGACGTTGTTGTGAATTAGAGCTGCATGATGGTCTGCAGAGTTCAAAAGGTAGCACGTAACAAAAGGAACCCCAAAATACTGATTATTATTAAATGAAACGCTGCAGATTAAGCTGTTTTTTCTTTTTTTTTTTTTTTCCTTTTTAACGCCACTTCCTTTGCCAATGCCAAGAAAGAGGGGTTTTTCCAACCGTACAATAAAAGCAGTTTCCAATGGGAAATGATACACACTATATCAAACCAAAACAAAAAAACCCATCACAAAAGCAACCATTTATCAGTTCATCTCCCCAGCCTATGCAGAGGCTCCTCGTGGTATGGAAAAGACAGCTTTGTCAGCTGCTAGAGAAGGCTGAATTCAACACCGTTGTAACTGCAAAAGCTCTGAGAAAAATCAAAAAGATCCAAGAGAGAAGGTAGGGTATAGCTAAGCCACAACACGGAGCTATGGAAAACATCAGTCTGAAAGAGGAACAAAGGCCTATTTGTTTTATGAGATAAAGCAAGCACTTCAGCTGTATACCACAGTAAACCATTTGGCTTAGGACCAGGAAAGAGAATAAATTATAAAAATGAAAAAAAAAACCCACACTCACAAAAAAACCACCAAAAACCAAAACACAAACCACAACCTCGCCCCCCCCAAGCATCTGATTCTGATTTTGTTGTCCTAAGCTTACATTACATGAATCAAGATGTTTACTATAGGCGCCAGGCACTCAGATCCATGGTTGGACCTTGTACATAGGAAGTATCAGATGTGCTGAACATCTTGCAGTTCCCCCTGCAGCCAAGGAAAGCTCAAAATGTACTCAGCACTTCAGAGTAAAATAACAACAACAATTGTCAATGCACTTTTCCTGGTATCTAGACAAAATCAGAAACTCAACTTTATAGATGCTGATTTGTGAAAATCCCATCCCTTCCGTGCAACACCACCTGTTAACTCTGCAAGAACTTTCAGAGAAAACATCCTCATATTCAAGACCCTGCCACTGAAGTCACTACCTCATTTTCACAAAGAACCACACCACAAAATGCCAGATAAGCTGAAACCAGCAGCACACACATCCTCACTCAGCCCCATTCTATTGATATCAAACCAAACAGAACTGAGCCCTGCCTGAGTACCATGTTATTTTGCCCAGTCTCCCACTCACTGCTGCTTTACATGTCCATCCATTGATTTTCCTTTTTGGCTCAAACAGACTGAACAGGACGGGGCTCTTCACTTTCTACTATCATCTTCTGTGAGATCTGATTGCTGAGAGAACAGCAGATCCAAATTCCTTCCATATTTTATCATCAGCAATTAAAATCCTTCCTTCCATTGTTCCTGTCACAGACCTGTGTTAGGAAGTAAGAGGCAAGTGCTGCCCCCACTGATGCAAGTGACACAGTAATGCCATGGCTTAAAAATTATTAATTAATAATTTTAAAATTGCCTTCAGGCAGCTTGGCAACACTATGTCCAGCTTACTGGACCTTTTTTTTTTTTTAAGAAATAACCTAAGAGCAAAGGCAGGTGTGTGCCTAAAGACAGCTGCAGCAGCACCTCCAGACCTCAGCTGCTGACACAGAGTTTGGACCAAACCTGTTTTACCTGTGCTGAAACAGCCTGTCAGCACTCTCAGCCCCCCCACACCCACTCTCCTCATTTGAAACAGTATTAGCAAACAGCAGATGGGCTTCATAACCTCCCAAACCATGGTGCTTGTTCTGCAAACAAATCTCTGGCAGGCAGAGGCTAAATGAGCATCTACAGCCATCTCTAAGCTCCCCACACATAATGAAGACAAAGTAGCCTGCACAATGTGTTCTCAGGTAGGAATTCCACCCCAGGGTAATTTCTGGGCAGTCTCTGCCCCAAATGGCTCCGCACCACCACAGGAAACCCATCCTGAACTGCTCCATCACCCCCTTCAGCAGCACTGCAGAGCAGGACCAAGGTGGCAGCCAGGAACACAGTACTCCTGCCTCTTTTTTATTGTTAGTTTTAGTGTTCAAACTTTCTGGACACAAGCAACCCATGTTTTATGGTTATGGCTCTCTAATGCTGCAGGCAGTTCCTAAAGGGCTGTAAGATGCCATTGCTTTGGAGAAGATCCCACTGAAAAAAAATCTAATGCACATTCAATTGCAGGATCAGAAAGTAAACAGGTGAAAGTCACTTCATTTACCAGTGCAGGCTTATGGATGCTCAGAGACACTGAGATTTACTGTGTACTGCCTTCAGCAGGTGGAAGGACAGAGAAAGGAGAGAAGAATTTCTGGCTGTAAAATGTCTTAAGTGTCAAACCCCAAATGAGTTTTTACAAGATTGTTACTTGTACTTGCTCCGAGGCTGCAAGAAGAGGGTTACCTGGAGCCCAAGCCATTACCAAGGTCCCCAAAACCCTCCAGGACAAGTGACAGAAGCCCAGGACTTGGCCCCTCCCCAGGCATCTGGTGTTCAAAGTCCCACACAGTCAGTGGGACAATGGTATGGGGTGGGACCAACTGGGAAGAACATTGGGAAGCATTTTTCCATAGCTCTCAGCATGATGAAAGAGGACATGTCCTGACAAATAATAACTATAAGAAAACTCCTCTGTAGGGAAGCACACTTCACAAAATCCTCAGCTCTTTTTTTTTTGGTTGTAAATGACTGAGAACAGAAGAAATTATTCAACCCCAAGGGACTGCAGCCTGAAATACCCAAATCCTGCAAGCAGCAGTGCACAGAAATTGGAAATGAACACAACTGGAGTCGATAAGGAGAACAAATTCAAGGTTTTCATTGTGGCAAATGAAGCTTTCAAACAGATCAGTAGTAAAACGATGTTCTAAACTTTGTTGCATTACTTTTACGATTCCTCTCAGCAGCATGCAACAAAACATATCTGAGCTGTAATCAATTTCTTACAGCCTTATATAAACATTATAGGAATTTCATCCTCTGTAATACTTCTTGCTCTCAAGGCTGCAATAAACAAGTCACTTGCAACCCTGCTGTCGCTTTGTCTCCTACCTTGTTTTTATTTAAGCTACCAGTGTAACTACTTTAAGCTTCACCAAACACTTTAAATGTAACCCATAGCTAAACTCCAGGCAAAATGAAGCATTTTATGTTCACAGGGGAGGAGTGGAAAGGAAAAGCTATTTTCCACACTTAACACTACCCTCCTCTTATCTACAATCTCCAGTATATAGGAAGGGAACTCCATAGCAAATTTTTCAGCCAACAACTCAGAGATCTGGACCTGGAAAGTCCAGAAGACAGCAGTCACATTTTCAAAAGCTGCATAACAGGCACCCTGGCCCATAGGACATATCAAGTGATCAGGGTGTCAGGACTGTCCCTTGAATGTCACTGGCAGGCTGCCTTCTCCAGCATCACCTCATTGCTCAAGGACAGTGTTGTGTTTGCAACTTAAGGAGACAGGAAAGGACCAGGATGTGCAGCTCCAGGCAGGGCATATCCCATCAAATATCCATCTTCCAAAGGTTGAGTCCACCTGGGACACAAATCACTCCCATCTAGGACTGCACAGCTCTCTGTCTTTGGACTCTGCCCAAAGAACCTCGTGTAGCAGATCCAGGTGTATCTATGATAGAGCACCAGGAAGGGCAGAGAGCAAGGAAAAAAGATAAATGTGAGACACCTTCTAAGGATTTACAACTTTAATACTTCACTCATGTATAACTGAAAGGGCTATTTGTTTGGAATACAATACAGTGGATTTTATGTTTTTTCCCCACTACCAGACCCATCACATGCAGAATGCTGTCATACGAGAGCCTTGGGGGAGGCTTGCAAACATGGAAAATTTACTGAGAAGCAAAGTAAACTACTAGTGACAGCAAGTGGACCACCACAGCCCAAATCCCCAAGAGGTTCTGACAATGGGAGGACTCTGAAAAAAATAATCCAGCCCTGACTGGGCATCAGGGGAAGCCAAGAGGAACACATGCATGTATTTTGTTTCACTGTAACCTCCATTTGATCAGTTACACAAATCAACCTCTGCTTGTCCTGAGCACACTTCTAGAGCTTGGGGGAGAATCCAGAAGCCTTCACAATACAGCCAGACCTGCTGGTCACTGCATTGTGACTCAGCTCAAAGGTTTCAAGGAATGAAGCAGACAGGAATGGCTCATACAGCCTGTTACAGAAGGTGAACTGCAGAAAAAAAAAAAAAAAAAATTCAAGCTAGAGAGAGGGGGAAAAAAGATACTTAGGGATTTGATATGCGATTGTGATCACTTCAGTTTCTTGCAGGCAGAGAAGCAGTAGCTGATCCCCAGAGAAGCCAAGGGGGAACAGACATCCCTGCTGCTGCAGAGACCTGCAGCTCTTAGGGCTAGGGGAAAGCCCTGTGCACACACCCCACACCAAAGTGGGGCTTTCTGCCTGGTTAAAAGACCAACCCAAGATGTATTCCTGATGCCTGGATTGCTCTCCATGCAGGAGGGATCTGGCACATCTTATTTTCAAGCAGCAGCCGTGCTGCAGTGCTGGCAGCTGCCACCTCCCTGTGCTGCTGCTCCCTGGGAGCAGAGGCCCTGGGGACAGGGACTGCACCTTCAATGATGCACATCACATTCCCCAGCTCCCACACTCCCTTCTCCAAAGTCTTTGAGGATATACAGAAACTGTTCCTAGGAAGGTGGGACACTTAAATATCAGCTTCCCATTGCTTAAATCAGTGGAGCTCTGGTGTTCACCTACCACTAAGCCCTGCAGGGCCAGGTCAGCTTCTGTGTACCAATCTTCAAGAGAGCTTGATGCAAACCATACCATTTTCTGAATGACTTGGTTAAGCAGCTTCTTTCTTCCAAAACAGCCAATGCATGAGAAGAGCAGCATGAAGGTTCCCTGTATTAACACACTAACTACAGGATGGGCTTGTGAAGGGGTGGGTGTAATTTTCCAAGGGCAGGCATGGAAGTCAAACCCCTAAATTCTTACACACATAGAATCATAGAATCATAGAATAGAATTGGCTGGGTTGGAAGGGACCTCAGAGATCATCGAGTCCAACCCTTAACTGCAAACCCAACATCAACTGCAAAAAAAAAAAAAAAACAAACAAAAAAAAACCCCCAATAAAACCCAAACAAACAAAAAACCAACCAACCAAACAAACAAACAAAAAACAAACACAAACAAACAAAAAAACAGGTGCTGCAGCTGAGAACAGCAACTGGTCCCATCTCCTCTGCACCACTGAAGCAGAACAACATTTTGTACAGCAAGCAACAGAGGTGACCCAGCCAAAGGCTCACTCAGAAGGGGTCAGAAGAAACACAGCAGAAGTCAAGTGAAAAATAAAGAAAACTTTCGGACTGTTTAAGATGTTTTCCCCCCTTTGAAGGCTCACCTGGCCCTGCCATCTCTCCTGAATGTCCTGCCCACAGCAGAAATTGCTGCCCACTGAGATGCCACAGCTTGACCCAAGTTTCCCATTGGGAAGGTTTGGCTCAAGCCTCTGCAGAACAGGAAGCTGCAAGGAAGCAAAGCAGAGGAGATGGAGTCACTGCTTCAGTGCACTGATCCGTATAGACAGCAAGAGGCAGGGAAAAAAAAAAAAAGCACTAAAAATTCTTTTGACAGGGTGAAAAATGAAAGCAAAGCGAAACACAGCTCAATCTGTCAAAACAAAATCACAGCAAGCCCACAGAAAAGAAAAAAACTACACAGCTTAACTTGCATTTTCTAGTAGGCAATAACTGGTACATTTGTTTTCTGGAAGATAAGCAGGAGGGTTAAGTTTGCCAGACAACACCGAGCAGAGCTGAAAGGTAATCATAGAAGCACAAAGGATTAAATTTTGCACTGGCTCTAAACACAGCCAGGGACATTAAGAACTTGCTTCCACCTTGTAATTCAAAAGACTCTCAGAAGTTTTCAGAGTTGCTGTAGGGCTGATGGATGGAATCCAAAGTGTCGGATCAAGACAAGCTTTGCCCTTTCCCTCTGAGCTCACCATTCAAAGAAGAGGAAAGATGATGCTCTTAATAGCAAACAAGTCACAAACTGGCATGGCAAAAGGTCCTGTACACTGCATTTTTGCTCAGGATGGTAAAGGTCAACCTAATATTCTGAGTACAGAGAACCCATTAACCTGGTAAGAGAGTCCTAACAATGTTACCTAGAGGGTATTTTGGATGGTGAGACAGTTTGTAATTAGCTTAGGTGGGCCAACCTAATTAGTCATGGCCTGCCCCTGCAAGAGGGGCAGAAGATATATATTTATAGTTCTTTGCTGATAAGCTCATTAGAAGCTTTCAGAGATGAACAACCACAGCCTTTGACAGTTTTCTTGCAACCTGGCAGCACAGACAGTAACAAGCAAGTGATCCTGGAGAAGAGAGGCAGGGGCTGCATGGGGCTCCAAGTAAAAAAGAAATTAAAAAAAAAAACAAAACAACAACACAAAAATCCACCCCAAAAAGACTTCTGTTACACTACGTGAAATTGCAATTTGCTAGCTTCATTTTGAAATGGACAATTATGTGAATGCCCATTTATATAAATGTGTGAACAAGCAATTCCATACAGCCCATTTTAACAAGGCTTCAAGAAGTAAAAACAGGAAATAATACAGTTGAAACAGTTGTTGTTTAGCCCCCCATACATATTAAAAACTACATTTGCATGTTAAAAAGTTAAAAACATTCTTCAAAATAAATCAGAAAAAAAAAAAACCAATTTATTTTCCAGTGTTTCCATTCCAGCAGACACCCTTACCTGCTCAGACCCTTTATTAACTGCAGTGGGGCTGCAGGTGCACAGAGAAATCAATTTATATCAAACTGGGACCTGGCACAAGACATATGGGAAGGAAAAGATTTGATTTTATTTTATTTTTTCTGTTTCTCATTTCTTTTTTGTTCATGGTACCTTCTAAGATGTCTAAGTCACCCCAGTGCACAGCTTTTCCAAGTGCATCTGCATTGTTTTAACTTCTTTTTATCACATCTACTGGTCACCTATTTTTTCATGGGCTGTAATTTTACCACTTCTGTGTTACTAACTCCCTCCTTCATGGTTTCCCCTTTCATTAGATGTGAACTCTCCCCTGTTACAGATCATCTTTCTCATAACCAAGTGCTTTGTGTCAGGTACCCTTATTCTCACCACACCCTTGCACAAAGCTGAAAAGACCAAACCATCCTTGACATCAACAAGTTTGGGCCACTTCAGCTAAGCACTTGGCAGCTACCAAATAACAAATAAAGTCAAGAAACAGAAGCAGCAAATGCTGTCATAGCTTTATAATCTGTCAGGACATGATTTCCAAAGAAATGCTCTTTAAGGAAAAAACTTCCAAGTCCTCTTCACCTCAAAGTTTCTCCATTTCTCTTGAAGATAAAGTGGGAGTGACAGTGACCAATGAAACAGTTCATGCCATACATTATGAGTGGAAATCCTTGGTATATGGGATACAAAGTACAGCTCTGATTTTCAAGCAAACCCACAAACACACTGCAATTTTGATCCCAGGTTATTTGTACTTTTCCATCTATTAAAAACCCAACACGTTCTTCCATCCATATTCAGTCCTGCAAAACAGGTCTCAAAACTGAGTAGGAATGGAAAATAAAACTCCTGGACAAATAAACAGAAATTTCCACACTCTTTTGTAAAACATAACTGGCAATGACCTGCATTTTCAGAGGGTAAAATCTGGGAACTGCCACCCCAGCAGTAAATGCCATGACATGTCTGGCTTCCTTCCTTATCTCTGGCTGATAAAAGATAAAATAAGTCACCTCTCATTTCCACTATCAGCAAGAACCTTAACAAGGAGCATATTTTCAATTATACCAACCTCTCCAAAAAGGATTTACAGGGACATATGTTGGGGTTTTTTCATTAAAAATCAGAACAACTCATGCCCTGAGGGCTCTCTGGCCATGATTGGTGATTCCTCAGAACTTTCTCCTCCTCATCCCCATGAAGAGCATTTTAACACCCGGCCAGGTCTGCAGGCCCTATTCACAACCCCATAACAGAATCAGAACCCTGCCCCAGAACCTCCCCACATCTCTCCCCAGCCCCCTCCAAGCTCTCCAGCCCCACACATCACTCCCCAGGAGGAGGACCAGGAACTCCACGTCTTCTCCCAGTCACACATCCATACCATGGCAAGTGAGCTCCCTTCTTTATCTCATGCTCTGGCTTCAAAAGCTTTTGTTGCCTCTATTGGTCACCTTCCCCCTGCCAATATTCTTATTTCTGGCCTCACCTCTTGATCTCTATTAACTCTCTGTGTTTAACATATTCAGATGCTCCATGTGTCCTGTTCACCACCACATCAGCATCCCGGAGAATTTCACTCCTCTTACTTTAACAGACAGGGTTATGTGGGGTTGGGGAACAAAAGTATAATTATAGGAAAAAGTATTTTAGGAAGAGCCAAATTACTGAAACAAACAGGAACTGGGAGAAACAAAAGCAGATTTGTGCTGGCAACAGCATGCAGAAATAGCCAAATGTCCAGATGCCAAACTGGGGAGGGCACCCTCATCTGTCTAAGGGCTGCCTGGTTATCATCAGGTGGTTGGACCCTTCCACCATGAACTGTGTGGTGATGGAGCTCCCTCAGTTACAGAGATCCCTGCACGTGGCTCACCTATGGAATGTCCAGCTCCACCACCACTTCAAAACAGTCAAGGTAATTCCTGCTGTAATCCAGCAAACCCTCAAAGACCAGCTCCAGCATCCCCAGTGGCATTTTCCAGTCCCTTTCATGGCCTGAGAAAGTGGTATCTCCATTCCTAAGAGGATGGTACCTGTGCTGCCAGGCAGAGAGCTGACTGTCCAACACTGATCCAACCTGCCCCAGATCCCAGCTCTGCTCTCTGCCTCCCAGGAGCATCATTGCCTCCATCACCTACAACCACTTCACACCCAGCAGGCTGCATCCCCAAACTGGGCTGCAGCACATAATAAAAAATCTGCAACCTCTCTAGCAGGTTCTGAGACACCAGAAAGTAAATTGGCTTTTGGGTCACTCAAGCTGAGCATCTGGGATAAAACTTGATTAGAAGATACAGTTGAGACTAAAAATGGAGCATTTCATCTTCCAAGGCTTCAGCTTTAGCATTTAACAAAGTATTTAAGCACTTCCTAGCATGGCTGCCTTGACAGGTAGCAAATTACAACAAGAATAATGAGAAAGCAAGAAAAAAAGAAAAAAAAAAGGCAAATTAACAAAATAAAGCATGAAATTTTTGTCACTCTTGGATTAATGTGTACTCCATTTCTCAACTACTCTGGGTTTTGGGTTTGTTTTCCCAAGTTCTAGGGAGGTGCTTTAAGAAACGTGGTATTTCTTCCCTTTCTAGAAAAAAAAACAAACCAAAAACACCTCATCTGCACTGCATATTTTTAAGATTAACAATCCAAGGTCAACCTCTTGAAAGGAGCTGTAGCAGTGAAATACTTTTCCAAACCACATTTCAGTGAAGGAGGAATCTCATCTTAACTTGGGATACTTGTTTATAAAATAGGGAGATTCTTGGGGGGGAGGGTTTGGCTCCTTAAAAAATATAAACCAATTAGGACACCAAGGTCTGATTAAATCAACACCCTTCAGGTCAGCCCTGGCTACCAAAGTCTACAAAGTTCAAGTACTGCAGAAAAAAAAAAATTATTTTGTGATGGACTGAAAAAGTGTGCAAATATTGTCCTATTTGTGTTCTGCCAAAAAAGAAAGCTAAATCCAGCAGTGCCTGACAAGAGCAAAAACAACCTGAGAGAGGGCTGTCTGAGTGAAAGGAACCTCTGCTCAGCCAAAATCCCTCCTCCTTTGGGCAGAAATTGGGACAGGATCCTCACTGACCTCCTCATCATGAGAGGCAGTAAAGCTGGATGAATTAACCTCTTCTGGCTTCACTGATGCATCCAGAGGGTGACATTTACCCCAGCCAGAGATGGTTTTGCATCAGGCTAATCTGTGGATTAATTGAGTGTTGTTCACACTGAGCCCCAGTGTTAACATCAGCCCAGGGGATGTGGGCTGGAAGTTATGGGAAATCTGCACCAGAGTTCTTTGTTGGGAGGAATGCAGGGTCTAGCAAAGGTGGGCATATGGGCAAAGGAAGAGAGGAGGGGGAAAAAGAGGAAAAAAAAACCAAAACAAAAAGAAACTAAAAAGCAGTGTCCTTTAACTAGCAAAAATCTCCAAGGTGAAGGAGAGAAACCTGTTCCTAAAGCCACCGAGCAGCTCAGGACCAGCCTCTCAAGACTCCAAATCCAGAAATCCATCTTCAACCCATGGCTTCTATTCACATTTTGCAAAAAAACCCTAGCAGAACAAATTCCTCCAGAAACTGCTGATCACTGCAGGCTCCAAGAACACATCAAGAAGCTTTTACATGCTGAGTTTTAACGTGCCAGAGCACCAGAAGAGGCCTGTTTGTTCTTAAAACCTGTTCCCAAGCTCGAACCCTCAACTCCAGAGTGAGATGAATGCACACAGAGATGTTTACAAGCTTCTCCAATGAGCATTTTAAAAACAGAAGAGCCCAGCACCAGCTGAACTGTGGCCTTGAGAGCCATGAGTGTGACACCACACTCTTCCTGTCTCCAGAGATGACCATCTCCTCCATGTCACTTCAGCCTCACACACAAGTGTTAATTTGGGACCAATGACTCATGATTCCTGTTTTCCAGAACATTGAAACCAATATTGCAAGGAAACCTGGTGTGGTTTTTTGGGTTTTTTGTTGGGTTGTTGTTTTTGGTTTTTTGTCTCTCCCCATAGACGAGTGGCTGGGTAAGAACAGGAAAGGCAGGAAGAGGTAAAAAATTGTGCAAAAAAATGGATAAACAGTTCTGTTAACCTTTCCTGAGCCTTCCCAAGTGATGAGCTGCAGAAGGTCTCTCCCCTGCAGAGGAGTGTGCAGAGCACCAAAGGAACAGGGCTCTGCAGGTGGGAACCCCTCTGATGGGTCCATGCAGGTGCCATGGGGTGAGGCAGCACCCATTTGGTGCTCAGACCAGGTTACTCTCCAAGAATGACCACATTATGTGAGATTTCTAATGAAGACAGGCTGAAGATTCCCAGGTAAGGTGGGACCACACCATGGCACAGTTTAGATGGACACTGAGGACCACTTTCCCCATGCCCTGGGGATCCCACAGCCCTGTATCCTGCTCCTGCATGTGTAACCATGGTAAATGAATCCCAAGGGATGTCTTTGCCATCCACCAGTAAACAAACAAAGGAATTAAGCAATAAAACTATCTACTATCAACTCATATGGAGAACTAGAGCCAGCCTTCACTATTGAACGAGAAGAAAACAGGCAGCCCTCAATACCTCCCATCAACTGCTTTTCCTTTGTCAGCAGTGTCACCTTTTCTGAAGATGTTGCAGAGCCTATAGTAATTCCTGCCATAAGTGACATTACTTCATTTCCTCTGGAAAACAACAGCTCTGCCAGCTCCTCCTGCCCCATCCTGAGCTCTCATGAGCAACGTGCATGGATCCCCAGGAAGGGGGTAAGGTCAGGAGCAAATGCCTGGATTGCTCCCAGATCAGCAGCCCAGAGGGAGTAATTCCGACAGAAAGCATTTATAATATTCTTGGTATTAAATGTTTTGGCCAAGATGAAATTTGTTAAAGTTTGCACTTTTGTATTTTCAAAGCTCTGAAGTAATTTCTTTCCCCAGAGCTGCCTCTGCAGGCTGAATTTGTGGGAAAAGGGAGATTTCACACACAGAAACTGGCACAGCTAAATAATAAATTTAGGCAATTGCTGTAATGCTGAAGCCTGATCAATTATTCTCCACAGATGCAAAGTACCCACATTATAAAGGTGAATTATTGTACCTAAACTGATGGTTGTGTCACCCTAATTTCCTGAGAATAATCTGCTTTCAGTCAAACCCTAATCTAAATACAAATAGGAAAACTAAACATACAATCAAAACCACATCTAAAAAACCCTAGACTACAATTTGGCTGGACAAGAGCTTTATGAGGAGCAGCTGCTCTATCCCCTGGATTTCTGAATTATTTTATTAGGATCCAAGAGCTCTTAGAAGAGGCTGACAAGACCCCATTAAATCACCAAACACTTAGCAGTCTCATTCATTACATTGTGCCCTTATCCCTCTTCCCAACACACAAAAAATCTTTTTTTTTTTTTTTTTTTTTTCTTATTTCCCAGCTTCACAGATTCTGCACACAATGAATTTCTATCACAACACTGGGTGGGGAGCACCTCATCTATTAAAATGTATAAGCTCTGTAAGTGATGACTCCAGAGAGGAAATAACATTCTTCTCCCCCTCCTCCCTCCACAACTTCACATTTTCTCATAAGGAAAAGGGCACTGTGGTTTTAGACTGGAAGTGATTAAAAAAAAAAGCAAAAAAAAAGTCCTAAAGTCTGAAGGAACCAGTATTAAATCGTGCAGAAAAAAATACCTTTTCCACAACCAAGTCTGAAAACAGTACCTGGAGAAGATACTGGCTGAGGAAAAAAAAAGAAAGATCAGTTATAGGTTTGCTTTTTTTCTTTTGTGCCAGCTGGAATCCAACTCCCTTTCTTGCACCAAGATTTTATAATTTAAGGATTCCAAAATCTCCAAAGAAAACACAGTGGAAAAGTAAGTTTAAACCTCAAGCAAATCCTGGCTTGACAATGCTTCCAAAAAAGCTGGAGTAAAATTGCAGTGGCTGAACATCCCTCTCCTCCAAAGGGGATGGATCTGCCCTGAGACCAAAGGTCCTGCCCTGCCCTCCCAGGCACACACCTGCATTGCCAGTCAGCAGCTCCTCTCAGTTCAGGCAAAAGGTAAAACTCAAGCGTGCAGACTGTTCCATGCCTTATTTATGAGATTTTTAAAAGCACCAAGAACCATCAGGTCTTGGACAACTGCTGAGAGGGAAGTGTGGGAGAATTCAGGACATCCATGACATTGGGCTGCTTGACAGCCTTTGGCTGAGCACACCCAGAATTATTCCCACTGCTGGGATTTCATGCAGAAGCAGAGTGGGATGATGACTGATGGCCACATAAAATCCATAAAGGGAAAAATATTTTAAATATTTCCAATTATTGTTCTTTTAACAGTTCAGTGGAGTTTCCCATCGCTGGGATGGATACACCCCCCAACACTCCTGCAGCCCACAAATGAGTCTTGTTGTTTAGCTGGAAAACATGAACCTGGGACAGGCAAACAGAGAAGGGTAACAACTGACCAGACACTGAGTCTTGGAATCAAAACAGCAATGAAGAAGGAGATGCAAATACCTTCTAATAAAAGTGGAGAAAGGAAGGAGGAATCCCTAAAGCCTCAGTACTCTGATACTCCATGATAAACAGCAGTGCTGGAGGTCAGAGCATCCTGGCTGGACCAGAAGAGGCACAGGACACTGGGTGGAGTCAGCAATGCCTCCAAATGTGCTCTAGAGAAACCTCCTTCTCAGCTCCACAAAATATTGATTTATATCCTGAAGCATGAAGCCTTATCCCATCCAATATTCTTATTTTCAAAGGGCTTGGTTTTGTTTTGGGTGGCTTTTTGCCTCATTCTCAGTTGCTCCAACGATTGGTGTATATTTAATTACTGGCATCATCTCAGATGTTGTTGAATTTTGGCTCTCAGTAACACCCCATGGCAAAGAGCTCTGCAAGTTAACAAGGGGAAAACCATTCCCTGTTTCCTTTGGAGGGCAGCATTAAGGCTGCATAGCTGAATTCCCAGAGGCCAGGAATGAAAATATTAAATATTCTAATAACAACACTAAAGAAATCATGTTTTACAAATATGTCATTCCAATCAAATATTTTCCCTGTTTAATCATTTAGCTTTACCATAACTCTTGTTGGTGTTAAAATTTTGTGCAAAAAACAGAAAAAGGAAGGATCTGTCACAGGAATCCCATACAGGATAACATAACCAGGCAAGCACCACTGCAGACACCCAGATTTCACATTTTGTAATCTTGTTGATTTTAACAAGACATGCTTAATGGTCCAGTAATTATATAAATTACCTGGAATACATAACACTGCATTTATACATTATAAATGAACTGCTGCATAGGAAATGCCAATGAAACATCATAACAACTTCATGTTCAGTTTCACTCGTAAAAAAAACCTAAAAGGCCATGTAACTGCAGGAAAATGATGAGCAAAACCAGTTTATGTAAAAAGCTTCTTCCCATGGAGCTTTGCTTAAATCTGGGTAATGGAGAGGAGGTTGGGGACTGGAAACCAGCAGGCACATCTCTCCTAGAACCATCACACAAAACATTCAACTTCCCCACTCAAAAATCTAGCAAAGTTCCTAAGACTTTGCTTAAATTACCAGATTAGCAGGAACAGAATTACACAACATGAAAACAATTAAAAAAAAAAAAAAAACAAACACAAAAACCCTAGTGAAGGGGGAAAGGTAATTTCCCATCTAAGAGCAGTCACACAAAAATGAAACAACCTCCCTTTTTAATAAATAAATAAATTAAAAACAAGCCAAGGCCCCCTGCAGATCATCTGGCAGAAGCAACCCAGTTAGCCCAAAGCTGTGATAGTTTATACAAACATTTTAAACTAAGAATAAGACTTCACAAGCACAACCCAGCTGTGTGGGCAGTGTTCAAGCAGACACTGGTGTGACAGTCTGGCATTTCTGTGTCTTTGGAAGAGAGGGATGGGGTAAAGATCAAAGAACAGGCATGGGAACAGCAGCCCTGCTGGAAAATGTGTAAGAGAGTAAGATTCCCACCTCCCTGCCATTTCTGTCCCTCCAGACACGTGCAGACATCCCATCCCATCTCATCCCATCCCATCTCATCCCATCCCATCCTTCTCAGCACCATCTTGCTGCACGTCCCTCGCCCTGGCCTGAGCCAAACATCCTCCATTCAAGTGAGGTTTGGAGTTACTGGTTTTACTGGGGGCCTCTCACACAAAAGCTGCTTTTATTTTTACATTCACATGACAATGTATGGTTGAACTTCTGCCAGATTACTGGAAATCAAAACTTTGCTGGAGCAAAGCTACCCCAAATGTGCAACCAGGATGAAATCCCATGTCACTGAGCATCACAGCTCTCCACCCCCATTGAGACTCGAGTTGAGCAGATGCTTCTAACTCATTTTCTTGAAGGAAAACCCTAAAAGGCCAGCAAACCACTTAAAGGAGAGCACAGACTTGAAATACATACATTATATTGAAGAAAAATCAAACCACAGGATTTGACTGCAGCCAGAAGAACAAAGTATCTGGCCTCAGTCTTCAAAGTCAAGGAAATTCAGAAATAACACTGACTCTCATGTTACTCATCCCCACTGTGCTGTTACAATCCATGCAGGCCACCCAAAGTTAAAGAAACCTCCAGAAAAATGTTCAGCTCAAAAGAGGCATGTTAAAAACAAGCCCAAGGCAGGTTCTGTGGTTGAAAGGAAATGTAGAGCATCCATCAAGTGTTGTATATTCCATCCCTGAAGTGTAACAGTCACACTCATCTGGTTAGAATTTACAGATTAGCACTGGGTAAAATAATAATTTCTTCACACCTTGAAATCTGAAAAAACAGCTCTTTTTCCCAGAGTTAACTTCACCCTCCCTTACCTTTCAGCAGTCAGTACATTTTCCATGGTGACACCATATTTCTGGCAAATGTTTAATCTCTCAGATCTCTTCCCCTTCTTTTTGGTGGTTTGATGTTCATTGAAACCAAAATTGTCATTAAAGGGAGAGGAAAAAAAAAAACAAAACAACAAACAACTAATCCTAGTTTTGTCTGAGCCATTCCTGCCACTGTTGGTGATGTGTCAAATGCTTGTGCAGCCACACACAGAACGTGGGTACAGAGCTGGCAGGGAAAACATCTCAGCAAAAGGGGCAATTTGATGCCAGATTTGATGGTGAAGGATCACAGAGGACATCCAGTGAAAAGACCACACTGCTGAAGGAAAGCACACAAACCCTTCTTTCTCCAACAGCAGCACTTTGGCCTTATTTTGGTGGGTGCATCCACAGTG
This sequence comes from Calypte anna, assembly GCF_003957555.1. NCBI lineage: Eukaryota > Metazoa > Chordata > Aves > Apodiformes > Trochilidae > Calypte > Calypte anna. Next base: position 15,338,381 of record NC_044258.1, read on the forward strand.
AACACCAGCTAAGTCAGCTGAGGTCTGACAAACTCATTGCATGATGGCCATGCCCTGCACCAGGGGGGCTCAGGTGCAATAGGGCTGAGGGGTGCAGGAACCAATGGGGTCCCCAAGGAGAGGTGCAGAGAGCATCTCAGGCTCTGCATTCCCTTGGCTGCTCAGTGAGGTACCAGGGGTGCCACAGGAACTCTCTTTGCAGAAATCACACTCAAATACCTCCTGACATTTGACTTGGTCGAAGCTGGGTGCAAAACCAGACCAGAACAGCTTTCCCCAGGATAGAAAATGACATAAATGCCATCAAAAACACCCTCCAAACCCACCCACCCCCAACCCCTCCCTGCAGATGGGTCCGACACCTCCATGTGGACAAACTGCTAAATGGGCCAGGACAACCCCTCTGGTTTCCTTTGGACCTGATGGCCCAGGAGGGGACATCATCACCACCACAGACCTGTGTCCCCATGCCTGGGGGGTCTATCCCGCAAAAGATGGCCTCTCACATTCTATAATCCTGCCTGTGCCAGGAGACCAAACACCTTGATTCCTTCATTTACCCTCCACAACACAAGGTCCTTACCTACACAGTAATAGTTTCTTAGTTCAGCACTTTTGTAGCTCCATTCCCATTCCTTAGTGGTTTCCTCACCAAGTGCTGCTGGAACTTGCACCAATCTGTAAAAAAATGGCTGGGAACCAACATTTTCATCAAAGGTGCTTTTGCCTCACCCTTTTGCTGAATATGAAGTGGTTTCCCTTTGGGGGAAGTTAATGAAATCCACAAATAAAAAGATTTTTGAGCAGAAGCTCTCAAATCATAAAGACTGGAATCATCTGAGAAAATCAGAATTTCCCCCCTATAAAAACCCTTTATCCTGAAAAACAATCCTAATTTATCCTGTCTGGTTTGCTCACCCATCACAACGATGACCATGCTGGAGCTCAACTGGTGACCTCTCACAGCAGCTCCTGGCATGAGATGCCTCTCAACTTGGCAGAGATGGAGATGGGACATACAGATCCAGTAAAGGAAAAGGAAAAAAGGAAAAAAAGGGAAAAAAGGGAAAAAAGGGAAAAAAGGGAAAAAAGGGAAAAAAGGGAAAAAAGGGAAAAAAGGGAAAGAAAAGGGAAAGGAGGGAAAAAAAGGGAAAGGAGGGAAAAAGGGAAAGGAGGGAAAAAAGGGAAAGGAGGGAAAAAAGGGAAAAGGAGGGAAAAAAGGGAAAGAGGGAAAAGGAAAAAGGGAAAAGGGAAAAGGAGGGAAAGGAGGGAAAGGAGGGAAAGGAGGGAAAGGAGGGAAAGGAGGGAAAGGAGGGAAAGGAGGAAAGGAGGGAAAGGAGGGAAAGGAGGGAAAGGAGGGAAAGGAGGAAAGGAGGGAAGGAGGGAAAGGAGGGAAAGGAGGGAAAGGAGGGAAAGGAGGGAAAGAGGGGAAAGGAGGGAAAGGAGGGAAAAGAGGGAAAGGAGGGAAAAAGGGAAAGGAGGGGAAAGGAGGGGAAAGCAGGGGAAAGGAGGGGAAAGGAGGGGAAAGGAGGGGAAAGGAGGGGAAAGGAGGGGAAAGGAGGGGAAAGGGGGGGAAAGGGGGGAAAGGGGGAAAGGGGGAAAGGGGGGAAAGGGGGGGGAAAGGGGGGGAAAGGGGGGAAAGGGGGGGAAAGGGGGGAAAGGGGGGGAAAGGGGGGGAAAGGGGGGGAAAGGGGGGGAAAGGGGGGGGAAAGGGAAGGCAGAAAGGGGGAAAGGAAAAGGAAAAGGAAAAGGAAAAGGAAAAGGAAAAGGAAAAGGAAAAGGAAAAGGAAAAGGAAAAGGAAAAGGAAAAGGAAAAGGAAAAGGAAAAGGAAAAGGAAAAGGAAAAGGAAAAGGAAAAGGAAAAGGAAAAGGAAAAGGAAAAGGAAAAGGAAAAGGAAAAGGAAAAGGAAAAGGAAAAGGATCACAGTGAGCTTGCCAGTGTGTCATTCTACAAATGATTTTGCAGAAGTGGTGTTCACAAGGCCAGCCAACAACTTCAGAGTAAACCCTGTGAGTTAATTAAATCATCCTCCCCAGCACAGGTGAGATGGTGCCATGGATCACCCAGTGCTCAAACACTGGAACTGCTGATTTGAGTCAAAGGCAGCAATGTGGCAGAAAACACAGCATTGTGTCCTGGCTGACAGCTGACTGATGTCATTACAAAGTATATGTTCCCCCAATTACAAAATTAATTATCAAGTCATGTCAGGTCACTCAGATGGAAAATAATCATTTCAGTTCGGGACAATAAATGACAGAGTGCTCCACCTGCATCAGTATGCAAATTGCAATGGATTGCTTGGGTCTCACCCAGCTATCTCCAAGGCTGGCAGGGACCCAAAACCTAACCCAATCTACTCCTTTGGGGTGAGATGAATGAACATCACCCTTTGAGAATCCTGTTTGGCAGCAAGTAAAATGCAGCAGGTGAAAATGGGAGGGAAGTGGAAAAAAAAAGGAAAAAAAGAAGAAGAAAGGAAAGGAAAACAGAAAAAAAAAAGAAAAAAAAAGAAAAGAGAAAGGAAAAAGAAAGGAAAAGGAAAGGAAAAGGAAAGGAAAAAGGAAGGAAAAAGGAAGGAAAAAGGAAGGAAAAAGGAAGGAAAAAGGAGGAAAAAAGGAAGGAAAAAGAAAGGAAGGAAAAAGAAAGGAAGGAAAAAGAAAGAAGGAAAAAGAAGGAAGGAAAAAGGAAGGAAAAGAAAGGAAGGAAAAAGAAAGGAAGGAAAAAGAAAGGAAGGAAAAGAAAGGAAGGAAAAGAAAGGAAGGAAAAAGAAAGGAAGGAAAAAGAAAGGAAGGAAAAAGAAAGGAAGGAAAAAGAAAGGAAGGAAAAAGAAAGGAAGGAAAAAGAAAGGAAGGAAAAGGAAGGAAAAAGAAAGGAAGGAAAAAGAAAGGAAGGAAAAAGAAAGGAAGGAAAAAGAAAGGAAGGAAAAAGAAAGGAAGGAAAAAGAAAGGAAGGAAAAAGAAAGGAAGGAAAAAGAAAGGAAGGAAAAAGAAAGGAAGGAAAAGAAAGGAAGGAAAAAGAAAGGAAGGAAAAAGAAAGGAAGGAAAAAGAAAGGAAGGAAAAAGAAAGGAAGGAAAAAGAAAGGAAGGAAAAAGAAAGGAAGGAAAAAGAAAGGAAGGAAAAAGAAAGGAAGGAAAAAGAAAGGAAGGAAAAAGAAAGGAAGGAAAAAGAAAGAAAGAAAAAAGAAAAGAAAGAAAAAGAAAGAAAGAAAGGAAAAAAGGAAGGGAAAAAGGAAAAAAAAAGAATAAAAAGGAAAAAAAAAACCACCAACACACCATAGGCTCAGTGTACAAGTTCTGAGGCAAACTTTCTAATTTACCTGCAGCCAAGTACAATGCTAAATATAACAAAAATTATGCTGTGGGAGTCCCCATGCTCAAGCTGGGGTAGCACCAATGATCTCAACCCTTGCCCTGCTGTGTGCTGATGGAAAACTGTCCAAATAACTTTGGAAAGCACTGGACATCTTGAACTCTGCTGGAAGACCATCATTTCTGTGCTTGGGAATAGGCTTGTTGGCTATTTTTCTTTTAAAGGCATTTTGGTAAAGATCCTACAAAACCTTTGGTAAAGTGGTGGAAGTGTCATGATGTTATAGACTTCAGGAAATCAGCACTACCTATTTCTGAAGGGAAATTCCCATATGTGCCCCCTGCAAAAAGGATCTTAATACCTTCTCTGATCACCCAAGACCTGGGACACCTGCCTGCCCTGAGCTCAACAAGCCATTTATGTCAGGTTCAACTTTGCTTCTCACACACAAGACCACAGAGGTTTCACTGGGTGAAGGCACTCACATCCCATCATCGTCTCCCAAACAGTCATGAGGCTTCTCCAAACTCAAGCAGGCTCCATGTCCAACCTCCTTCCCACGAAGATTTACCAGGAATGCAGCTGGTGAGGTGCCCAGCTCACTTTTCCTTACCTGGTTTTCCCCAGGAGATGGATGTCTTCCTCGGGGCATCCCTCCAAACAACTTAAACTATCTCTACAACATGAAAGGACATCCCTAGCTTCTGGAGGAGCCAGGCTCATCCTCCTTTCACAGCATGTGCTTACAAAAATCACTGCAGAAGCTTTAAAAAGTACAACGAGAAAACTGGATGAAAAAAACCCCCAGACCCCAGGTACTCATCCCCCACCTTCCCCATGAAACACCTGCAGCCCTGAGACCCAGTTTATGCCATCCAGAGCAGCTGTGCACATTGAATCCCCATTTATTTATGGGGACTCACATCACCCTTCCCTTCAATTTGACAAATACGGTCTCACAGCACAAGAAAAATACGTTGCTTCCCAGGGCACAGCACAGAGGTTTCATATATGTTTGTGTGTATGAAAATAAATAATTTACACACCTTTCCATAAGCTCCATGCTGATATTTCCTGAGCAATGCAAACAGCCTTGCCCTGCTGCATCCTGAGGCTGGGTGATGGCAGGAACACTGCCAGCTGGGGCTGTGAGGAGGCTCAGAGCCCAACCCCCTGGTCACACAGGTTTAGATGCTGCCCTGGTGCAAATCCCAAGCATTTTCCATGATAACCCTTTAGCTTCTGCCTCCGGGTTTGACCTGGCTCTGGTATGCAGGAGCCATTGACAAATGCTCCTCCACAATCTGCTCCTGATGTGGCCCATTTCAGAGAGATCTCCTTGCAGATACAGAGGGACACTTTGCAACTCAAAGCACAGCAGATTTAAATCTTCTCTCTCAAAAAAAACCCCCATGTAAATTAATGTTATGCCTAATTAAAATGAGATTACTAAAACAACTTTGCTTGTTTTGCATTGGGTACAAGCACACACAACCCCATGCACACTCACACTATTAGAGCAGTTAAAAAAAAATAAATCAGAGTTCCTTCTCCAAAGCCCAGAAGTCTGAGGACCCCAAGCAGCCTTGGAGGAAGTGTTACCATTTTTGTTCAGTTTCAAGAAGCTCTATTTCTCTGAACACCCTCATTGTGTTGCTGCAAGGGAATGAATGGGAGTTCCCACCCTTATCTGGCTCTGTCCTTGAGCCACAGCTCACCTGCTCCCTCCATACTGGGATGGGAACCAGTTTCCTACTCCAGTTAAAACCAAGGATGGCTGAACTTCACCAGAGGTCCCTGGAAGGAGCGTTTTGCAGCCTTCCTCCATTTTTATCTTGGTGCTATTTCTTTTTTCATCATTTCTGATGTTTTGGTTTTGGGTTTTTTTTAAACAAGTAAATCTTGCTATAGATTTTTTATTTTGATTTAGCTTTCACTGCTCTGTCTCTTTGCTTGCAGGAATGATATTTTATTTGTCCTTTTTATGAAGTTTTAACTTTAAAACTCTTCCACATTTTTAATCAACTGTCTATATTAATTTCCTCAGCAATTTAGACAAGGTTTACTTGTATCAGTTTCTCGAGCTATATTCCCTCTCTTTATGAATAAAACTCAAACATACTTCCTCATGATGGATTATTTTAATTTAGATTCTACTCCCTTTGAAGTATATGTCTTCTCTGGATGGTTTCCATCTCTCTTGGAGTTTCACCTTTCTCATTCCCTTGCCAGGGCCCAGTGCTGAGTTCCTCACCAACCCAACTCTCTGCAAGAGCACACATGAGCACTCAGGGTATCTTCCTATCAACAAATGTTCACTTTAGCAAAACATACTGGTTTAGCTGGTTTTACTGCTGAATCTTTAGCTGCAATCTCATCTGGTTTAGATGGCTAATAAAACATTAAAGACCAAGTTAAACAGAAGTATTTAAATCCATTGTAAAGACACTCTTTATTTGCAGGATTCCCTACCACACTCTATGTCCTTTCCAAATCTGATGAGAGCTTGCCTAAAAAGAGACCTTAGATATGGGAAGGTGAGGAAGCAGAGGCAGCTCTGGTGCTCAGCAAGCTCCTGGTGTGGTTTTCAATCCCAGCATTGAAGCATCCACCAAGCAATATCCATGGAAACAACACTGAGGTGCTCAGCAGTTTTTGAAAAAAAAACCATCAAGACATTCATTTCAGTCCCTCATTTGTTATTCTTTTCCAAGGGCAAATTGAAACATGCACAACTCCATCCTGAAAACTCACTGGCAAAGATCTGATGTGAGTAAGAACATCACCAGGCGAGCCCAAAAGTTTGCTCACAAAATTCCCAGCAAACAACAGCCCAGGAGATGTCTTGGTGAGGACAGATGGAAACAAAGCAGATAGGGAGGAAGATCCTAACATTGTCTGGCATTTTGTGGTCATGGTGTAACCAGCCAATTCCCATGAGAAAAGTCTACAAAGAAACACCAACTGGCTAATACTGTATTTAAAATTATCCCAATGTATGGTTGCTGCTTTTAGCCTGGACAGTACATGAGCACAACCAAGATTTGTAGGATTAAAACTGGTTGTGCTAGAATGGGTTGCTGCATCTTAAATCATCATTCTTCCAGCAGGTAAATATGCAAACACCTTTAGGAATCTTTGCCTTTTCTTTACACCAACAGCCAGAGATCAATGCCTAATTCTTCAGTTATTCTTCAAATTCTTAACTGCCTGCACTCCCTAAACCCCTGTATAACAACACTGCCTTTTGACAAGCCCATATACATCAAACACCAACATCTTTTGTTGACACAGATATATTTTGTCAATACAAGCAGAGAGAAAGAATGGACCTAACCAATACCTGGGCCTTCAGCTAAGATGCAGAAGTAATTCCAGATGTCAAGCATTAATATGCTAAACTTGGCCATATTGTTTAATGCAAGTTTATCAAACCCACCATCTTTTAAGAGCATCTTTAAACCTCTTTAAAGAACTAAAGGTACATTCTCTGGAGTTCTGAAGGGTCAAATTACCAGAAAACAAAACAAAACATGTTTACATTAAATGAAATCTGTAAGTTTAAACTCTGCTTCCATGGCTTTTCCATACTGCATTTCCCCCCCTCCTCCCCCTTGCATCTCAGCTTGATGTTTAGCCATTATCATATTGCTGTAATGGAAAGATTAACTTTCTCCTTACCCACAAGTAAATACATTTTAACAGTTTCAAACAATGAATCCAAGACACAAACCGCTCCAGCCCTGCCAGCCTGGTAGAGTCATTCAGTCTCAGCAACAAAAGGTTTCAATCAGATAGCCAAAACTTTTGTCCATCAGATTTAGATTTGTCCTGAAATGCAAGACAGACTTCCCTCTTTCCTTCCCTTGCAGAGCCAAAAAGCACAGAAACCGAGAAAATTAAAACCTGCTGCAATATTCTGCAGTGTGCTACAAAATGTAATAAAAAGCCAAATGTCTCTTTGCTCTCCCCTCCTCATCAACTTCAATTAATTTTTTTAAAGTTGTGTAGTTGCAACTCTGCCTACATCTCCAAAAGCTAAACAATTATGCCACAATAGGGGTATTTAGTTCACTAGGGGGAAAAAAAAAAAAACACCTAATGAAAAACTATGTTGGTGGTTGAATCTGTTTCCTTTAGGAGGAGTTGGCTGTAATCTCAGTGGGACTTGTGGTTTCAGCTATTCATACTGCTCATAGCAGTTTCTGTTTTTTCTCCAAGCAATGTAACCCAGCAACACAGAAAAAGCTGTGATTAACTTCTGAGATACGAGATGTCATGGCAATGCAAGTCACCTCTTTGCTGAAGAGAATCATAAATCTCTATCACTCTGTCCTTTTTCCACAGACCTCTCACATCCCAGGAGGAGTCTGAAGGGGAAGTTAGAAGTCACTGAAATTCTCCCTTTTACCTGAGAACAAGTTGACTGTGAACTTGTGACTCTCAGACCAGAGATCACCCATCAGAGCAGCAAGGAACTGCATCTCTCCTAATCGATAGCTGGGATTCCTTGCCAACCACAAGAGAGCTTTAAAATCAACAAGCATTATATTAGCTGGCTTTACCTAATGAATAGCTATTTACTGTCTCCACACAGAGAAAACATTTCCTTTTATTTATATGCAAATGTCTGTATGTGGTGGAATGGGAATTTCTGTGTATTGAAATCTTACCTATATTCTATGCTTTTTTAAAAAGGCATTAAAAAACTGGTGTCAATTCCAGTAAATTAAAAGAAAACTAAAACCAACCAAACAACAAAAACCAACCAAACAAAAAAACCACAAACAAAAACAAAAAACAGCCAAGGAGAATAATAATAATACTGTTAAGGAAAACACTCCTTTCCCCATGTATCTCAGATGACACACTCCAGCTTTGCCCTGCAATACAACAGCTATGCAGTAAGGCAGCTAAGCTCTGTTATCTGAGGTATAGAATAATTCACCATTAATAGCTTTTTAAAAAGAAGACCCAGCTGGCTGCCCCACCAATGCACAGATCTTGGGACAAATCCTCAGTTCACACTGCCCAGCACACTTCTGCTGTCCCAACCAGTCTGGGGTCTGGCAGGACACACAGCCAGGCTGCCAAGACCTTACCCAGGGCAGCCAGCAGCTCCAGACCCCACCAGATTTTAGACCTCACTGACCAGAGCAGGAGAGACACTGGAGCTGCTGCCTGAGCCATGGGGAAGCCACATTCCTGCCCTGGCATGGAGCTTTTCCAGCCCCAGCATCCTACAGAGCATTCTGGGGCAACCACCAGCCTCCCTCTGTCCAAGCACTTAACTTGGATTTAACTTAAATATAAATATACTGATGCAATAATTTTTTTTTTTATGCTCAAGATTTTTTTTTTTTTAATTTTTGTTGTTGTTGTTGTTGTTATGACAGGTTCTATTATCTCCTGTGTGTATTAAAATTGCCCCTTCAGCTCTCCCGTCAGTATCATATCCCCAAGTCAGAGATGAACTCTGACACTAAGCAGCCCTACTTTCAGATCAGGGCATCTTCCTGACAAGGCATTTGACATGGCCTCTTTTCATGTCTCTGGGCAACTTTTCCCCCCTCCTGCAGCATCCTGAGCACAGGGTTTCCAAACTGCTCTCCAGCAGCAGTTCTTTATTATTGCTCTGTCTCACAATGTCATTTCCCAAGAACCCAGGTGCTGCAGAAGAAAGAAAGAGGCCATTCCCTCCTATCAGGAGCTAGAAAATATCTTGAGCAAAACTGGCAAAGGATAAGTCCATGGGCACGAGATGAAAGCAAAGCAATCCTAGGGATGGAAAATATGACTTTCATGTTTTGCAAAGTTGACCAGGTGGGGCTAAAAAAAAAAAATAATCAATTCAGTGGACAAGAATAAACTTCACACAACCAAAGTAAGACTGAAGAAAATTCACTGCCATCAAGACTAAAGCACGTGCTGCTTGCCTCCTGCTCACAGCAGGTCCAGATTTTGCACCAGTATTGAGATACTTGTGCCTGAACCTCCCCAGATTTCCCCCTTCCTTACACAGCCACAGAACCTGCCCTGCTGAAATGCTGCCACAGGAGCAGAAAAGGGAAAACCAGTCCAAACCAGGCACCTCCAAAGCCACAGAGGAACAGGGCACCTTTATCACCACTCTCCCTCTGTTTGGGAATGAAGCAATCCTTAGGGAACCAACCATCAGCTCTTAATGACTGGTTTGGTACTCACAGGTCCCACACTGAAACAGGGGGTGGGCTAAGGTTACCACACTGTGGGAATAATCAAATTTAAGGGGATTATAATCATTATAAGCCAATCAGGGTTGAATTATATATTTTTAATTAGCAGCTACTGTGCGGTTAAGGCACAAGAATCCCCCAGCTGTTTGCTGGTAAGTGCAACTAACAGTATCCTATTTGAAGTGCATAGTACATTCTTTTACATGGAAAATATATTAAGGAAATAATAAAAAAAAATTGCCCCTAAAAATACTATACACTGTAAAGGCTCATTATAGATCATTCTTTTTGCTTTCAGCATTGGAAAGATTTTATTTTTTTTTAAGCCCATAAATTCTTGCCTTTAATCTTATACTGCACATGGGCCAAATATAAAAATGGAATAATTTACAAGACATTGTGTATATTGTTACTTCAAACCACATAGTAGTTAAGCATAAATCCTCCAGCATTTGGGATAAATGCATAGTGTTTGTCTACTCATTGTGAGTCTAGAAAAGGATGTATTTCTGCAAGAGCTGCAAGAGGTATTCACTGCATGAATAACAAAGTAAAACTTGTCATTTGGATTTTCTTGTAACAACAGACTTTAATCCAAGATTCCCAAGTAGAGGAACAGACCTCTGCAGTTTCTGTACCCACCCCTGCTCACACTGTTATATTTTTTAATTATTCTTCAGCTGCATTTTGACTGAGAACCTCCCTATATTATCAGAGAGGGACTTCAACAGGCACCAGCCCCCACAGATCTTGCTTTGTTTAAAAATAAAGCAAACCCAACAGCTAGTTCAGCTGGAAAAAAAGCTGGTTTTGTTGAAGGGTGTTCAGTTATAAGGAGGCTGATCAGAGCCTGTAGTCTTGCCAAGAATATTGCTCTCTAAGCACCCAAATTTGGCAGAACTCTACATAAAATAAAAACCTCAATAAGTAGACAAGCAAACACCACCAAAAGAAAAAACAAAACCAAGACTGTAAAGCAATTGGCCTTGTCTTCAAACATGTTCTTCATGTTCCTAGAGTCAGACCAGACTCCTCCATCCCCAAAGCCCGGCAGCTCTGTGACATTTCGGTCTAACCCAGGGTAGCAGCAGAATTACACCCAAACACTGGCAGCTCTTTCGTCCCCACCATCTCCCACCTCTGCTACCGAGCCCCTTCCACTAATAAAAAGATCAAACAACATATGATGGTTGGGAATCTTGGGAAAACACCTTCCCATTCCCCCTGAAGTCACATTATGGGAAGTCAGATCAACTCAGAAGATACAAGAATCATTAATTATCACCAAGACATAGGCTGGCATGATACTGCTGAGTTCCCAAAAGTTTGTTTTTCCCTCTTCATCACCTTACTTTGACCAGATCACAACCATGGAAAAAGAGCAGCCCATCTCTTGGACGTATTCACTGGGGCACAGAAACTGTCTCCCAGGCTGCAACAGCTTCCCTGCTCACAGCAAAGGAGAACCAATCTTAGGGAGGGGTTAAAATACAGAATTAGGCTCCTAAGGAACTATTTTTGGATCAGACTCTGCCAGTGATGCTTTGCCTGAGCTTTGTCCTGTACCAAGAGGGTGACAGTGCCCACCTCCATAGCCACTGAGCATTTGGAGCTGCTCCAATCCATCTCTCATTACAGACCAGGTAGGGATTCTATTACTGCAGAGAGAAATGTCTTTAGGTTGAGATATCACTGTTTGCTCTGAAACAGCTGCAGTACAACCCAGACTGCATCCCAGCTCTTATCAGAAACTGTCTTTCTGAGAGGTTTTTTTGAGTGCTAAGCAGTCATGCATAACATCCTCTGGGGACTTGGACTGTCATCAAAAGACAAAGAAAAACCCAAAAGATTCCGAAAACTCAACAACTTAAACAACAAATACCTTTCTGCTGACTCAGACTAACACAGCTCTGTCAAAAAATAACCAAAAAAAACCCCCCAATCCCCTCCCCCAAAAAACAAACAAACAAAAGAAAACACACAAAAAAAAAAAAACCCAAACCACACACACACACAAAAGCCAACCAAAAAACAAGCCTCCTTGAAAAGCCAAAAGCTCTTGGGTAAATCACCTGGCCTTGCAGATGGGTGCTGCTTCACCCACACCACCCAAAACTAAGCAAGTGTTACTGATACAGCAGCTTCACAAAGAGCTGCAGGTGATGGGAGCTGTTCAGGACTTAAACTCTTCTCTTTCCACTCAAAACCACAACATACCCACCGAGGAAGTGCAAAACATATTCAGGGGAAGAAGGGGCCTAAAAAGACCATTTCATACCCAAAACATTAGCATTGCAAACACGGCACTTCCAAGTGACAAGGGCAGACCCATCACTGAAGACATCAGCTCCAACAAGATGAGATGTGGAAGGAAATCAAAGGCTTGCAGAGAGCTGTGGCACTGAGCTGAACCCAGGCAGGCAAATCATGGCCTAAATTAATTGCCTGCAGCATGACATAGCTACAAAATCCTAGAGGGTCTGACTGCTTTGCAGCATCCTTCTTTCAACTCTGCCCCATGCTGGGACTGTGATTTGCAGGGCTGTAGTGGTACTATCAGCAACGTTAGAGGCGAGACTAAAAATAAACACAAGACAAGAAAAATGCAAAGCTCCTCCTCCCTGTGAGGTCTGGAGGGAATTTCCTGAGTCAGTCAGACTGCTCCATCACGTGTTTACTTGTTACTAAGCATGAATTTTCACAGCAGCGTGTGTGGTTCACACTGAAGTTTCCAAGTTAAAATCAACAGGGCTATAAGAGTGTAAGAAAACTATAAACCTCACTGACCCTTCTCTTGAGGGATGGGATCCTGGCTGCTTCCCTGCCCAGGCTGCACTTCCAGGGCAAATACTGCATTTGCAGCTCAAATATCATAGAATCATAGAATTGGCTGGGTTGGAAGGGACCTCAGAGATCATCAAGTCCAACCCCTGATCCACTACTGCTGCAGTTCCCAGCCCATGGCACTGAGTGCCACATCCAGTCTCTTTTTAAATATCTCCAGGGATGGAGAATCCACTACTTCCCTGGGAAGCCCATTCCAATGTCTGATCACCCTCTCCATAAAGAAATTCTTTCTAATATCCAACCTCAACTTCCCCTGGCACAACTTAAGACCGTGCCCTCTTGTCCTGTTGAAAGTCGTCTGGGAAAAGAGCCCAACCCCCCCCTGGCTCCAACTTCCTTTCAGGGAGTTGGAGAGAGTGATGAGGTCTCCCCTGAGCCTCCTCTTCTCCAGGCTGAACACCCCCAGCTCCCTCAGCCTCACCTCATAGGATCTGTGCTCGAGTCCCTTCACCAGCCTGGTTGCCCTCCTTTGGACCCGCTTCAGGACCTTAATCTCCTTCCTAAACTGAGAGGCCCAGAACTGGACACAGTACTAGGGGCAAAGATGGTCCCTTGGGTGACTGGATGAAGGTCTTATGGTGACCTCCAGAGTCCAACCTCTTACTTGAGCCACTAGATGTATTTACCCCTGGATGAAGAAGCTGTCATGCAGAATTCAGAAGAGCTGGAAGGCTTCTCCTTCCACAAAGCATCTCTCCCGACCACTGAGAGGCATTTAGGGAAGGAGAGATTCCCTCCTCCCTGTGGCACCCATGGAGCAGCAGCCACAACAACTGACTTCTGAGCTCTATAAAAAGCAGGCACGAAGATTTGTTTACAGAGAGCTAAAAAATAAGTTTGACTTTAAAATAGCACAGTGGCCAGTAAGGCTCTGAGGTTCACATTCTTCTTCCATCTCTGCCTCCTCCCCCTCTGGGATCCCAGCAGCTTTTCCAAAGCAGTCTGCAGGCATCAGATATTACAGTATTTCATGAAAAACGTGGGAGATGCCTGCAGGTTCAAGATGCTGTGAAGGAGAAACTCCCATTTCATGGAACACCTCTCCCCTTGTAGCTCTCTCCTTGTTCACCTCCCCAACCCCTGGAGCAGCCTCCAGAGGAAGAGACAAGATTTCCAGCTTTGCAAACCTTCAGCCTAAACCAACATCCTGTACAACTAGGAGTTAAAGGCAGGAACACTTCACTTCCAAACCACAAAGGCTGTAATGAGTGTGGTTTTAATTGCTTGGTACAAGAGCTGCACAGCCAGATTCAGCAGCTGCAAGGAAATCAGCCCTTCTGTGCTGCAGATTGCTAAACTTTTGCCCTTGTCTGCAACGTGGTGTGGCACACAAGTAACTCAGTACCTATAAAAAGAATCACAAAAGTATCTAAGAAAAATGAGGTGTTAGTCCCAAGCTGGCCATGCATTAAGTTTTCACCCCAAAAGTTTCTTGCTGACCCTCTGAACTACGAATTTGTACTCTGTGCACACACAGAACATCCTCTGTAAGGAAGATCTGCACCTGAGGTATCACTTAAAATCCAGCCCTCTAGAGATGCTGACTTCAACAGCCTTGGTACATACTTCAAAATCTCAATATCTGGAATCAGAAATTGAGTTCTTTGAAAAATCAGTCCCACATGACAGAAATCTCTATCGAGCAACTACAGCACTATTTCTTCCTTCATTTAGTTAAGAATTATGCATACGTCCCCCCAACTTCTCCTCTACAGTTTCACTAGCACACAACACATTCTGTAATTGTTTGCATCTAACCAGAATATTTGAAGAAAAATTAGATTAGGAGGGGACAGGACTTTACAGCAAAGCCAAAAAAAGTGCAAAAAGCTTTGAATCTCACAAAGCTGACGTAGCAAACTTTCCAGCCAAGATCTTCCACAGAGTTAACAGGGGTGCATTGCTATCACCTGACAAGAATTCATGGAAGTTTCACACTACTTAAAACCAACTTGTTCATGAATGAAGAAATGCACACCGATCAGAGTAAAAATGAGTGGAGAAAAAAAAACATACAACCCAAAACCACATGGAAAAGAATTTTAAGTTATACATGCAGGCATCTTTTAATTTCAAGGCCTAAACAGGAGTAGCAGATTAGAAGAGCAAGACAATCTCATGACAACCCAGGATCCCATGTTCCATGCTCTGCCTGTTCTGATGGTTCTTGGCTTGGCTAAGGCCAGAATCTTGTGTTGCTGTGAGGAGAGCAGCCCTGAGAAAAAATGCAGAGCAGAATTTAAACTCCTCAGCTACTTTAGTTGTGGAACATACAGTTGGTGCCTTTCTGTTTCTACCTGCACAACTTTATTTCAAATTGGGTCTTGCCTCCAGGGCTCCATATTAAAGAAGTTGCTCATACAATGACTCCAGAGTCAGAAGCTTTGGACAGGTTGGGACAAATCCCATCAAATGTAAATGGGGGTAATATAGAGATTTATGCTTGCTTGCATGGCTCTAGAAACACCAAGGCAGTAACTCAGTGCTGCACAGGCTCCCAACAGCAGCAATGATAACCACTGTTTGTTTAAGGCTGAAAGGAGAGATTCTGTGGAAGGGAGATAAATCAAAACGTCTTTGAGAGGGTAGCAACACAGGAGCTGAGCTCCACACACACACATCTCTCCCCAGGAAAATAGTTTTTGGTATTATTCAGTGCTTAAGTTTTGCAACAGTCTTTATTTATCCTTGTTCAAATTGCATGAACCTTCATTAACTTTAATGCTGTGTGCTCTGCTGTACCCACACTTAGGAATGAGCTGAGCCCTGCAAGCATTCACCCAGCATGGTCCCTGCTCACACAGCCCTGCACCCTCCATCCATCTCCTGCCCCAGAAATGGGCCGTATCAGGGTGCTGCCTTTGCTGCCATGAGGTCTTGCAAGCACCCAGCCCAGGGCATCCCATCCCCAGCCAGGCACCACAGCTTGTCCCAGGAAAGCCACCACTGCCACAGCCCTGGCAGGACAGGTCCCCTGGTCCCCTTACAGCCCCCAGGCTGAGATAGACCATGCCCTCTCAGCATGCAGACACACAGAAGAGGGGGATGTGATCTCCAAAGAATCAGACAGACAACCTCCCCCTCCAAAAAAAAAAAAAAAAAAAAAAGAAAAGAAAAAAGAGGGAAAGGAAAAAAAAAATCTTGCTGGTATGCCAATTATTACAAATATTGCTGATCAGGTACCTGCACCTATGTGCTCAACTTGCATTTTAAAGACATTTATTCCTATGCTTTGATGCATTCTCCTTATCTGAGATGTTAAACAAACCAAATGCATTGAGGTGGAATCCCCCCCACACCAGTAAAAAAGGGTTTTGTTAGCATGCCTCTGGTGGAATATTAACCAAGCCCAGAGTTTTCCTGGGAGGAGATTGTATTTAATCTGGATTGCAGCTGGAGAGCAGGAAAGAAAAAAAAACGTCTTCAGAGTAAATATGGCACCATTATTAATGACACAGGTTAATTATCAACCACAGGCATGAAACTGTGGGGACACAACAGAAACCCAGTCTTGCTTGTGATGATACTGGCTGCTGGACAAGCAGGAAGCAATCCAAATACGTGCCAGGAGGAACGGGACCAACCCTCTCACTTTATTACAAAGAATAAAAAAAAAAAAAATAATAATAAAAAAATTACCTTTGTAATAAGTATCTGTAGGGTATTTGGGGTGCACTGGTTTTATCAGCCAGAGATGCAGCAGCCAGCAAGGCAGGTTTAATAGCCATTAAAAAAATGTTTTATGCCTGATATCAGGGAGCTCTGAAGGTTCAGAAATGGATCAGACATTTCTGCACATAACAACAACAGCCAAGGGCAGCATCTGATATTCCACAAAAGACAACAAACACTATAAACAAGGTACATAAAGGCTCCAGGCTTCCAGGCATAAGCTGCCTTCTGCCTAAAAAAGCTGAGGATGCTCTCCCAGGGCCGGGTTATTCTTCCCAGCAGGTGTCAGTTTCTAATGCTGTCTTCTAAAACAAATTATATCAACCCCTATTTGCAACAGGAAAGTGATTGAGAGAACAGCCCCCCTGACTCCTCAATGGCAGCATCTTTCCCAGGTAACTCCCGAAACCATTCTGAAGAAGAAAAACAAAGCCAGAACCCAGAAAAATTGTAACTTGCTTTTTTAACAGTTATGAATTTAAGTACAACCTCAAACAAGGTAACCAAAGGCTAAAAGGCAAGAAAGGAATAGCTACCAAAAAAAAAAATAAAATTTAAAAATCAAAATATCTCATGAGCCCCGACCTGCCAAAAATAAAGGGATCATTGCAGATAAAAGAAAAAAATATTACAAGAAAAGTGGGTAAAAATAGAAGTGCCAGGACATGACATGCCTTCAAGTTAGAGAAAAAGCATCTGGATTGTCCTCAAATCCCCTTCTGACTGCTGCTGCCTTAACTCGGTAATGTCCCTCTTGAGCAACAGGGCTGTCTCAAGCAGAGCAATGGGGCAGTGCCAGGTCCTCTCCAGCTGATGCCATTTGGGTCAAAGCACCTCCCAGTCAGAAAGGGAACACTTTGTGCCCTTCATTTCACAGACTGGGGTGCAGCCCAAAGCTGGCTTTTTGTCCAAGCTTGGAGGATGCTGCTGGACACACAGACACACAGAAACACACACACACTCAACCTTCTGCTGGTGGCCCCAGGCATGGATCTGTCCCTGGCCAGGAGGACTTCAGCAAGGCCACCAAAAAGCAGCAGCTCTACAAATTAACACATTGCTGCAGCTCTTCCCAGGTGAAAGAAAGAGCACAGGAAGACTCATCTCAGCCTCTTAATGCTTTAGAAATATAGTTTCCATTCTTTTTGGGGTTTTGTTTGGTTGGTTTCAGGTCTTTTTTTTTTTTTTGTGGGTGGGTTTGGGTGGGTTTTTTTTGGTTTGGGTTTTTTGGGGTTTGTTTGCTGGTTTGGGTTTTTTTGGTGTTTTTTCCTATTATTAGTTTGGTGTTTTGAGGTTTTTTGTGGGGTTTTTTTTTCCCCCCAGAGCTTTCCATTTATTGAGCATTGGTAAGCAGACCCACTTCTCTCCTGCACCCTCTTCCTTCACAAGTTTAGGTTAGATATTAGAAAGAATTTCTTTACGGAAAGAGTGATCAAGCATTGGAATGGGCTGCCCAGGGAAGTAGTGGATTCTCCGTGTCTGGAGATATTTCAAAAGAGACTGGATGTGGCACTCAGTGCCATGGTCTAGCAACCGCAACGGTGGTTCAAGGGTTGGACTCGATGATCTCTGGGGTCCCTTCCAACCCAGCCAATTCTATGATTCTATGAAGCACAAGGCTTGGCAATCCATCCTCATGGGGTGCACACCAAGCTGTGTGCTACTCCATGGGTAGGTAGGTGGGTATGTGTGTCACCTAAGCACAATGACAACTTGAAATTGTTTATATTTTAAAGCCTTGTCAATGGAGAAATTTTTCTTTTCACAGCCAGCTCCAGGGCTCTGTACCTGGTACCTGCCTGTACACATCCCTCTGCTAACATGACAGATACAGAGATGTAGATGAAAACATTTAAGCAAAAGGTGTTTTGTCATTTTGTGAAGTGTTAACATGGCTCGGTGCTTGCCTGTTTGAAAGGAGGGTAAAATGATCTGGCTGTGGACAGAGACTTTCCAGCTTACATTACAGATTTTACAATGTTCTAAACATCACTGCTGAAAAGCAAAGACCTCTCAGCATTCCTCCCCTGATGTCCCCTGTGGTCCCCAAAGTTTGAACCAGGGAGACTTTTGCCTTTTCAAACCTAAGGCAGTGGGGTAAAAAAAAAAAAATATATATATATATATATATATATATAAAATCCTCATTCTGTAGAAAGTTGAGGAAAACAAACCCAAGAAGATGAGTGTGAAAATAATATGAGATCCTAAGCTATTGAGTGGGAGCCTGAGGACAGAGAAAAAGTCAGGCAAGTGCACAAATGCCTTCCACGTGTTCTGGATGGAAAGAAACTGAATTTTTTAAAGACTAACATGGAAACTGCTTTAAGCAATTTGTCATTTTCAATCGAGGTTCTGCACCAAAAGAGAGATTTCGACAAGTTAAACAACTTCCTACCAGAGTGGCTGCATGCAATGTTTAAACTACCTTTTGCTGGCTTTTTAGAGAAGGAATATTTCTAATTTTGCTATTAAGGAGGACTTCAAAATGTCACTGCCGTTTGATTTGATCAGTGAAGAGGAAATGCAGAGCTGAGAGAAGAGGCAAACCATGTAAATACCATTCTCTATATCTTTTTTTAACTTGGTTTCAGACAGCTTGAGGAGTGGGTGCAAAGAAATGTAAATATTTCTTATTTACCTCCAAGAGGGGGGTAAACACATTTCCTGTAATGCTGCAGCTTCAAGCTCACCTGGATACTAGAAAACATAGATGTGGGACATCATGTGAAAGAGAGCTGAATCTGAGAGCATCTTTTCACTAAACTTGAGCTACAAACAGGGGTTTTTTGGGGGGGAGGAATAAAAAAAAAATTTAAAGAAAAAAAAAAAAAAAAAAAGGAAAGAAAAAAAACAAGCCTTCTCAAACCTGATCCACTGCAATGCATAATCCTGCTGAAATCTCTTCTACACTACAAACTTGGAGGAGAAGGAAATAAGCAATAAATATTCCCCATTCTTTCAGCCCTCAGCATTCAGCAGTGCTGCTGCTCAGCCCAAATCCCTGAGAGCTCCGCCCTGCAGAGGCCTCGATGAGGTTTTGTTTATCAGTCCGTGATCCCAAGGGAAGGCTTCTCCCAGTCGGGAGCCCCGGGGAGGAGAGGACTCTGCCTGATACAGCACACAGGTTGCTGGGAAGATGCTTGAGGTTTGTGTCAAAAGAACAACAGGAGCAGAACGGCGGCAAAAATCAGATGGGTGAGGACTGCGTGAAGAATCTACTTCTGTCAGCAATCGATGCAGAAGAAAATAAAAATAAAAGTAAAAAAAAAATAAAAATAAGAAAAATAAATAAATAAAAAATAAAAATAAAAAATTATAAGAAAAATAAAGAATAAAAAATAATACAAAATACAAAATACTAAATAAAAAATAAAAATAATTAAAAATTAAAAAATAAAAATAAAATAAAAATAATAAAATAAAATATAAGAAAAATAATAAATAAAAAATAAAAAATAATAAAAATAAAAATAAATAATAAAAAATAAAAAATAAAAATAAAAAAATAAAAAAACTAAAATTAAAAATTAAAAGTTAGCACATTCCCCTGGATCTGGAGGGTGGGAAGTGCTGCAGGTGGCAGAAAACCTATCTGTCAGAAATAAACCCATGAATTCCTGCATCCAGCACCTCCCAAAGCCAGGCAGCTGATGTAACCTTCCCTGCCAACTCGATTGTGCTGTGGAAAAATCCTTGTGCTCCCAGCCAGGGGCAAGATCCCATCCGGGCAGCAGCCACTGTGCCCAGCGAGAAAAATAATACTGAAAATAAAACTTCACTGTGAGAAGCCAGCTGGGGAGCCAGGGTCTCCTTGTTCTCCCCAGCATCCTTGATGAGGAGAGCCAGGATGACAGCAAGATGCAATCCCAAGCCACCCACTTGGTCCCAGGCCTCATCCCAGCACAGAACTGGGCAGTTTGGGACAGGGTGACCAGGCTGAGTCAGGCACCAGCTGCACTGGATCAATTGGAAATAGATTTTGGTTAATCTGCTGCAAGCTTTTAACATCAACGAGGTTCTCTGGGACTCTGAGAACTTGTTGTTTAGGCAAACAGCAATTTCCACGCTGGTTTATGCAAAGCTCAGCACCCATTACAGCATCTTCTGCATCCAGACTGAGAGAAAAACAACCCTCTGTGAGGTGTCACCTTAGCACATGCTTAAATTTAAGCACTCTCCTTTTTACTGGGGCTTTTCTCAACTCCAGCAGATCCAAGAATATACACTGACTGCTTACCAGTCTGCAATGTGCCTAAGATGCTCTATCCCAGATCACAACTATTAAAAATAATAATTATCAAATAAAATTACTATATTTAGCTCCTGGGAAAACTGATACATGTGTATTTCCAGCATCAACTAATGCAACAGGAAACAAAACTAAATGGAAAAGCTACCTTGGAGAGTCCTTAGGTCATCTCTTCTGCTGATAAAAATTGCAGCTTTTGACGTGTGCTACAAGCACACAGTAAAAACCCTACAGGGAGAAGGTCATATTTTAAATTGAAACCTTGGCCTGGCAAACCTCCTCTTTAGTCCCTGCCCTCCCTCTCCTGCAAAGCATCCAGGCAGAGATAACTCTCAGGTTCATGTACTGCCTGGCCCCAAAAGTCTCCAGGCTTGAAAGATTGCCATTTACACCCAAGTATTCACAGCTTTTCCCACTCTCCTAAAGAAGTGACCTTCTGTTAAAGAGTAACAACCACCTGCCCCTGCAAGGAGGGAGTTCAGTGCCACGTTACTTCCATTAAAATGCCAGAGATCTGTGTGCAGGGTGAAACTGGGCACCTTTCTGAGATAACATTTATAGGTGTGCTCTGGTTTTCCCCTCCCGTGCTCTCAAAATGACTCAGAGAGACCAGACAAAAGTCTAGATGGCATCTGCCCTCAGCATTTGTCAGGACCAGGGAATCCAGCTCTTCCTCCACAGCCACATCACACAACCAGCTTAGAAAGCAACAGAGGTCTCATGAAAAAGCTTTCTCCCCAAAGCCAACGTGTTCCTACAGATGATTTACAGGCCAAGTATCGCTGAAACTGGTTCACCACAGGAACACCACAAGAAGTGAATTTTAATGTTTTTACAGGATCAGAGGCTGCCCTTGCATCTCATGACGTGGTAATGGGCATGGGAACTGTTCTCAGCCACAGTGGAGGTGGTTTCATACTCTTCTTTTTTGGCTTTCTAGCAGCTGTGCCAACACATTTTGCCTCTTATGGGGAAATCTATGGCACTGGCTGTTTAGCAGCCTGAGCTGAGTCACTGGATTAGTTTCCACTAAAAAAGGAGGAGGGGGAAATAAAATAGTCAAGAAGAAAAATTCTGGAGCTCTACTGAAGTAGCATTTGACAATATGAATGCTGAAGTGCAAGAACACACATACATATATATATATATATACATATATATATATCTTTTTTCTTTTTTTTTTTACATACAAGTGCATGTCACCATTACATGTTTGAGGAGCCTCACCCAAGAATTCCAACTACTTTGATAGGTGATACAGAGTGTTTTCACAAGCTCCTCCTCTTTATCTAGGTGCAGGTTGCTTGTAGATATAAAACTTTCTCCTATAGCTCACATCACTGAGCAGCCAACCCTTGGGCTAGAGAGCCCTGGTGTCCCCAGAACCTCATTTTTGCCAATTCTGTGCCTCCCATAGTCAGAGGCAGTTACTGGGGGGTCAATTGTCTTGCTCCACGTGTAGTAAACAAAGCTTCCTGTCACACAAAGTATTTACATGGACCATAGTTAAGCTCAGAGAAAAATCCCACCATTTGAAATTAGGTCAACAATCTCAGCCTGTCCATACATCTTCATTTAAAAACCAAACAAACAAGCAAAAACTGAACAAAAAAAAACAGCAAACCACTTAAAAAATATAATAGAAAAAGTAAATGGGGCAATACAGCCATGGTAAATGTAGAAAAGTATGTCAGCTCAGCTCTCCATGTGGAAACAGTCTGATTAATAACAGCAGATGGTAGGTGACAGGGAAGACTCCACAGTGCACACAGACTACAGGAAAGTTGACAAAACACTGTGTGCTGGTGCTAGGCTAGTTTGATATTTGCATATAAAACAAATACACAGAATTTGCTGGGGTTTGGGCAGAAGACAATCTAACAACAGGGAAAAAAAAAAAAAAAAAAAACAAAAAGAAGAAAAAAAAAACCAAGCCACCAAACAACCATCCCTTCCCAATAAGCAAACAACTTACCACTTTTCTTCACAAGCAACCGAATATGTGATGCTCGGGGCTGCCCCACTGCAAACCCCCCCAGAACCCCGCAGAGGCTCCGGAGGTGCTCAGCAGACAGACTGCTCTGCTCCTCTCAGCCACAGTCGGGGCACATTATGAAGCTATTCTATATTAGTCACTTCATTGTTTAAAGAAAAAGCGCATACCAGGGCAAAGAGAAGGACATGAGTCTTTGTTTTGCACCAGACTAATCCCTTTTTCGCCCTTAGGACAAGGCAGAGAACAAAGCCTGGGCTGGACCAGCGACTGCCAAAGCTCCATCAGGCGCCTTCCCCAAGCCCCGGTGCCAGCTCTGCAAAGGAAGGACTCAGCCTGGAGACGACAATGTCCCCAAACCCAGCCAAACCACAGCCTTCTCCTCCCCAGACTCACTGGGGGGGATCAGGCACCCAAGGGCCATGCGGTGCCACGGGTCTCCCAGCCATCCCCAAGCCTGGAGGAGCAGGAGTTATTTTAGGCACCACATTTTAACAGGACATTGGGCAGCAAAGTTGCAGGCTATGTTAGATCACTGTAGGTATTTAGGGTTCCCAGAAAAGGAAGGTGTTGGTCTAGACTGCTCTGTCATCAGCTGAAAGGACAGACAGACACACTGCTGGGTGGTCCTGCAGGATGCACTCAGCGTCCTCTGCTTTTAGAGATGGACTCGGTATCAGTCACAAACCCAGCAGTGAACAGGGAGTTTTTTTCCTCAGCCTGTTGCTTTTGGTATCTTTCATGCATCTCTTGTTGCTCATTTGTCTCCCCCTCTCTTCCAGCCACCCCTGGCTTCCCACAAGGTTCTGGTGAATTGATCCTCTGCAGGTCGAAGCCCCACAACCATCCTCCCCTATCCTCACCACCTCAACTGCAAAGTGGGAGTTCTCCAGGCACCCTTGGGAAAGAATGAGGACAAGCATGTTCTTTGTTATTTTCAAGAAAAGTCTTTTCTGCAGCCCAGGTCCTCACCTGCCCAGTTCAGCCTGTTTGGGAGGTAACTTTCCCCTCTCTCATGCATCCAAAAAATCTGAGACATCTGTGTCTGTCATCAGCTTGGACTAACACCCACTTACTGCAGGATCTGCACCACTGGAATAAGAAAAGTTGAACATCAAAGTTTTTGTTTTCTGAAAGAACACAATCTCTGCACAACTTTGTTTGTGTTAAGGGAGTGGCTGGATTTTAGGCAGCTTCTCTTTCAAAGGCTTTTTGTTAATAACTAAATGAAAAACCCAGAGCTGAGGTTTTCCCCTTAAAAAACAAGCCACTATGATTAAGGATATGAAGAAAGGAAAGTATGGTCTCTTCCCAACTTAATTGTACTGAGGCACTGACTTCAGGGCTCCAAAATTACAGATGCATAATCCAAGACAATGAACTCTTTAGTCAAGGATTAGCAAACCATGCAAAACTGATTCCTTATTCAAATGCCTTGCAATTGTAAGGGCATCTGTTCCACTTTGCAAGTCATCCCAAAGGCTTTGTTTGTTGGTTTTTGGGTTGTTTTTTTTTTCCTGTTCCATTAGGAAGACAGGACACTTTGCATTACTTTCACACCGTGTAATAAGTGCTATTGTTTAGTCTAGTAGGGGACAGTCAATGAACACAATAAATATTGTTACATTATTTTTCTTTCAAGTTATGACACAAGCCCTCCCAAAACACAGGAACTGTTCTTAGTCAAAAGCCAAGTTGGCAAAAATGTAACTAAAAACGTCAGGGCTTGGGAAAAAAAAAAAAAAAAAGTTTCTCCAAGGTCTATTAGGGGCATCTGGGGGGAAAAAAAGGAAAAGAAAAAAAGAAAAAAAAATTAGGTAGCTTTAAATATAATTACTGGTACAAAACAGTTTGGCACAAACAATGCCAAAGCCAGGACTGGGGACTAGCAGAGAGTGGTGCCATCATTCCAGCCCATAGCAGCAGAATAGCTCTGGAAACCATTTAAGATGTCACAGGAGGGAGGATGGATGGAGTGTCTGACCTTTGGAAACTCAAGGGTGGATCTCAACAAAAGTATCCCAGCTACCCTGAGCCACGCTGCTCCTGCAGGGCCAAGAAGGTTGCTGGCCCAGTTATTTGGTCTAGCAGGGGAAAAAAAGCAGAAAAATAAAGGAAATTTTAAAAAGAATCCAAATCTGCCAGCATACCAGCCCAGTGTAATATCTGCCAAGCTGCTCTGGCAATGGGCAGCCACAGCTTCTATCAGATCAGTAGAAAACAAACCCTGGCTGATAGCCCAGGCTTAGGTTTGTTTCCCAACACCAGATCCTTGCAGACAACCCCAAATTTAAAATATCAAATGCACTTAACACGTGGATCCCTACGGGCTGTAGGCTCTGGAAGGGCTCACAGCCCCACCTGGAAAACCACCACGAGAGCTCAACCAAAGCAAACTGCCCAAGACCGAAATATAAAGTGAAAAAAACAAAATATCAAGTGTCAAGAGAGACAGGGAAAATGATGATAGCAGTGAAAATTATGTTTCTGCAGGAGCTGCTCTTGCAGTCTCAGCAATGCTGTCACTCAGCCCCCAAAAGCCTCTGCCCTGTGAGCAGAGCCCCTGGTGACAGAGGAACGGGAGCGGATCAGATCTTTCCGGATGGCGGAGGGGGTGACCCATCCCTGTGCCCTTGGTGGACAAAGGTCACTTCATGCTCAGTTTCTAAAAGACAAAATTCATTTTTTTCCACTGCTGAGATAGCAAAGAAACTGTAGAAACACAGATGAGGAAGGTTCCATATTTTGCTGCTCTCCCAAGTTGGGATGCAGAGCTGGAAGGAGCTCAGATGGGATGGAAGGGTTTCAAGTACCAGCCCTTTGAGTAGCCCCAGTTGTTTACAGTGAGGACCCCAGCTTTCAGCAAGAGGTTTGCCTCAATTTTTTACATTCCTTCTATAAATTCAGGGCACTTGCTCATATAGAACCAGCACTCCATACTTTTCACCAAGAAATTTAAGTGTCTTGCAGCCCACAAAGATCAAAACCCATATGCCTTGATTTACGAGTTCCAGTCAAAGTCAGAGAAAGCAGAAAAAAAAAAAAAACCACCAAAAACTGAGCACCTGAAATAACTAACAAGCGTAGCTTATGCCTTGATGAAAGAAAGGGAATGTAAATAGAAAACACTTGGTCATTTATGTTTAAAAACCCTCAACAGAGGCTCCAAGGATCCTGTCCCTCACCCACAGCTCAGACCTTGCTGATGTGATAGAAAAAGCCCTTATGGCAGCAGCAGCAGCAGCATCTCAGTTTCCACCTCACATTCAAACTGAGGGGTGCTGAAACCTAATGAATAAGGGATTAATTAACCCAAATCATCAATTCTGCATAGCCACAGAAGTGCTTCTCAGAAGACCTTTACACTTCCAAGTAGCAGTCTTTGGGCAAACGCCTTCCCTGAGTGTGCCTACACTTTCAGAGGAGCAGAGGTATTTCTCAGGCATCAGCTAAAAAGATCCAGAAAAAGTCAGAAGAAATCCATGAACTAAAGAAAAATGACAACTCCAAACGTGAACCCAATGAGCTGTTGATGGTTTGGCTTTCAAATGTGTTATAAGAGCATAAATTTATAACAAAATACATGGAATACAAATCTTAAGCCTCACAACAGCAGGTCAATATTCTCTTGTGCAGGAATTGTAACTTGGTCTTAAAAAAAATAACTGAAACAACACACAGGATGGTGCTACCATCTTATTTTGCAATGATGTTGAATGACTGCTCATAATTAGACTGCAATTGCTATGTAATTGCTCAGTGATCTAACTGGCCATAAAAAAAAGGAGCCTTGAGTCCCATCTCAATGGGTAGAAAGCCTAACCTTTTTGTGGGAAACATAATCCCATTTCATGCCCTTAAAAGGATCATATTAATTCCTGAAAAAATTTTATAAGAGCCAAAATGTGGCACTTAGGGTCTGACATCCAAGTCTGGGGTGCTGCCACACAGCCCTGGAGAGGACAGATTTGCCACTCACAGAACAACTTCTAAATCCTGACAAGTACCATGTTGTAAATTCAGGCATAGTAAAGGCAAGGTTTTCCTCCCAGCAGTATTTTCATACCCAGACATAGACATTTCATGACTACCAAGTGCAGTACTGCTTTAAAGAGAGATTACTGATTTGAAGCAAAATTTATTAGAAGTGATGCAAAAAAAGAGATTCTGCCTTTTTTCGTTTTACATTTCAGTAGTGATCAGCCCAGCACAACGCTCAGCCCAGCAGGTCAGTGTTGAGAACACTTCTAAACCTAAAATGCATCAATGTCTCCCCAAGCTTTCTGATGGCAAATCTTACACTCCACTTCAAATCCACTTAGGTTCTAAGAGAATTTGGGTCATATGGAAAAGACTTACGGAAATTCACTGTGCAAGAAACTGACACTCAGCTCCTCTAAGACTAAAGGAAAAGACTTTTTGGAGCTCATGCATGACACTGAAGAAGTAAACTCCTAAGAACAGAAAGAACTCATGCTCTAAACAGCTTTTCCCTTTGCTGGCCCAAAGGAGGCAGCTGCCTGCGCATCAAACCCAACCCAAGCTCTGCTACATCTCAGTGCTTGCTTTCCAGCTCTGCAATGCCAGGGACTGACATAACCCACTCAGTGTGGGATGTTCAGTGTCACCCACTGACAAAGTGGCACTCAGCTTCTCAGTGTTTGCTAAGAAAAATTTACAGATCCAGCAGCTGCCACAGAAAAAAAGTTCTAAAAAAAAAAAAAAAATTAAAAAAATCCAAATACCAGCTCATGCAAACTTTTAGGAAGAAGCTGGTTTCATTCAGACTAGTTCAGGCAACTGGTTTCAACATTTCATGGTGGCCTCATATGGCAAATGCCAGGCTGACATTGAAAGGTTGAGTCACTGCACTGTGTTACAGAATTTATCTTAGGGTCAAGTTAATGTTTGAAAAGAAACAAACGCAGCTGATAGTGCTGGGTAAACAGTGACTGTTTCTGTTGGGGATCATGCCTGCTTCTGTTTGCCCAGTGTAGGGCTAAAAAAAAAAGTCCCCACCCCACAATTCCTTCCCACAATGGGATCATCTCAGCTGTAAAGTTCTGGGAAAATTATTGATCTCAGAACCCCCTGAGTTTCAAAGTGATTGGGCTTTGAGAGCTTGGGATCCTGAGACTCTTTAGGGAAGCAAAGTGTTGAACTCAGAACTAGAACACAACTTAAAAGTGTACAAACAGAGGAGCTTTGACAGTTTACCATTCCCAGCATCTGGCATTATCTGGCAGAGGTCATCTAACCAATGAGCTAACAAAATGTAAAAGGCCTCAACCTGAAATCTCTCTAAATGTGCCCATCTCTCACTGAGGGAGAAAGAAAACACAAATACCTTGCCTTAAACAAAATATGGTCTTTTTTTTATAGATAAAACCTTAATTCTTCCCTTGTGAAGAACAGCATGATAAACTTCTGTTCTTTTATACTGGACTCTGTTACTCAGAAATAAGAAACAAGAAAAAAGAGTGTGCCTGATTTTACTATTGATTTACCCAAGTGAGCTATATATTGTAAATTTATCCAAATGAACTACTTTTAAAACCATGAAATGCACTCAAGAAAGCTTTAATATCCACAATCCAGCTCAGAAATCACAGTGTAAAGGCAATGCCATCTTTGCACAATAGGCTACCACTGCTCCTCCAATTCAATCTATTAATTCTATACTCTCAGACCATATAATAATAAAAATGCATTTATTAACTTCCCAGGAGTTAATTGCCAATTTCACCAGAATTTAGGCACAGATGTATGATGGAAACAGTCAGTCATAAAAGCACTACATGTTAACTGAGGTTTTTTCACACGTTTGACAGTTCTAAAGTTACTAAGATACATGGCAGCAGATTCTTTCTCTCTCTCTTCCCAAAATCCAGGCAACTATAGTGGTATATTTTTTTCCTCAAACATAATACCAAAAGAGAGTGCATATAGGAAAAAGAAAAAACAAATCAAAACAAAAACCAAACAAACAAAAACTCTGGTAAAGTTCTTTAGTTTTTTTCACTTTTTCTTATGGGGAAGCAAAGGACCAAGAAATCCCATATAAGCAGTGTTAAAACTTTCTCCAATTAAGCAAATTCATATAGGTTCCCTCTTGTGTTTTGTGGGAACCTGTTCCAACTTATGACTCACAGAAGTAAGAAAAGATCTTGCATGTGAACCTGTGAGCCTATAAACCTTAGTTTTATGTTAAAGCCCATGCACTGCCTGTTCCACCATGTCTCACATCCTAGTCTCTTGTCTTCTACTAAGTGCAAGGTCAGAACAGTTATTTTCTCTGTTCATGCTTGCGGATGACTGACTTATTTATAGTAAATTTCCTGTTTTTCCAGCCTTGTAAATGTCATACAGAATAGACAAAGCAATAAAATGTGTGTGTTTCCATGCTAACATTGCATTAGCACTTCAGCACCAGTCAATTGGGCACGAAGAACTAGAAAGAGGAGGAGAATCATAGTTAAAAATGTGCTTATAATCTCCTCACACTTTTTCACTGACTAATCTAGTGCCACACATCTCCTGTTGAATGATAGTTGCCATCCCCACAATGAGATTTTAATCAACAGACGTAATGCACTTTAATTAAAACACTTTCCATTTCTATGTTTATGATTCTGATCCACAGGGGAGCTCCCTGCTCCGTGCAGAACACTGTGCAGATATCAGGGCTATCACTGACAAAAATATTTAATGGGTTTTAAAATAAATATATATATTCCACATTCCTATTCAATAAAACGTTTTTTAAATAAAAAGATGGGTAGGGAAAAAAAGGAACCTACAATCCCATAGTAACCTGGTGCTTGGTTCTCACCTCTTTATTAGTAAAGTCCAAGGTTCAAGTGCCTGCCCCAACTCCTGGAATCTTTTCCTTCCAACTTAAAGGTAAACTACCAGCACACTAAAACTCAGCTTTTGGCCCCTTCTTTTGACCATATCCTGCAGCTGAGACACAATTACCATTAAATTCTGCCATTTCTGGTATATTCCCATTACATGTTTCTATTTAGGTTAACCAGTGTTTCCAAAACAAAAGAAAGTTTAATCACCAATTCCTTACTTGGGAAGAGGTTTACCAATCATATTGCAACATCAGAAGCTGTATTTGAACACTTCTGCTAAAACGATCAGTCTAATAAAGAAACAAAATAAAAAAAAACAAAAAAACACAAACCACGAAAAACCATCCCCACAACCCTGCCTGATTTCCTCATACTTTTTCTCCATGCTTTTCCCCCCCTCCCTTCTCTGGGCAGGGAAACCACCAGGCTCAGTTTCCCTCTCCACTTCCCGGTGAAGCAGAGAAAAATGCAGCGAGGAAAACAAGCATTTGTTTAGAGAAAATTGGCTTTGCTGGGAGTTGGACACTGTCAGCTGGAATATCTCTACTGACTTTGGGAAATGACTTAACAAGGAGCTCCGGGGCAGTTGGGACCCTGCAGCGGGCAGCAGGTGATGGAGGGGGCATTGCAGAGCCCAGCTCCACTCGACACCCATCGCTGAGACCTCCTCCAGAACCCGAGGTTTGAAGGATGGCTGGGAAACAGGTGCCTGAAGCCTTCCGGCTCTGTTCATCGGTACCTCACCCTACCAACCGGCCATGAATTTTGTCCGCAGAGACCAGGCTGGGTTGAACCAAGTACAGAATAAACCCCCTCTCGCACCATCAGCCACAGCAAACCCCCCAGCATACATGTCTAGATGATAAACTTCCCCCTAAGGAATTTCTGGAGTGATAAGAAGAAAACTTCCTTTCTCCACTTGGAGCCGAGCCCGGGCGCTCCTCCATCCCACACACCTCCAGGTGTCCGGCTGCTGTCCTGCTCATCCTGCCCATCCCACCAACCCCACAGCGGCTGTGGCAACACCATCACTTTCCTGGCACTAAATCCAAGTCCTGCCCTGGAAATTACGAGCCCATTAGCTATGCCTGTTAGGCTAACCTGTTACGCGACTGCTGCGTGCACACGGATGTGAAACGGCTTTACATTTTTGAAAAAAAAAAAAAAAAATCTCTCATGGGAGGACTTTTCCTACCCTCTTGCCCCACCAAAGAGAAGAGAGCACGCTGCAAAGCTGGGAGCACGGATGGGGGCAAACCCGAGCTCATGTCCAGCCAGAGAGGGGCACTGCCCTGGCAGGAGGGTCCCAGCTCCCCGCCCCCCAAAAAGGAAAGCAGACGGCAATCACATGCTCGCACTTTCCGAACAAGACTCCAGTCATCATCCCCCAGCAGCTCCAAAAGATGCTCAGCTGCTGGAGCAGGGAATCACTCCCACATTTCCCAAGCTGCGGAGATGTTTTGGCCGGTCCAGGGGTCAGACCCGGGCACACGAGCGTGTCCCCGCCGGGAACCCGGGAGGCTCCGTGGTGCCCCTGGGAAAAAACCTCACGCAATTGCTCGCTGTGCTTAATGCAGCCCGAAAAAAAACTGCAAGGAGAGTCCAGGCTGAGACAGGACAATAAGGCGCCTCTGCACAAGTGCACACCTTAAAGGTGCGCACACGAGTGCGCGCAAACCTCCTCGCTACGTGCGGCTCCTTCCAGTCCTGTACTGCCCCGAAGGGATAGTTTGCCCTTCCCTCCGGTATCGAGTTCCCCCCTGGCCATCCAGAACCACAGGAGGGGCTCCTCGCCTCCCCCATGGGCAGCAAGCAGCGCTCCCCTCCTCCGCCCCATCCCGGCCCGGCTCGCACCTTGTCGGACGGATTTCACCACGATGGGGTCCTTGCAGCTCCGGATCACTTCCAGCACGTCGTAGAGCGGCAGTCCCGAGACGCGAATGCCCTGCACCTCCAGCAGCAGCTCCCCTTCGCTCAGCGCCGCTTCGCCGTCTCCCACCACCGCGCCCGCGTAAGGGAACTCGCCATGCTCCGCACCCCCGAGCAAGGAGAAGCCCAGCTGCCCGCCGGGCCCGCGGGTGAGGGAGCACTGCCGTACCCGGCTGGCCCAGTGGTTCTTCTTCTGGACGACGCGCGACATGGTGCTGCGCGGCCCTCCGCGCCCGCGGAGCGCGGTAAGCAGGTGCGCAGGGGGGAGCCGGCCCGCCGCCTCATAGACCGCGCTGCCGCCGCCTCCACTGGCCCCTCAAGCCATCACCGCCGGCACCGTGCCCCCCAGGGCTCCGCGCCCGCGGAGGGCGCCCGCCCACCTCCCGCCCTCCCCTCCCCCGTGCTATTAAAAAAAAAAATAATAATAATAATAAAAAAGGCGCTCAAAAATCAAATCCGGCTGTTCCTCGCCTTCCCGCGCTGCTGTTTGGTGTTGCCGCCCCTCTCCGCGGGCGCTGCGCGGGGCACGGAGGCGGTGCCTTTAAGGCGATACAAAGCCCCGTTTGTTTTGTTACACTTCGCTCCGTCCCGCTCCGCCGCGCTCCGCTCCGCGCAGCCGGCGCAGGCGCCCTGGTACGGCCCGCCCCGGCCCGGCCCGGCCCCCGCCCGCTCCCCGCCCCCGGCACGGCTCGGCCCGGCCCCCCCGCACCACACGTGCGAGCCCCGGGCCCCCTCGCCTCCCGTTGGATGGGCCCCGCTCCCACGGATAACTTTTTTCCGAAGGGAAAAGTCGGTGGCTGTGTCTGCGCGGGCCGCGGGGGAAGCCTGCGGTAGAAAGAATTCATCACGGAGAAGGGGCTGGGGTCTCCCCGGCACGGGACTGCGCGGAGATGCTGCAGAAGTGGAGCCCATGAAGATCCTGATGTTTCATCGAGTAATTGTTTGCATCCCCGAGAGGGTGTGTAGGATTTTCCAAGTTGCAAACCTCTAGACTCGCTGCTCACCTGTGCTTTCCAGGGACTTGTTAAGGGACAGGATACAAGGAAGTGGAATTCCTAAGGAAAAACTTGCTCAGTTTTGTCAGTGAAACAGCATCAAAAGCACTTGCACAAAAGCTGAGTTAAAGTCGTGCTCAGATCCTTGGCTCTCCACTTCTGATTCAGGGTTTGAATTTGTGATCAATGTCAGTAATGTTCTCACATTTTTTTTCCTCTTCAATTGTTCAGAAGTTGCACAGACCTACAGCGAGGTCTGTCTGCTTGGGAAAGGAATGTGCATCCATTTGTTTGCCCTTGGCCACAACTCTTCAAAGTTGTTCCCAACTGGTGCAAAACTCCAAAGGGCAGAAGTAAGCGGGCACGTACCAGCTGTCCCCTCCAGGTCATGCTCCACACTTCCAAACCTGAAAGCCAAGCCTCATTTTGAGCAGTCTTATGCATGACCGAACCCCTTCCAGCAAAGAATTCAGTTGTCAGATGTGTGTGTGCCCTATTTTGCTGCTAATCGGGACTGAGAAGTGACAAAGGGAAACAGAGCAGGGTCTCACCGCCCCAACCTGCGCTCTGCCGGTACAGCCCGCAGTCTGGTGCTGCTGCCCACGGAGCTCTCATCTCACATCTTTCAAGCCACGAGTGGACCGAGATGATCTGGGATGTGGGAGAGCCGGATGGAGCTCAGCCTAAAGAATGTCCTCCAGTGCTGGCTGAGCTGATCAGCTCAAAGATCTCAAAAGAGGGGGTGAAGGGACTTAAGCAAATATCCTATGAATAGAGGCTGAGGGAGCTGGGGGCGTTCAGCCTGGAGAAGAGGAGGCTCAGGGGAGACCTCATCACTCTCTACAACTCCCTGAAAGGAGGTTGGAGCCAGGGGGGGTTGGTCTCTTTTCCCAGGCAACTCTCAGCAAGACAAGAGGGCAGGGTCTCAAGTTGTGCCGGGGGAGGTTTAGGTTGGATATTAGAAAGAATTTCTTTACCGAAAGGGTGATCAGACATTGGAATGGGCTGCCCAGGGAAGTAGTGGATTCTCCGTGTCTGGAGATATTTCAAAAGAGACTGGATGTGGCACTCAGTGCCATGGTCTAGTAACTGCAACAGTAGTGGATCAAGGGTTGGACTTGATCTCTGAGGTCCCTTCCAACCCAGTCGATTCTATGATTCTATGATACCTTCTCTGCACTTGAATCTGCCTCTAGAAGTAGGGATATCTGTCCTCCCCTGCACCCGCATCGCTGTCTACCCCCAGCTCCACGTGGATGTTTGGTGAAATCCCTGGGGGTACGGGAGCTGCTCGGCCGCTGCAGAGGCCGCGGGTCCCTCCCAGGCACCGCCACCTCCAGGCAAAGGAGAAGGAAGAGTTTGTCCAGTGTCACGTAGCACAGCAAGAGTCAACTCCATCCCCTCTGCCTCAGGCACCTCCGTCCAGTCCTCCATGGGAAGCAGAGCAGATTGCCAGTGCTCACGAAGTCGTGACAAAGCTCCTGAGTCCCATTCCATTCCCCCAAGGAGTGGGCAGAGCCTTCCTGACTGTGAAAGTCAAGCACAGAAGTGGGCTCCAGAAATTCAGATGAACTGCTGGGTCTAGCCCTTGTTTCCTTCCATCTCCCCAGGAGGCCTGTTTCCATTTGGAACTTTAATTCTTAATTTTCATGCTTAAAGCTGTGCTGATCCCCTCTGTTAGAGCAGCAGTAACAGCACTGTTTCTGCTTTCTCTGGCTCTGTAAGAGTCTACCCAGTTTGTCACTTCTAAGATCATGGCACATTTTTTACTGTACTTTGCTAAAAACTAAGGTGAGCAGGTTAAATCCCTCAGAGAATCATACTCAGGAGGCCCACAGACCTTGAGAAGCAGCAGTATAGCTGGCAGGGAAGGGTGTATCTCTCATCTGCATGCCAGCTGATAGTTGTGTCACACGTGTGAGCTCACAGCACGAGGAGGCTGCTGTTCACAGCTGAGAGCTGGGTGTGACGTATTTTCATCACCATCATTTTGCAGGATGTGTTATGTGACAGCCCTGAAAAGCTAAAATTCATCTGGGATCCATGTGAGCATCACGTGAGCTGTGGGCTGCCCTGAATAGATCTTGCAGAACCACTCGTGCCTCATGGAAAAAAATTTGGGAAAACATTATTTAGAAATATAATTTTGCTATTAAATTTATGAGATGACAGATTTCTGAAAGTAATTTCTGGTTTGCTTACAAATGCTGCAACTCGTGTGAGCTGTTTGGGCCATAGTCATAATGCTGTACTCATGTCTTGGCCACTGTGTTCCCAAATTGGTTCTTGCTGGTGGTTAACAAACCTCAGCCAGAACTTTTCCTTGATTTTTAAGATTTCCCCATTCAGTTTTATTCTGTGACCAGCTTGCTACTCTTTTATCTCCCAGTTGCATCCAGTAAGTCCCAGTTGGTCAAGCCATTATTCAGGATAGCTCTAGATCCTAGGAGCTGGCATCTGTTCTAACAGCTTAAAAAATAGAGAAGATTTCTCATTCTCATCACCCCTGAGCTTGCAGCTGCCCAGCAGCTTTCTGCTGCAAAAAGATGATTTCAGGATGTAGTTATTTCAGTCACCTCTGTGTTAAGGGAAGCCTTTGGTCAGTCATTAATAGCACTGAGCCTATGGCAGGGCTGTTCCTGCCCAAAGTGTCCCTTACACCACGTGACAGATAACAGATAACAGATAACCAGGTGATCACACTGTACAAACCTCTGCTTTTGTATTTCAGCAGCTCAGCATGGCCTCTCTCCCAGGGGACAGTGGTCCTGCCTTTGCAGGGAACTGATTATTTAATGATTAAGAGAGCATCTTCATTTCTAACAGCAGCAATTGTAATAATAACACCCTCCTTTACCAAGGGTCTCTAAGTACTTTATAAATATTAATTATTGAAGCTTCACAGAGCACATGGGGAACAGCAGGACATTAACATGGGGGGGGAGAAGCTCAGGTACATCCCAAACAAGGCTGGCTGCAGCCATTCTACCTCACCTGCAGCAGCTGCTCCAGCTTCATCCCACACAGGTCAGGATCTGTTGGGATGAGTGGACTGGTGCTTTTTTCCTCCTTCAGAAGGTTCTCTGCTGCAAACACAGAACAGCAGCCAGAATGGTTCTTTCAAATAGGCTCTCGACCCTTGGTCTTGGTCTCACAAGCATCTCTGAAATTTCATGCTGCGTCCTGGATTCTAAAATGGGTCAAAGCTTCCCCAAGCATCAAATAATTCTCTCAGATTTCATATGAAAACTAGAGAAAGCCACAGTTTTATTTGTTTGGGATGAAAAACCATGTCTAGTCACAGAGAATGTTGTGGGTTTATGAGACTCCAGAGCCTCACACTTCCACCAGAGAGTGTAAAAAAAGACTACAAACAGCAGTGCAGATGACTTAATACAACATAATTTTTTTTTAATTTTCAGCTAATCCTCAAAGCCTGAATACTCTGATATCACAGGCCTTGAGCCTTTGGAAGCTTATATGGATCTGAGGAGAAAAGAGCCTTTAAACAAGGTCCAGCCTTTCAGACCTTGAGGTTTCCTGTTGGAACACTGATGCTACCAGCATCCATCAGTAAAAAAGCCATGGATAGCTGGATTTCCCAAACAAGAGCTGGTTTTCATAGCAATCCCACCTAACTTTTATTGGAGAAGAATTTCCTGTGTGGCATCCAGGGTTTCTGGAGAAACTGATCCTGCTCTCTGGCAGCAAGGAGGAGCCAGGCTGCCACTTCTTTGAGTCCTGACTCTGGCAAAGAGTTCAGCTGATGATCTAGCTCCAGATACCAGCTGAACTCTGTAGAAAACCTCCCAAGTGTCAGGACACAAATATTTTTGGGTAGAACCCCAGACCAGCCAGGGTGAGCATGTACTGACTAAGGTAGAGCTGGGCCAGCAAGCTCCATCCCCAAAGGCAGCACCTTGTGTGGGACATCTCCTGATTCCCACAGCAGGGTGGAATGGTGGAACCCATCCCATGGCTTGCTCCCTGGAGTGAATCTGTCACCACAGGATCCTAAGAAGAAAAAGGCAACTCACCCCTTGCTGGGATCCCTTGTGTCACCTTCCCCTATTTTACATTTCAATACTAGCATGCTCAGTGGAATATGAAGCTGAAGATTGATCTCCTAACCACATTAAGACACTCTGGGGTGTATTTTATGGGGCCATTAATACACTTCTTGGGTGGTTAAAGTCACCCATAGCATAAATTAGTGGATCCATAAAACATGCTCTGTCATACCCTATGGCTTGAATAGTGCACAACAGGCTGAGAATATTGGGGTGTTGTTGAGCTGCTCGAGTGGAAGCAGATGAACAGAGTGACCACCCAGCAGCAGGAACACCTTTCCCAGGATGCCAGCCTCGGGTGTCTTACAGATAGTGTGAAACCAATCATTTTAAAAAGTGAGATTCTAAAAGAACAAAACAAAACAGAAAGACAAACAAAGAAAAAACAAACAAAAAATGCAATTAATAATTGTAGAACTCATTAACTTTCATTAGGGTTTATGCTCCTGAGTTTATTGGTCTCTTTGAAGCATATCTCCCCTGCAGAAGCTGTTGCTGGTCCAGGATATGACTGCTGAGGGTGTGGTTTTTTTGGCAAGGAGGGAGCCAGGCTGCTCCCAGCCTTGGAAAGCTCCAGAGAAGTCCAGAGCAGAGGGAAGAGCACAGAGCCTTTTGGTCAGAGCAAGGATCAGAGCTGCCTTTTGAGGAAAGCTGAGCCTGCCACATGTTTAAACTTTTATCCATTTTGGGCAGATTTTATGGGGGTGGAGGTCTGGTACACGTAGGAACATTTCCAAGTACTACTTCCAAAAAGGAGGAAAAAAAAAAAATCTGAAAAAAAGTCTTGACTCTGCTAGTCTTTCTTGACTATGATCTAGTTAGAGAAGGAGCAAGTTCCTGCCCCTAGTCTGGTAGATATTAAGCCACATTCTTCCTTAGGAATTTTTCTTCCGCTATTTTAATGGCTCTGCATGAGTTCCCAGAGACTTTTCAGCAGACAATAGCTCTGCCCAGCTAAGATAAGCTATCCCCCTTCATCTGTCTCAGCTGATAACGTTCTCCCTTTCTGCTTCCTCTGCTCAAAAAGGAAAAGGGCTCATGTTTGTGCTGAGAGCTCAAGTCAACAGCCCAAGGCACCAATACTCACTCAAACCCTCTTCAGACCCCAAGAGTCTCATTCTCTCCTCCTTTGTTACCCTTCTCCATCTCTCTGCAGATACAGGGAGAGCCACATCTCACCCTCAGACTCCACCACCAGCTAATGGAGATGTTATTCTTCCTCTGCTTCCCACACAGTACCAACATCCCATCCCAACCATCTCTGTATGTTCTCTGTGTATCTTCAATGCATAAAACTTGCTATTCCTTCCCCATAAAAACTGGCAGGAGAGAGCTAAATCAGGCAAGACTTCTGCTCTACATCTTTATGGCCCCATAAAGATAAGATCAAGTCTGAACTTTTCAAAGATGCTGCATGTTGAGTAAGTTGATAGTCCCTTGTGATGGATGTGTATTCAGGTCTGATGGCTTAAATATTAAAAAAAAAAAAATCAGGAAAAAAAGCAAAACAAAACAATTTGGAAAAACTCACCTTTTCCCATAGCACAGCCTGGCTCAAACAGCTTGTGTGAAGCTAATTAAAGGTGTCAATCTCATGATTTGATTTGAAAATAAAACTATCCACAAAGGGTCAGCTTCCACAAGCTAACTGGCACATGGAAGTGAATCAGTGCAGGATTGTGTCCACCAGCTCCACCACACAGGTTTGGTTTTTTTTTCTCAAAAGTAGAGAGTTGAAGCACAGAAAATGAATAACAATTCTGTATACAGAATAAAGAGCAGAAATCTCTTCCCACCCCATAGGAACGCTAAATGGGGAAAAGATTTCTACAACACAGAATTGATTCCATCCTTAAAAAAAATTTGTATGGTCATTAAAGTTACATTAAAAAATCAGTAGCAGTAAGACACAATGATGGGACAAGCCAAGGGCTTGGGAAGAGTTCCCTCAGAGAGGTATCACTGCACCCTTCCCTCAACAGAGAGGAGTAGCAGGTCCCTCACTGGGTCATAATTATAATTCTGGCAAAAGCCACGACAGACGAGGCAGCAACACACAGCATGGCCCTGATCCTGCAGCCATCTGGGGACTGCCTTAACTTTGCTCCTGAGAGTAATTTACAGGCATCAGACAAGCCACATGTGTAAGGCTGAGCACACACATAAATGTTCTCAGAAGCAGAGCCAATTAACACACCACAAGATACCACTCAGTGATTTGGAAGTTAGACAACCCCTGTCTTGCTTTTTGAAGCACTGAAGCAGAAGGACCCATGGTGGTGTCTGATTCTGTATCTTCACAGAAGTCTCTCTGATCAACTCACTGCTTGCTGGTCCTGCAAGAGCATCTTTGTGCTAAAGCAGCATCTACTGCACATAGGAGCCTGGTCCAACAAAAGCAGCATCTCAGCTCTGAGGCTCCAGCCTTCAGTGCCATACCCCCTATGGAAAGATTATGATCAGCATTACTATTTATACATCACAACAGCCAGAAGCCTTGGCTGGGATGAACTGCTCCCAGGGCTAACTCAGCCAAACATAATGAGAGATGCTCCTTTTCTCCAAGCAGCTCCAAAGAGGGATTCAGGGCCTGGGAGCAGGTCAGTGGCAGTTGGGATTAGGATTCCTGACTCCCTGCCTGGCGTCCTAATATTAGCTCACATTGTCTCCCAGACTGTCTCCTCAATCTTTCACAGGAACCACAGGCCCGAATTAGCATGTCTCACTGCATCATCTGCCAGCCTGGCCTGTGTGCTAAATTAGTTGGAAACTCAGCAGACATCATGGGAACAGCTCTTGCACAGTGGATGTGGGCTAAGTTAACCCTGCTGCATTGTTTGCCCCCTGTTTTCCCAGCATCATTGCAGAACTATGAGGGACCAGATCCTGGAGCTGCCAGCTCCACACTTGTCTGTGCCCCAGCCTGAGGCACAGATCAGAGAATCTCAGCTGGGAGCCAGCTTTGGGAAGGAGTGTTAACAAATAAACTCCAGTTGGGTGGCAGAGGAGCAGACCAAGCAGCTATGCAAGGGCTTGTAGGACCACTCACAGCACACACCACCTCCTTGGGGTGGTATTTGCAAGCTGCCTTCCTGGTTTTGCATTCAGGGACAGGACAGGCTGATGGGTTTTTGTCTGCCACCTGGGCTTATCTCATCATGCCCTCCAGCTGCCAGCTCAGGGCTGCCCATAAGAGCACAAAACTCCCAGCAGAAGGGTCTGTGGGCTGATGGGGTTTTGAGGCAGTGCCTACCGTGAGTTTCACTTGGCTTGGAGTCAAACTCCTCTTTCTACCAGGGGCTGATGGCATTCATTTCCACTGGGCTTTTTATCCCCTTGCAGAGCAACCCCTACCTCTGTGGAGTGGTTTCATCTGGAATTGAGAGCAGAAAGATAGGGGGGAAAATCACAAAAAATCCTATCTTGACTCTGGGTCACTCAGCAAACAGCCCCTGGCTCCTCCCCAGGTGGGCTCAGCAAGGGAGGAGATAAAATGAGAAGGGGAGGGCATGGGAGAGGTTGGACCCCTGGGCCACCAGTTAGCCAAGTCACGGGACTGGTTTTCTAAGGTGCAGGCAGGGGCTTGGACAGCAGTGACTGCAAGACAAGCTACTCATTGAATGTTATCCCCTTCTGGCAGCAAGATCAGTGCAGTCAATTAGCTGTAAAATCTGAATCATGTCTCTGGCAGGGAGGCTCCAAGAGGAAGCAGCTCCACCTTCCTGCTCTGCCCAGCTGAGGTCAAGGAGCCCAGTGTACAGTTCTGCCCACAGCAGCTTGCCAGACCCATCATGGGCAGCCTGCACAGCAGGGATAAATCAGAATATTGCTCCTGTCACACAGCAGGGACAGCTCAGCTCCCAGCCCTCAGCATGTGGTCATGGAGGCTTTCCACAATCCCAAGACCACTTAGTAAAACCCTGTGCAAGAAATCCACCCATCCAGCACCATGCTGGTTGGACATCATATTTCCCATATATCCCTCAACACCATTTTATTGCTGGGCTCATTTCTTATTTTATTGCTGTAGAATTGAGTCTTAACACTCCTGACTTGCATCGAATGAGCTTTTAGTTGCAAATCTGGATCCATGGAAACAGAGTTGCCCAGTGAAGGACCAAAACTGGGAGAAAGAAGCCCACCAGAGGAAAACCTGCAGCAAATTATTCAGAGGTACTCTTGGGAGCTGTTGCTCCCAGGTGACTCTTTGGAGACAACACCTGAAATAACAGAGTTGCCTTTGCACTTTGCTCTAATCCTGCTTCTGGAATATTTGCTCCCACTTTCCTTCTCCTGCCCTATGCCCAGCCTGACCATCCAGGGATCAGTCATATTTGACTGATTAGACTCGAGGTGTGTTAGCAAAGTAGAAAGCTCTCCTTGGACAGGGGCCAACTCCAGCATGGCAATAATTCATAAAAACACAGAGCTCTCCAGCCAAACCAGTTCCAGTTCCTAGATGATTCAGCAGCAGCACTACAAGGAAATATGGATATGAAAAGTCCCCGTAGGAATTCCTATAAAATTCTGCATTAAAATTAAACGTCCTGAGCCCAGCAGGAGGATGGAAATTGGAAATTGAGGATCATTCCTTTCCTGTCTGCAGGGACTCTTAAAAGATGGGAAATTTTTAGTGGAGTTTCAGGATTGGGAGGGGGGGAGTGAGTAACAACAAACACAGAAACCAGGGAGGATCAAGACCCTGGGATAGAGGATGGGAAATACATCTATGGGTTTTTGTTCTGCACTTCCAAGGGCTGCAACTCTGTCACTAAAAATATGAAAATCCTCTTTGCAGGTAGGGGAAAAACTGAAGTGAGAAACCCCTAAAACATGTTTTTCAGAAGGCAGCCTGGGAAATCTGAAGTATAAAGAGCTAAGGACAGCTCCAAAGTCCATCTGAGCACTTGGGGTTTTGGATGTGATCCATGTCTATTTTAAAAGGATGAGAAGAGGAAATGTAAGAGGAAAAGTACAACACAATTGCCCAATGCAAATTAATTTCTCAAAGGGCATGGCAAGCCAAAGATGAAAGATTCATCCCTTCATCTCTTCTGACCTCTTCCAATTCATTATCCTAATGTGAGCATCAGTACCACAGATCTGTTTTTCCTGCCTGCAAAGTCAGCAGAGACCAGACAGCACTTACACAAGGTGTAGCAGCTCTTCTGAACAGATTTCAACAGAAGATGGAGTGAAGGGGACTAAAAGCTATAAAACCACTGCAAAAGCATTAAGTTACTTCAAACCTAGTTACTGGACAAATTCCTGTTTGCTCAGAAACACTTTCCAAGAGAGAGCACATCCCCCACACCTTCTTTTTGGTCACTTGACCCTGACACCCACTCACCTTGTGACACCCAGGAGCACTTTGCAAGG
Organism: Calypte anna; assembly: GCF_003957555.1. NCBI lineage: Eukaryota > Metazoa > Chordata > Aves > Apodiformes > Trochilidae > Calypte > Calypte anna. The sequence continues at coordinate 15,379,906 of NC_044258.1, forward strand.
TCCAATGGCCATTCCTGAGCAACCTGACCCAAAGTTGGACTCACAGCCCAGAGCAGCCTCTTCCCTTCAAGTGCCTCTTCCTGGCAGAAACCTGGCACTCAAAGGTTCAGCATCCATCAGGATGCAACCCCAGAATCATGACCCCAACCTTGCCTCCCTCCCTGCCCTGCCCTGGGCCTGCTTTTACCACTGCCCTTTTTCTACACAAGCAGCAATTTCATCCTTCCTAAAGAAAATCCATTTACATTTAACTGTGCAGCACACTCCCTCTATCCTTACATCCATGGGAATCCAGCCATGGGTTCCCTGGCAGCCAGGGCTGGCTGGTTTTACCCAGACTATTGAAATTCCCTGTATTTTGAATCTTCCTGGGTTTAATTGCTCCTCAGCACTGACATTTCAAAAGGACTTTTCTGCATCTCCTTCTATTGTGTAGAGGGATGTTTTGGTTTTTTTGCTCACTGCTGCCTCTTCCCTGGAGCCCTTGCTAATGAATGCAGCATGATGATGACCTCTCCATTATAAATAGTTCAGTATTTTAAAATAAATATGGGATGATGCCCATGATTGTGTGGGTATTTCATCTAGCCTGCAGCACAAGGCAACCATGGCTTTATTTGTGATTTTCTTGCTTGTTTGTCGTAGAAAGCAAGGGAAGGGGCCAGGACCCTGTACTGCAACGTGCAGCAGCAGATGTGTTATTCTAAGGGTATCACAAGGAGCTGCTCCTCGTCCTGCAGCAGATGGATGCATAAAGAGAAAACTTTTGGGATTGTTATTTGGTTACTTGAATCTATGGGGCTGCAAACTATTAGCTGAGCCACAGAGTGAATCAGAGGAAGATGCCGATGGTGATGAGGAATTCTGTATAAGATTTTTCCACTGCATTGCAACAGAATTAATACATTAGCCTGACATTTAGCTGAACTAATTTATTCCTAATTTAGGAGCAAAGTTTATCCTGAACAGTAATATTAAAAATCAAACCCTAGACCAACATGACAAAGGAAAAGAGAAAGGGAATGTGCCTGAGTTCAGGTCAAATTTTTCAACATGTGAAGTTTTCAGCCCAGCAACTTCTGTTGTCCTAATTTCCCTTCTTTCCTTCTGGGTGTATCTGGATTTTGGCTACATGCAGATCATATGGGCAAGATCCAGATTCTCTTGTCCCTCACAACCAGCTTCTTAGTGAAAAAAAACCAGAACAAAACTCCTAGAAAGTTCACCTAAATGGTACCCGAGGATTGCCTCCACACAAGCAGCTCCCAGGTGGCATCAAGCCAGGACTGATGCTCCACATCTTCCATGCCTGGCCTATGATTTTACCAAGGCGTGGGGTGGTGAACAGGGAGCACTGCCAAGGAGTAATTTACAGCAATGCAATCCATCCCTGTGGACAAGGAGGAGCAGTGATAGCTGATACCAGCTGTTCCCCAAATGTTTTCACTGACAAGAGTGCTTCTGGGGCTTAAAAACCCAGCTTCCAGATTTAAGAAACCTGCTTTTGTGGTTGCAAACTTTCCTCGTGCAGCCAAGCATCCCTCAGGCTCAGATGTTCAGCCTGGAAAAGAGAAGGCTCCAAGGAGACCTTGGAGCAGCCTGCCAGTACTGAAAGGGCTGCAGGAAAGCAGAGGAGGGACTTTTGACTAGGGCATGGAGTGATAGGATGAGGGATAATGGTTTCAAACTAAAGAGAGGAGATTAGATATTAAGAAAAATTCTTTAGTGTGAAGGCAGCAAGACACTGCCCAGAGAAGATGTGGATTCCCCATCCCTGGGCCAGGTTAGATGGGGCTTGGAGAAACCTGGTCCAGTGGGAGGTATCCCTGCCCATGCAGGGTGAGTTGGAAGTGGATGATCTTTAACACCACTTGCACTCAAAACCATTCTGTGATGCTATGAATCGATTCCTCATGCCATGGAAACAGGATCATGAAAGTTCCCTGTACAGGTTTCCAATCCTATCCAGAGAAAAAAACCCCCACATTTTTCACTGAAGAAATGGCAGGGCTGATTCTATGATGTGGTCTCCTGGCCTTTGCAAGCCACCCAGCTCAGATAAGCACCTGCCCTATACCCTCTCCTCCAGGTAGTCATCTGAACTTGAAGTGCCAAGTCTAAGCCCAATCAGCCTTTCTCCTTGAAGCTTGGCTTTGGGGAACTGCTGAGCACACTGGGATCTTTTCTATGGAGCAAGCAACAACTAACCAGCCTCATGAAAAGGGGTGGGGAATGAAGGTCATGGTTATTTTAGGGTGATTTCACTCCAAGAAGAATGAAGAGACAGTCTGAAGATATACACATAGCCTCTTGGTTGCTATTTCTGAACCTCTTCTTCCCTGTGCAGCTTCCTTCCACAGTGTTGTCCTGTAGCAAGGGTGCCAGGGAGGGTGCCTTCTCCCCAGGCATCACCCTCATACCTGTGTTTACCCCTGCAATGGGCAGTGCTGGGCATTAAAACACCTGACTTGTGATGCTAGGAATGGGCTGAGCCTCGGGAGGAACAAAAGTATCTCTCCTGCCTCTGGATTTAAAGTAAGGGAGGGAAACCATGGAGTGAAAGACCATTTCAATACACAGCAGCTTTGCAGAGAGCAATGCAACACCTCAGCCCAACAGCCTGCAGTGAGAGCTGACCTCAGCTGGGGTGCAGCAGCAGACATAATTACCTAATTGCTTCTAAATCTGTCATTATTAAGTGTTTTGCATGGTGCCATAGCCTCTAGAGGAGACAGCCCCTGCCCTGAGCAGCTCCCCCCACCCTACCCTGCCAATCAGAAGCAGCTCCACCAGCCAGGAGGGTGACAACCCCCAGGGACCCTTGGCCCCCACACCACCTCATTTGCTCCCAAACACTTGAATTAGATCTGGTTCACTACTGCCTCAATGAATATATACACATACATATAGGTAAAAAAAATATATATTTAAACATCAGAATTGCCCTCTAGATTTAAACTTCCCACGTAGACAGGGTGGTTGTAAGTGCCGTGTTAATTACCACTGAAAGCAAACCTGAGAGCATTGATTAGGAAAGTGGTGTGTGGGAAATAAACCATGTTTCCCCCATAGCTTCTGAACTGCTGCCACAAAACATGACATTTCTAATTAATAAGCCCAGGAATTTTAATGTAAAGAAGTGACTCGTGAGACAAAGTTACAGGTTTTTCTGCTCATTAAAACATCCCCTGTGTATAATATCCTTGCCCTTAATCTTGAACCTTAAAGGTTTCCATAGGTAAAGTAGGTAATTAACACAAATCTGAGTCAATTATGCAACCTTGCAGATCTGGCTGTACTGGAGCTGGATGCTATTGGTGCTGAGCGTCCCCAGGTCCCTGTGGGTGACAGGGTGGCTGGAGACCTCGTGGTGTCCTGGATCACAGACCAGATGCACACTGGAAAACTGCATCCTTGCTCAGCTGAGTTCAAGGGAAAGCTTCCTAACCCAAACACATTGGGCAGACCTTGAGGATGATACAGGGGGAAAAGGGGCAATTTTGGGGTCATCACTTCCCAATGGGAATCAGCAGCTTTTACCCTGCTGCACATCTGTCCTAAACATATTATTTTCTCCAAGCAGCCAAGCCATAGCAGCTGCCCCACAGCATTGCAGAGACCAGGACTGTGTGGCAGAAAAACTTCCTGGCAAGCTGGGGCTGGTGGCAAAGCAATTCTCCTCCCCTTCGGTGGTGTTCAGCAGGTGAGCCAGGTGTGTGGTGGAGAGGAATGAGGTTGCTGAGCAGGCTGGGCTCCATGGGGAAACACTCCTCTTGGTGCTGGGGCCCAAAGTGAAGTCTTTGCTTCTGCAATGTGGGCAACACTGGACACTCTCAAACCCTGGGAACAAGGCAGCCAACCTCTAGGTAACCTCAGAAAAGGAAATGTAGGTCCATTGCATCAGCAGAACTCCCACTTACAGCACTTTCCACTTAGAGGTGCAGCTCAAGATACTTTTTTAGTTTTAAAATACTCTGAGTTATTTCCATATTAAAGCAGAAGGAATGGGGTTATTTCCCCAGATTTATACACCTCACCAAGGCCAAGCAAGGCTTAACACCCAAATCACCTGTGCCCCCATCCTGCTTGCCTGACCCACAGCCTCCTCTCCTTCTGCGTTTGAAATGTGAAGACCTTAAAACGAGGGTTTTCTGCATGGATCACAACAAATGCAGCCACACGTGCAAAAGTAAGTGTTGTGAGGCTGGAAGTAGTTGTCCCCTTCATGTAGGAAGCAAATTTGCCACTAATGCCCTAGAGCCTACTGACCATCAGGCACGAAAACCAGCACAGCCAGAGCAAGAGGCACAGTGGGTGAAATTCTCCTTCTCCAGCCTTTACACTGAACCCAAAGGCAGAGCTTCAGTGCAGCTGAGCCCTTCCCTCCAGCACTCAAGGAAGAGTCAAGAATCACGCTGCAAAACCTTCACCTCTGCCACTGGGTTCAGCAGGACCTTCTGCAGCAAGCACCCACAGCCACCACCTCTGACTGTCCAAGCAGCCAGGAACCCCAGGTCACCTCTGCTGCTCCCAAAGGTGCTCAGATGCAGGATGCTCCTTCTCTCTCCAAGACAAAGCTGGGATTTTGTAATGTTTGCTCCAGCCCACCTCCAGTAGAGATAAGTGCCTGTTCGCTGAAGCTCCATCACCTGTGAGCAGTCACTGAGTAGGTACCAGCAGCTTTCTTACACCCCACTGCCAGTAACCAACTCATTTCCCACTGAAGCTGAGGATGAAAAATAAAATATAAAACCAAATCATGCTCTGTTTATGCACACAATTCCCTGCACATCTGGATAAGGGCATGCCCATGGCCTATATTACTCTGCATGTGATTCTCATTAGGTGCTTGTGATTCCTTCTTGATAGGTTTTTATTGCTCCCCATGACACACAGAGTTATGGGCAGGCTTTTTCACCTCTGCACTTGCCCTGCATGGCCATCGCCTGCCCAGCCCACTCTGAGCACATGCATAACAGTTTCTCAAATGACAGCCCTGTTGCTTAACAGTTAGAAATAAAGCCAGAGCTTTCCAAAGTAAATTTTTTTAATTGGCTGCTGGGGCTGTTATTTACAGTAACCCAGGGTCTGGACCCAGCCAGTACCTGGCACTTTTTTAAAGAGTTAAACTTCATTTAATTACAATTTTATGTTATATTTTTTTTACTCTCTGGGCAGCTTCCAAGACAAGATATTTTACAAATATTTGTTTCTTTGTGAGTTAGCCCAGCTCCTGCTCTCCTGTGCACTGTAGCCTCATCCAAGCAGAAAAGCAGGACACAGCACCTTGCTGAGTGAGCAGCTCAAGAGGCACAAAGGGACCATGGCTGATTGGGTGTTAAGCCTCAGCCAAAGCCATTTTTGGTGTTTTGTTCTTGAGGATCTTGATTTGTCCAAAGAAATGAATGTTCTGGGATGTGCAGAAAGCAGACCAAGTTCTTCCCTACATTCATTGTCATCTTCAATTGATGGGGAAACATGATCAGATGTAGCATTTGATGCATATCAGAAACATCTATCTAGATGATATTCCTGCTTGGAAAATGCAGGTTTACCTTGCAGTAAAATCCCTGTGGTTTCCAGCAAGAGAGAGATTTAATATACTTAGAGATTCTTTTATTTCTTCTTCCTGCCAGCAAAGGAACAGGAGAGCTACAGATTTACCCTAAATCTGGACTTATTTATTAACTGTTCAGAGAGTGACACAGGTGCTTCACAAAGAATCAAAACCTAACCTTCCACTGCTAATCAGCAATAAAGTAGATGGATTTAAATGGGAAAAAAAGTATCAGAAGACTCTGCAACGGAAATATCTGAGCAGCCCTGATATTTTGGTAGGCTATAAGTAACCAGCTCTTGTGAACAAAGGAATTCACCAAACAAACCAAACAAATAAAATACAAATAAACAAAAAAAAAAGGGGAAAGGAAGGGAAGGGGAAAGAAAGAAGAGAGAAGGCGAGAGAAGGCGAGAGAAGGCGAGAGAAGGCGAGAGAAGGCGAGAGAAGGCGAGAGAAGGCGAGAGAAGGCGAGAAGAGAAGGAGAGAAGAAGAGAGAGGAAGAAGAGAGAGGAAGAAGAAGAGAAGAAGAAGAGAAGAAGAAGAGAAGAAGAAGAGAAGAAGAAGAGAAGAAGAAGAGAAGAAGAAGAGAAGAAGAAGAGAAGAAGAAGAGAAGAAGAAAGAGAGAAGAAAGAAGAAGAAGAGAAGAAGAAGAGAAGAAGAAGAGAAAAGAAGAGAAGAAGAAGAGAAGAAGAGAAAAGAAAGAAGAGAAGAAGAAGAAGAAAAGAAGAAGAAAGAAGAAAAGAAGAGAAGAAGAAAGAAAGAAGAAGAGAAGAAGAGAAGAAAGAAGAGGAGAAGAAGAGGAGAAGAAGAGGAGAAGAAGAGAGAAGAAAGAAAAGAAGAGGAGAAGAAAGGAGAAGAAAGAGGAGAGAAAGGAGAAGAAGAGGAGAAGAAGAGGAGAAGAAGAGAGAAGAAGAGGAGAAGAGAAGAAGAGAGAGAAGAAGAAGAGAAGAAGAAGAAGAAGAAGAAGAAGAAGAAGAAGAGAAGAAGAAGAGAAGAAAGAAAGAAGAAGAAGAGGAAGAAGAGAAGAAGAGGAAAGAAGAGAAAGAAGAGAGAGAAGAGGAGAAAGAAAGAGAAGAAGAGGAGAAGAAGAGAAGAAGAAGAGAAAAGAAGAAGAGAGAAGAAGGAGAAGAAAGAAGAGAAAAGAAGAAAAGAAGAGAAGAAGAAAGAAGAAGAAGAGAAAGAAGAGAAGAAGAGAAGACAGAAGAGAAGAAGAAGAGAAGAAGAAAGAGAAGAAGAAGAGAAGAAAGAAGGAGAGAAGAGAGAAGAAGAGAAGAAGAAGAAGAAGAAGAGAGAAAGAAGAGAAGAAGAGGAGAAAAGAAGCAGAAGAAGAAGAGAAGAAGAAGGAAGAAAGAGAAGAGGAGAAGAGAAGGAGAGATGAAGAAGAGAGAAGAAGAGGAGAAGAAGAGAGAAGAAAAAAAAGAAAAAGGAAAAAAGGAAAAAAAAGGAAGTTCTTAACACCTTCATGGCTCATGGGAGTGGAAAGGCTCTGCAACACCTACCAAGCCCACAGTCTCTCTGGGGTTGCAGAGTTCTAGAAAGAAACATCACTTCGATTGTCAGCAGGAGTCACTTACATGAGGTCTCCTCCCTTATTCTCATCTTCCTCCTTGGTGCTCCCCTGTGCAAAGAGCCTTTTGGGTTGGTTCTGAGCCTCTGGACTGCCTTTATATCCCTATCCACAACTAGTCCAACACTCAGTGGCCACCTTTAGCACCCTTCAATTGATAAAACAAATAGAACTGGGTGAGCAAGGCCAAAAAAAAAAAAAAAAAAAAAAAAAAATCTGAGTGCAAGTCTCAGCTTTTAAAACAAATTGATTCCATCTGGGTTCATGCTCCTGTGCATCAGCTCCCATACAGAGCTCAGCATGGGAGTCAGAGGCAAGGAAGGTTTGGGAAGGGGTGAATTTTAAGTGAGAATTAGAAGCTGTGTGCAAATCCTGAGCTTAAGTGGGGGTCTGTGCAAAGAGGAAAGAGCCCCATGCTGCCACGTGAGTAAATGCCCTGATAAGTCAGCACAAGGATGGGGCTTGAGGGAGCTCTGGGTCAGGGATAGGGTATAAAAAAAACATTCATGAACTGATTTAATTGGAGGGAGCTGTGGGTTCTGTCATTCAAATAATTCAATCAAAGCAATTAGAGCTGGGCAAAGAAATGTTTGTGCATGTGAAGATTTTGAAATATTTCTTTGTTTTAACTCAAGGCATAAGAAATGCAAACTAAAAAGGGAAAGAAAATTCAAACAAATTTCATCCTGAATCTGTTTAGATTAGTTGGAAATGTGTCATTTCCTCTCTGGCCTTACTTTAGTTCTCTTTTATAATAATTTTGCTTTGGAATATGAAAAAGATGGTTCAGACTAAATATCTGTAAAGCAATTTGATTTAAACATTGTAAACATTTCAATGCGTCCAGAAAGCTTTATCAAAAACCTGTCTTTCAAAGCAAAAAAGACATTTTCAACAGGTCAGCACTATTCTGGGGAGAAAAAATACATTTCAGTTAAAAACCCCTTAAAGGGTCACTTCATGTGTAACCATGAAGTGGGGTGCTGCTTAGGGTTTATTAAGATTTAAGGGTTACTTTGGCACGTGAAGGCAATTGGTCAATTTTGATCAGTTTGAAAGCTTCTCTGTCATGTCTGAATGACATTTAATCAAATCTTCCATGGGAGAAGTTTGGGTTGGTTGACTGAAGTTTACACTGCCCTTAGACAAGGCAGTGGCCTCAGGAAGCAGGATGAGGCACCCTGTCCAACCCCACCTGTAAATTATCTGGGTAATGCCTGGAGGAAGAAGGACACCAGGGTTGCCATCCAGGTCTCCCACATCTCACTTTAATTCTTTTCTGAGCAAATGTTATTTGCTCCCTGAGTGTGTGTGAGATTGCCATAATATTTCACCCTGACATAAGTGCTTCAATAAAGGTGATTAGCAATTTTTGATTAAGGTGAATGGGAAAAAGCTTCAGCCACCATCACCAAAGCCTGAGAATGGATTGGCTCATCCTTCACTTCTGGATCCTAAAATTAGTCTCACACAAAAGGTTGCTGGAGAAAAAAAAAACAATAAATCCCAACTATTTAATAAATGATTGCTCTTAAAAGACCTTCCACCCCAGGATCTCAAATCAAATTTAATTAGAAATTGCAAACTTAATTAGACCTCAGAACAACCCTGCCACTGAGGCAAATATCTGATTAATAAAGTGTCTATCAAGGCCAAATTCTGTCCTGGCCAGGCTGACAAAGGCAGCAGAAAGGCAAAGGCAGGCAAAACAGCTGAGAAAGGCTGAAGAAGAAAGTCTCCTGGTAGAACACAAGATAGAGACATACTGCTGCTACAGACTGAAGTGGTTTGGAAAGGTTCCTCGGGGATGAAGCCCAAACTGGCACCTCAAACACCCCACGTGGTTGCCAGGTGTCCTGGGTTTCTTATGGCAGACAACGTGAAGCCTGGGCTTTCCTGGGTCTAGGGACAAGCAAATCAAGGTGTCCTCAAGCTCAAGGGCTTCTTCAGGTTTCCTGCAGAGAAGAGGTGTTTTTTTAGAGCAGTCTTATGTGCAGGTTGCACGGTTCATCCCCAAGGTCTGGTCCCAGCAGCCTGGGGATGCATCACCTGGGCCAAAGGAAATAACATTGCAGATAACACAGAAAATAGCACCATGTCTTGGGAGCTGGCAAAGTGTTGGGGAGGTGACTTTGTTTTATGCCCAGGGACAAAGGACTGGCAATATAATGACAGGGAACTGTTTGATTGCTGACTGGCAATAGTGAAGCTAACAAAAGCACCACCTGGCTTTTTGCAGCAAAGAAACAAGGTCAAGGACTTCGCTCATCCATCTGTGGGATATTTTACACTGTAATTTATATTACAGTGGGAACATGAGGCTTTGTCACGAATTAAGACCCCTCCCCCATCATCCAGGGAAGAACACAAAAAGGTAGAGAGTATCTCAGAGCCATGGCAGCCCAGCTCCCCAGAGTCCTCTTCAGGGAGAGCCACCCAGTCCGTGGGACATCAGGAGGACGATGGCTTCAGATGGACCTGGGACTGCAGCCACAAATTCTGCTGAGAAAACCACCAGCATGGCTGGAGCCCAACACACAAGGGTTGGGGGATAAAGGTGCAGATGCACAAGATCCACATGGCAGGAGATGAGATCCAGCTCTGCCAGGGCTGACTGTGCTGGTAGGTAACAGGAATTTAATCCCTGTTCTCTAGACACCTTTGTACTTCACTGGATCAGACCTGACTGTATCATAACACTATCCTGAAGCCTTTGGGATTGCTATAAAGCATCCTCCTGCATGGAATTATGCCCTCAGTGAAAAGATAATTTCCACTCCCAGTTGACATCAATATAAGTCTTCAAATGATGATCTTGGCTTTGCATCAGTGCCTTCGACAGATACTGGTCCCTTGGGTCCAGTCTGGCTGCAGCTCAGAGGTTGCAGTGGAGCTGGGAACCACAGGTTTCCTCCCAGCCTGCAGTCTCCTAAAATCCCAGGTGGTTGAGGAACATTGGTGCTGCAGATGCAAGAGTTGTGTGGGCAGCAGGCGCAGTGGCCCAGCAGCATCTCTGGGGCATCTGTGCTAAACTAGAATTTAGGCTCCTTACTGGAAACCCAAGCACCCTCTGACACTGAATTGCAATGTGAATAGAAACAAACTCAAAACAATTGGGTGGATGAAGGCAAAGATGTAACAAGAGGCAGAATGGAGGAAGATTCTGGTTTATGGTTTTGCCAGGCTGGTTTCCAAAGCCTGGGTCACTCCCAGGAGGATCACTGCAGAGATGTATAGTTGCTGGTGAGATACTTGATGTAGTGAGCTCATTTCAGAGCTCCCTCTGAAAAGAGTTTTACCTGGGTAACAAGGGTGTGCAGCCAGCCCCAGAAATTCAGAATATTTGTCATGGATAGGTAAAAAAAGAAAAAAAAATTAAAAAAGGGAAAAGAAAGAAAAAGGAAAACCCCCTCTGGATTTAGCCTATAGTCGTTAACAAGGTATCCCACAGGTAGAACATGATTTTATTGAAAACTAAAGAGACTGTCCTGGTTTCACTAGAATGGAAGGTTTTGTTCTACTTGGGGCACTTATATGAAACAGATGCAGAGCTGATAAATCAGGCTGTCCTGCAGGAAGGATAGACTGCATTTTCTGTATAAATTACCATCCTTTTTTGCAGGTAAATTCTGTGGATGAAAACAGGGGTCTTACTTCTTAAAGAAAGGTTGCTTGTCATTGTTGGAGACAAGAAATCCTTTGGCCTGCAGGATGTAGTGGTGGACAAGAACAAAAAATCAAGGCAGAACTCCCTACAGAAATTGCTTCCAGAGCAAGAATTTGATTAAAAGATGAGACAATGGGAATACTTGAAATTTAATGGTCAGCAGGATGTTCTGCTTTCTCAAGTTTCCCTTGGATTTTTTTCAAAGGGCTGCCCCCCAAAAAGTGAACACATTCAACTACTTCTTTGAGCTGATAGGAGCAGCAAATCCTTTTTCAGACCCTTTTCTTCTTTTAGTTTTTTGGGCAAGGACATTAATCAGTGCTTGGGCAGCCTGAAAAGTGCCCTGAGACTTCCAGGGATGCTGTGAGGAGATGTAGTAAAGAAAAGCAGCAGGGCTCAGCTGGAATTGTCTTTGTCTGAGAACTGCTAAAATATGTCTACAAAAAGCCATGGTGTGGGTGGCTTTGTGTCAGAATTTAGAAGGCAAAAGGATATTACTGCTTTTCAATAAAACTGATGAGGGGGGATGCCATGGGAGAGGATTTCCTGGAGTTTTGTGCTGATGAATGACAAATGCTTGAGACACAAAGCAGAAGTCCCCCAAACTGCCATCCCTCTGTGGCTGTATTTTGAACTCCAGATTTTCCTTGCCTTGCTCTCCACACCAGTAAATGGCTTGCTGAGAGGTGAGTGTTGTTTCATTGAAGATGTCAACCCCTAAGCCAAGGCTTAGGTGAAGGCAGAGTTTCCTGCATGGAGGCACTTGAGGATTTCTCTGAATGGAGCAAACCCAAGGCCTCAACCCCCCTCATTCTATCCTGGCTCTTTCTTTTCTTCATTTAAACTCCCTAAGCTGCAGATGAAAAAATATATAAATAGTAATTCTATATATATAGTCCCAGGATAAAACTGCTGTTCATTTATGACAGCTGACAAATCTAAAACGGGCAATGTAAGTGCATTACAAAATGATTAAACCTTAAGTTCTCCCCCCCAACCCCAGACTACCAGGCAGCATTAACATTGCATTACCAGCTGAATAATGCAATCTGCTGCCAGTTTCTCTCCAGTTCAAAATTATAGCCAAAATAGCCCTTTCCCCTTCTATTTACAGATGCCTCAAAAGCCACCTTCCTTGTGGTAGACACAGGCTCCCCTTGCATTTGCTAAGACACAGTAAAACATTAATCCTGTGGAGTTAGCTTGTTGGAGGCATGGTCTGCAGTTTAAGCCATACAAATGGCATGGATGCCAGGCTAAGGGGCTTGGCTTGTGGGAGTTTGTAGGAATCAGACTACATATCCCTGGGGCTGGGACTGAAATCAATACCAGGTGCTTGGAGAGATGTGATGGATTCAACTTGACCAAAACTTTAATTACATTTTTCATTATAATCCTGGTTTTCTATCTCTCCTGGCACTTAGGATTGACTATTTCAGAGCTTTACTCTAGGGCTGTTGGATATTCCCATTGATTTGTCTCTCATTAAGGGAACAGCAGGCAGGTTGCAGGCAGACCAGGGTAGAAATCAGCTGCCAACCACCTTCCCAACTGCAGGTTGCAGAGGTGGCACAGCCACTCTGTCTTCTTGATTTAGCATCATAATGTGTCTTCAGGATCCATTGATAGCAGCTCTTTCCTCATCATCTCATTGTAGCATGACATGAAGGGCAAGAAGTGGTAAGAAAAGTTGGTATGATGAAGAAAAAGGAGCCTAGCAGAGAAATTTAGGGCTGTCAGTTTGTTTTTTTTCCCAGCATAAATAATTTTCTCTGTCCAGGGGACAGTAAATTGGTATTTAGGGAGCAGATTTGGAAAGCCCATGGCAGAGGAATAGTCCCTTTGGTCCTATGTTTGGTCCTCAGTTTAGGAAGGATATCAAGGTCCTGGAGCAGGTCCAAAGGAGGGCAACCAGGCTGGTGAAGGGACTTGAGCACAGATCCTATGAGGAGAGGCTGAGGGAGCTGGGGGTGTTCAGCCTGGAGAAGAGGAGGCTCAGGGGAGACCTCATCACTCTCTACAGCTCCCTGAAAGGAGGTTGGAGCCAAGTGGGGGTTGGGCTCTTTTGCCAGACGACTTTCAACAAGACAAGAGGCACGGTCTTAAGTGTGCCAGGGGAGGTTTAGGTTGGATATTAGAAAGAATTTCTTTACGGAGAGGGTGATCAGACATTGGAATGGCTGCCCAGGGAAGTAGTGGATTCTCCATCCCTGGAGATATTTAAAAAGAGACTGGATGTGGCACTCAGTGCCATGGTCTAGCAACCACAACGGTGGTTCAAGGGTTGGACTTGATGATCTCTGAGGTCCCTTCCAACCCAGCCAGTTCTATGATTCTATGATTCTATGAAAAAGGAGCCTAGCAGAGAAATTTAAGGCTGTCAGTTTGGTTTTTTTCCCAGCATAAATAATTTTTTCCATTCAGGGGACAGTAAATTGGTATTTAGGGAGCAGATTTGGAGACCCCATGGCAGAGGAATAGTCCCTTTGGTCCTATGTTGCACATGTGAAGGGGCTGCTTCAGGTCAAATTCTGCTTTGTGGCACTGACACCACTTAATTCCCCATGGTCCCCTTTCAGCACAGGAGGATAGTAAATGAGACCCACATTATAAATGCAGAAACTTTCATCTTTCCTTGCCTGGGACACTTAGGATTTAGCCAGGACCTGCCCAGAGCAGAATTTTCATCCAGCCTCCCAGCGAAAGCACCTGAGCAGTAACTCCAAGGGACTCTCCTCTAAGACAATGTGCACTCAGATCGTGTAACTAATACCTACTCTTCCAGAAAACTCAAAGCCAAGACTGTAATGAAATCCAGCTATCAGGCTTTCTTTCCAAGCAGCCTTAGTTTAGAAGGAAAAGAAACAGCATCATGCCATGACACACGCAGTCTATTTTCTCTGGGGAGAAAAAAACAAAACAAACTTTTTTTTTTTATTTTTTTCAAAAAGTACCATTCTGTCAATACTGCTTCTGTTCACAAAGAGGAGCTGTCAGACAATTCAAGCTCAAACTGGTTTAGTACTAAAATCTCAGTATCAAGACTTGAATGAAACAGAGCTGGAAGCACTCACAGCATTACACTTTCCCCCCAAGTTTTCCAGCTGCTGGTTTTATCTGCCTGGCATCGATCTCTGCTCCCTCCCAGAGCCTTAATGGCTTTTTCTCCTGCAGCAGCACGCATGGAAATGAAGAGCAAATGAAGAGCAAGGAGGTTTCTGGGCTCCCTGACTCTCCCTCCCCAGGAGTTGGTGCCTGCAGACCCTCTGCACCCATTAGCATCCAGCAGAGAGGGAACAGAGGGGCCTAAATTACCCAAATGAAGCAGCTGCTCTGGGAGAGAGGGATTTAGGAGGGGAATTTGGAGTCACCAGGCTTTGTGGAGGAATTGAGTTGGGTTTTTTTGTTTGTTTGGTTGGTTTTTTGGTGGTTTTTTTTCTGTTTTTCTTTTTTTTTTTTTTGTGGTTTTGTGGGTGGTTTGTTGTTGGTTGTTGTGTGGGTTTTTTTCTATAATGGGCCTTAATTATAAAGCTCCATTAAAAACTCTGCGATCTGTTGCCTTTAACAGGCTCCCTGTCCTTAGCAGACTCCACCCAAACTCCTGCCAAACTGATGTCTCCAATGTTTTCTCCTTGCTGGGTGTTAGTTCCCCAGGAGCTGTACACAACCTTTCCCCACCAGATGCTGATTCTTCCCATGGGATCAAACCAGGACTGAAACATCACTCACTTCTACCCCTGCCACAGGCTTCTCCAGGGACTCCTCTTCCCTCAGCTGTCTCCAGGAGCTTTCCATGGATCACTGCTCCCCTTCCATGCTGCTCGTGGGTCCCTTTGCTCTCTCCATCCTGCTTGGTCCCTTGTAGCTGGTGATCCTGGGATGTGCAGCCACCATCCCCATGAGCAGTCCTACCCCCCTGGGGTAAATGCACTTCTTCCAGTGTCTTCTCTATCTTGAGGCTCATTCAACTCAGCTGCTGTACTGTGTCAGAGTGAATTAAGCTGTGATCCCCCCTTCCCAAATCCCCCACTACCCACTGTTTGCAGTGAGCAATTTGTTTGCTAACACCTTAGGTTGTTATTGCTATCATTAACACCCTTCACTGGTGTATAAAAACATCTGCCCTATTTATCAAACACAGTGTAACATCTTTAGGATTCAAAAAAATCCTGTTTTGTTTTTGTTTTGTTTTCCTAACCTCAGCCAGGCTGTGTGCTGTGGGAATGCCCAGCTTGTGCACAGACTGGGGCTGGGCTGCAAATGTGTTATCACACAATGGATACTATTCCTTTTTCCCTGTGGCTGGAGGCTCTTGCTGATGCTCTTTTGTACTTTCAATAGAAAGGAAGAAATACAGACATTGAGAGAGGTTTGAAAGTCAGAGTCAGTAGGATTTGATGGACCCATGCAAATAATCCCCCACCAAAATCCTGTTTTCTGCCTCACACAGTCCTTCAGATTCAGGTGAATATCCCAGGGGGTCGAGGATGTTTGTGTAACAGGTGTGTGTTTGGAAAGGGAAGAAAATTCCTCCCAAACTGTGCCAGCACTGGTTATACCCAGAACACCACATCAGGGTACCCCTGTGTTTCAGTACTGCTGCAGTTCCAGACATGTGCAACAAGCACACCACCAGGCCCCTTCTAAAGATACATTTAGAAAAGATTTACAGTAAACCTATCAGGGACAAAATAAGCAGTGGTAGTTATGTCAGTTCTTTAATCCAGCTACAGTAACTGATGAAGAAAACCTTCTTTAGATACCAGTGCCTCACTGCAGGCAGGCAGAGTGATGCTCTGACAGGGAGAGAGGGACAGACAAACACAGCCAGACCCACACTGCTTTCTGCTGAACTGATGCAATTTCAAGTGGATCAGCATAAAAAATAGGTGTGTGGATGAGTGAGGAAGCATAAATCACCAGAGTTCAAAGAGTGTTTAAAGAACAGGATTTGTAGTCATCTTCTCCCACTGGAAGGATTGCATTTAAGCATGTGATAAGCCATCTACTAGTGCTCAAAACAGCAGAGATCTTTTACTTCATTGCAGGGAAGGAGATTGGGAGGAGTGACTGAAATCTAAATTTCCCTTCACCTTCCATAAAAGAACAGCACATGTATATATATACATATATATATAAAAGCCAATTTGTCCAGTTATTACCCAGAATAGTTCTGCACTGCTGAGATTTGGTCCCTTGGGGTGCTGCACTGTACAGTATCTTCAGATTCATGAAGGACCTTATAGACATTCAGTGGCTTAATGCAGCTGGCACTAAACTGGCTGCAAAACTAATATTCCAGCATGTGTGCTCAGCTAGAATTCCTTTTGGAGACTTCTTGTCTTTAGCACACTAATAATGTTAAGCATAATCTGACATACAGCTGCAGAAAAGGTCTCTGAGACAGCTCTGGTGCACAAGAGCTGGGGAAAAAATAACAATTCTTTTAATATGGTCCTGATTGTCTGGTGTTTTTTGTATCTGAGGGCTGTGGTGTATTTGCCTTACCATATTCTAAGGAACTCCATATCTCCTGAGCTCTCACTCAGCATAAGGAGCCTGTCTGCTCCCCTTCTGCATGCTACATTTGTATTGGCTATCCTAGGACTACCTTATGGGTAAATTCACTGCCCTGAACTCTCTGAAAGGTTCTCTGAGGATAAGAAGAATGGCTGATAATAGACACAGGACTTGCTCAAACCCAGACATCACTGAAACAGCCCTGGAAAGACAATCAATTTAAAGGGGAAGCAGAAATCCATCAATGAGAACACTGCCCAGACAGCCCAGTGTGGATTAAGGGCTCCATTCCCCATTGCCTGGCATGGAGGGGGTTGGTAGTGTTTTGTATCTTGCTGCTTTTGAACTTCACTCTCACACAAATAACCACACAAGAGGTCTGGTGGTGAAGCATCCTTCCTCATACTGACCAAGGATTTGGGCTGTGATCTGTTCTCCTCCCCTGCAACAGCAGGAGCACAGCCTCGAGATCTGAAGGGTGAAGGTGGAAAGGCAAAGAAAAAGAACTGAAAAAGTGTTCAAGTGTGTTTAACCACTCCAATCTGCATCAGGAGGTGTGCAGCAATGGATGCTGAGTACACCCCTGACCATGCCTGTGCCAGCAGGGAGGGTACATTCTGCTTCTTTATCTCTGGGGCTCTGCAGCTTAGCAAAATCTATTACCTGTAATAATGTGTCTTGTATACACAACTGCCCTTCTGGATGTATTTTGAAATAGTTAATGGTGTGCAGCTGAAATGGAATGATTTCTTCCTAGTGGAATGCCATGGAAGGCGAGCTCATGCACATCTTATCTGTATTGGCAATTAATAACCTAGGAATTAAAACAAAGTGTAAAACCAAAGAGTTTTAGTAAAGCCGTGGGATATGAGCCTGCAATTGCAATCCAGTCAGGTTTCCCCAACACTTTGCTGTAGTGAAATCCAGATGTCAGGGCAACCCCACCTATCAGCTATTCATTTCTTGTAGTCTGGGGGCTTCTCAGTCTTTCATAGAATCATAGAATTGGCTGGGTTGGAAGGGACCTCAGAGATCATCGAGTCCAACCCTTCGTGTGTCCCTCAGCTGTCTTGAAGTTCTTATATTAATATAATTATATTGCTATGGGCTTTTCTCTCAACTCAGTGGTCCTGTTTTAAATTAAACTAGTCAAGGGCCAAGTTGGAGTTCCCCAATCTTACAGTGAAGCATAGTTTGGGCACAGCACAAACAGTTGTTCCAGGACCCTAACCTTAGCAGTTCACCCATGATGTGATTCACATCTTCCTGGAGCATCTAAATGCTTATAACCAATTTGACAGCCAATTAATGAGTTAAACCCTTATCACTGTGCTTTTCCCTAAGGAAATCCATTCCCTTAGGTGACAAGTGACAGAAGACTGCAATGCAAACTGGTTAAAAAGTCTAAACCTAGCTTGGTTATAAGTTTTCTTAGAGCAGGAAAATATCAGTAGCAAATCTGGATTGGATTAAATTATCCAACCTTCCAGACCCAAAGAATATTGCAAAGCTGCTCTTTGATTTTGCAAAATTACTTTTGCAGACTCCCCTCACTGTAGAGGAAAAAAAAATCCACAGGTCAAAAGAAATTTAGTCCCTTCAGTTCTTTTTTGAACACAGAGATCTCCTCATAACCCTTGACATGTTGCTCTTACATGATCACAATCAGTGAAAAGAAAGACTTCCAACTTCTGGCAGAGCTGAACCTCTCCCACTGCTCTGGAACACAATGCTAAATTGCTTTTCAACAAGAAGTTCAGAGTGCCCGCAGTAGGCAGAGATATTATTTGCATTCTTCCATTAAAAAAACTTTAAATGAAAATCATTAGCCACCTTGCATAATTAGAGACACAAAGAAACCAATATATGATTAAAAGTAGGTCACAGGAAAGTGACTGTAAAATTGAAATATAAATGAGTGGTTTCAGAAGGCTATCTTCATCTCACCATGCCTTGTGGCACATATTTTACCCTCCCTAAAGTTTTATTAAAAGTATTATACTGTCAGCACCTAGTAAATATTAAAATAATAATATATGCCATAATTACTTTCCAGGCATTACTAACGTGTTCCAATCTGCATACAGCTTGACTTTCAAATTACACCAGGACTTTAAAGAGGAGGAAAATGGTTTCCTGCTCCTACACCATATCCAGGAGGAGCCAGGTTATAAAAAAGGTTTCATACCAACGTGGCTCCTTGTCTGCATCCCAGGAGGCAAATCAAGACATGACCCAAGCTCTTGGTGCACACTTCAGCTGGTTTCTGCCTCCCAGGGCTGGAGGGTATCCCATCCCATCCCATCCCATCCCATCC
The DNA here is from genome assembly GCF_003957555.1 of Calypte anna. Classification (NCBI taxonomy): domain Eukaryota; kingdom Metazoa; phylum Chordata; class Aves; order Apodiformes; family Trochilidae; genus Calypte; species Calypte anna. The sequence goes on from NC_044258.1 coordinate 15,398,537, forward strand.
CATCCCATCCCATCCCGTAAGAAGCATCTGAATGTACAGATCTAGAGGGGGATTGTTTACTTAGTCACAAAAAAAAAAAAAAGCGCATTAAAATACATGAATGGTTCATCTTAGCAGAGAGACCTCTGAAAAAGGAACCCAAAGCTGTGTCCTTGAACTGTCTGCTGCAATGCCATGGGGAGAGCTCTGCTGTGCCAGGGAGGAAAGGGGCTGAGCTCCATGGAAAAGGGATTTTGGAAGAGATGAGGAGGCAGAAGGGAAAGCTTAGTGGCAGCTGTTTATCAGGGCCCATCACCAGAGGCACAGGGGCCAGTGATTAATTGGTCAGCTGGGGTGTATCAGCTGGTTTCCTGCTTTCACATTTGTGTCCTGTTATGTGCAGAAGCTTTTGGGGAAGGAAACCATAGGTAAGAGAAGAGATGATGAAGCTTTTTGTCAACAGGAAAAGGTTTCAGTGCTGTGGCTGCTGCAGACTCCTGGGTTAGCATCCCCTGGGAAGGTTTGCAACACGATGCTGTGAATGACAGAGGGGCTGTGCCCAGCCCCCAGTCCCATCTGAGACATCCCAAGCACCTGGTGTACACTTTGTATACAACACCAAAAAGCTCTCCCTGCACAACTTCTGCAGGAAGGTGTTAGGGGACGAATGTTCTGTAATACCCGGGAGGTCAAGAAAAGTATTTCTTCTGATTTCTTTTTTAAGCTACATATTATTTCCACACCATTGCCTTGGACATTTGTGATAGCAATCAAAACACATTTAGATTTACTGTTTTGGTTTAAAAACTGGAGGTAAGTGAAAACACATCTCAGTTTCTTCTTGCAGAGCTCAGTTGCACTGCACATGTGCAGCCAGGGGCATGACATCCCCTGCATCCAGGGGCATGAGAGGGGGACTGAGATGTTCCCTGGCCCAGCCAAGCAGCATGTTGGGTGATGGGAGACAAGAACTAGAAACACAAACTCTCCCAAGGATGAGAAGACACCTAACAGGCTTATTTGCCTGTGGGACAGCATAAACCCATGAGCACTGATGTCCCTTTGCAGCCAGGGCTCTTATCTGCAGAGATCCTAGGACTCACCTTGTGATTCCCCCAGTAGACAGCTCTGTTATAATAATGGATTTCCACTCTGGTGACAGACTGGGGTGGGATGAGGAGAGAGGTCAGTGTACTGGACCTGCTAGCAAGAATTCCCCCTCTGGGCATCCCTGGAAATGGGGAGGTGTCATCCTTCAGTGCCTCCCTCTTGCTTGTGCCTGGGAATCAGTTACACAGCCAAAAGGAAGGAATTGCCATTACCTGTTGCAGACCTGCCTAAGCAGTCTGCTCTTTAATTTTGCTAACTTCAGCTTATTTTTGATACCTAGGGCAGGATGGTTTCATTTTTTAAAAAATTAAAAAAGAAAAATTGATGTGTGCATTCCTGGTGATTGTAATAAAACAAGAATTCTAATGGGAAGAAAAGCCAACACATTTGCCATTTCCTTTCCCATAATACGCAGTAACTCAGCAATCCCATAATGAGATAAGAATTACTTTGAAAAGAATTTTCTTTTAATAGGTCTGTCTGAAAGGGAGCAAATTTCTTTCCTAATCATTGCAGCTTCTGGCCTGCAGTAAATGGTTGGAGAGAGTAAGAAGTGCAAGGCAGCAGCCTGCCTGCCATCACCCCTGTGAGCAACACACCCAAGTACCATTGCTTCAGCAGATTAAAAAAAGCATCTCACATCCTTGACTGTGGGTCTGCTTGTACACCACCTATTAAAAAGCATGAAAAGACTTGGAAGTATTATTGCACTCAAAGAACCATTAATTAGTTTTGCTGATTTCTATCTTATACAGAGCAGGGGAGCTTGGGGTTGAAGCAAATCATAACAAGCTTCTAGTGATACCAAACCCATTTATTTACAGGAGGCACACGGACAAACCCCCCCAGTTATGGCCAATAGAGCTAAGGATTTATGACTGTGGGACCAGAAGGGGTAAAATGAGATTATGGTATGACACCTGATGCATGTCTTAATATGAATTAATACTGGAAATGCAGCATGGACTGTGCCAGCCAAAGCCAATCTCATGGGAATATTTGGGACTGCAATGATGATCATCCCTGCTGGTGGTAAGAACAGGCTGAAGCATCCAGTGAGGTTCTAAGTAACAACCATTTGGTTGAAACACAGTTCCTGAACAAGCTTTGAGTTCACCTTGGGGCTTCCAACAGCAGCTTCCTCAGTTTTGAGTTTCTGTACCTAACATAAGGTTCCATTCTTTAAGTGTCTACATCTCTTTAGTGCTCTTTGGGGCAAGAGATTGCTTTGGAAATGTGTATAAAGCTGCTGGGTGGGAAGTTTGGCTCAAGAGCTTTTTCAAAATCCAGGAGCTATTGAGTTCTTGTCCTCACTGCTAGCTGGGACCATCCCTGTCCTCTTGCCATGCTCCCTGTGGCTCCCTGCCCTCCCCTGGGCCCACCCAGCCTCATAACTGCATCCTTGGCAGGAGATGCCCAACCTCACCCTGTTCCTCACCCCCCTCCCAGTGCTCCCCAGGAAATGTAAATCCCATGCAAAGGATGTCAGCAAGGCAGTGAGTCTGTAGCTCTCTAAAGGTCACTGGCAGAGGAAGCAGATTCAACTAGAAAGGGCTGAGAAGTGCTTTAGCTCCACAAAACAGGGTGCCTGGAGTTAGAAGGTACCCTTCTAAAAAGCAAAAGGCTGCAAAATGGAGCTGGCAGCAAAAGGTGACTCCGTTTCTGCAGCTCCATGGCCACGCACACATCCCACTGCACAGCTAGGGATGGGGCTGGTGAGGGTGACATTTCACACAGGCAATTAATTGTGCTTAATGTTCAGCAGAAACAGCACAGAAGTCTCAGCAGATGTCTTATCCAATTGTTAACTTATCAAGTTTTTCTCTTTTTTCTGCTCCTAGGAGAAAATGTGTTTCATTACACCATCTGAACGTGTTGGATATTTTTAGATCTATAATTTATCATATGGAGCTTGTAACTAATGAGGCCACTTTTATTCTACCCAATACAACACAACAAGAGAAAAAGAGACTTTTCCAGACACTACTGGGACAACCAGCAAGACCTCAGGACCCCTTCTCTTTGGAAACACTTAAGTCAGTTCTTTTTGCTTAGTACAAACATACACAACTTTTATTTTGATGTTCAACAGACATTCACAATCCAGTTTTCAGCCATTATCTCCAAATAAACTGGATTAAAGCCTAAAGCCATTGCTCCTGTTTGAAGACAGGGAAAACCATCCTTCTGCATTAAGAACTTTTGACCCTCATCTTTCAAAAGATCAATAAAAAATACCCCTTGATCATCCTAGCCAGGACATAGAAGGAAGCTACACATTTACAACAGTAAAATAATGCAAGTAATCAACATAGCTTGACCAAAGACCACCTGACTTACTTGGTGTTTGTCATAAAAGGAAAGACATGAGAGAATGTAAAATTACTTTTAATTTAGGGGTCTGGGTGAGGTCCAGCTCTGCAAGATGCTGGCCTTACAGCCAAAGCAAAGCAATGCATTAAAAAACCAAAAGCTGCTCAACCACTGAACTAAATTTCATAGCCATGGTAGCACCCAGACACTCCTGGGCATCTCTTTCATTGATCCAAGAGTTTAAGGATCAACAGATTAATTTACTAATGAGTCATCAAAATGAATCCATATGATACATCAGAAAACAGAAGAATCTCTTAATTTAAATTAGGCCCAATCACTTGCCTGAGGACCATGGGAAGGATATTTTAGAGGTGTAGAACACCTCTAAAACATCTGCTATCTCCAACTAGGACTGAGGTTACTCAGCAGACCTACAAACCAGAGAATATATTTCTTTCTCACTAATTTTGTTTCTGCATTACTAATGACTGATATAAAGTGTCCAAATATGCCTCCAGAAAAAAATACTACCTTTAGCTAAAAAACTGAGAAGTTAGTGTTCATCTGAGCAATGATTTACATCCACTGAGAAATGTGCTAGAATAGCAGCTTCAGTAACACAGCATCCAACCTGCCCATTCAGAGAAGTGTTTGTAATGTGTAGAGGGTACCATTGATTATTATCTTAGTAGAAATGCACAGTTTTATAGTCACACTTGAACTGATGTTCTGGTCTAATAAAACTTCCTGATAATAGACAGGAACCAGCAGAACTTGCAGCTGTCATAGCTGATATAAAACAAATTCTGTCTTGATCTGTTAACTCCCTTGCTTCTCTGAATGGCTTTCTCCTGAAGAGGTGAGCAATGCAATCTGCACCATTTGGCAACTGAGTGAGACCTGAAAGATCTGTCACCTTTGCTAACACTCCATGAGCATCCCCTCCTCACCAGCCAGCACTCAGCTCTGGGTTCATGCAGTGCTGAGGAGGGGGCTCAGGGGCTGTCCCACAGCTCAGTTCCACAGCAGACTTCTGCCAGGATCACATCCTAGAGCTCCTCCTCCTCCTGTATTTCTGGCCTGGCTGGTCTCCAGAAATACAGGAGCAGGAGGAACTCTTGGAGGGGCTTCTGCGGGTCTCAGAACTTGTGTGCAGTAAATCATTTGCCAGGGCATAATCTGTGCCATTACATTTCAGATCCCAATTTCTTTGGGGAACCTTCATGTCAGTTTCAGGGCAATGCAGTAAATAACTCCAAGTGCACTAAGCTAAAGATCCAGCCTGTTTTCTGGCTGAAACTCCAGATGCATCTTTCAAAGAAATCAATAAGCTCACAACTCACTAGGATCAGGGGCCAAGAGATGGAGGAGGTGTGAGTAGGCATCACATCGTCACTCTGTTCTTTGTTAAAGGGGTTTTGCTTTCTCAAGGATAACAAAGACCCTGCAGAGGCAAGCTGCAAGCTATCCCATGGGCTCTGGTGGATATTTTATGTGGTATCTGAAGGATATCTAATAAAATGACCCAACTCTGAAGCAATGCAAACAAATGTCAGACGCAAATCGATCGGAAATCTTTCTGCGTTCTCTGATCCGTTACTGAGGTTACACAAAACCTTTCTAAGGCAGGGAAGAAGAAATGAAGGTTATTAATTTGCTTCTGACAGAAAGCAGAACCCAACTACTTAAAGATTGCTTGTTTGTGGGGAAAAAAATAAATACAGCAAAATGTTTCTGAGATATAAGATTTGGATTATTCTATGCTCGCTAATCAGTTTCCGCATCTGGCATTTTGGGAGGAGTCCTGTCAGAGACTTATAATGGGAAGAAAACTTTGCAAACTTTTTTTGCATCAGTGGGTCCCTGAATTGTCTCAAATTCAGCCAGTGGATTTCTATTTATATTCCATTCATGTTCAAAGAACTTGCTTTCTGAGAGAGACACAGCCATGTGCACTGATACATCCATAAACATGCATGGAAAGGAAACAGAGTTTTGATTCTATTTTTCTGTATGTTATTCTGTACAATGTCCATGGCTGATCCCACATTGCAGGGACTTTTATGTCTCTGCTAACTGATCCCCTGAGGTTTGTGAGAAGCTTCCTTGAAATTGGTGGCTTGGCCAACTACCCCTCTTCAGGATAAATATAAGAGCATGTAGCTTCTTATGAATCATAGAATCATAGAATTAGCCGGGTTGGAAGGGACCTCAGAGATCATCTAGTCCAACCCTTGACCCACCGGAGCAGTTGCTAGACCATGGCACTGAGTGCCACATCCAGTCTTTTTTTAAATGTCTCCAGGGACGGAGAATCTACCACCTCACCGGGCAGTCCATTCCATAGCCTAATCACCCTCTCCGTGAAGAAATTCTTTCTAATATCTAACCTAAACCTCCCCTGGCACAACTTAAGACTGTGTCCTCTTGTCTTGTTGAAGGTCGTCTGTGAAAAGAGTCCAGTTCCCACCTCGCTACAGCCTCCTTTCAGGTAGTTGTAGACAGCAATGAGGTCTCCCCTGAGCCTCCTCTTCTTCAGGCTGAACAGCCCCAGCTCCCTCAGCCTCTCCTCATAGGGCCTGTGCTCGAGTCCCTTCACCAGCCTGGTTGCCCTCCTTTGGACCTGTTCCAGGACCTCTACATCCTTCTTAAACTGAGGGGCCCAGAACTGGACACAGGACTCGAGGTGTGGCCTCACCAGGGCTGAGTACAGGGGAAGAATCACCTCCCTGGACCTGCTGGTGACGCTGTTTCTGATACAGGCCAGGGTGCCATTGGCCTTCTTGGCCACAGTGCCTAAATGTTACACATGAAGCAGGAAGGCAGCTGTGTGAGAAAAGGTGATGTACCAGGCATTGCTTGTTGGCATGTGAGAGAGCACAGTGAGGAACAAATGATGAGAAGGAGGGTTGGGGCAGCATCCTTGCTTACAACTGCAACACCCCTCTTGCCTCCAGCTGCTCAGCCCCATTAAAACAAAACTCAGATGCATGAAGTACATTCCTGGTATTGCTCTTCTGTGTAAGCAAATGCAAGCAGGGAGAGATGGGGGGTGGGACATGAGGCGATCTTGTCCATGGCATTAAAAAGAGAATGCTGAAGTTGTACAAACATTCCTGAAAAAACAGGAGGCTTACAACTACTAGCAGACACTTCTGGTGTTTGAAGTGTAGAAGTTAAGGGAGACCTAAGTTTGCATTAGTTCTTTTAAAATATATTTAAGCAGGATATTTTGGCATCTATAAAAAGAGAGACCCAGGCTCTTCCTCATCCAGACAGCCCAATGTCCACAGCCTCTGCACTGCCCATCATCTCCAGAGCAGCTCTGGACAGGACCAGCTCCTTCCCTCTCCCTGCTCCCACTTGGAAATGGGGGGCAGAGGAAAGGCAGCTTTTGGGGAGAGCTTTGTAAGTGCAATTTTTACTCATTCCTTGTGCTACAGGAAGAAAAGTTCCTCCCTTGGCCTGCAATGGTAATGGAAAGGAGGAGTCAAGTCTGTCTAAGGAGAAGAAAAACACCACACAGCTTATTAACATAGGCTTCTGGAAATGAGTTTGCTGAACATACTTAAGGACTGAATATAGGTGTTAAACCCAGCCATTCCCACACTAAATCACATTCTCTAACTTGCATACATAGCCTCTCCCTGTTTAAGGTTTTCCCATATTACCTGCTCTTAGCGTATCTAGGCAATGATCCCCATACTCCTAACTTGATACCTACTTTTATAGTACTGCTAAAGTACTAAGTAGTACTGCTATAGTCTGTCCTAAAATCAATTCCTAATGTTACTGTAGAAGTGAATGTAAAACTTGATGTATTTTTCCCCAAAGGTTAATATCATATGTTTCTGATTGAGCAGGAAAAAAAAAAAATCATTTCCTTACAGGATGGATTTTGTTATGTCTCTTGTACAGGCATGGAGGAGGGGAAAATCCTTAGAGGATTAGTAACAGGATCAAGACCCTGTGTACTGTGTAAAACCCAGCTAGGGGAGTCATTTCAGAAAGCTGCTCAAGAAACTGAGAAAATTTGGTGGAGGGGTCAGAAACTGTGGTGACAACAGGTGCCAGATCAGCCAGAGGAACAACTTGTTCCTTGGTGACCACCAAAGTGAATGACTAAAACTTTCCTTACTTTTTTCCCTCCTGGTTGCACAGGAGAGAGATTTTCAGGCTACCTGGATGTAGGTAGATACCACCAGCAGGAACATTCCCCCAGCTTCCCAGCTGAAGTGCATCCAACTCCATCCAACCTCCTGGATGTTTCACTGCAAACAGGCAGACAAATGTGCTCTGATGGTGTTCCATGAATCAGCCAGTGCTTCTTTTCACTATGCTCTAAACTGCCTCATGGAGCAGGGGTCTTAATAGCTAAGTGATGATTCATTTATGATGGCACCAGGACAATCCAAGGGAGTTTTTACCTCTTATCCTAAACATAATGCACTCCATCTATTATGATTTCAGCAAGGTCTGAGCAAATTCAATAATCAAACCAGTATTCAGCACTTTTTATGCACAGATATAAAACCAACTGCTACTAAAAATTTAATGAGACCAGCCTTTTGCATTAACTTCATAACAAGAAACACAAGGTTGCCTCAGTCCTGGGGGTGTTTTCTCTCTGCTGGACGCGAAGGGTTTAGTCCTAGGTTATGAAGCACTGCATAATTCACTCTGCTTTAACAGCTGCAAGAGGGGATGAAAAGATTCAGAGGGTCTTCAGTGGTGGCTGGCAAAGCCACTGCCAGCAGCATGCTGGAGACCAGAGATCTGCAACACCCCTCTTGTCTCCAGCAGCTCGGCCCCATTAAAACAAAACTCAGATGCATGAAGTGCATTCCTGGTATTGCTTTTTTGTGTAAGCAAATGCAAGCAGGGAGAGATGAGAGGAGGGACATGAGGTGATCTTTTAGGAAAGATCTTGTCCATGGCATTAAAAAGAGTTAGAGAATGTTGAAGTTGTACAAACATTCCTGAAATAACAGGAAAACTTTAGCAGATGTTTCCTCCGTCTGATTTTTCCCTCCTTCTCTTCTTTTTGTGTGTGGTTTTGCAGATCTCTCTGCTCACTAAAAACCTCCTTTTGTATGAAGGCCCTGCATTAAAATGTCAGGTTTTATTTTTCCAAAAAGACAACTGCCAGGAACGAAACCCTAAATGCTCATTTCATGGCCAGGAGAGGATCTCTCGGGAACTGCTGGGAATCCCACCCCTATTTCTGATTAGATTTTTGTCAGCAGCGTAGGAGCCAAATTCTCGGTGCCTGAAGGCTTTCATCTCAATGAGAATCAGACTTGGAGGAGCTCTAAGGTATCAAATCATATTTAGTGTCTCTGCTAGTTATTGGCAAAGCATGTGGAAATACCTTGGGGTTAGTGTTTTGATTAGAACTTGATCATAACTTTACAAAGCACAGATAGAAATGGTCTCGTTTTTGAGCCAAGAACTCAAACAGATTTGAGGAAGGAATAACTTTTAGCAACAGTTTATGCAAAGAGCTTTGGAAAGGATCAAAATCTTCTGCTGTACAAAACAAGGCAATGCCTGGCAATTTAGGATGAGGACAAGGACTTATGTGAATTACTCAGCCCATTCTTAGTACAATTTCCTTCACCATCCTTTATTGCTCTTGGTGCATTACAAGGCAGATGGATTTTAGCCCAACTTCTGCACTTCCATGGCAAACAAGAGGTCACCTGCTCATGTTGAACTCAACAGCTGCAGGGGGTCAGCTTGGTCCTAGAAAGTTTCACCCTGAAAACTCCCCTTTTGGTTGGGCAGTCACGGTGATTGTGAGCTATCCATGTACAGAAATACAGAGAAGATGCCTGGGGTGGGAGGATAAGCAAGAATGTTGTAAAATGGGGTGGAAGATTATGGCAGAAATATCTGAAACCTGGACTTTCCCCATGGATGCCTGCCCTGCCCTTAGCTCATGCTCTTTGCACCAAGAGCCACCTCTGTTCCCTGCTCTCACAGCAGAAAGAATCCTTAATTTCACACTTTATGAAATTCAAGGCACAGAGAAAAGGCTGATCAGTGACAGATGATGAAAACACCCTGCCCACTTCCTGAGAGTTCTGCCCCATCCCCTGCACAGGAACCCATCTACACAAAGGGCCCCTTGGCCAAACTGCATCCTGCATGCACCATCCTTGAGGGCTGGGGATGGTTCATTTGGTTTTTAAGGAAAGCAGGGGTGGGAAGGGGCTCCTGGACAACACCGGCTGCCGATGAGTGGCTTTGCCCTCTGCTGGGTAAAGCCAGAGCTGCTGAAATTCTTCTGATTGTGGATATTCAAGAGCCAGCAGATAGTTTTGCCCAGAGGAACATTGTTGCACTTAGAAACAGTTGCAGCCACAAAAAACCCAAACCAAACCAAAAACAAAACAAAAAAACCCAACCTCCCCCCCCCCAAAAAAAAAGAAAAAAAGAAAAAAAAGAAAAAGAAAAAAAGAAATAAAACAATGCTTCAAACTCACTGTCTTACTCTGTAAGGTAGCTGTACAAATTTGTGTTCAAGAGCTGAATAAGCTTGGAAGGAGGAGGGGGTGGAGCACTGATAGGAAGGGACTGGGAGATGCAGACCCTGCACTCACAGTAAAAAAGAAGTGACAGGTTGTGTCTGGTATCCTTTATTATGATCATCCTTGTGTCTTTGCAACCTTATACTCACACCAGTTTCAAGTGAGCACATCAAGATGGCAAATCCAAAGAACATTTGAGAGTTATTGATTTAAAGAAAGCGAATCAAATACATCTTACTTTGAAACCTCTTAGCAGTAATAGGATATGCCATCTGCTTCTTGCAAGGGGAAAGGCCAAAGCCTTCAGTTCCAGAGACATATGGAAAGCATGAGGGGGTTTTACCCATTTCTCTTGATTGTGAAGCATCATCAGCAGAGACTGCTGCTTTCAAAATCCCAAGGAGGATGAGATGCTGGGAGCTCCTTTGTGGCAGCTCCCATGGGCTGGTTCTGTCCAGACACAGCTTGTCCTACCAGGAGTGGGCATGGAGAAGGTGCTGGGGCTGTTTGAAACCATCCTGTGGTTTGGAACAGAGGCAGAAACCCATGTGCAAGGGCAATGACCACTGGTGGTTCTGCTGGTGTTTTGGGCAATCACCAGAAGACCCAGTGGCTGGGCCCAGCATTGAGGGCTTAGAAATTTTGGCTGGGAGTAAAGAGAGCAGCTCTCCAGGGACAGTTCTAATGCATTGATCCAGCCCAGTCTGTGATTTTGGTTGGGTTTAGACAGGAATCCTGGTTCCCTCCATCACTGTGAGCACCCCTGTGCCCTCCCCTCACACAAATGTTCAGACTGACCTTCATCACTCTCTGGCATAGTGCTGCTGGAGGTAAGAAATGGATTGGCTCAACACCTGGCAGTTTCTAGCCCATTTTAAGACAAAGTTTCTGCTTCAAATAACATCAAGGACTAATTACAATATATCTGCAAACAATTTTTCCCCCCTTTCATTTATAGTTTAAATCCCATCCTTAATTTTGGGTTCAATCCAACAGGAGTTGGATTTCAACAAAGTGGTTCAGACCACCCATTCACCCCCACAGAAATAAAACTGCAGGAACTGTGTTTTCTTTGAATTCATCAGCTCAAAAAGATATAAACACAAATGCATCCAGGGTATCATCTTGTGACTGATTCCAGCCCAGTGCTGTTTCAGATACCTGCAGCATGAAATTCAGTTATTTCATATTGGCTGTGCTGCACTTAGGAAGACAACATTAATTTTTATTGTAACAAACAGCCTTAATTAAACTTGCAAAATAAATACATAGCTGTGAAGCCTTTTTCTGTGTTGGAGCTTAGCATTAATCTTTATTATTGTTATTAAGTGCTAGGAGATGAGAACATTTTGATAAATAATAGCAGTGCGTGCCCAATCAATGCACATTTAAAATAGATGCTTACAAAGGGCAGTGGCATAAAACATATGACTTGTGAGCTCTGAAGTTCTTGTAGCCACATAGATTATTGCCAGTAAATCATCAAGTGCTCTGGGGGGTTGAGAGACAAATTTTTGGGGCTTTTTGTGGCTCTCTGGCAAACAGGCAGTCATGGTGTGCCTGTCCCAGCCTCTCTGCTCTCACACCTTCATCCTCAGAATCCTGAGGTGAAGTTCAAAGATAAAGGAAGCCTGAAAATTTGCAGTCTGTTTATCTTCACCATTTTAAATAATTGTTTTGTGGGGAATAAAAATAGGAATAAGTTTTATGTTATTTCGCCTGGTTCCCAAAAGAGATGAAGTCCTAAAGTTTCAGGTTTCTCTCCTTTTTCAGTGATTCACAGTTGGAAAAATGGGAGTTGATATCCATGAAGTTGAAGTTACTGTTAGCAACAGCCCTCAACTCTAGTCAAAGATTTTAAAAATGGAATTTCAGAGAGCCCATGGGTGGGATCTTGCTCAGGACTCAGAAGATCCCTCGGGTTTGTACACCTGGGGGCCATGAGGTACCCATCACTCTCACCCATTCCAAACTCCCACATCATAGTGTCTTCCAAAATGTATCCAGCACTTCCCAGCTTTAACCTAGGAAATTGTAGATGATGTCTGCGAGAAAGAAATCCAACTTTATCTATTCTAGGCTAAACTCAGCTGAACCCTTAAGATCAGATTTCAGTCTCCATCTCTGTCACCGTGGACAAGTGACTCCCTTACTCTGTGCCTCCATTCCCATCTGCTTCCCAGTACATCTTTTGTCCATCTTGTCTAGTCTGATAACCACCCTCTGCCAGGTAGGATTTTCCTGCAGCAGCACTAGCATGCTAACAACTTTCTATCAAATATGGCTTGTAGTTGCTCTATAAATATTTAATAACTAAAATGCTGGGCTTGATGTTGATCTCCTCAATAGACTGGATCAAATCCACCCAGCTATGAGACAATTCAAATCTGTGTTAGTTCAGACTCACTTCTTTACCTTTTAGAAATAAAAATAATGTATCAATTACAATATCTTTGCATTCCAAATGATTCTCACTGCAGTTAACTAATTAATTCAAGAGTCAACCCTCTGAGCTTTATTATGCACCACCTGAAAGGGCTGGGAGATGGATCTGTGCCCTGTTAGCTCTACAAAAACATTCACCAGTGTTTCCCCAGAAGGGGAGTAGTTACATGGGGACTTGAACTCTGCACACCCAGCACTTCTGTATTTTGGCTTCCACCAGATTTACACAACCATGGCATGGGAATGTAAATATCTCCTCTGGAGCCTCTCAATGCATTTTATGCATGTATATATACATATATATATATATATATATATTTGCCAGCACCCAAGACCTTGTCAAGGGCTTCAGCTGCCCCTGCACATTGCAGCTGGGGTCCCACACAGCTCCAGTTTCAAAGCAATCTGGAAGCACCTGTGGCTTGTGGCAAGTGGTGGCATGGAAAGCAGGTGACCTGAAGGCCTTTCCTAACCAGACACCCATTGCACAGCTGCTCCCATCTGTGTGGAGAATTTCCCTTGAGTTGTACAGGGGTTGCTCTGAGTTCAGGGCATGTAGGGCACAGCTGGAGATGAGGAGCAGAGCCCAGGCTGCAGAGGTGTCCTCACATTCTCCTGTTGACCCTTTCTGCACAACTGCAATGCACTGGGTGATGAGAGCATTTCTTTTTATAGGCTTTCTGCCTTTTCTGCTCAGCAGCCAGCTTTCTCTTACCTTATTTCAGTTCTCTTGGACATGCAGCTCTACCTAAGGTACAAATAGGATGTTATCCTTGTTCCCCCCTTCCCTCTGTCTCAGCCTATTTGGCTTTGCAGTGTTGCTATTGGAACACTGATGGAGCTGGGTGAAGCCATGAGTGTCCTTACATCAGCCCCAGGCACCCCCCTGCAGTTGTCACACCATTGCCTGCCCTTCTGAAAAGTGATTTAATCTCCTCATAGAAGTGATACCCTGGTCTGGCCAAGGTTTCCCTAAAAACATGGCTCCATGTACTCCTAATGCATCTCTCAGTGAGAAGCCCCACTGCATGAAAAAAAAAGTGATTTGTAGTGAAGTTAAAGCCACTGTGCATTTTATCTTCCCTCATTTCAGTTAATATGAAGAGGTTACACTGATGAATCTCACCAAGAATCTCCTAGCTAGGATATAAATCAGTGGAGCTCCACTGAAGTGATGGGACTGCACGTATTTATATCAGCTGGGAAGCCATGCCTCTGTATTTTCCAGAGAAAAAGCAGGACTTAAGACAAAGACTGAACCAGAACCAAACCCTGAGACACAGTGGATGCAGAAAACAGGAACCAAAAAAGAAAATGCAGGTAATTCTGATAGCTGATCATACCTTTCGACCCAGACAGGCCATTTCCACTAATTTAGAGCAATGACAGAACTCATTGATACACATGGGAATTTTGCCTCAGGTATCACTGTGGTCAACCCAGTATGATTGAGTCTCAGTAGGAAATAGCAAATGCAAATAAATAACACCTACAATTTTCTCAGAGGATCTATGTATATATTTTACCCACCATGGACATTCTCCCCCCAGAAGTACACAGTTTAGTATTTTCATGGTTCATTACTCAAGGTAATTTGTGATGAGTTTGTGCTGCTACAGTACATCATTTTGTGATTTTCTGCAATAAAGCCATTGCACTGACTAGTCCTGGTTCTTTATTGCATTTGAGGTCACTTGAAAGAGTAATTTCATCTTCTGAACATCAAATCCTGCAATAATTCAATATTTTCAAGATATATGAAAGCAGTCCTCTCCTTCTCTTCTTCAGGATCATGTAGCTAACACTGAGCATAGCCATAGGCAGGCATGGCACACAGTTTGGGATGGAAGTAACTACTATCCTGGCTGCAAAACATTCCTGGGTGGCCATCTCTGAAATGCTAAACATTGTTGAGGTAGCTTGTATGGATATATTCAATGCCTGCTCTCTTACTAAAAGCCATACATGCACCAGGCCACCACAGTCTTGCATTTATAGAAGGTCCAATCTCATTGAAATTTACTTCCTGACTTCAGTGGGAGCTAAGTAGGCTTTTAAGTATTTTCTCCATCACTGTTTGCACAGTCAAACCACTGGGATCCCTCTAGATTCTCTAAATTCTAGGAATTTGACACTAAAATAAACGTTCAAGAAAACGTAGCTGCACAGGAACTGGTTAAGTAATAACATTAAAATTATTTAATATTGCACCATATCCTTCCTACATCCTGGACCTCCAAGGACTCCAGGTTTTGCCCACACCACTGAAGAGCAACATTTAGGATTCAGGGAGGTCAGCATGGAGTAACAGCCAGTGGGGAGAATATTTTGGTGGCTCATTCCCTGCCTACTTAGCTGGAGAGCTGTTCCCAAGGGGGAGGGGAAATTGCAGGAGTGCCAGGACAGCAAAGAGGAACAGATAAGTTGGATTTCTGAAGAAATAACAGGCATGACCTCTGCTCTTTGGTTTTACCAGCCCACTGCTTTGCTTATTTCATCCCTGCCCTAACTCTGAGCCTGGGGATGAAGGAGCTCTGAGCTCCTGCACAGAAGAACTGAGACAAGAAATTTTGTGGGAGGTTTTCACTTCTCACCTGCAGCTCCTCACTACAGGGGAAAAAACAAGCAGCCTTGAACATGGATATTTGATTCATGAAAGAAGCCAAACACACTCTGCTTGTTGCAGCTGAGTGGGTAGTCATCAAAATAATTGGTGCTTCATCTCCAGAGATTCTCAGCTTTTGCTGTAGAAGCTGCATCACTGTTTTCCTTCTGAATTTCAATCAGGTGTCATTACTGCGCCTTGTCCACCTTGTGCTCAGGATAGATGCTTCTCATAACCTACTGGAGATGTTCAATGCAGTGAACTTGCTCTCTTTAAGAACCTGAATCATGTTTAGAGACTTTACTTACCATCTGCTTTTTTTATTTGCTTACTCTTCTCCTCCTTCTGTCTGCAAGAGCCATTTGTTTTCTTGCCTATAAATTAGTGGCCCAGAGGAAACTGCACTGTTGTCAACAGATTACTGAAATACAGTTCTGAGAATGGACCTACAAAAGAGATTGGAAGGAAAACTTAACAGAGAGCCAGACTATCTGCAATTGGATTTTGAGACCAAAACACTCTAATGAGCAGAGGCAGAAGAAAAACAGGGTCATTTGTTTCATTTGCTCATTAGCAAAACTCCTTGGTTACATGTGGTAATTACTGGCCAAGATTTACATACAGAAGATGTTCCTGAAAAAGATTAGGACCACTTCTTTAGAACAGATCTGCTACCAGCATACCAATGACATGACAGAAAACGCATTGGGCTTGGAGAAATCCCACAAGGCTTTCAACAGCATATCCTGCTGGCCTTCCCTTGCTCTGGGTCTGGGATTCCTTACTGGATATGGAAAAAATGAATAGATATTTTCAACAATCTGTCACGTATGTTTACAAAAGTATCTCTCAAGAAACTTATAGGTTAGCTTGGAAATGAGAAGTGACACAAGATCAAGAACTTCATTCCTCACTCTGGTAAAGTGCTAATGGATCATAATGGGAGATTTTGTGTAAGCAAGGTACGTGGGTACATCTCCATTAAGGAGCTTTCTTATCATCCTAGGTTTTTTAAAAAAGCAAAGTTTAGAAATTTGCTAGAGCTTACATCCATTAAAATAAAAAATGATGCTCCAACTCGTTTCTCTGAGACTGTACCATCCTAGGGGTTGATTCGAAAGGTCAATGATAGAGAGAAATTTACAGACTTCAGATTTGGACTCCAGTGGGTGAAGAGCCAAAATGCATTAAAATAGATGCAGGGAGAGAAGGAAACTGTCATGCCCATGAATATACAGATTAGCTTTTAAAGGAAGGTTCTGCAGATGAGAAAGGTGTCTGGTGGCCCATTTTTAGGGCTTGGTTTTAACATAAAGGGGGCTAGAGATAGGAAAACACACACAACTTGCACTTCCCCCACCTGCTTCTAGGTCAGCCTGCTCACCTTGTGTAGGAAAAAGCACCAGGACTTGGTGCTTTTGGTGCTTTGGTGCTTTTTTTTGTGCAGCCTTTGCCAAAAAACCCCATCCACATTTGAGCACCCCTGGTTCTCCTGCAGCGCAGGGAAATGGAGCAGCAAGAAGATGGACGTGACAGATGTCCAGGCTTGAGCCACTCAGCTCAGCTTTCACGTGGAATATCTGGGTTAGAGAGCCCTTTGCCCAGTTTGCAGCTCTGGTTGTCACTCCAGTTCCTGCGGCAGTTTCCAGTGACCCAGAAAGGGAATGTGTTAAGGACACCAGTTCATCTCCTTTCCTCCGGACAGGCATGGGCCCCAAACCCAAGTGCTTCAAATGCCAACAGGGCAAAGCCAGGGGTGGTGTTGGGCTGAGATGGGATGGGCAGCACTGCAGTTTAAGGGTGGCTGGTGAAGCACCTCTCCCTGGAGTGGCAGAAGCCAATCCAAGCCATGAAACGGTTTCCAGGTAACAAGAGGAGCAAATCATAGGGAGCTCTTGTTCTGTTTTCCCAGTGTTTCCTCCCTGAAGTCCATGGATTTGCACTCTGAGGAGGCAGCCCAAGGCAGAAAGCAGCAGGGGAGCAGGACCAACAGCCACAGCCCTCAGGCCTTTTGATCACCAAGGCTAAAGATCATGACCCAGGCACAGAAGAACATCTGTGATCAGCAGTTGGATCTGATGCTGAAGTTTAGGGCTGCCCACCTATGAATTTCTCATCCATGCTTATCTCAAGCTCAGACACTGCATATTGCAATGCAAGGGCATTACTCACTGCCTGTTACAAAGGTTGTTTTCTTCCCCTACAAATGGAGTGTAATGATTTATTATTTGACAGCAACACTGTTCCCTCATTGCTGTTTATAAAAGCAGAAGGAGAGAGACATGGAGACTGCACTGTGACTGCCTGGGAATAGGCAGAAAGATCTTCAGATGGAAATGAGTCTTCTTCTTGAGGGGTTGAGTCCACACCTTAACTCATCCTGGACCTCAGGAGGAGGACATAAGATCTCCTGGATTGCTTATCTTTTGATAAGAGCCCTAAGGCTTTGAATATCTTCAAAGTCTACAGTTTATTAGAATCATTGCTTTATTTATCTAGAGGAATGATTTAGGAAAAGTGACCTGTGAGATCAGAAAGACAAGAACTGGTTACCAGCAGGAAGCTAACGTGACAGGCTGGTAACCCAGAACATTCCATGGTTCCAAGACCCTTTGCTGCAGCCTTTGCAAGGAGAAGCTGTGCTGACAATACCTGATATGTCCCACTCTGCCTGAGCCTTATCCCAACCCCGGCTGACAGCCTGCAGAACACACATCCAGCCTTTCTGGAGAAGGCATGAAGGCAGATGGATGGGATGTTTGCCAAGGACACTGCAATGTAGCTTTTGTCTCCTTCAGCCACGTGCATTAAGCACACCAGGCTGGGGTAGCACCTAACTAGAGCTGCTGACTAAATGCTTCCCATGTTGCACAGATGCTCCGCTTTAATTCCATGCTTACTTGTCTCACAAAACCCTGAGGAAATGAGGAAAAAGAGAAAGTGCTGCTAGAAACCATATAGAAAGCCCTTGGTGGAATGTGGAAAGAATGGACACATCTATAATTGTATGTCCTTCATACCATGCTACAAATAATTTTACAGCCATGCTAGATCCTCCAGCCTGGTTGAGTCCCAGTTATATCTCCTAAGATCTATGGACCTGGATCTATATTTAGCATTTACTCCCAGTTGCACCTCTGGTGCAGCTTGGATTTGCATCCCATCACTCTGGACATTGTCCAAGACATGCAGAGCTGAGACTCCAAACGATGGACCCAAAGGGCAGGGCTGCAGGTGAACAAAGCACAAGATGGATCTCTTGGGTTTTACCTCCCAGCCAAACTTGGCTTTGAGTCATTTCATTCCCTCATGCTGCTGTCTCTTTGGAGAGGCACATTGTGTGCTATTTTCCCTCTTCCATTCAAGTCCTGATATTGCCAGGATTAATGGCAGGCTATTTTCTAGTCTAGTAATCTTTGTCACAAAAGTGAGTGAAAGCATACAGTGAAAATTAAGATCTATCAGCACTGCTGTCTGACTGATGGCTCACTCATAGTCAATGCTGAGATGAGAACAGAGAATGAAAAAAAGAAGCCCATCCCTTTCTTATTTTAATACCAAGAAGAGGACACAGCACCTGTATCCATCTTTTTGACAAAGACTGTAATGAAAATAGCAGCATGCTGGAATGCCACCTACCTCTGGGATGGGCTGGAATTTTCTCATCCTTCTGTGGGCACTGCAGACAATCAGCATTCTGCTTGCAGGTACTTGGGTTAAAAATGGCTGTCACTCACTCTGTGTGTTGCATCTTGGCATCACTTAGATGCTATTTCAAGCCCCCCATGCCACACAAGCCACCACACATCCTGTTTTCTATCAGGTGATTGTGCAGGGACACAAAGCACAGGGTGCACCATGTTTTCCTGGAGTCACTAACTATTCACATTTGATACACATTTTTTTATACCCCAAACATATTGAAATGAAATTAACTGCACACACCTTCAGCCTTCACATTCCAGGCATGTTCCTCACTGACCTTTCCCTCTGTTCCACCTTTCAGACACACCACAAGCCTCCCTGAAGAGGAGCAAAAAGAGGGGTGCACTTGTTTTCCATATCCCCTGGCAGATTTCATCTTACTATTTCCTTAGCCAAAGGCACAGCTGGATATTATATGGTTAAGATATTATCCTAGAAATGACCTAGGAAAACCTGGTTTAGACTTCAGCTTTGCTGGTTTATCTGCTCCTTTCCCTTCAGTGAACCAGCTTTGTTCACCAGTGGGAGCATTTCAGGTCAAGCCTCAGGATCTGAGCACTTGTCCACCAGTATACCAAGAAGGACCACATTCCCATTCTTTCCAGAGGAATGTTATGGTTACTCCTCAGGGATGGATCTTGTCAAGGGGCTGGATACAGGCAGGAGGAGAAGAGGAGATGGGTAGCCCAAGTGTTGCCCTCCTGATTTTTGCATTCAGCAGTGTGAGCAAGGAGCAAGGCTGGCCCAGGACACGTTCTCCTCTGGCTTTGGCAAAAGCATTATGAGCCCATCAAGAGTCTGGCACTGATGGGAAGTGACATGTATGCAGGACTGCTCCTTCCAATAGGATGGGGCATTTGGCAGCAATTCAGGTCCCTTTGTAAGGGATCTGTCCTAACCTTTCAAAAGCCCTGGGTTTAGCAATCCTCACTTGATTGGTTCCTGCTTTGAGCAATTTACAGGCATTAGGCTCAGGTAATTTTCTTCTCTGTGGAGGACAGGGCTGAATGAGAGGGGACATTTGTTCACTTAGGGTTTTGTCTGCCTGTTGCTGTCAGCGTGGAGCAGCTACAGAGCCTGGCAGCACTCTGCAGAGAGCCTGAAATGCTCCAAAATGATGACCCACATGCACTCCTCATTCTCAAAAGAATGAAAGGGAAAGAAAGACATAAAGGAGCTCATTTGTTTGCAGAATATTTCTGTATGTGTGTATATTGCAGAAGGTTAATTGGAAAGGGTGTTTCTATGTCAACAAGGACTGAGGACAGCTAAATTTGGAGAAGCATCCACCCTAAGCAGGCATTGTAGCTGCATGGATGGTGTGGTCCAGTGGCTAACACATGGAGCACACTGGTAGATGGGGCTTCTGGACCACAAACCTGCGAATCTGGAGAAGTTACTTGTCTCCTTTAACTCAGCCTGGCAGAACCAGTGGGAGGATGATCCAACTGCATCTCTGGCAGGTTTCACTCCTCAGGTTTTGGTCCTTTTCCATACAAGCTGTGGCAGAAGCTGGCAACACTGGACTGAGCTGAACAGATCCTTCCCATCCTATGCAGACCTGTCACTTTCTGGCAGGGAATGAGAGCAGGAGAAACTGTAAAGCAGCTCAACAACCAGCTCAGGAGTCACTGGAATGACTGCTCCTCCTCCTCAGCAGGGAAGGCACCAGAGATGGAAGTGGAAGTTGCTTTGATGACTGCTAAGTCCTGGGTTTGACTGCAGGCTTTAGAGGCTAATGCCACATAAAGATATCAACATTAACACTTTATTAACCAGATCATAGTTATCTGCCCCAACCCACTCCCCACAAACAAATCTTAAAGTCTGGGGATAAAGTCATTCTTTTAAAATTAAATTTTAAGTGCCTACCAAATCTCTGGTTTAAGTTTAAAAAAACCCCAACCCACTACCATGAAAACTTGTCTTAAAACTACTCAGAGTATACTGTGGTTCTTAGTGATTCATTTTTCACACAAGGACCATAATTTAAGCTGGCTTTCAGGACTATCCTGGGAGGAAGTTCTTGCTCCAAACACTTTTGCATTCTGAGACATTTGAAGTGCAGATGGGGATGGAGGCGGCTCAGGCACATCTTGGGATGAGGAGCTTCAAATGGGCTCTAAATGGAAGTACAAATAATTTCTACTGAGTTTCTGTGTTGAGTTATGTAATTTTGGGTGTAGATGGTCTTTAGGACATTCAGATCCTGTCTGAGCTAAGCACACAGGAGCTTTGCAAGGTCGTCAAAGTAAGAGAAGAATTGCCCTGTAAGAGGAGTTGAGGTCTTGCAGCTGGGCTGACCAAGATCCCTTGGATCAGCACTCATTTCCAAAGTGTCAGGGGTAAATAAATAGTAAAAAGATGACCTTCCTCATAGAGAATGGTGAAAACCACTTTGAAACCACACGTGTCCTACTATAATGCCAGAGAGGAAATAAAACTTTAGAGCAGCAGAGTGACGTAAACCTCAGCTAACTACAACCACTCTATAGCACTGCATCTTGCCAGTTTGCAGCTGGATTTTCTTCAATTATCAGATGAACAGATTTTCATCTACTTTGTTCAGCCAGGCATTCCCACATGACCACACTGTGCCTCCAGAACCTGCTGGGATACAGGAACTACAGCAAAACCAGAGCCATGCCAGCCAGGAAGGCTGCGTGAGGGCTGCCAGGGATGAGCACCCACAGGAAACAACTTGAGCAACACTAGCACACACAAGGCAGAAGCACCAAGCTGCCTTGGTGATAACCTGGACACTTTCACCTCACTGAAAACCATGGGATATTTCCCCTGAACAGGGTGGGTAGGATCAGGTCATCAAAAACCTCCAGCCAGCCCCTACTTTAGCTCTGTATTTCTCAGGCTGCTCTTGGATTTCAACCACACCAGACCTTTGCTCAAAGCCATTTCTCTCTCAGCTCACATTCACAGAGATTACATTAATTTTTCATTTTCCCTGAGTTAATATTGAAAGAACCAATGTCACTTCAATAAGCTATTTCTTTAAGCCAGCCTTGGACATAATTGCCAAGGGACAGAAGAACTAGAAATCTATATCCTATTTAATGGCTGAGACACTCTCCATATGGGAGGAGGCAGCACTTTGAGCCTGCCATGGTCAGTAATGAAAGTTCTGCTCCTTCCCTTTGATCTGCAGCATCTGCTGAGGTACCTGCCCAGCAGCAGGGGCATTTCACAGCTTTAACCCTTGCCAGCAGGGAGGTGAGCAGTGTCCTCAGCACTTACCACAAAAAATACTTTTCTAAAGCTTGCATTGTGTGCCTGTGTATCTGTTCTTAATCAACACATAGGTCCTGCCTGCACTGAGAAGCTTTGCCAAGGTAATTCTAAAATGGTGTTTTAGTTCATTCAAAGAAATTACATAAGCTACACCAGCAAAAATTCCCTGGCTGGAGTTAGTCACAAATTATCTCCGGGACTGAGAGCAGAAATGCTCCTTAGGGATACCATTTTTGCAAGACATTTCTACGTCAGCAAAAGTCACATGAACTCAGCTGTGCCAGTACAAAATTTTTTACCAGCAAAGAAGTGTTGGCCAAAAACTTTAAACTCCACTCTTATTGCTTTCCCAGGAAGAATTTCTAGTATAGACTTAGCTGTAATTTGAGCACAGGGGACAGAGCATTCTACTACATTTAAAATCACTTCTCTCAGCCAGGTAGGTGAAGCACCTCCAAGAACCTCTATTCTGGGCAAGTCTGAGCTATGTACAGTGCCCTGATATGACAATTTTCTTGTCTGCTTATATAGCTAGAGCCTTTCCACTGGACCTCTGCACCAAAGAAAATGTTCCCAACAAATAAATCAGGAGATGAGCAGCTTAATTTGTGCATGAGGAAACAACTTGTCAGAGCTGTGAAGCAGCTAATGCTATCAGCTGCTTCTGGAGCCTCATTGGCCTCATTCCCCACAGTGTGAGAGTGTTTGGTGCAACTTCAAACCCAGGAGCCGCAGCAGAGAGGAATAGGAGACAACCTGCACAACTGCCATAACATGGACTCTAAGGAAGTGCCATAAGAATTTCCAAAAAAATACATAAATTATGGGATGACACTGCCCAAGAAAATTAGTTCTTCATCACCATTTAGCTCAGTTCCACTGGGAGCTCCTCCTCCAGCCAGGTCCTGCTCACCCCCATCCATCAGCTCCAGAGCAGCTGCCCAGGGAGGGAGGAAGGGAGGAGGCAGCACTTGTGTCCTGCTTGAAATTCCTCAGGAACACACTCAGATGTGGTGTCTGCACTTTTGGCTGTGCTATCTAGATTGTAATGTTTGTGTTTCTACTATCCTCTAGATGCAGGACCATAAAATTAGCATTCGCATTCAGATTTACAGCCCAGGAAAGGCAAGTTCCCTCTAATAAAAACAAGCTCGTTTATGAGAGGAGATTTCAAGCATGAATTGCAAGAAGGAAAATAACACCCTGTGTAATTCTAATGGCTCACACCTCAGTGGGCAGACACAGCAGATATTTTCCTGCAGCTCCACTCCTGCTCTCAACCTCCCCTTCCCTGTGCCAGGGCTGGGGGTCACTTGCAAAGTGCCTCAGTGCCACTCCAAGCTGCAGGCTTGGCACCAGCCCTGCCCAGTGATCCCAGTCCCACAGTCTCTGCATATACACTCTGGGGAAAGGGAAGAACTATGGACCCTTCCTCTACTTGCCATCAATAAATACCCCAGGCCAAGCTCTCCAGCTGAGACAACAAATGACAGCTACATAGGCTGGGCAGCAAAAAAGCTCCTTAGGGACAAGGTTTAGTGGGGATTGTGATAGGTTAACCATTGGATTTGGTGATCTTAGAGGTCTTTCCCAATCAAAACTATTCTATAATTCTAGGAGTTGCTCTTAGTGCTCTCATGCTCTCTCCTGGGACTGTGTGTATCCACATTTTCTGTGATATGTTGTGCCTGGGGACATCCTCATGCAATAAAACCTCTTCTTTCCTCCTGTGGGTCAATGCAGTGGGAAGATGGAGTCCTCACCCACCCACAGAACAAAACACAGCAAGCAAACAGGAGTTTCAGCCCCTGTGGAAGTCTGAGGAAAGGATGGACTCTGCCTATCACTGTGGCATTTCTCCTGCTCCCATCCAGCAGATCCATGGGGAAGACTTCACCACTTGCAGGAGCTTCAGAGTTTCCATTGCAGCCCTTCTGCTCTCACAACCAACCTACCCATCCCTCAGTCATTCACTTTGAAGCAGAAGTGGAAAGGAATGACCCAAAGGTGGTTTTGGTCTGGAAAGGTTGGGTGAACAAGGGGACACCTCAGAGAGGTGATCAGGACAGAGTTTAACCTCTGACTCAAAGAGTTATGAATTACAGGGCCAGGAAAACACAATCAACCAGAAGACTAAAAGCCACCATTTCTCTCTCAGTATTTACTATAGTGATAAAATGTCTTTATAGCAGCTGCCTGTAATTTAAATCCTTTTTAAGGACTAATGGTTGTGCAGGGTACCATCACAAAACCAGCTTCATCATTAAGGCTTTTGGTCAGGAGACCACCTGTATTGTTATCCTGCAGGGAAGAGCACTCTGCAAAGCTGCAGAGAGCGGCTCAGGGACTGCTTTGCCTTGGGTTTCACCCCTGGGTAGCAGACTGGGTCCCTGACCCATACTCTGGATAATTGCTGAATTTCAAAGGATGTTTTCCATCTCCAAATCAATGCTACTCACTAGACAACAGCTAAATCAGCTCTGCTTTCTTGCAAGCACTCACTGTGCCCTCCTACCAAGCTGCTTGCTGGTGCTCTGCCACTAAATATAACCCCACAATACATTGGGAGAAAGCTCAGGACACAGAGGAGTCTCAACATAGCTCCCAGACCAAAGATCCTCTTGTGGTGCAGTATGGGGCCAGCCCTGCCACGTTGCTCTGCAGTGGCTGTGACACTATTCACCAGCAAAGCCCTTCTTGGGCAGTTCTTTTTTCTCTGCCACCTTGTGGACCCTGGATACATTTTCAGCACCTTTGCAGTATAATGTTTTCATGTATACATTAAAAATAAGTTAGCTATTACCTGAAAACCAGTTAATTGGTTGCAGAATCAACTCCATTTGAAGCAGTAATATCACCTCCCACCTCTCTTTGCTCCCAAGGCATTTGCCTTTAATCTGATATCTTGCAGGCTTTCCAAACCATGCCTGGCACTGTGGTTCTAAAGTCCCTGGGATGCTACACTTGGAGGATGCTCTTCTACACTGACTGAAATGAAGATTTCTGATCTCCACAGCACAGTGTAAGACTTGACTTCTTGTCAAATACCTCAAAAACTTGTCACAGTTTTAGCCCAGAACCAGACAGTAACAAATGCTCTCTGTTCTCCCACACTACCACCTCAGGGGAAGATGAAACAGGGGATAAGAGAGAGAGAGACATTAAGGCTGGAAGAAAAAACTTGGGTAGGTTTGATGAGGTAGTAATAACAGATCACAAATGTTTATCCAAATGTGTAAATATGGAACTTTCCATCCTCAGATGGTAATTCCTTCCCAACCAGAAAACCCCACACTGGACTGGGCAGCAAATGGGGGTGCCCAAGTTCAGGGTCTCAGTGGCAATTCACAACAAACTTGGAGAAACCAAACTAGTCCTACCTGAGAAGGTGAGAGGTAACCTGTCCTGGGGAATGATGCTCTTCCCTGGTGAGGATGCAAGAGGCAACAAACCTTAACCCACCCAGCACAGCAGCCAAAAAAACCACCAGAGGCAGCTCTTGGGAGCCATTTTATACTGAGCACCACAAGAAAAAGCACTGTGATTGGTCCATTTGAGGCAGCATTCCCATTATCTCCTCCCATAGGCTCAGCTGCTCCCCATCATCACTGCCACACCCACAGCCTGGCAGCTGCTGGTCCAGGCAGGGCTTTTCCATCCTGGTCCTCTCAAATGAGGACACAGCTTCTCACCTCTGGCAGGTCAGGCTGGGGGAGCTGTGATGTCCTCTCTGCTTGTGTCCAAGCCAAATGAAGCAGATAACTGCTGGTCTCCTGGGGGGGTTGCTCCTGGTGCAGTGATCTGGGTCTAAAACCCAAATCCTTTAACATCTCTGAGGTCTCCTCAGTGATCTTCACTTTGGGTGGTTCAGTGAGTTCAGCAGGTAGTGGGGAGGTGTAGGAGATGGACAGCCAGACAGTACAGTTATGTCAGCCTTGATTTCTACCTTCACCAACCCCAGATGAGTGTCTGAGTGTTCTGAGCTGCACTACTAACAGCTTGTTTGTTATTCTTTGGGAGATGGCACAGATGATAAGTCCAGCACCCTGTGACTGCAACCACTCCCAGGAGCTGCAGCCCAACTCCATGACATGGTCTAAATCTATCACAGAGCTGTAGGTTCAGATTTATGCTCCACAATCTGCTTTCAAGCAGAGAAGTTGGCATGAGGAGCATCCTCTTGCAGGATTCTGGCTGGCAGCTGCCTGGTAGGATTTAATCAGTTATGTTCATGAAATCTCACCCAACCTGCACCTGCTGACCTTGGCCACAAGACTTGAAACATATCAAATAGAAGCCAGATCCATCACTCTATTTTTCTAAGAGAGAGTCTATCATACATGCAGTGCATCTTGATCTTCTTGTAATCAGCATACAGATTCCCATTGCTGTTTCTCAGATACTCCTAAAGAAAGAAGATGCTGTGTCAAAAAAGAAAAGATCATCATCTGTGGAAGAGGCAATTGAAAAATAGCTGCATCTTTACACAAAATCTCTCCTCTCTGTGTCTGGCCATGTATATAGGTAATTACTACATAGTTTATATCTCCTTGCTCCTACATAGCTGTAATGAGGAAGATGAAAGCCTGGGTTACTCATTATGAAGCAAAAAGCCCTGGTTGCTTTCTCTGAAGCCTGGGTGGCCTCACTCCTTCAGATCATCTCAGTGACCACCTCAAAAGAAGGAACCATAATGATGAGCTCAGGCCTGGTGAGCAGGCACAAGGAGAGTAAGTTAATCAAAGTGGAGCTTTTTGTAAAAAATACACTTCTTCTGAGTTAGTACAGATGGCAAAAGAAATACCCTTTAGGAGGAAAAGTAAGGTTTGCCTCTGAAGCCTTTTCAAATGGGACTGTGAAGGCAGCCACCCAAAGAGGTTTCACTGAATTGTAATCAGATGAAGAGTTTGATGTGCTCTTGTTATTCTGTTATTGAAATATCTGAGGCAACTAAAACGAGCCAGCAAAGGGTGTGGGGTCACACAAAGGACCTGCTCCAAATGAAAGTTCATTTACTGGTGTACACAACAATTAGCAGACAGCACATGGCACACTCCAGGGTTCTGGGGGGTTAATCAGAGGAGGACAATTTTTCAGAGTAACATAGAGGATTCTCTCTTCCTTGCCAAGACTCATCACATCTTTACTACAGAGCCCTGACTGGTGCATCCACAAATAGTATCTCCAGGGTGAGTGTCTCACCTCAGCTCCCAGGTATTCAGCTTTGTTCACCATACAACTCAGTGGTAATTCCTGCATATATTGCCTCACATTGACTACCCCTAAGGTATTTACTGCAGGGAGATTGGATCTGGTAATTCTCTATTTTTTACAGCCTAACAAAGTTTTCACCTTGATCATTAGAAATCACAGTGCACAACAGATGGCTGATTGATGCCATATAATTTGGCTTTATCACAGCATTTCTTTTCTTTTTTTTTTTTTTTTTTTGTGTGTGTGTCTCTGTGTATGTGTGAACCTTTCAGCATTTCAAATGTAAACTTTATAATAAACCAAGCAGTAATTTTGCAGCAGAAAATTCACAACCACATCATCAGGAGCTGACCTTGGAATTAAATGTTTTCCTCTGAAGTTCTGACTTGATAAAATATTCCTGTATTTCTGTGCTTGGTGAAACTCATCATGTGAGTAGGCAGCCGTGAGATTTTCTGGATCTGCTTTCCAAGCTTGCCTAATCACACAGTTTTAATAGCAATAAATCACTGTTTCAACAAAGAGCTGTCTCTTCAGCAGACATGCAACTTTTACTCACAAAAGTATGGGTTTATTACCAGACATGCTCTACAGCTTTGGCTTGCTTTGTGTGCTGCAAGCAGTGACTCAGCCCCATGCCATGAGCATGAAAACATTATAAATAAAACCTTATTCTGCCACATTTAGACAGATTATGGAAAAATGATAAGGAGGGATTTGCATACCAGCAAGCCCATTAGAAATATGTAAGAGAGGATCCTAGTTTTTGGTAACTTAGATATGTCATTTCCTCCAGGGAACAAAATCTAAAATTCATGTGGTCTATCAGAAAGTGCCTTATACCCTCAAATGTGGTAAACACTATTCAGCAAGCAGGGGTTTGCTCACCAGTTTAGCTCTGCAAACATGTACAACTGTTTTTATTCATTACAGGTGGCAGGTTACTCCTTGGATTTAAACCAAAATACTTCATGAGTACCCCACAACCTCCCAGCATCTTTCTAGGAGACTTTCTTTGCCCAGGGCACTGCTGTAAGAGCAGCACTGGGAGTGATTTATTGCACAACACAGAGTTTCCCTCTGAAACTTTCATCTGGTTTTGGTGGCAACAGGACATCTCTGATCAACCTCTAAATGTTGATGTTGGGGTGAAAGCATTCTGCACCACCCAGGTTTCTGTACTGCAAAGGGGAAAGCAGCCAGTGATGCTGATGGTTGTCAGGTCCCCAAAACAACCCCAGATCAGGGTGTTCTCTCCACCTGGCTCTTTGCAAGCCTGTTAAGCACTGCAAGCATAAGAAAACCTACAAACTGGTAGTAAACAAGTCTTCCCAGGAAGGAGAGAGACTCTCCCCCTTTTTCCTCCTACTCTCTCACTGCGTACAAGCAAATTTAGGAGTGAGCCAAGATTCACAGCTTTAGTTATGAACTTCAGCCCAAGCAGTCATTCTGGAAATATCCTCACTGGGGAAATGGGGAGTGGGACCTGGGTGTGCACAGCGAGGTGCCCAGCTGTGCTTCTGGTTAATTGTACTGATACTGGGACTTCATTAAGATGATTTCATGTGAAGGCATTTTATCTTGCCCTCCCCAGTGCTGGTGACAAGGAAAAGAAATCAGGAAAAAAGGAGTCTCAATCTGTCTTTTACTCTATTATTTAATAAACCAGCAAAAATTAGCCTCAGCAGCCAAGATTAGCCTCCTTCAAACCCATGAAGCTTAATTAAACATGCTGAGCTCTGCCTGGCAGCAAACTCAAAATGTTTTACACTGTTCAAAACTGTGAATTTGTTTTACCTTCCAGTCATCCCAATCTTTACACTCAAATCTGCTCAGAAATCCTATCAAGAACCTGACCACAGTGCTGGGCTGTGATGTAGAAACCTCCTGGCTTGTTTCAGAGGGAATATTTCAAATAAAGAGGTCAGGAGATTTATGTAAAGAAACCATTTGTGAATCATTTTGCAGAGAAGGTGCACAGACTGCTGCCACATGACTGGCACTGTCTTTGTATTGAAATATAATCTGATTTGGATACCTGTCTCCAACGAGCAGCACAGCTCCTGCAGGGTCAGCAGTGCAGAGAGAAACCAGGGCTGACTCCAGACTGGAAGTCCAACTACATAATGTGCTCCCTTGTTGCTGAGACTAGAACTCAGATATTTTGGGGGTTTTATTGAGACTGTGCTTCTGCAGAGGAGTCAAAGTGGGAACTCAAGCCATGTAGAAGATCTTTGTGGCACTGCCCACGTAGGTTGTTTAATGAAATAAGTTTTCAGTGGGAGACGAGTATGATTCCATAAAGGTTTTATGGTATCAGGAGCTTTGGAAGAGCTTACACAAATTAATGGCAAGATGCTGTAATTCCCTTTTTTGCAAAAGGAAAAGCCCAAGTACAGGGTCTGAGGAGCACAAAATGCAGGCAGAGCATCCCACCTGCCTGAGGTAGAGAATATGGGAAGATGCTTTGCTGCCAGGCAAACAGGTAAAACAGCTGAGCCCCACGGTGGGGCTGGCTCAAGGGCAGAACACGATGATGATCAACTCTTGAAACATGCATTTCATCATATATATTATTCATTAAACACTACAGAAAGGGGGCTTGCAGTTCCCTGTGGAGTCCAGACTATCCAGCACCATCTCTGAGTACATTGCAGGAGCCCTGTCCCTGCCAGGCACAGCACCATGTGTTTGAGCCCTGACACAGAGGCAGAAAGGAGCTTTATGGCTGCAAAAAGATGACGTGCTGGGAGGTTTCATTATGTCACATTTGACCTTACAGGCTTTCCTAATAGATTGCTCTTGTCATCAGGGCCTAACAAAATGCATTACCTTGCTGGCATTTGCTGCTCAGCAGCAAGTACAAATCTCAGCTCCCCTTGCTTCATTTGGAGTGCAGCACTCTGACTTAAAAAGTAACTTCAGAGGCTAAAATGCCTAATTTTTTTCCTCCAAAAAGCTTAAATTTTAAATCCCTTCATAAGAAGACATTTGCAGCTGAGTAGTCCTTTTAAACTACATTATTTTCTTGATAGGAAAGAAATGGAAGTGCACTAGGAACTGTTCAGTCAAATCAGTACTCTTAAATATTGGTGTGCAGGGGACAGCATAAGTGCCTTTTCCTTTCCATGTGCTTCAAGAAAGGCCCCCAAGGACTTTTGAAGCCCTTACTCTGCACCTACTGTGCAGTGCTGCATCCCAAATAACCTCTTCATTATTCTTTGAAGACTCACAGTTTTATGTTTTAATTTTCAATTCCATACCATATGTAGCTCCTAACTGGTGTTTGTGTTGTGTCACTAAAGTTCAGCAGTCAGCAAGAGAGGTCATTTTTCCAACGACAGACTTTAAATATTATGTCCCATCTTTATGAGCTTTCTGATCACTGAAGATTGCTGTGAATAAGGTGACTGATCTTGAATTAATTCTGTTTTCTAAAGGTCACACAAACCTGTCCTTCACTCACCCTCTCCTAAACCCTGTTAGACTTACTTGTGGTTTCACTCTTTGGTGGTTACATTTCAGAGCATTGGAGCACCACTGCCACTGACATTGTGGTAGAATTATCTTCAGCCCAATTATAAAACCAGGGTCTTTAATTCATTAGTCCTTGACCACGTGCAAGCAGAGGCACTGCTGGGAGAATGCTCTAAAGGCTCTGCAAATATTCACCTTCACCTCCTTCCTAGATAAATAAATACATATCCTTTCACTCTCAGCCCCCTGGCATGAAGTTTCATACAAGTCCTGTATTTTCTTTACTAGGAAAATTATCTGGAAGAAATATTATATCAACTGGAGTTCACTACTGCACAGCCAAAAGCTGTCATTAAGTGATCTATCATGCACTAAAGATAAAGTTATGGGCTCTGAAACAAATTCCATAAAGGAAAATTTAACACACTAAATTACCTATGGAAATAACTCACCTAAACACTGACTTAATTCATTAT
This sequence comes from Calypte anna, assembly GCF_003957555.1. Lineage (NCBI taxonomy): Eukaryota > Metazoa > Chordata > Aves > Apodiformes > Trochilidae > Calypte > Calypte anna. Next base: position 15,429,643 of record NC_044258.1, read on the forward strand.
GATCAGTGCCATTAGAACCAGCATCAGATATATTCAGAACTGCATGGCATTTATCTTCAGTTAATGACCTGTAGGAAGGTTATAACACAGGTTTCCTCCTTTGGTTACTGTAAATGGAAATATTCACTCAGCTGGCTCACCACCTCACCTTTCATCCTGCAGAACAGGTATTGCTGAGCTCTCCTGAGGTGTGATGAGGGTGGGGATCAGCTCAGCATTCACCCAGTGCTGACATCTCCTGCCCCAGGCAAGCAGCAGTTCATAAGAAGCTGATCATTTGCTGTTGCTCTGGCCAGGAGCTACAAGGAGAGGCTCTGGCTCCCCTCCAGTCCTGCTGCTTTTGGTCCCTTCAGCCTGGGTTGCTTTCTGCAGGGCAGACCAGCAAGAAGCTTCCTCTCAGGTTCATTTGTATATCCCAGAACTTCAGTGGTACCTGTGGAAAACACAGGACAAACATCTCCCATCTTTAATTCATGATTGGATCTAAGTCCACTGCTGCTTCCAGAAACTGGAATTAATGGTGAATCTGGTAGAGGGGTTAGACAAGTGAAAAATGAGCTCTGCTCCCTGCTTCCAGGCTGGGCAAAAGTTTAATAATAAATTAGGAGATGACAGCAGTCAATCCATTTACCTTGTGAGCATTAGGTTTGACGTGCAAGTCACTCTCCTGGTGCTCCTTACCCATGTTGCTTGGACTGGAAGCAGTTGTGTTGCCAAATCCTGAAGAAAAATAGGATTTTCTGCGAATCCATGCAGAAAAGCATGAGTTTATCTCAGTGCCAGGCTTTGAGAATTATGGTCCAAGAAGCTACTTCTGAGTGTTGTGCAAAACAGCTCATCTTCCATGGATGTGTCTTTAATCTTCACTGGAAATTTTCTTGGTTTTCATAAAGCAGTTTTCATCAAAGCAGTAGATGGCCCAGCAGGCTGAAAGATGTTT